>NC_141687.1:1326384532-1327584532 GCF_964263255.1 Lissotriton vulgaris | reverse complement strand
GGGGAATGTATCAGATCACTGCCATTCATGGATATTCATGGATCAGCACTGTGAATATGGGGGTTCATAGAGAGTGCCAGGGGATGTCTTCGTTGAGCCCATATTTGTCAGAACACAACCGGTGGACCCATCTCTGTTCCTTCCTGAAGAGTGCTTTAGTGGGGCAGTTGGGGCTGGATTCCAGAATTATCCACTTCATTGCATTCTCATCATGGTTAGCTTCCACATAATGTTTACACATTTTGGTGTGTGTTTTTTTGCAGCGGAAGTTGCTGCGATGCTCTATGATCCGAGTCTTGATAGGGCGTGTGGTCATCCCTATATACTGTAAGTTACATGGGCATGTCAACAAGTAAATGCAGTGGGATGTGTTGCAGTTGGTATGTTGCCTTATTTCCCATTTGAATGTATCCGAAAGTTGTATAGTTTTGAGAGTCATCGTGTACCTACAGACACCACACATGCCACAGGGGTAGTGCCCCGTCACTGGAGGTAGGTCCCATAGGGTTCTCTGGTTTGCTTTCCTAGTTTGTTTAGGCCTAGTACTAATCAAGATATCTTTCAGATTTTGTGATCTTCTAAATGCAAACCTGGGTTCCTCTAGGGCCATGTCACCTGTATTAAGTATCCCCCAATGATGCTTTATCGTGTTCCTGATCTTATTGGACAGGGGGGTGAAGGTGGTCACACAAGTGATGGGTTGAATCTCAATAGTGGCCCTCTCCTGTCTTTCCAGAAGGGCCTCTCTATTGTTGTTCCTGGCACGCTTGCGTGCCTTACGTACATCACTCTTGGGGTAGCCCCTATCCAAAAGGTTCCTGGACAAGAGTGCAGATTCTTTCTTGTAATCCACCACCGCGCTGCAGTTGCGCCTGATTCGCAAGAATTGGCCGAAGGGCAGATTGGTGCGTAGGGCCTTCGGATGGTGACTTGTGTAATGCAGGAGGCTGTTACGATCTGTGGGTTTCCGATACATGGTTGTTTTGATGGACCCTGCTTCCAATTTGATCGTGAGGTCAAGGAAGGCAATTTCATGTGGTGAAGCTGTCATGGTGAAACGAAGGTGGGGGTTAAGAGTGTTAACCCAAACCAAGAACCAAGAGGAACCGCCATGAGGGACTGTCTGCCTCTCTGCTGGAGGGCCCTGTGTTCTGTCTTGTCTGGGCCCAGCTGTGTCCCTTGGATTTTGAGGACTTTTAGCGCCTTGTGAGCGCTGCACCTGGTTTGCCAGGAAGTGAGGAGCTGGCGTCATGCAGCACTCTGCTGCGGTGATTGTAGAGGGAATCCTGACGGGCGGATTCCCCCGAGCTGCTGGAGGAAGCAGGAGTCTACCCTGCATGGTGGGTGCACTTGCAGCAGAGCGGGAGCCCACCCCGCACTGCCACTGCTGAGAACACCGGGTGTCCACCCCGCACTCGTGCTTATTTGAAAGGAGCGGGTGCCCACCCCTCGTTTGTGCTGCTTTGGTGTCATTGATGCTTATGTGCAGAAGGGAGCCTACCCGCTTTGTGGTTGTTGGAGCGGGAGCCCACCCCACTTTTGAGTAGTTTACCAGCGGAACCCACCCCGCATTTGCCAGAGTAGAGTAGAAGCAGCTTGGCCATCCTGGAAGCCAGGCAAGCTGCCTGACTGTGGGCTGGGCCAGAAAGCAGAAGCGGTGGCCCGGGAAAGAGCTGGCTCCCCCGAGCAAGAGAGAGCCCCGCGTGTAGCAGACACAGCAGAAGAAGCCAGGCGGGAGCCTACCCCGCACTGGGGAGCAAGTCAGAAGTGCTCCGGTGAGTGGAACTCATACAGGGCATTGTGGTGCCCGTGCTTGGAGCTGACCTGGAGGAGCCCCGAGAGAGTGGAGTCCCCAACAGAGCCCCGGTGAGTGGGGGCTCTTTGATGCTTGTCGCCAGGGGCATGAGAGGTGTCCCGGTACAGGGGGCTGAAAGCGGAGCCGGGTTGGGTGCTCCAGCCGCCCTGTGAGTGTCATTTTTCTGCTGGGCATTTTCCTATTTGCATGAGAGGAGTCCTGGAGTGGGGTTCCGAGGGCACAGTGGTGCCCAGAGAATTTGGCCCCAGCTGCACCATGAGAGAGAGCCGGCAGCTGCAACATTTGGGCCAGATCATTTATAGAAGTCCCAGAGTGGGACTTGGGGGCATGTGTGTTTTCAGCAGGAAGGGGTGAGAAGCACCCCAGGCTCCAGCACAGTGCGCACTTTGCTTCGGCTGCATAGGCAGCAAAAGAGCCAGTGGAAGGCCCCAGTACAAGCCCTGACATTTTGAACATAGGGCATTTGAGCTCCAGAAAAGGCCAGTTGGCCTGGGGTTCAGGTTTATGTTGGTAGGACGGAAAGCCCTAATGTTATGTCTGCTGCATGATGTGATTTATGCCTACTGTTATTGCCTCAAGGTGATACCTATTGCGTAATGTGTTTATGCTTATGAGGTTATTGCATAATGTGACTATGTAGCTAAGGTGATGTAATGCTGAGTACAGTATTTGATCAGTAGTAACCGGTTGTGTTTTCTGAGGTCATTATCATACCAGTAGTGACTGGTTGTGTTATTTACTACTTGTTACTAGTGCTTTCTAAAAGGTTCTGACAGTAGCCCAATTGGCCCTGACAGGTGTATATAATCCCCTGTTAGTATTGCCTATTGCCAGCTGGCACAGTGCACATTGTGTGATTATGATCTAATGTTTTGGATAATACAAAGGCTATTTTTTATATAACCTTGTGTTTCTTTTGTGGTGTGCCTAGTGTGTTGCTGCTGTGTGTGTGTGTTGCGCAAATGCTTTACACATTGCCTCTGAGATAAGCCTGTCTGCTCGTGCCAAGCTACCAAGGGGGTGAGCAGGGGTTATCTTCAGCTTGTAACTCCCTTGCCCTGACTAGAGTGGTGGTTTCTGCCTGGCTGAAGCGCAAGCCCTAGCCAACCAGAAATCCCACTTCTAACATTGCCGCCTTTTACATGCGGCGCATTTCCCTACATTATGCTGGGTGCTCCTTTAAAAAGAAAAATGTGACATATTATGAGGAATGCGCTTCCCTCAGGCCAGCAGCGAACGAACGCTGGCCTGGCGGCAGCACATTCATGTGAAAAACAGAGCGGTTGGTTTAAAGCCACTCTGTGTTTTCAGAGGGCAGTCTGCAACACTGTACGCTGCTGCATTAACTTTCACTTCTTAATGAGAAAAAAGAAGCCATTCAGTCTATGGATAAATCTCCCAGGCCTGAAACATTTGATCAATTGAAGCATTTCAAGAAGGATAAAATCAATTTCTTGTAGGATCTCCTCATGCTTGGGGATTGAATGTGAGGCATACTCTAAAAGAAGCATCATTTTCAAACCTGAACTTCAGTGAAGAACCTGAAGGTTGCAGATTCATTGTCTCCCTTTGACCTTCCCCCATCATCTTGGTGCTTTACAAATGTCTTTAGGTTACTACTCACCCATATTTTGATCAGATTGTATTATCTACCCTGACAACTACTTGTAGTGCATTCATGGAATAAAAGGAATCCCACAATGCAAACTATCTTGCCTTGAAGAGCCTGGAAGTGCTCATCAACTTCTCAATTCAGGTCATCTTTTCAGTTGCATGTAGCCAGGAAGATGTCCCACCATCAAGAAAGTTTCCCTATCAGGACTGCATTCTTCTTGACAAGGAGTGTTCCATCGGACACCTACATGGCTGTGCTTCTTCTTCGAGCGGCCTTTCAGCTGTTGATTGCAGAAGCCTGAACTGTGTCTGTCAGGCTGGCCACAGTGAAAACACCGGTCAATCCGACATGCACAGTTTAGTTAACACAGACTGAACTGCTGCTGTGATGCTGGGGAAGAGAGCTCTGTCATGGCACTGGTCCCTATACAAGTGAGGGTGGAAAGCGTGAGAGGGGAAAATGTGTACAGTGTGTGTGTGTGTAGTGGATCGCAGAGGGGAGGCCAGGGGGGCAATGCTCCCATGCTCTTAAAAACGAACAGCCCCTGCTTTTGTCACTGCAATTAGCCAGATTTTAAAGTCCCTGAAATCCTGAGAGTTACTTATTTAGACCCCACATATACAAACAGTGCCAGGAATCTCCCCATTTCTTGAAATATTGCAATGCAAGTGAAGGGCCTCGCTAGCAGCAGGTTTGCAAAAATGTGATTGCAAGTTGAAAGCTCAGAATAAAATTCAGTACACCGATGTATTATGCATAGATTGGCTTTTACGGGCATTGACTGTTTTATTAAATTCTTATTGTGTCAAAAACGTTTGGGTATTTCTGTTCCATAGTATGTATGATCCCCAGTTTATATTCTCATACCTTACTCTCTTTAAGCAAAGAACACATGCTTCTTAATGTGAAGAAACAATACAAAATCGAGAGATCTCTACTGCTCTAGCATCTCTCCTGGAAGGTTACAAGCTTCTAGGTGAACATCTGTTTGTAATTTGTGGTGGTCTTCTTACTGGCAGCAATCCATCTAACACCACTCTTACTGGCTGGATAGTTGGGTGCCTGTCTGAGTCTTTTGGCATCAGAGGAGTTTAGGCTCCTCACCATCAGAGACCACATGCTCAACCCCCACAGCAAAGTCAGTATCTGCTGAGAAGGTAGGAGCTTTTTTTATCAAAGTATTTATTAACAAAGCAGTTAAATTGAAACATTTTATTCCCTTTAGCTAGTAATCCTCTTTTTAATTCCACGTTTTGGATCAACAGTATTAGCAACGACATCAAGCATGTGCACTGGCACTTGCCTCTGACACCCCAACATGGTGTACAGTGCAACCTTCTGTGATTGCCTCATTGTGATTGCCTCATTGCTTCAAGATTGATACCATTGGTGGTACTTTGAGTCCTCTTAGCATACTATTTCCCTCTTTGAAGTTAAATGCTCTATTTCAGAAGAACAGAAGACACGCTTCAGTCAGTCTTGCTGGCGCTAGCTGTAAACTGGATTGCTTTTATTCAAACTTTTATTCAAACTAAGCCAGGAATTGCTGTTCTTCTATTTTTAACTTTCCTACCTTCGTAGCTCTTACACTTGGTTGTTCCGAGAGGAGGCGGGGGAGGTGGAACGCCGACGTCAGCAGCCAGCTGACTGCCGGGCTTTAAATTCCAAGCCTCTTACTCCATGCAGTGGAAGCGCGCAGCTGGCGTGCAGCGGGCACGCAGCGAGCGCGCCAAAGTTAAGCCTGTCTGCACCAGTCCACGCCTGACCGGGCCCAGGGGCCACAACCCCTGCTCCTTTTTGCAGAAATATTAGGAAATATTCATCTAAATTCTTATTGAGTATGCAAGGAGACCTAATGCTGATTGCACTATTTTCAAACCAGGCAATCCATCTTTTCTTGCCCCTGCTACAATTTTACCTGTTCTTCTCTTTTAAACAGGAAACAGTCACCTAATAATTTCGGTAATCCAAACCCTAATACTTTGCTATCAACTGGGGTA
Organism: Lissotriton vulgaris; assembly: GCF_964263255.1. Classification (NCBI taxonomy): domain Eukaryota; kingdom Metazoa; phylum Chordata; class Amphibia; order Caudata; family Salamandridae; genus Lissotriton; species Lissotriton vulgaris. The sequence continues at coordinate 1,327,579,101 of NC_141687.1, read as the reverse complement.
AACGAGTGATAGCCCATCGCACAGAGTTTACTTTTTTTAACTTGAATTGTAGATCATTAGTAAAACACAAAGATGATATTTTTGACCTGTTGTACAATTCTCAATGTCAACCAGATGCTATATTTCTTACAGAGACCTGGTTACATGAAAGTTCAGGGCCTAACCAATGGCCTTTCCATCTAACTATTCTATCGTTAGGAAAGATAGAGTAGATAAACCCGGGGGTGGCATTGCAATAATTTTAATAATGAATACCCCTGCAAATGGGAAGACGGTGGTCTTGAAGGCTGCGAAGCTAGTCTTTTTAAGCTCCTTCTTACACCACAATTTACGCTCACAGGCCTTCTAGTGTATCGCCCTCCTTGCCCAGTGGGCCATTGGGCAACTAGTTTTCCAGAAGTCATTACTCCTTTTCTGCTTAAAGCTGCGAATTTCACTATTTTAGGTGATCTCAATGTCCACTTCAATGATGCTGCATGTAAAATCGGCTCTACTCTTATTAATGACTTAGAAGCCGTCAATATGCGCTTCTGTAATTCCAGCCCTACTCACAGGGCTGGCTATCTGCTCGACCCTGTCCTTTTTAACCTACCCAACGTCCTATGCCAGACAGCATAGGACGTCGGTCTGACCACTTTCTGGTAGAGTTTAAGGTAACAGTTGACGCCAGAGTAAATCATTTCTCTAACCCTTTACTCAATCAGAAATGCAGAAACTGGAAGAAGTTAAATATTGATTCTTTCAATCACCAGCTGGCATCGAATGTGCCTGATATTCCTTCTTTGAGAATATCAGATGCTAATACCATTCAAACCTGGATCATGGATTCTGTAAATATATGTCTTCCTTTATCGTCTAAGAAACTGACTAACCATCGCCCTCCTGCCCCATGGTTCACAGAAAATCTACAGTCGGAAAAAACGAAGTGCAAAGCCCTGCATAGACACTGCCGTAAGGATTACGCCTCTGAATCCAAGTTTATTTATAAAGCTGCCAAAAGAAATTACAACCCTCTATGCAAAAGCGCACGTGCACAGTATGTTAACAACACCATACTGTCTGCTCAGAGCAAGGCCAAAGTATTGTTTAAACTAGTTGGCGAGCTTTCGGGAGCCTCTAGTCAGCAGACATCCCTGGCACCTAAAGAAACTCAGTGTGAAACAGTGGCTACATTTTTTACTGAGAAGATTGAAAGGATTTATACAGAATTGACAACGACAAAGGGGGAACAACAAAAGAATATTGTATCCTCTAACCTTGATGATAATCAATCAGAAGAGACCTCTGATTTTGTTCCCTCTCATAAAATTATGAACTGGCAACCACTTGACCTGATGTCTTTTAATGATATTCTGAATGGTCTTAAATCAGGTTCACCTAAAGACCCGCTACCAGTTCAGATCCTTCAAAAAATAAAGCCCAGTACTCTACAGCCTTTCATGGAACTACTTAGTACCTTGTTGAAAGGGGCTGTTCTGCCTGCAGAGTTGAAACATGCAATGGTAGTTCCCCTGCTGAAAAAATCTAATGCTGATCCAGCAGAACCGTCTAATTTTTGGCCCATCTCTCTTCCCGTTTTTTCTAAGATATTAGAAAAACATGTGAACCAACAGCTTGTTCAATTTTTGGAAACTAATGAGATCCTGCACGGATCCCAATCGGGTTTCAGAGCCAAGTACTCTACGGAAACTACTCTTCTGGCGGTTACTGAAACTATTCGCCAACTACTTGACAAAGGGGAAATGGCTGCACTTATTTTGTTAGACTTAAGTGCCGCCTTTGATACAGTGTCACACCGCACTCTTCTTCAACAATCGCGAGATATGGCATTCCTAGCGCTGGAGTAGATCAAAGACTTCCTTACTTGAAGAACCTTCCACTTTAGCTAGTTCAAAGATCTATAAATCTCCTTATGGAGTACTGCAGGGCTCGATTTTGAGCCCTGTGTTATTCAATCTCTATGTTAGCCCGCTGGCCACCATAGCGGAGGAAGCTGGGTTGTCCATCTTCTCGAACGCTGACGACACTCAGCTTATTTTCCCTCTATCTGCTAATAAGACCTCTAAAGTTTCCTCTCGACAAACAGGGCTACTTATAATAGCCAGCTGGATACACAACAACTGGCTAAGATTAAATGGGGAATAAACAGAGGTCCTGATCATAGGAAAAGACAAAGACATTTGGGGTCCATGCCCTTGGCCCCCAGAAATGGGTCCATTTCCCCAGCCAGTTCAATCCGCCTGTAATTTGGGTGTAATGATCGACGATCAACTTTCCATGAAGCAGCAAGCTACTAAAACTGCTTCTATTTGTTTTACCATCTTGAGGTGGCTCCGGAAGATATTATGGATGCTGCCAAGTTCTACCCAAAGAACAGTAATCCAAGCATTGATAGTGTCTAGATTGGACTATGGCAACATCCTCTATCTAGGAGCCAACAAAGAGGTAATTTGTAGATTACAGGTTGTACAGAACTCTGTGGCGAGGCTGCTCTGTCATGTTCTGAAAATATCATCCATTTCAGGCACCCTTCAGGACCTCCATTGGCTAAGAATTGAGAACCTGACTAAATCTAAAGCTTTGTGCTTTATGAATAAAATTAAACTTGGTTTAGCTCCCCATTATTTATGTTCTTTAGTCCAGACCTATCACCTGACACGCCTGCTTAGATCTTCCTCCCAGGCCAAATACTCAATCCCAAGATTCAAATCTGTTCGCATGGGTGCACCCCTGTTGTGGAACACTCTCCCTATCTCTCTTCATCACGAATCCAATCATATAAGTTTCCGTAAAAGCCTTAAGACTTGGCTATTTAACCAGTAATCTTGATTTTCTGTTGCTCTTGTCCTCGGCGCTGTGAAACCTCCTGGTAGCTGTGCGCCCTACAAATTTAATTATTATAATAATAATAATAACAGTTGGGGCCTACAGTACTATAAGCGGCCTAATGTGGATCATGAACCCTCCCCACACTCAACAATGGGAACAAATAACGTATTACAAATTGCATATCTGCCTGTGTATTAAGAGGCATATTTATCTCTCTTCGTCACGAATCCAATCATATAAGTTTCCGTAAAAGCCTTAAGACTTGGCTATTTAACCAGTAATCTTGATTTTCTGTTGCACTTGTCCTCAGTGCCATGAAACCTCCTGGTAGCTGTGTGCCCTACAAATTTAATTATTATAATAATAATAATAATATTAATAATAATAACAGTTGGGGCCTACAGAACTATAAGTGGCCTAATGTGGATCATGAACCCTTCCCACACTCAACAATGGGAACAAATAGCGTATTACACATTGCACATCTGCCTGTGTATTAAGAGGCATATTTACAAAGAAGAAACACAGCACAGCAAGAAAGGTTGCTGGGCTGCTTTGCATCACCTGGCAAAACCAGAATTGCGTAAAGCAATGAGGAAGGTGCACAGCACTAGTAGTACCAGTATCGTGGACATTTTTTAGTCAGGGTGGGTGCTCTCAGGGGTGGTGTTGCCGTCAAACACCATAAGATATCAATGAGAAAGTGTAAGCACACAGGTTGCGATTACATCCCCCGTTAAAGGCACTCCGGAATGTTCATAACAATGATTCAACAGGTTGATTTGTAAAAGGGTTTATTCAATCTTATACCCTTGTTTGTGAAGCAAAGTTCAACAGTTCATATGATATTATCAGCATATCATGAATACGGACGAAAGAAAACTCCAATGCATTTCGGGCTCCACGCCCTTTATCAAGGAGAGGCTGAAGAAAAAGAAGAAAAAGCCCGGGTCAGGGGGAAATAATTAAGAAACTGGTATGGCGTATAATTAATTACCAAGTGTCGATCAAAAATGGTGAGGTGATGGGAGGTAAGTGTTGTGAAACATGCAGCAAGGATGTGATTAAAGTACTCGATGCGAATTCAAGATTACGGAGGTCAGGTGGTAATAAACGGGGGAGTGCTGGAAGTTAACATGATGCGTCGGTCTCTGAATAAACGCTAAGGTGCACGGAAATTTATTAACGTGAAGGTGCATAAAAGTAAACAAAAGAGTGCAGGAAAATAACGTTAGAAGCGCGAGTGAGCTTAATGGTGAACACCGGGTCCTGAGCGAGTGCATAAAAATAAACACGAGGGTGCAGGAAACATAACGTTAAAGACGCGAGTGAACTTAGCGGTAACATCAAGTCCTAGAATCGGACTAAACCAGTGTGGAGACTTACTCGAGTCCAACGCCGAAGCGGTCAGATAGGTGAAGTGTGGCAATCAGTGAGGCAGCCAGTGTGGGAACCGGGGTTAACAAGTGAAAACATAGAAGACGGACTAGAGAAGGGAAAGGAACAGGTGGGGGCCATGATGGAACAGGGAAGGATAGTAAAAGAAATAGATGATGGGTGGTAGAAAGCAGCAGTCGGAATGGCAGTGATAGATATGAATGGAAAGGGGAAGAAGTAAACAGTTAGATGAATAAACGGTGAACAGTAGATGAGAAATCCAGTTAATAAGAATGCAGCTTGATAAGAAATATACACTTGATGAAACAAGGAATAAAATAAAATGAGATAAATTAAAATAAAATGAGCTCGAAATAGAAATAAAAGAAACTGATCGTCAACTTAAAGAGTTACTCACTCCAGAAGAACTAACTGCTTCCCTTGAAGACATCAAAACCATCCTTGACAAACATCAAAGGGAAATAAATGAACAAAAGATCCGCAAATATCGAAGGGACACGCTTGACTACAAGCTTGACGAAGTGTATACATGGGCCGACGTATATGCCCAACGGCGACGCAATAAGCCTTATAACACCCAGACCGACACTTCTTCCTCAGGAAGTGATTCATCTTACCGTCCCTCACAAAAAACATCTACCACTCCCCACAGGATCATCAAACGATCAGGCATCTGCTTCCACTAGCGCATCAAACCAAACTTCCTCGGTTCATTTTTTAGAAACAGGCCAAGAAACAACCACCGACTCCGGAGGAGCAAGAAGAAAAGAATTGGAAAAAAGCCCTCCCAACACACGAAGCACAGTAACCAAAAAGGATCTCAAGACCAAAAAACCAACTTAGTCATCAACATTTCTGATACTACTATCTCTAAACACCAAATGAATCTCCTCCAAAAAGGCACCTCATTCGTTCCTGTAACTCACACTAACCAATTGGAATTAGAAGTTAGCGTCTTTAAGCTCACTAGAAAACTCAGGCTACGTCATTACTTTGAGAACGTGTTGCCACCCAACACCGACACCAAAAGTGATCAACTTATGGGTCTACGGCCGCCCAGCAACTACTTGGCTCTAGTGAGCCATAAAAGTATCGACTTATTTGAGAGTTTGGTGTCTGATTGCCACGCTTCACCTATCTGACCGCTTCGGCGTTGGACTCGAGTAAGTCTCCACACTGGTTTAGTCCGATTCTAGGACTTGATGTCACCGCTAAGTTCACTCGCGTCTTTAACGTTATGTTTCCTGCACCCTCGTGTTTATTTCTATGCACTCGCTCAGGACCCGGTGTTCACCATTAAGCTCACTCGCGCTTCTAACGTTATTTTCCTGCACTCTTTTGTTTACTTTTATGCACCTTCACGTTAATAAATTTCCGTGCACCTTAGCGTTTATTCAGAGACCTCCGCATCATGTTAACTTCCAGCACTCCCCCGTTTATCACCACCTGACCTCCGTAATCTTGAATTCGCATCGAGTACTTTAATCACATCCTTGCTGCATGTTTCACAACACTTACCTCCCATCACCTCACCATTTTTGATCGACACTTGGTAATTAATTATACGCCATACCAGTTTCTTAATTATTTCCCCCTGACCCGGGCTTTTTCTTCTTTTTCTTCAGCCTCTCCTTGATAAAGGGCGTGGAGCCCGAAATGCATTGGAGTTTTCTTTCGTCCGTATTCATGATATGCTGATAATATCATATGAACTGTTGAACTTTGCTTCACAAACAAGGGTATAAGATTGAATAAACCCTTTTACAAATCAACCTGTTGAATCATTGTTATGAACATTCCGGAGTGCCTTTAACGGGGGATGTAATCGCAACCTGTGTGCTTACACTTTCTCATTAAAACCAGAATTGCGCCACATCTTGAAATGGTGCAGTTATGCACTCTCAATGCTTTGGACGATTTTGGGTTGCCTAGCGTCAATGCACTGTGCCATACTGTAAGGTATTTGCATTGTGGACAGGATAGTTTTTGTGCTGCTCAAAAGCTATCTTTAAAGGCTAATTGCTCTTTGCATGTTTGCTGTATTTTTGAGTCTTACTTTTAACATTCTTCAGCCCGCAAAATGCAGCCATAAAAACAACCACAAGATGACCCTAAACTCCAGGTGGAGCATACAGTTCCAGCTAGGAGTGCTACAAAAAATATGGTAAGCTCTTTTGGAATCATGGATTTAATATCCCAGGAAACGTGCTGGTTTTTAATGTTGGTTGGGGGCTGCTGCACTCCTGCAGCCCCAACATTATAAAATGCTTGCTGGTGCCCCTGCCCTTTTTTAGGGGCACCACTAGGATAACAAAAATTTGTAAAAAGCCCTCACAGGGAATTATGGAGTTCTCCATGCCACAGCAGTAAATAATAAATGAGGGGCTCCTGCCACTCATTTATTATTCATTTATTTTTACTTCTTTGGTATCAAGTTAACCACCCAGGACACCCACATCTTTCATTTTTGCTTAGGGCTGCTGGGGTAGCTCCAGAGCCCAAGGTCCCACCGGCTCTCTGCCAGTTGCTCCATTGGCCACGTAGGAGCCAACAACACATTTCTATTAATTAATGTTTTTCTTTAAGTAGGGTGCCACTGTGCCCACCAGGGACGCATCACATAATTTTTTATGTTGAGGGCTACAGGGTAAGCCCCAAGCCCTTCAGCCCTGCCTGAACCCGTTCTGGGTGCGGTGGGAGCTGCATTTCTCCCACCCATCATGACCATCTTTTCTTCTTGCTCCTGCTTGATGGGAGCAATTCTGTGTTTCCCTGGCTGCAGAAGCGCGGCCAGGGAGAAACTTATTTCCTCCTACCAGGCAGGAGCAGCTTTCTGGGCCCATCAGGCAGGAACACATAAGACTCCACTGCTTGTGCTCTCACAAGCTACTAATCAAAATTACGTCAAATCACAAAAAATCTTTTTGACTCTAGATATTGCTTTTTGCCAAATTTGGTTTAATTTATTTCAGTTGTTTTGGCTGTAGCTGTCTCTAATTTTCCTATGACCCGCTTGACGATTTACACACTAAGGGGCAGATGTATCAAGAAACCATTTTGCACTTCTCTAATAGCGATTGTTAAGGAATCGCTATTTGAGAAGTGCAAAATGGTATGTATGTAGAATTTCGCTATTTTTTAGCGATTCCTTAAAATTCCTTAATTGCGATTAGCAAATTGCTAATCGCAATTAAGGAATAATTTTCCCATTCATTTCTATGGGCCAGGAGGCCCATAGGAATGATTGTGCAGTAATTCTCAAATTGCGAATTCGCAATTTGCTAATCGCAATTTGAGAATTATTTCAAGGGTGCAGGGGTGTCTCATGGACACCCTGCTGCACCCCTGAAACTTACATGAGTGTGCATATGGCACACATACATGCCCTATGGGCATGTATGTGTATCACATGCCACCTTCAAAATAATCATATTTTGTTTTTTAAATTGATTTCGCAAATTAACACGAACCTCAAATTGGTGTTAATTTGCGATTCCTTCACCCAAATTCGCAATTTAAAAAAGTTTCATACATGCCATTTAAGGAATCGCAAAATTGCGATTCCTTAAATGCATAAGCAAAATAAGGAATCGCAATTTTTTGCGATTCCTTATTTTGCTAATGTGTGATACATCCCAAAAGATGCTAAATGTCCGTTTGCGATTCCTTAAGGCCGAAATTCGCAGAATTTCGGCCTTAAGGAATCGCAAAAGGCTTGATACATCTAGGCCTAAACCTTTCCAGAAATCAGTTGAGGTGGAAAACGTTTTTTGAAAAGTTTTGTGAAGATTCATCAGTCGCAGAGTACTTAGCAAACCAAAAAATGCTTTTCCTAAAGAAATGTCATCCTAACTATATCTATCCAGTGGCAACTGCAACTGGGTAATATACAGTGGCATAGCTAGCCTTGTGGCGGTCCCTGTTTTGCCACCTTGCGGTGGCCCCATTATAGAGAGGGGGGAGGGAGGGTGCGATTGCCACCCCCGTGACGGCAGGTGGTGTGAGTGAGAGGAGGCCAGCGTCCCCAAAACTTGTGCTGCCCGTGTCGGACCGCTCCCCCGCTCCCCTTGCTACGCCACTGGGGATAAATGTGTGGAATATATATGTTTGTATATAAGCGTGTGTGTTTGTATATATGCAGAGCATCAAGTCACATGGTTGTAGTGCACTGTTTATTGTATATTCAAGATATGGGTGATTTTATTCAACTGCTTGCACATGAAATTACAATTTATTCAATGTGTAGCAGTGGAACAACTTCTAATTAGTTTGTTGAATTAAAAGTATTTTTTTTTTGTTTATTGCTTCCATCTTTCAATTTGATAAGGAAACAACTCTTTTTTTACCGCACAAAGAAGCTCTTGCCTGCAAACATTTTTATTGACTCAATTTTTTATATATTTGGGTGAGGGGCTAGGAATTGCATTTAGGAGCACTTGTGTAGGGACATATATATTTAAAGTAGAAATGTTAGCAATTTATATTTCAAGTAAATGTTACATCAGTGTTTTATATGTTTTCGTATGCTACCTTACACAGCTGCTTTTTATAGTTGCAGATGGTGTTTTATGTTATTCTAAATAATTATGTTTGGGTCTAAAGGATACATGTAGAAAATACGTTTTTATACTTTGAGTATGATTGGATCCATGCTTCCATTTGTAATAGTTGTGAACTGTATTTCAGACAATCTTCCAACAGCAAACGTTTCTGGAAAGCTGCATCTGATACTGTGATAGAAGTAAATAATATATTCCTGATAGATACCATCCTTAGCGAGGATAACGTGGATGAAGCTATACAAACAGCTCTACCGGCAGATCCCTTAGCTTCCAATTTTAAAAGTAAGAAAAAAGTTTATATTAACATATTTATGCAATCATGTGGAATTGAAATACTTGTGTTTGCTATTTAATCCCATCGTCCTTCCTTGTATTTCATGAGAAATTATTTGATTATGTTTATGTATTTCAGGGAAAAATCTAAAATAAACAAAATGTCCTACATATTTCTAAATGTTACCATGCTACCAGTTCAAAATGATGACCTGTGGGTTAGGACCAATCTTGAGTAAAACGGTTGTAAAAAAAGAGTACAACAGAATAAGCACTTTTGGTTTAATGTGCACGTGGTTAAAATGTTGTTGTTATCATAATTGTATTTATTTAGTGCTTACTAAGACTGACGAGGCATTGACCGCTTTATGGCGTGTAGCACAATACTCCAGGAAAACAAGGTTAGTGATTAAACCAGTGACATTGTTGGTTATTGGGAGAAAACAACACAAAAGGAATGCCAAGGATCTCTACGAATACTGTGGAAATACTAGACACTCGAATGTAGTGTGTAGAGAAGAAACAGTCCAGAGGAGAGAAAGCAAGAGTGAAAGTACCCATCAGCCCACCCATTGGCGGAACCTCATCATCTGGGTTGGAATTAGAAACTGGTATCCACTAGACACCTCTTCAGATCTCTTTCGAGGAATGCTAGTATAGGATCCGCCAGTGAGATGGACAGCCAGCAGGTAGTATTAGTAGGCTGAAGGGAAAAGGTTGCAGTGCTCAAAGTGTGAAAAATAATTGTGGTGATATTAAAAATACCTGTTATGAGGACGAAGAACTGCTTTATTGGGGGTGACCATCATAACGGCATGATTAAAAGCAGAGTGAGGATAGTATGGGAAGAATTACTATCAGTCATAGATATTAATTGGTCAACATGTTTCAGCCTCAACAGGCTTTCATCAGGACCTATGATGTACACTTCTGCAAAAGTGATTCAAACACACAATAGGTGGTAATGATTTAGACCTACCGGTAAATTTTTACCCAATGGTAGTCTCATATTAGTTTGACAAAAACTCTCCTGAGGAAAAAAGAAAAGAGAAATACACACAAGACAGAAGCAGATGTAAGCATTTTAGAGAACATCAATGTATGTGTAAATCAGTGTACCACAGTTTGGTAAATTTGACTCACCCATAAATGTTATGGAGACGGCCTCACCTCGCCTGGCGCTCGCTCAGGTCAAAGAGGCCACGCTCTAAACATGGGGATAAAGACATGAAAAAAGTTTTTTTGCATGTGTAAATACTCGCCATAAGGTGCCTGATGAGATGCTTTTGGTGATGCTCAATGTAAGCAGTGATTTGTGGCAAGATAGCAGGGAAAGCACGTGGATGGAATCAAAATCAAGGCACCTCTAGTTTGTATAAATTTTAAGTGCTCCGATTTAAAGAGAATATTCTCGTGCAACTCTCTTCACGAATGTGCATGTGTATAGCCTGATTCTTATGGAAGAGAGGGACACATAAACAGAGATCTTAAACATGTGTCCAAAGATGTATGTCCCGCATGCTAGAAATATTGTCATGATAGTGTTATGGCTGGATTTTCTGAGTAGGTGGGATCAGCCCCCAGGGGCCCCTCCAACCCAGCCAGAACGCAATCACATCCCTCCTCAGGACCAACTATCCAGGCACCTGGTACCTACCTGAGGATGGGGAACTCGCAATATACAAGCTCATATTATTAAAAACACCACTAAATCTATAGGGATACTAAGAATACTCACTGATTACTAGGGATATCCATACCCTACACCACACTTATTCACATCAGTTGGTCTCGCGGCCACCCTGACCCAGACCGTTCTACCCTAGGGCAGATATGACACACAATCCGGTGTGTCTACACACGGGCCTGCAGAACCCAATGCTCCCTTTTCCAAACTGTTTGCAATCCTGCAAAACTACACACTAGTTCGACCTCCTAGTGCTCTCACTTATTCAAGCCACAATCCTGTGGGTATAGGCACTGGTAATCCTCCCCAGTGTTCTCACTAACGCCGTATATCAACGACGACCACATTCCTATGAACACCTATATATATATATATATTGGGAAGTCTCTTCACTAAAGGTCTGCTACTACAATAATATTATGGGATGGTGTACTAACTTAGTCCCTTAGTTGCAAGTCTCCTCTCTCCCTCACTATTACTTACCTGATCAGGGGTAGCATCTGTTCAAACAGTAATACCTACCAGGAAAGATTACCCTCACTGTATGGGGACAAAGAAATACACACTATGTGATTGAGTTATTTCTTGATTTAAGCGCTCCTACTCCCTTCTGATCCATCAGTGGCTCAACAGCAACTGGCTTGAAGCCAGGATAACTTTATCATAAAAGAACTCATGCACACTAATTCACTAATTAATGGGGGTGGTTATTTTATTACAACAATATAAACATTTACACAGATCTGTGACTGACAAAGACTATAGGTAGAACACACCGCTGAAAGAGAAAAGATTAAACATAACAGGAACACTCCGCTGAAAGAGAAAGGATTTAAACATACAATGGCTTAGGGAATAAGGACACGATTAAGATACAAGTGTAAAGTAAACTAATGTGATGAGAACAATATCACCTGATTAGTGTGAAGTCTTGTTCTAGCTGTCATCTGGGTTCCTCTCTCGTCTGTGCCTTGGCTCATCTCAGACTCCCTCTCTCTCCTGCACTCTTGGTTACACCTCTGCGCTGATCACTCTGTCTCTGGACTCCTCTCCCCCACACGAACTGTCTCCACCTTCCAGCTTCAATCTTAATGGTTCCTGCCGCTCTGATCACCGTTCATTCCACTAGCTTATTCACTCTGTCTCTGCGCCAATGTCCAATTAACTCCATCTGCTCCCATAGGTTAGTCCACGATCTCTCCTCCGTCTCTTCTAAAAGGCATTACTTCAGACTCCAGCTATTCACACCTCCTCCTGCTTCTGACTGCTTCCTTCAGTTCCAGCTCACTATTCAACTCAGCTCTTCTCCAGCTTGAACCCTCTCTCTCTGCCAACTCCACTTCACTGCTTTCCACTCCTCCACCTTAACACGACCCTCTGGCTTCGCCACCTTCACTCGACTGCAACTCTACTCGACTCCCTCTCTGCTTGACTCACTGACTCCGCCTCTGCACTTCACTGATATAGAATGCTGTTTCCTCATGGAAAGTTCCAGCCAGCAGCTTCCTCCCACCAATCCCATGCACCAGGCTCCTTGCGCTAGACGCTCCCACAGTGACCAGTCTGCTTGTTTCGTCTAGAGACCTGAGCCCGGGAACAATTCCTGATTAGATTCAGCTCTGGCCGGTTCTCTCCGGTCCGCTTAGGGCGAACAACAGTTATAACTATAAACTTTGCCTTTGCCCTGAAAAGCCTCTCAGCTTCATCAAGATGGAGTCCCTCTAGCTCTAGGCCTGTAGGCCTGAAAGGGGTGAAATGCTCCTTAGCTCTGTCAGAATACCTACATAAACCATACCAATGTGTCTAATATGTCAAAGCCAATAGGCAATAGACAGGTTAAAGTCAAGAATAAAGGCATATTAAGCAGCTATCCTCTTCTAGGTCTGGAAAAAGGGCTTAAAAGGGCCAACACAGGCTAAGAATACCTATACTAGATGTGAGCAAGATTAATGATCTATATCACTGCTAAATAAAGCCAAAAACTCTGCCATTACACTGCACCCTTAGATCCTTATCTTGCGAACATCAATAAACAACAACATCCATCTAAACAAACATCAACATAATCTATCCAACATAGGCTAAGAATACCTATCCTAGATGTGAGCAAGATTAAGATCTATATCACTGCTAAATATAGCCCAAAACTCTGCCATCCACCCTTAGATCCTTATCTTGCGAACATCTTATAAACAATAACATCCAGATAAACAAACATCAACACAATCTATCAACAAATCAAAACCTAAAAAACTCCCTAAAAACAATGACAACTCAAGGAAATTCCACCTGAAACTCAATTGTAGGGAATAGAAACCTAACAACCAACTGAAAACAAATCAAAGCACCCTTGACTTGAATGCTGAAACATATCTGAGATTGGATCTGATAACAACAGAAAGTAACCAAAGCATCCTCAAACTAAATGTGCCTCAACTTCTAATGATAACTGGTGAAATCTAGTAATGTAGGGACTTATGTGTTGAATGAAAACAGCAAGGGGCCTAAATGGGGCCTACTTCGGACAACTTAAGCCTAAATGAGGCCTACCTACTATTGTCAACTTAAGAACTAAATGTGTTTCAACTCCTAATGAGAAAACAAGAAAGGGCCTAAATGAGCCCTACCTACTATTGTCAACTTAAGCTAATGATGACTCATGAAATCTATTGGTGTAGGGGCATGTTTGTGGGATGAAAATAACAATGGGCCTAAATGAGGCCTACCTACTGACATTTGTCAATTTAAAGTGAAATCTGAGAAGTAGACATGACAAACTGTGTCAAGGTTTGGGCAAACATTAATACATAATCATACTAAAAGACACACCACCCAGAACAATCCAAAGTTTAAGGTAACCGCCCTTTGATCAATCAAGGTGAAAATGTAAGAACAATAAAAAAAAAAACCCATTTCTACAAGATAGCTGGTGTAACACCAAGCCAAGAACATCCATTTTACATCATACTGTGGAACACATGTGTGCACCACCATTCAAAAAAAAAAAAGTCCTTCATTGGCAAAAACTGTTTTGAAGAAAACAGGAAAACTATAATAGGTGACATGTTTTTTGCTTTAAAAGTGGGGCCTGCTTGTCCAAGGGATTATGCAATCAAATCCATGTATGATTCTGTCACAAATAAAACATGTTTGTGTTTCTTTTTTTTTTTTTTTTTTTAAAAGTGGGGCCTGCTCGTAGTGATGTCAAAAAAATGCAGGCCAAGGAAGTATGGAAAAAGTTCATTGGGAAAAAAAAGTCAATTTGTTGATCAGTGTAGGCCACCACCCTGCATCTTCGGTATCCGGACACTTCCTCCGATGCAGCCATCCATCACCCTTTCGGTCTGGTCTGGTCTGGTCTGATTCCATCTTCCAAAAATAATAAACTAAAATAAAAACATGAAAGTAAAAAACTAAAACAATAAAGGAAGTGGGAGGGGGGATCGACCCACGCACAAACACCACAACCCAGCAATCCTAGGAACAAGAAAACAAGTATCATTAATCTTGCAAAATAAAATTTTCCATTTAAAAAGCACCCCGGGTGCCTTTCATTATTGAAAAGAAAAATATCCTAATTAATTAAAAACATTCAAAATTTAACTTTTAATGACATTTAGCAGGGCCTAACATACCCTAATCTTCTCTAAGCCAGCCTTCTCCCTTCAGAGTAGGAGCCAGGCTACAGTATGAAGCTATTTGAATCACTGCCAGATGATGATCTTACAGCAGGAGCAGGGGACTGCAAGCCTCCCATTTCCCTGGTCAGAGAAGCCCGCCCAGGCCCACTGCAACTAACTAACTCCAAGGGCAAGAGTCTGCAAGAGTCCCTTATCAGCAGGCAATGAAGCCGCCTGCGTCAACAGCCAGGAAGAGCGAGGTCCCCCGCCCTTAAATAAACAAGCCATCCGTGGAAGAAAATTGGATTGTAGCCAATCATAACGAACAGGGACGTGATCGGAACCTGCAGAGGGAAGGAAAAAAAAACTCGTCTGCACAAACCAGCTGGTCTGCCAAGGTCGACAAACAAATTCCTTGCCTGTTCCCAGGCCTGATTGTGCTAACCAACGAAAGCTAGCATTTAAAAAAAAAACAATTCTGTTACAGTGCACTGCTAATTAAAAGCTCCAGTTTCTAAAAAGACTTTTGTCTAACTAATTCAGCTAAAGGCAAGACATTTAAAATATGGGCACTTATTTAGAAAGGGGCAACTAAGTTTTGCACACAAGATTATACATTCTGCATTTGGAAAAAAACGAATTAACATGAACCATTGTCAGCTGCTGAAAGAGAAATAATTTTAAAACAACATAATTGTACATTACAATGTAATTTAACATGTAAGCCATTTAAGCCAACCTAATAAAAGGGCCACATTCATACACTAATAAACAGCGTATTATTTTCTAACTGAATTGGTGAACTTATTAAAAAAAGTTTTGCTGACACATTTATAAAAGAATACATTTTAATTTACATTTGGGAAAATAATAATGTTACATTTAACATTTTTTCAAAGGCACACGGTTGCCTTTCACTAATTAAAAGCACATGTAACCATGCACTGTCGGGCAAGATTGATTATTCTCAACCTGTGATCATTGCAACCAGCACATTCCTATCTAGATGGAAACCCCTCAAAGAAATAATTAATGAAAACAGCTCCGTAGCGTGCACTCTAACAGGGCCATTTTTTTTTTAACATTTCACTCATTTTCTCTCTCCGTGCAAACCCTTTATCTCAATCCGACTGGCTGATTTATAACCACATCAGTTCCAAGGCAAACCCACACAAATTCGTAGACGCATTTCAAAAAGAATGTGAAATGAACAAAACCCTTTGCAAAGCACAAGATGTTACCTTCCCGTCAAGAAGTTGACAAAGCACATAGGCAGACCAAGGAACCAAAAAAAAAAGTCAAAATCAAACCATCAAATAATCCACTGACTTTTATAGTCAGGTCAGATAACCATGCATGTTGACAGCATGTTAAAAAAGAAAGACTGCCATCTCAACTCAAGATATTAACCCTTTGGCAGCTCAAGCAGAATCATTCCCCAACGTCTGCAGATACATGGGAAAATCATGAGCACATTTCTTCACGTTTACAGCTAACACGTACACATATTTTCAAAAACGTTATCCCCAAGCACCCGAGAGAGATCCAGCTCTCTCCTGCCTAACGTAATGATAACATGCCCTGTCCAAGCCATGACCACATGGCGCTATTCACAAGCCATATTTACAAGACAAACTTTTCACAAACAATATATCCAAGGCGCAATGCACAAGGAACACAGTAGATCAACATGAGAATCTGCACCTCACAAGCCACATTAATATGGCGCTATTCACAAGCCATATTTACAAGGAGCTATATTCAAAGAACTCCACAGATCATATTACAATGAACACATTTCACATTGCACAGCATAAGCAGATGCAGCAAGCAATTTAATGGGCAATTTAAAAGCACTTTTTACACACATTTATACAATTGGACCATCACAAAGATGTAACTGGCTTCCTCATGTAATGCCATCCTTCAACCCTGACACTTTAAACACCAAGATGAAAACCATTCCTTCCACACTGAATAAACCAAATGCCATGATGTAATGCAATCTCCTCACGCTGCAACTGTTCAAGCCCATAGGTCTAACAGGCTACATAAACTGCAACATTACGCCAGATGGAACCAGCGTTCAGGGCACTCCCACACAACACATGGGAAACAATCTAAGCACATGGCCCGGACACACAGGATTCGTAAGATGACGACTACGCCAAATGTTATGGCTGGATTTTCTGAGTAGGTGGGATCAGCCCCCAGGGGCCCCTCCAACCCAGCCAGAACGCAATCACATCCCTCCTCAGGACCAACTATCCAGGCACCTGGTACCTACCTGAGGATGGGGAACTCGCAATATACAAGCTCATATTATTAAAAACACCACTAAATCTATAGGGATACTAAGAATACTCACTGATTACTAGGGATATCCATACCCTACACCACACTTATTCACATCAGTTGGTCTCGCGGCCACCCTGACCCAGACCGTTCTACCCTAGGGCAGATATGACACACAATCCGGTGTGTCTACACACGGGCCTGCAGAACCCAATGCTCCCTTTTCCAAACTGTTTGCAATCCTGCAAAACTACACACTAGTTCGACCTCCTAGTGCTCTCACTTATTCAAGCCACAATCCTGTGGGTATAGGCACTGGTAATCCTCCCCAGTGTTCTCACTAACGCCGTATATCAACGACGACCACATTCCTATGAACACCTATATATACATATATATTGGGAAGTCTCTTCACTAAAGGTCTGCTACTACAATAATATTATGGGATGGTGTACTAACTTAGTCCCTTAGTTGCAAGTCTCCTCTCTCCCTCACTATTACTTACCTGATCAGGGGTAGCATCTGTTCAAACAGTAATACCTACCAGGAAAGATTACCCTCACTGTATGGGGACAAAGATATACACACTATGTGATTGAGTTATTTCTTGATTTAAGCGCTCCTACTCCCTTCTGATCCATCAGTGGCTCAACAGCAACTGGCTTGAAGCCAGGATAACTTTATCATAAAAGAACTCATGCACACTAATTCACTAATTAATGGGGGTGGTTATTTTATTACAACAATATAAACATTTACACAGATCTGTGACTGACAAAGACTATAGGTAGAACACACCGCTGAAAGAGAAAAGATTAAACATAACAGGAACACTCCGCTGAAAGAGAAAGGATTTAAACATACAATGGCTTAGGGAATAAGGACACGATTAAGATACAAGTGTAAAGTAAACTAATGTGATGAGAACAATATCACCTGATTAGTGTGAAGTCTTGTTCTAGCTGTCATCTGGGTTCCTCTCTCGTCTGTGCCTTGGCTCATCTCAGACTCCCTCTCTCTCCTGCACTCTTGGTTACACCTCTGCGCTGATCACTCTGTCTCTGGACTCCTCTCCCCCACACGAACTGTCTCCACCTTCCAGCTTCAATCTTAATGGTTCCTGCCGCTCTGATCACCGTTCATTCCACTAGCTTATTCACTCTGTCTCTGCGCCAATGTCCAATTAACTCCATCTGCTCCCATAGGTTAGTCCACGATCTCTCCTCCGTCTCTTCTAAAAGGCATTACTTCAGACTCCAGCTATTCACACCTCCTCCTGCTTCTGACTGCTTCCTTCAGTTCCAGCTCACTATTCAACTCAGCTCTTCTCCAGCTTGAACCCTCTCTCTCTGCCAACTCCACTTCACTGCTTTCCACTCCTCCACCTTAACACGACCCTCTGGCTTCGCCACCTTCACTCGACTGCAACTCTACTCGACTCCCTCTCTGCTCGACTCACTGACTCCGCCTCTGCACTTCACTGATATAGAATGCTGTTTCCTCATGGAAAGTTCCAGCCAGCAGCTTCCTCCCACCAATCCCATGCACCAGGCTCCTTGCGCTAGACGCTCCCACAGTGACCAGTCTGCTTGTTTCGTCTAGAGACCTGAGCCCGGGAACAATTCCTGATTAGATTCAGCTCTGGCCGGTTCTCTCCGGTCCGCTTAGGGCGAACAACAGTTATAACTATAAACTTTGCCTTTGCCCTGAAAAGCCTCTCAGCTTCATCAAGATGGAGTCCCTCTAGCTCTAGGCCTGTAGGCCTGAAAGGGGTGAAATGCTCCTTAGCTCTGTCAGAATACCTACATAAACCATACCAATGTGTCTAATATGTCAAAGCCAATAGGCAATAGACAGGTTAAAGTCAAGAATAAAGGCATATTAAGCAGCTATCCTCTTCTAGGTCTGGAAAAGGGGCTTAAAAGGGCCAACACAGGCTAAGAATACCTATACTAGATGTGAGCAAGATTAATGATCTATATCACTGCTAAATAAAGCCAAAAACTCTGCCATTACAGATAGATACTTTGGAGCTGACAAAAAATGACAAAAAATGATATCATGGCTAATGTTGCATGAAATCTGGAGCTCAGCAAGGAGAAATGTCGAGCTACTATGAAGAGCATGGATTGTGTCACCAACCTGTCCGTCGTTGCCTCGGTCTGTCATCTGAGCCGAGGGGAAGGTGGTGAGCATATCCGTTTGGACGAAATAAGAGGGCCAAGTGCGGACCAGAGAGGAGCCGCTTTTTTTGGGTTCATCAGACGTGTTCGGTGATGATTGGTTCAGTATGTGAACCGGAAATACAAGGGCAAACGCTTCCGCCACGTCTATTTGGGGTGGAACGGTGGCGGACCAGATTGGAAAAGGCATACCAGGTATACTTCTTGTTGATTGGTCCTTTTGTAAAGATCGGAAACCGATTGCCGATCTGTGTGCTTACGGTCGTGCGTAACTGCAGGCATAGGGGTTTGAGGTTAAAAACGAACTCTGTGTCTATTGTTAATGTAAACAAAAGATACAAGCTTAACGTTTCTAAGATGGTTTGTGCACCTAAAGATAGGCGTGATTCTGAAGTTAGATATGAACGTTTTTAAAAGTGCTGACCTTCAACATGTTTGTTTTGGCCGGTCAGAGTTCTAGTACAGCGTGGGAAACTAGATTCTCATGAGTGACTGCCGGGTTTTGAGGTGTATGTTAGAGTTCATAGATCTGCACTTAGGTGTTTACAACGAGCCCAGATTTGATATTTGTGGAGTTGTATCAGAACTGGATCCATGATATTTCATCGTTCAGCCCCTCAATGTCGCATTTAAGTTTGAAAATCCATTTCTGTTCTTAGACGATCAGAAAATGGGAGATGTCGCTAACATGTGCGGGTATGAACGGCTGTTCAAGTACTAACCATTCCATGTCTTCAACAGAGTGTTTCATCGTGAGGAAGTGGTTTGTCATCCGGGTCGCTTGTTTGTTGCGCCTGATGGTGCTTTTGTGTTCTTGTATCCTTAGTTTGACCTTTCTGGTAGTCATGCCTATATAGCGAAGGGCACAGGGGCAAGTGATTTGATAGATAACCTTCCCGCTATTGCAATTCGTATGCCATTTTACCACCCATGGGCGTGATGTGCCAATATTCACTGAAAGCGTTTTCTTGGTTTGTGGGCATACAGAACAGTTACCAAAGGGGTGGTGACCTTGCACAGGGGGAATATTCCACTATGTCGTTGTTGGTTCATTTGAGATAGAACGTGGTCTCGTATGCACTAGTTCATCTCTCAGGTTCGAACTTCTCTTGAAGGAAAAAAGTGGCGTTGGAATATTATCACCCGCAGTGTTCAGTATACGCCAATTTTGCCGGATGATTTTTTGAACCGATGTTGAGGCCGTGCTGTAAGTGGCGACAAAAGTTAGTCTCTTGAGAGGCGGCTTGTCCATAGGGCTAGTTATTAAGGCTTCACGGTGATTGTTAGAGGCCCTTTTACATGATTTTTTGATCAAAGCATTCGGATAGAGTCGTTGTTTTAGCTTGGTGTAATTAGGCATGTGTTCTCAAGAGAGAAAAAATATACATGCAGTGCAGTGTCTCTGTGATAGATTACAATTTATACCAGTTAGATGTGGTCATTAATGGGAACTATCGTTGGTGAGATAGGTAAACTGGTGGAGCTTAGATATTGTGAGTTTTCAGTGATAGGGTTTTTTAAGGAGTGGTCGTGATCTATAAAATGATGTGTGAGCCATTTGCAGAATTGCAATATGACAAGTAAAGGCAGACAGGGGGAGGATACTCTGAAGAAAGAAAGGAGTGGATTAATTGGAAGTAAGTCAAAGTCAATTTTTCCTTCAGGGTTTTACAAGTATGCTGGGACAAGGCTTTCTGGGATAGCCAGCAATCTGGAGATCTAAGCTGTACAAAAAATAAAAAAGCAATTTATAGTGTTCCATGCCCCGAGACAGCTTGAGCCTGAGAGACCAAGTGTACAGATTCTTTAAACATTAGGAACCCAAGTGTGCGGTATGCCAAGGTTACACAGATTTTTCAAACATAAACTAGAGTATCCTAACTTTGGTACTGGGTATGTATGCTGCGTAAGGGAAGTGATGCAGGAAAAGAAAGTTGAATTTAATGATCCTTCCTCACTATTGTGTATTAAAGATTGTTTCACTAACTCACGAAAAAGGAGTTATTTGACACTGGCTGAGAGCATCTCAAAATGCATGGTCTAATTTGTACCTTGTTTGTAACCTATTCCCATTCTATATTGTTTCTTTGGTACAGCAGAGCAACCACAGGTACGAAAGGTACCTAGTGCTAACATCCATGTATATGTTGTGTGTGTTTATGTATGACCCTGTGCAGTGGTGGCTCCTCCATAGGGGCGTGGGGTCGTCACCCCACTGCTCTCTTGCAGTGCGAGAGGCAGAAACATAAAATGGTAAAACTACCATTTTAAGTTTCTGCTTCTCGCACTGCGAGAAAACAAAAGTGCCTGGTTGTGGGTGGGTGGTTGGGCGTCCTGCTTGAGGGCAGGGGGGAGTGGTTTGCCCACTGTTGTGGGCCCTGACAGCTTTGGTCGGCCTGGGGCCGCCCAAAGCAGTAATGCGCACTCTCCCTTTTCTCCATTTAGGCTGTATGCAGCCTACATAGAGAAAAGGGCCTCCCGTTAGGCGCCCGGCTGTGGCTCTGTGCGCCTGCACTGCACAAATCACAACACTGCCATTGCAGCGTTGTGATTTGCGGAGGGTAGGGAGGCTGCCTGTGGGTGCCTTCCCTAAGGATACCTGAGAGCAGCAGGAAAACGCAGGACTGCGGGAGTCGGGCAGAGCTGAGGTGGCGCAGTGAGTTTCTCTATGCTAGTCTCACAAGGAGCCCGTGAGCGCTCGCTCCCTTTCTCTAACGTTAGGTGCACACTCAAGGTGAGGATCACAGCCACAGCCACAGACGGAAGTGTGACTGCAAAACATACAACCGGGCTCCGGCCTTGTCCACTCGGAGCCCCTGACTAGACTAATGCGCGGCATGTCCTAACGGGTCATTCTCTGGCACTTTATAATCTACTGTAATGGCAATTGTTGGTGAAAGAAGAACGTCACACTATTCAGTCGTTTTACAGAACTAATGTACAATTCAAATGTGTCATTTTGCAAAGCACATCCTTCAACCTTAGGGAGTCCGCCCACTAACTGTATTTTTGTCAATGCCTTCAATGCAATGTATGTAAGGGGAGAATCGTGTAATAATATACATTTCGATGTTAGAAATGGCTTTGCTCTAAACTATGTTGACCAATAGCGTGACTTATTTTAAATTACTGCAGGGTTACATTTTTATGATAACAGGCCCTTCCGTTTGCTGTATATTTTAGAATGTATGAACGTGAACAATAAATTGGGGGTTTGGGGGGTTTCTCCTGCCGGACCTGGTGCAGGGGCCTCCCCCCTTCCGTCATCCTTCTGGTGTGATACAGCATCAATCACTCCTTTAACAATTCAACTTGACACGTCTGTCTAGACTTAAATTGGGGAAACAGTAAAATCAGCCCCGTTCGCACCTCTCATTGACTGATTGCCTTTCCAGACCAGCTAGCTTCCCACAGTCCGAGGGAGGATGCTTTTTGCTCACATTTTCAGTGCACCCCCGAACTCCCAGTTATGGAGGGAAGTGCAGAGCCGTCACCGCGTGACCTTGCCTGATCCCCTCCCCGCCTGCTCCAATTTCTTAACTCTGGGCCTTGCAATGATATTAGTTCTAGTGAGGGAAAATATTTGGATTGAGATCCAGTGAGTTTTTTGCAGACTTGAAGTTTTTTCTTTACTCCGCGCTGACATTTAATACAAACCCGGTGAGGGAAACAGTCTCTCCCGGGTATCTAACAATGGGCACCCACATCTGCTCCTCCCCTCACTCACTCGACTCCCCTATCCCTCTCTCCTTTCCCTCTCCACCTTTTTTCCTCTTCCTATGTCTTCCTCTCTCCCTTTAACCACCCGCTCGAGTTATTATGGCTCATTTTTCTTTTTATTCCACTACTTAACATATCTGCGTCATCTCCATTCCTTCATCCTTTTCGCATCGTGTTCTAGTATACCGCATCTTTCTTAATTTTCTTCACCTTCTCTCTCACTGTTCCACTATTATCGCATTCCTTTATTCTTGCATACTCTCTCTTACTCTGCCACCTTCCCATCCCAAAGCCCATATTGTTCATTCTTCTTTACACCTCTCTTCACACTCTAAAGACCCGGAATGTCCTTGAAAATGCACCATTTAGCCGCTCTTTTTTCAAAATTTTCTCGGGGGGAGAACCCCCTGAATCTCTCTTGATACATTTGGGGTCGCTCGCGACACTCGCTCGCCACAGTGCGCTGCCTGCAACTTTTACACCTCACCACTTTCAAATGTAACCAGCCGCCGCTGACCTTGTGTGATACATGCATTATCTGTGATAATGAAGCAAAGTAAGGGAGCTCCGTATTCCATTTTAGAAGTCCCAGGTCTGTTCATGTGCAAACAGTGGGGTTGCAGTTGTTTTCCCAGGCGGTGGAAGTGTATTTTTAACATTCATAAAGCAGGTGAGAGGAGACCTAGACAATAAAGTGGGTACAGATGAGACAGTCCGTAGGACCACTTGGTGGCTGCTGCTGCTGACGGTGCTTGCTTACTGTCTCTCAGGGAGGATGTAAGGATGTGACGCCATCCATGTACTGACTGGTTAGAGAGAATATGCACCTGCCTGGCCCTTGCATGCCTGGTGATTCTGTATGTGCCTGAGGCCACTGGAGGTCAGATCGGGCCAGTGCTGGATTTGTGTATCTTGTGAGAGAGTGAATGAAGCTGGTTTTGATTTTGTTATTTTGAACCTCTGAGCAGGGGAGCTGTGTTTGACAGTTAGAGTTTGCTGTCAGTTTTTGTTGATACAGTTTACTGAAGGATATACATATGCATGTCTGTACAAGTGTAGAGAGCATTCAGGTGCTAGATTCTACAGTTTTTTTAAAACATAATTTTATTGATTTTTGTATAACATATTTATCACATTCCCATGTTACACATCATCTATAGCCATAGTAGTTTCCAGGGTATTATATATCATTATTTATGTTGTCAGCACATCAGAGCCCTAGAGCCATTATCTCGTATAGTAATGAAATACATAGAGCCATTGAGGTTCCGTGACAATTGTAAGTGATGTTTTCGACTCGCACGAATATGGTCGAGTCTGGTATCTACGAACCGCAAATGACGTGTTTAGTGGGTGTACGCGTTTTCGCTGTGCTAGCCTAAACCGTTCGTCTGTTTCGTGGGTTCCTTCATCCGTACCCACGGGTTCCATCTTAGATACGGCATCCATTTTGTCTCTTGCCCTCACATAGCCAGCGAACGGACGTTGTCCGCTTCGCGACCCTGGGATTCCCAAGACTTTTGCGGAAGACACGTTTCCTTTGAAAGTGTCTTTATGATGAGGGGGATGACACTGTAAGGCAGATGGCCCCGCTCGAGGCTCATCTTGCCGTGCCGGTCTATTGTCTTAGTCGTGCATCTCATTAGGCACGTCCCTTTGATGCCTGCAGCTCGTGTTTCCCGATACCACCCCTTTTACACCCTTCTCGATCCCCCCACTGTTTCCGTCTTCCTCTGCACCTGTTTCTGTCCCTTCCTCGATCTGTTTACTGCCGATTGGAATGTACTAATGATGGGAAGATGGGTTTTTACAGTCGGGAACCACCAAACATTTCTGTACTTATGTTCCGGGCCCTGAATACATGAAAGCAACCCCTTATGGTCTTTACGATGGGAACCAAGTTGTAAACCTTTGTGTATCATGTTAACCTATGAGAGAAAACTGTATAAAAGGAGCGACCCACAGTAGCAATTCGAATCAGGCTCCGTGAACCTACATGTGATGTACTTCTCGTGACTTCTGTGTTCCCTGCAGTAATAAACCTCGAATCTTTGACGCCGAAGGAAGTGTCCCGTGTCTCTGCCATTTGTACGCCGGAACAGGTATCCCACAAAGGTTTCAGGTGTTGTCCCCTGGCACCGCTGGGTCTTAGAAAAACCCAGTCCTTCACCATCTCATAAAGTCCATGACACTGGTATAGTCAATGATGCTTGCAATATCACATATGGCCACTATCATCCTGGTGCGGTACCGGATCTCAATTCTATGGCTATGCTCATGAATGATATTCCAACAAACGTGTCCCCAACTCCCCCCTCCCCTAATCCCCTGATCCCATGTGCTTCATAAAATCATAGACATCTTATACTAATTGTGGTAGGCTCACATCAAAATTATACATTAGTAGATAAAAACCACTGCATGTGACATATTATTCAGGGAATGGCTGTCCTAATGTGCATTCAACTGTGCGAGTCCAAAGGTTCCTGATTAATGTCAACTGATTTCATGGCCTCAAGCATAACATTCCATTCCAACGCTAATGGAGTCTTGCGTAAACCTCTAAGTTCCTCTCTATGCAAGGCTGCACTCTCAGCACTGCCCCAACGCAGCGGCTCTCTGTGCCAGGCGGATATAGCAGGGGGTTTCCGCGACTTCCATCGCATAGTGATGGCCCATATTGCTAAAATAAGCTCCAGGTCTATAAAGCGATATTGTACTTTATGTTTAAACACTTGTTTGTGCAGGCCTAACATGCGTTCCTCTACAGTGTTTAGTATTTCATGGTGTGCAGCTCCTCCAGTTATGTGCCTAACATTGTCCCAGAATCCCCGCACTTTCGGGTAGTCCATAGCATATGAAGCAGGTCTGCCCCTTCCAACAGACATCTTGGGCAGTAATGTTGCGTCTGTGGAAACATTTTATCCAATTTATTTGGAGTGAGGTGAGCCCGGTGTAGCACCATAGTCTGAATAAATTTAAACTTCGCAATTCTAGACGTTTTTTTTTAGATGTTCAAGAACATTCTCCCATTCCTTATCTGTCAAGACCCTGTCCATGTTCCCACTCCATGCAGCCCGTAATGAATCTAGAGCAAACATTGTATGTGAGCGCAGACCAGTGTTGAGCCACTTAATAAGGTGCCTGCCTCTGCCCATATAGTAAAGCATCTTGACCAGATCATGGGTGGGGGAGTTCCTGTCTCTGTGGGGCCCAATGCGTTTTTATATATTGGAACAGTGCAGCATGTAATAAATATAAGTGCGTCGGGGCTCCCGATTCATTAACAAAGGTATCATGATCCTGCAGCGTCCCATCCCCAAATAAATCCACCACTGTACTAATCCTTGCATCCAGCCACGGTGTTAACTTGCGCTTAGTGAGCCTACCGTCCGTCAGTGGAATTCCGACAGTGGAATGTTACCCGCGTATGCAGGGGGTGCATGTGAATATTGCAGTGCTGCTTTCCAGCACTGGAGCGCCATGCATAGTAGTGGGGGGAGGTCCCTCGGGACTCTACCACCAGGCAGTAACAAGGCATGTAAGGTACCATTGTCTATGTCTGCCTCCATATATCCTATCTCTTGTAAGTTACGCCCGCCGTCCAATATGACGGCTATTGTAATTGGCATGCATAGTAATA
Source organism: Lissotriton vulgaris (assembly GCF_964263255.1). Taxonomy (NCBI): domain Eukaryota; kingdom Metazoa; phylum Chordata; class Amphibia; order Caudata; family Salamandridae; genus Lissotriton; species Lissotriton vulgaris. The sequence continues at coordinate 1,327,552,891 of NC_141687.1, read as the reverse complement.
CAAACCACTTGTAGTTACTTCAGACTAATACGCCGTCTACCAGTATGCCAGATAAGGTCAATAAGCAAAGTGTTCATCAGTCTAAACGTAGTATGTGGCACTATAAGTGGTAAGTTAGTGAAATAATACAATAGTCGCGGTAGGACCACCATTTTTGCCAAGGCCGCCCTACCCATGACAGACAGTGGCAGAGCAGTCCAGAAAGTGATACTGGAATGCTAGGCTCCAAGCGCTCTATGCAGATTACCATCTAACATGTCTGTATGTGTCTGATATAACTAGGTACCTAGGTATTTGAATGTATGTGGAGCCACCTGGAGTCTGGTATCCCCAAATTCGATGTCTGTAATCTCTGCGTGGTCTGTGAAGAAAAAAGCATGCGATTCTGCAACATTAATGGCCAGGCCTGATATGGTTTTAAAATGGTGAAATGTCTCGTAGATTAGGTCTAAGGGCAGACGGAGATCATGAAAGTACAGAATATCATCATCAGCGTACGCCGAAAAAAAGATGCGTCGTATGCCAAATCGGTACACCCCTGTCAAGGAGATCCTTACGTACTTGTATTGCCAGTGGTTCTAGGGCCAGTGCGAAGATAAGAGGCGATAGGGGGCAACCCTGTCTAGTCCCCGTGTGCATGGAATATTCAGCTGAGATATGACTACAAGTGCGGGCGCGTGCTGTGGGGGCATTATATAAGAGGCACAGCCAGTCAATATATCCCTCTGAAATCCCAAATTTCTCCAGCGCCTGAAACATATATTCCCATTTGATAGAATCAAATGCTTGCCTCAGATCCAGAGAAATGCAACCCGCAGGAGGATACCGTTTCGGGGCTTCCATCATTAGGTAGTGAAGTTTTCTAGTATTTAGCGATGTGTTGCGTGCTGGTAAAAAAACGGTTTGGTCTATATGAACGAGTTTGGACAGAGAGGGCAACAGCCTGTTGGCCATTACCTTACTTAATATTTTATACTCCGTAGTTAATAAGGACAACGGATGGTAGCTGGTGATATCTGTGGGGTTCCTTCCTGCCTTTGGGAGTGATATACCCAGTGCTTGCGCCGTGGTGAGTGGTAAAGAGCCCTTCTCCAATGCTGTGTTATATAATAGATCTAGCTGGGGCACTAGGGAATCAGCGTACGTAGTGTAAAATTCAATTGGAAGCCCGTCCAGACCAGGGGTTTTGTTACTTGGGAGTCCTTTCATGGCGGCTCTGATCTCAGACTGGGTAATGGGCCCTGTTAGTCCTTTCTGGGCTGTTATCGTGAGTTGTGGGTATGTGAGGGTGTATAAGAAAGCCTCCGTCTGGACTTCCATACTGCAATCCGATGCACTGTATATTGCGGCGTAGTATTGTCGGAAGACAGCATTGATATCTCCCTGAATAATGACATTAACACCTTCCAAGGTTTTCACCTCATTTATAACCCGGGGGGGGGGATAACGGATCAATCTGGCCAGCAAAGTCCCGGATTTATCTGCTTCATTGTGATTTCGCTGTGAGTATGCCTGATAATCAATGACCAGTAGAGATTCTAGGAGCTCTGCGTGCTTGGTTTTGGCCTCCTGGAGTGGGCCCTTTTTGTCTTAATCAGTTATTGCGTCTTGTTCCAGCCTGCCCATAGTATGTACCACCTCTACTAGGGACTTATGGATTTCCTGTCTGGCTCCCACAGTCGTACTGATTGCCCTCCCCCGAACCACGACTTTGAAAACATCCCATTCAATCATTCTATTCGTCGCCGTATTGCTATTTTCTGAGAAATAATGCTCAATGGTTTCTAGTAGATCGGTGCGGAATACTGAGTCCTCTAATAACTGTGGCCACATGCTCCATGTGGGAACCGGGGTGGGCACCCTGCCCCAGGTAAGGACAATCTCCAATGGGTTATGGTCTGAAAAGTCTTCAGCAAGTATGTAGCTTGGGGTACTTGCATTGCAATTCTGTTGGAGCAATATATTCTATCTATCCTCGTATGGAGTACTTGGGCGGGGGAGTAGAACAAATATTTTCTGCTCAGTTTGTTTGAACACCCCTGCTCCATGTAGGGGTGGGTGTGATCTGTCCAAAGACCCATCCATTACTACATTGCAATCACCTCCTATAATCCAAGAATGTGAGTCACACCCTGCCAGTGCAATGTTTAGCATATCCCAATACTTATCTTGGTCAAAATTTGGGGCATATACAGTGCCTAGTACTACAGGTTGACCATCCAGCGTTCCTTTTACAAATACGTACCTCCCTTGCTTGTCCACTCCCTGTTCCTGAGCTAAAAATGGCACTCCATGTCTCACCCAAATTGTGGTCTCTCTCGCACAGGTGGAGCACTAGGTGAAAAAATGTGTACCCTCCATTTCTTGCGTAGTTTCACCCCTTCACTGTCCACCATCTGAGACTCTTGCAAGTATACAATCTGTGCCTTGTGGCTCTGCAGTTGCATGTGCACCCTGTGGCGTTTCTGCACTGAGCCCATACCCCGAATATTCCATGTTAATATGGTGTATTTACCAAGTGTATGCATTGTGGTGTAGTCTGTATTAGCTTAAAAATTAGTGTAGTTCCCAAGCTGTCCTACCTAGGACAATAATGACAATGGGACCGTCCCTCCCCAAAAACCCCAATTCTCGGTCTGGTCAACGAACTATACCGGACTATGTAACTCAACTGAGCCCACAAGAACTTTATGGTTATATAAAGCGCTTTCGCCATGTGGGGGACATCGCTAGCGCTCCGCATGTGATGTAATCTTTGTCTCAATAATGCATATAAGCTAATACGGAAGCCTGGGCCATATCAGCATGTTATTACTCTAAACAATCATACATATACTATGAGCATCATTTTACAAAATCAGACTACAGTCGTAAGAATAATAATAATATGTGCAGGGGCTCATTTAGCCATACAAATCGTTGATTAACTGCGGGGTTGCAGAGGGAAAAAAGGCCACACTGTCTTCAGAGTCCGAGTCATGCGTTGCTTCTTCCTCAGAGGAGGTCTTGACCTCCGGTCGTGTGGCATGTGTAAAGGTGGCTGCTGCAATAATCGCCTGTGATTTTTTCCGTTGCACCTGCTGCAACGTGATATACTTCCTTGCAGGAGTCCGGCGCATTCATCTGCTGCCACGTCCATTGGGTACATCAGAGCTGTTTCGACTCTTTGCAGTGAGCTGGGAGACAGATGACGCAGCGTTGGTCAGCTCCATCACCTCCAGCCAGTCGTCTACATCCCCCGGGCTCTCCAAAAAATATGCCTTCTGGTCGTGCAAAATTTTTAACCGGGCCGGGAAGAGAAGCGCATATTTCAGGTTTAAGTCTCTAAGTTTCTTCTTAACCGCTAGGAAGGAAGAGCGCTGTCTCTGTACCAGAACTATGTAATCTGAATACAACAAAACTTTGGCATTCTCAAAATTTATCTGAGGCAATTCACAAGCTCTTTGCAGAATGATGTCTCTATCACAAAAGTTCAACAACTTCACTATGAGAGGTTGTGGGGGAGCCCCCGGTTTTGGCCGTCGGGTAGGTATTCTGTGTGCTCGTTCAATACAGTATTGCGTGGAAAGCCCTCCGCTGAGACGTGATCCTTGAACCATTGTTCCATATAGCGTGTTGCATTGTTCCCCTCGCTCCTTTCCGGCAGATGCAGAGGTCTGGCCCGGGACCAGGGTTCAATTCCCGACGCGGCAGGGTCCTGAGCCCAAAATGTCCACGGAATCGATAATTCTCGCCTCGGTGCCGATTCTAATCATGGGTTCCCACTCTGCAACTCTGGGCAATAGCTTGCTTAATCTCCACTACGGCGGCCCACCCGCTGCGGGATGCCTGGCTTTCACCTTGGGGATGCCCAGTAGGGGTTATCTCACAGGGAAAAGCCAGGACGGGTTCCCAAGGCAAGCGCCTTGATGCCTTCGGGTGATACGTGCTCTATATAAATCGCAATACATTTACATTTACAGTTCTATCGCTCCCTCCTGGAGTCCCTCACCTCCTGCAGTATGAGATCTAGCATGTCCACAGGGGCGGGTACAGCAGTAGGTGGGACACACCCAGACGTGAGCATGACATCTGTGTTTTCCGCTGTATCCGGGACAGAGTCAGGGCCTCCCTGATCCTGTTGCTTCTCCCTGTTTTGCCCCATCGTACAGGTTGGGATAGAGATATCCAAAGTGATCAGAACTTATAACGGTCAACCAGTGTCCCGGCAGTGGCCAACCGGCGCAGTGGCTCAGCAACCACCTCTGCCCTCCTTCAGCAATGCCTCACGGCAGTCAGACTGTGCGCTTTACAAATCAATCTGGCATAAGCCCCTGCGCACCACGGCTCCACCACCGCCCCACCAGGCCAGGCCTCTATTTTGGTAGAGCAGCACAGCAGCAGGGCGGGAGATCACAGGTTGTCCGCATCACCAGCACAGGGGCTGTGATGCCATTAACTACAGCGGGAAATGCACCAGGCACCGCTCCTCACTGCTCTCTCCTGACTCCACAGCGGCAATATGCGCAAATAGGAAAAGCGGTAGCAGTCGGGGTCTGCCTGACTGTTGGTCATCCCAGGGCGCGCCACAACCGCTTTGTGTCCAGCACCACCCACAGCAGCTGAGCATACAGAGTCCCGGTGTTTCACTACCTCCTTCTGCCACCAGCTCTATCTAGGGTAGGCCGCCCCTGCCTGGCTTCACCACTTCCAACAATCATGTCCAGGGGGGTAGGCCGCTTCGCATCATCCGGCTTGCGTGATCGTTCTCCTCCGGTCGCAGGTCCGCAGGCTCACCTTCTCCGCTGGCGTCATCTACGGTTCTCACATCGCCTCCCACTCTGATTTCACCGCCAAGCCTCAGCGCTGTTCGCATGCCACACCAGCACACAGAGGATCAGGCCCGACCTCGTGCATGCATAATATCCGGGCCCCCTCGCACCGGGCCTGCAGCGCCTCACCGCCCTCGTCCGCGCAGTCAGGCTCTGGGGGCAATTTCTCCGCAGTCACCTGCAATCCGCTGCAGGTAATCAGCACAGAGTCTTCGTGCCCCCTTCAGCCAATTGTCCCTGCACCCAGAGCCTCTGTCCTGCAGTATGCATTAGGTTTATTTCAGGATACTGCGGCCCAGGCCTGGAGCTCGTCTAGAAGACGACTGCCATGCTTGGCTGCTCGCCACGCACCCCCGGTGCTAGATTCTACTGTTGTGTCTTGACAGGTTTCTCCAGTGACAGAGGTGCCCTATGGACAGGTCTAGTAGGTGCTTTCACATCTCCGAAGAGAGAGAGAATGTTATTTTGTTTACTATACATTTGATATAAGTGATTATTTCACCCAGTGTGTTTTTTCTGTGCAGTGGACCATGTTTCTGCCTTCTGAAATTATTACAGCATCTTGGATGATGCAATGCGGTCATTATTTGCCCTCTAGTTTGGCCACAATGACAGGGAGCACAACCCCCAGCTCATGGCAGAGAAGCACACATGTTGAACCCTGTAAATGACTTGTGTGGTCTGTGTTCACCGAGCACGGCCTGCAGAGCTGTTTTCTTTCCTATTTTAGGGTGTGTCTCCTAGACGATCACCTCTAGAAAGCTTACAATTGCTTGAAGAATACTGTGTTTATTTTTTGCAGATGAACTGGAGTGCACAGAAGGTAATAAGCAGGGCCACGGGTGTCCAGAGTTGTTTTTGTCTTCCAGAGTGAGGTTAACAATGGCGCCATCAAGGGCAAGAAGGAGAGTTCTTTCCAGGAAGAGGGAAGGGTAATGTTTTAGCAATGTGGAACACAGTGCCTGGTTTCCATTAGCTTAGTGTGATGCTCTGAGCATGGCTGCTTGTGTGGAAGAGTTTCTTTGATTCAGAGTCTTTTTTGTTGGAGATGTACACAAGTCTGGATGTGGCACTAGCTGGTGGACACAAGACTGGATCATATTTATTATTGCTATCGATCGCTTCCAAGCTCTTTCTTCCTTTATCAGGAATTGTAAGACCACCACCCAAGTCAGCATGCATACGGAAATGTTGTGAGAAATCTCTTGCCTAAACACTAAAAATGGTTTGCGGGCCCTATGTAGATCACAAAATAGTGCATAGAGGTCACACAGTAGCTGTTGAGCCACGGGTGGAGGCGCTACGCAGCACTCAAGGAGAGTGGGGAATCCCCTTGGGGACGGCACACATGCGGTCTCACTCTATGAGTCTCACAACATCATCTCATACCAGACGACACCCAGATGATCCTCTACCTCACCAAGGCCCCCACCACCGCCAAATCCAACCTCCACGAAGGAATGAAGGCCATCGCCGATTGGACGATGAACAGCCGCTTGAAACTGAACTCAGACAAGACGGAGGTTCTCATCATCGGATCCACCCCCTTCGCCTGGGCGACTCATAGTGGCCGGTCGCACTGGGAGCTGCACATTCAGGTGTTAATGTCAGCTCCACAATGAATGACACTGCAACACTTGGCCCTTAACATGATCTCCACATCTCCAACAGATGCCTATGTGTTGTGATCAATACCGTGGTAGTCTTCTTCTTAAAGCAAACACCTATTGTTTATACACAATATCTGGGCTCTTAATTGAATAAATCCTCACAGAATCCGGGAAGTCCTCCAGAAAAGGAAACTCGTTGCCTCATATGAACATTCTCTGTGTCACAGAGGAAGCACACAGGAAAGATTATTCTGAAGCTTTCATTGCATAAGTATTTGAAGTAATGAGCAGCAGATGTCCGCGCTTCTAGAAGTCTTGGAGGCCATCAAGGAGGTCTTAGATAAAGGCGGGAAGGCTGTGCTGATATTATTGGATCTATCAGCGGTTTTTGATACCGTGCCCAATGATCAGCTCCTTCTGAGACTTCAGGAGTGTGGCTGTGGGGGCACGGTACTCTGGTGGTTCTCCTCCTTTTTGAAAGACTGCCAACAAACTGATTGGTCTCCTCCTTATGTAGCTCCCATCCCCGCTTTAAATATGAGGGGCCCGCAGGGCTCAATACTCAGCCCTACTCTTTATATGACCCCACCTGCATTTTTGTGCGAAGCCCATGGAGCCAAAATTGTATCCTACGCTGAGGATACACAACTGCTCTTCACCTGTGAGAAGGAGGCAGATTTTAAAGGAGAAGCAAACAACGCCTTTCTTTCAGAGGTGTTCTCCTGGCTTCAATTACACCAACTTAAGTGTAACTTCGATAAATCTGAGGTTATTCTTTTTGGTCTTCCCGCTGACATTGTGTGGCATAACTGGTGGCCCCAGGACATGTCTACCCCCACCTCCTCGGTCAAGACAGTTAAAAACCTAGGAGTCAGATTGGAAGATAATTTATCCATGAACTCCCAAATGCAAGCTGTAGCGGGGTCCTGTTTTGGAGTGCTCAAGATACTCAAGCAGTTATTACCCCTTCTGTTGGTAGCACATAGAAAAATTGTGGTCCAGGCGTTAATTACATCTAGGCTGGACTACGTTAACATTCTTTATTTGGGAATCCCAGAATACCTGCTGACACGCCTACAGGTCGTCCAGAACGCAGCGGCTAGGGCAATACTTATGCTTGGCCCAAGAACACGGATGTCCCCCCATCTTAAATCCATGCACTGGCTCCTGACCCCCAAAGCGATGGCTTTAGCCTATAAATCACTACACAGAACTGGGGCCCGTACCTCAGAAAAAGAGTTCAATTCTACCACCCGCATCGTGCTGTGAGATCTGTTGCTCTCCAGCTAGGACGGACCCCCAATTTTTCTCTGTGCACGAATTGGCGGTCGCTCCTTCCAGGTGCAAGCAGCGCAACTTTGGAATAGCCTCCCTGCGGCTCTCAGACTGACAGAGGACCTCCTCACCTTTAAGAAGTCACTGAAAACCTGGTAATTCCAGCCATAGCTCACTACTTAGTGAGTTAAGAGCCTACAGTTTATCACGCTCAGGTTGTTTAAGCGCCGGGACACTCAATTGAGTAGCCTTGCGCTCTACACATTCCTAGTAACATAACATTACCACCATTACCACCACCAATACCACCACCACAAAGACCACCACCAATACCACCGCCTATACCACCACCACCAGCAATACCACCAATATCACCACCACCAATATCACCATCAACAATACCACAACCACAATACCACCACTAATACCACCACCAATACAACCACCAATACCAATGCTAATACCAATACCACCACTACCATCAATACCACGATCAATGCCAACACCATCAATACCACCATCAATGCTACAACCAACAATACCACCACCGCCAATGCCACCACCACCAATACCACCACCAATAACCCCACTAATACCACCACCACCACCACCAATACCACTACCCCCAATAACACCAATACCAATACCACAAACACCACCGCCACCAAAACCACATACCACCACCAATGCCACCACCACCAATGCCATCACAAATACCACCAATAACATCATCAACAATACCACCACCACCAATACTACCAATACCATCACCACCATCAATACCACCACCAATACAACCAATACCACAAATACTACCAACCACCAATACCACCACCACCAATGCCACCACGACCAATACCACCACCAATGCCACCACCAATAACACCACCAATACCACCAACACCACCAATACCACCACCAATACCATCAATATCACCACCAATACCAATACCACCACCACCACTACCACCAATACCAATACCACCACAACCAATACCACCTCCACCAGTACAAGACCAGCACCAATACCACCACGACCACCAATTTCATCACAAATACCACCAATACCATCACCACCAATACCACCACCACTACCACCACCACCAATACATCACCACCAATACCACCACCATCAATACCACCACAGCCACCAATACCACCAATACCAATGCCAATACCATCACTAATACCACCACCACCAATCTCACCACCACTAATACCACCACCACCAATACCACCAATACCAGCACCAATACACCACCACCAATACCACCACCACTACCACCATCAATACCACCACCACCAATACCACCCCCACCAATACCACCATCACCACCACCAAAACCACCAATATCACCACAACCACCAATACCACCACCGCCAATAACACCACCACCAATACCACCACCAACAATACCACCCCCACCACCAATACCACCACTACCAATACCACCACTGATGCCACCACCACCATTACCTTCAACTCCATCACCAATACCACCTCCAATACCACCACCACCACCAATACCACCACCACCAATACCACTACCAATACCACCACTATGCCACCACCACCAATACCATCACCACCAATACCACCACCAATACCAATTCCACCAGTACCACCAATAGCATCACAAATACCACCACCACCACGGATACCACCACCTTCAATATCACCCCTACCATCAATACCATCACCACCAATGCCATCACCACCACCAATACCATCACCACCACCAATACCATCACCAATACCACCAATATCAGCACCAATACCACCACCACTGATATCAATACCACCACCAACACCAATACCAAAACCACAGCCAATACCGATACCACCACCAATACCACCACCAACAACAACAATGCCACCACCAATACCATCACCACCAATACCACCACCACTACCAATACCACCACCAATACTACCACCACAGTACAATCACAAATACCACCACCACCAATACCACCACCTTCAGTACCATCACTGCCATCAATACCACCACCATGAATACCATCACCAATACCACCACCAATACCACCACCATCACCAATAACACCAATAGCATCACAAATACCACCACCTTCAATGCCATCACCACATCCAGTTCCACAACACCAATACCATCACCACCACCACCAATACCATGGCCACCACCAATACCACCACCAAGAACAGCATCAATACCACCACCAATACCACTACCACCAATACCACCACCACCTATACTACCACCACCAATACCAATACCACAGCCAATACCAATACCACGACCACCACCACCAATACCACCACCACCAATTCCCCCACCACCAATACCACCACCATCACCAATAACACCACTAATACCACCACCTCCACCAATACCACCACCACCAATACCATCACCACTACCAATTCCACCACCAATACCAACACCACTAATACCACCACTGCAAATACAATTCCACTGTCAATACCACCATCACACCACCAATACCACGACTACCACGTCCACCACCAATACCACCAACCATACCAATACCACCACCTATACCAATACCACCACCAATACCACCACAACCAATACCACCAATACCAGCCTTACCAATACCACAACCACCAATACCACCACCACCAATTCCACCAATACCACCACTAACAATACCACCAATAACACCACCACCATTACCACAATCAATACCACTGCCAATACCACCACCAATACCATCAATATCACCACCAATACCACCACCACCACTACCACCAATACCAATACCCCCACAACCAATACCACCTCCACCAGTACAAGACCAGCACCAATACCACCACGACCACCAATACCATCACAAATACCACCAATACCATCACCACCAATACCACCACCACTACCACCAACCTATACATCACCACCAATACCACCACCATCAATACCACCACAGCCACCAATACCACCAATACCAATACCACCACCAATACCAATACCATCACTAATACCACCACCACCAATCTCACCACCACAAATACCACCACCACCAATACCACCAATACCAGCACCAATACACCACCACCAATACCACCACCACTACCACCATCAATACCACCACCACCAATACCACCCCCACCAATACCACCACCACCAAAACCACTAATATCACCACAACCACCAATACCACCATCAATACCACCATCGCCAATAACACCACCACCACCAATACCACCACCACCATTACCACCACCACCAATACCACCACCAACAATACCACCCCCACCACCACTACCAATACCACCACTGATGCCACCACCACCACCACCATTACCTTCAACTCCATCACCAATACCACCTCCAATACCACCACCACCACCAATACCACTACCAATACCACCACTATGCCACCACTACGAATACCATCACCACCAATACCACCACCAATACCAATTCCACCACCACCAGTACCACCAATAGCATCACAAATACCACCAGCACCACGGATACCACCACCTTCAATATCACCCCTACCATCAATACCACCACCACCAATGCCATCACCACCACCAATACCATCACCACCACCAATACCACCAATACCTTCAACTCCATCACCAATACCACCTCCAATACCACCACCACCACCAATACCACTACCAATACCACCACTATGCCACCACTACGAATACCATCACCACCAATACCACCACCAATACCAATTCCACCACCACCAGTACCACCAATAGCATCACAAATACCACCAGCACCACGGATACCACCACCTTCAATATCACCCCTACCATCAATACCACCACCACCAATGCCATCACCACCACCAATACCATCACCACCACCAATACCACCAATACCAGCACCAATACCACCACCACTGATATCAATACCACCACCAACACCAATACCAAAACCACAGCCAATACCGATACCACCACCAATACCACCACCACCAACAACAATACCACCACCAATACCATCACCACCAATACCACCACCAATACCACCACCAATACTACCACCACAGTACAATCACAAATACCACCACCACCAATACCACCACCTTCAGTACCATCACTGCCATCAATACCACCACCATGAATACCATCACCACCACGAATACCATCACCAATACCACCACCAATACCACCACCATCACCAATAACACCAATAGCATCACAAATACCACCACCTTCAATGCCATCACCACATCCAGTTCCACAACACCAATACCATCACCACCACCACCAATACCATGACCACCAGCAATACCAGCACCAAGAACAGCACCAATACCAGCACCAATACCACTACCACCAATACCACCACCACCTATACTACCACCACCAATACCAATACCACAGCCAATACCAATACCACGACCACCACCACCAATACCACCACCACCAATTCCCCCACCACCAATACCACCACCATCACCAATAACACCACTAATACCACCACCTCCACCAATACCACCACCACCAATACCATCACCACTACCAATTCCACCACCAATACCAACACCACTAATAAAATTCCACTGTCAATACCACCATCACACCACCAATACCATGACTACCACGTCCACCACCAATACCACCACCAATACCACCAACCATACCAATACCACCACCAATACCACCACCTTTACCAATACCACCACCAATACCACCACAACCAATACCACCAATACCAGCCTTACCAATACCACAACCACCAATACCACCACCACCAATTCCACCAATACCACCACTAACAATACCACCAATAACACCACCACCATTACCACAATCAAAACCACTGCCAATACCACCACCAATACCATCACAATTACCACAATACCACCGCCTTCAATGCCATTACCACCACCACCACCAATTCCACCACCACCAATTCCACCACCACCAATACCACCACCACCACCAATACTACCACCACAAATACCACCACGCCCACCAATACCACCACCACCTATATCAGTACCACCACCAATACCAAAACCCCAGCCAATACCACCACCACCACCACCAATACCAAAACCACAGCCAATACCAATACCAATACCACCACCACCACCAATACCACCACCACCACCAATACCACCACCACCACAATACCAATACCACCACCAATACCACCAATACCAGCCCCACCAATACCAATACCACCACCACCACCAATTCCACCAACACCACCACCAATGCCAATACCACCACCACCAACACTACCAATAACACCACAACCAATACCAACACCTCAGAGCCTCTCGCTCACGTGTAATAGCAGCAGCACTGTACGAGACCGGAGCTGCAGCAGAGACCTTCAATGCCATCTCCACCATCAATACCACCACCACCAATACCATCACCACCACCACCACCAATACGCTCACTACCATCAATGCCACCATCAATACCAGATCTATAACAGATAGTCTGATTTACCTTTATAGAATAATTCTAACTATAGTATACACTCAAAGGACACTAATCTTTGACTCAGATTAAGACTCTGCCATTGGGCTGTACATACTATCTTTTCTCACATCATGTAAGTGCCTTATAATTATTAGCTGCACAATACCATCTTAAAAAATCTAGAAAGGTATCTAGCAACTCTCTATTATACATTCTTTTTAAAGCTCCTGTAACCTGACAGTTGGAACCACCAATCATAGAAACAAAGAATATAAAGTATACTACATAACATCATCTTATGTAAGTGTATACTATAGTTAGAATTATTCTATAAAGGTAAATCAGACTATCTGTTATAGATTTCCAGAGAAATATTTCTTACCCCTACCCACCAAGAGATCTTTGTATCTGTTATTATTCTGCCATATGCCCTTTATTCAGATAAAAGTTAGTATCACAAGGAAATGAAATAAAAAACGTTGATATATGAAAATATTATGACTACTGTAGATAGGAAGGTTCAACTTGAAGCTATTGTCAAAATCTGTAAATTGTTTTTATTTAATTTTTGTGAAATATAAATACATTTACTGCGTAATTTTTTTTTTCTTTTTATGCAAATTTACTTTTAGAAACTTTCCGTGGCTGCTCCAGAAGAACTCAGTTAGGAGTCGTATGGAAAATATCGCACTCCAGAGTATCAACACGATATCACATAAAGAGAACAATCTAGATTAATGGAACGAATCTCTGGAAGGAGGAGAGTCAATGAAACACGGAAGAAATAAACCTGTATTCAAAGAAAATTTATATAGGTTTAAGAAGATATAAATCATACAAAAATGTCTGGGGAGACAAATAAAAATTAATTTGAGCAAAAAAGTTGCGAACAGAGGTATAAGCAACTTAAGCACATCAGTTCAGAACTTAACATCAACTCCAAAAAAATTGCAACAGACAACCAAAATAATTAATCAACAATGGTTGTGAGTGTGTTCCAAAGAAACAGTAGTGGAGATGATGAGGTTGTCGACGTTTCGGTCTACATTGCTTTCGTCGAGAAGACCATCATCAGGACCAAACAATTCAAATGCTGGAAAAAAAACCCTGAATGAACAAAGAAGGCACCTACTTCTGGCATATGTATAATGTGGCAAACGTGGGTGACAGAAATTCTATCTTTGTTTATAAAATATCCGGTGTAAGGTAGAAGTCACCTTGAACGTAATGGTGCAATGAAATTTAATTACAAATGGTTGTTCAACTCGTATTGGATCCGTAAACAGCGGGTTCGGGAAGATTCGTTCCATTAATCTAGATTGTTCTCTTTATGTGATATCGTGTTGATACTCTGGAGTGCGATATTTTCCATACGACTCCTAACTGAGTGCATTTTGTTTTGCCTAAATCAATTCCCTTGTAGCACTCTCTTGACCTCAAAGATAAACTGCCCAAGCCTACAAGGGTATATTGGGTTTCCCCTGCCTGTTTAATGCTCCAGAAGAAGGCGCTGGTTCGCCGAAACGCGTGTAGAGAGAAATATCTTGCCACTCTTTCTCTTTTTAACCTTACATGCATTTTCGTATGTAATTTAATTTATGTATGATGTTTAAACATTTTCTTCACTCTGCAAACCATATATATTTCCTTATTGTGCATATTAACTTCGTAATGTGTCATTGTATGTTGCTTGCCAACTTTTAATAAACTGTGGAATTTTTTAACAAAAATTAATGTGGTAGCTCAAGTTCCCTTCCTTGTATTATTTTCTATATTAAATTGTTTCTTCTTGGTTGCCTAGATTGTTACATATCAATTGCATACTTTTTCCCTGGTCTAGGAACCTCATTTCCGCGAACTCAGGGGGTCCTTGTTAAATATACGCTAAGCAGAGACCTTCAATGCCATCTCCACCATCAATACCACCACTACAATACCATCACCATCAATACCACCACCACCACCAATACCGTCACTACCACCAATACCACCATCAATACCAGCACCAATACCACCAATGCCATCACAAATACTACCAATACCACCCCCGTCAATGCCATCACCGCCACCAATTCCACCATCAATCCCAGCACCAATACCACCACCACCTATATCAATTCCACCACCAATACCAAAACCACAGCCAATAACAATACCAACACCACCACCACCCAAACCACCACCACCACCAATACCATCATAAATATCACCACCACGGATATCGCCACCATCAATACCACCCCCACCACCAATACCATCACCACCACTAATACCAGCACCAACACCACCACAAATACCACCAATACCACCACTTTCAATGCCATCACCACCACCAATTTCACCACCAATACCAGCACCAATACCACCACCAGCACCAATACCACCACCACCAATACCACCACCACAAATACCTCCACACTCACCAATACCACCTCCACCAATACCAATACCACAGCCAATACCAATACCATCACCACCATCAATACCACCAACACCAATACCATCACCATTACTAATATCACCACCAATACCAGCACCAATACCACCACCAGCACCAATACCACCACCACCAATACCACCACCACCAATACCACCACCACAAATACCTCCACACTCACCAATACGACCTCCACCAATACCAATACCACAGCCAATACCAATACCACCACTACCACCAATACCACCACCACCTACATCAATATCACCACAATACCAAAACCACAGCCAATAACAATACCACCACCAATACCACCACCACCTATACCAATACCACCACCACCAATACCATCACAAATACCACCAATACCACCACCACAAATACCACCACCACCACCAATACCATCACTACCACCAATACCACCATCAATACCAGCACCAATACCATCAATGCCATCACAAATACTACCAATACCACCCCCGTCAATGCCATCACCGCCACCAATTCCACCATCAATCCCAGCACCAATACCACCACCACCTATATCAATTCCACCACCAATACCACCACCACCAATACCAAAACCACAGCCAATAACAATACCAACACCACCACCACCAAAACCACCACCACCACCAATACCATCATAAATATCACCACCACGGATATCGCCACCATCAATACCACCCCCACCACCAATACCATCACCACCACTAATACCACCAATACCACCACTTTCAATGCCATCACCATCACCAATTTCACCACCAATACCAGCACCAATACCACCACCAGCACCAATACCACCACCACCAATACCACCACCACAAATACCTCCACACTCACCAATACCACCTCCACCAATACCAATACAACAGCCAATACCAATACCATCACCACCATCAATACCACCAACACCAATACCATCACCATCACTAATATCACCACCAATACCAGCACCAATACCACCACCAGCACCAATACCACCACCACCAATACCACCACCACAAATACCTCCACACTCACCAATACGACCTCCACCAATACCAATACCACAGCCAATACCAATACCACCACTACCACCAATACCACCACCACCTACATCAATATCACCACAATACCAAAACCACAGCCAATAACAATACCACCACCAATACCACCACCACCTATACCAATACCACCACCACCAATACCACCACCAATACCATCACAAATACCACCAATACCACCACCACAAATACCACCACCACCACAAATACCATCACCACCACCGATACCACCACAACCACCAATACCATCACTAATAACACCAATACCACCACCTTCAATGCCATCACCAGCACCAATTCCACCACCACCAATACCATCACCACCATCAATACCTCTACCACCAATACCATCACCAGCACCAATACCACCACCACAAATACCTCCACACCCACGAATAGCACCACCACCTATATCAATACCACCACCAATACCACCACCATCAATACCAATACCACAGCCAATACCAATACCACCATCAATACCACCACCAATACGGCCACCACCAATACCACCACCACTAATACCCCCATCAACAATACCACAACCATCACCAATATCATCACCGCCAATACCATCACCACCACCAATACCACCACCACAAATACCAATACCACAGTGAATTCCAGCACCACACCACCAATACTACTACCACCACCTCCACCACCAATACCGCCAATACAACCACCAATACCACCACCCATACCAATACCACAATCAGCACCACCACCACCAATACCAGCCCCACCAATACCACCGCCATCAATACCACCACCACCACCAATTCCACCAATACCACCACCAACAATACCACTAATACCAATACCACCACCAATAACACCACAACCAATACCAGCACCTCAGTGCCTGCTGCTCACGTGTAATGGCAGGGGCACTGCACGAGGCCGGAGCTCTCATGGGTTGCATAATACATGCTTCAGCCCATGGAAGGCCTCTGGGGTACCTATGCCCTGGGTACATGGGTACCATTTACTTGGGACTGACAAGTGCACCCCAGTATCCAATCTGGAGTCTACCTAAGTACATAACATAAAATTTTAGGGAGAAAGCAGATAGACTAGGGGCCTGATTAGCAGGATCCCAGTCAGACCAGTCAAAAACCAGCAAAACACCAGGCAAAAAGTGGGTAACCATGCAGTCAGATCCTACCTTCCTATACTAAGTATTAGCTTACCTCCTGTTTTATGAAGTCCCAGGGATATCAATGGCTTCTCTCTTCAACCTGCACCAAGATCTTGGACTCTGTCTGCTGTGAGTCCTGCTCTGACAAGTGGTGCCAATTCAGTCCTGGGCCCTTGGAAGTGAGTTTAAAGTGCTGCATCTGTGAAAATCCACACATCGCCTTCAGTGCATCGCTTTGAACCAGCGCATCTTCCTCAAAGATGACGCATTGGAGCTCCTGCAAGGAGCTCGTACACTGCATTGCGCTGGCGTGGTGCATCACCTGCTTGTTCGATGCATCTCTGAATTCCCGTGGCTCGGAACCAACACATCGCCTACATCCACAGGATCGATGACGCTTGCCTCCTCTGCTTCATGCATCGAATCTTCATTGACGAGGTACTTTGCAGTGGGACAAGGTTGGTCCCTTTACCCGACCCACGCTCCATCGCGGTCGGCCTGAACTTTTGGATTTACCCCAGTCAAGCATGGCCAGATGTCCCCGGCGCTTTATGCTTGTAAGCACTGTTTTTCAAGATATTGTTTAAAAATTCATAACTCTAGTTATACTTACTGGATCTTTTTCAATTTTGGACGTTTTACTCGTACAATTATTCATCATTTTTCTAAACTGGTGTGGAATCTTTTTGTAGTGTTACTGTCTGACGTGTTGCACACATTGCCTCTTAAGTTAAGCCTGACTTCTCTGTGCCAAGCTAACCGAGGGTGAGCACAGGTTAATTTAAAGTTCTGATTTACCCTGACTAGGATTGTGGTTTCTTCTTGGCCAGAGTGCATACTTCTGCCAACCAGAAGCCCAATTTCTAACATGGGTTAATTATAGAAGCATAGGGTCTAGTTATGTACACTGAAGTGTTGTTAAGTGGAGTGGCGCAGAATGTAGTTTTGTTAAGTGAAATAGCATACTGTACATTGTGGTACCCTGAAGTGGTGTATACATATTTTTTTTCGAATTGAGTGCTCTAGAGTGGAGTAGCGTACACTGGAATATCTTACACTCCATTAGTGTACCATAAAGTGGGGCATAGTGGAATAGCATGTAGTGGAATAGAGTAAAGTGGAGTTGTGTACAGTACAGTGTAGGGTTGACCAGTAAACAGGCATACACAAAAGTGGAATGGAATACATTGGTGAACACTGTAATAGTGTAGAGTATAGTGGTGTAGACTGGCGTGCCATACAGTAGAACTGGGAGGAGTAGAGTGGAGTCATGTACAGGGGATTAAAGTCAATTCTCATACACTGGATTTTGTAATTAAAACGAAAGGTAGAGAAAAATGACCTGAAAACATGTAAATGTTACATCTGAAAAATATGAATTTCAATATCTAAATGTTAAATTTCAGGCTATATATATACATAATAACAATTCACCCGTGATCAAGCCGATTGTTCGGTGAAACACGTTGGGTTGGTTCCATGCACTGTTGTCATGCTGGAATAAAAATCTGGAGATTATGAAATACGATCTTTTGGTCTGAAGAAGTGGTGTTTGAAGCTGGAGAAAGAGTGCATTGTTCGCTTTTTGAAGCGTTTTGTGAAACGGAGTATTATTGGCAGGAAACCCTCTGACCCTGCTTTGCACCGCAGTCAATGTGTCCTGGTTTCGTTGGAGGAAGTGAAACGGATATATATAAATATATATATATATATATATATATATATATATATATATATATATATATATATATATATATATATATATATATATATATATATATATATATAGTGTAGGTAATTGTAAACTTATATGTTGTATAAAATGTAGTTACATATTTTGCTATGGTATACCATGGAAAGTGCACTGTTATACCACAGTACATGGTGCTTAGAACTGGTGATGTGATTGGTTGATGGCTGTTTTTACAGAAATTGTAGTTTGTAGTTGCAGCATGTAGTGTTTATGACAATTTTGCATTATGGTACAGTCAGCATTTCACTGACTTCTGGGTAAGGGTGTAACATATAGTTTGTTATTAACTTTTAAATGTTGTTAACAACCTGTTACCACTTTTATGAAGTAGTAATAGGTTAAGGTTTAGTTTTCAAAATGCTTTATATTATTGACCTATAGATGTAAGGTTTTTTCATACCTTAATAATTTTTCACCCATTTGAGGAATGTCCGTACAATTTAGCAGACTTCTTCTACCAGTTGAATTGTGGAAGGAGTAAACATTTTGCTGGGCTACCTGGAGGGGGTGTGAAGAAAAAAAGGGGGATCCCAAAATGTGCTTTAATTGAATATATATTTAATATACACTTTTAGGATTTGTGTTGCGCAAAAAGCGGGAGTCATATTTTGTTTTAATTTGGCAGGATTACATATTATGGTGCTCACATGTTTAATTTGTGTAGTGCAGGTAAGTTATGTAATTATTTTATGAGTTTTAATGAATTGAAAATTACCAAAATATAAGTTATTGCAGTTTTTTGCAAAGTGTGGGGCTATTTTGCGGTAGTCCCACGCTACATAGTTATCACAAGTCATTAGGGGCCAGATGTACGACCATTCTAAGTTGCAAGTCGCAATTTGCACTCAATTGCGAGTCGCAAATTGGGAGTCGCAATTTGGAATGTACAACGGTGTCAGAGACACTGATTGTGATTCCCAATGGGGTAGCAAAATGTGAGGCTTAATAATAATAATGAGCCACTTGCAATTTGCGACCCCATTGGGAATGTTCCTCCCAGGAATGGTGGCCTGCTGGGCTCAGCAACCCTCCATGTCTGGGACTGCTTTTCAATTAAGCAGTTTTTTTTTAAAAGGAAAAAGATGCATTTATAAAACAAAAATGAAAAGTTTTTGTTTAATTTTTTAAGGGCAGGCAGTGGCCCCTGGGACCACTCCTGCCCTTAAAAAATATTTTCAGAGACAGTCACGAAGGGAAGGGGTCCCCTGGGACCCCCTCCCATTTGTACTCCAATACCAAACTCTTGAAGAGGGTGGTAATTTGCGAGTGTTTTGCGACTGCAATTGCGGTCACAAAACATTGGTACATGACTTCCTTCCCAATAGCGAGTAGCTAAACACTATTTTGCGAGTCTCAATTTATTTGCGACTCGCAAAATAGTGTTTGTAAATTGGCCACAGCTTTTTAGCATGCGCCAACGGGTCGCAAACCCGTTTGCGCATGCTAAATACCGTCGTACATCTGGTCCTAGCTGGTTAGGCAATCATTGGCTTTGTAAAAATTAAAGACAGACATGCTGTTTTTAGGTACACTTGGCCCCCTGGTTCCCCTCTCCCCAGCTTTAAGGGTGATTCCGTTAAGAACCTCTGTGTCTGGTTCAGTGAGAACCTGATCTTCTCCTGGCAGGTCAAGAAGTTGGCGGGCTCTTGCTTTAGCATCCTCAAGTCTTTGAGGAAGTTTCTTCCTCTTCTGCCCACGGCTGCGAAGGAGACTGTGGTTCGTGCTTTAATTCTCTCGCGCCTCGACTATGCTAATGCATTGTACGCTGGCATTCCGGGTTACCTGTTGGATAAATTGCAGGTTATTCAAAATTCAGCTGCCCGACTCCTGCTAGGTCTTTCCAGCAGAAGCAGGGTGCATCTCATCTGCGATCTCTGCATTGGCTGACGGCTAAGGCTCGGATAAAATTCAAAATTTTATCCATTGCTCACAAAGCCCTCTATGGGCTGGGTCCCATCTTTCTACAGAATAGGTTGGCGTTCTATGCTCCGGCAAGACAGCTGCGTTCGTCCTCTCAACTTTTGGCGCAGACTCCTCGATTCAAGCGCCAAAGGCTTGGCGGGAGCTCTTTTTCCCGGATGGTGGCTCCGGCATGGACTGCCCTGCCATTGACTTTGAGGGGCATTAAAGACCCTTTGATCTTTAAAAAAAAGTTGAAAAATGTTCTGTTTTAGTTCCTTTATCTGTTTTTAATTTGGACCCTTCTCAGGTTTGCGCCAGGACACTCCTTTGTAGTATCTGCGCGGGGTACAAGTGTATGTAACATAACTTGTACACTTGGGCATGACGCCTTCCGATGTGGGTGTTAGGTTTGGTATTTTGCCCTAACTATTACCACTTGAGTAAAGTCAGTCAGTCGATCATCTTCATTTCAGTTCAAGGAACCATAAAAGTGCACAATATAAAAATGTGAACAAAATCAATGCAGATCACAATGCAAAAGTATAAGATGAATTACAAATCATTAAAAATTACATCTATTGCCAATGAAGTGCCATGTAGTTAAGACAGAACCACGGAAATTAAAACCTCGTAATAGTCCATAGAAAGGAAACATGAAGGGTCCGCTAGGTAACCCGGAATGTCTAATCAGCTAACTTTCTGGGCATTATTAATGAGGCCTTGCAACACTTTTACGCCGCCATTGCATCTCTTTTTGTGAAGTACCGGCGGCGTAAAAAATGTGCCATGTTGTGCCCTATTTGCAAAGTGACGCATCTTAGCAGATGCGTAACTTTGTAAAGCCCTGCACAATATTATTCCTGCGTCTGGTATATTGTATGCAGAGTGGGCGTTCCCCCGCAAAAAGCCTCGTAAAAGTGGCCCTTCTAGGACAATACTGCGCCAATATCGTACGCCTGCCACACAGCAGGCATAAGACTGACGCAGGCCCCTTCCGATGGGGCTTGCCCCATGTGAAAGGACACATTGCTGGAGTTGCTTCTGTTTTCAGACACACCCCAGCAATGGGTCACTTTTGCACTGACACATCAGTAGACTGACGTATCTGTCATTCCTTGCAACATGATGCATCATACAGTAAATATGACGCATCCATCATGTTGCAAGAAGGGCGCAGTGAAAACTGGTGTATCACTGTTTTCAGTTAGCGATGCAACAGTTTTCATAAATGAGGCCCTCAGTCGGTTAATGAATCTATTTACCTGAAATCTGCATGGATCATAATAATAAATACCACGTGAACAAAACATAGTAAAACCCTTGAGAATAAAATATTGATCATAAAAATTGATAATAAGTTAAAATAATCAATATTCAGATTACAAATACAATTTTCAAGTAATGCTAAAATGCTGCAGATATTATTAAAACTTTGCAGGTCCTACGGTTCCTGATTTTTGAGGCCCCACAGGTAAAAATAATGGCGAGGCAGCACAATTATGACTCTAGACGTAAAAGCCAAGACAGGCAGGTGCTATAAGATCTGACACCAAAAGACTGCAATATAGGTTAAAAAAACGACGTTCGAGGTTGAGTATAGAACCAACAAAAAAAATAAGAAAAGGGCAAGAGTTTGTTTATTGATGTTATCACAGGGAGAGGGTGGTAAACTAGGAAACCATGAGCCCTGGTGGGGGTCTGCTACCAGGACGTGGACCATACCTAATCTTAAATGGGTGAGGTAGAATTTATGTTCTAAATTGGTTACCCAAAGAAAATAGCATTCAAAACCTACCTCCTGTTTGAGATCTAAGTAACGCAATACTGTGACCGAAGACTATTGGTTATGAAGTCTCTCCTAGGTTCGATATTGGTAAAAGGCTGTTTTTACCTTGTTTTCTGCACTGCAGTAAGTTCATATGGGGAGAGAAAAAAATGAGGGAGTGCTAGATCCGAGAAAGATATTTTAACATAGGATAACCAAAGGATGGCGTTTGCTTGATCTAGTTTTACACAATCGGCCTAGATCTCTTTAGAAAAAGAACAAAATGGGGAGGTCCATACTTTCATACACAGGAGCGGGGGGGCTAAAACTATGTCTTCAAGAAAAGGGAGGCCAGATTCCAGGTGGGTATTTAAACTGGCTGTACCCCATGGTATAGCTAAAACCATACAGAGAAACTTGATCTAGATAGTAATGTACCAGGTAAGGTATAATCCCACACTCCTGCGCCATATGCTCCCAAGGGGACACATTTTGATATGTATAGGGCAATGAATTCCTGAATTGGTTTGTGGCCAAATTTATTTGAAAATTGGAATATGGCTTCTCTTGTTGCCTTCATTTTACCTGCTCTCGGGATCAAAGGTTTTTCCCATTTTAAGTTGAAAGAGAACATTATCCCAAGGTAGTTAAAGTTCTGTACTCTGATGATTGGAGTCCCTGGTCATGGCTAAAAATCGTTGGGGCGGGAAAGGGTCTTTTTGGGGTTGCACATCATAGTATGGGACTTTGCATAATTTATGTTCAGTTTAAGCTCACTCATGAAATCATTAAAGATATCCAATAACAGCTGAAGCCTGTTCGCTGAACGAGTTAAAAGGACCACATCTTCTGCATAAAGAAGCACAGGGATGACACAGTCCCCTATTTGTGGGAGAACCTCTCCTTTTAATATCAATTATTTTTCTAGGGCATTAATATAAATAAAGAAAAGGCGCTAAAATACAGGCCTGTATGACACCCTTATTTGAAAAAAAGAAAGAGGTTCAGTTGCAGTTGGCGGTAAAATAGACCTGTGTCTTTGCCCCCTCATTTAATTTTATCAAGACATCTATTAGTGCCGGATTTACTCCAGCTTTCCCAATCATTGACCCAAGCTTTGCTCTATTATCCCCTTCAAAAACAATGGATAAATCCATAAATGCTAAATGGATTGCCCCACCCTTAGCCTGCATGTATTTACCTAAAATCATAAGGAGTTTCAAAGATTGTTCCACAGTTCCAACTTCAGGGCGGAAACCAAATTGAACCCCCGTAAGGAACTTTGTGTTGCTAGCCCATTCCTCAAGAAGTTGGAGAATTAACCTCCCCTAAATTTTAGCTGAGGAATCCAAAAGAGATATGAGTTTGTAGGGGGGGTATTTTTATCACTCGTTTTAAAGATTGAGACTGTAGTGGAATCTCTCCTCGAGGAAGGAATCCGCCTAAGACTACGTTATGAAAAACATTTGTTGGAAGTGGTGCCCAGAAGACAGGGTTTTGTTTAAAAATATCAATTGATACCCCCTCGGCCCTGGGGCTTTACCTGAGGAGGACTTGGAAATGGCTATCCTTGTCATTTCTACATTGATGACTTTGCTCAGGACTAGGATTTCTTACGGGGTTCGGGAAACCAAGTGCTTTTCTTGGGTGAAGCAAGCATTACCAAAGATTTACCAAAAATGGTGGAGCCATTCAGCAGTTGAAATACGGCATCCGATCTGGGAGGAATTGTTATCACTAGAATAAGACCTGTTGATAACTTCCCAAAAGACCCTAGAGTCACGTGATGATGATGATGATGATGATATAAGTAAGGCGTCCCAAGCCCCTCACTTCCTATTTCTTATCAGTGATGATGGCTTTGTATGAAGTCCTAAGCAATTTGATTTGAGCAGTATTACGTGGATAGTCCTTTAGAGCCTCCTTAAGGTATTTTAAGGCTACTGTACAATTTGAGGAAAACCATTAAAAGGACGAGGCTCTTTGGGTTTAACCTGAATTACAAATTACTTGGTGGCTTCATTGAAGATAGCCTCAAAGCTCTGAACTATATATACAGGAGTGAGAACCTTCTGCCAGACAAACCATAATGTCACGATGGCTTTGAATGAACGGATTGCTCCAAAATTTGTCATGGCCTGTTTGGTCCAATTAAGATAGATATTCTAATTGACTGAATATTTTAATTTGATTGGACAATTAGTCCCCGTTGATTTAGTAGTGGGACCTGAGTGAACTAGGACAATTGGTTTGTGATTGCTCAGAATTGAAAGGATTGTGTAGGAATCAAGAACATATGGAACTATATGAGAAGAAAAAAATATAAAATCAATTATGGAGCCTCATACTTTGCCAGTAAATGTGGGACAATCAACACTACAATCAAGATTAAACTTTATAACACTTTGGTTCAGGGTGTCCCCAATACAGGGTGTGAAAAGAACGGATCAAATTCTCGTTGGATCCATCTGAAACCCCACACACCCACTTGTTCCTAATGGGGCAAATAATGAAGTTAAAATCACCCACCCAAGGAAATGCCGCCTTGCCTGGGTGATTTAAAAGATAATCTGACACAAATTATTCTAAGTCTTTAACCAAATGAATGGGATGATTTACAAAATAATTGAAATAAAAAGGAATCAAAAGCCTGTCCAATAATCCTGGAACTACAAGGCGTAAAATTTGGTAACAAGATGAACCTCATAATATTTCTGCTTTAAATAGGTCATTCTTTAGGGAAACAAAGATCCCCAAACCAGCCTTAGCCTGACCTTAACATGGTTCTGCATTCTGTCCATCAACTGTTATTTTTTCATTTGTCACCCCGAATGGGATGGGTATGCTCAGACGTGAGTCTCATGCTCTCCACACCACTGGAGTCAAGCTATCCTGGCTGAAGATGGCTGATAGCCAGAAACCGGTCCTAGGATGCTTGATTCCGGTCCAGGAAAGACATGGCTTGGCAGTTCGAGCTGGACTGTTCCCATGAGGCACAGGGTCAAGGTTTGATACTCAAACAGACCACATCATCTGTTTTTATCTATGTCCAGGGTACCCAACTAATAAAGGAAATCTACTCAGGTATACCTTCAGACGTTTTAACACCTTTCTTATGGATCCCTGCTTTAAATCAAGATTTATATAAGGACTCCCGATTTTGGTTGAATCTGCCCTGGTGGTACATCCTACGAGGGTGTGGATCGGCGCTGATAATGAAGCATGCCACTAATTATTGGATGAGGCATCTACTCCAAACTCTTTGGATTCCCCTTAGGACCTCTTTTGATAAATCCATCCTAGTGGCTCATATGTGTATGTGATTGTGTCAGGGAGAACACAAATGGGCCTCCTACTCTTTCAATCTCTCATTGTAGGAGAAAACAAATAAAGAAAACCAAATATTATGTATATATATATATATATATATATATATATATATCTATATATATATATATATTTATATATATATATATATATATATATATATATATATATATCTAATTGTAAATACTTTGTATGATATTATGTATTATTTATTTAGCACTTCAAAGTTATAGTCTGCTTTCTATTTCCATATAACATTGGGAGTGTCTGCATTGCAGCCAAGAGGCAATTAAGGGCGTGGGCGTTTCAAGCATGTCATGTGATCAAAGCCTGGGTAACCTGGTCGAAATGCGTCATGTTGATGGAAAATAAAACTGCACTTTAAAAGAAACTACCTTTTGTTGCGGTCCGTTCCTGATTAGAAGCGCTGGGTGGAGACTTTGCCCTGGTATGCTGCTTATCATATATATATATATATATATATATATATATATATATATATATATTCACTGAAAAAACCATAGGTTAGAGACCATATATAGTTAGCTGGACATTTTATTGACATAAAACCAATGAAATTCCATATATAGTTAGTTGCACTAACTATATATCGCGCACCCGCAATCCACTGCTGATGATGTCACATATTACATCATTCATGACATGGTCAGTGACATCACTGATGACATCACTGATGACATCTCAAATGACATCACTGATGACATCACTGATGACATCACTGATGACATCTCAAATGACATCATCTAGTGTCTGTGTGTTTTTGTAAAGTTTAAATATGTTTTACATATTGAAGAATGAGTGGATGTATGGAAGACTGAGTGTGTGTGTGGCTGGCTGGGAGGTGTGTGACTCTGTGCATATCAATGTGTACTTGTATCAGTGATTGTATAAGAGAGTAAGTATGTGTTAGTATATGTGTGAAAAGTATGGTGTTCTGTGTTTAACTGTATAGATGAGGAAATCGAAGTGTGATTGATTCTTCACAGGACTGACTAGGTGTATGAGTGCATTTGATAGTGTTGTAATAATGAGTGACTGTATGTATGAGTGATTGTATGGGTGAATGAGTGAATGTGTGTGTAGACGTAGGAATCAGTGAGTGCGTATGTAGTAACTGGTATTGGTGTGTCATGATGTCATCAGTGATGTCATTTGAGATGTCATCAGTGATGTCATTTGAGATGTCATCAGTGATGTCATCAGTGATGTCATCAGTGATGTCACTGAAGTATGGTGTTCTGTGTTTAACTGTATAGATGAGGAAATGGAAGTGTGATTGATTCTTTACAGGACTGACTAGGTGTGTGAGTAACTCCATGGATGAGTGGCAGTGTGTGAGTGTCTGCATAGGTGTATGAGTGCATATGATAGTGTTGTAATAATGAGTGACTGTATGTATGAGTGATTGTATGGGTGAATGAGTGAATGTGTGTGTAGACGTAGGAATCAGTGAGTGCGTATGTAGTAACTGGTATTGGTGTGTCATGATGTCATCAGTGATGTTATTTGAGATGTCATCAGTGATGTCATCAGTGATGTCATTTGAGATGTCATCAGTGATGTCATCAGTGATGTCACTGACCATGTCATGAATGATGTAATATGTGACATCATCAGCAGTGGATTGCGGGTGCGCGATATATAGTTAGTGCAACTAACTATATATGGAATTTCATTGGTTTTATGTCAATAAAATGTCCAGCTAACTATATATGGTCTCTAACCTATGGTTTTTTCAGTGAATTTTCAAGGTTTTGTAAATGCAAATTCCTAACTATATATGGTCTATAACCTATGGTTTTTTCAGTGAATTTCATTGGTTTTTTAAAAGCTAATATCTATAGCTGTAAAATATATTCTTTATTACGTGACGTATCACGTAGCCACGTGAGACGCCTCATGGCGCGTCGCATAACCGTGACGTATCGGCTCTGCAGCGCAAACAAAACCCGTAACGTAAGCGTGCCGGAGCACGCTTACAGATATATATATATTTTTTAACCTTAATTAGACAAAATCCACACGTGCACATATCTTGAGGCCTTGCAAAGGCACATCAAACAAACAGTCCCTACAATTTTGCCAAGTTTGCTGGAAATCTATTCCCTTAATTTTTTTTTTACTGTTTCTCTTGGTTTTCCCCTTGTTACGCTTACCGGGACGCTAACCGGTACGTGAACCGGACGCTCCAAAAACACAAGATGGCGGACTCCCGTTACGCTGCCGGTTAGCTGCCCGGTTCGCGTACCGGGAAGCGCCTCTACCGCGAAAAATCGCGGGGGACTTTAATATCCCCCTCATCAATCCTAGGGGGTCAGGAGGGGTTTACCTTGCCCCCTTTCCTTCATCTCCCCCTTCTTTTTTCACCACATCTTGTCTCTCGAACCTACCGAGAGACAAGATGGCGGCCGCTCCGGACTGTTTACAATGTTGACAGCTACGCTGCCGGTTAGCTGCCCGGTGAGCTGCCCGGTGAGCTGCCCGGTGAGCTGCCCGGTGAGCTGCCCGGTTCGCGTACCGGGACGCGCCTCTACGGCGTAAAATCGCAAAAAAAAAAAAAGGTTTTTTTTTGCCCCGCGGGGCACTTTAATATCCCCCTCATCAATCCTAGGGGGTCAGGAGTGGTCTACCTTGCCCCCTTTCCTTCATTTCCGCCTTCGTTTTTCACCACATCTTGTCTCTCGATCGTACCGAGAGACAAGATGGCGGCCGCTCCGGACTGTTTAGAATGTTGACAGACACCGGAGAGCCAATCAGCTTCGCTTCGCGAAGTTCCGTTACGCGTCAGGTACGCGAACCGGGGCGCTAACCGGACCGCTGTCACAGATATATATATTTTTTTAAACGTTCATTTCTCAAAATCCACTGGAGCACATATATTGAGACATAGCAAAGGCACGTCGGGCAAACCATATCTACAATTTTGCCAAGTTTCATGTAAATCTATTCAGCCGTTCGAGCTAAAAGTGAGTCCAACCGCCCTATGGAAAAATGAATGGGAAAAACGCGTTTTGGGACCCCCCTTTTTTCTCGGCCCCCCTTGACGAACCCCCCCCCAAATTTTCAGGGGCTGCTCAGAAACAAAATGTGCCATTTTCCTGAAAATTTCAGCCAATTCCGTCCACAAACGCCAAAGTTATTAGACATAGAATTTTCAGAAATCCCATAGAGAAAAAATCCTAACTATATATACCCACTGGCTATCGCCAGTAGGTAATATACATATATAAACATATATAATCTGCATATCTATATAAATATAAATGCATGCATACATATACATATATGCATACATATGCATGTTATTTACATGAAAGTTTTAAAAACCACTAATAAAAGCAAAGCTAAAAAGCCACCTCATTACAAACAGAATGGCTTTAACTTAAACGAGGGCGAGATCTACTGCATTTTCAATGCTTGTTTACTTTGGTTCTACCAAGAAGGCATTCAGATGTGTCACACATTTGCCATAAATTCTGAATGTTAGCACTCTAGTTGCTCATTAGATCACTGTAGTAAAGCTAGTGCTCACCAGGGAAGTCTGCTGCTAATCATGGTTTGCAGCCATTTTCCCGCATTTTTTATCCCGCAGACTTTCAGTCCGCATACCATTATCCCGCAAGGTCATTGACCTCGCATACCATTATCCCGCATTGTTTCAAAACGCATGTGCATTTATCGCGCATGCCTTTACAAAGAATTACGTTTTAAAGGCATGTATGGTAAATGCATTTGCGTTGTGAAAACCACGATGACGAGAGAGGTAAGTGGGTTTGTGTTAATTTTTTCGTGGGTTAGTGATTGTGTAGTGTAGTGTAGTGTTGTGTAGTGTAGTGTTGTGTTAGTGTAGTGTAGAGTTGTGGTGGTTGTTTAGTGTAGGGTCATGCTGGGGGTAGTGTTTTAGGGTTTAGGGTTGTGTTGTAGTGTTTGCGTAGTGTAGGGTCATGCTGGGGGTAGTGTTTTAGGGTTTAGGGTAGTGTTGTAGTGTTTGCGTAGTGTAGGGTCATGCTGGGGGTAGTGTTTTAGGGTTTAGGGTTGTGTTGTAGTGTTTGCGTAGTGTAGGGTCATGCTGGGGCTAGTGTTTTAGGGTTTAGGGTAGTGTTGTAGTGTTTGCGTAGTGTAGGGTCATGCTGGGCGTAGTGTTTTAGGGTTTAGGATAGTGTTGTAGTGTTTGCGTAGTGTAGGGTCATGCTGGGGGTAGTGTTTTAGGGTTTTGGGTAGTGTTGTAGTGTTTGCGTAGTGTAGGGTCATGCTGGGGTGTAGTATTTTAGGGTTTAGGGTAGTGTTGTAGTGTTTGCGTAGTGTAGGGTCATGCTGGGGGTAGTGTTTTAGGGTTTAGGGTAGTGTTGTAGTGTTTGCGTAGTGTAGGGTCATGCTGGGGGTAGTGTTTTAGGGTTTTGGGTAGTGTTGTAGTGTTTGCGTAGTGTAGGGTCATGCTGGGGTGTAGTGTTTTAGGGTTTTGGGTAGTGTTGTAGTGTTTGCGTAGTGTAGGGTCATGCTGGGGGTAGTGTTTTAGGGTTTTGGGTAGTGTTGTAATGTTTGCGTAGTGTAGGGTCATGCTGGGGGTAGTGTTTTAGGGTTTTGGGTAGTGTTGTAGTGTTTGCGTAGTGTAGGGTCATGCTGGGGGGTAGTGTTTTAGGGTTTTGGGTAGTGTTGTAGTGTTTGCGTAGTGTAGGGTCATGCTGGGGGTAGTGTTTTAGGGTTTTGGGTAGTGTTGTAGTGTTTGCGTAGTGTAGGGTCATGCTGGGGGTAGTGTTTTAGGGTTTAGGGTAGTGTTGTAGTGTTTGCGTAGTGTAGGGTCATGCTGGGGGTAGTGTTTTAGGGTTTAGGGTAGTGTTGTAGTGTTTGCGTAGCGTAGGGTCATGCTGGGGGTAGTGTTTTAGGGTTTAGGGTAGTGTTGTAGTGTTTGCGTAGTGTAGGGTCATGCTGGGGTGTAGTGTTTTAGGGTTTTGGGTAGTGTTGTAGTGTTTGCGTAGCGTAGGGTCATGCTGGGGGTAGTGTTTTAGGGTTTACGGTAGTGTTGTAGTGTTTGCGTAGTGTAGGGTCATGCTGGGGGTAGTGTTTTAGGGTTTAGGGTTGTGTTGTACTGTTTGCGTAGTGTAGGGTCATGCTGGGGGTAGTGTTTTAGGGTTTAGGGTTGTGTTGTAGTGTTTGTGTAGTGTA
This sequence comes from Lissotriton vulgaris, assembly GCF_964263255.1. Taxonomy (NCBI): domain Eukaryota; kingdom Metazoa; phylum Chordata; class Amphibia; order Caudata; family Salamandridae; genus Lissotriton; species Lissotriton vulgaris. The sequence continues at coordinate 1,327,521,230 of NC_141687.1, read as the reverse complement.
GGGTCATGCTGGGGGTAGGGTTTTAGGGTTTAGGGTAGTGTTGTAGTGTTTGGGTAGTGTAGGGTCATGCTGGGGTGTAGTGTTTTAGGGTTTTGGGTAGTGTTGTAGTGTTTGCGTAGTGTAGGGTCATGCTGGGGGTAGTGTTTTAGGGTTTAGGGTAGTGTTGTAGTGTTTGTGTAGTGTAGGGTTATGCTGGGGGTAGTGTTTTAGGGTTTAGGGTAGTGTTGTACTGTTTGTGTAGTGTAGGGTCATGCTGGGGGTAGTGTTTTAGGGTTTAGGGTAGTTTAGTTGTTTAGTGTATGCTAAAGGCATATTCGTTCTAAAAGTTTTCGTTATTTTAATTTGCGGCCTAATAGTACATGCAGGATTTCGTCATATATACGCTAATCATACTTTCTATGGCAAAATGAACCCCCTCATTTTGTTCCTTTTTAAATTAAATGTTTTAAGAGTTACCACTTTATTCCAATCAAGATGGCTTCAGGTGTGCCATACCTTTGTAATAAGTAGGACTGTTAGCACTCTAGTTGTTCTTTAGAACACTCTGGGACATTCTGTCATTGGGCTATAGTTGGGCTACATCTGGCTGATATTTGGGCTACATTTGTTTTTTTTGTCTCTGGTGGCCATCTTTGGGCTACATTGGGCTACATTGGGCTACATTGGGCTACATTTGGGCTCCAACATATATATAGCCCAATGTAGCCCAATATATATTTTTCAAAGTTAATTTTTGTAAAAACCACTGGAGCCTATATCTTGAGACATAGCAAAGGCACATCGGGCTACCAGTCCCTACAATTTTGCCAAGTTTGGTGTAAATCCATTCAGCCGTTCAGGCTAAAAGTGAGGCCAACCGCCCTATGGAAAATTGCATGGGAAAAACACGTTTTGGGACCCCCCTTTTTTCTCGGCCCCCCCTTGACGAAACCCCCCCAAATTTTCAGGGGCTGCTCAGAAACAAAATGTTCCATTTTCCTGAAAATTTCAGCCAATTCTGTCCTTAAACGCCAAAGTTATTCGACATAGAATTTTCAAAAATCCCATAGGAAAAAAATCCTAACTATATATACCTACTGGCTATCGCCAGTAGGTAATATATATATATATATATATATATATATAAAACCACAGCTTCTTCTCTCCACTTCTTGCAGATCAAAGGACACGGCACAGCGACAGTAGGTTTTTAGCGTTTTTATTATTTACACACCAGTGCAAATATAACGTGCATCAAAAAAAGGGACGGTCTACGCGTTTCGGCTCCTGCCTTCCACTGGACCATAGAGTCCCTAGGTCTAGACCTTGTTTAAATAGTGTGTTTTAGTGTAAGTACCCTCTACCATTTCCATGGTCATCTTGACCAACCCGCCCAGCAATCTATATACAAGGCTAGTACATGTTAAAGGTATATACACAAAATTATGAACAATCAACGTAAAGTACTCTACTACTTATTCAGGTCTGTGCATTCTGAAATAAAGTATTTACGTGAATTATCCTTCGTACACATTTGTGTTCAAAATTAATGTGAAGTACCAAAAAAGGAAAAGAATTGAACCGGTGATTTGAATAAAGTATTAACAATTATTTACAACGTGATCCTTTCTAGTTACATGTGGTATTGACCCATACCAATTGGTAAATCCAGACAATTATGGGAGTAAAGGATTATTTAAAGTAAGTGGTGGGGTGGGGATTGTATGGCAGTTATATTACGAGATGATGATGTTTGAAACTAGGGAAGGATTGGGAGGATTTCTATATTAGACAAAATCAAGTATTAAAATACATCAGTTCATCCCATTCAACTTCAAAAATTAGAGAGATTCCTATGGTAAAGTACCTGTTGTCAAAATATCACATCTCCTTCTCATAAACCCATACAATTCCAATTTACTGGTTTTTTCAGTGAATATATATATATATATATATATATATATATATATATATATATATATATATATATATATATATATATATATATATATATATATATATATATATTTTCACTGAAAAAACCATTGGTTATAGACCATATATAGTTAGGGATTAGCCTTTTCAAAACCTTATTTTACTCACACAAAACCATTAAAATTTCATATATAGTTAGTTGCACTAACTATATATCGCGCACCCGCAATCCACTGCTGATGATGTCACATATTACATCATTCATGACATGGTTAGTGACATCACTGATGACATCACTGATGACATCTCAAATGACATCACTGATGACATCACTGATGACAACATCCAGTGACTGTATGTTTCTGTAAAGTTAAAATATGTCTTACATATTGAAGAATGAGTGGATGTATAAGTGTCTGGATGAAGGATTTAGTAGGTGCATGACTGACTGTATGAGTGAGTGATTAAATGTGTCTCACTGAGTGCATGGGTTAGTGACTAAACTGTTTTAATTTGTGCATCATTATATCTGTTGTTCTACAAACTGCTGCATATGTTGATCAGTAGCTATATGAGTAACTGTATGGGTTATTCATTGGTTGTCCAAGTATTTGTATGGGAAACTGAGTGTGTGTGTATGGGTGGCTGGGAGGTGTGTGACTCTGTACATAGATGTGTGAGTAGTTGATTCACTATATGTATGGGTTCAAAAGTGCATGGGGAAACAGCTGTATGTGCGGTTGACTGTGCATGAGTGTATTAGTGAGTGAATGGATATCTCAGTGCTACATGTCAAAGTAAGTACATATGTAAAACACAGTACGTGTGAGAGTTGACATATATAAATAACTGTGCATAAGAGCCAGTGAATGTGTGAGTGGCTGTATGGATCATTGTGAACATGTATCAGGGATTGTATAAGAGAGTAAATATGTGTTAGTATATGTTTGAATAAGTAAGGTGTGTATAACTGTATGATTGAGAAAATGGAGGTGTGATTGATTTTTTGCATAACTGACTAGGTGTGTGAGTAACTCCATGGATGAGTGACAGTCTGTGACTGTCTGTTTACACTGATTGTATCTAAGGTTATATTAGAGTCTGAAGAGGTTCATGGTATTATCACATGAATGATATCATCAGTGATGTGATCAGTCATGTCAAATGAGATGTTATCAGTGATTTTATCAGTGATGTCATTTGAGATGTCATCAGTGATGTCATTTGAGATGTCATCAGTGATGTCATTTGAGATGTCATCAGTGATGTCATCAGTGATGTCACTAACCATGTCATGAATGATGTAATATGTGACATCATCAGCAGTGGATTGCGGGTGCGCGATATATAGTTAGTGCAACTAACTATATATGAAATTTCAATGGTTTTGTGTGAGTAAAATAAGGTTTTGAAAAGGCTAATCCCTAACTATATATGGTCTATAACCAATGGTTTTTTCAGTGAATTTTCAAGGTTTTGTAAATGCAAATTCCTAACTATATATGGCCTGAAACCTATGTTTTTTTCTGTGAATTTCAATGGTTTTTTAATAGCAAATATCAAAAGCTGTCAAATGTCAAGTACGTGATAGGTAAAAACTTTTTCGTGTTTATGCACGCTGATGTGCTTTGAACGCTGCCCCCCCCCCCTCTTTTCTCTTAGTAGTACTCTCTCTTTGCAGATAGTGAAGAGTAGTTAACGCAGGCCTTTACCCCCGTTCTAATCCGTCGTGCCAGCTTTTCTCTCCATTTGATTGATTGTTATCCAAGCATTTACTGTTTTACAATTGATTCTCTTTGGTTCATTCTCTATTTACAAACAAGCACAAAGTTGCAATACTCTGTTTAGTCTTTGCAGATAGTGAAAAATCGTGAAAAATCGTGTAAAAAAATAAAATTAATCGAGCAAAATCAGTAGGCCACTAATTGGATCTCTTTTTGACCTCGCTAAAATAGAAATATTAGGAACAACCCTTCATGAGAAATACGAAAATAGTGAGATGAACTGAGCTCCACACCATGAGGGTTGCAAGACAGCTCGGCTCCGTCACCCACCCCGCCCAAAATAACGACAAACCCTATGCAAATATTAAAAATATATACAACACACCAGCAAAGAAACAGGGTAAAACATTTTATTAAATAACTATTTACATAACTATTTTATACTTTTTATTGCCCGATCCGGCTAGCTCAATCGATCGAGCATGAAACTCATGCACTCTGATAGCAAGCGTTGCTACTGATGCTATGCAGACCAAAACTGGTTTTCAGTTTGTACATTTTTCTAGATTTTTCCATCCAAGGTTGGTTGAGTTTGTAGAACGATGGCTTCAGATTTTCAACATACGGTGTGGTGGCGCGGACTGGGAGGGGGCGGTTCACTCCTGCCCCCTCCCCAAGTAAGATTTTCATACGTGAAAGTACGTTAATGGTTTTGGTCCCTGAGTTGCTTCGATGTCACTGCCATTCTCAAATGGCATAAGTTCTGGATGTTGGGTGCCATAGTTCAGAGTTCTGAGCAGCGCTTGTAACACTGTCTGAAGCTTATTTCCACCTACTGCAGCTTCACTATTCTCAAAGTAAGTGAGGGTCGTTTGTGGACCTGACTGCATTTGAAAACAATGTGATATGGTACCTCCCTAAACCGCTTGACGGAGGCCCCCGAGGGGCGGTGTGATGGCACGGACTCGGAGAAGACGCTTGGCTCCGACCCCCTCCCCAAGTCTTATAGCACCGGTTTAGCCTGAGATCGCCCCCGACATAGGCGGCCGGCTCCCGGGGTCCGGCGGAACTTTTTGCCTTTTGATGACTCTTCTATTTTGGACCTTGTCCCACAATCCGTTTGACCTGAAGACACGCTGTAGTGGGGCGCCCCTTTACCGTTTTAGTTGCCATTCCGCCCGCTTTTGCTACACTGTGCCTCTTCCGCCATTCAGCTGTTTACCGCCCGCTCTTGCGACAACAGCGTCTCTCTCACCATGTAGTTGAGTTGCTCCCGCTCTTGCGATGCAACGATAAGCGACTGCCACAGGACTCTCAAAATGGCGGCCGGCTCTTCAGATTTGGGCGTGGTCCACTAAAATGGCCCTGGGACACCTTGGAACTCGGACGCTTCCCTGATAGGGCTTGGGTCCCATTCTCGAAAGCGTCCCCTCAGCCGTGAAGATTCTACAAAAGTCTTGGGGGCCCCCGACTCCCGCAGGCTTCTGGTGGGGAGCGGCTGCCATGTTTGCTCGTGGAATGGCCACGACGGGCCTACGAGATGGTAGTGCTCTCATGCTGACGCCAGCTTTAGTCTGAAACATCCAGAAACACTGTAGACTACCAATTCGATCAGTTCCGGTATAGCTCCAACATGACCCGGTAGAGAAGAACTTGCCCTCCCCTCCTTGACTGATGGTTCTTGTTGCCTGTCCCCTCTGTTGTCATTTAACAGAACTTTTTGGACTGCTGAAAGGGGTTGTGTTCCGAACGCTGGTTGGTGGAGACATTTTGACTATATTCTTGACCTACATTGTCGCGTAATGCGTTATATGACACGCCGCGTTAGCGCACCCGGAAGTGATCCGGGGCGCGGCGCGCAGCGCGTAACGTAAGCATAACAGGTCATGTGACTTGTTAATAAAACTTTTTATTGGTTCATTTTACTTTTGTTATTTTAATAATGAAAAGCTTGGTCATATGACCTAAAAAATACGCTTTTTATTGATTTCGAACTTTTTTTTTTTAAACATATATATTATAATATTCCAGGCTAATGTACTTTCCCGGAAAATTTACAACTGTCCTGCAAGTAAAATATATTCCTTTTTCGAGAAAAAGGGCGTTTCTTCGTTCCATGACGGAGCCGTTGAGTAAAAGAGACTCGGCCTGCTGTCTTAGTCGCCGATACGCCTGATTATCATATTCTTATCGATCACTTTATGTTGCAGGAGTGGAAAACACAACTGCCCTTGACCATTTATCTTTACTGCGTTCCTACGTATTATACCTTTTATCCGTCATGTAATTGGACTGCTTTATTTCACTTGCCTTTTACTGATTCGAAAACAGTGACTAAAAGTAAAAACTTTACCAATGTAAATACTACTACCATGTTTTGTTTTAAAAACCTTTATTGTGAAAATGTCAGTATACAAATACGGGCCTATAACCACGTGGGCCGGCCACGGAGCAAACTGAAATCGTATATGATGAGGAGACATTTACATTATAGAGGAACGTAACGAGCGGGCCATTAGGTTGCAAGAACTAAGGTGTCTAACAGTTGCGGAATCAGTGGACGTACATTTTGTAATTAAATTACGACAGGGCCACTTACAAAAAAATCATCTAGATATACATTTGCGGGCAAGTACCATGGGTGACGTTAATTCGAACTTTCAATACTACAGTAATCAATAACACATCAGAACTTAATATCAATAGGGATGTCAAAATATTCAATCAATTCTCGTCCCGCCCGCCATGAGCATCAAAACTGCATTCATATCTCGTGATATCAAAGTTGTTCAACCAGTACACAACAAGGAGTTACGAGTCCCATTTATACCGGCGCCATTTTGGGCGAGGCCGGGCAGGTCCAAGATATAGTCAAAATGTCTCCACCAACCATCGGCCAGACCAGAACCCATTTCGGCCCTTTATGCTACAAGATGGTGTCTTCCATTCAGAAAATATTGTTGGCAGCATTTTGAAAGGAAAGATAAACAGCCGTTCTCCTAGTGAGTCTCACATTGTTACATTTAGGAAGAATGTTGAAGAGTAGTATGTGGAAAATCTGAAGCCATTTTTCTACAAACTCTCAATCAGCCTTGGATGGAAAAAAATATCCTGAAGAATGTACAAACTGAAAACCAATTTTTGTCTGTATAGCATCAACAGCAACGCTTGAGTCAGCTTTGTGTGAAGCCGCCATTTTGATTCAATCAATAACGTCCCCCTGCACACATTCAGGGACCTGGTCGTGTCTTCAGTTGAAACGGATTGTGGGACAAGAAGCAAAAAGGAAAAGGAAAAAAGTTCCGCCGGACCTCGGGAGCCGGCCGCCTATGTCATGTGCGATCTTTGGCCACACCAGGGCAATAGTGAAGCTGCAGCAGGTGCAAATAAGCTTCAGACAGTCTTACAAGCACTGCTCAGAACTCTCAACTATGGCACTCAACATCCAGGACTTGCCATTCGGATCTTGGCGCCTTGTGCTGGTTCCGACCTATTCACACATCGGTCCACTACTGACATCACCTCATAAGCCAACGGGGCACCCCACACCGACTTTCGGCGCAGCATTGTAGGATGGCCACACCAGTGCGGCAACTTGCTGGACACCACCTCGGTGCCATCCGGATCTCGGCGCGTTCGAGTCACTGTACCGCAAGAGCGGGAGAAACTCAGCTGGACACCCCGTCTTTCGGCGCAGCATTGTAGGATGGCCACACCAGTGCGGCAATTTGCTGGACACCACCTCGGTGCCATCCGGATCTCTGCGCGTTCGAGGCACTGTACCGCAAGAGTGACCGCAACTCAGCTGGACACGCCGTCTTTCGGCGCAGCATTGTAGGATGGCCACACCAGTGCGGCAACTTGCTGGACACCACCTCGGTGCCATCCGGATCTCGGCGCGTTGTGCTGCCTTCGGCCTACTGTAGCCGCAAGTGCGGACGCAACTCAGTTGGACGGCGAGTGAAAAGATAAGGGGCGCCCCACTGCAGCCGAGGAGCCTCCATCTTGGGGGAGACGCACAGCCCCCACTGACTGACGCGACCTCACAGGCCAATGGGGCGCCCCACGCCGACTTTCGGCGCAGCATTGTAGGATAGCCACACCAGTGCAGCAACTTGCTGGACACTAACTCGGTGCCATCCGGATCTCGGCGCGTTGTGCTGCCTTCGGCCTATTCGCACATCGGTCCGCTACTGACGCCGCCTCACGTGCCAACGGATTTTCTACGCTTTTTGTAGCTCTATGCCGCATAACAGGTCATGTGACTTGTTTATAAAACTTTTCATTGGTTCATTTTACTTTTGGTTTCCTAAAGATGGAAGGCTTGGTCATATGACCTAAAAATAACACTTTTCATTGGTTTAGAACATTTTTTTTCCCAAATAATGAAAGCCCCACCTTGTTTCTGGATGTTTCAGACTGAAGCTGGCGTCAGCATGAGAGCACCACCATCTCGTGGCTCCGTCGTGGTCATTCCGCGAGCAATCATGGCAGCTGCTCCCCACCGGAAGCCTGCAGGAGTCGAGGGCCCCCAAGACTTTTGTAGAATCTTCACGGCTGAGGGGACGCTTTCGAGAATGGAGCCCAAGCCCTAGCAGGCAAGCGTCCGAGTTCCAAGGTGTCCCAGGGCCATTTTAGTGGACCAGGCCCAAAACCGAAGAGCCGTCCGCCATTTTAAGAGTCCTGTGGCAGCCACCTATCCCTGCACTGCAAGAGTGGGCGGAAGTCAACTACATGGTGAGTGAGACGCTGTAGCCGCAAGAGCGGGCGCAACTCAGCTGGATGGCCGCCACCTGGGGAGGCCCGTTCACGCCGCCTCCCCCACGCCCCCCCCCCCCCGGGCCGCCCCACGCCAATTTTCGGAGCAGCATTGTAGGATACCAAAACCAGTGCGGCAGTTTACTGGACATCACCTGGGTGCCATCCACATCTCAGCGTGTTCTGCTGCCTTGGGACTATTCGCACAACAGACCGCTACTGACGAGGCCTCCCCCCACACCACCTGGGACGCCCCACGCTGTTTTTCTGAGCTGCATTGTAGGAAACCAAAAACCAGTGCGGCACCCAGGTGACATCACCTGGGTGCCGTCCAAAACTCAGCACGTTGTGCTGCCTTGGGACTATTCGCACAAAAGACAGCTTCTGACCATTGTTGCTTTTTTTTGTCAAAAAATGTTTAAATGTATTTACAGTTTTTGTTGCGTTCGTTATATTTAAAAGTTAATAAAGTTTTATAATCCTACTTTGTTGGAGTGCTATATATTTTTAAAAAATCGGGTGAATGGGGCCTTGAATCGGGTTATTGTCATGTGTGGGCTTTGCAAGTGTACTGCTACAGGATCGGACATTTCAAACTCAAATGCACGTTCTTTTTCTTACCTTTCCGAAGCATGGAGCGCAATAGCAGGCAGAGAAAGGGTGATGCAAGTGTTGAACACTGCCTGGCCTGGCAAGTTGCTGGCAGTGCCCCCCCCCCGCCCGCTCCTGAAAGAGGACACACACACACCGCCGCCCCGAGTACTTCACAGATCTTTAAAAGACCATGCGCTTGTTCATGAGGCTTAAATGGTTTATCACCCCTTCTAGAACCCCTGCATCGACCCTCTGACGTTTCCTGGAAGAATTACCACGTAACACAATACCAAGCCCTGTCACCTGAAACCCCCGAGGAATCGTGGGGCATATTATCAAGGGGGTTTATCTCCGCTTTTTTGGCTTTAAAAGCCAAGAAAGCGGAGATAAAATTATCTCCCTATTACCAAGCTGTCGCTAACACCAGTTAGTGACAGCTAAAAGGAGATAGCGACCATCTTGGGCCCCGCTTTGCATGTCAGTGATATTTATCACTAATGACATGCAAAGTGGGCGTGCCAAGATGTTAGCGACTGGAAACAGTCCCTAACATCGCTATCTCCTATTACCAACTTTTGGAGATATTCGCGCTAAGCGCGAATATCTCCAAAAGCTAACACCTGCCCTGAGCAGTTCTTAGCCATGTTATCCAATGGGAGGTGGATAACATGGCTAAGAGCATTTGCTCGATAATGCATGAATATCGCTGACTTTTCAGCGATATTCATGCATTGCGGCCGTTTTTTATCGCATTTGCGATAAACCTTGCTAATAGCAAGGTTTATCTGCGATAAAAATCGGCGATAATTTTTGTCTCTAAACAAGTTAGAGACAAAAATAATCGCTAGTTGTTGGTAATATGCCCCCGGATTTTTGCTTGCAGAAATCGGGAGGCGGGAGACTAGCACTGAAATCAGTAGTCTCACGCCTGAATCGGGAGGGTTGGCATGTCTGGATTCTCTACAGCTGGGGCCATAAACTACATCCGCAGGGCTAGGTGATAGCCTGGGACCGGCCTGGCATCTAAAATGGCTGCCGTGCACGACAAAATTGTGGCATTGGAAAAAAGGCAAGATGGCGCAGACAATGTTTATCAATAAGGATTCATTTATAACAAAATATTTTATCGCACTGACAAATTGGCGGTCAACACTTCCTGATTTCCATCGAATCGAACGTTAACAGACGTCACGCAGCAAAAAAAAAAAAAAGCTCACGCACAGCCGCTGGAAGACATGTATCAACGTATATGAGCCTCCTCAGCCACCCTCAGAAAACATAAGGGATCAGGATACGTCTCCCGCACCCCCTTATACCTAGTAATTTAATTAAAACAAAACACAAAATGGCGAATTCCCGTTTCGCTACCAGTTTGCGGCCCGGAAAGCGCTTCTACCGTGAAAAATCAATTTTTTTTCCCCACGGGACCCTTTAATAACCCCAACATCATTCCTAGGGGGTCAAGAGGGGAATACCTTGCCCCCTTTCATTAAATTCCCCCTTCGTTTTTCACCTCTTCTTCTCTCTCGATCCTACCGAGAGACAAGATGGCGCACGCACAGCCGCTGGAAGACATATATCAACATATATGAGCCTCCTCAGCCACCCTCAGAAAACATAAGGGATTAGGATACGTCTCCCGCACCCCCTTATACCTAGTAATTTAATTAAAACGAAGCACAAAATGGCGAATTCCCGTTTCGCTACCAGTTTGCGGCCCAGTTCGCGGCCCGGGAAGCGCTTCTACCGTGAAAAATAATTTTTTTTTTATTTTCCCCACGGGACCCTTTAATAACCCCAACAACATTCCTAGGGGGTCAAGAGGGGTATACCTTGCCCCCTTTCATTAAATTCCCCCTTCGTTTTTCACCTCTTCTTCTCTCTCGATCCTACCGAGAGATAAGATGGCGGCCGCTCCGGACTGTTTAGAATGTTGACAGACACCGGGGAGCCAATCAGCTTCGCATCGCAAAGTTCAGTTTCGAGAAAAGTAAGCGGACCGGAGCACAGCCCGGAGCGCTGTTACAGATATATATCTTGTTTTGAACGTTAATTTCTCAAAATCCACTGGAGCACATATATTGAGACCTAGCAAAGGCACATCGGGCTAACAGTCCCTACAATTTTGCCAAGTTTCGTGCAAATCCATTCAGCCGTTCGAGCTAAAAGTGAGGCCAACCGCCCTATGGAAATTAACATGGGGAAAACGTGTTTTGGAACCCCCCTTTTTTCTCGGCCCCCCCTTGAGGAAACCCCCCCAAATTTTCAGGGGCTGCTCAGAAACAAAATGTGCCATTTTCCTGAAAATTTCAGCCGATTCCGTCCACAAACGCCAAAGTTATTAGACATAGAATTTTCAAAAATCTCATAGGGAAAAAATCCTAACTATATATACCTACTGGCAACACGCCAGTAGGTTATATATATATATATATATATATATATATATATATATATGCAGAAAACTCCTCCAATGATGATATATATTCACTGAAAAAAACATAGTTTTCACACCAGTTATAGTTAGCTGGACATTTTACTGACATAAAACCATTGAAATTCCATCAGATTAGATTACATCATATTTTCTAGAATGATAATGTTGATAATCTAATTTAATCTGTAGGCACATTGTTTTTAAATCACTATCATTTTCACTTGCACTTTTTTCCAACCAGTATGACTTTTTCAGTTTTGATTCAAGCTGATTTAAGTGTTTTTGTGAATAGGTTGTCTGTCATGACGGTGCACGCAATTTAACGATGGCGGAATCAAACATGTGCGCTTATAGTAATAAATATTGTGGATTTATCCAGATATTGATATAGGCAACGAATTGCCTTAGCCTTTATGTCTAATATTGTTGCACAAGCATGTTGAACATCCATTTGTTCATGTGTTTTTGTTTGATTTCATCACGGATTGATCCGGAGATTTTAAAATTTAAAATTCATCCTGTGTATATACACACATGTGATACAGATCAACTAAACATTTATGAAATGCAATGTGCGTAGGGATTTATCCCAACACTGTAAAAGACTACCTAACAAATTGTGTACATTGTTTAAATTGTCTTGTACGCGATGTCTTTGCAATACTAAGATCTCATAGTATTTTAACTATGTCTATTGCACTATGCACTTTATTCATTTCTGGTTGGTTACTGCATTTGAGCACTAGCACTTTAAATTTTGCCTTACGACTGCATAGCACCATGTGATCAAGGCCTGTGAGAGGCCGAAACGTTATGCTGCCGTTTGTTGCTTAATAAAATTACAACTCACGGAATACTTGGTCCTGCTGTGTTTCTTCGAGGTAGCGCGGCTGCATGAAGCTTTGAGTGCCTTGGTGAGGACCCGTTTTGGATATATATATATATATATATATATATATATATATATATATATATATATATATATATATATATAAATATATATATATATATGTTTAACTGGCGAGGCTTCGACAAGTTTTCACGGACCCCCAATTGCAAAGAGGCGACTGACAAGCGAAGCGCTCTTCCTGGTGTTACGGCACTGGGATTCTGTTATCCGGAAGGATTGTTCAGTCAGACCCGCCCCCCCCCCCCCCGCAGCAGTGATTGAGACGCCTGGAACGCCCGATACGCTCGTGGTGCCGGGGGGCACTCGGGACTCTAGCAGGAAGCTGAAGGTAGGATCTCTGAAGCATTGCGGGGTATTTGGAGTGTGGGGAATACGGAAGACGGGAGGTTACTGAGCACTTCAGCACCGAATTGTATTCCTGAAAAAAACCAGTTTAAAATATGTCGGCCGACACGCTAAAGGACCGAGAAGCGCCGGCTTTGTATTTATTCGATTACATACCCCCGGCAAGTAATCAGCAAAATCAAGCGGGGCAATCAATTTCAAGAACGAATGACGATCTAAAAAGTAAAATGAAGGCACTAGAGAAGTTGATGTGCGGAGAACAGGCTAAATGGTGGGAAAATAAATCATTACAGCGTTACTTAGACGCCAACAGAATCCCGAGGGGCCTACGCATTTTATTAGCACCAAGCTATGAGCAGCCTAACCCAGATATGATGAGAGAATGGGTGCAAAGTAATCTGGACTCCTCAAGGCGCTTGGTTGAGATACTAGTCAAATACGCCGAGGTAGACAGAGTGGAATTGCAAAGACGAATGTGTTGCTAACTGACGAAATTGATCAAATGAGTGCCGCAGAGGAAATCGCAAAACTTAATGCAAAAATGACTACCCGCCTGAGGAAAGAGGAAGATAAAATCTAGGCGCGTAAAGCCTTTAGATTCCATTGGGACCGGCTGGACTATGAGTGCGGGCGTATTTTTACCTTTTCTCGCAAATACGATGCGATAAAAACGGCAAAATTAACCCGGACCGATGGAGCAAAGGCAGGAACCTCCGGTAACAAACAACTCTGGGATTCCTCGTTTTCGGATAACAGCTTGGTAATCGAGAGTGACACGGATGGAGATGCAAACAGAATGCCACGAGTTAAACCTACGGTGACCCCCTCCCCAGGTGAAAATACATTTTTTAGTGGAGGAACGCATGGCAACTCTGCGGCAGAGAAACCGGCAAAATCAAGTAGGCAAAGGAGGAACTACAAACGAGGACAGAGGCGCAAAGCCCGTAAACGAAGGAACTCCCAGAAACAGCAACAAGAAACGTGGGAGGGCCTGGTGGAATCGTCGATAAATGTTATAACCACCAAAAATAATGATGATGAAAAAACGGTCATTAACCTAACAGAAGCAGTTTTGAGCAAGGCGGAAACTCAAATCCTGGCGTTAGGATTGTCGTTTGTAAGAGTACAATTTTGATTACTCTAATACGAGAATGGATATATATCAGTTCATCAGAAAGTTAAAGGTACGCAAATTCCACGCTCTAAACAAGTCCAAAAATACATTAGAAGGCACCATCTCTCAGGCACAAAATCCATCAATATCTGAGCTCACCCCCACACAAAATGCGGAGCAAAGCTTGCTAACAGTTCTAAACGACTTACGTACTGAAAATTACTGTGACGAGTCGGAAAATTCAACCATCACAGGCCACAGCCAACCAGCAGACAATTTAATCGCTGCCATAAAAAAGACACCCTATAAAAAGAAATGCAAATTCAATCCGGTATTAATAAGAGATGGCATTGACATCTTCAATGAACAAGTGATCGAGGAAATTAAAAAGCTCAATTACAAGACTTGTACATCCAAAAAGAAAATATCAAATACAAATAGACAATACCACAATTTGATTGCCAAGCTTCAAAAAAACAATGATGTAATTGTGAGGAATTCGGATAAAGGGGGCAACGTGGTGCTGTGGTCCAAAGGACAATATATTATTGAATCCTTATCTCAACTAAATGATCAATCATGTTATAGGCTCAGCAGTGCGGCAGCAATCAAAGAGACAGCAAATACATTCTATATGAAAGTAGTTGCTGGAAAAGCACTCGTTTAATAACCCTGGATGAGTATAGATTTATGAGAAACGATTATCCAACTATACCAAACATTTATTTTATACCAAAAATCAGTAAGGATGCAACAAAACCCCCAGGGCGACCGATAATATCAGCAAAGAAGAGCCTCTTGGAGAATACTTCAATTTACATAGACTTCTTCTTACAAGAAAGTGTGATGGGACTATCGTCATATTTAAGAGATACTAGTGATTTCTTAAATAAAATCAAGGACTGTGAATGGGGAACTAATTTCCATCTTTTAACTTTAGATGTATCTTCTTTGTATACTTGTATTGACCACAAAGATGGTCTTCGTGTCTTAGAATACTTTTTACACAAGAGAAAGGCCACTTGCCCCTTGCGCGACACAATGCTCGTAGACATGGTTAACTTTTGCCTTAACAATAATATGTTTATATTTAACCAAATGTACTATCAGCAAATATGGGGTGTGGCTATGGGGGCCAGCTTCTTCCCCAGCTATGCCTGTATTTTTATGGGCTGGTGGGAGGAGCTGGTCCTCAAGGGCACGCATGGAAAGCAGTATGATGAACATATTAAAATGTACTATAGATACATCGATGACTTATTCTTTGTGTGGGATGGAACAGAAAAAGAAGCTAAAGAATGGGTAGAATCCTTGAACAAAAATAATGTTAATTTACATTTTACTTCTACCATTAGCTCAACTCAAAGCAACTTCTTGGATGTTGAGGTGCAGGTGGTCAGAAATAGGTTGGAAACCAATTTATATAGGAAGGAGACAGCAGGGAACTCTATTCTGCATTTTACAAGTTTTCATCCCCGCCATTTGGTGAATAGCATCCCCTAAGGGGAGATGCTACGCATCAAAAGAATTTGTAGTAATCCTGCAGATTTAGCTGAGGCCCAACTCCATTGCAAAGAGAGGTTCCTGGCAAGAGGGTACCCTCTTAAAATTATACAAACAGCCATTAACAAAACCTTGGAGTTGGAAAGGGATACCCTACTAAACCCCAAAAACATTAGAGAAATAAATGACTCTATAGGGGTAGTCCAGTCCCAGTAAGATTAATAATCCCTTACAGTGCT
Organism: Lissotriton vulgaris; assembly: GCF_964263255.1. NCBI lineage: Eukaryota > Metazoa > Chordata > Amphibia > Caudata > Salamandridae > Lissotriton > Lissotriton vulgaris. Next base: position 1,327,505,692 of record NC_141687.1, on the reverse strand, counting down.
CAGGAGAAGGCAATCACCAAAATTATAAACAGAAATTGGGCGCTAGTAAGAAGTGACCCAGTAATAGGTGCCGAAATGCCAAATAAACCAAGCATTACTTTTATAAGGGCCCCTTCAATGCACAGTGATCTGGTCTCCAGCAATCAGGAAGTGTCACCATCGAGCAATTGGTTGAAGACGATCAATGGTTTTACTAAATGTAGGACATGTAAAGCGTGTCACTATGGAATCAACAAAAAAAGTTATTGCACGGCTTTCAGTAAAAAATAAATTAATATCTCTAAACCCCTGCATTGCAAAACCGAATATGCAATCTATGTATTAGAATGCACATGCCCGCTCCGATATGTTGGCAGCACTAAGTTGCCAGCAAACAAGAGAGTTCTGCAGCATATTCGGGCCATCAATAATTGTGACCCAACTTACCCTGTCGCAAGACATTTCCGTGAGATCCATAAAAATAACTTACAGGACCTCACGTATTATGCCATTGACACCCTTCCAAAAACTAAAAAGGGTGGCGACAGGGAACAAGCAATGAGGAAATTAGAAACCCGTTACATTTTAAACTTTAACAGTAAAACCCCTGGGGGCCTCAACAACATGGAGGATTTACATACATGCCTATGAAATGAAAACCATCTTTGGCCCTAACCCACAAATCCTTCTCTGTGTTTTGCCTTCCCACAATTATATACTGATTCGTATCTCTAGATGGAATGTTAGCAGCAGAGGTTTGGTTCTTGATAATTAATCCATTATAAAGTTACCTAAAAAAGCCGCCTTATCTTCTCCAAATCTAGTGATTTCTAATTTTTGATTGATTGATTTTACAACTTATGTTTTCATGCTATGCACTTAGAATCACGGGAATATGTTTATTTCACAATGAAACTTTAGGGGCCTTGGAATTAATAGCACTACATGAAATAGATCATTGTATTAGGAGTTGACTTTGAATTTATGCAGTTATTATATATTTACCTCAGAAGTCATAATTTTAATGAACTGTATTATATGATTCACATACTTTTATGAGATTCTATGCAATTGAAAGTCATTGCCATAGTTTATTTAATAACTTCTCTGCATTTCGGCGTTAGCCTTCGTCAGTGTTACTGACCACATGAACAAAAAGCTCCTAATAAAGTTGTGTACAATGGTAGACATGAACAAGGGACCAGCCCAGCCAAAGCTAATAGAGGCGCCATTTTGGAACGGGTTTCCCAGAATGAGAACCCTAACAAAATACTGTCATAAATCAATAAAATGGCGAAAATGAAATGGACATTCATAAACTAAATGTACAATTTCATCACATAAAGCCGTGGATCGGCGTATATCCCTTGGGGAACATGTACCATGCAAAGAATACCAATATGCATGCCTGGTGTTATATTCATAAGCAGAAAAATGTTATAAAGATGTAATACATGATTGCATAATTCTCAATATCAATAGCAATATGTAAACCGTGTTAGCAGACCAACAAATTCCCTGTCACAGGAAGAGTAGAGAAATGAAAGAAGGATACAGATAAAAAGAAATAAGATAAAGTACAGTAGGATAAAACAGAGCGGTCTGAGTATGGAGAAAGTTCATATAATATATACAGGATCATCCTAGAAGTGATCGGCTTTATGTGATGAAATTGTACATTTTATTTATGAATGCCCATTTCATTTTCGCCATTCAGTCTTATTTCCAACTGAGCATATTCCTACATTGGTCAGCATTAGGTTCCACCCGGCATCTGACTTCAACCCTACTTCCTACTTTCTTGGCTTCAGCTCAAGGCTTCTCAATCAACCCGATAACAAATTCGATTTTAAATCTGATGCCTTTTCTTGGCCTGACAGTGTTGCTCTCATATCCAAAGCCCTCAACCATTAAGCGAAAATGTACAAAAATTCTTTGGTTCAGAAAAGGCATTCTACCCCCTGACTATCCTAAATGTTCTTCTTTTCAGACATACAGTTACATGCTCCTTCAAGGTCTTGGCTCATTTACTTCCATTCACAGAACCCATTGAATAAATGTCCTTGAGTCGGGAACTCCTATGGGGTATTCTGTTCAATGTTATTATGCAATACATAGTACACACTCCTTGCAGCAGTATAAGGACCTGGGCTTTCCTGTCAACCAGGGAAAACTATGCAACTTACACATTTCTGAAAACTATACACCTGGGGGAATCCAGGGTGGTTTGACTTGTGTGGATTCCATGATGTTTTCTTTCCCAGAGAGCCTCAAACCAGGGCTAAAAGTCACCCATTTTCTTCACATTTCCACGAAAAAAGTGCCAGAATCTGTGAGGGTTCACAAAATTTGAACCATCCAGAGTTCCCACACTTCTACCAATAAAAGCAGTACCCCACTTGTGTGGATGACCCTATCACTTGTGACGCGATAAGACCCAAACCACTATGTGGAGATATCAAATTTAATTTTCGCCGTGAAAATGTAACCATTTTGGCAATGTGGGTAGAACTGGCATTCGGGCCTAATATCTGCTGCCTCTAAGAGAAACCTACTAAACCTAGCCATTTCTGAAAACTAGACACCTATGAGAGTCTAGAGTGGTGAGACTTTTTCAGATCCTATGACATTTTCTTATCGAGCATGCCCTGCAAAACTCAAATGTTAGCTAATATATCACAATTTTTAAAACATTTCTATGAGGCTATGCCTTTGTGGGAGCAAACTTTCCCCCTAAATCTAGACACCCCAAAAATGTACCTCATATGGTTCTCTCTCATATAGATCTTGCATGCCAAGGCACCCTTCCAGACATTAATACGCATAGTAAGACAGTTCAAAAAATAATGGGGCCAAATCAAAAGTTGTTTACTAGATCAATGAAAAGTTAAAGGATTATATTACTAAATTCAGGACTAGGCAGTGCAGAGTTAAGCCATGAAGGCTCTCAGATGCAAAGTTACAGAGATTGCAAAATCCCAAAAAGTCCCAAAGGAGCAGCAAAACCAGAAAAAGTTTAGACAGCATCCCTAGCAGCATCAAGGAAGGTTCAAAAATCTCTGGCTCACCCACAAAATCAAGGGATTCTTATACCCAATTCTTGCATAGAGAAACCTCAAAAATCATCACGGTGTGTTTGAAAGAATTTAATTTTTTAGCAAATTGGAAAAATACTAAAATCAACGTCATTAACTTAACACACAAGCAGTATCCAAATTCTACATATTACTATTCAACACTCTTTATGCTAATGTCATTCGGAGATGTTCTAACACATATGAAACATTTTGGACTAGTAAAATCAAAGGGGGAAGGCCCTGAAAATATTACAAGTTTCAGGGATGAGGAAGAGTTCATCGAAAGCAGTGTAATCATAACAGTGGAAATAAACCATTACAAGTTAACTTTCTAATGCTCTGCGAAGCCTGTAGGGAGAAGAAGCATGTGTGGGGTGGGGGCAGTATTGAGTGACAAAGACAGCATCTATCTTGCTCAAAATAGCGCTTCACATGGAAATGTGGCATACCTAAAACAATAAATCCATTTCTGCACATCATAGAGAATTTGTTTTTAATTATAACCATATTCTTACAGTCTAGATAGTAAATTCATAAGTAATAAAAACATTAGTCAATATTTGAATGCACAAAAATAACAAAAACACACTTAAACAACCCCCTGATTATTTTATAATCACTAAAAGAATGAATTAGATGTTATTAATCAAGAAAATCTATTCAGTTCAAATCACTCTCAGCTTCTTTCTGGCATTTTCCTCCACAAATTGTAATTGATAATAAACACAATCCTTGATATTCTCCATCTCATAGTCTTCTGAAAATCCTCTTTTTGTTGTCTTTTCTATCTTGAATCCACAGTTTTTAATCAAAAACCCAAAGAATTTAAGTAATAGAAACAAAATAATTGCACAAATCATTATAATGTTATTGGTGTCAGCATGATATGCAATTTCCCCCCATTCAAAGAAACTATTCATTCACTAACCTCAACAAAACCCTTTCCTATCTCACTAATCCAAGAACCTACACCTCCACATTGGCCATGCGCTTTAAAAGATTGAAGCTAATGAGAAATGTTAGTCAGATTTGAGAGATGGGAATTAATGATAGGACTAATATCAGGTATACAGAAACTCTTAATTTTTCGTAATAAACAAACACCACCTTCCTTTGCAAGGAGAATATCTAATGTTAGGCGTCTCTGTATCTATGATTTCAGAATTTAGCTGAGTTAGTGCTCCCATTGTACTTACCGTAAGTTTATATTCCATATATATATAGAACTACCAGTATAAATCCTTGTTTCACCCTCTTCAAAACAACTTCACCATTCATTTCATTAATGTGATAAACTGTAGGAGAAACTAAAGCAAGTCAGCAAGATTCAACCGAATTTCATCGTTAATTGAAATTTACATTCTTACTACACACATAATTGATTCCTCTTAAATGCAGCTCTTCACCAATCAAATAATTACCACTCACAAAATAACGTCTTTCTCACTTACTCTCTTCCCATAAATTCAGCTTTACCTTCTTTTGAAGGTTCAGGACACACTAGGCACATTTCACCCCTTCGTTCTCGCTCCATTCTCAATCTAGGATTTAGATTTGGAAATCTAATTCTGCCTCTTCCTTCATTTGTTCATTTATAGCCTCTTCTTATATACAAACCCTCTCAATGTTCACTCTCATTCATTATACTCATTATTAAATTCATGTTCCTTCACACACAAACTACACACATATCCCCAGTTAATAGTTTTGCTTCATGCCTAATTTATGCAATTTTCTTTAGAAATTTATCATACTTAATATTATTGGAACCTCCATTCTCCGAGATATATAAGTTCTCCAGCAACATATTGAAGTCCGACAAGTAATGAATTAAAGGCCAGATGTAGGTCACCAAATACCGGTCGGTAACGGACGATTTCGACCATTACCGACCGGTATTTGGTGATTGAGATGTAGGGTGCCTGAATTTTACAGAATCTTTTATTTTTTATTTTTTTGTGTAAGACCTTTACTAACACAAAGCAGAGTACACAGCATGAGCCTACAACCCTGGGGCCGGCTCGCAACGTTATTACGAACATCCTGCGGATAACAAATGCGTCATGAAGAAGAGCGTATCATCTCTTGTTAGAGCCCCCCTATACATCTTCCGTAGGATTCTTGGCTGACACATGACGTGAGTCTTACATTTTATCATTTTATATAGAAGAACAACAGGAAAACAACATACCCCAACTTAAGACCGTACAGTGCCATCTCTCACAACCTATACATCAAATACGACAATAGTTCCAGTTCCCACCAAGGGTTTGCCGCCAGCAGACATGAACTCGTGCACCAAACATCACACATGTCAGAACGAGACAGAAGATGAGCTAGTCCTCCACACTGTCTTGCAGTGAGTTCAGGTATTCTGTTAAAAAACACCACATATCCTTTGGTCTGGACTTTGCTGGTAATTGCTCCTCATAAGTTTGCAGTTTGTCCCGGCAGGTGGACATATCATGAAGCCATGTTTTCTTCGTCTGCACCTTACGGCTGTGCCAACATTGTGCCACCTGTCGTTTCGCTAACAGTAAAGCAATTGCACAAAATTTTCGCTTCAACGCTCTGAATTGGGGTACTATACCCAGTAAACAGACCTTGGGTGTGCACTGCACCTCTTCCTCCAACATGACTGCTAGTGTGGTAGTGACCTCCCCCCAGTACCCTGCCACCTTCGCGCAACCCCAGGCCAGATGTACAAAATCCGCACCTTCCCTGTTACACCTCTTGCACCTGTCTTCCTCCTGTAAGCCAAACTTAAGCAGTTTGGTCGGTGTGTGGTAGATTTGGTGAATAAATTTAAAATGAATAATTCTTAAGTTGCCGTTTGGCGTCAGGATCTGCGTTAACGCGCAGGTTTTAGTCCATTCCTCATCCGTCAATGGAGTGTCTAGTAGTGCATCCCACCGCCCCTTAGCCTTCAATGTGTGTCCCGATATTTCCGATTGTGCGGCTGTGTATAGTCTGGACACCAGATGGGAGAGATCATTAGTGGTAATCAGTAGTTGCAGTGGTGCAAGGCAGTCTGGTTCTTGTTGGAATGTCGGGTAATGCTCCCTCAACGCCCTAGTCAATCTATAGTACGTGAAGCGAAACATGGGAGTCTGGTTTTGGATATAATGCAACTGGTCAAGACCCATGAATGTGCCCGCTCGAAACACATCACCCATCTTGTCTATACCCGCTCTATGCAGCAAAGACATTCCGACCTTTTCACTAGTGACGGACAATGCTTAATGATGTTGCAACGGCATGTCCGGCGCATACAGCGGGGTTTTGTGAGCCAGCTGCCCCAGCCTGTGCCACGCTTTGACTGTGGCGTCCACAGTGTTTATGTCCTTTGCATGTAGTGGTGGCCTTGTGTGCGATATGATCGCAGAGAGGGGGACAGGATGAGCATCACCCTCTTCTATGGCCGCGTGCGTGAGATATGGGACCGCGTGGTACCAGTATGCCGCATATTGCGCCTGTGCACAGAGGTAGTAGAGGAGAAAATCAGGCACACTGAAGCCTCCCTGCGCAAATGTAAGTGTTAGTGTCTGTAAATCAATACGAGCCTGTTTGCCTGCCCACACCAAAGTCCGTACCAGGGATTTTATGCGGCTGAAGACTTCTCGTGGCGGTGTGATTGGTATGTTATTAAATAGGTATAACAATTTGGGCAGTACATTCATCTTGACGATAGCGATTCTATCCGCTAGTGATAGCGGCAAGTGAATCCAACGCTGGATTTTGTCTTCAAGCTTAGAGAGGACTGCCCCATAGTTTGCACGCAGGACCTACTCTGGATCCCTGTGAAACATGACCCCCAGATAGCGAATCGGGTCCTGTTGCCACTCCAACGGGAAATCCACTTCAAAGGGCGATGTAGTGTCAGTTAAGGGTATTATGGAGGATTTGGACCAATTAATCGCCAACCCTGAATGACCGCCAAACCGGATGTACTCCCTGAGCAGTGAGTTTAGATGGGTTTCAGGGTCACGGACGTATAGTAGCATATCGTCCGCGTAGAGCGATATGTGAAGCGGCCTGGCTACGAACTGCAGTGCTGATTCTTTGAAGTTCTGTCGCACTATGCATGCTAGGGGCTCCAGCGCCAGCGCAAATAACAGGGGCGACAGCGGACAGCCCTGTCGCGTGCCACGTTCAATGCCAAACGGTTCTGAAACATAGCCATTGATCCTGACCCTAGCGCGTGGCTTTGTATAAAGCAAAGAGACCCATTGCACAAACCGTTTAGGAAACCCCATTCTGTTTAGAACGGTAAGCATATAACTCCACTCAATGGAATCGAATGCTTTCGCGGCGTCAAGCATGACAGCCACCGCTTTAACCGAGGGTTGCAGGTAATGCGAGAGTGCAAATAGGGATCTGGTGTTATGTGAGGTGGATCTGGTGGGTACAAACCCCGATTGATCTGGAAGGACCAGGCGGGTCATCAAGGGGGACAGCCGACCCGCTATAAGTTTTGCGAGGATTTTAGAGTCCACGTTAATCAAGGACAGAGGTCTGTAGGAATCGCATTCCTCTGGATCTTTGGACGGCTTTAGGAGAGCAATGATCAGGGCTTCTCGCAGAGTGGGGGGAAGAAATGATTTCTCAAAGGAGGTACCAAACATTTCCACTAAATATGGAGCGATAATGTCCGCAAACGGCTTATAATTCAGAGGTGCACCTGTCAGGGCCTGGAGCCTTGCCATTCAGTAGTGAACTGATCACCTCAGTCACCTCCTCCACCGTGATGGGCCTAGCCAAATACTCCCTGTGTGCATCCGATAGCCAGCCAATCGCCACATCATGCAAATAGTCATACGTTTCTTCTGTTGGCGCTGTGGGTTGCAATCGATATAGCGAGCCAAAGGATTCTACAAAACACTTCAGGATATCTGCAGAGTGTGTTTGTAATATACCCTCCCTAGATTTGACTCTGAGTATCGCCGTGTGACCCCGTCCCTCACAGATCTTCCGCGCCAGTATACCCCCCGGCCTACCCCCCTCTCCAAAGGATCTAGCCACATGATTGCGATTCAAGTACTTTATTTCGGACTCCAGAAAGTCCGCATGCTCAGTATGCAAGTCGCGTAACCTAGGTAGTAGTGAAACATCCTGTGTTGTCTCATACAGCAATTCCAAGTCCCTCATCTGTTGCTCGCAGCGACGAATCTGGCCCCTGATGTCCTTGAGTACCCCTATGGTGGTGCCTATGCAGACCCCTCTATTCGTGGCTTTGAATGCCTCCCAGAGCAGGCATGGGTCTTCCGTTGTTTGTGCATTAATATCAAAGTAGTCCTTTACTGCTTTTCGTATGGTGTCAACATAGACTGCATCTGATAGGGCCCGAGAATTAAATCGCCACTGGAAAGGTGGGGGCGTGTAACGCGGAAGTTCCATTTGCAACAGTACCGGGTTGTGGTCCGATAGTGTGCGGGGCAGTACCTGTAATTTACGAACCCATAGTGCTATGTCCCTAGAACCCAGCCAGTAGTCCAACCTGGACCAGCTATTGTGAGACGCTGTTACGTGTGTGGCACCTGGTGCGTCAGTGTGTTGCAACCTCCACAGATCTGCTAAGGCTAGGTCCTCAATCACGTGACCCATCATTTGTCGCGATTGCTTGTGCTGCTCTAGCGAATTAGGGGAGCGGTCCAGCCCGTCCTGCAATGTCACATTCCAGTCCCCCCCGCACAGTATGTGTGTGCCAGCATGTGTTTGTAAGTGACCCCAGACTTCCTGGAAGAATTCCGGAGCGTCAGTGTTCGGTCCATAGATGTTAAGGAATGTCACTCGTTGGCCCCTCAGTGTGCCTGTCACCAGCACGTACCTACCAGAGGGATCATGTGTAACGTGCTGCGCCTCAAAGTTGACCCCTTTCCTAATCAAAATAAGTACCCCACGGGAGTAGGAAGAATAGGAGGCCCTGTATGTGAACTCAGCCCACCTCGACCCTAATTGTGCGTGTGTGTGCGGAGCGAGGTGTGACTCCTGTATGAACGCTACATTAATGTTCCATCTGGTAAGACTAGCAAAGACCTGTCTGATTTTCTGAGGCTTCGAGAACCCCCGTATGTTCCAAGTAAGAACGTTCAAGCACAATCTACCTTCACCCCTAGAACCCATTGACATCAAATAATGCAAAACATTCCATCCCTGTACAGATCAATGTTGCATGCAGTGCCCGCCCATCCTCAGCAGCAGAAAGAACAAATAAACCAATGGCAGTCCATCTTGGTGTAGAACCTAGGAATATATATATATGTAGCGTTGCCGGTCTTCGGAAACATTCGAGCATCCCCCCTCCCCGTACCCCACCCACTCCAGCAACCCCAACCTGCCGAAGCCATATCCCCTCAGAGCACAATACCCCCAAACACATAACCATCAACTCAGTGCCCATCCTGAGAACTCGTGGTGGGTATTACCCTCACGGAGGACCGCCAGGAGCACAACCCTTCACCCGGTGTACAGGTGCAGGCGATACTATCAAAACTTCATATATGCGTAATACATGTGTCCATTGACCCGCTGTCACCTCCACTCTCCAAGATCGCAGCAATATTACACAGGTAGTAGCGGTGATATAGGGGTAGCACAGCGACACCCCGACTTCCTCCGACTTCAGTGGCCGGCACCTTCCCCATTCTGCCCAGCGTTCAAATCGCCCCAGACATCAAATGCGTGACTGTAAGTAGGCAGTACATTCGAGGTGTGTAGGAAGGAGCGCAAGCCTGCAAGGTTCCACACCAGAGGGCCGTGTACCACTCAGCGCGAGAGGCACTCCCGCTCACAGCCCCCAGAGTTTACAACAGGATGGTGTACAAGCTAGTTCAAGGGGAAGTAATTGGCCAGCCGCCCCATGTGCCAGAGACTGCACCAGTTTGAATCGGTACCATGAACAAACAGTCCGTGGGGGTGGGGCATGTCAGCATGGGCCAGCCATAGATAACGGCCAAAGTCAAAAGTTAGAAGTGTAGTTCAGTCCCCGCTGCCCCAATGGAGAACAGCCCCCCCGACATGCAGTGACCGCAGAAGAAGCGCCATAGTCTACACTCAAGAGTCTGACACCAGGCGGAGCAGCCCAGTGCAGCCAGCAGCGGCCATGTGGTAATTCACATTAGTCAACAGTACAATACAACTCACCGCTGTCCGACGAGGGATATCGTCGGTGGCTTCAGTCCGAGTCCCTGTGTTGATCATTTTGCGAGCCCGCTCTCGCCTCACGCTGTATCCTTTTACCAAAGTCCTGGGCCGCCTTTGGTGTTGCTAGCACGACGGCCTTCTCCTTCCACACCACCCGGAGTCGAGCTGGATATAACATTGAGTAGACAATGTTCAGATCACGCAGCTTAGCCTTCACGGAGGCGTATTCCTTCCGGGCCTGTTGAACCGCGACCGTGTGATCCGGGTAAAACTCCAGGGAGTTGCCTTGATGGTCGATTTTGCCTTTCTCCCGTGCAAGCCGAAGGATCGTGTCTCTGTCCCGGTAATTGAGTATCCTTGCCACAATCAGCCTAGGTGTGGCACCGGGTGGTGGTCTGGGAGCTAATGATCTATGGGCCCGCTCCACTATGAAAACAGGCGATAAGGCCTCCACGCCAAATAGATCTTTACACAGATTTTCGACGTATTGCTCCATCCGCCCAGTGTTGGTCGTCTCCGGCAGGCCCGTGATCCTCACGTTATTGCGCCTCGAGCGCGCTTCCAAATCCTCCTCCTTCGCTTTGATCACCTCCAGGAGTCGTTCCATTCCCGCGCACTTGGTGGTGGAGGTTCGCGCCTCATCTTCAACGGCGGAAATCCTCGTCTTCGCCTCATCCAAACGTTCGCCATGCTTCTCCTGCTGAGCTGCCATGCCATCCATCCTGCAAGTAAGGTTGTCCAGCTTACCGTTGATGTCCTGCAGATTCGATTGGATCGCCAATAGGATCTTCTCCATGTTGCTGTTGGACATTGGTTCGGTAGCTCCGCCAGAATCCACCACCTCCTCTGCAGGTTTCGTCGCCCTTCTATTGTCAAAGGAGATTTTGGGTTGTTGCTTATCAGGTTTACCCATGAGGGCGGCCGGAGAAGTCGCCTTCCTGAATGCGGGCCCAGACGCCCTCGTAACTCTGGTCGCCGTCGCCGTCGCCGTGTTGTACCGGCCAGTGTATCGAGCAGCCGCCCATGGTAGTGCCCCTGCGATCGGGAAGCAGGCCCTCAAGTGTTCCCCGCCAGGTCGTGTGGGCTATGGGGGGGTCGCAGCCGGTCCACGCCAACAGCAACGCGATCCCGCGTTGCCAGGGAGCCCCTGTACCTCCGGTTGGGTCCCTGCCGCAGACAACAGGATGCGGAATCTCAGCCCTCCTTTAATAGCTTCACTGTCGCAGCAGTCGCCAGTGAGACCGGCGGGACTCCCGCCAATTCGTTATTACAGGCGGCGACGGCACACCAGCAGCGAGCAGTCAGTAAGCGCTTTATTCCGCAGCGGACCCCCCAGCGGAGAACCCTGTTGTATCACCAGTCGGTGATCCCAGCTCGGCCGAGTCCTTACTCACCTGCGCGGAGGCGACGCTATCCGCATTCTGGCACCACTCGCCGCCATATTGTCAGGCACTTGGTCCAGGGGGACAGCAGAGTTATGTGGCCATACGTGGTGGTAAAAAGCAAAGCATAACAGTCACTCTGGCCCTGGTAGCAGTTCCTCACCTCCGGAGTGCCGACGCTGGTTCAGGAGGCCGATCTCATGCCGAGGTTACCTCGCAAACCGGAGGTCCGTAAACCTATGGCGGCCATGTTGTTAGGCGGGCGGCCGCTCATCACTATTTCACCGCAAAAGACAGAAAACCAGGAGCGGTGGACGCGTTGCTCCACATTGGTCGATGCACCTCATCCTCCCACACTCGCGGATGGTCTCGGAGAGTGGGTTAGAGGGGGTTAAAGCGGCAATAGATCACATAGTTAGTGATCGCCCGGCGGAGCTGCAGTTCAGGCAGCCATTCCGCTGTGCGCCCCCTAGCGCCTCCCCAATTTTACAGAATCTTTAAATTTACCGATTCGGTAAATTTACTGAATCTGTAAAATACTGAATTGGTAAATTTACCGATTTGATAAATCTATATGTAGGTGGCACTGCAAACAGTGCCACAGGCCCCTAAGAATTCGTTATTTACCATGTAATACTATTGCATGGTAAATAACGAATTCCTGTGTGTGCATGTACACCTTTGCCATGTGGCACACAGACATGCCCTAAGGGCATGTCTGTGTGTCACATGGCACACAAGCCAGAAACAGGGGTGCAACAGGGTGTCAAAATAACACCCTGTCCCTATTGGAAATTCTGTATTTTTACCGATTCGGTAATTACCGAATCAGTATTTGCCATTGATTCCTATGGGCTTCAAGACCCATAGGAATCAATGGCAAAAACCGATTCAGTAATTACAGAATCGGTAAATACCGAATCCTACCGATTCGGTATTTGTTACCGAATAATTACCTACATCAGATTTACCAATTCATGAATACCGAATAGGTAAAATTCGGTATTTATGAATCGGTAAATCTGATTTACCTACATCTAGCCCATTATGTTCATCAATGTTAAATATGCTAATAAACACTGCACATGACTCGTAAAGAAATAGGAAGTTGAGAATAAATAATCCTTTCACTCGCAGAAGAAGGTAGGAATGTGCATAATTAATGACTCTTTTGACTCTTCATTATCCCTTTCCATTCTACTATACTTATTCACTAGATAAACTCTCTCTAAGCATTAGTGTTTTCTGATTCACCTCATTATATACTGTAGTTATTCCAACTATCGTGGAAGCATATCCCACCGGTGACAGTAAGCACAACAACAGACTAACTAGGACCATTACTCTTGTTAGTAAAATAACAGCACCAAAAATTTAGCAGCATTTACTGTACTCCATTTTCTATTCCCAACTCTAAGGCTCAAAATGTTTAATTAACTAAATTGATTTTCTTCTTATTTCATTAAAATAATAATCGGGAAAAAAAATTCTGAAAGTTCTTTCAGTTCTTTCCGTTTATTCTCTTTGCAAATTCTTTTAATTTACTCCAACTAAAAACAAATTATCTTTATAGTCTTTTAAACTTTTCGAGGTGGTTCGTCTTCCTCAGATTCACCTTCCAAATCACTTTCAAAACTATATTGGAAACGATTACTTGGACTGTAGGACTCTGATTCTGAATCTTCTTCTTCTGAAGCTGTAGCTAGATATACCGATTCAGGTAATGCATAGATTCTATTTGCTGTTCCCTTTCTAACCAGTCTTTTAGCAACAGGCAATTCACTCCCACTATTTTCAGTGTCTACTTCAATTGCTTGAGAACTTTCTTTGGCTAACTTTATTCTCTCATGTATCTCTGATTGACAGTGTTTTCCTTTGGAAATTGTTTTCAATTACTTGTTTTTCTTTATCCTCTCTTTTCCACTTACTGAGAAACTTGTACCTGAGATTGAACCCTTATAATTTTCAAATGCATGATTCACAGTGAACTGCATTCTTCCTGTGGGGCTTCTTATGACTCATATTTTCAACTGCAGTCTTTTAATGTTTTAATAAGAGACTACTTCTTCTTGCTGCTGCTCTTGCCTTTGACAATACAACATCTCTTCACTCTGATCCCTGCTTTGAAACAGGACTGCGTCACCACAAATCTCGCTTCAACATATCTGTGCTTTTATGACTTCATCAACTTCAGCAGTTTCAACATTTTCCAGTCTCAAATTCTCCCCTCTCTGGACCCATGCCACAAACGTGGGCTTGAACCCTGTGAATCAGTGGTTGTTTCCACCACTTGTTCATCTGCCGGCTTCGCTCTTTTTGCTTGAGCAGCATGGATCCACTGCGAATTCCAGCACACTTTACTGCTGTGTTCATTGTCAGTATCACTAGGAATGCCCTACAGCAGCATTCCTCCAGGCAATTTTTCCTGACCTGATTTCGGATCAGTATCCAATCACCTGGATTGAGTTCATGACGGACGGTGTCTTTCATTGCTTACGTTGTCACATTCATGTGATTAGAGACAGATTTCTCCATATTAGTCATACCTTTGCAGTTATCTAGAAGAATGTCAACACTTGTTCGGTACAATGTAGCTGTCGTATTGCTCTACCCATTATCACTTCATAGGGTGATAAACCGGTCTTTTTATCAGGAGTATGTCTGATGCTCATCAAAACAAAAGGGATTGTGTCCGACTACTTTAAACCAGTTGAAGCACAGAGTTTGGCCAATTTGTTTTTGAGAGTTCCATTCATCCTCCCAACCACTCTGGAAGACTGAGGACAATAACTGCAATGGAACATCTAGTTTACTTGAAAAGCAGTACAAATTATTTGCAAAACTTCATTTATAAAGTGTGAGTCATGAGCAGTCACAATAGAAGCTGGGAGACCAAATCTTGGAATCAATTCTCACATAAAATGCTTAGCCACTGAAAAGGCTATCAGATCTCTGGGGTAGGGTTGGCCTTAACCAATTTTGCAAACAAGCTGACAATGACCAAGATATATTTCAAACCCTCACAAACTGGCATTTCGACAAAATGTGCTTGGAGTCTTGTAAATGGGCCTTCTGATTTGCCAATGTGATTCATCACAGTCGATGTTGTTTTTACCTGATTATTCCTTTTTGCACACAAGTGATCTGGAGCATAGTTTCTCAGCAATATTTTAAAAATGCAATTTTCACAATATTTACTGAACGTTCAAATCATTGCATCCCTTCCTAAGTGTGACTGACCATGAAAATACCGACCAATGGGATACAAAATAGCATCACATAGGACATACTTATTTTCTGAACTCAAATCCAAATCTGGATAATTTTTCTTGTAAATCAATTTCACCCGTTTCCTTTTCTTATCTTCTGTAACCTCTTCCTGAAGGTCTCTCAACTCAACTAAAGAAGTTTTTTTCTTATCTTCTGTAACCTCTTTGAAGGTCTCTCAACTCCACTAAAGAAGTCTGAATTGAATTTAAAAAAAGAGACAATCCACATTTTATGCATTATGTTAGGTGTTTATCCTTGATTCATCATTTTCATGTATCACTGTCTCATTCCCAAGTGCACAATATTTGGCTACTCGATCAGCACAGTTATTTCCAACAGTAATAGTAAGAAATTGGGGTGTTAGTTGACTGGAGTGTGAGTCCTGGTCAAGCAACACCCACAATGATTTTCAGGTTGTTCCACAAAAATCACTAAATTAACCTTTGCTTAACCCTGGGCAGCTTGTCACAAAAGTCAGTCAGGCTTAACTTTGTGTGCTTCATAAATACATTACACATTGTCTCTAACAGTAAGTGAATTGTAAAAAAATTATTAGACCACAAAATGACAAAATTCTAATCAGTAGAACTGGAGTTATGAATTTTTAAAGTTTTTAGTAGAAACAAGAGTCTAAAAGATCAAATCGCCAACCGCGGACATCTAGTCATGTGAGACTAGGTCAAAGTCGAACAATATGGCTGACCGCGATGGAGCGCGGGTCAGATAAAAGAAGTTGATTGAGCCCAGTCATAATTTACCATCAGACTTTCAAGAAAAATGTTCCAAGTAGGAAAATGTTCAGTAGGGCAAGGCTGCAGGAAGTGATCGAGGAGGGAGTGGCATCATTGGGGAGCCTTTAGTTTTAAGATGTGGTGAAGATTTCTACATTCTGACTTGATCTCTTTTTTGGAAATTGAAAATCTCCAGCAAATGAGGCAGGGGGCTGTAACCATAAGAGTTCTAAAAGGTTGAATACTCCTTTGGCGTAAGACCGCTGAACAGGATTTGCTGTTGAGGAGAACGTAGCAGGATCAGCCATGAAGTCAGGCTGACCAGCAATGCACCTTGGGTGGATAAGCAAGCAGGTTAGTCCTGGTCCCAACTCGGTTCTCAGAGCAGTTTGTAGCCAAAAAATGTCTAATTCCTCAATTTTGGATTTTGGCCATCTGGGCCCTTTAGCACCACAACCAAGGGTCCAGGACTAGAGGAATGCAACTTGGAGGGTTCAGGACTCACTCAGGCTGGGTCCAAGTGTGGATCCAAGATGGTGGAAGCCTTTTGTGTCCCTGTGGCTCTGAACAGGAGGCCAGCAAACTAGCCCTTGGAATCACTCTGGTTGTCCTGGATGCAGGTGAAGATACAGGGTGTAGGAGAGTAGGGTCTCCTTCCAATGGTCACCCCCACTTTTTGATGTGATACTCTGGTTTGTCGACTTTAGTGTGGCTGTGGGCCTGCTAATCAGACCCACAGCCAGCTGTTCTCTCTCTAAATTGATACCATGTACTTTAGGTACATACCTAATTGGAAATTGGGTCACCTTTGTGAGCCCCTGGTTAATGTACCATAGGTACCCAGGGCATAGGTGCATCCAAGGCTTACCAGGGGCTGCAGCATGTATTATGCCACCCCGGCTGGCCATCTAAAATGACACCACAGGCTGATCACTCAGCTTGGGCAAGGTGGTGTAATCACCACTTGCTTAGATATACTATACCTATATCTAACCTTATATATAGACACATATATACCTATAAGTCACTCCTATGGCAGGCCTTGACAATCCTGAAGGCTGGGTGCTTGATTTTATGTGAGAGGGTGCTCTAGCATGAGCAGAGTCCTTCTGCAGCTTTCAGAACCATGTCCTTATAGCTGTTGTATGATATAGCTATACCATATACTCTTAAGTGCATTATAATCCTTGCGGTTAATGCTAACCTTGGTTTGGCTTTATCAAAACATGTTGTGTAAGGTGTCAAACACTTTGGAATACTACTCCCCGCGCCAGTTCTGGCGGCGGGGGTAGCATTCCACCCTTCTAGAGGGAGAAGACATGTAGTTACTGCTTTACCTGGTTAAAGTTAAACAGAGCCTCAGCATCACAAAATGGATGCCGCTGCCACAGACATGAGTCTGACGTCCTGCAGCTGGACGAAACTCCGGCAAGGGAGGCCTGGGCAATAGGTTTCCTGTCGAGTGAGGTGCTAGCACCTCCCCAGACAGCCTGTAGTGTATTGGAAAAACTACAGTTGAATGACAGAATGCAGAACAATGTCATACATTCACCCCAGTACAGAGATCTGGGCCTAAATCCATCGTTTTTTTGAACTCCACACCACCCCAGTTCAGACATGGCCATATGCAAATCAGTCTGACCCTGTGCCTCATGGGAACAGTCCAGCCCGAACTGCCAAGCCATGCCTTCCCTGGACCGGGAACAAGCTTCCGAGGACCGGTTTCTGGCATTCCAGCCGTCTTCAGCCCGGCTTGCTTGAACCCAGTGATGTGGAGAGCATGGGACTCACGTCTGAGCATACCCATCCCACTTGGCGTGCCAAATGCAAAGACCACAGTTGTCAGACTGATTTGCATATGGCCATGTCTGAACTGGGGTGATGTGGAGTGCAAAAAAACGATGGATTTGGGCCCAGATCTCTGTACTGGGGTGAATGTACAACATTGTTCTCCATTCTGTCCATCAACTGTGGTTTTTGCATTTGTCACCCCGAGTGGGATGGGTATGCTCAGACGTGAGTCCCATGCTCTCCACACCACTGGATTCAAGCAAGCCGGGCTAAAGACGGCTGGAATGCCAGAAACCGGTCCTCGGAAGCTTGTTTCCGGTCCAGGGAAGGCATGGCTTGGCAGTTCGGGCTGGACTGTTCCCATGAGGCACAGGGTCAGACTGATTTGCATATGGCCATGTCTGAACTGGGGTGGTGTGGAGTGCAAAAAAACAATGGATTTAGGCCCAGATCTCTGTACCGGGGTGAATGTATGACATTGCTCTGCATTCTGTCCATCAACTGTGGTTTTTGTAGTGTATTGGGGCAGGGTGGGTTCAATGGAAAGATGCTTTTCCAGACACTGCCTGTGGCACACAAGGTGCTCCATGCATAGCCCGGTTCAAAACAGTTGCTGGGGCACTCCAGCCCCAGATCTGGCACAAAACTGGACAAAGAGAAAGGGGTGTAACCACCCCCTTCTTAGGTTCCACCCATAGGAGGGACCTAGCAGGTAATCCAACCCCTTAGTTTAGTATAACGATAGGAGCTGTGTCTAGAGACATTAGATTATCCTGGACTGAAACTCTGAAACGAAACTCTTGGAAATTCGATGTTCTATTCTGACTAGAAGACTGAAGACATCTCCCTTGTGGTCACGGAGTGACCACCCTTTGCAAACAGGCAAAACCAGTAACTTGCCAGTTTGCCTTGTCAACGCTCCCGCCAGAACCCGAAGTCTCAGCGACTCAGGAACTGGACTTCCAGACTTCTCCGACTCCGATCCACATCCACAGCAAAGCTGAGACCCGTGGCGGACACTTGAGATTTGGGACCGGACACCCTGGACTACCTGCTCTTTGCTAACCGTGCAGCTTCTGAGGTATCCCCGAAGTTGTGCATTTGGGTTTGAGAAGCCCCAAAGCAGCATTTGCACCGAAGCTCAGCCCTCCACACTCCACGAGTGCCGCGTGGGGCCTGCGCCTTCATTTCAGCTCAATGCGTCTTCCAGGTTGCTAGCCTGTTGGCTAGTGAGCCCTACAAAAACTTCTTTGTAAAACTACACCACTTGCCTGGTTGCTCCGGGATTGCTCCAGCTTCCCTGCAAAGGAGAATCTCCCCAGACCTTGCTGGTCTGACCTGAAGACAATCTTCCCATCCTGCGTGGATTGCGTTTGCCAAGGCTTGTTGGGTCCAATCCGGATACCAACACCGCAGTCAACAAGATCCTTTGTGGGACAGCTCAAATCCAGTTCCTGGTTGTCTTCGATGCCTCCTGGTCCTCGTGGCTGCAGAGACAAGCTTCACCTCTTTACCTGATTTTATCTCGACATCGCCTGGTTCCTTCCTGGTCACTGGCTAGTGACCCAGACTCTGTCCCCTCTACTTTCAGGTTCTTCAATACTTCGATCCACCCTTGGATCCACCGGACACTTTTCTTCTGGTCGCCTGCAGCACTTCTTTGCAGCTCTCCATAGGAAACTGCGACGAAACCCGACACGAAAAGACACCTATGCACCCGGCTTCCCTGGGTGAGGTAACTCGAGTACTCCGGTGCTCCAGTGGGTGTTAACTATCCAAGTGTCCTAGTTTAAAAGGGTTTTACCGTAGTCCATCCGGAAGTGTCCTGAATCAACTACTTTGTAACTTTTACGTTTCCATTCTAACTTTGTGGTAACTCGCGTGTGTGTTTTTAGACACTGCACACGTCTCCCGTGGGCCTCCTACTTCCAATCCCTTGGTTGTTCAGTGTAGCCCCAGCGATTCCCTAGGCTCTAGGCCTATCCACTATTCCTGAAGTGGTTCTTATACCACTTACTTAGTATTTGGTTTTTGAGGCCCCTAGGGCAGAATTGTATTTGTGCAACTTAAAGTAAGCATATTGAATAACTTGTACTGCATTTCGATCTCTGACCTCATAAAGAGTTCAGAGGAGTTGTGTTAGTAATAAATACATATCTATTTTATATATACCTTGTGTGGTGTCCTTTCATTTGGTATTCAAGGGATTATAATTGGTAAAACAGCTGACTTCACATGCTCTCTGAAGTTTTAGCCTAAGACTGCTGGTTCATGCTACCACTAGGATAGCTGATCTATAAGGTTGACTTTACAACCACCATCATAAGGGTTGTTTAGACTGGTGCAGGGTGCCCACTAGAATAGTGGACATCATATACCAGGCTAAATTCTCACACAGGGCGCTCAGCAGGGCTGGCCTCTTAGTGTTCAAGGCAGGCTTCAGGCAGCAAAGCAGTCCTTCCAGGCACAGAAAAGCTGTCATTTTAGAGTGCTAAGAAGGTCACAGCAGAAGGAAGTCCTTTAAGAGTTTCTCCTTAGGTCCAGGAGCTGAAGAGTGGGTATGAGGGCTCTATTTTTATACCCAGTTCTGTCTTTGAAGTTGGGAGAAGTTTCTTAATGTTTATTCTTTGAAGTGTGGGGAATTTCCTGACTCACCTGCCCTGGCTCTAAGGTGGCTGCAGTGACACAGTAGATGTGATATGTCCCTTGTGTGAAGGCAGAGCACAACCTATTCAGTTGGAAGTGGGGCTGTGCTTAGCTCCGCCTGCATCCTGCCAGCAGATGCCCAATTCAGTCGCACTTAATCCCTCTATTGTCTGACTGTCTGGGAGGAATTCACCTCAGTTAGCACACCAACACCATACTGGCTATATCCATAAATTGTCACACTTACGTTTTCCGTAAGGCAGCATGTTTTCATGTATGCAACCAACTCTGCCACTTGAGCTGAAGTTAAATACGGCAGATAGGAAGCTTCAAATATTTCAGAAATGAAACATACTGCTTGGAACCCTTGAATCCTGTTTTGATTTTAAAAACTGAATCCTCATCCTGAGTTTCAATCGCAACATCATCCGGTGTGCAATAAATCACACAATTCACTTTGCAAAGCTAGTCTCTGAATAATAAATTCAAGGGACTTGAATGACACAAATGAACTAATGTTTGTTCTCAATTCACCCTCTTTTACTGGGACATCTTCTGTCACCTGATTAAAAATGTATTTATTACTTGAACTTCTCTCCCCGAGAAGGGTAGGTTTGGGATTGCCACAAAATGTACTGTAAAACAGGTAGCTCCTGTATCAATTAAAAATAAAATAGGATGACCCTTGACTTCATTATCAACGTATGGGCCACTTTGATCTACCTCTAGGACTGCTCCAAGTAAGCAAGCCTCCTCCCTCAGACACTGTGATTGTGAATTATTCCTTGAAGAAAAATGTGAAGAATCAATGGATTCTGTTGATACCCTGGACTACACAGCATTTTATTTTTACCATTTTGGTGCAACACTGGGGCTGAAGGCATCATCATCATACAAAACTGTTTCTGTTCAGGCGCACCCTGCACAGCAATGGACTGCGTCAGCCTCTTTGGCAGTGTATTTCTCTGCTTCTGAGGAACAAATTAAATAAGGATTTTATCTGGATCCTGTCTGCATTCCCGTTTCCAATGCCCAATTGTTCCACAAAAATGGCAAGCAGTGTTCATTTTCATCATTTCAACATTGCATTCATTCCAGAACTGTTGCTCATTCCTCTTCCACCACCTTGAACTTCCATTAGTCCATTCCCCATTCTTACATCTTGCATCTGAGTCATTCCATTCATCCCAGCACTTCCAGATTGAACACAAACCATATCTGAACCCCTCAACTGATTTGGGACACTTCTCGGAAATTGTTTTGTCTGAGCAATCATCAGTTTCAACTTGATTCTCTTCGGCATCGCATCAAACCAGTTGCTACTGTATTTGCACAGCTTCAAAATCTCATCTATACTCTTTCTCTGCTAACACAGCTCACTTTATTTTAAATAATACAAAACTTAGGTCGCAAACACATAACAAAAGCAAAAACAAATCCACTAACACCATCTTCCTCAGGATCATCGACTCCGCTATGCCTATTAAAAATCAGCATGAGCCTCTCATAATAAGCATGCACTGATTTGTCTGGTTCAAGTGAGGTTCTTTAATATTTGCCCACTTAACATCTTTCTCGGGCACCTTATTTTTCTAATGCTTAATCACCTCTCTATACCTATTTGTTACCTCTTCAAAAGGAGCATTATTTGGAGCAACTCTAGCTGGCTCCTCAGTTGGCCAAGCAACAGCAGAGTACATAATCATATTACAAATCACTAGGGGTCACAATTTTAAATTATGAGTTTGTCAGTCCACAGCATTTGTCAAATCGTTGTCAGCCTATGAACCTCCTTTTACCACTGGTAGGCTGTTCCCTCAGCTTTGGAAAATATGTAGTAAAAGAAATAAATTAGCTATTGTCCAAGCCAAATGCACTAAGTTTCCTCTATGAACTTCCCTCAGGGTAAACTCACAAACCATTCTTGGCCCTATCTCCGAATTACTAGTCAATCCCCCTAGTCTATTCACTGATTCCTTTTCTTGATTTTTACTTGCCTTTCTTATCTTCCACCTTTTTCTATACTTATTCAAATCACTTAATTCTCTTGTTTTCTTAGTTGAATCTTTAGCCCGAGCATTCAGAGTCATCAACACCATTTCCTTTATTTCATTTTATGCCAAATCCATTTTAAAATTTTTCCTCACATTCTTCATTTTATTAATGTCAGCCTCAGACTCATCAGCTAAATCCTCTAATTTATTGTGAGCTTAATTTGCACTTCTGGCTGTTTCCTTAATAAAATAACTAATTTCATTAACATTATTTGACAATAGTCTATTTAAATCATTTGTCTCCTGTAACATTTTCCAAATACGATTTTCAGAAGACCAACATTAATAGTTCTCTCTTTGGGAGTCTCATGCACCAAGTGTATCTCTGCTACAACTCAGTACAGCTGTCATTGCAATCACAGGTGGGGTGTTCAACACAAAATGGGCCACTCCCAGTATAGTGACCGAGGTGCTAAAGGATTAAATTGTGAGTGTGGATATCTCAGAAAAAGTGAAGAACTGGCCTCACACACCACCAGGTGTCATCCTTCATCATCAGCAGTCCTCGCCCTCTAGAAACTCGGTTTGGTAGAGGGCGGGCATACACCTGACGACAGGGATGCAATTTAAAATTAAGTGGAGGCCCGTGAAGAGTGAGTGCGATTTAAAAACCATTATAGTTACCAAATTAAATTTTAATGTGACCAGCAGCTATATGGTATTAAAAACAAGTGAACAGTATAATGGGGAATTTATTGTCCCCACATCGTTGTGAATATAGTCAACATGTTTCTGCCGTTTGGCCCAGTTGGGACCTAATCAGGACCTAAAACAAGGGGGCTACGTTCTTACCAACCTTGTGGTGAGAAGGTACCACTTTGTGGAGTGACCTGTGTCACACTCCACCGTAGAAGGTCTCACGTTAAGCCTGAAAAAAATATATATACAAAACTACAATGAGATTAACCTAGGTCACTTTGTAAAGGTCACTTTCTTAAAGTGAGTAGCTATATGTGTGACACGTGACATGTGACACGCATCTGTGCACACACTTGAGTATGAAAATGGTATATATGAGAGGTTTATCTCACATGTCTTACCCTAGGACAAGAGCCTACATGCCCATGGGAGGAAGAGAGATGGAAGACCCCTGTAGTCAAACTCTAGAAGGGTAGGAAACAAAAACAAGACCAACATTAATAGTTCTTTTTTGGGGAGTCTCATGCACCAAGTGTATCTCTGCTACAACTCAGTACGGCTGTCATTGCAATCTCAGGTGGGGCACTACCCATGATGACTGTAGGTGAAGTCTGCATCTTCATTGCTCCACTATCTCCTGATGCACCTATTTCAACTATCCCACTAGAACCAGTATTGTATTGTATTGTAAGGGGTGCTTATAGAGCACACTGACACCATGGGTTTCCTGGCGCTGGTTGGAAGTAGAGGGGACAGAGGGACTAACCAGATTGGGTGAAGAGCCAGGTTTTTAAGGACTTACGAAAGAGAGTCAGAGAATTAGAAGTTTTAAGAGGAAAAGGAAAAGAGTTCCAAAGCTTGGGGGCCAGGTGTGCAAATCTCCGGCCTCCAGATCTGCAGAGCTTGTAAGGGGGGACAGTTAAGAAGTGAAGATGAGAGGATCTCAGGTTCCGGGATGGGCAGTAGGGTCTGATGAGAGATTTCACAAAGGCGGGACAGGGCCCAGCTAACGACTTGAAGATGAGGCAGCCGATCTTGAAGGCCGCCCTTGAGGTGACAGGGAGCCAGTGGAGTTTGGCAAGGAGGGGCCTGGCGGATTGCCACTTCGGGATCCCTAGGGCCAGTCTCGCCGCCTGATTTTGAACCGCTTGCAGTCTGGCCACCGATGTTTTAGGCAGACCGTGATAGATCGCGTTAGAGAAATCTAAGCGGGAGAGGACGAGGGCCATGATGACCTGCAGGAGGGCATCAGGTGTAAGGAGGTATGCCACTTTCCTGATCCTGCGCAGCTGGTAGATACAGGACGAGACCACCATCCCCACCTGCGGCCCAAGGGATAGGCCGGAGTCAATTGTGACCCCCAGACTCTTCACCGAGGCCACAGGAGTGGGAGAGGGACCAAGTTCCGCCGGCTAGAATTGTGGCCCCCAGAAGGTGGCGCTCCTACCGGGAAGGAGGAGCTCCGTCTTACCGGGGTTCAATTTTAGCTGGTTGTGGCCCATCCACTGGAGGATGTGGGACATGACTGCCTGAAAGTTGGGAATAGCAGAGGGGGAGTTGAGAGAAAAGATGAGTTGCAGGTCGTCCGCGTAGTTAAACACAGTGACGTCAAAGAAAAAAGAAGGGGGCGAAGATAAAGATTGAAAAGAAGAGGGGATAAGGAAGAACCCTGGGGGACCCCGCAGGGCGAGTGCTCCCTAGGAGCCCTGAAAGTGCCCAGGCTGAGGGTCTGAGACCTACCGGTCAGAAAGGATTTGACCCAGGCCAACGCCAGGCCTTGGATGCCAGCCTGCTCGACACGGTGGAGAAGGATGTTATGATCCACCGTGTCGAAGGCGGCTGACAGATCTAATAAAACCAAGGCCTGGGGGGTACCCTTGTCGACACCGTCTCTCAGGGCATCCAGCACGGCCAAGATCACTGTCTCCGTAGAGTGGCCGGGTCTGAAGCCGGCCTGGTTAGCCTCGAGAAAGTTGGAGCTCTCGATAAACTGTGAGAGACAGGTGGTGACGTGGGCTTCCAGGATTTTAGAAAAGAAAGGTAGGAGGGAGATAGGACGGTAGTTCGCCGGGACGGCGGGATCAGCCCCTGGTTTCTTCAAAAGGGGCACCAGCACGGCCTCCTTGAAGGAGCCAGGCACCGTACCGGAAGAAAGAGAAGAGTTTAGCAGGGGGAGAATGCAGTCGGGTAGAGAATGGCAGATGTCCCGGAGTATGGAGGGGGGGCAGCAGTCGTCTGGGGATCCAGACTTAATGCGGGTGGCAAGAGTGGCCAGAGAAGTAGGGCCTAGAAGAGGGAGTTGTGTGAGTGAAGAGGTGTTGTAGGGGGGGGGAAACAGAACCAGCGCCAGGCGAAGGGACTGGAATGGTGTCCTTGATCAATACAATTTTTTCGATAAAAAAGGTGCTGAGAGTGTTGCATGCTTCCTGTGTGGGGGCCTGAGTTGGGAGCATCCTAGGATCGGAGGTGAATTCATTAAGGACTTTGAAAATTTCTTTAGACTGGCAGGGGGCAGATAAAATTTTTCCTGAAGCGTAGACTTTTTTTGCTGCGAGGATGGCAAGTTTGTACCTATTGCGGGCGGCCACATAGGCATCTCTACTTAGAGAGCAGTAGTCTCTCCTCCACTTACGCTCAAGTTGACGAAGTTCCAAGTGGAGGGTTTTAAGATGGGGGTAAACCATGTATGGGAATTGCTGTGCCGAGATTGGGGGAACTTAGTTAGGGGAGCAAAAATGTCACTGGCTGTCGTGAGCCAGTCTGCCACCAGCCCATAAAGCTCATCGGTACCGGTGTCATTGGGTAGCAGGGGACAAGTTTGGGACAGGTGAGCCAGCAGTTTGGGGGAATCGACAGCCTTCCACTTATGGGCAGTGCCGCCCTCCCGCGGGGGGACCCTGATCTGGCCAACCACCGAGATTGTGGTGTCGATCAGGGAGTGATCCGACCACACACAAGGTTTATTAGTGGGCGAGAGGACTTGACCCCATGGGTCCAAATATGGTCGAGGATGTGGCCACCCTTGTGGGTGGCGGACCTGACTAGTTGAATAAAATTCAGGCTTGAGAGACCCTCGAACAGTTCGGAAGCATGCGGGCCAGCGTCCTCGTGCTGGACCCAGTAATTAAAGCCACCAATGATGATGATACGGGGGGAGGAGGTAGCGATGTTGGTCAGCTGATCGATGAAAGATGAAGGAAAGGACGGCATAGAGTGGGGGGGACGATAGAGTACCATGAGAGTGACTACACCTACCTCAGTCCCGAGGCTGAGGACCGGGGTGTCCACTTCCGGTAGAGTCATGGCAGCAGAGGCAATAATCTTGAGATCCTTGCGTATTACCGCCGCCACCCCTCCCCCGGTGCGACCCCCTGGTCGGTTGGTGTTCAACAGAAGGTAGTCTGGGGGTAGCGCAGCCAAGATGTCGGGGAGTGAATCGTCAGTGAGCCAGGTCTCTGATAACAGTAGGACATCAGAACGTTTGGTCATAAGTAAGTGCAGAATGTCAGCTTGGTGCTTGACCATGGAGCGGGTATTTAGATATAAAACCCGAATCTGTGACTTGGTAGGGGCCGGAGTAATGAGTGCTGGCATCGACACAAGATGAGGGAGTGAAGTGCCTGCAATGTCCAGTTCCACGTCCCCATACTCTCTATGGATGGAGAAGGACTGGATATCAAAAGATCATTATTGAAATTATCTTCATCATTACTATCCTTATTGTGTTCCATTTTCTCTTTGTGCTTCTTCTTTTCATCAGTTTCATTAATTATTGTAGGAAAAACTCTCATGCCTTCCATGTTATCCTCCATCCAGATCTTCTCATTTCAATCCAATGTGCACTCTAACCATTGTCTAATAGGACTCTTAACCTGCTTTGTCATTGTCTTTCTCTGCATCTTGTTAGCCATTCAAACCAATGTATTCAATGCCTCAAACTGTATAGGTCTAAGCAACGGCATCCTCTCACTTATTGTCTGTCTCAAGAAATCTAGCATTCTATTTTTTAAAGTACCCTCCAAAGAAAACTGCAAAGTTTAATCAGAAGAAGTATAATCATGCCATTTAGAAAATCAGGTACATATATATAACCCAATGTCTGTCATCATTTCTTAAGCAGGCATTTTCTTAGTTGGTAATTTCTGACCTTCAGTAGAAGATTCAACAGAATCTTTAGGTTTTTTCCAATACATCTCCCATTATTTTGTTTCAAAACAATCCAAAAACCACACAAAACAACTTAGCGAACAAAAAACAATCCTAGTGTAGCTCTGTCAAAGGTAAACATATCACAGTGCAACTCTGTCAATAACCAACCATCTCACCAATGCCATTGTGGCACCCTGGCTGATTAACCAATCACAGCGAGACTTCTCTGTACATGACAAAAACAATTGAAAACCCTTTCTAATTCAATGAACACCAATTAAACTCTTCTCTGTTAAAACTAAATAAAGAAAAATAAGTAAGTTAAGTTATTACAAGCCTCGTTGTTAGACCTTATGTAATTGGTGTGGTATTCTCCAAATATTTTGCCTTCACCTCCCTTGATCTCTGAATTTGTTTTTGTTTCATTAGGATTCGGTGTACTTTAGCACTGCTAAACAATGATAAAGTTCTTGTGCTATCTCCATAAACCATGGTACTGTTGGCCTAATCCTGATTAGCACATTTAATTTGCTTCTAAGTCCTTAAAAATTTCTACTACATGCTGGTGCTACTATTGAGCCTGCAGCACTCCTTGTGCCAACCACTAAAGTAGCACTTAAAAACATATCTCCGGCCTGCCATTGCAGCCTGTAGTACAGTTTTATACTGCCATTTCAATCAAACCTCTTGCGAGGCCTAAACTTTATTTGTTAATACATATAAGTCACCCATAGGGTAGGCCCTAAATCCAACAGGGCAGGGGACATTTTAAAAAGTAGAACTTGCAGGGTTAAGTTTTCCATATCCTGGTAGTGAAAAACTCCTAAAGTTGTTTTTCACTGCTATGATGTCTATCTCTCCCATTGACTAACACTGGGGTCCTATATTACATTTAATGTGTGCTAACCTTCGATTGGGAGCAGGTAGAGCTGTCATGTTTAAACTCACATGAATTATAATTTAAAATCCTCTGTAATGGTAGAGTTGATTTTAAATCAGAATTCTGAAAATGCTACTTTTAGAATGTTCAGTGGAACAACACAAATGCCAATACTGATATCTTTTCATATGATCATTCACCCCTGAGATCACACACACATGTTATGATCAACATCAATGTATTACTTTTTTATATTTCTTTTTCTATTAACCTTCACTTTTTTTCAGGAAAAAACATTTCAAAACTCAATTTCCAAGCATAATTTGAACAAACTTATAAATACACAAGGAAGATATTACCAACATATATAAAAGTTAGAAAAAAAATAAATCACTTTTTTTCACAAAAGTTACAATTATTTGAGAAACACTATTGAAACAGCCTGGGTTCTGTTGTTTCAAGTTATGTTTTACATTGCCAACAGCATTTTCAGGAAAGATGTAAGTGTCTATGACAGCATTTGGTTACAGACCACTGGTGGCTACTTTACATAGCATGATTCTTTTACAGAACAAAGCAGGTAGTAGTGTTCTCTCCAGGGGAAATATCCGCACATTCACTAGATATATTTTACCATAACAATAATTTTTAGCCTGAAAAGTCAAAAACACATTGATTATCAAGCGAGCGGGTGCTAAATCAGCCTCCAACATCTACTACCTAAAGGTGTTGTATAGCACAAACAAGTGTGCAACAATTAGAAAACACGAAAGAAGCTATTACAGCACACCATTAAATCTAATCAATGGCCATAACCCCGCTAAGAAATTCGCTTGATTTTTACAATCAAATAAGTTTTGTTGGCAATGTAAAAAATTACACGAAACAACAGAACCTAAGCTGTTCCAATAGTGTTTCTCGTATAATTGTGACTGTTTTGTGACTTTTTAAAAAAAAGTGATTTATTTGTTTCTTTTCTAACTTTTTTATATGTTTTTGATGTCTTCCTTGTGTATTGATAAGTTTGTTAAAATTTTGCTTGGGAATTGTGTTTTGAAATGATTTTCCTGAAAAAAAGAGTAGATTTAAAGAATAAGAAATATAAAAAAGTAATAAATTGCTGTTGATCATAACATGTGTGCGTGATCTCAGGAGTGAGTGATCATATGAAAAGATATCCTTATTGGCATTTGTGTTGTTCCCCTGATTATTAGGACCTAGCCTTACTGATTATGAGCCGTACACAGTGTAGTTCTATTGACTTTTAGTATGTTTCTTTTTTCTTGTCCGAGCCATTTGTTGCTTCTGCCACATGACTGTGACTGGCTCTACTGATGGGGTTTGTGTATTCCTCCCAGATCGTGACACAAAAAGGACTAAATGTGGGATTATGGGCCATCCTCCATGATGGCTGGGGGCACATTGTTACCTGGCCCAATTAGACTTCAAAGGGCTGTCCTCCAGCAAATGCTAAGGAACCTAATACTAGGCTTTTGTCACTCCAGACTTCTTGGAGTTATGGCAGGGGAAGAACTTTTCAGAACCAGATTTTGGAGTAGGACAGGGTGTTCCCCCACCACAAGGATTGGCAACAGGTATAAATATTAGACCTGCAGAACAACTCTTCAGTACCTCCTGGACCGGTGGAAGAATGGAGAAGTGCTGCCCTGCTCTTTGCTCCTCGCTTTCCAACCTCAGTCCGGCTTACGCTGATAACCCAGATTCCTCTCTCCACGACCTGGCCTTGGCCATTAACTCTTGGCTCATCTCATCTTGTGATGAACTGGTCCCTTGGAGATCGATTCGGCTTAGGCGTCCTCATGATGGGCAGAGCTGGTTTACCCCTCTCTACAAGCCAAGAAACTTCAGCTTAGACAGGCTGAACGAAAGTGGCGCCGGCACTATGACCCCACTGATAAAACCATCTATTTCACCATTCTTAGGGAATATAGAATGTTCAGTGGAACAACACAAATGCCAATACTGATATCTTTTCATATGATCATTCACCCCTGAGATCACACACACATGTTATGATCAACATCAATGTATTACTTTTTTATATTTCTTTTTCTATTAACCTACACTTTTTTTCAGGAAAAAACATTTCAAAACTCAATTTCCAAGCATAATTTGAACAAACTTATAAATACACAAGGAAGATATTACCAACATATATAAAAGTTAGAAAAAAAATAAATCACTTTTTTCACAAAAGTTACAATTATTTGAGAAACACTATTGAAACAGCCTGGGTTCTGTTGTTTCAAGTTATGTTTTACATTGCCAACAGCACTTTCAGGAAAGATGTAAGTGTCTATGACAGCATTTGGTTACAGACCACTGGTGGCTACTTTACATAGCATGATTCTTTTACAGAACAAAGCAGGTAGTAGTGTTCTCTCCAGGGGAAATATTCGCACATTCACTAGATATATTTTACCATAACAATAATTTTTAGCCTGAAAAGTCAAAAACACATTGATTATCAAGCGAGCGGGTGCTAAATTAGCCTCCAACATCTACTACCTAAAGGTGTTGTATAGCACAAACAAGTGTGCAACAATTAGAAAACACGAAAGAAGCTATTACAGCACACCATTAAATCTAATCAATGGCCATAACCCTGCTAAGAAATTAGCTTGATTTTTACAATCAAATAAGTTTTGTTGGCAATGTAAAAAATTACACGAAACAACAGAACCTAAGCTGTTCCAATAGTGTTTCTCGTATAATTGTGACTGTTTTGTGACTTTTTTTAAAAAAAAGTGATTTATTTGTTTCTTTTCTAACTTTTTTATATGTTTTTGATGTCTTCCTTGTGTATTGATAAGTTTGTTAAAATTTTGCTTGGGAATTGTGTTTTGAAATGATTTTCCTGAAAAAAAGAGTAGATTTAAAGAATAAGAAATATAAAAAAGTAATAAATTGCTGTTGATCATAACATGTGTGCGTGATCTCAGGAGTGAGTGATCATATGAAAAGATATCCTTATTGGCATTTGTGTTGTTCTCCTGATTATTAGGACCTAGCCTTACTGATTATGAGCCGTACCCAGTGTAGTTCTATTGACTTTTAGTATGTTTCTTTTTTCTTGTCCGAGCCATTTGTTGCTTCTGCCACATGACTGTGACTGGCTCTACTGATGGGGTTTGTGTATTCCTCCCAGATCGTGACACAAAAAGGACTAAATGTGGGATTATGGGCCATCCTCCATGATGGCTGGGGGCACATTGTTACCTGGCCCAATTAGACTTCAAAGGGCTGTCCTCCAGCAAATGCTAAGGAACCTAATACTAGGCTTTTGTCACTCCAGACTTCTTGGAGTTATGGCAGGGGAAGAACTTTCCAGAACCAGATTTTGGAGTAGGACAGAGTGTTCCCCCACCACAAGGATTGGCAACAGGTATGAATATTAGACCTGCAGAACAACTCTTCAGTACCTCCTGGACCGGTGGAAGAATGGAGAAGTGCTGTCCTGCTCTTTGCTCCTCGCTTTCCAACCTTAGTCCGGCTTACGCTGATAACCCAGATTCCTCTCTCCACGACCTGGCCTTGGCCATTAACTCTTGGCTCATCTCATCTTGTGATGAACTGGTCCCTTGGAGATTGATTCGGCTTAGGCGTCCTCATGATGGGCAGAGCTGGTTTACCCCTCTCTACAAGCCAAGAAACTTCAGCTTAGACAGGCTGAACGAAAGTGGCGCCGGCACTATGACCCCACTGATAAAACCATCTATTTCACCATTCTTAGGGAATATAAAAATGACATCCTTACTGCTAAAACCCAATATTTTTCCGCAATGATTTTATCATCCCCTGATAAGCCCAATGACATTTTCTCCATTCTCAACAGTCTTTCTAAACTCGATCAAGTAACCGCTAAACCTCTTCCCTCTCCGGATTTGTTTGATTCCCTCCACGATTATTTTTTCACCAAAATTTCCAGTATTCAATCCCATATTTCTCCTTCGCCCCCCCTTTTTCGTTTCTCCCTCCCCCCTCCTAGTATACATTCCTACTCACACTTTCCGCCCATACTGACAGAGAATTTTCTAAGTTTGGTGAGCTCCACTAAATCTGGTTCTCCCACTGATAGTTGTCCTTCACATATCCTCCGTGAGATTTTTTTGATCTGTGTCAATCCACCGCTTATTCTCCTTAACCTCTTCAGCGCGGCGCAAATTCCTGCGCTGTGCTGAACGTTCTATTGGGCTGATGGACTCATGGCGGAACGGTTCCGTCATGAGCACAGGCCAACCGACGCTCATGACAGAACCTTTCCGTCATGAGCATCGAAGGGGTTAATAAATCTCTGGCCTTGGGCGTCGTCCCTAATCTTTTTAAATCAGCCATGATCGTTCCAGTGTTGAAAATGGTGGGAGCTGATCCGACTATCTCTTCCAACTTTTGACCCATCTCCCTACTTCCCTTTTTGGGTAAGGTTTTGGAGAAACATGTCACCAACTGCCTTAGCTCTTTTATAGAGGCCTCTGACTACTTAAACCCTTATCAGACTGGCTTCCTTCCTACTCATTCTACGGAAACGGTCACTCTTGCAGTGCTGGATGAGCTGAGAGTCAGTGCTGACCGTGGATCTACTCAGGCCCATGTACTTCTCGATCTCTCGGCGGCCTTTGACACGGTCGACCACCACCTTTTGGTCGGCCGTGTCCAGACAGCTAGCATCTCCGATGTGGCCTTGAGTTGGGTTTCTTCATTCCTGGAGAACCGCCAACAGGCGGTTCAGCTTTCCCCTTTTTCGTCTACTTTTCATACAGTTTCTTGTGGTGTCCCCCAAGGTTCTGCTCTTTCCCCTCTTCTCTTCAATCTTTAAATTTTTCCTTTAATCTTGGCTTTACGTAATCGGGAGGTCACAATGTTTAACTACGCTGATGTCCTTCAACTTATTTTTTCTTTTTCTTCCGCTCCTCACTCTATTTCCCATTTTCAAAACACAATGATTTTTATCGAGGACTGGATGAGATTAACATATCTAAAGTTAAATCCCGACAAGATTGAGTTAGTCTTGTTCGGAGGCTCATCCAATCCCTGGTCCTCTAATTTTTGGCCCCCTTCCCATGGACCTGCCCCCTCTCCTGTTAAGTCGGTGAAGAGACTAGGCATTAAAATCAGTGACGATCTTTCAATGCACACCCAGATTAGTATGATCATCTCTTCTTGCTTTTTATGCCTCCGCACTATTTGCAAGGTCTCCCGTTTCTTCACCATTGAGGCTATTAAGGCTATCCTTCTCGCCCTGGTTATTTCCCGGGTCGATTATGCCAATTCTCTTTATATTGGTATTCCGGCCTATGAACTACGCTGACTCCAGCTCATTCAAAATCAGGCGGCTAGGCTGATTTATAACCGGTCCAGATTCCATCATGCCCTTCCGCTGCTGAGGCAACTGCATTGGCTACCGGTGGTTCATAGATGCCTATTTAAACTAGGGTGTCTTATTTTTAAATCATTAGCGGGCTTAGCTCCCTTCTATGTTGCTTCTAGGCTTTTAAACTATGCTCCTTCTAGGAATTTACGGTTTCCTCCAAGAATCTCTTGGTTGTTCCTCGTTTTGTTAGGAAGAAACAAGGGTGGTCGAGCTTCTCCTTCCAGGCTCCCCGATTTTGGAACTCTCTCCCTGACAATCTTCGATTTTCTCAATCCTACTTGGAGTTCCGCAAAGGTTTGAAGACCTGATTATTCATTAGTGCTTTTGAGGTCTAATTGTCATCCTGTCTGCTGCCGACTGCCTTAGTGCCATGAAGCCTTTTTGGCATACGTGCGCTTTATAAATTTCCCTAACTTCAACTTCCTGTTGCTACCAGACAACTGCTCTGCTGATTGACCGACTGCAATTCTTCTTGAAGGAGAGCTGGACTATTTCCTGAAAACCAGGGCCACCAGAAGAGTCTCCAAAGGCTAGTTAGTAGGTCTCCTGTGAATCAAGCTCCTGAGGCCTTGGTCCCTGCACCTGTCCTTTGCTGGAGCCCTGTCTTCTGCAAGTGGTGCCCACCCAGGTCCTGTACCCCTGGAAGTAGTGTAGGTGATACTGTTCCTGCGTAATCCTAAAACCTGGAATGATCGCCAAGCGTGGATCCACTATGGAGCAATGCCGCTGATAAGGAGGCATTGTCTCCTTTCCAACAACACCTCTCTCACACAGAACGTTGCTTACACAGCAGAGCTTTGCCCTCAAGCACTGATAA
The DNA here is from genome assembly GCF_964263255.1 of Lissotriton vulgaris. Taxonomy (NCBI): domain Eukaryota; kingdom Metazoa; phylum Chordata; class Amphibia; order Caudata; family Salamandridae; genus Lissotriton; species Lissotriton vulgaris. The sequence continues at coordinate 1,327,471,742 of NC_141687.1, read as the reverse complement.
TGCCTAATTGTGCTGTCTGCTTTTACCTGCGTTACTGTCACATCAGCTCACTGAAACAATTTAAAAGGGGACCTCTAAAGTAGTATTTGGGTTGTGTTGAAGAGCTATGTTGCATTGTTAAAGTTTATCAAATTACCAGGGAAGGCTATTCAAACCTTCATTTGTGTCATGTCTTGAATTGATAATAGTAGTAAGTGGGAAAGAGATGGAAAGTAACAGGAAACTCTACCTGAAAGATGGAAGTTTTAAGAGTGAGCCCAATTACATGGATAGAAAAGAGACTGGATGCCAAACACACTCTTAAGAGCAAGAGAAGGCAGTATCAAAAACCAGCATAGGGAAATACACAACACAATACATACTGGCAAAGGAACGGGGTAAAGGAGTAGAGAGCCAATTAAAGGCACCTGGGGAGAAAAAACAGACCAAGTGAAAACGTGTCTTACTGGGGTAGACAACCAGCCATACAGGAAACACTAGCAGGGTAGCCACACGTTGCATTTGGCTGTGGAGGAAGCCTAAATGTTTTTTGGCACACTGAGGTGCTTGGAAAGATGGCCACACAGTGGAGCCATGTATTGGACCCGGAATCATAGGGGAACCCGAGGTGAATCTTTCACACTGCTGATAGTTGGGAAATATGACTGAACATGGAGGCGTAGGAGGAAAGAAAGCATGAATGGAGGCCTGGGGAGGGTAAAACAACAAAGAGAGGAGTGCTCAAAGAAGGAATATGACCCTATAGATGTAGCAGACAAGCGAATAGATCCTGGGAAGGAAAAGTGCAACTATCAGGCTAATGGACATGGGAAACATATGCAGCAAAGCTATGTGGGAAGGGTAGACACAGAGAAACGTAAAAACTAACCAGCCTCACAGTGGAATGTTTTGAAGGTCACAAGCAGCACTAGGTAGCCTTGCAGTAAATGAGTTAATATGTTGATTGTTAGGAGAGCTGCCACAAAGGCCAATGCTGTGTGTGGAACACTAAAAAGGTCTCAATCAGTTCCCCAGAAGGAGATCACATCTTAGTAGATCCTGGTGAAATAAATCAATCAAACAAGATTCTGGAGAATGGGGTCATCCATACATGGGAGTTTGGAAAAGGGATCCAGACCCACTTGTAATCATGGCGTGTGTACCACTGACACAGGAAGTTGGGAAAATATTTATCTCCACATTGAGATGTTATAAATTGTAGATGCATTCCAGAAGTAATTATTCCATTTGTACACCAGTGCCTGTACATGCAACACAGTGGTGCATGTGACTTAGTGACTTTTGACTCTCTTTAGTGGATGACTCTATGACTTATCAGCAATAGTATGGAAAAAACGAGCAGGAGCACTGTCATATTCCGGTTTTGACTCTCTTTAGTGGATGACTCTATGACTTATCAGCAATAGTATGGAAAAAACGAGCAGGAGCACTGTCATATTCCGGTTTTGATCGAGTCCCACCAAACTTGAGGTTGCAATGTCTCATTTAGAGTCAGGGTAAACGAGTGGGGAGGAGACAAGGTGGCTGCTGAATGGACACAGTTCTGCGTCACTCCCAGCAGAGTTGTCGCCACAGCTTTCCCCCTTGGCTGTGGCCCGTGAATTATAATGTGGGGGACGCCAGAGATCGAAGGTGCACTGGGGGGAATCCACTGAGCTGTGTATTGAGATGATAAAAACAGCGGCCACTGATTATTGGGCAACCACAGTGTAGAGGAGTGGAGTGCAGTCCCTCCGGATGCGGCCTGCCACAGTGCGACCTTGGCCCTGGCCCGGATTCTGCTGGATGGGCAAAGAAAGAGAGGTACAGGTAGCACGCGCCACTTCAGTCAAGAGGCACTGGCCTTGAGAGGGCAGGCTGAGGGATGGAGAGGAGGCCCTGGTGGAGCCTGTGAGGGAAACTGTGCTGGTTCCGGCTTTGCTTGGATACAGCGCTGGACACTACTGGGGCTATAGGATCACCAGACGGCAACTGGAATAGCAAGGTTGGTGCACCAGCCCTGATATGAGGGCATCCTTCCCTAAGTCGTCTTTGTGCCCTGCAACTGTTGGCCTTACCGGAACTCATGGACTGCGCCTCACACTATGGCTTGGTGAGCTGGGCACAAGGCGGGCTTTCCTAGGGACACTGCTGGGGGGCCTGGAGTGTTCTAGAAGAGTGCTGGGACCCAACCTTGGTGTGGTGTACCCCCTTCCCAAACCAGTGACCAAAGCATCTAGAGATTTGGGCCTGTTACACCATGGACAAAGGGGGGCACTACTGAGGGCAATGGAGCACATATGCCCCAGCATGGTAAGGGCACTGCACAGCCGAAACAGCTACGCACCAAAAGCCCCATTGAGAACAGACTTGCAAAAATGGTCCAGAACAAACATACATAGGTGCCGGACGGTTGTGAATTGGCTGACTCCTCTTCACCTTCCATGGTGGACTTAAAACAACTGATACTCAACAAAAATAGGGCCATAACAGAAAGAACTGATGGGGTGGCGATATAGGTGGTACAATTGAGGCAGGATTTGGACAAGCTCAGAAAGCAGAAACAGTAGTTGAAGATACTGAGACCGCCATAGGACCAGTGGGGGATGGTCACTCAGAGCGCCTGCGAGAGATGGAACTGCAACTTAAATCTCAAGAGGACAAACTGACGGATCTGGAAAACAGATTCCAATGGAATAACATCTGCATCCTGGGTGTTCAGGAGGAGACAGAATCTCAGCCTACGGCGCTATATCTAGAATCTTTGCTCTTGCCCGCGTTGAGGGACCAGTCGGTGACTGAGGTGGACCAGGTGAAAATGATTGTGGGTAGGAAGCCGACCCGGGGTAGAAAGTCCCCCTGAAGCATTGCCAAGGATGATTTTTGTCAGAATACAACAATACCACAACAAGGTATGTATCCTGATTTAGGCACTGTAACAAGGAACTGTCAAATACAATGGGAATCAGCCCTCCTTCTACCCTGATTATGTACCGGTGAGGAAAAAAAAAGTAACGCACATTTGAGGAGGTGAAACCTAAACTCATTGACATGAATTTGCCATATGCAGTACTCCCACCTGTAGACTACGTATCTATGTATAGGGCAAGCAAATTATTTTTGAAAGACCTGAGGAAGCAATGCAATACATTGGGCAACTGAATGTAGCTAAGTAGTGAATGCATGCTCGGGGTGGGTCAATGCGGGTAGATGGGCGGTTGAGATATTATTTGTAGATTTGCGCAGGCCTAACCAGACTGCAACCACATATATACCTGACCACACCACAGATAGCATGAGATAGACAAGAAACCTAATGAAAGGACGGCATTAGAGGTTTGGATGCATTGTTTAGGGGCAAATGGTAGTTTTAAGCCCTAGAGACCCCACGTGGAACCAGGGCACATCACCCACATCTGGTAATTTGCATTTGACAGGGGTTGTATGAGGTGGGGTAGGTACAATAGGTACTGAGTGTCTAGACTGAGTTGGGGAGGGTTTCACACCAGTGGGGGGGTTATGTTGGGAACATGAAGGATAGGGCACTCACAACCAAAGCACACAGGAGGTAACGCACCGCAAATTACCAGGCATCTGAATATGACACACCATTATCCTGGCTGGGGTTAAAGGTACTATTGTAGAATGTAAATGTCATGAAAACCCCATAAACAGAAAAAGATTTTAGTCCTCCGTAAAGCTCCAACAGGCCCAAATAGTCATGTTACAATAAACCTATTTGACTGCAAGTAAGCACTCCAAATTGAGCACTCATGGTCTGCTAGCTTCTTGGCATCGGTGCAAGGTGTACTGATATGGATGGCAGCCTTGGTCCAATGTAGGACTTTCAAAACCCTCATTGATCCCAAACGTTTGTGAGCATGGTAGGGGATCTCAACCGGGAATCACTGTTGCGCTTGAACACCAATGGTTCCTAAAATAGATTTCCCTGACTTTTTCAAAGAGAGCATGAATGTAACAGCCCCTTTTGCTAACTGCAGAATAATACAGATGGGGGACATCAATTGTAAATTGAGTTTATTTTATCTATTTATTTTAGGGTTTTTTGTGCTATGTTTCCTTTGTGGGTGAGACTAATTTGCATATAGCCAGGTTCTGAACTGGGGTGATGCAGTGAGCTAAATAACGGTGATGAATTCAGCCCTGATCTCTTGACTGGGTAAGAGTGGTCTGCTTAATTCAGACACTCTGTTCATCACCACCCCCTTTTTTGAATCATGTTTCCTTTGTGGGCAGGAGGGTGGGTATGGCTGCTTCACTCACGTAGCAGGGCAGGGGCGGAGTGGTATGCCCACTCAAGTGCGCAATGACTGTTTGGTTGCCAACTAAGGCCGCCCAAAGCAGTTATGCGCCCTTCCCTGTTCACAATGCAGGCTGCATTACAGCCTGCATGGAGACCAGGCCCACCCCTCCAGCCCCTGGCTGAACATCTTGTCACAGCGCTCAAGAACATTCCCATCGCTGCATTGCAGCGTTGTGATTGGCTTAGGGGAGGGAGCATGGCTGCCTACTACCTGTTCCTGGAAGCAGACTCAGGGGAGCAGGAGCAATGAAGACACAGGACTCGGCCTCGAGGTAAGATTTCATTCATTAAAATATTTACAACACCCACTCACACACCCCAGCGTCCCCGCCCCATCCAGGGTCCTTTCCCGCGTTTTCCACCTCCCAGCTGTCGAGTCCCCCCCGCAGCACTTCTCAATGGCAGCTGCTGTGCGCCAATGCGTAGCGGGGGTTCCACTGGTGTGCCTAAGGTATATATGACATTAAAATGCATACCATTACATCGCATTCCATTACAATGCATACTAATACTACGCATATTGCAACAGTAGGGAAAGTGCTGGATAGCGGAGATTAAAAAATTACTATTCCCACTTCAGTGAGTGCAACCCTAAAACTAATCCTTGCACCCCAAAACACACCCTGAACCCTAAACATGATTTTTGACCACCCCCAAAAAAAACACACCCTGAAATTCATCTGACCCCAAAGCACACCCTAAATTTCATATTTGACCCCAAAACACCCCCCAAATTTCATATTTTACCCCATAATAGACCCCAAATTACATCTCTGACACCAGAAACCCATACCCACCATGAAACTTAAAAATCTCCATCACTAACCTGACAATGCTTTAGAATGGCACCTGCATTGTTGAAGTCGCTTCGTACGGCATTACGATGTAATGCCTGCGTTGTAATGTACATCTCCCGTGCCAAAGGTAAGCCATAGGCAAGCCCGTCTGCGTCCGTTTGCCCCTGGAGCGTGCTCAGCATCAAGGACTTTTCCTCTCAGACATTCCACTACAACGATGCCAGCACCCTCCTCACCATCAACCCTGGACGCCACATCGCTTGCCAGGACCAACATCTGCTCCGGACCAGACATTATCATTGCCGTCACTGACGGCTACTAAATCACCCGCAAGGACCACCCCGACAGTCCAGGAGGAGGCATTGCCATCACCTACAGAAGCACACTTTGACTGACCACGCACTCTAATGACCCAATGGTGACCATGGAACACCTCAACTTCCAGATCCAGACCAACCCCAAGCCCATCCTCTGCAGAACCTTCATCTGCAGACCGCTAGGCCATGGACCCCCATTCTCCGATACCATTGTAGATTTCATTGGACCCCAGGCTTTCCCATTCACTGACTACATCCTACTCAGTGAACTCTTGTTCCACCTGGACAACTCCAGTGACTAGAACACCACTCCTTCCAGGGGAAGCTCGCCAACCTCAGACTCAAGCAGCTAGGCCCGCACCAAGCCACATAGCAGGACACAGGGTCGAGCATGTCTCCTCCACCAGTGGGAACTTCAACTACAGCCACACCACCTGACTCTCCTGGACCGACCATCATGTATACAGCACATCTTCACCATGCCCACCGTACACCACCTCCATCATCGCCCCCCTTGCAGCTGGATCAAGGCCACAGAAGAACTTCTCGTCAACTCCCTCAGCACCACCACTCCGCCAACGCTTACAGACGATAACACTGCAGCGCGCAAATGCCACTGATGGATCTCCAACTGCGCTGACACCCTGGCACCCCTCAAGAAAAGACCATGTAAAATCTAGCACCCAGTTGTGCCGTATTTGCAAAGTGATGCATGTAGGCATATACGTGACCTTGTGAAGCCCTGTGCCACATCATACCTGCATCAGGTATGATATATGCAGGATGTGCATTCCCACGCGATAAGGCCTCATAGGAGTGGCACAGTGAAATCCATAAGATTTCACTGCGACTATTGTAGGACGGCATTGCATCAGTACTTTACGCCTGCCTAATGGCAGGCGTAAGTGTGACGCAGTGCCATTGGGATAGGCTGGCCACATGGCTTACTAGAATTGCATCATGCTTGTGACACAACTGCAGCAATGTGTGACTTTAACGCTGACACATATGTCAGGATTCCAGATGTATCTGTCATTGCTTGCAACATGGAGCGCTGTCCAGTGAATACAGCACATCCATGGTGTCGCAAGAAGGGCGTAAGGAAAAGTGTTGCACCGCTGTCTTGTCGCATCGCTGTAACACTTTTATTGACTGAGGCCCAGGAATGCGCATACCTCTCCTGTAGTTTTGTCGCAGGGCAGCGCAGCAACATTGCTTCCAGCTCCAAAACCTGCTCAAATGAGCCCCCAAGTGTTAGCTCCATTTTTAAGACCAGCTATTTTCTGGTCTTAAAAAACTGCCTCTAACTGCAGTTAGAGGCAGGTTTTTTGGTCTTCCAAACTTCAAAGAAACCCGTGTAAATATTGCGAAGTAGGGTTAGCGGCCGCTTTTGACCAGGAACGCCTCCCTTGCATGTTATGATAGCTAACAGAAGTGGCAATATTTTCTATGGACGTTTTCTCCGGAAAACTGCCGCTAACTGAGGTTAGCGACAGCTTGTACATATGGTGATAAAAAAAATCGCTTCAATAACGTAAAAAAAGTGCGCCAAGTGGGTGTTAACTCCTTGTACATATGCCCCACATTAGTGCACAGCTTTTGATAACTGTAAATTGGCCACAAGAAATTAAGATGTATTTATTGCAAGCATATACATAGATCAAATGCCACGCCAGTGCTGCTGCACAGAATAAACCCAGATGACACCATACATGCCCCAGACGTAGATGGCAACTGGCAAATATATGCACATGTGATGGGAATGTGAGATTTTACAGTGTTTCTGGGGAGACGTAACCACAAAACTGGGGGGGGTCTCACAAACATACTTGTGAGATGTGATGTGCACACGTGCTTGTTAGGATTGCTCACTAAAACAAAACAATAAACAATATGATAAAATAAGAATACCGGGATTAACCATAGAAAAAAAGTGTAGAGGTGGGCGGCACCTCGACGATGATGAAACAATGAGAGAAAGAGATGCTGAAATAGATCACAGAAGAGTGTGGAGTTCGCTGGAAACTCCAAGGCAGAATGGACTACCAAGGGGGCCCGGCCCGCTCGAATGGGACTTGGTAGCAATTAAATTAGAACAATCCGAACAACATGGGACAACTATGAGTAGTGATGGCGAGGACTCGGGATGACAGTCGAATATTCGATTAGTACACAAGTGTATCACGTAAACGTGTCAGTAGAAGTGCAGGATGTTTGAAAGCTTTGTACGCTGACACATGGTTAATAAGTGGTGGACTAAAGCAGTGGAGTGCCTAATCACGAGGAGGTGGTGGACGGGCAGGGTCTGTTCGCTATCATCCAATGTGTGAATGTTGCTCTTGCTCTTTGAAACTCAATGAAAATAATTTTAAAAAAAAGAAAGAGTCAGGGGAACCAAATAGTTTCTGATGGCGGAGCCTTAGCTAACAACCTAGAGTGAAAGCAGGGACCCAGCAGTCAGTCTAGCACTGGCCCGCAAGCCCACAGTCGCAGTCACCCCATCCTATTTAGAATGGGGTAACCCTCAATGATTTACCCATTTGGGTCTGCCTTGTGATTCTTTACATACCAGTACAGGGGGGCTAACAGCTAAAGCGGACTGGCAAGCGTGAGGGGAACGGCTTTCCCGCTATCGGCCATGCCGTGAGGGAAACGGCCAGACCAACGCGAACTACCCTTCCCAGCTGCCCCAGGGAGGCGAGCAGCATTCCCGTCACCAGCGCGCCCGGAGGCGCTTAAGTAAACGGAGCGTCCCGAACTCCAGGGGGTTAACAGCTGAAGCGGACCGGCAGCCATGAGGGGAACGGCTTTCCCGCTATCTGCCACGCCGTGAGGGAAACGGCCAGACTAACGCGAACTAACCTTCCCAGCTGCCCCAGGGAGGTGAGCAGCATTCCCGTCACCAGCGCGCCCAGTGGCGCTTAAGTAAACGGAGCGTCCCGAGCTCCAGGGGGCTAACAGCTGAAGCGAACCGGCAGCCGTGAGGGGAACGGCTTTCCCGCTATCTGCCAGGCCTTGAGGGAAATGGCCAGACCAACGCGAACTACCCTTCCCAGCTGCCCCAGGGAGGCGAGCAGCATTCGCGTCACCAGCGCGCCCGGAGGTGCTTAAGTAAACGGAGCGTCCCGAGCTCCATGGGGCTAACAGCTGAAGCGGACCGGCAGCCGCGAGGGGAACGGCTTTCCCGCTATCTGCCACGCCGTGAGGGAAACGGCCAGACCAACGCGAACAACCCTTCCCAGCTGTCCCAGGGAGGCAAGCAGCATTCGCGTCACCAGCACGCCCGGAGGCGCTTAAGTAAACGGAGCATCCCGCCTCCAGGGGGCTAACAGCTGAAGCGGACCGGCAGCCTTAAGGGGAACGGCTTTCCCGCTATCTGCCACGCCGTGAGGGAAACGGCCAGACCAATGCAAACTACCCTTCCCAGCAGCCCCAGGAAGGCGAGCAGCATTCGCGTCACCAGCGCGCCCGGAGGCGCTTAAGTAAAGGAAGCGTCCCGAGCTCCAGGGGGCTAACAGCTGAAGCGGACCGGCAGCCGTGAGGGGAACAGCTTTCCCGCTATCTGCCACGCAGTGAGGGAAACGACCAGACCAACGCGAACTACCCTTCCCAGCTGCCCCAGGGAGGCGAGCAGCATTCGCGTCACCAGCGTGCCCGGAGGCGCTTAAGTAAACGAACGCCTCTCGCCTCGCGAGTCGCGCGCGGGAGCCGCCCGGGAGAAGCCCGGGACAAGGGCGGGGCAGACTTTGGCAGTCCGAGGCAGAAGGAGGCGGGCGGAGCCACCCCTCTAACATCCTATCATCTACCACAAATGGGTAAGTGCAAGAAAACTCCGAACCATGATGATGAGGGAAAAAATGCTAAAATGCCCAAACATTCCAAGTCTTTACTGTCATATCTCTCATCTGCTGTGGGTGCCCTTACCAAAGAAATTGCCAATGCCGAACAAGAGCTGGGACTGACATCGATTGACTTGGTGGAGTCACCTATTGCTGAGGACCACCTCATTTGTACAGTTGATCCACCGAGCGTAGCTCCCCCTACACTTCTGGAACCCGTAGTAACTATCATAACCAACCCCGTCCCCCCGCCCACATCACTTGCCCTTCATGGTGCTTCTAGCCCTCCTGACGATACACCGCAGTATCCCCAGCCGGCAGGCCATCCATCTAAGAGGGTCAGAGGCATAAAACCCAAAGCTATGTGCACAGCAACCGCACTACCTGACCCTTTTGGGGACCAATTAGAGGCCTTGTTTGTTGCCAGAATCGAGCCATTGCTAGTAGAGATCGCAAAAGACATTGTTGATACATTGAATACTTGCTTGTCCGACCTCCTTAAGAAATGCTCTTTGCTGGACAAAATCATCAACACTTATCCCCCGCCCGTGGAGGTGCTTAAGAAGGGAACATTGCCCCAAGGCCTGGTTACGACAGTAGGGGAAAGCCTTAGCACCACAGCCCCGCCCCAGGGGGGAGAAGGCATTGTATTTGGTGATCAACGCCCTCAAGGCGCCCTTCACGCAAACCAGGTGGGCCATACATCCATTCCTCACTCACGGATGCAACCAACCACTCCTTTCAGCAGGAAAATACTGCCAAACAGGTTCAAGCTAAACATGCCCCCGGCTGCTGCCCCCTTGGTTGCAGTGTTTATAGGAGTACCACCGCTTAAAGAAGGCGAGGGCGAATCCACCACCGATCTTTTGCATAAAGCGAAAAGCTAGTGTGCTGATTCTTCCAGTGGGGAGGATTGTTCAGACTCTGTCATCTTTGCAAGGAGGGTGGGGTGGGTGGGAAAAAATGCCAAGATCACCATGGGGGACTGTGTGGTAATTAACTTCAACAGACCTAACGCGGCAGACAAACTTTTTTGGGATGGTTCTGCTATAACCGCAAAAGACCACGTGAGACCGCTACCCTTGGGGGTTTTTTATCCTCCCCCGGTGAGAGACTACACTGGACATCGTCATTTTAAAGCGAGCCCTATCTTGAAATCACGCCCAAGGGTGGTTATCTCTGTGGGCACCTCTGGGGGTCCCGTTCAAAAGCCAGAACCCACACTGACGTCATCTTATGATCAAGGGGCGGGTGTTGTACCAGCTGGCAGTGGGTTAGCTACTAGTAATCGCTTTGCACCCTTATCAGGCCAGGAGGGCATGGATGGCATAGAGGAGGTTGATTGACCACTAGCTTGTGTGCGGCACCCTTGAGCGGGAGGAGGATGTGGTATGTAAGCTCCTTAGTTGGAACATGGCAGGTATCAAAAGCAAGGTAACAAATGAGGACTGGGTGGCCCTGGTCTGCGGACACAAAGTTATTGCCCTTCAAGAGACATGGGATACTGCAGACAGTTTTTGGTTGGATGGCTTCACCAGTTTTGTTACAGCTGCCACCCCAAGTAGATCAGGCAGAGCTAGGGGTGGCCTCATAACCCTTTTTTCCCTAAAACTAAAAGGATCTAAAAAGGACACTGGAAATAACACTTTAGCCAGTTTAGATTCCTTTTATCTTCTGTCAGTCAAATCACATGTTTTAGTCATGAACTTATTCTTTTGGGGTATTTTAATATTCACCCATGCACCCATGCAATGGTCTCTGCGGTATAAAGAATGGTGAAGACTTCGCCGGGTTAGAAGGCCCACACTTTGAGCACTCCACAGCAGGAGTAGAATTAGAAGACCTGCTGGCCGATAATAATCTTTATGAGCCCAACTCACCTGAAGGCACTCCCAGAACCCACACTTATAAAGGCACCATCCTGGGGTCCATTATTGACTATATATTTATGTCCCCAGGGATCCTCAATAGGGTAATATCTTATAATACGTTGGTGTCTGTACATAGTGACCACAACCCGGTAGTAGTGGAGATAGCCTGGGGGCAGCACATGGGGCCAAAGCCCCAACCACTAGAGGTCTGCAACACAGTATGCCCAGTGGATCAGGGGAGAAGGCTCAAATGGGCCAGTGTGGTGCCTGACATCTTCTATGCAGAGCTTCTACCCAAAATTTGTGGCCATCTAGAGGTTTGTCAAAACATCACGGCCCCGGTCCATGAAGTAACGGGGGCTTTTGAAGCAATTTGCAATCAAATAGTGACTGACCTCTCAGCCAGCACGAGGAACAGAGCCAGTAAGCAACATCGCTGGTTCGATGCAAACTGCTCCAAGGCTATAATAAACCAGCCCTTTTTCTCCGATACGCCGAACTCTGACTTGGACTGCGTGATTTCGGATGAAAAATGGATTACTCACTTTAGTGCAGTATATGATGGGGAGTGCGCGGACTGTACAAAAGGGGGTGGTGATGGACGGAGCATCTGAATCAATCAAACACTCACAGCCAGTCAAAAGATCTGGGTTTAATCCATCACCGTTCTTTAGCCCACTCTGCCACCCCAGTTCAGACATGGCTATATGCAAATCAGTCTGACCCTGTGCCTCATGGGAACAGTCCAGCCCGAACTGCAAAGCCATGTCTTCCCTGGACCGGAAACAAGCTTCCGAGGACCGGTTTCTGGCATTCCAGCCGTCTTCAGCCCGGCTTGCTTGAATCCAGTGGCAAAGTGAGCAAGGGACTCACGTCTGAGCATACCCCGCCACACTTATGGCGGCCAAAAGCGGTACAAAAGGGGGTGGTGATGGACGGAGCATCTGAATTAATCAAGCACTCACACCCAGTCGAAAGATCTGGGTTTAATCCATCACCGTTATTTAGCCCACTCTGCCACCCCAGTTCAGACATGGCTATATGCAAATCAGTCTGACCCTGTGCCTCATGGGAACAGTCCAGCCCGAACTGCCAAGCCATGTCTTCCCTGGACCGGAAACAAGCTTCCGAGGACCGGTTTCTGGCATTCCAGCCGTCTTCAGCCTGGCTTGCTTGAATCCAGTGGCAAAGTGAGCAAGGGACTCACGTCTGAGCATACCCTGCCACACTTATGGCGTCCAAAAGCGGTACAAAAGTGGGTGGTGATGGACGGAGCATCTGAATTAATCAAACACTCACACCCAGTCAAAAGAATCTGGGATTAATCCATCACCGTTCTTTAGCCCACTCTGCCACCCCAGTTCAGACATGGTTATATGCAAATCAGTCTGACCCTGTGCCTCATGGGAAAAGTCCAGCCCGAACTGCCAAGCCATGTCTTCCCTGGACCGGAAACAAGCTTCCGAGGACCGGTTTCTGGCATTCCAGCCGTCTTCAGCCCGGCTTGCTTGAATCCAGTGGCAAAGTGAGCAAGGGACTCACGTCTGAGCATACCCTGCCACACTTATGGCGGCCAAAAGCAGTACAAAAGGGGTGGTGCTGGACGGAGCATCTGAATCAATCAAACACTCACACCCAGTCAAAAGATCTGGGTTTAATCCATCACCGTTCATTAGCCCACTCTGCCAGCCCAGTTCAGACATGGCTATATTCAAATCAGTCTGACCCTGTGCCTCATGGGAACAGTCCAGCCCGAACTGCCAAGCCATGTCTTCCCTGCACCGGAAACAAGCTTCCAAGGACCGGTTTCTGGCATTCCAGCAGTCTTCAGCCCGGCTTGCTTGAATCCAGTGGCAAAGTGAGCAAGGGATTCACGTCTGAGCATTCCCTGCCACACTTATGGCAGCCAAAAGCGGTACAAACGGGGGTGGTGATGGACGGAGCATCTGAATCAATCAAACACTCACACCCAGTCAAAAGATCTGGGTTTAATCCATCACCGTTCTTTAGCCCACTCTGCCACCCCAGTTCAGACATGGCTATATGCAAATCAGTCTGACCCTGTGCCTCATGGGAATAGTCCAGCCCAAACTGCCAAGCCATGTCTTCCCTGGACCGGAAACAAGCTTCCGAGGACCGGTTTCTGGCATTCCAGCCGTCTTCAGCCCGGCTTGCTTGAATCCAGTGGCAAAGTGAGCAAGGGACTCACGTCTGAGCATACCCTGTCACACTTATGGCGGCCAAAAGCGGTACAATAGGGGGTGGTGATGGACGGAGCATCTGAATCAATCAAACACTCACACCCAGTCAAAAGATCTGGGTTTAATCCATCACCGTTCTTTAGCCCACTCTGGCACCCCAGTTCAGACATGGCTATATGCAAATCAGTCTGACCCTGTGCCTCATGGGAACAGTCCAGCCCGAACTGCCAAGCCATGTCTTCCCTGGACAAGAAACAAGCTTCTGAGGACCGGTTTCTGGCATTCCAGCCGTCTTCAGCCCGGCTTGCTTGAATCCAGTTGCAAAGTGAGCAAGGGACTCACGTCTGAGCATACCCTGCCACACTTATGGCGGCAAAAAGCGGTACAAAAGGGGGTGGTGATGGACGGAGCATCTGAATCAATCAAACACTCACACCCAGTCAAAAGATCTGGGTTTAATCTATCACTGTTCTTTAGCCCACTCTGCCACACCAGTTCAGACATGGCTATATGCAAATCAGTCTGACCCTGTGCCTCATGGGAACAGTCCAGCCCGAACTGCCAAGCCATGTCTTCCCTGGATCGGAAACAAGCTTCCGAGGACCGGTTTCTGGCATTCCAGCCGTCTTCAGCTCTGTTTGTCGCCCCTGAGACTACTCCTCTGACCTTTAACAAAGGTGAGGTGGAAAAAGCCATCCACGATATCTCAAAGAACAAAGCACCAGGCCCTGACGGGGTGCCGGCCGACCTATACAAACATTCCCCTGGTCTATGGGCAGGTGTACTGACTAATGTGTTTAATGCAGCCATCGGTAGCTCCCACCCAACTTCCTGGGCAACATCTATCATTGTCCCAATTTTCAGGAAAAGGCCACCGTGAAGGCCCAGGTTGTTATAGGCCAATATCTCTCCTCGACTGTGCCGTTAAGATCTTAGGCAGAGTCTTGTTAACTAAGTTGAGGGAGAGTATTGAGAGTTGTGGCGGACTGGCCAACATTCAATACGGGTTCAGGGAGAAGAAGGGAACTATGGAACAGTGCTCCAACCTGCACCTTCTGATCGCCAAGTATACAGTGGCCAAGGAGGGGTCTTTATTTCTAGCATTTATGGACCTCTCCTCGGCCTTCGACTTGGTGAACTTATCGAAGCTCTGGGCGATGTTGCTTAAGATTGGGATAGATGGGGCCTTGGTTAGATTCATGGCATCTTTACATCAGGACTTGTCCGCCAAGGCCAGGGTCTCCAGGGAGGGAAGATACAGTCCCCATTTTAAGTCCATGCGTGGGGTACGGCAGGGCTGTATATTAGCCCCCCTACTGTTCACCATATATATCAACGGTCTGGGGAAGTTCTTGGAGGAGACAGAGGGGGATGTTCTGCGTGTAGGAGAAGCTAAGATTCCTGCTCTCCTATACGCGGATGACGCAGTCCTTATAGCCCGCACTGGTAATGCCCTCCAGAATTTGCTGCATGCATTTGGCACTTTCATGGATGATCTGGACATGAAGGTCAATGCTGGTAAATCTCACACAATGATAGTTGGAGCACATAGGCGTAAAGGGATGACCAGCATTTTTAGATGGAAGGGCCAAGAGGTCTCTAGAACAGCAACTTTCCCCTACCTGGGGGTGCTTTTCGACGAGAGGGGGTCGTGGGGCCCACAGGTCAGAGCAAAAAGTATTTCAGTTGCTAGGTCATCGGCGGCCCTTATGGCCTTCTCAAAAAGACTGGGGGCCAGGCCAATGGAGGCCCTAATGAAGGTTTATAGCTCCAAATGTATTTCAATCGCCATGTATGGGGCCCCAATCTGGGGTTACGCACAGTTGGAACCCATACAGAGAGCAGAAAACAGGTTTCTACTTTCCTTACTATCAGTCCCCCCATTCGACTCCAACCTATTCTATCCACGCGGAGGTGGGCTTGGACTACATTACAGATAGGCTTAATTTGGCTCCGCTGATCTTCTGGTTAAGGATGTGGCTTAACAAAGAGTTAACCCTAAATCATTCTATTATGGAGGATGTCATGAAACTTGAGCACTATAAAAAGATCCCCTGGCTGGATTTCTTGAGGAAGTCTTTTTTCCGACTTGGGTGACAGAACTCTTTGAATTTCCGACATGCATGAGGAACACAGATGTAGTTGCGGTCAAGAGGCAGTTCCTGACCCTGGCAAGATCTATCCGAGAAGAAAAAGAACTCCAGAAGCCCTCGGTGAGGTCTCATTATATACTAACAAGCTCTATTGCCATGGAACCCTACCTTAGTATTGTTACTAGACCTTTTCATAGGTTCCTCTTGACTAAATTCAGATTTAATTTGATTCACTATCATCTGGGAAATTATCATACTTGGGCTAAACCAGAGTTAGCCCCTCCCTGCTCCTTTGACAACTTCTCAACCCAGGATACCATACACTTTGTTATGTTTTGCCCATTGTTTTTAGTACCCAGAAAGAAATATTTGCTTCCAATCCTAAGAGAGGCTGGCTTCACACAAGTCAGACCAGCACTTCTCTATCTACAGTCCTTGAGCACTACCCGCTTAACATTCTGTATGGGAAGTTTTTTGGCAGAAGCAGCTCGTATTAAAGCCAGACATGTAAATATTGATAGCATCTATTGATTGCATTTCTACAGCTGCCTATATTGACATTTTGCACGGCCACTTACTTTTGTATAAACTCCCCTATTAACTGTTTTTATGGACTGTAATTTTAATACTTTTGGATATATCTAAAGGTTTTAAAACGTGATTGTAGCTGAATCAATTTTGGTAAATGTATTGTGGCACTTTTTGTATGAAATGTATGTCTTTTTATGATTTTATCCAAAATCGAATAAAAGTATTTTGACTGACTGACTGACAGTTCAGGGAAAACAAACAACAGACCCTACGCACACTTCACTAGGGATTTTTTTTTATTTACTGAAAAAAGCTCTTGCTTTGGAGCTTTCTTACAATATGAAACAACATTTATGTCGTCTTGGAGAAACAAGCAGTGCCACACAACATTCCTTTCTGCCTTCTGGAGTTTGCACCAAAGGCTCAGAGATCCCTGTCAGGCCATCAGGGATTTCTAAATGGGTGTTGTGGCGGAACGCCCACTGCAACACCCAGTGCATGCCCCTTTCACGCTAAGTGAAGCGTGAAAAGGGGCCTTAACGCCGCTTTGTAAATAAGGAGAAGGGAATATCGCCTCCAGAACGTCGCTAAAAGTGACGCTCTGGTGGCGATATGCCCTTTTAAATATATGCCCCATTATTTTCCTCTGTTAAGTTCATTTGGATCGCCTAGCACAAACTTCTTGCGTCATTCTTCTAGTGATGGGAGAGGCTGAGAGGTATGAATATGAATTAAAAAAGGCCATGAGGAAGAAGTAAACATTATACATATAAGGATCTCTGGTAACCACATCTTGCTGCATACAGGCAGCAATGGCATACAATAGGAAGTATTTGCTTTTTTATGTCTAAAACTATATCCTTTGAATTATGAGCAGTATGATCTCTGTAAATCGCTTACAGATTTTACAAAAAAACGAAGATTCAATAATAGGTAAGAGCGAAAATGTGTGAAAAAATGTTCTAAGTCTGAAATGTTTGACTAATGACATATGTTCTATTCTGCAAAAAATAATAAAAAAGTGTTTTTACATTTTAGTGTCCAATCCATGCAACTCTTCTTATTGTGATGAAGCAACAACAGATTGCGAGCTACTACAAAATGGTACATTTGTAAATTGCACATGCAAAAATGAATTTTATAAAAAGACTCCAGAATTGACAACGTGCAAAGGTAATTCTGACTTTCTCTGCAATGCTCTTTTTCACAATGTGTGGCTAAAATTGTACGTAATATGTATTTATTATTGTGTTTTGTAAAGTGTTATAACACTTATCTAATAATGTAGTACAGATATTGCAGCCAATTCACCTACACATAACAGTTAGAAAACATTTCATGAGGTGGATTGGATTTATGCTGTAGTTGAGGGCCAAATTATGTTGCTGGGGTGTATGAAATAATGCAGCATTGTTTACTAAATTATGAGACCAAGGGAAGACACATTATACAGCTCACTGAGTATCATTATTATCTAGCTTCTTTGGGGCACAAGCGCCTATCGCCACCACAACTTCACTTTTCACAATGTTGTCGTGGCAATAGGGGCTTCACCCTATTCACAAGGAAGCATTATCGTGGCTTAACTCTGCCTTGTAAATAAGGCACCTCATGCTATTCATAGCGAGCAAGGGGAGTCCAATGGGTGTAGCGTTGGTGTTCCACCACAACATCCATTGATTTTGATGCTGCTGCATATTTACAAGGGTGATGTAAATATGGGGCAGTGCCAAAATGAAGACCAGGAAAAACCTGGTCTTACTCTGGGCGCAACAAGAAGAAATGTTTCATTTCTCCTCATTTTTGCTGTTCTTATGTGTGCTGCGGTGTGCAGCATACATTGAAATAGCAAAACACCATTGATGGTTTATGTGCAGGCAGGTGTCCATTCCTGCACATAAACAATCATTAAAAGAAATGACGTTTTGCAACTTTTATGTGTGCACACATTAAAGTTACCAAACGCCCTTTAAAGATTGTTTATGTGCAAAAAGGGACGCCTTCCTGCACATTAACAATCTTGCTCTGCAATGTAGACACCCTTGCACTATGGTGCAAGGGTGCCTGCATTATGGTGTAAGGGTGTCTGCATTGGCACTAGGCACCTACATTTAGCACCAGCACAGGGGAAAATGCAGGGCTGCACCATATTGTTGTAAATAGTGATGCAGCCCTGTGTTTCAGAAGTGGTGGAGCGTGGCATTAAGCCACGAAGGCTAACGCTGCTCTCCGTTACTTCTATTGTAAATATGCTTCGCTGACTTTTAAAGAGACATTGGTAAAAATTATAGGAAGTTACATTGCAATCTTTTTTTGTGTTCAGATGCTTTATTGAAAGTTTAATACAAATATATAAATTACCTTAGTCATAATAAATCTCTACATACATCAATACCTAGACGGATCAAGGAAAAATTCAATTAAATAGAAAGTAAAATGTGCTACATAAATGACATATTGAGAAAGTATGTAAAGGTCTCATTAGGAGGACATTTGAAATTCTCTCATTTCCAATGGAAACTCTTAATTTGGAGTAGAATCATCAGGCTAACTATGCTACTCCTTAGAGTAAAAATTGGTGTGTAATTTCATCATGCAAATTCTAACCCATATTTGGAGTTTACTTCAGAAACTGGAGTACTTTCAAGTCCCACTAAACTGCATACAAGGCGCAAGTGTATATTATGAGCCATACATCCAGTAGTAATAGAGAAAACATGTGAAATATGATATTTTATTTAAAGAAAGCTTCCAAAATAATTGACGAGTTGAAGACAGCTTATAACGTTTATATGAGGAAAGGTTAGCAACTTTTCTGGTGAAACTAATTCAAACCCACCATGCATGGTGGCCATAATTAATTTAACATCCGACGAAACACGAAAATCAAATATTTTCATTTCTGCTATTGGTAATTGTTGGACCCGGCCCTTTAAGCAGGTTCACCCCGAGACTTTTTGCTTTTTCCTAGCCTGTTTCTGGAACCTGGTGGTGGTGATTTTAGGCCTCTGCGCACTTTTTCGCTGTGGTACAGTGTAGAGTGCTTGAGCTCTCTGTGTATGTGTGGTGCGTGACCTGCCCTCCCATAGGAATGAATGGGGAATATGTATGCCCATGGTAGTTCCTGATGTGTGGGGAGTGCAGGGTCGAGTTTGATATGTACGAACTCGTGAGATTGAATGCTGCGTAATGATATATGCGGCATGATTGTGTCTAGTCTAGAAGTACCACTTTTAGAAGTTGCCCAGAGTGCCTGGGCCTGCTTGTGGATTGACTGTCTGGTTTGAGGGTGACAGGGGCTGCAGAGCCCGCAGGAGGTTGTCTGAGTCAGCCCGTGGATGAAAGGTTGCATCTGCTGCCAAGGAAGTGGGAGGAGATGGCACCTGGGAGTGACTAGGGATGTGCCTGCCTGACCACAATGCTGGCTCCACCTCCCGCTGGGCGACTGTCACCTCTGTCCCTGATACTGAAAGAAAGAAGGAAGCCAGGAAACCCCCAGTGCCCCAGAAACACCCAGAACTGGTTTGGACTGGGCTCAGGGCCCACTTGCACAAAGACTTCAAAGGACTTCAAAGACTTTTTGGGGTATAAGAGAAGGACCCCTGACAACAGAAGATTAGATTCTACAATCAAGAGGAACCTCTGCTGGAAGAAGGACTGCTGGAGAACTGAAGGAAGATTGCCTTGCTGTGTGCTCTTAGGGCTGACCTGTTCTGCTGTTTCAACTGAAAGCTGAGGAGGAGAAAGGGACTTTGCTGTGTGCTGTGCTCCCTACCTGCTTAAACTACCAAGACTTTGCTGTGTGCTGTGTCTTCACTGAATCTCCAAGGGCCTGAGGAGAGCTGGCCTCCTGTTCCTGGAACCCAGGGTTAAAAGGTTCCTAAAGAAGCCGAAGACGCTCTGCAGATCGTGCTGTTTTGACCTGGAGCGTGCTTGGTGATCAACTGCTGAGCGTGAGTAGTGGTCGGTGTGCTCATCGGCACATTCCCAGCGAGGGTCGGAGGCCTGCGGTGCCTCCCCTCGTGAATTTGGCTCTAGAGCGGTTGTGAGGCCGAGAGGGCGGTCTTCCTGTGACCTGCGCCCTCAAAACTCATCTGCCGCCTGTTCACCGCCGCTGCCCGGGGCCAGGAATATCCCCAGAAGTTGCCGTTCGTAAACGGAGGCTGCCGCGGCGAAGATCGGAGCCGCCGCGCTCCCATTGGCTGAAGGAGCCGAGCCCCCTACTGACGCCGCGACGGGATTGGCCCGTGTGCCGCAGCGTCACAGTGGTTGCCGTGTTGCGGTTGGTTGGCGGCAAGAGCGTCATAGCAAGCCTGACCCGGGAGCCTCACTGTCATTGGCTGACTGGACTGGCTGACGTGTGTGGAAGCTCGCTCGAAGTGCCACGGCCGGATTGGTCCCTGTCCTCGGGACTGCTGTAGGAGCCGAGAAAGAGAGCCGCGACCGAAGAAAACCCCTTGACGAGGAGCCGACAGCCGTTTAACCCGTCCTCGCCGAGGGAGCCCCAGTGTGTGTCCCGCATCCCTGGCCGGTCGTCCCCCGAGGAGTGCTGCACCAACTCCCCCGCCGCTCGTTGGATTGTCGAGAGCGGGCGGGAGAGTAGAAGGGACCGGCCGGGGCTGAGAACGAGTGTGCTCTGATCGGCCCGGTGCGCCTGAGGCGCGAGGATACGCTGATTGGCATCAGATTAAGACTTCAGATTAAGACTTTCTTTATTTAGATATATAAAAACATATCTTTAAAAGATTCTTCCAGCACATTAGTACAATCTTACAACTTAAAAGAAATTAAAAAATGAAAAAAAAAAAAAACAGAGTGTAATGTGGCTTTCTTATCAGTGCTTACTGCAACGTCAATTTAGAAATTAGCACTCCCGGACAGTGCAGGTAGAGTTAGATGCACATTATTCTGCACAGTGGTCCACTTTTTCTAAGAGTCTGTAGGCATACTGAACAAATTTGGCCAATTTTATGTTTAAGTCAGTGTTCTCTAAGGACAGAGCAGCAGTAATGGCGTGTCTGCAAGTCCGACTCCCAGCCTGTTCCATTCCGGCCTGAGTAGACGTCTGCGTTGGGAAATGAAGAAGGGGCATATACAAAGCACGTGCAAAAAAGTTTCGTTTGCTGACCCACACCCTCTGCACGTTTGATCAACCTTTTTTTGACGCCATGCAGGGAGATTTTGTAGGAAGCGCCAGTCTCCCAGTCTTAGGGCGATCAGACATCGCTTTAGATGATAAGAAAATGTTATTGACAAATAATTTGCCGGGTGAAGTCGTTTATAGGAGTTGGCTACTGCCCAAGCATGGCTACGTTTCGCAAGGAGAGCTTTATCCATCATCAGGGATTTCAGTCTTATCACTTTTTTGATTGTGTTTTTGAAGGCAGTCTGGCTTGGGTTGAGGGCCCAAAGGTCTGTAGCAGACGTTTGTTGGATATAGTCGTTTAGGAGACGACCGTAAGTTCCTTCCGGATTGCTCACACTAATTTCATTCCAGACCAGGAATTCCAAGGTACCAGCTTCTGCCTTCCTTAGTTTGTGGATCAGATTAAGATATGAGCCAACATTAGAGGATTCATAGTTTGTTAGGCCCAGCTCTAGTCTGACCTGTGCTGGCGAGGAGGACCTTGGCAGGTGAAGCAATTTCTTATAGAGTTTGGTTGTCAGTTTGTTTAGGGAATTGTTCATTTTTCCCTTGAAAATCTCTATACCATACGAAAGAATAGGCCCGATCTTTGCTCTAAGCACTTCCAGTAAGGGCGAAACCGTGGGGCCAGAGAGTCTCCTCGATAACTTAGCCAGGGATATCATTAATGCTGTTGCCTTCGCTGCAATCACAGTGCTCTGTTTAGTAAAACTGCCCCTGGAGTCCAAATGGACCCCTAAGTATTTATACGATTGGCCGATTAAAATGCTTTCTTTGTTTATAGTCCAGCCTCCACCTCTGTAGCGTTTTTTGCCAAACGGGACAACCATAGTTTTTTTCATGTTAATTTCTAACTGGTTGTTAGCCGTGTATTGCGTTAAGGCGTCCAGAAGTCTCTGTAGCCCCACTCTGGTGAGACTGAACAGTGCCAAGTCGTCGGCATATAAAAGATTGCATAATGCCGTGCCTCCTACTTTTGGTGGATGACTGATTACTTCCTCTAGGGTGCTTGATAGGTCCGCAATGAATAGATTGAAGAGAAGGGGAGCCAGCACGCATCCCTGTTTGACTCCACGAGAGGTCCAGATTTTCCGGGAGAGATGCGTGCCAGACCCTAGCTTCACTCGGACCCATGTATTAGAGTGCAGGAGGATGATGGGATTCAAGATGTTGTCTGGGATTCCCCACTGCTTCAGTTTTTGCCACAGCGCTACCCTAGGCACCCTGTCAAATGCTGCTTTGAAGTCGACAAAGCAGCAAAAAATCGACCTGGAATTTGTGAGGGCTTTGTCAATGATGGTGGAGGTTGCCAGTAAGTTTGTTATTGTTCCTGATTTGGCAACAAATCCAGTTTGATTGAAAGGAATCAGATTTTTATCCTTTACCCATTGTCTCAGGTCCTCCAAAATGAGGACTGCAAAATGTTTTGCCTCTATGTCCAACAAGGCAATTAATCTGTAGTTGTTTGGGTTGCCTCGTGGACCGGCTTTATAGATTGGATGGATAATAGCACCTCTCCAAGAATCCGGGATGGTTTGGTAGATCAGGGTGTAGTTAAAAAGGTTTAGTAGCACTTTGGACCAGAAAGGGACATCGGACTTGAATAGCTTCTGCGGCAGGCCGTTCGGGCCTGGTGCTCCATCTTGTCTTCCTTTGGTAAGAGCTTTAACTACTCTTTCTTCAGACATTTCCTCAAATGAGGAAGGCCCCTGCATTTGATCGAATGAAGAATTCGGTATTGCACCCGTGCCAGTGTCAGAAACCCATGTTAATCCAGGGCTGTCAGGGTTATCTTGTGCCTGGAAATGCTCTGTTAGGTACAAGATCCAATCTGCTTCCTGAATGTTCGCTGATCCGAATGATGTTGTGTTTCGATCGATATTGTTGATGAGTGACCAAAATGACTTTGAGTTTTGTCGTTTGCTTTCCCATACCAGTTTGACCCAGAATTGAGATTCCTGGTCCTTTCTCTCTTGGGTAACTGCCCTCCTAAATGCCTTTTGGGCATGACGATATGTGTCAAGGAGGTTGCTGTTCTCTGGAGATTTTAAGAGCAACCTCAGTGCGTTGTTTCTCGTTCTTTTTAATGTTTGTATCATGGGCAGTGCTGTTGCTCCTACTGGTGGTGTGCGGTTAAGGCCCTGCCTTGTCGCTGGATAATTGGCATCAAGGAGTCCCCAGTGAATCTGGTGAGGCGCGCATCCCGCGCTTGGGGACCATTACTTGGCGGGCTGATTATTGCTGACAAAATCAGTGGCATATTTTTGTTTGCTCGTTTTTAGAGCCAGTTGGAGAAAATTCAGTAGCGTTATTGGCACTACTGATTTTAGAGACTTGAGACTATATTTTTCTTTAATGATAAGAAACTTCCTGACAATAAAGGTGCAGATGAACCAGGGAGGCTCATGGGGGCATATTGGTTCAAGAGCCTGTGGGGCTCCTGCCGTATGGTGCAGTACTGTTCAAGGGCTACTGAGAGCCCATGCCCTAGTTTGCTTGTTATCTCAGCTGCCCAGCAATTAGTGGGCCGCTGCACCGTTTAGGCCCTGACTTTTGGACTACAGGGCGTCTTAGCCCCAACAAGGCCAGTTGGCCTAGGGACTGCCACAGGTGGTGGCTTATGTAAGTTTTGCGCAATTGTATGGTTATTGCACCTCTGAATGTGTTTTCTTGCATCATGTGTTATTCCTGCACCTCTGACTGTTTTTATGTATCATGTGTCTTCCTTTTCCCTGCGCTGCACCTCTGAATGTTTTAGGCATCATGTGTCTTCTTGCGCTGCACCTCTGAATGTGTTTTATTGCATCATGTGCTCCGTTCTGAACACCGCTGAATGTGTAGTTTTATGCATCATGTGTTTCCCTTGTCTTACACCTCTGAATGTTTTTAGGCATCATGTGTTTTCCTGTATTACTCCTCTGAATGTGTTTCATGCATCATGGGTAATGTGTTCTTGTTTATACCCCTAGGTGCTGTGTGATACTTAGGTGGTTGTTCTTTTTAGTACAGGTGATCCTAGTGAGGTCCTGGTTCCTGTTACCAGTGGTTACTGGTTGTGTGCCATAGTTGCTAATTTGTGCTACTATGATTTTTATTCTTTATTATTCTTTATTCTAAAAGTGCTATTTCTGATTCTGACAGTGGCCCATGTGGCTCTGTCCTGTACATAATCCCTTGTGAATATTGCCCATGCTAGTTGGCACCATGTATTTGGTGTGATACTATCTGATGTGTTTTTACAATACAAAAGTTATTTTATAATAACTTTGTGTGGAGTTCCTTTTTGTGGTGTGCCTAGTATGTTGTTGCTGTTGTGTGCTGGCGCAAATGCTTTACACATTGCCTCCAAGTTTAGCCTTACTGCTCGTGCCAAGCTACCAGGGGGTGAGCAGGGGTTATCTTGGCAGTGACTCCCTTGCCCTGACTGGAATGATGGTTTCTGCCTGGCTTTGGTGTCAGCCTTAGCCTACCAGAAATAGCCAGTTCTAACATTGGTGGTCAGCGGTGCGGGTTTGGACTTGTGTTTGCGCAGTGCCACAGCGACAACTGGCTACATTACAAAACTGCATCTTTTTTTAGATAGTCACATGTTTGGGATTTTTGTTTTTCCTCAAGAGTGTCATTTTCAAATGTGTTTCTGCGCTTTATGTTTAGTGGAAGATGAGAGAAATTGAAAGGGCGGGTCGCCAGTAGAGGGGGAGGTTCCCATAGATTAGGAATCCCTTGCTGGGTCTAGTGCCCAATCCTGTTCCTGTCCCTGTGTGGGTAGATGGAAGAGAGGGAGTGTGGAGGAGAAATGACTAGCTCAGGAGGGTGGTTATCACTTGAGTGTAGTGTGTGTGTCTGGATTCCACAGTATGGTAGGATTCAGTGGTGGCAGCTTAAATGTGTCCAGTGCGTGTGAAGTCCCATTCCCAGTTCCCAGAGTATGGTGCCTGGTGCTCAGTAAGAGGGGTACAGGTTGTGAGTCAGAGGCAGTAAGGAACTGTCTCACCAGTCTGGAGGGGGAGTGTGTGGATGAGTGGTGTCTTGAACTGGAGGAGTCGGTGTGAGTTTTTTTTAAGGAGCTTGCACGTGAGGTGTACCTCTCGTGGTGTGCAGGAGGTCCTACAGAGGCACTGGACAAGAAGGTGGATGTCTGGCGGTGTGCTAGATGTCTTGCAGAGGCATTAGGGAGTGATTCTAAAAGGAGTGGCTGGTGTATCTGATGATCCTGTGACCGGGAAGAGGTTCATGTGTAACGCAGCTAGGTCCCAGTTGTATGGCAGGGGTGTAGGGGCTCACGCCCTGTCTCAGTGGAGGCGGAGTGAGTGGGGACGGTGTGTCCCACGTTGGCCCGAAACCCTATCTCAGGGCCTGGAGGGTTCCCTAAGGGAGCGCCAGGTCAGGGGCCTAGGCTGTACATACAGGTTATTTGAAGAGGATCTTCCTGTGTCTAGAGGACGGGGAGTGTCTGTAACCAGAACTCCGGCGGTCCTAGTGTTGGGCAGTACCGCTCCTAAGTGGAGGGTGCAGAAGTCCTGGCTCACTGAGCATTTGACCGTCTGGAGTGCTTGACCATTTGTGGGGCCTCTGGAGGTTGTTCCCCGAGGAGGAGGGAGGCCAGGTTCAGGTTCAGCCTGACCTGGAGGGAAGGGCATCTGTACTCAGTGTCCTGACCGGTTTTGGCTTCTAGGGGTACCGCTCCTAAGTGGAGGGTACAGAACTCTGGAAAGGGGTGCAGAGGGACGGTGTACTTCTGACCCTAGTGCAACCTGAGGGTGTAGATCCCAGGTTGGGAGATTAGGAAGCTTCCAGGTCAAGAGGAATCTCTACCAAAGTGGATCAGCTGAAGAGACTGAGGGGGCTGCCCTTGCTGTTTGTTCTGGGGCTCACCTGCAGTTTGTTGTTTCCACTAAGGTAGAGGAAAGGGGACTTTGCCGTGTGCTGTGTCTCCCCACCTGCTTGAAAGGGGACTTTGCAGTGTGCTCTGTCCCCCCACCTGCTTGAAGAGGGACTGTGCTGTGTGCTTTGTACCTCAGAAGTGGAATAGTTTCCAGGTGGGAGACCAGTGAGGGAGTGAGGTCCTGATCTGGTAGGAGAATTGTGTTCTGGTGAGTGCTTCTCTGTGAGGGTGCGGAAACCCAGAAGTAGAGGTAGGGTGAGGCATTCTTGCCCATGACCTCTGGTCAGCCTGGGGGTGTGGACCCTAGGTTGTTGGATCAGTGGTAGTTGTAGCTACTCTGAGAGAGAGAGTGGAGCGTGGTTATTGTGTGCCAGGGGTTACTTCCCCCCGCTCTGTGGATTGGTTAGGACCTGTGATATTTGGATGGCCTAGGGCCTGGTCTTGGCCGTGGATGACTAGGGAGTACCAGTGGGGTATCCTAGTTGTGTCAGAGAGTTATTGTTTGGAGGAAACCATGTGGGTTCAGAGTGGCGAAAAACCGGAGGGTGTCCCTGCAGTGCGGGTCCGTGTCCGTGTTTTGTCGCCCAAAGCAAGGAAGCTCATCAGTGGATTGGTCTACCCTGCGTTTTGGCTGGAAGGGGGTTGTGTTGGACCCGGCCCTTTAGGCAGGTTCACCATCAAGACTTTTTGCTTTTTCCTAGCCTGTTTCTGGAACCTGGTGGTGGTGATTTTAGGCCTCTGCGCACTTTTTCACTGTGGTACAGTGTAGAGTGCTTGAGCTCTCTGTGTATGTGTGGTGAGTGACCTGCCCTCCCATAGGAATGAATGAGTAATATGTATGCCCATGGTAGTTCCTGATGTGTGGGGAGTGCAGGGTCGAGTTTGATATGTACGAACTCGTGAGATTGAATGCTGCGTAATGATATATGCGGCATGATTGTGTCTAGTCTAGAAGTACTACTTTTAGAAGTTGGCATATTTGTGTAAGTTGTTGCTGGCGTGTGATTGGCTGGTGAGCCTGGCCCAGAGTGCCTGGGCCTGCTTGTGGATTGACTGTCTGGTTTGAGGGTGACAGGGGCTGCAGAGCCCCCAGGAGGTTGTCTGAGTCAGCCCGTGGATGAAAGTCTGCGTCTGCTGCCAAGGAAGTGGGAGGAGATGGCACCTGGGAGTGACTAGGGATGTGCCTGCCTGACCACAATGCTGGCTCCACCTCCCGCTGGGCGACTGTCACCTCTGTCCCTGATACTGAAAGAAACAAGGAAGCCAGGAAACCCCCAGTGCCCCAGCAACACCCAGAACTGGTTTGGACCGGGCTCAGGGCCCACTTGCACAAAGACTTCAAAGGACTTTAAAGACTTTTTGGGGTATAAGAGAAGGACCCCTGACAACAGAAGATTAGATTCTACAATCAAGAGGAACCTCTGCTGGAAGAAGGACTGCTGGAGAATGAAGGAAGATTGCCTTGCTGTGTGCTCTAAGGGCTGACCTGTTCTGCTGTTTCAACTGAAAGCTGAAGAGGAGAAAGGGACTTTGCTGTGTGCTGTGCTCCCTACCTACTTGAACTACCAAGACTTTGCTGTATGCTGTGTCTTCACTGAATCTCCAAGGGCTTGAGGAGAGCTGGCCTCCTGTTCCTGGAACCCAGAGTTAAAAGGTTCCTAAAGAAGCCCAAGACGCTGTGCAGATCGTGCTGTTTTGACCTGGAGCGTGCTTGGTGATCAACTGCTGAGCGTGAGTAGGGGTCGGTGTGCTCATCGGCACATTCCCAGCGAGGGTCGGAGGCCTGCGGTGCCTCCCCTCGTGAATTTGGCTCTAGAGCGGTTGTGAGGCAGAGAGGGCGGTCTTCCCGTGACCTGCGCCCTCAAAACTCATCTGCCGCCTGTTCACCGCCGCTGCCCGGGGCCTGGTCTTGGCCGTGGATGACTAGGGAGTACCAGTGGGGTATCCTAGTTGTGTCAGAGAGTTATTGTTTGGAGGAAAGTTGCCGTTCGTAAACGGAGGGTGCCGCGGCGAAGATCGGAGCCGCCGCGCTCCCATTGGCTGAAGGAGCCGAGCCCCCTCACTGACGCCGCGACGGGATTGGCCCGTGTGCCACAACGTCACAGTGGTTGCCGTGTTGCGGTTGGTTGGCGGCACGAACGTCATAGCAAGCCTGACCCGGCAGCCGCACTGCCATTGGCTGACTCCCGGGCGTGTGTGGAGGCTCGCTCGTAGTGCCGCGACCGGATTGGTCCCTGTCCTCGGGACTGCTGTAGGAGCTGAGAGAGAGTGCCGCGACTGAAGAAATCCCCCCGGCAAGGAGCCGACAGCCGTTCGGCCCGTCCTCGCCGAGGGAGCCCCAGTGTGTGTCTCGCATCCCTGGCCGGTCGTCCACCGAGGTGTGCTGCACCAACTCCCCTGCCGCTCGTTGGATTGTCGAGAGCGGACGGGAGAGCAGAGGGGACCGGCCGGGGCTGAGAGCAAGTGTGCTCTGATCCGCGCGGTGCGCCTGAGGCGCGAGGATATGCTGATTGGCATCAAGGAGTCCCCAGTGAATCTGGTGAGGCGCGCATCCCTCGCTTAGGGACCATTACTTGGCGGGCTGATTATTGCTGACAAAATCAGTGGCATATTTTAGTTTGCTGTTTTTAGAGCCAGTTGGAGAAAATTCAGTAGCGTTATTGGCACTACTGATTTTAGAGACTTGAGACTATATTTTTCTTTAATGATAAGAAACTTCCTGACAATACAGGTGCAGATGAACCAGGGAGGTTCATGGGGGCATATTGGTTCAAGAGCCTGTGGGGCTCCTGCCGTTTGGCGCAGTACTGTTCAAGGGCTAGTGAGAGCCCATGCCCTAGTTTGCTTGTTATCTCAGCTGCCCAGCAATTAGTGGGCCGCTGCACCGTTTAGGCCCTGACTTTTGGACTACAGGGCGTCTTAGCCCCAACAAGGCCAGTTGGCCTAGGGACTGCCACAGGTGGTGGAGTATGTAAGTTTTGCGCAGTTGTATGGTTATTGCACCTCTGAATGTGTTTTCTTGCATCATGTGTTATTCCTGCACCTCTGAATGTTTTTATGTATCATGTGTCTTCCTTTTCCTTGCGCTGCACCTCTGAATGTTTTAGGCATCATGTGTCTTCTTGCGCTGCACCTCTGAATGTGTTTTATTGCATCATGTGCTCTGTTCTGAACACCGCTGAATGTGTAGTTTTATGCATCATGTGTTTCCCTTGTCCTACACCTCTGAATGTTTTTAGGCATCATGTGTTTTCCTGTATTACTCCTCTGAATGTGTTTCATGCATCATGGGTAATGTGTTCTTGTTTATACCCCTAGGTGCTGTGTGATACTTAGGTGGTTGTTCTTTTTAGTATAGGTGGTCCTAGTGAGGTCCTGGTTCCTGTTACCAGTGGTTACTGTTTGTGTGCCATAGTTGCTAATTTGTGCTACTATGATTTTTATTCTTTATTATTCTTTATTCTAAAAGTGCTGTTTCTGAAACTGACAGTGGCCCATGCGGCCCTGTCCTGTACATAATCCCTTGTGAATATTGCCCGTGCCAGTTGGCACCATGTATTTTGTGTGATACTATCTGATGTGTTTTTACAATACAAAATTAATTTTATAATAACCTTGTGTGGAGTTCCTTTTTGTGGTGTGCCTAGTATGTTGTTGCTGTTGTGTGCTGGCGCAAATGCTTTACACATTGCCTCCGAGTTTAGCCTTACTGCTCGTGCCAAGCTACCAGGGGGTGAGCAGGGGTTATCTTGGCATGTGACTCCCTTGCCCTGACTGGAATGGTGGTTTCTGCCTGGCTTTGGCGTCAGCCTTAGCCTACCAGAAATAGCCAGATCTAACAGTAATGAACATGAACTTTCACTGGATTTTGCGATACCATTAGTAATATTCAGGAACCCTACACTAGTAGTACCATTTCTCCAAGTCAAAATGTAATTTACCAAAATTAATGAGTTTTTCTTGCATGGAAGCACAAGGAAACGATTTTACTAAGAATACCCTATCTACCTTCTCAAGTAAAATAGTTTGGGTAAAGCATAAACAATGTTGGAATCAGCGAAACTTAGGCCTATATGTACAAACCCTCCAGACCAAGGAAAGAAAAAGCTCAATAATTGTTAATGTCACTCTGATTTGAAAAAAGCATGTATGGATCAAGACCATTTGACTAGTTATGGACCCTTACCAGGCCTTCCATAAATCTAAAAGTAACAGGAAATAAATATCTAGTACAACTGGAGTTAACACACTAGAGTTAACACTAATATATATTATATATATATATATATATATATATATATATATATATATATATATATTACCTACTGGCGGTCGCCAGTAGGTAGTTATAGTTAGGATTGGCTACCATAGGAAATTCCGAACATTCTATTGGGAATAACTTTGCCGCCGATTGAGGGATCTGCCTGTAATTTTCCTTAAAATGGTCTCGCTGCGATCCGCTCCTTCCCTGAAAATTTTGCTGGGATTCGTGAATTGGGGGCTGAGAAAAAAGGGGGGCCCCAAAACGTGTTTTCTCCATGTTAATTTCCATAGGACGGTCTGACAAGTCTACAGCCCAAACCGCTGAACGGAATTACGCCAAACTTGGCAAAATTGTAGGGACTGGTACGCAGATGTGATTTTGCTATGTTTGGTGAAAATTGCTCCAGTGGTTTTTATGAAAATTAACTTCAAAAACACATATATATCTATACGCGCTCTCCGAGCGTTCACAGGTGCGCGTACCGGGGAGCGCACCCGGCGCGCTACGGGGTACGCGTGCGGAAAGCTGATTGGCTGTCGGGTGTCTGTCAACATTCTAAACAGTCTGGAGAGTCCACCATCTTGTGTCTCGGTAGAATCGAGACACATGAGGTGAAAAAAGAAAGGGGGATATAATTAAAAGGGGGCAGAGTAGACACCCCCTGACCCACTAGGTTTTCTATGGGGGGCCTAGAAGGACCTTGAAGGGCTAAAAAACTTTTTTTTTAAAAGTTTCGCGGGGTAAGCGCTGGCGGCGCTCCCCGGTACGCTCTCCGGTACGCGCACCCTGAGTGCACCACGGGGAAAAACAGTGTAAAAAATAGAGTAAAAAAATAATGTTAAGTGTTTAGAGGAAAGTGATGCATTGCTGGAGTGTGTCACAAAAGTGACGCAACTCCAGCAATGCATCCTTTCACATGGGGGAAAGTCCCGTGTGAAAGGGCCTGCGTCAGTCTTACGGCTGCTGTTAAGCAGGCGCAAGATTTGGACGCAACAGCATCATAAAAGTGACGCAGTGATATCTTTTAGATTTCACTGCGTCACCTCTACAACCCTTTCTTGCGTCAATACACCCCTTTTGCATACATTACAGCTGATGTAGGTATAATGTGGCGCAGGGGTTTACAAAGTGACGCATCTATCTAGATGTGTCACTTTGTAAATATGACTCAACAAGGTGCATTTTATACAGCACAGGTGCATCACATAAAGTGACGCACTTGTGGCGTAAAAGTGACGCATGGCCTCATAAATGAGGCCTTCAGTCTTCTACTCATGCGTCATATTTAATTTATGACGCATTATGTCGCAAGTACTTACAGATACGTCATTATTTCTGACATATCTGTAAGCGCAAAAGTGATGCATTGCTGGAGTGTGTCACAAAAGTGACACAACTCCAGCAATGCATCATTTCACATGGGGCCAGGCCCATGTGAAAGGACCTGCATCAGTCTTAAGCCTGCTGTGATACAGGCGAAAGATTTTGACACAACGGCGTCCTAAAAGTGATGCAGTGAAATCTCATAGATTTCACTGCGTCACCTCTACGACCCTTTCTTGCGACAATACACCCCTTTTGCATACATTACACCTGACGTAGGTATAATGTGGCGCAGGGGTTTACAAAGTGACGCATCTACCTAGATGCGTCACTTTGTAAATATGACTCAACAAGGTGCATTTTTTACAGCACTGGTGCGTCACATAAAGTGACGTACTGGTGGCGTAAAAGTGACGCATGGCCTCATAAATGAGGCCTTCAGTCTTCTACTCATGTGTCATATTAAATATATGACGCATTATGTCACAAGTACTTACAGATGCGTCAGTATTTCAGACGTATCTGTAAGCGCAAAAGGGATGCATTGCTGGAGTGTGTCACAAAAGTGACGCAACTCCAGCAATGCATCCTTTCACATGGGGCCAGGCCCATGTGAAAGGGCCTGCATCAGTCTTACGCCTGTTGTGATACAGGCACAAGATTTTGACACAATGGCGTCCTAAAAGTGACGCAGTGAAATCTCATAGATTTCACTGCGTCACCTCTACGACCCTTTCTTGTGTCAATACACCCCTTTTGCATACATTACACCTGACGTAGGTATAATGTGGCGCAGGGGTTTACAAAATGACGCATCTACCAAAGGGCCAGATTCTCAGAATCTGGCACTTTGCGAGCCGATTTCGGCTTGATGAATCTATCTGCAAGTGCAGCAAACAAATGCTAGATACACTATGGGGCATATTCTCAAGGATTTATTGCTGAGTTATCGGCACTTTATCGCAGCCAAAGTGGTGAAAAATGTATCGTCCCATTCAGAAGCCAGTGCTAACAGCCCATATCACCAGTTTACCTGCGACAGCAGCCACAAAATACATTGCCACAGATGACCTCAGCAACTAACGCTAATGAGATGCAGAGTAGGTGTTCCCGTGCAAAAAGCAGTGAACACACCACTTCGCGAACATTCCCAACGACCAGCCAGATCTGCGATAAGATCCTAAAACAGGTGATAAGGCGTGTTGGCAGCAGGAATTTGTCACCTGCTCTGACCTGTTGTAAAGTCGGATGACAATCTGCACCACAAAAGGGAGCCCAGCCCAGAGCCACACCAAAAAAACAACAGATGCCATGGAGCCAACG
This sequence comes from Lissotriton vulgaris, assembly GCF_964263255.1. Lineage (NCBI taxonomy): Eukaryota > Metazoa > Chordata > Amphibia > Caudata > Salamandridae > Lissotriton > Lissotriton vulgaris. The sequence goes on along the minus strand of NC_141687.1, from coordinate 1,327,438,849 downwards.
AACATGCAGCTCGGACACCCAAGAGGGCCACAACACCCACCGCCACCCCCCCCCTGGGACCCCCTTGCCCCCGCCTCCCCCGAACTACCACAGAGGCAGCGCAGACAAAGACAGCGGACCTTCAGAAAACGCATCAGCCTCACAGACCTAACACCAGAGGATGTAATTGCCCACCACAGGCTTAAAAGGACAATCATCCTCTGCATCCTGAACATCATGGCCCACAGGCTGACGGTATCAACACAGCGGACAACCAACATCCCCCCTCAGACAAAGCTGCCGGCTGCGCTGCATCTGTTGGCCTCTGGAACCTTCCAACCAACAACTGCCTAAGTCGGAGGAGTCACACAGCCAGGCCATCAAAGTTCATCACAACTCTCTTGGATGCCATCATCAGCTTGGTTCCCCAGCACCTTCACTACCAACACATTGCGCAGGAGCAGCTGGAGACCAAGCAAGGCTTCTATACCATAGCTGGCGTGCCGCACGTGTTGGGGGCAATTGACGGCACACATGTCCTACTTGTGCCCCCTGCCGACACTGCACATAATTACCGCAACGGAAAGCACACGCATTCCATCAAGTGCAGGCAATAGTGGACCACCGGGGACTCTGCACCAATGTCATCATCAACTACCCAGGCTGTGTGCATTATTCCCACATCTTCCGACAGTCCATCACCAACCGGCGCCTCCAGGATGGCACCTATGGAAATGCACTGCTCATTGGTACGTACCAAATGAACACACAACACCCCTAATCCACAATCATGCAACTCACAACTCTGGAAATGCACACATTACAAACTCACATTCAACATGCCAAACAACATGTCCACCCACCCGACACAACAGCACAACTTACTGTAGTAACCGTGGCTAGGCATGTACATGAGCCATCAACTACATGGCATCTCAGCCACACAATAACAGAATGTGGGGAGAGGCGGGAACCAGGCATGTGCAAAGGAGGCAAGTGACCCATGAATGAGAATGTACACAATGCCAGGTGTGGCATGTATATGCTGGACAGACTGTAGTATGCAGACCACAAACATACACATGTTGACATACACTGATGGAGTTTGGAGTGTAGTGGACAGTGGACGCAACCATGTGACCTCCGCCAGTGGAGAAGATTGCGGAAATGTAGCTTGTTATGTTCCGCCCTGTAAGCGTGAGCGGAGTGGGCTGGCCCGGCGTACGCCAGGCCAGCGTAGGGGTGTGAATAAAAAGCATGTTGCTCTGGGTGTGAATCTCTACCAGAATGCCCAACGTGCCTGCGTGGGCAGCACCTCTCACCCCGCCATGAGGCCAACGCCACGAGCAGTGTTGCCCGTGATCCTGTGCACCTGCTGCACCCTGGGATGCTGGACCCCGGACCCGTCCCTGCGAACCCAGGCCTCACTGCTCAGTTGCCGACACCAGTGTGTGTCAAAGAGGGCCCACCATGTGCCGGTGCAAGCTCCAAGCCTGAGGCCTCTTCAGACCATCATGGCATCTGCGACACAGGCCCCAAGTACTCCTTTCGCGTTGACGTACTCCACCACTTCCTCCGGCCTTCACTAAGGTCAGATACCTCAGTGTCTACTGCCTCCGGCCTCAACTGCGGTCCACCAGGGCTCACACATCAATTTAAGTCCTGATCTGCCCAGATGTCGCATCACCGTAGGATACACATGCCACCACCGCCAGGACCACCTCCAACCAACAACTGCCAGGGTTGAAAGAGTCTTACTGCCAGACTATCTGAGTTGCTGACACCTGTCATGGATGCCATCCTCTGCTTGATACCCTGCTCAGCTCTTCAGGTGCCACTAACTCAATGCACCACAACTCATGGACCATTTATGATGGAGTTTTCTGCTGTGGACAGCGGACGCAGCAATGTCACCTCAGGCAGTGTGGCAGATCTGGGACGATGATGATGAAGATGATGCAGGTGGAACACACACCACTGCAGCTGCAGCAGGAATATCCCGAAGGGACGTTAGACAACGTTATCACATGAAGACGCTCAGCTCAGGTGCCCCACACTCAGTGCACTGCACCTCAAGGGCGCGTCTGATTGCATATTGGGTGACCTCTTTACTTGCTCTGGCTACCACCAAGATGCCTCGCAGTTGTTTCTGTAATGCTGTTGTTTTCTGTTTCCGCTTTGATAGTACTCACTGTTCAAGTTGTTGCCAGCACCAACCACTCCATGAGGGCTGGCTTACACTCACCCCACACACATCCAGCATAGGCGTCACTGGACATGTAGCCCTGACAATAAAGGTGCCGGGGCACGTTCCCATAGCCAGTTCCACAAACTATCACAGCGTGTCCGTGTGGTCATAATGTATACACTAGGGCCCGGGCCCTACAGCATTACATTGTGCTGTGTACTGCAGACGCAAACAAGTCACCGCAGGCAGTGGGTAAGACCTTGAACATGTAGCTTTGTCGTCCCCCACTCAATACGTAAGAAGAGTGGACTGGCCCAGCTTACGCAAGTCTAGCTTGGGGGTGTGAATGATTATCCCGGGGCTCTGGGGGCGGTTCAGTACTGGAAATGTGCAAATGCATGTGTCTCTGTTGCAGTGTGGGTCTCAGTTGGGGTCTGTAAGTGGTCCCTGATGGGACTTAGACACCCACGTATGTGATCCAGTTCGGTTTCCATGAGATTGAACCCCACCCGCACCTGTTCGGCCACCTCCTTCTGGCAGTCTAACACCTGGCCTAGGAATGAGATGTGTGCTTCGGTTAGATGCTGGGAGCCAGCGGTGGTGGCGGGTGCTTCCTGCTATGTGGTCTGTGCAGGGAGTGGGGTCTCCTTGATGCAGCTGGGCTGCCCTGCTCCTGGAGGTATGTTTCCGCATTGGTCATGTTTATATACAGACTGTATGACTATGTACATTGTGACTGTTTGGAAGGCGCTGACAATTTGATGCTGGACAGTGGACATTTGGACAACATGATGGATGTGAGATTGTACACGTATTTCTCCAGTATTAGGGGTGTCTTTCATAGATTCACATGCTTGAATATTCCCCGTCGTCGAAGTGGGAGTCCCACGGTAAATAAAATAGCAATAATGCTAAATATATATAAATATATATAAATATATATGTACACATAATACATGATAAAGAAGAGAAAAACATAATAGAAACCTCAAAAAACGATTCCTACATAGGAATGCATGGTAAAGAGAAAAAACTATTTGTAACACATCAGTGTCATTATGTTAGTCCAAATTACAGCCAATCAGGCGCCAGCACCCTCTAGAACCTTCTCCTCAGAAGCTCAAGCCCTCAGATTTTCTACCGCACGTCGTATGAAGGGATTCTCTCTGAGCTCTGCTCAGTTTCTTCACCTCAAACTTCTAGTTCCAGGCTTTTCCTCAGAATGTCAAGTAAGAAGTTTTTATTCAGACCATGCTCTTCTTGTGGGAAGGTGCGCCTTTTTGAAAAGGACCCCCACCAGAAGTGTATTTATTGTTTATACCCAGATCATGAGGCTGGCAGCTCAAGTTCTGTAGAACTTTTTCTACTAAGACTCTTAAGGACTGAGAAGGTCGCCTTCTCCTTTGGCTTCAACGTCTAAAGGACAAAGATTCTGCCCTGTCAGATGCAGAAAGCTTACAATCTGTTCCTTCTTCTGCCTCTAAGCGTGGTAGTGTACAGGATGTTCCATTGTGGTATTGGGTTCCCCAGGCCTACATACTCCGCAGAATACCCATTACACCAAAAGAACTGTTGGCACGGAAACTGAAAATGCAAAAGACAAGTTTATTAAGACCCCATGGGGTGGTGGTACATTCGTACAGCACCCTTCGGCAATGCAAGAAGTATCACACCGAACTTTGGTGCAAGTCCTTCTTTTATACAGTTTTCAAACATAAAAAGGTAGGCGGAACATGGTTATAGAATTTTAGGTACATATATGGTCATTTTTGGAACACAGCCAACTCATGGGAGGGGTTACAACACCACTGGTCAGTTTGGCGGAACATTCCTAAGGGGTGACTGGTCAGTCGGAACTGCGCATGTACAGGCTTGACCGTTACTAAAAATAGCCTGTTGCTGGGCAAACTCGAGTGGTCAGTAGCACGGACAAAGGACTAAAGGGCATGCTGACCACGAGGCCGCTCATTCTCTAAAATGGCCGCCGTAACATACAAATTGGAGTTTTCGAATAAGGCCAAGATAAGGGAAATGACGTGTAGCAAAGCTAAGCGCTAACCCAGCCATTGTCAAAATACAACAGACGACCCTTTTAGCGTTTAGCTGAAGCTACCTCATAGTGAACATAGTCAGGATACTCATCTTCTATATCAATCAACATAATTTGAGCCACTTCTTTATGAAGCATCAATTCATTTTGGGCAAGAGCTCGTTTAGATGGAATACAAGCTGATAAACACATAGAACATAATGCAGGGCCACATTGTATACATAGACACAAGAAGAAGAATATCCCAACTACAATACATAAGATTGTCAGTAGCTTCCAGCCCCATGTACTAAGCATTGACCAGAACCACCCCGAAAGGGTCCATGTACCATTGTCCGGATGTATCTCAGCAGCAATTTTATGTAATTTAGATATGGCATCATATACAGATGGTGAGTTGTCTGGAACGTAAACACAGCAGCTACTTCCGATAATTCTACATGCCCCCCCCCCCCCCCCGATCGGCTAGAACTACATCTAGAACCATCCGGTTCTGGAGCGTAACAATTCTAGATATTTGAAGTTCTTCAGTTATATTCCCCAATGCAAAAGCAGTATCATTAGCTACAGCCTCAACAACACGGGTCAGTCGTCATATCTTTCGACTGTTCAGAGCAGCTCCCGTATCGGTCTGATCAATATCTTCAAGGACTACAGCACGTTTGACTCTATTTAGCACAAAATCGTGATACAAGATATAGTCATTATGGTACATTGGTGGGGCAATGAATACAGGGGGCAATACGAAAGAGACATAACATGTACCTAACCATCCTAACGGGAGCCGATGATAACCTTTATTGCCACAGATAAAATATGTATTTCGGGATGCCACAAATGATATGCCATTCGGACTGTCAAATGTAAGTGTAGTGTTACATTCACTTTTTCCAACTTGGATTGTACCTTTATTACGTATACAGAGATCAGCCTTAGTATCTATGACATTAATAACGTGAGAGCTGGACATGTTAATGTTCCGTTGATTGCTGTAAATTCGGGGTGCAGACACGTTGTCGGGGCGATACTCTTCCCATTCGAATCGAGTACCAGCTTGTGGATAGCCGTCCCGATCATGATAACATATTTTGTTTAAACGGAAAAGCACTCCGCCTTTTGTTGGCCATCGCAGAGTGAACAGAAGAGTATACCAAGCATTGCAGGAACCATTGTGGGAAAACGGGAGTGGGATAAGCGGTGTGCCTCCTTTCTTCTGATGCCCAGGCAACATCCCACATACCCAACAGTTAGAAGTGTTTGTCATATTGTGAGTATGATGCAAAATTTGAATGAAGCTATTGTTCAAATAAGTCTGTCGGTGCCGTTCTTTGTGATAGGGTAAGGTGAAATGAAAATGTTCAGATGGAGCCGGGGTAGTCGACAGCAAATGTTCTCGTACAGGCACCACAAGTTCTACTACCCAGGCTATCACCGCTATCACCACAATTGTCAATACAAACAATATAGCACCAAGAATCCTTTTATCTCGTGATGCAGAAGACGCCATAGTACAAAAAGAGTTCACAAAGTCTCAAATATACAACTAAAAATAAAAATGTGAGTGCTGAGCTCCGAGGTAGCCGTTGTTTTCTTCTCCGGGGTCAAGACGGGTGTCGCTACTCTTAGCAGAACTGATCCCCCCCCCCCTTGAGATTCCCGGCTTCCGTTTCACAAACCTGGAGCGGTAACTCAACCAGTCTCGCACCAAAAAAAAAATCTTCCTCCTATCGTGGCCGCAGATTGTATCGTTGTTGTCCAGAAACAGTGTGGTCCGGGAAGGCTCCCTCAGATTCGGCCGACGTCACAGCTGGGCTTTTCTCCTCGTCCAAGATGTCTCTGTAATCAGACAGCACGGTGGGATTCACCAGATCCGGAGAGACAAGACGGCAGTGAGTTGAATGCACCCACCGCTTCCTGTTGGTCACTCGCACAGCCGTTCGAGTTGCAAGCAGGACTTGCTCGGGGCCACGCCACCTCGGTTCCAAACTGTTCGCTCTCTCAAAGGATTTAACCATTACAAAATCACCAGGACGAAGATTGTGAGCCTCTCCAATGGAATTGTCAGGGAGCGCTTCTCGAACCTGTTGGTGAATAGAAAGTAAATCATTTGTTAATCGTGCCAAATAATCGTTCATCATTATACAAGGCACAAACTCCCCATATATTCATTGGCCTTCCAAACACCACTTCATAAGGTGTGAGGCCAGTTCGAGAGTGAGGCACTGATCTGATAGAGAGTAATGCTAACGGCAAGGCATCCGGCCACTTCAAAGACGTGGATGCCACAATCTTAGCCAACTTTAGTTTCAAAGTGGCATTGTACCGTTCAACAAGACCTGCTGATTGAGGATGGAACACAGCGTGAAACTTTTGCTGAATCCCCAATCCCTTCAGCACATATTCCACAATTTTCCCAACAAAATGGGGACCATTATCGCTCCACAAAAATTTACAAACGCCATATCGAGGGAAGTACTCTTTGAGCAAAACCTTAGCTGTTGTCAAATCTGTATTATCCTTCGTGGGGAAGGCCTCAACCCATTTGCTAAAGGCACACACCACCACTAAGACATACTTAAGGTTATTGCAACGCTCAAGCTGGATATAATCCATTTGTAGTACCTCGAATGGTGCAGAAGGTGGAACGAACCCTCCTTTCGGAGTATGCGTCCCTTTTGCAGGATTGTGCTGCAAACATATCAAACAAGTCTGCACAACTCTCTTGGCAGTGTTGGCAATCTCAGGATGCTCCCAAACTCGTGTTAACAATCGAGTGATCGCAAGAGCTCCAACATGTGCCAACCCATGTGTCATCTGGACCATCGCTTGCAAGTAAGCTGCAGGCAATTTCCATCGTTCCATATCCTTGCTCCTCCAACAACCCTCATCATCCAGCACCCCCTCTGCTGCCCATGTTACGAGTTCCGCTTCAGTCGCTGATTTCTGGATGTCTAATATCTCTGCTCTAGCATCATGCCATCGCTCAGCCTGCGACTTCACTACATACATGGGGGAGTCGTTTCGTGACATAGCCGTTTGTCTTGCTACACTGTCTGCAAAAGCATTACCTTGTCCCACTTTGTCAGTGACCTTTTTATGTGCACTGCATTTGATTATCGCCACTTTCTTTGGTCAAAGTAACGCGTTTAGGAGATCACTCACTAGTTCTCCGTGCATAATGTGTACTCCATGTGACGTCAAAAACCCACGCTCTCTCCAGAGTAGGCCGAAGTCATGCGCTACTCCGAAGGCGTACCGGCTGTCCGTGTAGATGTTCACACATAAGCCAGCACTCAGTTCGCAGGCTCTTGTCAAAGCTATCAGCTCCGCTGCTTGGGCTGATTTCTGGGGTATCCGTGCTGTTTCTACCACCGTCTTAAGTCTCGTGATCGCATATGCTGCAGAAGTTGTGCCATCTGGCAGCCTCACACACGATCCATCAACCCACAGTTCCCTATCCACATCTGGAAGTGGCATATCCTGTAAGTCGACACGACCCTTTGTTTGTTCCTCGGTCAGGAAAACACAATCATGGTGCTTTTCCTCCTGGCCCTCTTCAACCGGATATGGCAATAAAGTGGCAGGGTTCAGGGTAGCGCATCTTTTCAGTGTGATATGTGGCGCCAGAAGTGTGAGCTCATATCCTGTCAAACGTGCGCTCGTAAGATACTGTGTTTTCGTTTGATTTAACAGGGCATCTACTGCATGGGGAACTAGCACCAACAATTTGTGCGACACAACTATTCCCTCACTTTGCCGTATAGCTACTGCTGTTGCTGCAACTGCTCGAAAACACCCAGGTAACCCTCGTGCTACAGGATCAAGAATGGCTGAGAAATACGCACATGGCCTCTGCTTATCCCCGTGTGTCTGCACTAACACTGATAACGCGCACCCATCTTTCTCGTGCACGTACAATGTGAAAATCTTTGTGTAATCTGGTGTACCTAACACGGGTGCAGAGCAAAGGGCTTGTCTCAATTGATCAAAAGCATTTTGACATTCATCTGTCCATTCAAGGGGCATTGGCGTAGTTTTGGACAATAACGCTAACAAAGGTTTGATAATGTGCGAAAACCCCATGATCCATTGTCTACAAAAGGACGTTAATCCTATGAAGGCGCGTACATCTCTCTGAGTACGGGGGACTGGCGTATCTAAAATCGCTTGAATTCGATCTGATGTTAATGCACGCCCCTCCTTAGACAAAAGATGACCGAGGTAGGTCACCTTGGGTCTACAGTATTGTAGCTTTTTCTTAGAGACTTTATGATTATTCTGAGCCAAAAAGGAAAGCAAAGCAAGTGTGCTCTCCTCACATTGTGCATAGGTGTCTGCAGCCAACAGAAGATCATCAACATACTGTATAAGGGCTACTCCGGATTGCAATTCAAAAGAGTCAAGCTGCCTTTTCAAAGCCTGACTATAGATGCTAGGACTCTCTGTGTAACCTTGAGGAACACGACAAAATCTATACGATTTATTATTTAACGTGAAGCCAAATAGGTATCTGCTGTCAGGATGAATGGGAATAGAAAAGAATGCATTCTTAAGGTCAATAACAGAAAAGGTCGTTGCAGTTGGGGGGACCAATGTAAGCAATGTCGTGATATCAGACACCACCGGATATTGGGGAATGACAATTTTGTTAATTTCTCTCAAATCAATAATAAATCGATAGACTTTGTCGTCAGTGTCTTTCTTAAGGATCGGAAGAATAGGGCTGTTACAAACATTGTAAGGAACTTCCTCCACTACTCCTGCAAGGATTAAATCCTGAACAATGTGCGTCAGGGCAATTTCATCTTCCCTAGAGATCTTGTACTGCGGTACTCGTGGCAAAAGTACTCCCTCCTTGACAGTAATTTGAATAGGCGGAATGAGCATCTGTCCCACATCCGTATCTGAGGTCGCCCATAACGTGTGCGGGAGAGAGGCTAATGCTTCAATTTCCTTCATAGTGCAAAATCTGCCTGTCTGGATAATTGTCATTCAAAATAACCCGCACTCCTTCAGGAGCGCAACGTATCGTTGCTCGAAAATATTTGAGCAAATCAATGCCCATAATGTTATCTGGAGTGTGGGGCGACAACAAAAATGGGCAAAAGCTAAATAATTTGTCAATACCAAGTGCAAGAGGTTGTGATAATGGGCTAGGAGAGGGTGTGCCATCAAACCCTATACATGTTATCGTTTCGCCAGACAGGGGAGCCCTTGGAACCAAGTTTTTAGACAAAGCACTACGAGTAGCTCCTGTGTCAACTAAAAACTGATCAGTAGAACCCAAAATGCCCGCTGATACATATGGACCTCTTTGATCTACTGGCACTTCAACCGATTCCACACCCCATCCTACGCAATCCTGTGCATGCACATAATCCTGATGTTCCACATTCTCACCCTCCGATATCTGATACTGGTTCCGTCTATCAAAGGTGTTTCGTTCATCCTGACCACGACCCCTCGCTTCAAATCTACCACGATCACTTCCGCCACCTCTCGCTCCCGAATAACTGTTCCTCGACCTTCCACCTCCTCGACCACGCTGGCTACGTTGCTCACGAAGCACCGGACAATCTTCAGCCCAATGCCCAAACTCTTTACAATATGCGCATTGGTCCTCAGCAATATCGGTACGACCGTACGACGCATTACCCCCTCCTCGCCTGCCTCTATCATTCCCTCTAGATTGCGCACCGCGAACCTGTGCCAACATCACCTTCGTTTTCAATTCCTTCGCTTTCTTATCAACACTTTCTTTAGCCTCTATTTCCTCCCGCTCGTAATACTGAGCCATAGTTAACAAAGACGCAGGGGTCGCCGTGGTCCAGGAACTTTCACTTGTTTTCAACCGCTTTGCAATCTCCGGTAGGAGATTAGCCACATACTTAACAACAAACAGATGCCTACCCGTATCATCTGTTAATGATTGACCACTGTAATCATGAAACGCTTCTTCAAAACGTGTGAAGAAGTCAGATACCGATTCGTCTTGCTTCTGTTTGCACGAAGCTAGCATAGTCCAATCGATCTTTTTAGGGGGAACAAGCGTTTTCAATTTGTTTAAAATAGCCGTTGGAAGTTCTAAGATTAGCTGACATGGTTTGCATGCAGGTTCCCTATCTAAGTCAGCCTGGCCTATATCCTTCCAGGTTGCCCCAAACATCGCTTGATCATCAAACTTACGAATCGCTCTCCACATATCAGGGGGGAGAATTAATCCAAAAAAGATCTATATCAACAAGAGTCATAACACAAGAGGAAATGGCCCCCTCCACCCCTTCATAAAAAGCTGCCGGATTCTTACGGGGATCAGGTAAAGCGTTTTTCAATGCCATAACATCCGCTCTGTTCCAAGGCGTGTACACCCAATTATATATAAAATACCCTTTCGCATTTGCAGACGTTTTATTCTCGTCTGTACCTTGAACTTTAGGAGGAACATACAAAGGTGCAGCTTCACGCATAGGCATAACATGCACTTTAGAACTCTTATCTGTTCCCCAGATAGAACACTGTTTGGACTGTTCCGTCGACTCCGGCTCAGGCTGCTCTGATGCCTTTCGTGCTTCCCGCAATTTGGACACCTCATCCCGTAGCTGGACCAATCGTTGGAAAAAGTTATCCGCATCTGAAATATCAAATAAACCTTTACGCATTTGCTCATGAAAAACTGATACATCCTTAGGTTCTAACTCCTCTGAATTCTTACGAAACCGCTCAATAACTTCATCCGCAAAAGTACCTAAAAAACACATCTGTTCTCGTTCCGACCACATTTTCCTTTCAGCATTAAGTTCTGACAAGGTAATTCTATTCAAATTTAATTTTCTAGCAAACCCTCGTAACTCGAAGCTCTCTGCGCAGTTAACCTCGTACTCGTCTTATCCTGACCTTCATCACCGGAATCCTCGGACGGGGCCGTAGGCTGAACATACGGAGGCGGAGATCGATCTAGTAACGAAAAATTATCAATTTCATTATTAAGGACAGGATAAAGCGGACGTCGAATAGGAAATTGACCCGTCGTTTGCAAATTACGTTCCCGTGCCTCCCTCTCTTTCTTCTCCTGCGCCTCCTTTTCCTCCAGCTGTAAAGCTTTATCTCCAGCAGCCTTGCGCTGCTCTTTTTCCACCAAGGCAATCTCACGCTTCATTCGTTCACGCACTGCTTTCTCCCACATACGCACACAATCGAACATATCCTGTCTAGACCTACGCTGAAACAAACACTGCTCCACAAACTGAACCTTTCGTAAATCGAACGACCCATGTAGTGGCCATTGCAACTCGGGATCGGAACTAGTATATTTATGCCACAATTTACTGTACAGTATAGGGGGAAGGCCAAATTTGACATACATATCACGATTAGGTGTTCCCTCTGGGGGAGCCGGCTGAGATTCATTTAACCTATATGTGGTACCATTTCCAAGACAGCACATCCCTCGGAGTGTGCTTAAAACAGGCATGTTCAAAAAGTACCACGAAAACGTGATACCATAAAAATGGCACTTACAATACTTCACACAAATGTGCCGCTCAAAGTACGAACAAAGTTAGAGAAACATCTCTACATGCCTGCCTATGTGAAGTGCACTACACATATGTATTCAAATTCACAAAGTCAAAATGTTAGCTAACTCAAATCATAGTCACATTCATAGAACTTAAGTAAGCGTCCATAGACTACCTTACCGATCACAAATCTTACCCAAGTTTCAAATATCTAGATTCCAACTGCCAAGGTCTTTGATCGAATCACCCAAACGGGCACTGTACAGCAACAGAGACGAGCAGGATCTCAGTCGGGGACCGGCGCCACCTGGAAGGTCAGATCAGAAGGAAGGGAAGAAAACACCGTGGGTGCCAAGACTCGGGTCACTCAGTGGCAGCGTACGCATCCATGGCGAGTTTCCAATCCTTCGTCACGACCTCTCCTTCGGGCATCCGAGTCGCCGATGAGTCCCTTCGTGGTCGCCAATTTGTGGTATTGGGTTCTCCAGGGCTACATACTCCACAGAATACCCATTACACCAAAAGAACTGTTGGCACGGAAACTGAAAATGCAAAAGACAAGTTTATTAAGACCCCATGGGGTGGTGGTACATTCCTACAGCACCCTTCGCAATGCAAGAAGTATCACACCGAACTTTGGTGCGAGTCCTTCTTTTATACAGTTTTCAAACATAACATACATGGTTATAGAATTTTAGGTACATATATGGTCATTTTTGGAACACAGCCAACTCATGGGAGGGGTTACAACACCACTGGTCAGTTTGGTGGAACATTCCTAAGGGGTGACTGGTCAGTCGGAACTGCGCATGTACAGGCTTGACCGTTACTAAAAATAGCCTGTTGCTGGGCAAACTCGAGTGGTCAGTAGCACGGACAAAGGACTAAAGGGCATGCTGACCACGAGGCCGCTCATTCTCTAAAATGGCCGCCGTAACATACAAAATGGCGTTTTCGAATAAGGCCAAGATAAGGGAAATAACGTGTAGCAAAGCTAAGCGCTAACCCAGCCATTGTCAAAATACAACACCATCACCATTCCTCAAAAAGAAGAAAATGGCTCTGCCTCTGGTTTCTGTGGTGTCTCCTACCACTCCTACTTCCACTACGCCACGAGAACTGGCTGTAAGGCATCTTCTTCTGCATCTAGGGGTGTTTCCACGCCTCTTAGAGTTCCGTCGTCGACGGGACCATCTACGAGCGTTCCGACGACGAGAACCGGCACTGACTGCATCCTCGACGACGACGCTGACGACGACGTCAGGTTTTACTTCGTCGACCACGGTCTCGTCGACAGCATACACGTCGACGAGAGTTTCTCTGCCTTCCAAGATTGTCCCGTCGACGATTCCCATCTCCTCGTCGATGAAAAAGAAAGAATCCTCGTCGACGAAAGTCTCAAAGAAATCTTTGTCGTCGTCGACGACTCCATCGACCAAGGTCTTGTCGACCAAGACTCCATCGACCAAAGCCCCGTCGACGAGGACAACGGAGGTTCTTCCTGCGTCGACGACTGTGCCGTCGACGACTACACTGCCGACGGCTGCTCCGTCGACGACTCCGTCTGCGATGCATTGCCCGTTGACGATGACCCTGTCGACGACTCCGTCGATGATGAGTTCTGCAAGATCATCCTCGTCGACAGCCAAATCAGTTCCGTCGACAGCGCTGTCGACGGTGGCACTGGTTTCATTTTCCTCTTTGCCTTTGGTGCCTTTGAAGACTTCAGGACCTTCTGCTGAGTCCACCCATCGTCGCAATAAGGCTCCGAGCCAACAGATCCCTGCTCCAGAGCCGCAACCACCGTCGACAATGTTCGCCACTACCTCCGAGCATGAGAGTGACTCTGAAAATGAAGGTGACACATTAGGGCAGCTCATAGCCCCTCTGATTTGATTATAAAATGTCAGGACACAGACACTGACGAAGATGGCGAAGACCAAGAGTCTCAACCTGACGAACAGTTGGTCCAAGTGCCTATGGCTACAATACCATTAACATTAATCTCGAATCTCCAACATATGTTGGATGATTACAACCGTCGCTTCCCAGCAACGCCACAAGGTACTTCCGTACCATCTCCTGCTGCTGTTGCATTGCCACTACCGTCTCTTCCGCCAGTGTTGCCACCTACAACTTCGTCTCAGGTTCAGACGTCCATCAGGATCCATACTACGGTTTATCCGCAGGATGCGGATGATGAGGCGCTCCCAGAACGTGAGGACTGAGAGGTCCCTGACAATTCGGACAAAGATGCAGGCGACCAGGATATGGCAGACTGGGACAATTATAGAGCGCAGACGCCCTCTCCTCAGCCGGGAAACTCTGGTGAATCACCTCCAGTTGATTTCGCCAGTTTTCATCTACTAATGGGTAAAGCGGCTCAGCGTTTCAAGTTACCTAGATCGCAACGTGAGGAGGACTGTTTCCTTTAGGATTTTAAGGATAAGCCTTATAAGCAGGTCCACACGATTCCAATCATCGATTTTGTGTGGAAGGAGGGGATTAAACTCATGGTAGCTCCAAACTAGTCACCTGCTCAAATACCGCGCCTTGAGAAAAAATACAAGGACCCGACTGGTTCTCCAGCATGCTTGATTTCTCACCCTAAACCGGACTCAGTAGTCACTCAAGCTGCACAGCGTCGAGCCCGGAACCCAGCATCTCCAATCACCGCACCTCCAGATAGAGAGGGTGGACGCCTAGACGCTATTGGCCGCAAGTTTTCAACCATGGCTTCTACTTCTGTCCGTGCGGCCAATGCCTTGGCAATTTTGGGACGCTATGACCAGCAGGTGTGGTCAGACATATCTGCATTAATGGATCTTATACCTGAAGCTTCCAAGGCGGACGCTCAGCAGATTCTCCATGATGGGCAGAGAGCTTCAGAAGAAATGATCGACTGTGCAGTCGATATAGCGAATACAGGTTTCCGTCTGCTTGCAAGTGCAGCTGCCCTCCGACGCCAGGGTTGGTTGAAATCCACGTCTTTCCGGCAGGAAGTCCAATCAAAGATACTGGATATGCCGTACGATGGTGAATCGCTCTTCGGTTCTCACATCGATGACGCCCTGGAGTCCATTAAGAAAGACACTGATACGGCAAAGTCTTTGGGCACGTTGCAATTCCGGAAGCAGTCCTTTCGAGGTGCGCGCGGACGCGGCACTTCTTCCAATTTTCGAGGAGGGCAACAATACCGCTCCTACAACCAGGGCAACCAGCATTTCACATCCTCTCAGCAGACTCGTCAGCAGTCCTCCAGACCCTATAGGGGATAGTCCTCCTATCGGGGCTCCACTCCTAAGCGCCAATGACTTTTGCCACCCTCAACCTGTTGGAGGTCGAATCACTCTGTTTTATTCTCAGTGGTCCTCCCTCACCTCGGACCGCTGGGTTTTGGACATTGTACGGCCGGGTCATACCTTAGATTTTGTTGAGATTTCTCCTCATGCTCCACCTTTTGGCCCACCTCCTCCACACCTCGAGGAGCTTTACCATCAAGTCCGTCTTCTTGTTTTAAAGGGAGCAGTCGAAGTGGTTCCGAAACATCAGAGGGGAGAAGGATTTTACTCTTGATTCTTCCTCATACTCAAGATTCTTCCTCATACTCAAGAAGACCGGAGATTGGCGTCCAATTCTGGATTTGAGGGCTCTCAACCAGTTCCTAAAGTACCAATCTTTCCGCATGCTGACATTACTGGAAATCCTGCATCTTCTATCCAGCGAGGATTTCATGACCACCATAGACCTTTAAGAAGCGTACTTTCATGTCCCCAATTATCCATCAACATCGCCAGTACCTGCGTTTCAAAGTGGGACAAATGCACTATCAGTCCAAGGTCCTACCCTTCGGGCTGCGATCAGCTCCTCGTGTGTTCACGAAAGGACTGGCCTCCGTAGTGGCTCACCAGCGTCTCCAGGGTGTTCAAATCTTCCCATATTTGGACCATTGCCTCCTCAAGTCTCAATCACACCATCATCTATGTCATGACACTCGTCTTTGCCAACAAGTGTTTCAATCCCTGGGGTTGACCATCAACATCGAAAAGTCACAGTTTGCGCCTCTGCAAAAAAGAAACTTCTTGGGAGCGATCCTAGACACGAAACTTTCAAAAGCGTTCGTCTCACAGGAGCGTCGACAGAAGATCCTTCGTCTGGTCTCCCTCATTCGAAGAAAACAGTCCGTTTCTGTTCGGACGTTAAAGTCATTTTTGGGAATGGCATCATCCTGTATCGCACTGATCCCAAATTGCAGATTGCGAACCCATCCCATTCAGGAGGAACTGGACTTACAGTGGCGTCAGGTCTCAGGGTCTTTCAACGACCTGGTCGCGGTCAGGGCACACATGAGAAAAGGCTTGCTTTGGTGGGCGCAGCCTACCAATTTGGAGACGGGAACGTCCTTCCTTGTTCACGCACCAGATCTCACGCTCACGACGGACGCCTCTCTGGAGGGGTGGGGCGCTCATCTCCAAGGCCTATCCATCAAAGGCAAATGGACTCCGCCCCAACGCAAGTGGCATATCAACAGGCTAGAGTTGATGGCGATCTTCCATGCACTCAAATAATTCCTACCTGTAGTTCACGGGGAGTCAGTACTTATCCAAACAGACAATACCACCAGCATGCACTACGTGAACAAACAGGGAGGAACCAAGTCTCCACATCTGTCTCGCTTGGCCCAGTCGATCTGGGATTGGGCTCTCCAACATCTGATGACTTTGGCATCCCAACCCCAGGTCGTGCGGGAATGCCCTTTTGATCGATTGGTGTGATCTATTCGCTTACGCTTTTCCGCCGATTCCGCTAGTACCGCGGGTGCTGTGGAAGATGCGGAGACAGACCTGCCACATCATATTGATCGCACCTCGTTGGCCCAGACAGGCATGGTTTTCGGAATTGCTTCTGCTGTCCCAGTGCGAGCCCATTCCTCTGCGACCCCGTCCAGACCTTCTAACGATGGGCAGGGGCCAAGTGTGCCATCCGGACCCCTCCAGGCTACAGTTGTCAGCATGGAACCTGAGCACCTTGAATTCGCAAACTTGAACCTATCTCAGGAATGCAGAGACATCCTTGCTCAAGCTAGGGCTCCGTCTACCATCAAAACTTACAAACTCAAGTGGAAGAGATTTTGTCATTGGTGCGTGGCAGCGAATGTCCATCCCATCCATTCCACTCCGGAGCAGCTTCTTCCATTCTTCTTAAGTCTCGCTCAGTCAGGACTTTCACACGCTACCCTGAGAGTTTTCCTAGCTGCAATCTCTCGTTTTCGACATGATGGATCTTCTTCCCTCTGTTCATCCAGAATCATAAGGCAATTTTTCAAAGGGCTCTTCCGCAAGTTCCCACCTGTGCGGCGCCCTCCTCCATCTTGGCACCTCAATGTTGTCCTATCTCAACTCATGAAGTCACCATTTGAGCCTATCCATAAGGTGGATATCAAATTCCTCACTTGGAAAGTTGCACTGCTTTTAGCTCTGACTTCCTCTCGTCGCGTGAGCGACCTTCACGCTTTTACTATCAAGCCGCCTTATCTACAGTTCAAACCTAATGGAGTGGCGCATCGCACCAACCCCTCTTTCCTACCTAAAGTGCCTATGGATTTTCATCTGAATGAACGAGTGTTCCTACGAACATTCTTTCCGGACCCAATCTCTCCGGCGGAACAGCGCTTACATTCTTCGGACATCAAACGAGGCCTTAAATTCTACATTGCCTCCTTCCGCAAGTCTGATCAACTGTTCATTGCTTACGGATGACTGCGTAAGGGGCATCCAGTTTCCGAACCAATAATTGCCCGTTGGCTTTCTTCAGCCATTACCTTCTGCCATTCACAAGCTGGCAAACCATTGCAGTCTTCAGTGAGGGCTCATTCTACGAGGGCTATGTCGTCATCCACCGCCTTGTTTGCCGGTGTGCCACTTCATCAGATTTGCTGTGCAGCGACATGGTCCAGCAGGCACACCTTCACCAAACATTACTGTTTAGATGCCATCAATGAAGCGGATACCGCTGTGGGACGGGCAGTGCTTCGCCATCTTTTCCATTAAGGTGAGCCTCTGTTTCCCCCCTCCTTGCTCTTTTGCTTTGATTGCTATGATGTTTTACATGACTGTATAATTATTACTGTCTTGCATTTGCCATATGTGCCTAGCAATCTCAGCTTTCGGAGGTTACTGCTTTCTATTCTATTCAAGCATGTGAATCTATGAAAGACACCCCTAATAATGGAGAAGAACAATTGTTACTTACCTGTGAACAGGTGGTTCTCCAGTATTAGTGTCTTTCAAGGATTCACATGCGGCCCACCCTCCTCCCCTCAGAGGCTCTCTTCTCCTCATGCACTCTTGGTCACTTTGGTGCTACAAAAATCTGAGGGCTTGAGCTTCTGAGGAGAAGGTTCTAGAGGGTGCTGGCGCCTGATTGGCTGTAATTTGGACTAACATAATGACACTGATGTGTTACAAATAGTTTTTTCTCTTTACCATGCATTCCTATGTAGGAATCGTTTTTTGAGGTTTCTATTATGTTTTCCTCTTCTTTATCATGTATTATGTGTACATATATATATTTATATATATTTAGCATTATTGCTATTTAATTTGCCGTGGGACTCCCACTTCGACGACGGGGAATATTCAAGCATGTGAATCTATGAAAGGGACCAATACTGGAGAACCACCTGTTTACAGGTAAGTAACAATTGTTCATTTTCATCTCACAGTTTCCTGTTATGTCAGATGTAATTGGCCAGTTTCTACGCACAAGCGGACCCAGGTGTGTCCTCTGTACTGCAGTGTAAGTGTTGCACTTTGTACCACATTTTCGTCAATGTGGATGTGCTGTTCTTGCTATGTGTGTGTGCTGCATTGTGGGAGATTTGCCCCAGCAGCTGTGATTTTGCTGCCCTCTATCTCTTTGAGGCAGTGTGCCTTTGACTTTTGTGCTTTTACGGTGCTGTGATGTTGGCTACTTGGGTCATTTGTGTTCTTGAACGTTTTTGTACTCTTGTGCATTGTTTGTCTGTAGATGTATTGCTGACGTCAGGGTTAGTTTGTGCACGTGGATGTGTCAGAGTGTGACCTGCTCCTTTCTGGATGTGGTCCAGACTCAGCCACCTCAGTGTTGTTTCATGAACAATGTTATGATGATTATACTGCAGCCATTCTGATCGTCACGTAGTCTCACTTGCATTGTCAGTGTGGCTCACAAATGCGCATCTTTGCAGGCTTTCGCATGTGTGCATGTGTTGGTTGTGGGATTGTTGATGTGTGGGGTGGGACCCCTTTGGGCACATGGTGGACGGGGGGCTACTTGGTGTTTGTATGTGTGCTGCAGTGTGCCACAGGGATCAGGGACATTATCCAGGGTCATTGTTGTTGTGCAGTGTGCTACATATAGTTGTGCATGTGTACCATTGTGCCCATCTACCCCCGTCCCCCCAGTCCCTGGTTGTTACTCACCCTGTTGATGTTGTGCCAGGTCCTATTGAGCTATGTCCAGACTCCCAACTCCTTGCACCGTCTCCGCACTGATGACTGTGGCCACCATATTTCCATTTGTATTGTCAATGACACATTGGAGGTGACGTACACTTGTTGGTAGTGTCCTGTAATCTCTGTGATGCTGATCCGGTTTTCATGCAGACTGAACACTGTCTTCCTCTTCTCCTTGGCCTTTCCCGACCCCTTGGTTCTTTGCTGGTGCTCTGTGGGGCTTGTGGGGTTCGCCTTGGCCTCTGTACTCGGTCCGGGTGCATCCATGGTGCTACGTACTTTTTTTTTTCCCCTTTGTTTTTGTTCTCCTTTTGTTTAGCATTTTCCCGCATGAGGCATGGGAATTGCAGGCCTGTCGCCGGTTATCACAGATTTTTGTATCGCGATTGGCCTCATCGCAACTTTTTTTGCGTTCGTGTTTTGCATTTTTTGCGGCGTCATGTTGATTTTAACGCAGTCCTTTGACACGTTATCGTGTGCCTTTCGTATGGTACCGCTGTGTTGAGAATACAACGTTAACACAGAGTTAGTTTCCCGCGATAGATTGAGATGTGAAGAGTTGCATTAGGCTAATTTTGCGATGATTATCACACGCTCTTGAGAATATGCCCCTGTCATGTTTAATTTCAATGTTGGCCTAGGTTGGGGTTGAACCTGACTGCAGGAGCAACAGGGTATACTAATATTTTTACCTGAATCCTGCATATTGGGTATATCCATGTTTTACCTGTTCTCTGGAGTGATATTGAGCTGAGGAGTCTCAGGATATCTTGCTTATCGCAAGTATCCTGATGAGGACTTAATCCAGGGAATGTGATTATTCACTATCTTCTCATATGGCCTTGATGCTGTAGCTCATCTGGGAAAAGGCCTTGACAGATGAGGTGGGATGCTGGTGCTGGATGCAAATGGCACTGCTGGGAAGATGAAGTGGGTATGATGGCAGTGAATATAGCCAATCCAGCTTCAGGGGCAGGCTTAGAAACTGAAGAGAAGGGCAAGGAAGCCAACCGAGGACAGTAGTGCTGTAGCTGCTGACATGGCCTGATTTGGAACCGTAAAAATGGAAAAAGGGGTTATGTGTAGCCCATTTATACGAGAGGAGTTGAGCCCTTATTAGGAAAATGTAAGACATGTCACTGACGAATTGATTTAAAAAGAGGGCTTTTGCAAACAAACAAAGGAACGTGAATTATCAGCTGCGCTTTGCCTATTTGTGCACTTTTTAACATTTTGTTTGTGTGACCTTGCATGTGCTTGTGATAATTAGGGAACTCAATAAAAGTTCTGTAATTCCACGAGACAGCTATCAGATATTTTTGTTATAATTCCTGCACTTCATCAAAATACACATATTGTAGTGAGGAAATTCTTGGCAACAGAAAGGCAGTTGAATGTGAAAGCCGGGAAAAGAATTGGGCTGACAACCATTGTGAAAAAGACTCAAACACACATCATACTTTTCAACAATGCACAAAGGCAGTTATCTCAGTCTCGATAACATAAGGAAACAAATATTTATGTTTTGAAGTAAGCATGAGGATACTAATGCTTCTAAGTCGTTTCTACTCAAATTGGGATAATAATAGTGTGTCCTTTTAATTTTATTTTTTTCTTATTGTTGGAGATGGTAAATACAGTGTAGTATCGCTTTTGATCCAATAGGATGATATAGTGTAATTGCATGCCATTTTGATTAAAACAATGTATATGGTTAGGTAACCATCTGCCATTTTCTTTTATGAACAGAGACAAAATCCTATTATATGTCATTTTATAACGAACTCCAAACCTCCCCCGTTCAAACTACCACTTCCCCCAATGTGCAAAGCGTAGCAAGGAAAGTGGGACCCACAGTGCCCAAACATGTCAGTGAGAAGGTGAAATAATCCCCCTGAAGCCAGGTATGGTGTTTGCTTGAGCATTATTGGTAAAAGACAGTCTATCAACCTCAGAAAAATGAATAACATGAGAATGAAAGTGGCAGGAGGAGAAGGGAGAGGGGCTTAAAAATATGGGCACCATTAAGGCAATGGTTGAATAATTCGTTTTTTTTTTCCTTATCTTGAATTTCCCTGATTATGTTTCAATATACTTTGATATCATGTCTTTTAAAGAATAAGATAGGATTTGTGACAATTGTATTAGATTGCCATGAGGTAGTTGTTTACCCTTGTTTTTCTTTTTTCTTCTATGTCTTAGTCTTTTGTTCTTGGTGTTCGATCTGTGAATGTTTTCAAGCTTTTTAATAAAATATTTTTTTTTTTTTAAAAGAGAATGAAAGTGAGAAAGAAGTGTCTCAGGGGCGTCTCAGGGTGGGCGTTCATCATCTTTGGTACTTACGTTTAAGGTCTCGACCAAACTACCCCAGGCTTGGACTATGAAGTATTCCCATAGACCTGCCTGATCCTTCCTATGTAATACGGTGCTCTCTGAATGAAATCAAGAGAGCGCAACTGTGGTCCAAGTATAAATAGCCTGGGCACCAGGTTCTTCCAATGGATTGTAATAGTCCCCTATGCTAGCAGAAGAGCTAGAACAAGAAACCTAATAATGGCTCTGTCCGAGGTAGGATGGGGGTATAAGACCAGCAATATATTGTTGGGTGAGTCTCCCATCGAAGACAGGCCTTTTGCTGTCCATCTGTGCCAGCCAGATCTGTCCTGTTTGAGTAGGGAGCCTTAGTAAGGGAAAAGTGGGGGCATAGGCTGCCGTCATGGAAGTAAGCTTACATGCAGCAGTGCAGCACGTAAATGTGTGTGAAACAGCCATGTTGGACTCAGTGCAGGGGTCGCACCAGGAAGTAACAGCAAGGAACTCTTCAACATCGTGAAAGAGCTTTCCAACCCCAGCGCAGGAAACAACGACATCACCCCATCACAAGACCTCTGCAACTCCCTCGCGTCTTACTTCCACAACAAGATCGCGGACATACACAACAGCTTCAACAACCAACCAACGCACACCATGACCGAACAACCACCCCCCACCACCACCCTCCACGCCTGGGCCCCGATCAGCACTGAAGACACCATCCGCACGATGAACTCCATCCACTCCGGATCACCGAACGACCCCTGCCCTCACCACGTCTTCAACAAGGCCGACACTATCATCGCACCCCACCTGCGAGACATCATCAACACATCCTTCGACACCGCCACCTTCCCTGAGAGCTGGAAGCACGCCGAACTCAGCGCTCTACTCAAGAAACCAACAGCGGACCCCACCGAACTCAAGAACTACCGCCCCATCTCGCTCCTCCCGTTTCCAGCCAAAGTCATCGAGAAGACCGTCAACAAGCAGATGGCCGCCTTCCTCGAGACGAATGGATCCCTCGACCCCTCACAGTCCGGCTTCCGAGCCAACCACAGCACCGAGACCGCCCTCATCGCCGCCACCGATGACATCCGAGCCATGATGGACAACGGAGAAACAGCGGCCCTCATCCTCCTAGACCTCTCCGCGGCATTCGACACTGTCTGCCACCGCACCCTAGTACAGCGCCTCAGCAACATCGGAATCCAGGACAAGGCGCTGGAATGGATCATCTCCTTCCTCGACGGAAGAACACAGAGAGTCCGCCTACCACCGTACAAGTCAGAGGCCTCCGAAGTCATCTGCGGCGTCCCTCAAGGATCATCTCTGAGCCCCACCCTCTTCAACGTCTACATGAGCCCCCTCGCGGCCATCGCACGCAAACACAACCTCAGCACAATCTCCTACGCCGACGACACCCAGCTGATCCTCTCCCTGACCAACGACCCCGCCTCCGCCAGAGCCAACCTGCACGAAGGGATGAAAGAGGTAGCCGAATGGATGACGACCAGCCGCCTGAAACTGAACTCTGACAAGACGGAGGTCCTCATCCTGGGCTCTTCACCCTCCGCCTGGGACGACTCCTGGTGGCCTCCCGCCCTGGGCACCGCACCCAAACCAACAGACCACGCACGCAACCTGGGCTTCATCCTGGACTCCTCCCTCTCCATGTCCAGGCAAGTCAACAGCGTCTCCTCGGCGTGCTTCAACATCCTACGCATGCTACGGAAGATCTTCTGGTGGATCCCCACCGAGACCAGGAAGACCGTCACCCAGGCCCTCGTCACCAGCCGACTGGACTACGGCAACGCCCTCTACGCCGGTACCACCGCCAAGCTCCAGAAGAGACTCCAGCGGATCCAGAACGCCTCAGCCAGACTCATCCTCGACATCCCACGTACCAGCCACATCTCCGGACAGCTGAGAGACCTTCACTGGCTCCCCGTCAACAAAAGAATCACCTTCCGCCTCCTCACCCACGCACACAAAGCCCTACACGACCAAGGCCCGAGCTACCTCAACAGCCGGATCAACTTCTACGCTCCCAAACGCCACCTCCCATCAGCCAACCACGCCCTTGCCACCGTCCCCCGCATCCGAAGAGCGACTTCAGGAGGAAGGTCCTTCTCCTACCTGGCCACCAAGACCTGGAACTCCCTCCCGTCCGACCTGCGCCTGACCCAAGACCACCTCTCCTTCCGGAAGAAGCTGAAGACCTGGCTGTTCGAGCAGTAGCGCCCCCCCCCCCCCCCTCCCCCCCAGCGCCTTGAGACCCTACGGGTATGTAGCGCGCTCTATAAGTGTCATTGATTGATTGATGATGGAGGGAACCCGCATTGAAATCTCTAAGTGTAAATCCTGTTTCTGCCAGGGATTGCCCCAAGAACCAGCAAGCCACCCATTAAAGCTGAGAAGCCAAGTAGTAGCATGCAGAGTCCGGAAGGGCCCAGCCATCCCTCGCCAACACAGCAAGCTTTACTGTAGAGACTGCTACCCAGCATCTGCCTCACCCAGGGCCGAGCCAAAGCTCCAACAGAAGGAGCATAGATGAGCAGGATAAGGGTCACAAAGTAGTACAATAATTGCGGCAGCACCACAATTTTCACTAGGGAGACACGAGCCATCACTGACAATGGCAGAGAGGACCAGTAAGTGATCTGCGAGCGTTGGGCACATACTCCTCTGCCCGGGTTCCTATCTTGTAGATCCAAGGAAGGATGATAGACGTTGAACCCTTGGTATCTAAAGGTAGTCATTGTGTTAATAGAGAATCCAGTTGGAAACAGATCGGAAACTCATAATCCACATGTAGTAGGAAAATGAATGATTAGGCCCAATTTAAATGGAGTCTTGAGATCTCCGCAAAGTCCTCCAGTGGATGTGTAATTGGGGACAAATTAGAGCTAGCATACCATATGTAAAACAAGATGTCATCTGCGTATGGCAGCAGTGCATGGAGAATGCCATGAGTTGAAAACCCCATTGTTGCCTGTGAAGCCACAGGCGGGCAGCCAAAGGTATCATCACCAGACAAACAATAAAGGAGAAAGTGAACAGCCTTGACGGTTGCCGCATCGAACAGATCAGGCAGTGGGGATGGAAGTCTCGGGTTTTACAGGTGTGGTCGGTTTAGAGTTCAATAGGTGCATCCATTTCTGACAGTAAGGGCCCATTTCAAACAGTTGGAGCACCTCATGCATATATTGCCAATGGAGGGAATCAAAAGCCTTCTCCAGATCGTGTGCTGTACATGCGGCTGAAGAAAACAAATTGCCGATTTTTCTTTAACAGGCCACAGTCTACGAAAATTGAAGGCACTACTACGCCCGAGGATGAGGCCAGACTGATCCTCATGGACCAATTAATGGAGCTCAGATAACAGTTGGCAAGCCAGAATTTTCAAAAAGATTTTAAAATCAGTATTAAGGATAGAAAGCATACGATAAGAAGCTAAATCGCCCGGATCTTTATGTGGTTTCAGCATCGTAGAAATAATGACTTCGCTTATAGTGTGTGGGGGTGATGGGGTGAGCCCAATGTAAATATGGACTCATATAATGTCTGTAATCCCAGCGCTGGTGATGGGGCAAAAAGCAAATAAAATGAATTCAGCCAGAATACCATCAGAGCATGGAATCTTTCAGCGGGAGAGGTCTTGTATGATTGGCAACATGTCCTGTGTTGATATGGGAGAGTCAAGGATAAGACTGGCCTCAGGTGAGAGGTGACATATACAAATAGGTGTGACACATGCAACCACAAAAGAGTCTAGCAAAGGAGCGCAATATCAAGTCCAATAACTCATACAAAAGGCACTATTAATGTTGGATTGAGTACAAGCAATCCACTTTGATGGCAAATGAATGCTAAAGCTGTAATGTTAAAGAGGTGGGGTAGGTCAGCTACATCAAGAGCTGACTGGGCTTATCCCCCTCACTATGAATTCTAGTCTGATAGACCAAGAAATCGCTTCAGTGAAGCCTTTCTAAATTATCAAAGTAAGAAGTGCTGGTGAAGCGAACATTATCAAGGTGGTCGAACGATGATTGGGTTTGGCATTCGAGTTTGTTTTGTGAAGCTTTGAGTATCAAGAGATCCCTAATAAGTGTTTGCTTGAAGTCCACTGTAGCCTTGATGTATAGACCCATGTCAATTACTTTAAATGTTCCCCACTCTTTGAAAAAAGAGGAGGCCATACCGCTGTTATCATAAAAGAACATATCTATGTGTTCAAGACCGTATGACGGAATATTGGGTCATCCAGCATGGGTACTTGCAATTTCCCGGTGGGGATCGGGGATTAGCGTCCTGCCCCAGGTTGTCACCATGCATAAGGGATTATGACTGAACACAGTTCAAGGAGGTTGACGTCACTTGGGTGTGAATAGAGTGGGAATGAACAAACCTGCTGAGATGGGAATGCAGCTTATGGACAGGAGAATAAGAGTATTCACAGCAATGTGGATGTCGCAAGTGCCACATGTCATCTAAGTCCCAATATACCAACCATTGTCAGAGCTGTGTCGCATTCAAAAGTATTGGGGAAGCGACAGGGTAGCTCTATTAATATGGGCACCTAAAACACAATTAAAATCCCCCTCAGTATTCTAAGGGGTATTAGGACAGTCCATTTGAAATGTCAACGGTCGGGTCCAGAAAGATAACTGATCAATATGCGTAGCATAAACTAAGCCACCCAAAGATTTATTGATTTACCATCAAAGAGGTCCCACGCTAGGGTGAAGCAACTGTTAGCATCAGAGTATGGGAAAAGGGAAATACAGAACATTAGACATTCAGTTCCCTCAGCTAACATGCCTCGCGAAACGAGAGAAGGAGGGCATGATCTTCGCAAAGGCAACTCTCTGAACCCGCTGATAGTCAAATATGATTCAAGGATCAAGGAGACCCTGTAATGGGACAACCTTGAGCGAGTGCCGGTGTTTAGGAGGAGGGGGATGTCCTTGGCAAAGCCCAGGCTAACATCCAAGAAGGGGCACTTGAGGAAAGCTAGATGATTGTACGTCATGTAAAAAGAACAAGAGGAAAAATCAGCCTACCCATCACCCCAAAGGTGACTTTGCACTGAAAGGACAGTACCCCAGACTACAGTACAAGTGTGCAAGAAGACAGCAAACTCAAAGGATGTCATATACGGACTGTGCTGTAACCACCAGAGGTGTCATGGTGTCAGACCAACCATTAGTGCTTATTCAAAGCCTAGGTCTAAGCGCCTCTTCTTGAACGACTGAGGCATGTTGTCATTGGTCCACCAAGGTGTAGTCTGTAAACAACATTATTTTCTCATTGTCCCACATAATAACATATTTGTTCCTGCCTGCTACTAATATGGGTTTCATTGTCTCTGTAGTTCAGGATCTGGAGTTCTATGGGTCGGGGGATCTTGCTGGGTCCCTGTGTGTGGATGCGCTCAATCACAAAATAGGGTGAGAGCGAGTTTTAGGGTCATATCAGTCTTTAGCAAGTCCTCAAGAAAAATAGTTAGGTTATCTCCTTCTGTCCCTAGAGGTAGGCCAAAAATGCAGATATTATTCTGAAGTGAATCTCTGCATCTTCCAGCCTGGTCTCTGTAGTGCACAGCTATTCCAAAATAGATTGTTTGTTCTGACAAATCTTGTGTAAAGGACCGCAGTTCTTTGATGGCTATTGAGTTTGTATTGACCCCTTCCAGCATCTTATATTTGTGTTCCATGGAGGAGAGACAAATCCTCCATGAAGTGGAATAATAGAACATTTTACCCCTCCACAACTCAACACTTTCCCTACTGTTGCACTGACTGGAGTGGGAATATTAGATTGTATCCCTCCGCAATATAACACTTTCCCTACTGTTGCACTGACTGGAGTGGGAATATAAAATGTTACCCCTATGCAATCCAACACTTTCCCTATTTTTGCACTCATTGGAGTGGGAATATTAAGTTTTATCCTGGCGGAATTCAAAACTTTCCATAGTGTTACACTCAGTGGAGTGGGAATAGTAAAGTCTGCCCCTTCGCAATCCAACACTTTCCCTACTGTTGCACCTATTGGAGTGGGAATAGTACATTTTACCCCACCGTAATACAACAATTTCCCACTGTTGCACTTATTGGAGTGGGACTAGTATATTCTTAACTCTCTGTAATCTAATATTTTTCCTAGTGTTGTATTAATTGTAGTGGAAACAATATATTTTAGTACTTCTCAATACAATATGTTATCTAATTTAGCATTTATTATAGTGAGAGCAGTAACTTTCACCTTTGTGTGATGTAACAATTTTTTTTCTGGTGTGTTGTGTGAGGTGGAAGTAGTAAATTTTATATATTATTAGTATAGGAATTTGTTTATATTTATATAAATTGTAGTGGGAATTTTATATGTAGTAATTGCAATATTTAATAATTTATTTCATACTGTTTTAATTTATATCATTATGTTTTTTGTTTAGCTAAAATAAAATTTATAATGATTAGTTTTTTATTTGTAAAATATTTTTATTAAATTGTAAAAAATGTATGATGTCTACTTTTTAATTTTAATTAAAGTGGTTTGCTTTCTAAATATTTTGTTATTGTATATATATATGTATATATATTTATTATATTATTATATTATTTAATATTTTTAAAATGATAATCTAATTTACAATAAGTAGTTTTATAGTAATTTTCTAACTAGACACATGTTAAATATATATGTATATATAATATATATATATATGTATGTTTTTTACTTTTTAAAGTAAGCTTATTTGTAATATTTATTACAATAGACATTGAATATAATACATTTTTATTAAATAAATGTTGGTATTTAATATATTAGATTTTTAATATTTTAAGTTAGATGTATTTTAAAATCGATATTTAATACAATATCATTGTAAACTATATGTTTTCTCCAATAGTTTTGTGCTTTCCTGTTTAGGTCTCTCTGAAGCAATGCGTAAGTATTCTTCAGCGAGATTCTAGTAAGGCTTCCGAAAAGTCTCCCCAAGCTGCGGATTAGACACAGTTCATGTGAGCCAGGCGCATGCACATCAAACACCATCGGCCTCTGCATCGGACTTCAAAGGAATGTGCTCCCCCGCCTGCCCGCTTCAGACTTCAAAGGAGCGCGCTCCCCCGCCAGAGCAATGCCGAGAGCTTGTTTTTTTTTGGGATCCATTTCCAATGTGTTTGTTTGCTCATCCTTCGAAGCTCGACTTAACAACTAAACCTGTACTTGCTTCCATCACTTGAATCTCTTCTGGCAATCGTTTCTCTCATCCCATTTTGTCCTGTTTCGGTTGGTTTTCCCTGTTTGCTTCCCTCAATTGATTCTTCCACCCCCCTCCCCCCACAACACACTCCCTGCTTCATTCATAACTTTACTCGCACAGAACAGCTATCTTAAACATTGGGTGCATTTAAAGTGCAATTTGTGTTCTACATTTTACTTCTGTTTCATTTCTTTCACTGGGTGTGTGCCAGTGGGGGTGGGACCCTGTGCGTTCGTTCTCCCTTCAGGGCACATGCTTCACGATTGGGTCATGTACAGTACCGCAAGTTTAATCACAGACCACAGTACATTGAATAATTGCCTTTCTGCGGACAGCAGTATGAAAACAGTAAAAGGAAAAACATCTTGAGGAACATGAGTAACCCGACTATGTGTTCTGTGCTACTGGGGAGTTTTCTGTTGCCGTATGATGGACATATGACATAACTGCCATTGGCAAAGGGCTATATCTTCGGACTGAGAGCTGCCATTTAATGGTTTTACCCGTTATTGATGTATTTTACACCGCACGTTGCATCAGTGTATTATTGTTTTTATAACTGGGTTTTAATTGAGGCTTACTGTCTTGAATGTTTTGATTGTGTTGCTTTACTACGGACATGGGCATTGTGATGTCTATTACCCAACCGTTCTGTCCTCGATAAACTCATCCTTTTCACTGGTTGGTTGTTGTTGTTTGGCTCAGAGTGTTGTTTTTAGAACCACCTTGAGAGTGTCGAGTGTTGGGGCTGTTAGGGGACTGTAGCATGCTAGGAAGGAGCCATTTGGGGGCAGGTGTGATTGGCATTATGTTTTAGAACTATACTAATACTTCCACTGTAGCTAAACAGAAGGAAATTGAAGGCGCTCAAACACACCCAAACCTAATAAATGCGCCAGAAAAACAAAGTACTCATGCACCCTCAGTCAAACAGATGATCTGAGTGAGGAGGTTGAGGCCATATTCAATCCTCTTATCCCCAGCCACACCAAGGCCCAGAGAAAAGAAGAAAATCAAAATACTTGATATTTCTGGGAAGAAACTAAATAGGGTACAAGCAAGTAGGACCAAACCTTCTGCGAGTTCTGTGCGTCCACAGCTTGCAGTTATAGATGGGGAACTATCCATTCATTGAGGCATCATCTCCAACTCGAACATGAAGTGGTTTGTTCTAATAGGTTCTGTTAGACTTGGCATCTATGTGTTCACATACAAAGTTAATTTGCTAATTTTCCGCAAATGTATTCAGCTGGGTTGATTTTGTGAAATTTTTCAAAGTTTTGAGGGTTTTCCTAATGCATCAACCATCTTGCAAACAGGAAAACACACCCTCAGTCTTTCCCCTCGCTGTAGGCTGTTCTCTCTCGCAGCTGCCCCCTCTTTCTCATCTACCCCAGAGACGTGGAATATTTTATTGTATGCTCACACCTCTCCGCTGCCTTCATTACATATATGTCTTTTTGCCTTCTCAGGCCTTGTATTTTTCTTGCTCTGAGTCAAACTCTGATGAGGGAATATAAGTGTCAGTCCACAAAAATGATTTCCGCTGAACCTCACCTCCAACTGCAGGTTCCAACTAAGCGCCTCATTATGGCATTTTGGCGGAGGGCAGCGCAGCAAGGCACCCTGATGCGCTGCCCTACGCCAAAGGGAAAGGGCAGGAATCCACCATATTTAGGCATTTCAGTGGGTTCCTGTCACACACACAAGCACACATACAAACACACACACAACCACACGGCCAGTGCACACTTTCACCAGGCACAGACACCATCAGTCATCAGTGCATGCTTTTACCGGGCACAAACACCACCAGCCATCAGTGCACGCTTTCACTGGGCACACACCACCAGCCGTCAGTGCACACTTTCACCGAGCACACACCACCAGACGTCAGTGCACGCTTTCACCAGGCACACACACACACCACCAGCCATCAGTGCACACTTTCACCAGGCACACACACACATCACCACCAGCCGTCAGTGCACGCTTTCACCAGGCACACACACCACCAGCCATCAGTGCACACATCAATTGTTAACGCATCCGCAATTAACTATTGTAGCAATCGCAGTGTGGCGCACTTTACTTTTAAACATATTCATCTAAAGCGCAGCATAACACCATTGCTGCAAAAATAAATGTACATTTTTTGGGCTGTAATTTATAGACTTTTGTTGCAATTGGTGTTGCAATATTTAGCAATGCCAATAGCTCAAACTTAATTAATGCGAGACCTATTGCATTGCAAATGCTTGTTAAGTATAGGTTGTTGATATTTTTGTAGAAGGTATTTATGTCTCAATAATTTTGTAGTTCGATATGTTTGACCTCGATATTTTGTCAATGAACCATGAAATACCATTTCCTTTTCAATATTAAGGGCCTAATCAGGATGTCGGCCGTTAAGCCTCTGACCGGTCGTCGGTGGCTTACTGACCGACATGGCAGGGTTAATTTCCGCCCGCTGAATTATAATGTTGGCGTTCGGAGTCTAAACCGGCTGAGGAAACAGACTGGGTTCTGACGGGCTCAAGGAGCCCGTCATTCAGTCGGAAGCAGTCGGAAGCAGTACATAATCCCTTAAGGATGGCTTTGCCGACAGCCTTCCCATGTTGACCTTTTGAGATGGGACATGTCAGAGAGCGACTTTGGGGGCCCCTAGCAGGGCCCCTTTCTCCTCTGGCCCTCCGGTTGAGGCCCTGGGGGGCACCTATGGTTCCCCCTTCACATAAGGTTTCCATGAGGTGCCTGATACACGGTGCAGGGATGTGTAAAAACTTCCAATTTACAATGGGAGCTTCTGCTGCGGCTGGTTTTGGACCGCTGCACAAGTTCCCATTGTAAAATGGAAGTTTACGACAGCAATCTATGGTTGGATGGTTCCCTACCCGAAATGGTGTTGTCTGCCCAACATCGTAATGATCGCCTAAGTACTGTAACCTTATAGTAAAATAATATAGCTCTACTGATGTATCATTTTTCAATAAAGAAGCATGGCTACCCTTGCAATACACTTGCAATTTGTTTAATCTATTTTTATTGTAGAGTATCTAGATGGTCCAGCCACCAACATTGCATATATGCAAAAGTCATTTGTTATATCTTCTCCAAAGTGCTATTGCATTTGTAACACATTTCTGAAATTTAAGCTGAGACATTATGTGTCCTGCGCCCCCTGTTATGACGCAAACTCCCATTTCTATATGGGAGCTTGTGCTGTTGTCAGAAACCGGCCGCGGCACACGCTCCCATAGAGAAATGGGAGTTTCTGTAAATCCCTGCACCGTGTGGCAGGCACCTTATAGTCGGGGGATTCCGGCCGACATCATAATTGGCCCCTATGTCTGTGGCCGGCACAATAGTTTGTAAACTTTGATTGCAGACTTTCAGTCCTTATTGGGAATTTATGCTCCTTTATCCTGATATTATTTTTTTTAAGGTTTGCCCTATGTAGAGTAGTTCACATGACCATTTACTAATACAAATGCCATCCGATGTCTCTGGCAACATTTTCTCAGATGTATTTTTTAGTTCCTGTTTCTGAGTCAGTTAAATATCATCCGGTAATCAGTTGCTGCAATTGTTGCATCATAAACAGGGAGAAATACATTCCCAATGTTGGCCCTGATTATGATGTCTGTCAGACAGTAGTGGTCTGGAAACTGCCTGTCTTTAGGTTGGTGGTTCCGATCTGGGTGTTACAATGCAATCGCCCATATGGCAGTCGCAAACATGCATTTCTCAATGGAAGCTAGTGCGGCGGGCAGAAAAGGGCCACAGCACAAGCTTCCATTGTAAAATACATGTCTGGAAACATCCCTGCACCGTGTGGCAACTGCCTGTCACACGGTGCAGGGATGTTTAGGGGGGCACCATTGGAGCCCCTCATTCCCCATTGCAGAGGTCGAAGGGGGGGAGGAGACCTGCTAGGGGCCCAGAAACACTTTCCAACAGCCTTTCTATGTTGGAAAGGCCGACATGAAATTGCTGTGGGAAACTGTCATCATAATCTCGATGGTGGAGCTGAGCCCATATCCCCTGTCATTAGGGGATTATGGTGTGTTCTGACGCACCGACAAAGCACCATGGCCTGATGCCTCCACCCGCCTCATCATAATGCTGCAGGTCGACCGCCATGTCAGATGTCAGGCAGATGCAACTGAAAGTCGGTCAGTTGCGGTCTGCCTGACATCGTAATCGTGACCTTTGTTGCAAACAACAATTGGGTAATACATTTTTGAGCATCTTCTTTAATGTCTCAACCTTAAAGTTACGTTTTTTCATATATAGCATTAAATGTATCTTTCCAGAAAACGTTGTAAGCTTGTGATTATTATCTAAAATGTTCCAGAATTGGTTTATAAAATAGTGCACATCAAGCAATTGTTTTTGTAGGAAATTGTTAAATGTATTCTCTCTTCTGCTGTTTGATTCTAAAAGCTTCATCCGAGTAATATTACAGTTTCTATTTCGCACTTGTAATGTTTTTCACAGTAAAAGCCCACTCTAATGTCCAATTTTACCAATTTGTCACATAACGCACCTAAGCATCCAAATTGGAAGCACTGCATAGCTTATGGGAAAAACAGTACTGTTCCATATCTACAACAAGCATTGGCAAAGCCAATGGTATGGCATGGTATTCGACTGGTTCCAGCACAACAACCTGAAGGCCAACTCTAGTAAATCGGAGGTCCTATTCTTCGGCTGTGTCACCGACCCTGAGTGGCGGCAATGGTGGCCGTCTGAAATGAGTCCTCCCGCACAGTCATCCTTGGTTGCCAAAAGTCTCGGTGTCAAACTCGACAATAAGCTGTCACTGAGAGCTCATGTCCTTGGTCTGGCCGGAACCTGCTTCGGCATTTTGAAGATGCTCCGCAAGTTTCTTCCACTGCTTTCTGCGGAGCACAGGCGGATTACCGTGCAGGCGCTTATTGGGTCCAGGCTCGATTACGCCAATGCCCTCTTTCTTGGCCTCCCTGATTACCTGGTCCAGCGCCTACAGGTGGCACAAAACTCTGCTGCCCGTGCCATCTTCGGCCTGCATAGGCGATCACAAGCTTCTGGGTTGCTGCAGAAGCTCCATTGGCTGCCTATCCGTAAGCGGATCATGTTTAAATCCCTTACGTTGATGCACAAAGCCTTGTTTGGCTCAGGGGCCGGGTATCTACGGCGTAGGTTGGCCTTTTACCGTCCAGCCCGCTCACTGCGGTCCAAATCTCTTTTTACTGCCGTGGTTCCACGTGTGCGGAAGGCCCGCATTGGGGGCCGTTCCTTCAGCTTCAAGGCGCCCCAGCTGTAGAATTCTCTACCACTGGCGTTACGCAGTACCCCTAATCTGTTTCAATTTAGGAAGAGCCTGAAGACTTGGCTTTTTAATTTCTAGTTGCTTTTTGATGGGTCTTTTTCTCTTTCCTGTATTTGTTTTTCTTGTTATGTTATTACACACTGAGCCGCCTGTGGAAAGCGCCGGGACACTCTTTTAGAGTAGCCGTGCGCTATATAAACTTATTTTAACATAACATAACATAACATAACAATGGGTCTTAGCAATCCGAGAGCTATAGGCATTGTCAATGTTATTGGTTTTTAAGTATGTGCTATGGAGTGGAGTGGATGTATGTGGTGTGGAGTGGAATTATGTGGGTTGGAGTGGAATTGTTTGTTGTGGATTTGTGTGGCATGGAATTTTATGGTGTCAAGTAAAGTTATGTGCAGTGGAATTATCTGGGATGGGGTGAATTGGAATTATGTGGGTTGTAATGATGTGGTTTTGAGCGTAGTGGAATTATGTGGAGTGGGATTGTGTGTCACGGAGTGTAATTATTTGGAGTCCTATTGTGTGTTGTGGAGTGGCATGTAGTGTAGTGGAATTATGTGGTGTAGTTTTGAATTTTTCAGCATGATGCATAATGCAAGTGAGCAGACAGCACCCCTGGTCACTATTTGTTCAAGTGAGGACTATGTGTGAGGTCTGTGCACTATTGAGCTCCTGCTATCTTATTGTCAGAGTGCTTTCAGTCGAAATCCTGCTCTTTGAGAGCGCACACAAGCACAAGCCCTGCCATGAGAAATAAGAAAATATTGTGCTTAGAAGAGGCTTGGTTTCAGCATGCAGCGTCATTTAAAATTAAATAGACATCATAAACATGAAAAGATGAAAGGAAGTCGGCTTGTGTAAATGAAATCTGGGGAAAGCAGAGATTGAAAGAAACGCTCAAGAGGTGGCCTCAAGGCTGTTTCCAGGGATAACCAGTCACCTTGAGATTAGATGAGAATTCTGGGGAAGGAGAAGCACAAGAAAAGCAGCCACAGGGGATTGAGAGGGAGCAAGCGACAGTGGGAGGAGGGTGATTGGGGGATGGGATAAGACAAAATGCATTGGGGAGAGAAATTGCACAACACAGGCAAAATAACAAGACGACAGGCAGCAGGATGGGGAGGGTTTGAGATGCCCATGCACCTCACTTGGACCTGGATGACTGCTGCCTACACACCTCCATACATCGAATTTGACCACCAATCTCGGATCCGCCCGTTTGGAAGGTTACCTCCAAACTACCCAAAAACGTTACAAACTAATACCAGTGGCAGCCTATGAATACTAAGTAACAATATTAACATTAACAATGCCGATAGATGATGAGATGTTACTCGCCACCTGTTGCAAATGGTGACCAATCACTGCCTTTCCATTAATGAGTAGTGATCCCATGAAGCAGGCGTCATATTCTTTTTAGAGATGGGATTAGTTCACGCTCATGATACGAAATTAAATGGAACTGGTAATGAATATTAGCTACAGTTTAGTGTTGCAAAATATATCATGCTAACATTGACTCTTGAGTACAGACTCATCAAGTTGACTTCTAAAAATGCTCCTTTCCCTTTGAATTTTGCTGATATGTTATCAAGGTTGTGTTTGTTACTGTTTCTATAGAAGTCTTCAAGGTGCTTTTAAGATCTCTTGTTTTCAGATTGTGCACCAGATTGTTCAAAGAAAAACTTTAAGGAATGCGTTCAGATCAAAGTAGAAAGTGGCCTTGTTCCATCCTGTCAGTGCCTTGCAGATTACCAGTTTAGCAAAGACAAGAAGACTTGTGTGCCGTAAGTATCAAACTCAAATCTTTTACTTTTCTACTGCTGGCTCTGCAATAATAATTGTGCTGGGATTAAAAATCGTAATTGTTTTGGAAGTCTTTATATATTTTGCATGGGGATAGCTCAAATACATTAAGAGAATGTCAGAAATCATGTCATTATGCTGTAGATTGCATGTGCAGCCTTTGTCACAAACCAATTCACACGTATTCAACTAGGGCCTGAATACAACAACACAATTTTCAGTTAGATTGTATTGTATTGTAATTGCATTTATGTAGCACGTACAAGGCGTCAAAGCAGTTTTTCGGCGAATAGCATTCTACTCTGGAACCGATAAAGGATTAGTGGTGAATTAGTATAGTGAAACATGAAAGTAATTTGAGTGGTGGATATGTAAGTCAGTTATTTGGATTGAGAAGTATAGTGGAGGATAGAAGAGGGGAAAAGGTTTGAATTTATATAGCACTTGCTACCCCTGATGGGGTGCTGAAGCGCTTTTTTGGCGGGTACTCCGTAACCCATAAAGGATTAGTGGTGAATTAGTGTTGTTTAGTTCCTTCTAATCCGTAGGATCTGCATATTGTTTGCACAACATAAACGAAGGGCCTGGTGTCTAGACTGGTTCCGGACCCCCCCGCAGGATATGTTGGCCTATAGACCAGCTAGCTCACAGTGCCACCATGAGCCCCCTAACCTTACCATGGACCGAATGGACTCTGGAAACCACTGAACATGACAACCCTGATCACTCAGAATGTAAAATGCAACTACAAATGGAAGTTTCTTTGATGAACCAGCTCATGCGGATATTTATGCCGCAGATAGAATTTACAAATGCAGAAAAATGTCAGGTGGATAGCATTTTTTTGCATTCGTTGTCTAATTGGTATTCAAAAACAATAGTTCCCTAAACACTCCCTGCCACGATCAGAATACTCACCATCCTCCGAATCAGGGATGAACTGAGGGCTCATCTCTTTGGTAAAGAATTCAAATTGTGATGGGCAGAAAGGTTAAATTAATCTCAGCTTCTGGTAATTACTCGGGCTGCATCCCAGTCCATCGTTTTCACCTCTTACATCTCAACACCTCTTTTCCCTTCTGTCTCCTGTGAGCGATTCTACAATCACGCTTCTGATGTTTACCCTGTACAAGGATGTGGTCCTAGCTAGGTTCGCCCTTTAAAAACACCTATTCATGTGTACGCCCATATTTGCAGGGAGTGTAGGAGGAAGATTTTTTTCACATGGAAAGCATTTCTTCACGCGGGGGTGTGTGGTGTAGCAATTGTGCGAAAGGCGAAAGCACATTTTCCCTAACCTTGCAAATCGTTCTCCCCCTGATAAATCACATGATTACATTATGGGTAAGTAAGAATGTATTTGGAAAACTTCATTATACTATGATTTAAAAACATATTCTTTAGGAGTTTATAAAACCCCAAAATGTGGAAATTTAAGGGACAAACTTTCAATTTGTAAAGTTTTGCTGGTGATAGTTTGTAATTTACACACAGTCTGAGGTACAGTTACTGTAGTTATAAACATACATCACATAATTATTGTAAAACATCCCCTCTATTGAAACACGCTTGAATTCAACAGGTGGTTATGTCGTTTGTGTGTTAGCACCTCATATTTGTGATATTCCAGTCTGTAATACGTATTTTAGCAGAGGAATAAAACATGATACCTTCATATAAACCTTAGCATTCTAATAAGGG
The DNA here is from genome assembly GCF_964263255.1 of Lissotriton vulgaris. Classification (NCBI taxonomy): domain Eukaryota; kingdom Metazoa; phylum Chordata; class Amphibia; order Caudata; family Salamandridae; genus Lissotriton; species Lissotriton vulgaris. The sequence goes on along the minus strand of NC_141687.1, from coordinate 1,327,401,200 downwards.
CCTCATTTATGAAGGCCTTGCGCCACTGGTACGTCACTTTTTCCCATTTTAAAAGTGACGCACCTGCGCCGCAAGACCTTCATAAATAAGGCCCTAAGGGCCAGATGTAGGTGAAATAGATTTACCGATTTTAAATTACCGAATTTTACCGATTCGGTAATTGAAAATCGGTAAATCTATGGTGTCGACATGTAGGTATTCCAGATGTGCTGGAATACCGAATCGGATGATTTCGGTATTTACCGATTCGGTAAATACCGAATCGGTAATGCCCATTCATTCCTATGGGCTTTGAATACTGATTTTCACAAGGGTGCAGGGGGTGTCACTTTGACACCCACTGGCACCCCCAAAACAGGCTTGGGTGCCATGTGGCAGGCATACATGCCCTAAGGGCAGGTCTGCCTGTCACATGGCATAGGTGTGCATGCACACATGTGCATGCACACCGGAATCAGTATTTTACCATCAAATTGGATTTGATGGTAAAATACCGATTCGGTAAGGCTCCAGGGACTCTGAAGAGACCCACCTACATATGGGTGGCACAGAATTGGTAAATTTACCGATTTTGTATTTTACCGAATCGGTAAAATTACCGATTCGGTAATTTTACCGATTCAGTAAAATAATGCCCCCTACATACCGGTTACCCTTTTACCGATCGGTAACGGCCGAAAATACAGATTTTCGGCCGTTACCGACCGACCTACATCGGGTTCTTAATGTCTTCCCTGTGTCATGCAGTGAGTTTTACTACTTAAGGAAACGCATAACAATTGTGCCAACCTCAAGTGCAAAGTCAAGAGTATTGTGCACATGTTTAAACCAGCTATGCAGTAGTCAGTCTGTCGTGGTACCGGACGTATATATGAACAAAGTGGTGTTCTCGTGCGCTAGTAGAAGATAAAACAGAATTACGCGTCCTTGAGAGGCAGTAGTGGAAGAATTATACGAACAGATCCAAACAAGGCATGGTAGACTACAGCCTTAAATTATTGAGGGAAAAAAACATCATATTACACCAATAAGATTTCCAAAGTCTTTTATATACAGAAAATGTTTTTTTTAATTGTAAGCTAATTTTGCAGACTGTCGTCATGGTTTAACATCCTCTCAAGAATTTTGGGAAAAGTTAAATGACTTTCTTATTGATAAAACAGCAGCAAGAAGAGAGAGCATTGTCAAAGAGCCAAATCAAGTTGAACTACTACATACTGAAATTAATAAAACACCTATATCTAAACTTCAACTGATAGATATTGAAATGTTAAATCGTCTGATGACATAAATTAAGTCTGGGTCCCCTTTTGATCAAGTCTGCAGTGATGAAATCCTTGCTGACTACCACTCACACAGGGCACAGTGGTAAAGTCCTTAGAAAAACACCATTGTAACCCCATTGTTAATGAAACAGGGTAAGTGTGATTTAATTCCTAAAAATTATCGGTCCATCCTTTTGCTTGCTTATGGTGCAAAAATATTAGAAGCCCATGTAGCACATGGAACGTGCTGTCATGTAAAAGTGGCCATCTATCTTGATCCCTTAAAAGCTGGTTTCTATCCGGGACATAACACAGAGACTGTGCTACTGTCATTCAGGGGCAATCCAAGAAATGAGACTGACAAGTCATTGGTGTCAGCACTTGTACTAATGAACTTGTCAGCTGTCTTTGACACTATCGACTATGATAATCCGATAATCTGATGGTCCATGTTGTGGTGGCAGGCCTTTATGGCCCCCCTTTGAATTGGGTGAAATCATTTCTAGAAGACTGCACTCCCTCAAGGCTCATCTTTATGCTGTCCCCTATTTGATAATCATGTCAGCAAGTTGCCCTTGTCCACGATGGGATGGGTTGCCATTGCAAAGATGGTGTTATCCCTAGATGTCTTTGCATGATGCAGAACTATCTGTGCCCACTGCACCGTCCCACTTTTAGAAAGCTGAACAGTCTTCTGATTTGACTAGTTTGGTCTGGAAAGAGAAGTCATGTGGCGCTCAACAACATCAAACTAGATCAAGAAGAGGGTGGAATGGGGTTACACGACCTGAATTCATTATTACGGGGCACTGGGCAGCAGATATGGTTCATTGGGAGAAACGACTATTATGAGGGACATCTACGGATACACCCCTGATGGAATTATTGATGAGGGGACGGAGCGTGGGTGGAGAATACCCCTTCCTGGTCCAACACATACTGCCCAAAATTGGAAAATAATACTTTCCAAAGTCCTTAAGCATCCTATCTTCTCCAGGGAACTAGAGCTGTGGGTGTTGAAACAATTCAAAGGTATTAGCATGGCCATGTTAATCGCACAATGGCAAGAAGTAGGGTGTCGATTACTAGGCGACCAATATGCCGGAGAATGGTTTACCTCCATCCAGGAGCACGGGAGACTTTCTCTGTGGGTTGGAGCTAGTATCTACAATACAGAAAAATGTGATGGACTACTACGGAAATTTGGTCTAGATTTTCTGGAGGTGCTCTCCTGATCTGAGACCCTAAAGGTCCTCCTTGGTATGACAGAGAGTGGGCACTTGGTTTCTGGGATATATTATGCCCTCAAAACAGACAGACTTAAGAGAGAGCTGACAACTAGAAAGGCATGGAGCGACAACATGGGTGGGAAACTCACAGATACTGATCAGAGAATAACCCATACATTAATAAAAGGGGTGTACGGCAATGCAAGATTCAAATTAATTAATTTCAGTTATGCTCCTTACCTATCTTATCGCAGTCAAATTGAGCAGAACCATTCTGTGGCATGTCCTCGATGCAGACGAGTTGAGATACCCTAGTGCACTTGCCATGTTATTGCAATAAAGGTTTGACATACAAGTGGGAAGTGGTGGGGTGAATACATGACGCAGCAGGGATTGCCCTTGATCTTTTCTGGAGGCGCTCTCCTGATCTGAGACCCTAAAGGTCCTCCTTGGTATGACAGAGAGTGGGCACTTGGTTTCTGGGATATATTATGCCCTCAAAACAGACAGACTTAAGAGAGAGCTGACAACTAGAAAGGCATGGAGTGACAACATGGGCGGGAAACTCACAGATACTGATCAGAGAATAACCCATACATTAATAAAAGGGGTGTACGGCAATGCAAGATTCAAATAAATTAATTTCAGTTATGCTCCTTACCTATCTTATCGCAGTCAAATTGAGCAGAACCATTCTGTGGCATGTCCTCGATGCAGACGAGTTGAGATACCCTAGTGCACTTGCCATGTTATTGCAATAAAGGTTTGACGTACAAGTGGGACGTGGTGGGGTGAATACATGACGCAGCAGGGATTGCCCTTGATCTTTCCCCTTGGCAATGCCTCCTAGGTCTCATAAGTAAACCGAAAAATAGGAAGATGCAATACAAATTTCATTACCTAGGGCTTCTCTTCGCGAGATGGTGTATAGCCATGGGCTGACTGGGGACTAAAGAACCAGAAGTGACCCTTTTGGTGAGAGACACAATTGAATGGTCACTGGTAGAGGAGACACACATAAGGATATCTCGAAGAGATGAGAAGATATGTGTGGATCTGGAATATGTGGAGACAAACTGACAGCATTTGAAGAGAGGGAGAATGGGGGAAGAGAAATTGACTCTGCCTCGTGCAGCAGAATGGGGTCCTAAGAATACTCATGCTGAACAAGACCTGGCTGGGAGTGGACGAGATAAAACAGGTTGGGATGACAGCTAATCCACAGGCAATGGAAAGAAAGCGTACTCTGTTGAACGAAGAGGGTAGGTTGAGAGATTTCTGTACCTGATGAACAGTGATGGATTGCACAGTGGCATACATGCTCTCAAACCTTCAAGTATGACACTTAGATGGTGGGGGGGCTCTATGACACAGTTGTTCCAGTTTTGTATTGGTATGTTACTGATGACTATTGCATTCAAGATTAAAGAAAAAGGAATACATACATACTTTACAGAAATCTATACATTCGTGTCAGACCCTTGGAAAAAGAATTAGCAGTGAGAGACTGAAGGCTATACTCCTGTGTAGATGATTTGAAGATCTAATGTTTTGATGGTAAACGTTCCTCACAACAGGATTTTCAAAACATAATGCTCTTGACCTGGGAATGGGTGGGAAATAACCACTTGAAGTTAAATGCAGAAAAAACTGGGCCGGTACTTATGTACGACAGACTCGACGTCGGGCGTCATCAATACTGGCCCCTAGAAATGGGTTCTTTCCCCGTTCCCAAGGCCTCATCAAAAGTTCTGGGTTTGATAATGAACAGTGACCTCTCAATCAAACCCCAGATTGCTTCTATGGATTTCAAATGCATCTCTCTGCTGAAAGTGGTTATGAAGTTAGTACCCTTTCCTTCTGTGGAAGCTCTCAAAATGGTAATCATAGCGCTCTTTGGGGCAAGGCTAGATTATGCAAATTCTTTGCACCTGGGACTTCCCAAAAATGCTACATACAGACAGCAACCAGTGCAGAAGCAGTGGCATAACATAATCCCCCGCAGTCCCCACAGTGCCGGGGGGGGGGGGGGCAGGGGCCTGGAGGGCAAGCGCCAGGGGACCTCCTCAGCAAAAGTGGTATGTGGTGGGCAGGAGGGCATCCTCTATGTATTTTGCAGGGGGAGACTTCAAATTTCGTTATGCCACTGTGCAGAATGTGGCAGCAAGCTTTATTGAAACAGATTCATTGATTATCAGTCAGGCAGAGGATTCAGTTTAAAACATGCCACCTAACTTTCAAGGGACTACATAGAGTGGCACCCTGATGTATGGCTATGCCAATAACTTGATACATACCCACTTGTGCCCTAGGTCATCAGCAGAAAACTACTGAAGTATGTGCTGAAGAAACATAAGGAAGATCTAGGTTCTCTGTGCAAACGCCTGCTTTGTGGAACTCTCTTCCTGATCAGTTACGAGCTGAAATGGATGTCGGGTTCTTCAGAAAGAACTTGGTTCTTCAAACAAGCCTATATCTGCTGAAGCTTTTCTCCTTTCTGTTCTATCGCATATCTGTTCATCCAAACACATACATTAGCTGACACCAAGAAACCATTTGTGAACATGTACTGTATCAGGATTCCATAACACAACACAACTCAGCCAATGACTTGATTGAACTCAGATCAGCTGTCCTGATTTTACTTTTACTTTGTGTAAACTGAGTGTGTGAGCTGTAAGGCGCTCTGATAGCCTCGGGTCTTGCTAGCGTTATATAAAACTCTTAAATAAATAAACAACACATTCTGTATAAGTTCTGAAACAACTTCAGCATTAGGATAATGCATTGTTCCTTCCTAAGACGCGTAATGCTCCATTACTTACCGGTAATCTTCATTACTTCGGCTCCCGTTGTCCTCGTCCCATTAATTACAAAGCGGAGATAACCATCTCCTGACTGAAAAAAGACCATAAGGCATAAGTAGTACTTACCCAGCATTCCGCCTGAACTACCAAGCCCCCAACAGGAAGGCCTGGGAGGGAGGGCGGGGAGTATGAATGGGACGAGGACAACAGGACCCGGAGTACTGAAGATTACCAGTAAGTAATAGAGCATTACCGCCAGGTTCCTTCTTTCCTCATCCCATTCATTACAAAGTGGAGAATATCAAAGCAGAAACCCGGCCTTCCAAATCCCGCAAGCACACTCAGGAAACCACACCAAAGGCAGCAACACAAGGGAAGCAAACGATAGAACCGCCGGAAACACCAGGCAGAGCACTCAGACAGGAGGGCGCCCCACCAAAGCAGGGATGCACACATCAAAACAACGGGCAAGACGAAGAGGCAGACAACCCACAGAGGACAACCAGTAAACATCAGGAGCACCCCCAGCGGACAAGGAAGGGGAAGAACAAGCACAATACCAAAAAAGGCAATCGAGGCTGGCAACAACAATGGGCAGTGAGAAGGCCACCCACAGAAGAAGACCCCAGCGGCCCAAGGGGCAAACAAGCCAGAACCAGCCAGCATGGACACAACCCAGGACAGGAACCAGAGCCCAAAAAAACCAAAAGGCGACAGTGCCAGCAAGGAGTCATCTAAACATAAAATGAGAAATAGAGAACGCAGGCCAACGAAAGGGAAAAACCCACACTGCCAGGTGAAAGGGAGCAAGCCTAAAAAGGAGACCAAACAAAAAAAGGAAACCGAAAGGAAGAACCCCCAAAGAGACCCCAAGGGCAAAATCCCAGAAGGGAAAGGCGCCAAAGCAACCAACACTCCGTACCGCAGCTGGCCAGAGAAAAGGAAGCCCCAACAGGACACGGCCAGGGGCGACCACCGGACAAAAGGTTGAGAAGCTGAGCACCACCAGGCAGGCACTCAGGATCAATTCAAAAAGGAAAGAGGACATGGCCAGCCAACAGGGCAAAGGCACAAACCCAAAAAAAACTAGACACGGTCAAGACCACCCAGACCAAACCAGAAAAGGGGGAAGTAGTGACCAGGCACAAGCCCCCCCTTCCCCCAACAGAACAACCTGGACCCAGAGAGCCCAGAGGACAAAGCCCCCGGAACCCCACAGAGGAACACCAGGCCCAGGAAGGAAGACCTCAGAGCCGCCAGACGACAACTCCCAAGCACCCATCCCGGGAGATGAGACAGAGCCCAGGGACAGGCCAAGACGGAAAGTCAAGACACCCACTAACTAAACAGTGGAAACACGAACACAACCCCAGAATGCCAACCCACAAGGCCCCAAGAGCCAGAAGGGAGCAGGCCCAGCAGAGACCACAACCCTAGCAGGCCCAAACATGGCCTACATAGAATGGCCCAAAAACAGAACAAGGGCCCGCAAGGAAAGACCCGAGCAGCAAGAGCCAACGAGGCCAACCCCCAATGACGACAAGACCAGGGGAAACCAAGGAAAAAAGGGGAAGAAGAGGGAGACCCAGCCCCAAACAACACAGCCCAGAACACCCCAACTGCAAACACTGGGAGACCGGAGCAGGAAGCCACAATCCCAAAGAAGGCATACACCGACCAACCGAGAAGAGGGGCAACAGGACCCCAACGGGACAGCCAGCCGACAAGTGGCCCAGAGAACCCACGACCAGAGCAAGAGAGCCCCAACAGCGGCAGCAGACGAGCCAAGACCAGAAATGGACGAAAGAACAGGCCAGTCAGAGGCACCCCCCAAAAAAGCAGGCAGACCACTGGCCAACAACAGACAGGCCAGCAAGACCGGGGCCCAACAACACAGCACTGACATAGGCTTGGAAGGGGCAGGACAGGGCCCACAGCCTGGAAACCCAAACCCTGAGGGGGAAAGAACCCTCAAAACCAGGCCAGCCAGAGACGCAATAGAAGCCAAGGGAGAAGCCAAGCAAACCGCCCAGGCCCACAAACTCCACAGCCCAGCATGCACCAAGGGAGGTCAGGAGCAGGGGGAAAACCCTCAGGGCAGAACCAAGGCAAACAGAGCACCAAGGATACAGGAAGCTACAGTGGAAGCCAAGCACCCGCCCGAACAGAAGGACCCAGCGGCCCAACCCACACATGGGGGAGGCCCAAAAAGGGGAAGGCCCAAGCAGGCCACAGGCAAAAGCGAAAGCCAGGGAGCGCAAGAGTAGCTAGAGGCATAAGCCCCTGACCCCGCCACCCTCTCCCCAAACCACAGCAGCAGTGCTGGGAAACCAGCAGCCAGGCAAGCAGGCACCCAAAGGGGCAAGACAAACACCCAGTGACGGTACACCCGACAGAGAAAAGGGGGGGTGCAGAACAACAGACACCGCCAACAAGAGTGGCCCAAAAAGAGGGAGGCACGCAGCCAGAAAGGGGGGGGCGAGGCCACCAGGGGCAGAACCACCCCACATCCACAAGACCCAGGTCACTACTGCAGAGGGAGCAGCCACCCCCAGTCAGAGACCACACCAGCCAGAGACCACATCGGCACCAAAAGCATCAAAACAGCAAAGAGAGCGGCACTGCCGCAGGTCTGGGAGACCCTCAACCAGGAAACAACCATGCCGACCCCGCCAAATGCCAGAGGGCAGAGGAAAACAGCTGCAGCAGAAACCCAGAGCCCCTGGACCACCCAGGCTGGCATAAGCAGGCCACCAACCAGCCCTGACTCACCAAAAATAAAGGCTGAGACCAGAGCTGACCAGGGCCCAGCAGGGAACCCAGCCGGAGGCAGGGAGGGAACAAGCAAAGAGAAATAAAAACCACACCAAAAGGCGCCACCGCAGGAGGGACAAACACCACAGCCTGTGGCAATCCCAGGCAGACACGGAAACAGGGAAGGACCAGACCAAACCCAGCACAACGCCCAAGAGCAGTACACCAGCAGGTCACAGAGGCACAACCCCCAGAAACCCAGGCAGACACCCACCCAGGGAGCCTCTGGGCCAGAACTAGCGGAGGGTTCCCCCAAGGAGGAAAGACCGAAACCAGGGCCAAGGGTGCCAACAAGAGGAAAGAGGCACAGGAGCAGCAAGGGAAGTGACCAGGCGAGGATCCTGGACACACAGGAGGATGAGCTAAGAACCTGAATCGACAGCTCCAAAGGAAAGACAGAAGATGCCAACAGCCCCAGCACCCGTCCGACACAGGAGGATTCCAAACCAGGACGCCAGAAAAGTACTCCCAGCAATGAGCACAAGAGGACAACGCCACTCAGCAAGAAAAAGACAACCTCAAACTGCCACGTGGCACGAACCTGGAGGAGGTGTGCCTGCAGACACAGAACAAGGCCCCCAAGACCCACAAAGAGGCCACAGTACGCAGAAGGAGCACAAGGCAACAGGAGAGGCGTAACAGGGCAGTGTTGCAGCCAGCACTAGCACAAGGAGCCAACCAGCCAAAGGAGGAAACAGCCACCGCCACACCGGGCTGGCAATGAGGGGGGCCAGGAAAAAAGGAACAAGCCCCCAACTGCCCGCCACGCCAAGATGCACCACCAGGTCCCATGGCGGGAAGGGAAGACAATATATCGGCCCAAAGCACCCAGGCATCCGCGAAGAGACACCCAGTGGAAGAGGGGGGCCAACAAGCAACAAACAGAAACAAAGCATGGCAAAATGAAGCCCATTGATGCACCACCACCCACACTAGGGACCAGAATGTGGGGGAGGAGCAACAGCACAGAGCTGCAGCCAATGGACAGCTAACGGGAGAAAGCAGGCACCACCATGCGACGCTGCACACACCCGGGGGGACCGGGAGACAGGAATAAGGCCCCCCCCAGCCAACCCAAGGCACACCATTGAGAGTCACGCCAGGGCAGGAGGAAGCAGCTCCACCTGCGGGAGGGAAAAACACAGCATGGAGCAATAAAGAGAGGAATAGTGAGTACAGGAAACAACAGAGTACATCCTCAGCACCCAACAAATAAAAAACATTGACTGAATACACATTGCCTAGAGTTAAACTCACGACCTGCAGGCCACCAAAGAGAATTGCTGCTGCACACCGAAGACACTGCACCTCCCCATTGACTAGAAGAGACTGCAACGTGGTACACACCGGGAGGGGGGCTGGGTGACAGGAACAAGGCCCCTGTGTGCCCAGGGTCACCCCTAGGAACCACACCAGGGCAGGAGGGAAGCAGCCACAGGCGTGCAGCACAACGGCAGCAAGGAGCTCCAAAAAGTGAAAGAAACTCACCGGGGGTGGGGGCCGGAACACAGGACCAAGCCCCTCCACCTCCGCAAGGCAGCCCAAGGCACCCGACCAGCATCGACATCAGGGCAGGAGAAGCAGGAAGGCAGGAGAACCAGCAATCACGGTGCATCTTACCACTGGCCAGGCCACTGGAAGACATGTCCAGCAACCGGGAAGGAACCGGGAGGCAGCGCACCAGCCGGAAAGGGTCGGCCGGCATGCAAGAGATGGCCAGGAACATCCCAGCATCCCAGCAAGCCTGGCAGGCCAAGAGGCGAACGATCAGACTCCCCGCCTGCACAGCAGCCGGACGGGGAGTGGAAGAAGAAAACGCCACTACAGCCCAGCAGGAGCAGCACCAGCACCTCGTCCCAATTCTATCGACAGACAGAAAAAAGTACAGGCGGAATGCTGGGTAAGTACTGCCTATATTCTCCCAGTGGGAGGGGGGGTTAGGGTCCCCAGCATTCCTCTGGTCTTTTCTTCTGTCCGGAGATGGTTATCTCCACTTTGTAATGAATGGGACGAGGACAGGAGGGACCTGGGGGTAATGTTAGTTTCAAGCCAGATCCAGGTCAGAGTTTCAGCACAACAACTGACTAAGTAAATTATTCACATTTAGATGAATTGTATGTACATTTATCTTGCTTAGATGTCTTGAAAATCTTGATTATACCAGGCACCCATATTTGACGCTTCAGGCATAGAAGATACACAACTGTTTTTTACTTTTACTCAGTTAAAGCAGAGGAAACTGCAATAGAGTGATGGAGTTCGATCACAATCAGACACAGTTACTTATATACTCCAAGCTTCTTCAGGAATGCAACATTGAACAAGGACTTCATCAATCACAGAGAAGATCTACGATCATTAAAAGTCACAAGTGGTATGCAGCATCTTACTCAGGATGAACAGAACTATGGGAATGTATGCTGTTTCTGAACGTAAAAGAAATGACCATTACAGTGCAGGTCTGCAGCCAGACCAAACAGCAAAGAGCAGCTGAATAAGATTGAAGAAGGAATGCCATGTGAGCAGTCATTTGATCATTTGTTATTGTATGTGCAAATGAAGAGCAGTTGGAACTTACATTCTTTGTCTCATTTTGTTCCTTAGGTGTGATTTTGGCTATTCAGGAAAAGATTGTAAAGACGGTAAGTACTGCTTATTTCATCCCATAATGTGCCTAGAAGCACGGTCCTTCCCAATGTCTACATTGATGTGCAATTTGAGTGAAAAAACGCTTATGCGTCTACCTGACATTTCTCAGGCTACATGCATATTTAGGAATGTATAGGCTCAGCCTAATGCTTTAGCCTTATGCTTTAAAACTACTTAGGGGAATACAGATTCCGATCCATCAGTTTTAAAAATGAATCTGACAAACGAAACATGGAAATCAATTACATTTTCAAAAGTATAGTATGACACCTGCCCGGGCAGCTTGACTACAGTGGCCCAGCAAAGGAATCACGAGCCCTAAGTAAGCAAGAACAAGCATTGGCATTGCCAATAGCTCTTGCCTGTGGGACCTTTTAAGTGTTTAGCCATGCAACACTTGATGTTGTTGCACCAAGGATATTGTGCTGGATAACTAAACACTTGTAAGGTCCCAAAGGTGAGACCTATTGGCTATACCAATGCTTGTTTTTTAAGTCTTTGATGGCGTCACAGCACAGGGTCGTGTGCTTTCAGTTGAGCCCCCTTCACCTCTCTCCTCCCCCACACACCCCAGCAGTAGAAAAGTGAGTGTTTCTGCTGTGAGTTGGGCGTACCAAAGAGTGTAAAAATCTTTGGTCCGTGGGTTAAACACTGACCATCATCAACGAGCATTGGTTCGGCCGCCGGTCCGTTCTTCGACAAGCGACATCACCAGCACCATGGATACCAAACGGCAACACACCACTGACCACGGAAGAGATGCTTGAACAAACCGATGTCTGGCAGCATCCGAGGCCCCTCACACAGCGTCCACCAGATCTACAGGTCCGCCAAATTCTGAGGCACACACAGGCTAAATAAGTGTCAATGAGGCTGGCGGCACGTTGACATCACAGCTGGTTGTATTCGAAGCATCCATGAGATCTGTAACAGCTCTGTCCCTCTCGTCAGCCGTCCACTTCACATAAAATATATCAGCTTTGAAAACATTCCCCTAGGGTGCAGAGACAACGCCTCAAGATGTGGTGGAGCACACATCCCATAGCCCGATGGGCAAGGTCGCTCCAAGTGGTCTACTGTCCAAATTGCTTACTTTATGTCCAACCCACCATTGTTCTAATCCTGGGCTCCTCGTTTGGATATCTTGTGTGGTCTTGGACAACTTGGTCTCTCAGGGCCAGGTCCCGTACATGCTAAATTGTGTGAAGCGCTTAAACTATATCCGAGCAGCAAGAAGTGTGACATGATCAGCGAGACAAAACTCCCTCACGTGAACCGATGTGGAGCATACAAATGCGACTGGCACCAAACCAGTGGCTCTTTGCAAGTGAGTGTGAACCGCACTCAGTGGCACAGTCATTAAACACGGCTCCTGTGCCAGGCAGAGCACATCCGTTAGCAGCTTCCGGCTGGGCAGAGCCAGGAGTGGTATCTACAGTGGTATCTATACACTTCTCAAGACAGCAGCCCATGGGATGAATGCTTTGCTCGAGGCGAAAGCGTCTGGTCACAGTTTGGTGCCACAGTCGTTTGGAAATATTTCCATCCTCAGTCAACTCGTGGGCTATTACGCGACTCGCTGTTGGCACACACGTGACCTTGGTCTTCCCTCATCCTGCCTTCGGAACCCGAGAATTCCCGTGGTGCTGAGGTGGCACCAGGCGACCAGAGGAGGTAGGATCAGCCTGGGCAGGACGCCCATTCCGCAGCCCTGCACATGGTGAAGATGAGGTTTGCTTAAGTGCATGTGAATGGATAGCAACTGCTTAGAAGACAAGGCCGAGACGGACATGCAGCACAGACAGTGCCACGCGCCACGCAGCTTCACACATGTGTATTGATAGAAATGCTAAACAGAAGCTAAGGGAATGCTGCAGCGAAGCGGCCCTGAAGCAGCAGGGGCATATTTAAACCAGAAGGTGGCTGGTCCTGACCTGCATTAGCCAGATGGAGTTAAAGGTTAGTCCGACCCTTCAGGGTTCGAGACGGGGCAGCGAAGTGATAGGTTTAACAATCCTCTCCCCGTTCTTCGAATCTAAGGGCTGCAGCTCTTCGAAGACAGCACCCGGAGGCATTATTGCGCAGAAGAAGGGAGTCCGCATTCTGCCTTAACACAATGCCACACACAACTTCACACTGTGCACTGATTTATGACATGTGTCAGTGAGACTTCTCTTTCGTGCATCATCACACTTACACATGAAAATGGCACATCATTTAGTCAGTATAATGACGAGTCTTTATTACAGCGTGACAGGCAATACAATACTTCAAGTTAACGCGTGTATTCAGAACTCCACGCCCGGCGTTATACAAATAGAAGTTGATACACACAACCCAATGGTTCGCTCTTCCCGGAGTGTGAACGCTGGCTGCTGACAGGAGGCAGCAGGGGGAGGGGAGAGAGGAGGGGGCCTGCACCTGTTTCCCTTGCGGGAATGAGCAGGGGCACCATATGTTTGCAAGTTAAGTACAAACATATGGTGTTTAAGCTCGCTCCCACAAGAGAATGGCCAAACGTGCACGCGTTGCCATTCAAAGCAATGCATCGCATGCACGTTTTTGCCTGCAAAGCTGAAGCCATTACTAAAGGTCTTTTTCCTATGCAACGCATGCGCTGCGTAGGCGAGACCGAAAAAAATGGCTCCCCAACTCCGGTTAATTCTGATTGAATCAACCTTCATAAACGGTAGAAAAATAGAATTCTTTTTAGAATAGTGCATACCTTGTTCTAAATCAGCAGCACGACTCCCTACTTTCTGCAAAGTTTAATCACTGATTAAGAGCCATTCATTGTGCGCATAAGCGGAGTGTATTTTCTTCAAGAAATGCTCACCTCTACATCTCAGTGGTTCTAAACACCAGCTCAGAACAATAACATAATATTGTTACTTTCTGCGTGTCTTTGTCAGTTGAAGATATAAATCTCAAATCGAGATTACAAGTGCAGGCATGTTTTCTTCTGTTTGTGCTCTTTGGTTGACATTATTCCTTTTTGTCTCATTTCTTTTGGTCTAGCGACTGGTGGCCTGGGGAACTGCTGCCTACTCCCATCCCCAAAAAAACATCAAAAAACCTGAGCATTTTAATTGATGAAAATCTGTCTATGAAAGAAAATGTGAATTCAATCTCTGGAATATGCTTCTGCTGGATGCGTATGCTCAGAAAAGCCTGTCAGGGGCTACCCTTGCAGACCAGTAAATCCCATACCCAGGCAGTCATTGTGAGGTGCCTGGACTATGGAAACACTCTAATGGTTGCAATGAAAGAGGATCTTTTTTCTAAGCTCCAGTTGAGGGTAAATATTAGAGGTATCCCTTAACTAGAGTCAAGGGAAATAGGGTTAACTAACCGATGAAATAAAGTGTTCCCTTGAACGTAAATAAATGGGAGAAGCCAGAGGGTCAAGGAGAAAAATAATTACAAAATACAAGTATATATAAAGAATTCTTACAATTTATTTGAAAATACAAATGTTAAAAGGAGAGTGGTCCAAAGTGGAGCCCACTCAACACAGATAAAACAATAAAAAGTTTTTTTTAACATTCAATTTTGGCCCGCAAGATTGAATCACAAGGACAGAAAAAACTGTAAGACATGGAACTTGTGCAATACTGATTGTATATTCGGACTCTATTGTTAACACCTAAGCTATGTGCACTATAATACAGTATATCAGCAAAGATGTCGAGATCCTGAATTATACTGGGTGAAGCGTCGACGCGTTTCGGTGGTTTTCCAAATTTTTGTCCACCTTTATCAAGACACCTTTTAATTTCTGTTGAGGTATTGGGGTCAATATAGTTACCCTTGGAGTCCATATGCGAGGGTTGAATTTAATTTTTATGTTAATCCATTGTTGGACACAAATTATAAAACTGTGTGTCTGGGTCGTGCTACCGATATGGTGCTCCTGTTAGTATAGGTACGTGGGCATACAGTCAGTTCAGAATTGTTGTGCCCAATGTGTATTGCTGCTCTTATCTACAGTGTTAAAATCCAGAGGCGCCTAAGTCTTGTCCTTGCAGAGATAGATTCCGTTTCTCTAATAATCCGCAAAGGACTGCTCACTTCTCTGGTAACCGTACATTTTTAAATTGTTGAACCAGAGGCATTACCGTCATGTCCTCGTGTTATAAGAATCTTTTCCTGTTGTTTCACGACGGACTGCCTGCTTCTCTGGTTCCTCGGCAAAAAAGGAACCAGAGAAGCAGGCAGTCCGTCGTGAAACAACAGGAAAAGATCCTTATAACACAAGGACATGACGGGCATGCCTCTGGTTCTACAATTTAAAGATTAACGGTTACCAGAGAAGTGAGCAGTCCTTTGCTGATTATTAGAGAAACGGAATCTATCTCTGCAAGGACAAGACTTAGGCGCCTCTGGATTTTAACACTGTAGAGAAGAGCAGCAATACACATTGGGCACAGCAATTCTGAACTGACTGTATGCCCACGTACCTATAGTAACAGGAGCACCATATCGGTAGCACGACCCAGACACACAGTTTTATAATTTGTGTCCAACAATGGATTAACATAAAAATTCAATTCAACCCTCGCATACGGACTCCAAGGGTAACTATACTGACCCCAATACCTCGACAGAAATTAAAAGGTGTCTTGATAAAGGTGGACAAAAATTTGGAAAACCACCGAAACGTGTTGACGCTTCACCCAGTATAATTCAGGATCTCGACATCTTTGCTGATATACTGTATTATAGTGCACATAGCTTAGGTGTTAACAATAGAGTCCGAATATACAATCAGTATTGCACAAGTTCCATGTCTTACAGTTTTTTCTGTCCTTGTGATTCAATCTTGTTGGCCAAAATTGAATGTTAAAAAAAACATTTTATTGTTTTATCTGTGTTGAGTGGGCTCCACTTTGGACCACTCTCCTTTTTTTTTTTTTTGTGTTTGAAAGCTTTATTAAAGAAAAATTAGTATTACAATAAGGTGACATCAGCAAATATGAGAAAAAAGGTATACGTTGGGAAAAAGAAAATAGAAGCAGCCAATATCACAATGAAAAACAAAGCATTTTAAATTATGGGGAGGGAAGGAGGGGGGGGAAGGGAGGAGAGAAGAAAACAAAAACATGGTATTTATCGTAGAAGATGGATAAGCAATAATAGGAAATACAGTAAATGGTAATCAAAAAAGTACAGTAAAAAACCATCATATGAGTAATTGCATGTATGAAAAAGAAGTATGAAGAAGGTCAATATAAAGCTAAGTAATTACAATATTGAGACTGAGAAATATCATGAAAAAACTGCAGGCAAGAGTACATGTGTTCAGGGGGATTGAAATTACCCGAAGATAGTGGAGAGTAACTCTTTTTGGCGGATTGATCAAGGTATAGAGTAAGAGGTAGCCAGTAAAATTCAACATTTCGGGAGGGTTTACAGGAAGAAGCAAAGGCTACATCAAGTCTGTGTGAGTGACATACAAGATTCCACCAACAATTGAGAGACAATTTGGTCAAAGATTTCCAATTAGAGACAATATGCTGTAATGCCAGAACCAACATAAGGTCAAAAAGACCGCGAGAATGTGGAGGGAGGTCTAAATCCTCTGAAAGGCTACCAAGAAATACTAAAGAAGGAGAAAATTGAATAGAGAGGTTGAAAATGCGAGAAAGGCGAGAGAATAGCTGAGACCAGAAAATACGAGTTGAAGGACAGAAGAAGAAGAGGTGGAAAAGATCCGCAGAAGGGGCATTGCAGGTCCAACAATTAGATACAGCATCAGGTTGAAAGCGAGAAATAGAAAGAGGAGAAAGGTATAGTTTGTGGTAAACGAAAAATAGAGATTGAGTGAGAGAGGCAGTACGGGAAGTCTTCAAGGATCGAGTCCATATTTTGTCCCAGAGAGAAGTCGGCCATGAGGAATGTAAGTCTGTCTCCCAGGACAATTCTAATTTTGATTTGAGACGATCTGGGTTGGGGGCTGAAAAGTACCGGTAAATGATGGAAGCTTTAGGAGTTGTAGAAAGGACAGTGAGTAGAGAGGAAGATGAGGTAGGTAGATCTTCAGAGGGGAGAGAGTAATAACGATCTAGAATGGTTTCCATAAGGATAGGGAATTTCTTTGCAAAAGAAGGAGGGCAGTGGAATTGAGAACGAAAAACAGGAAATGAGCAAGGAGAGGACCCATCAAAAAGATGACGTATCCAAATGATACCTTTCGCTCTCCATGAGGGCCATGCAATAGGTCGGTTGTTAATTAATAGAAGTGAATTGTACCATATAGGCAATAGTAGGAAGGATTCCTGCGTTACTGAGGAAGGTGAGACTAAAGGGCGCAGAAGAGAAGAAGTATGCTTGAATAAAAGGGGATTAAGGCATGGGGCTTTAGAGGTAAAACGAATTACTTCTTGGAAGGAGTACGGAAGCAGTAGTTCCTGTTCAACCGAAAGCCAGAGGGGAGAAAAAGGGGAGGGTTCCTGAGATAACCAGCGGGAAGCTTGTCGAAGGGAAAAGGACTTATGATAGAGGCGAAAGTCAGGAAAGTTGGTACCACCATTAAGTTTAGATTTACGTAAGTTGAAGAGTGATATGCGGGCTTTTTTCTGCTTCCAAAGAAATTTGGACAACGCAGAATCAATGCGACGGAAATAGGAGTTTGGAATACGAAGTGGGAGCATGGATAATAAGTAAATTAAAATAGGGGCAATCATCATTCTGATGGAGTCAAGACGGCCCCACCAGGAAAGAAATAGTGGATTCCAAGAGGTGAGTAATGAGTCTATCCTGGATATGACTGCATTCATGTTGAGTTGAATGGAGGAGGATATAGAGCTAGAAAAAAGAACACCGAGATATTTAATTTTTGTAGAATTCCAAGCGAAGCCAGTGGCCGTGAAAAAGTGGGGGAGACAAAATTTGGTTAAAGGAAGAATCTCTGTTTTGTCCGAGTTTATTTTGTAACCAGAGACCAAGGAGAATTTCTGAAATTCGTCTAATAAAGCGGGGACTGAGGTAGGTGGGTCAGAAATAAATAAAAGAATATCGTCAGCATATGCAGACAATTTAAGATGACGTTTACCGTACGGGAAGCCAGAAATGGACGGATTATTGCGTATGGAGGTAAGGAAAGGTTCAAGCGCTAAAATAAATAAAAGAGGTGATAGGGGACAGCCCTGACGAACACCACGTTGGAGTGTGAATGGGGAAGTAAGTTGACCATTAACGAGAACAGATGCTTTGGGCATAGAATATATCAAAGAGATATAAGATATGAATTTGGGGTTAAAGCCGTGCCATCGTAAGGAGGCCAGAAGGAAAGACCAGTCGACCCGGTCAAAAGCTTTCTCAGCATCCACTGAGATGGCTGCAAGGGGAATCGACAGTGAAGGGGCTTTACTTAAAACATTAAGGAAGAGTCTAGAATTATCCGAGGTCAAGCGGCCCTTAACAAAGCCGCATTGTTCTTTCCCTATAAAATGTGGTAGGAGCGGGTCAAGGCGAAGAGCTAATAGTTTCGCAAAAATGTTATAGTCAACATTAACGAGAGATATAGGTCGATAATTTTTACAGAATTTAGGGTCTCTACCATCTTTAGGGATAATGCATATGGTAGCGTCCTGAAAAGAGCCTTGGGCTGATCCAGTAGAACAAAAAGACTGAAATAGAGATAGAAGGTGGGGTAAAAGAAGGTCTGAGAAATGTAGGTAAAATTCAACTGGGAAGCCGTCAGGTCCTGGGGTTTTCCCCTTAGTGAGGGAGGATAGAGCAGAAGACAGTTCCGAAATCGTAAGATCAGAATCAACGGCCGAAATATTAAGGTGGGAAGTATCTGGTTGAGGTATGTTGTCAAAGTAGGATTGAATAAGCTCTGGGGTGGGAGGGTTTTCCGGAGTATATAAAGTCTCATAAAAAGAGTGGAATTGTTCCAAAATTTCTGCATTGGTATGAAGAAGTACATTAGAGGGGGAATAAATAGCATCAATATTAGTACGTTCTTTACGAGATTTTAAATAGTTAGCTAACAGTTTACCTGATTTATGTCGACCTCCATAAAATCGCGCGCTGGTTCTGAGAAGAAAAGAGGAGGCAGAGTCTGTGGTAAGTTTGTTAAAGGCAATCTTAGCCTTAAGCAATTCAGGAGACATAATCTTATCAGAGGAAGTATAGAATTGATGTTCCAGAGACTTAATATGTGCAAGGGTGAGTTTACGTTTTTGAAGGAATTTTTTCTTCTTTTTAGAGACAAAATCAATAATAAAACCTCGGGCTGTGGCCTTGAAGGAATCCCAAAGAATATGAGGTAGGGTATCAGGTGTAGAGTTAAGATGAAAAAATTCAGCAGCAAAAGAACGAAAAGAGGAGGAAAAAAGAGGATCAGTAAGAAGAGAAGGGTTGAAGCGCCAGCGAGAAGATTTAGGAGTAGGAGGAAGAAGGTCAAAAACAGTAATAATAGGAGCATGGTCAGAGATAACAATCGGTTCTATAGAAGAAGAAATAAGGTGTTGAGAAAGAGAGGAAGAGAGAAAGATATTGTCTAAGCGGGAGAAGGAAGCATGAGGAGGAGAGAAGAAGGAGAAATCCATAACGTCTGGGTGAGTGAGTCTCCATGAGTCTACAAGATGAGTTTGGGTAATGGTGTCAAGGAATTGTTTATGTGGTTTATGAGGGGAAAAACGAACAGAGGATCTTCGGTCTAAAAATGGGTCAATGATCTGGTTACAATCTCCACCCAATAGAAAAGCATCATCTTTATGTTGAATACATTTTGCTGTAATGGATGGCCAAAAAGAGGAGTCAAAACATGTAGGACCATAAACATTGAGTATCGTAAGTGGGATATTGTTAATTAGTAGTTTAGCTAAGACCCAGCGTCCCTCGTCATCCTTTTCTTCTAGAACTACTTTACACTGGAGTCGCTTATGAATCAAAATGGCTACTCCATTCTTTTTTTGGGAAGCAGGAGAAAATAAAACAGTTCCAACCCATAGTCGCTTTAGCTTTAAAGATTCGATGTCAGATAGGTGAGTTTCTTGGATAAGGACGATATCTGGATTGTAAGAGGAAAGGTGGGAAAGTACTCTTTGCCTTTTGATAGGGTGATTAAATCCTTTCACATTCCATGAAACAACTTTGAAGGTGAAAACTTACTAAACTGATCTAAATCAAGAATTGCAAAAACATACTGTACATGTAATAATTCAAACTGCATAGAAGTATTAACCATAAAACTCTTCAAAAAGGAAGAACAGGTAGAAAAGGAAGATGAAAAAGGAAAAGGGAGGAGGAGAGGGATGGGAAAAGGGAAGGGAGATCAGTGGGGAAGGAAGAAGGAAGAAAAGAGAGAATGCATAGAAGACAGTACAAATCCAAAAGGATGACTGTATTAAACATACCTGAAAGAGAAAAAATACACATAGGGAAGGTGGGGAGGTGGTGATGCTTTACAAGACGTACGGACCAGGATCAGGAGGAGAACCACATCGAGACCGCACAAAAGGAACATGGAATGGGACAAGGTGATGAGAGGAGTATCCGATACATATCCGTCTGGGGAGGAAAAAAGGGAAAAATGTTAACATACATAAGATGTAGACGTAAAAACAGAAGTCCAGTAAGTAGAAAAAGAAAATAGAGGGATATATAGGAGAAGCCAGAAATAGATTAAGGGAAGAAAAGATACGAAAAGAGAGTGTAAGAACTGAGATGAGAAGTAAGGAGAATACATGAAATCAAAGACAAGCCATTAGGAAGACAAACAAGTTAAGCAATAAAAGTCCAGTTTCAGCCACTGGTCGAAGCAGAGGAGGAGGCGTCCATCCCTTCTTCACTGTGTAGAAGAAGAAAGTTCCTTAATTCTCCAGGTTCTTGAAATGACCAAGACTTTTCTCGATAGGTGACTCTGAGAGTACAAGGATGAAACAAGCCATATCTTGCTCCCAAGGCGCGCAGAGAGGGACGCATAGCCAAAAATTCTTTACGTCTGGAGGCGGTGACGCTAGAGACATCCTGAGATAGATATACTCGTTGACCTTGCCAAGACACTTGTTTTTTACTCCTCGCAGCTGAGAGAATCAATAAAAGATCTGTATATTTTAGAAATAAAATGATGACTCCACGAGGTTTTGAGGAGGAGCCCGTTCTGGCACCTAGTCTATGGGCTCTTTGTATACTAATGGAGGTGGAAGGTGGTAGGTCCAGAAGTTTCGGCAAGAAAGTGGTGAAGAAAGTTACTGGATTATCCCCCTCAAGATTTTCCGGCAGATTGTAAATACGGAGGTTATTCCTCCTATTTCGATTTTCCAAATCCTCGGTGTGCTTTTGGAGTGAGAGGACCGTTTTTTCTAAAGAGTCTATACGTTGTGTGTTGGACTGAACTTCAGGAAGGTGCTGTTCGACAGTAGAAAGACGGGCATCCATATTTTCCCATTTATCCTTTAAAAGCTGCATATCTGTACTCGTTTTTTCAATAAATGGGCGCAGCGCACGCAGTTCCTCTAGAATTTGGTCAGTAGAAGAATGTGAAGGATTGTCTTCTGGCGTAGGAGAATTTTGCTTGAGGCGCTTGCCCGCCGGAGCGGGTGGGGAAGACTTACTGGTATTAGTATGAGCCAATGATGATTTTGGAGTCGTCATTTTCGCAGATGCAGTGGCTCTATTTGTACCAGATGAAGATGCTACTGATGTACTCCCCGATGGTGTGAAGACAAATTTAGGCTTGCGTAAGTTGACCATAGAAAGAAATGAACGTGCGACAATATAGTCTCAATTCCCTGTGAGACGACTAAAGGTGCATGTGAAATGTTCCAGAAATATCTCCGAAGAGAGGGTGAAGCACCCAGACTTAACTCAGTGGAATTAGAGTGTGCTAAATAACGAGTACAAAAAAGGGGAGGATGACTAAAATGGAAGCATAGGAAGGAGCATACTGAAGTAGCTGAGGCGCAGAAGAAACGGGCAGAAAGTCTCAGAGGATGTTGTTGTCATAGCGCCATGAGGAAAAAATTTAGGAGAAAAAGTATTTCAGAGTAGTGAGCATGTTAGGGCGGGAAACATCCAGTTGTCAGGGGTGAAGTGCCGTAAACTGCGTATTTGGGTGTTTCCTCTAAATGTGGAAGAGGAGAGAAAAAATGCAGTAAAGGCGTCTTGCAGAAAATATAGAGATCTCACCCCTGAAGTGAAGTCGGTGTCTGAAAGTTCGTTGGTGTCCAGTGACACGTCGTGTAGTGACAGCTCCTGTCAGCAGAGGCTCCGATGTTCGGAAGAGCTTCAAAATGGCGGCTCCGTGAGGGACAGAGATTTCATCGCGGAGAGGGGCGAAAACGGCTCCACAAGCGGTGAAAAACTGCTCCGCTGATTCCGTTAATATTCCGCCAGCCAAATCCAGCGACGGTGCTCAGTAGCGGTCCCGTTTACATCGGGAAAAACACGCCGTGAGGTGATCGATGCGGCGGAGCTCCGTACCTAGCCGGCCATCTTGCGCGGCATCCAAGCCACGCCCCCCGGACCACTCTCCTTTTAACATTTGTATTTTCAAATAAATTGTAAGAATTCTTTATATATACTTGTATTTTGTCATTATTTTTCTCCTTGACCCTCTGGCTTCTCCCATTTATTTAAGCTCCAGTTGATACAGGACACAGCAACATGGTTGGTCTGCAACCTACCCTCTCGCTCTCCTTCTGAACCCACATTGAGATCTCTGCACTGTCTGTCTATAAGAAAGCGCTTCCATTTTTAGGCTCTTATGTAGGGTCCATAGGTCTCTTCATGGAAATGGGCCTGGCTACCTAAAAAGTAGATTGCAACCTTACATTCCTACTCGCAACCTTAGATCTAGTGAGCAACTGCTATTACGCCTCCGGCGTATTCGTATGGTCTGTTAGGGGCGGGGGGGGCACTCTTTCACTTCTTTGGCCCTTTACCATTGAAACCAGCTGCCACTATATCTACGCTTGTGTGTCAATTCAGCCTCACTTAAAATACTCATTAAACATGGCTTTTTATTCTGTAAATTTCAACCAAACGTGACCTGTGTGGCTTTACAAATATCTACAATAATATTATAAATAATAATTGAAATGTTTAATGAAAAAAGAGCACGGGAGACTAATGTCAACCAATGTCAACAAAACCAAATGGAAATAAGCTGGGGAAATAAAATGTTGCACGCAATAAATTACACTAGTTTGACGTATGTTTGTGTGCAGAGTTCTCCCTCCCTTCCCACAGACTAACTTGTAGTTTGTAAATACCAAATAATCGTAAACTTACACATAAGTGTAAGTTTAACTTTGTGAATCAAGTCCTATTTCTTTTAGTCATTTTGTTGATATTTGCTAGTATTTCAGATGTTTAATTGCTTTCTCTACCATATTATCCAAAAGATGTTTAAAGAATACTACATGCATACAAATTACATGTTTTTTTTCCAGATTTCCTGCTTATTCTGGTCATAGTCGGTGTGGTTTTGGGTGCTCTTCTCGTCGGATTACTGGGAGCAGTCATTGGTCTTTCAGTAAAGTATGTTTTATTCTCACAAATTTCAATTATAATGTACAAAACTGCAGTGCTTCTCGTTCAGCGAGATTTGTGCAACTGAAATGAACTGGAAGAAATATTTTAAATCTCTCTATGCATAAATGTTTTATATATACCGTTTACAGTGAGATGTACTGAAATGTATATTTTGTTGTGATTGATTCGAAGAGCTACACCTGGCTCAAAAGGAGAAGTCTTCCTTATTTACAAAACTACTGAATTGCAGGTTAAATAGATTAAACTACAGTGTAAGGTCTCCTGTGTGTCAAGCCTCTATTTCTTTGACATACATGTAAATTAAGTCCATTGTAATTGGACATTTAAGTCAATATATTGTTCAAAAGCCAGATATATATATATATATATATATATATATATATATATATATATATATATATATATATATATATATATACATACATACATACACAGCAAGGTCAGGTAGTAGTGTTCCCGAAGGAAGCGTCAGCACAATTCTTTAAAGTACAATGGGGCAGATTTATGATAACTGGCGCATCCCCAGGGATGCGCCAGTTATCTTGCGCCGCTGCTCCGCCACCCATGGTGCGCCGCATTTACAATGCGGCAAAAATGGCACAGATGCGTGACGCATCTGTGCCGTAAAGGTACCGCATTGCTGGAGTTGCGTCGCAAGTGCGACGCAGTTCCAGCAAGGCTCGCGGGGGCCCCATCTTTACAATGCTGCGCCAAGACCTACGCCTGCTTCAAGCAGGCGCAGGGTTTTGACGCAGCATTGGCCTGAAATTGACTGAGTGAAATCTTATAGATTTCACTCAGCCACTTTTGCGAGGCGCACCTGACCCGGAACGCCCACCCTGCGCCGGAACGCCCACAAGTGGCGCAGGGCTTTA
The DNA here is from genome assembly GCF_964263255.1 of Lissotriton vulgaris. Lineage (NCBI taxonomy): Eukaryota > Metazoa > Chordata > Amphibia > Caudata > Salamandridae > Lissotriton > Lissotriton vulgaris. The sequence goes on along the minus strand of NC_141687.1, from coordinate 1,327,377,051 downwards.
CAACGTGACGCATCTGCCTAGATGCGTCACGTTGTAAATGGGTCGTAGGGATGCGCCACTTTTACGCCGCAGTTGTGTGACGCAAACGTGGCGCATTCCCAACATAAATCTGCCCCAATATGTTTATATATGCACATAATACACGATATGTATGAAGACAACCAAACAAAATTGAGTATGCAGTGGGTGCTAAAAAAACTCTAGGCACCTACTACCTCAAGGTGCTATAGGCACACACAGAATGTGTATGCCGCATAAACTGTTGAGAGTTGAGATTCTAATTACAGCACTCCTAATGATCATAAATGTTTCAGTCTGGGCTATACTGTAGAGCCCTAAGCACAGGAACATTCTAACTGTCATAGAGAGTAGAATGAAGAACAGAACAAGAATTCCAGTAAATAAAGGGGGTCCAAATAATCCAAGATGAGTTCAAATAGAGTCCACTTAAGTCCACCAAACTAGAGTCTATATGAAGTGGAGCACCATTGAAGTTGAGAGATGAGCATAGATCTGCAGTACAAAGCATCAAGGTAGTTCAAATATATCAAGGACCACAACATCAATCCAAATACGACAATGTGACTATACTTAGTAAGTAAAAAGCGGGCTCGTGGGTATGCATCCCATGTTACAAAAACGTCCGGATTGTGGATAAACGACCAACCGCTACTTATGGAGTATTTATTTTCGCAACCATTGGAGCGGATTGTCTTCAAGTCCATGTGTATGGTCTATAAAGCCTTGGCCAAAAGCAGCCCCACAGGGATCAGAGCTATCCTGACATACTACAACCCTGGCAGGAGCCTCCGCTCCTCCAATCACTCTCTCCTCCACATCCCCCGTACTCGGAAAGCCAGATGGGGTGGTAAGGCTTTTTCCCTCCTGGCCCCTAAATGGTGGAACGATCTTCCACTAGAACTCAGGTCCCTCCCTCCCTCCAAACTTTCAGAGCTGCCCTTAAAACTCGCCTCTTTGTTCAAGCGTACATGTAAGTGCATTACTGCCCGCTTTTTGATCTTTTTTGCTAGGCGCCTTGACACCTTCGGGTTTTAGTTTGCGCGGTATAAGTTGCAAAATAAATAAATAAATAACCATGATAAGTTGCTATCCGCAAAATGACGATCGCGCTTCCACAACGATCAGTAGCCCGCAACAGCTATGCTCATCTCTCAACTTCAATGCTCCACTTCATATAGACTGCAGTTTCCTTCCACTAATCTGGCGAACAAATAAGATATCTCTCTACCATATTTATGCCTTGACGAAGTCTCTGTGTGGGACGAAACATGTGTTGGAGATTTACGTGCTGGGAGAATCTATTTTATGAAATTTGAATATCAATAAAGAAAATATTGAAGAAACTTAAAGTGGACTCTATTTGAACTCATCTTGGAGATGGAGTCCCCGCACTATCGCTCGCAGCCCTGCTGCACTGCCCCTAGGCTCCCTAGTTGTAGCGTCCGCCACTAAACAGCAGCAAGTCCCCCGAAGTCCTCCTCCACGATGCGGGACCCACGAAGCGGGTTCCGCGAGTTGTTGGCTTGAAAGGCAAGAAGAACAGCCAAGCAGGATAATCCAAACAATGCAGCAACCTCTCAGGGCAGAGTCACGATGCAAAGAGTGTTAGGATCTCATGACATGCTGTCTGTATTTGAACCTACCTGTACCTGAAGAGGTGGCCACTTAGATCAAACTACAAAATACCCAACAATATTTAAGTATCTGGGAAAAGTGTTCAATTATAGCGGGTGACTGAAATGTTGCTTAATGGAGGTTATCTTTGGTCCATTTAAGGGACAGTGTTAAGTGGTTCACTGTCAACACAGAAGCACTCACTGTTAGTGGTGACTATAGGGAATGGTCAGCTATAAAGCAAAGGTAAAGGAGTCCCAGAGCATCAGTTCCCTCAAAATACTGCCAAATTACCCGCACTTGCCACTTTGTTTCAATAAATATTCCCTCAAACGTATGCAAGATGTTGCCCATTCTCTCTTGTCCCTGATTTCATCTGCACCTCTGAGCTCAGCTAATCACTTTGGTAAGGAGACAGGCCACCACACTGCTCAATTCTTCACCAGCTCGCTTAGTAGTATGTCAGTCTAAATACTGTCAGCCTCCGTAGAGACTGGTAGTAGACATTTCAGTCTATCACCTGACCCAGTTCAAGCCAATTCAGTTCACTTTCAATCAACTAATCAACACAGTCCGTCCTTTGCATACATCAACAGTCCTTAAAGGTCTCCCGTTGACAGAGCTTCCATCCTGGTCACTCATAAACTGCTGTCACTCACAAAGCCCTCACTGTTCAGTTTCAGGAAACACATCTAATAAATTGTTTCACCCTTGATGTGTTAAAAAGTGGGTAGCTACTTTCTCCATCATCTATCTTTATCACCTTCTTCAAAGCCCACCGCAATCCTTTCTTAATAGATGATGAGACAGACTCCATTTCTCAGCCGTGATGCTTCTTCGACAACTGTTGCCTTCCCGACTGAATGAGTCTACGCTTCAGAAGCGACACTGCTCCTCCTCTCCTGCATCGGCAGTGGCGGCACTGTTTCTTGGATGAGTCAGCGGAATCAGCATGCAAGTCATGGTAGCAGCAGTGTCTTTGGCAATTAGGGACATGTGGGCCGAATACAGACAGATACCTATGCAAAACAGTTGTGGAATCTTGTCATCTTTATCAGCAGTATTGTATATCCAGCAACTGCAGCCTTAAAGGCTGCACGAGTTTCAGCTTCAGCTGCAACATGACTCATCTTATCTGGCATCAGCAGTAGCACTACTTATCAAATCCACGGAGGGCTCCCAAAACACATGTGGTGCTCGTTCTTGCAAAGCCTTGGGGCAGTTCATACAGAAACCACTCAGCGAGACTGGTATACCTCCTCATAGAATAGGTCACTCTTAGCGTCGCTGTCTAGGGCAATCAACTTTGTCTGGAAATTCCTCTCGCCTGGAGGACACAAGGAGTCTCCTCCTGAACAATCTCTCCTCCTGCAGGGCCAGGCTCGCTCCTTCACTATCTCACCAGGCAGGGTTAAATGCATGAGGTAGATTCTAAGCTTCTGTAGAAGAAAGAGCAGACTTGGGTGATATCTCCACACCTCAGAAAGATTGGTTGTCATGTTGATACCAGCCTTTGTCACACAGTAGTTCCTTGAATACTCAGCGGAGCAAGTACTTCTTTTGCTATGAAAAACTTGGAACTGGAACCAAGAGGGTCATTACGATGGTGTATGGACTTCAGTCCATCCTCCATCGTATCGGATTTGGGACCGGCTGCCTACGCTGCGGCCTACCCACAACCCAAATTATGATGCAACCGCCACCATGGCGTTACCATTAACTGTATCTTTTATTGTGGCGTGGATGCAGTCAGCAGCCCACGCTGCAATACAAACAATAGGGTGCAGACATATCCCTGCACTACGTGGCAGGACCCGTGCAGTGCCTACCAAATGGTGCAGGGATATGTAGGGGGGCACCATATGTCCCTGCCTCAGGGCCCCCAAATACATTTCCACCAATCTTTTTGCAGGGGAAAAGGATAACATAATCCCTACAGCGGTCCCTGGCAGGCACCTCAGCAATGCAAGGATCTGAAGTTGGTCCGACAGTTCGCCCCCCAGCATAATGTGGTGGAGGAAAAATGCATTGCGATGGCGGATGGACTGCCACCCACAGCCTGTCGGTGGCAGTTCCTTGGCCATCGTAATGAGGCCCTACGTTGGGTGGTTTCGATCTCACATTATCTTTCACATTTTTCAGGCCAAGGATTTGGATTCCCTGTCTAAGGCTTCAGAACGTTTTTGGGATGTCATTATCTGGCTGTCTCTCAAGCATAATTTTTGTGCAAGATGATGGCTCTCAAAGCATGTAACAATGGAACTGGCTCAAAACAGAAACATCTTGAAACAAGGGCACAATGGAGTGTGAGATTTCTGCACAATGCTGTCATTGGTTTTCCTGAAGGCAGGCTACGGCTACAAACTTCCTCACCTCGAACTGCAGAAACTATAGTCTCACTCATCACTGGTACCACCAAATACATGGCAGTTCTCCAACTTGTACTGTGCTAAACTAGGTGAAAAACAGATGCCCTGTTCTTGTACTGAGACTTTTACAACACACAGCCAGATTTACAAACCTTTCGCACTGCAAAGTGATGCAAACCTGCACGAAATATTTTTGCTGGATTAGATGCCTAAAATTAACGCAAAGCAGTGCACATAATGTCAGCGGAAAGTTCTGGGTTTCACATTACAGCAGCACTTTATATGATAGGAGCTAGTAATCTTGCTTCTCCTTGATACAGACAAAAAGACATATTCATATCAATGATGCATAATTAAAATATTGTACACTACCACTGCTGCTTTACATGATACACCAACAGCATCGATAGTAGTCCTGCTTCCCCTATCAGGGCATGCTAAGTATGCCAATCCAGGTCACAGAATAGGTTCCGGACCTCATATTACAAGAGACAGGCCTAGACCATTGCACACACGCTAGATTAGTGTGATGCCAGGACCAACCAAAAGGTCAGGGTACCAGTTTCACATGCAGTTGGGCATTCAGGGTCGGAATACATGCCCGTTTCCCAAGCAGGGGACATTCCAGGCCCAAGATGATCCAAGTGCTTGTATTCTTTGCTACTTCTTCCTATTTCTCCCACGGTCGACTGGCTAGTTAAACACTCCCCTGTGGCACTGACTGGCATTTGCAGACATCAGGAAATACCTCTTTGCCTAATTGCCTTTGAACTAACACCACACAGAAGTTCTGGCAATACTCGACTGCCATTACGTGTTCCACAGCGGACCGCAAGATTCTTCTGGATTCCCCCCCAAAATAATTGGTGATTATGATTATGAGGCTCACATTTTCCCAGGATATATCTTAACAGTCTATGATGGATGCTTTCCTTCTGGGATGAGGGAGCACAAATGAATCACCTACAGATTCAAGGCACATGGCGGGGTCGGAAAAGAAGAAGTCTTAACATTGCCCCTTGCTCTCAAATCTGTTCTTCCAGCTGTCAAGTAAAATTCCCTTGTGATTCGGGCAGATAACATATTGAAAATACATTACCTAACAAGTTTGGAGGGACTCAAACCAGAATACTATGGAACTGAATGATTGTCAGGGATCCCGACAATGCAGCATTCTATCTTCCAGGAGTTCAACCCTGGGAAGCAAATTCCTTCAGCCGTAATTTTCAAGTAAATCACAATTCTGCATTAAATTACTGAGGATTACATGTTGTCTTCTATAAATAGGGATTTCCACAGATACATCTGTTCTCAAATACAGAAATGATTAGATGTTCATTCTGCGCCTGAAGTTTTTACCCACGTGGAACATTGGCAGTATTTAATCTTTGCTGTTGGATGCTGGTGAGCAATGCAGGCATTTATTTCAGAGGAACTTGAGCTATTTCCCCCTACTCTCGGAGCCTGACTAGGCCTGCAGCTTCCTCAATTTACAGCAGCAGGACAGCAGACCAGTCCCTTCCCTATGTCCACAAAGGTCACAGAAACAGAAAAAGGACCAAAGGTACAGCGATTTTTACCCAATCAGGGTATTGGCAGCCCTTTTTTTCCTGCACAATGCAATGGAAATAAAACAGGATTGTTACACACACGTCTTGTTGGTGTGCATGTTGCTCGTCTGCCTGATTGTACAGCTGATAGGCAGGATATAGCAGAACTTCATGTGCCTGATTAGGACCAAACCTGAAATACTGATGAGAGGTAACACACTGGAAGACTATGTGTCTGTCAACTGCCCCAAACCTGGCACCCAAAGAAACACCCATGTAGAAAGGAAACGTTGGCATTGGTTTTGATTTGGACCTCTCTTTTAATCATCCAATCTAGATTTTTGTAAGAAGAATACAGTGACTTCACAAGATACCCCCAACATAAACTAATCTTTGACAGCAGAGTAAAAGAATATTGATAATATCCTAAGGTAGACTACTGACGCATAGTGCACAGTGATACGTCACGACAAGTCAAACTAGTGCTCTAGAAGAACTGATACTAGTAGCCAGACCTTTCGTGAACTAGAAGAAAACAACCCACATCATACCTGCTTTGAAAGAAATGGCTTCCTGTGAAACAAAGAGTAAAGTTCAAGACTTTGTGGGACAAGCCCCAAAAGCCTCACAAAGTTAGCACTTCACTATACTCTGCACTGAAACATCAAATGAACCAATATCAGGTAAGTGGGTCCCTTGCTCACTTTGCCACTAGATTCAAGCTAGCCTGATGAGTGGTGTTACCCCAAAACCGGTCCCAGGATGCTTGTTTCCGGTCCAGGGAAGACTTGGCTTGGCAGTTCGGGCTGGACTGTTCCCATAGGGAACAAAGACAAGACTGATTTGCATATGACTGGGTATGACCTGAGGTGACAAAGTGAGTTAAAGAATGACGGTGGCAGATCCGTGGCTGAGGGTGAGTGTCTGCAAAGTTTCAGCACTCTATCTATATTCTCCTTGTTTTTGCTCCAATATCAGTCTTGTCAGCCAAGCCGAATTCAGATGAAAAAGTTTGGAAGCACAATCAAGATGATGAGCTTTTAAATGTTGAACTTGCTCTGAATGTCAGGAGCCCTATCCACCAAACTTGCTATTTCCCATTGCATTTAAAGGGAGTGGAATCTCAGTGTTTCTACTGGTGGATCCTCAGCCAGCTTCACTGGTGGAAACGCGTTACCTACACAACAGGAACATTGGATCCCCATGGTTCTGGAGCTGCTGTTCTTAGAGTGGGGCTACCACCACTGGACCTTCATGCGTGACAACATTTTGCAAGGCATGACAGTCACAGGCGCTTAAATTAATCAATGCCCTGGCGCAAAGGGTGTAAGCTCCCTGCATGTGAGGGCTGTTGTTTTCTTTGTTATTAGGAAATAAACTCCTGCTTCAGAGTTTGAGAAAACAAAAAACTTGTGGGCCCAAAAAACGGCACCCACTTGGACTAGTTTTCTGCCTTTAATGCATCTCCTGAGTTGGTGGATGTACTGAATGCACAGAGCTCCCCAGGCAGGTATGCTGCTATCTTTCAACTGAGCAGGAGGCCCTCCACCACCACGGATGGCTGGAGAGCTGCCCGGCAGAAAATAATGGCATTGTTATTTTGGAACACATCTTTGGTAGGGGCCTTCCTATAAGTAACTATTCCTGGTTACATTTTGTGGTTTACCTATAGTCCCTCATTAGGAGCAGCCCATCAGTTACAGTTACAGTAATGGTAGTTATCGGGTCTATCAGAATGATAAATGTAGCAGGAACACTGCTGTTTGAGTGCCATTTCAGATGGAGATTTCCCTTGTTGCAAGCTGGTAAAGTCTCTTGGTGAAATGCTGGGGAAAATGTATTGAAGTCAGAACTGTAAAGTTTTTTCTTGTATGTTACTCCCCCAAAATGTATAATCCCATTTATCCCCCCCCCCTCGAAATTAATAGGATTTATTGTGATGGTAATTTCTTCTGAGGAAATGTTGGGGATCATAGTTGGTCACTCAATGTTGAAATGAGGGTCTCAGATTCTTCGGTGTTTGGGAATGGTACTGTGTTTTGCCATAACCTAAAAAGACGTAGCTATTCCTACTGGGTTCTATCAATAAATTAATAAAATGAACATATAATTGCTCCATCTTATTTAAAATCCTGGCTATTTTCGTTATGTTAAAAAGTGTATTTCTGTACTTTCCACCAGATCTAAGAGAAACAGCAAGACTCCCGACAGAGAGCGATTGATCGACCATGAAGAGAACCCAGTCTTTGGTAGTGGCACGTCGACAAATGGTAGCCTGTTTCCCAAAGTGAGAGCCAAGCCTACTGTGAATGCGAATGTGGCAACAATGAATCCATATACAAGTGATGAGACGTTTCAGAGATCTGTGCCCACACGAGATTATGACGATGACAATGTAAGTTTTCTATTGTTCTCCAGTGATAAGCAATTTCTGCATCGCTGCATTGAAAACATGTTTGTATTTATAATACATGGCACATAACATATTTGTTTATGGGATATAAAGTATGCTGTACAGGGGGATATGTAGTCAATAATGGGTAAATCACTTATTTACTTGTGCCTACAATATTTTATGTCAGAAATGCTATGCAATCAAGTGGTCATCTCAAACCCGGGCATACCAACATTGTGGGTTATGGCAGTCCAGCAGAGCTATCTGTACTGGAGATGTTGTTATTCTGAGGCTGGTGAATCCTCGATATGCCACCCTCATCTTTCTATAAACCCAAGTGGTGTGGGAAGTCTAAGTAGGCAGTTGCCCTCTCTTTAGTAGTGTGTGCATGGTTTAGCACAATAAAATAGCTGCAAGCTCAGAATACACTGGCTTTTGTGGTTGGTGCCTGTCGCCTACAGCAATCTGTTTGCCTGGCATTGTAATGTTTTTATTTAGAACTTTGCAGATTAAGAAAGCAAAACATTGTGAAAAAGCTTGAAAACTGCTATAGATCCAAGTGATGAGAGACCAGACAAACCCATGGTACTTGTTTTTATTTCTATAATATATTATGTGCTATTCATGCACAGTATTTGCAAGTAGTCAAAGCGGGAGAAACAAGTAAACTGAGTGTTCTATCTCCAAGAAAGGTGTAACAAAAGCATAGAATGTACTATATGTAGCAGAAATTGCAAAAATGTAAATGGAATCATATCCTGGAATCTCAGAGGCTTGAACTCTCCTCTAAATAGACAGCGCGTATTGTCGTACTTATCTAAATTGGATGTTAGTATAGCCTTAATACAAGAGTCACACCTAACAGAATCTGAATCGTTAAAACTAAAGAGAAGCTGGGTTGGTAAGGTTTTCTTTTCACCAGGGGATGGCAAAATAAATGGTGTTATAACCTTATGTCATAAATCACTTTGTACTAAGCTTATCTCCCAGGAAACAGATGAGGATGGTAAATGTCTGTTTACCAAATTATTGATTGGAAATACTCCACTTTCCTTGTTTAATATATATACCCCTACGAATGGTGATGCTCACTTTTGGTCTGGAATTACTCAACAACTTATTAATTACCCAGCAGATAATGTTATTTTTGTAGGTGACTCTAGATCCCTTTCTCAATCGCAATTCCACAATATCGTACACTACTAACAAAGCACATAAATGTTTTATACACACAATAGCGCAGAGAAATCTAATTGTTGCTTGGAGGGTTTGCAACCCTTCCTCCCGAGAATACACTTATTTTTCACCTCTACATCAGACTCAATCTTGAATAGATCATATTTTTCATATCACACACCATCTCACAATACTTCGCTCAGCTGATATTATACTCATATCTGATCTCGCCGCTGTTTTGATTCAACTAGACATAATCTCCCAACCCAGATTGCTTAAGAGATGGCGTTTTAATAATTCAATTCTTTTAGACACTACTTTTAGTTCCTCTTTTGCCTCTTTCTTTAATGAATACTTTCATTTTAATTAAAACGGATGATATGCCCTTCCACATCATTTGGGACATGTTTAAAGCAGCTGCTCGCATTATTAGATATGTCTCTAACAAACGGAAAAAATCTTGTGTCTCTATGGATATGCTCTTAACTAAAATAAAGAGCTTGAACACTCCTGTTATACTTCTAAATCGAAGCATTGCTTATCAGAACTTAACTGCGCTAAAATCAAGTTTAATAAGGATTCTACTGATAATGCCTCATTATATTTATTAAAGCCCAGTGCAAAATTTTATGGTGGCCAAAATAAGTCAGGTAAATTATTAGCTAATTACCTTAAGAGTAAACAAAATAGGCTCCACATTGAATCCATTATAGATGCTCATCAATTACCTAAATATAAAGACTCCAAAATTTGAGAAGAATTTGTACAGTTCTATAAAGCACTTTACACTCCAGAAACGGAACCCTTGATTTCTGACATCTCTCATTATCTCTCTTCTATTCAACAGTCTTCTGACTCCTTGATGAATTTTAACTTATTGGAATTAGATATATCCCAGGCGGAGCTATTAACTGCTCTGCAAACTCTTAAAAAAGACAAACCCCAGGGTCCAGATGGATTCACAGTTGAATTTTATTTACACTTCGCTCATTTGCTCATTCCACATTTGCTAAACCGTATAACCTCTTTTCTACACTCTCATGGATCTACTGGCTCCTTCTCAGAGGCTCTGGCTTGCCTTATTCCCAAGGATGGAAAAGATCTACACTTTAGTAAAAACTACAGGCCTATTTCCTTGGTCAATGTTGATTATATGATCTTTTCTAAAAACCCTAGCTATGCGTCTGGAATATTTTCTTCCCCAATTACTTTTCAAAGAACAATCAGGTTTTGTCAAAGAGCGATATATCACAGATAATACGCGCTTATTTTAAATATTTGTATTATCCCAATTCCCTTGCGGCAATTGCTTAAGATGCTGAAAAGGCATTTGATCGAGTATATTTGCCTTTTATATTTCACACACTTAAATGGTTTGGCTTTGGATCCAAAATGATTTCCCCTATTTCTCTATTGTATAAGGATCCTAAGGCTGCCTTTTTTGTGAATGGCCTCACTTCTTCATATTTTACTATACGTAGAGGTGTGCATTAAGATTGCCCCTTATCCCCTTTTCTTTTAAATTTGGCCTTAGAACTATTTTTATCCAGAATAAGGTAAAATCAACATATTCATGGTTTTATATCTACCATCCAGCAATTTAAATTGGCTGCATATGCTGATGACGTTCTATTGTTTCTCTCTCAACCCAAATCTGCACTCCCAGTATTTCTACAGGAAGTTGACTCTGATACAAACTAAATAATGAAACATTTGAAATATTACCTCTTACTAAATACACTTTTAAGGAAGACTTTTTAATATCAATTTTCAAATAGCAGCCTCAACATATTCATTATCTCGGACTTTGGTTCACCCAATCTATTTAAACCTCAATTTCTCTAAACCTGGACAAATGCCTCATTAAAATATCCTCACTCATTACGAGATGGCATCCATTATATTTATCTTGGTGGGGTCGACTTGATACCATTAAAATGATGCTAGTTCCTATCATACTTCATATCATTTCTAAAATTCCATTACCCACACCACTCAAATCCCTTCATAAGATTACCTTGTCACTTACGTCCTTTTTATGGAATAATAAAAAATCTTGTATGTCATTGTCAAAGCTGTACTGCCCAAAATCAGAGGGAGGCGTAAACTTCCCTGACTTTTCTAAATTTCATAAGTCGTTTTTTTATGCCAACTCACTTGTTGGCTTTCAAACTCCTCACTGGATTATACATTGTGGGTTGACCTCGAAAAATAATTTCTCTCCCCTTTTTCTTTTCTAGAATATTTTTAATTTACCTGCAAACCACAAAAGTCACCAACACCGATCCTTAAGCATTCATGTAAGATTCTTGATTCGGTTCTTCACTCTACTCCTACTAACCTTGATATTTTTCTTACTTCCACTATTTTAGCATAATAAATTTATACTAATAAATAATAAACCCATATATTGGAAATCGTGGAGAAACAAGAGATTACTTTGGGTACACCAACTCTTTGAACAGGACACACTTCTCTCATTCCCACAAGCATGTCAGCTTTATTCCTTCCCTATTTCTATTCAGTGTAAATGTTAGACTTTACAAACTGCAGTACGTACTGCATATACTCATTTTCAATCTTCTTCTTCCATCCTTTCCTCTTAAAATTTTGAATGGAACACGTTTCTACGTACTAGCCCCAAGACATATAACATCTATTCTCATTTGACTTCCTCCCCTACAAATAGAGCCAAAACTAAGGTAGAATTATCCTGGGAGCAGGACTTAGATATGGTTTGGCTTTTATCCCTGGGAACAAGATGTGGGCAACAATTAGGAAGTCTTCCACAGCAGGAAACACCACACAAACTATTTTCTTAATATATATTAGACTTCTAGTGTCTCCTACATCCCTACATAGAATGCACTCTGCTCATCAAGACACTTGTTGGTCGTGCCCCCTTGAACATGCTGATTTACAACATTTGCTTTTTACTTGTCCACTTGTGTATCATTTTGGAAGTAAATTTGGACTCAAATCAACAAAAATGTTTGCACTGCAACTCCCTTTTCATTCACTAATATTTTTGGAAGAAGTTTGTTGGATGATTGGGACATATGTTTGTCTCAGTTACATATTCTATAATTATTGTTTGCAGTTGCATTCCAACAAATTACGAGCAACTGGAATGACGCACTCAAATGATCCTTCCAGAGATGGTGGTATGCCTTTTGCCACAATTATAGACTGGATACCGCTTTTGTTTCTCCCATCTCCCCAGCTACGCAATGATTACATTCATGGTCTCCTATAACACAGTTCCTAGACAATAGTGCTAAACTTTATTTTGCTCTCACCCCCTCTCAGAAGCAACAAATAAAGGAAAAAATAAAATGATAATAACAGAATGTTATTATCATTTTATTTTTTCCTCCTGCTGCTGCAGTGGTAGAACACTCCTGTGGGCTATGACTGTTTGGCCGGTCTCTCGGGCCTCCCAAAAAAGTCATGTGCACTCCCCTGTTCTCCTTGCAGGCTGCATTACAGCCCCCTGGCTGAGTGCTGTGTCATGGCTTAGGGATTGGCTTAGGGATGGGAGGCTGGCTACCTGCTTCCTGTTCCGACCTTTAGTTGGACACAGGCGAGCAGGAGAAAAGATGCAGGACCTGGCGGCTGCACGGTATGGTTTTTTTTTTTAAGCAGCACGCCCCCGCTCCCTCCTCCACCTGCAAACCGTCCCCCCTCCCCCCACCCACGAGCTGTGCCAGCCTTCACAGGGGACGTTGGCCACGTAGTGACATCACTTCTCGATTTTTGTACTACAGAAGAAAAATCCTGGAACTGACCTTTGAAAGAACTAACCTCAGGGCTTTTCTTGCTGGTTCAACATTTATTTTTCTCCTTAAAAAAAGATAGAAGGGGATACAGAGTAGTTGTGCTCCTGCTGGTGAAGACATTAGTTGCCAATGAAGGCTGCAAAGTTTACATCAGCAAAAACCAACGTGGAGTTGGCTGAATGTGTCAGGATTACAATTTCAAATGTTAGGGTATTTGCACAGATGTACATGTTTATCTCCAAAACTTTGTTTAATAATAGCTATACTATGCTAATTTTCGAAGTACAAATCATTTTGTTGCTCATGCATTCTTTTAGTATTTCCGTCTCAGTGTGTATAACCACTGCTCCAAAGGCAAGTGCTAAAGTTAAATTGGTGAATTTAATGCGCTAGATGCACTGCAGCAGTCAAACTTCTTAATTTCTACACTGTTGATAAAATCTTTAGTATTTGTTACTGAAGTTGTAAATATATCTTGCTAGCTGACTTAAGTCCTCTTCAGTCAGTTTTGGGGGTTTGAGGCTATGGGCAGGTTGCTTACAGCTTTTCTTTAAATGGATAGAATGGGGAGAAATATATTCACCTGGTTTCCTCAAAAGCTTGCTGTTTCTAAACATTCCAGCCCCTAACCCCATTGGTAATAGTCACTGTAACCAATTTAGAAATGACAAAGTGAAGAGCTGGTATATATACCCCATATTAGTTAATGTTATAGGAAAGCCATTTTTCATAAGCTATGATCAGTTATTTTTTCCCAAGGTAGAAAATTGGCTCTATATACACATTGCACTTATATTAACACGTTCCCCTATAGACACAGAATGGGTAAAACCCTTTGATACGTCAGGTCCTTTGTGTTCTAAAGACGTTTTTACTCCTACTTTTGCTTCATTAAGAATGCACGCAACCCTATTTGCTCTGTTAAGACGTGATTTCCATGACTTTGACACCCACTGTGGTGCTCGCCATTATTTGACCAGGGCTAATCTCTATAAGAAAAAGCACACATCCACGGCACTGTGTGTGGAGGGAAATAGCCCATTACTGCCTGGTTCCATTCCTTAGTGCCTCACCTTGGATCTTTATGGCATAAAATCAAGTCCAATAATGGTCCTTAATTCAGCATGTTTGGTGTGATCCTATTAACTTTATTTATACCATGTGTCTCTGGTGCACAAGGTCACAAACAACCAGAACAGTATGCATCCCCCAGCTGATGAAGTAGCCACAAACACATAAAATCACAGCTCTCTTATTTGGAGAATGAGTCTCACTCTCACATTTTATATACTTAGAGGTCTTTTTCTCAATCAGAATGCAGGGGCACTGCCTCCCTGACAGCTACCTAGAGCTGTCCAACACCTATGCTTGGTGGTAGACAGCAGTCAGTACAGGATCATGTCAAATACAAGGTTTGGTAGTGCCATCACAGATGGCTTGCAGTACATCACCCTATAATTGCCAACTAGAAATCATCAGAACTGAGTTTCTGTGACTTCACTTCAACTTCTGTGCCATTCACCTGGTGAAGACAGGTCGCTGGGACGGGGATGGCTCCAGGAACCTACTGGTCATTGCCAGGTCGGTGGTAGATATTTTAATATGTAGATTTAGACACATCCTTTTTAAAGACTTTGAGATTTGTTTGGAGTATTACTTTTCAGGTTCCGTGCATATAGACATATATTTCCAAGCTCCTTGTGTAGCAAAACCCTCCCAACAGGGCAGTCTCTGCTCTGGAGCACCCACAACAGAGTCACAAAGAGGTGTGAACTTTCTGCAGTTATCTGTCATCAGCATAAACTGAAAGAGTGATCAAGGAAGAGAAAGGGCTGGACCTCATCTTCGGAGTCCCTTTCACATTGCACAACAGAATCTTCAGTTCATCTCCTCATCTCCACCATCTACCAAAGGGAAGTTCTTGAGGAAGGTTAATCATCAGCCCCTCGCTAAGAGAGTCTTAAATGAATTTCTAAAATGAGCTGTCACCATCCTCTTCATGCCTCTGCCTGGATCTCCGGAGACAAAAATGCAGCCTCTGTCTTGTGTCATAGCAAACCGGAAGCATCCATAATGGATCACATTTTGCTTTGTAATAATTATGTGAGCACAACCTGAGGATGAATGTCAGAAGACATTTGCTCCAGCAGCATTTGCAGAATTTACTTTTTGATATTTTCATCAATTACCAATATATATATATATATATATATATATATATATATATATATATATATATATATATATATATATATAGTCACATTGCACTGATCTTAAGTTTACTGCTTGTTTGAGAGTAGCCTAAAGCTCTTGATTTTTGATATACGAGTCCAGCATTACTTTTCTCTTCCAAGCCCTGAGCTGATCAGCTGACCTTGCTGAAGAGGTGGTCTATCAGTATCCTAGCAGCAGACAGACTGTGAGTCTAATTCTAGTGCCCATCGAAAATACCTAAGGAAGCACAATCTTTCTACATTCTTGCATCCTCAAATTTCATGCTGTCTCAAATACCTAAACTATAGCATGACAAATTGACCTTTACTTAAAACTCTTGATTGTTGTCTCTTATTATTATTTCAAACAGTCCACTCCTTCACTTCTGCCCTCTGTATGCCTCCTCACTCTGAGCACAACATACTCCAAGTCACATGCATGTTTGCCTCAATCTTTATTCTTGAGTTTGTGAAAATTGCACACAACTCATTTACAAGATCACAATTTCTCATTTCTTTGTAAGGCATGCCCTTGCAACCTCCTAATACTTAATCTCCTAAAGCTCATCAATTAATACCACCAACCATCTGCATTAGTTCACATACCCTCCCACTAATTGTCACCTAACTCCATTCAATTCCATCTACCACAGAATTGATTGCTTGAGTGCACAAGACTAATTCCAAAAGCTGACAATAACCAATAACATTGGATTAACCACTAATTTTGGATTCCAGATCAGCAGGCTGCCTGATGTAAAACACTTCAACGTCTTGTCAGGGGCAGTAAGCACAATATAAAAGCAATTACAATACAATTGCAACAATATGAACATTTCTCTATATGAACTGTGTTAATGATAGCAGGGGCACATTTTAGCAGGGCCGGACTGGGAACCACAACCCTGGCAAAGTGCTCGTCCGCGCACCCCCCCCCTCTCTCCCCCCACTCGGGGTTGAGGGGGGTTGGAATTTTGTTTATTGCAGCCGAGCTCTTTGCCGGGGCCGGTTTTCGGGCGATTTTGGTACTGGGGCGATTTTGCATCTATGCTGCTAAAACGGCCCTGTAACAAAAACGGCCCCCAGGGGCCCAAAACCGGCCCCCCACCTGTGCGGCGCACCGGGGGATTGCCCGGTGCTCGCTATGGCCAGTCCGGCCCTGCATTTCAGTAAACTATGAGATATATTGCTACATTGGGATTTCAGTTTCAGTGTAGACAAATTACAAAATTAGCTCTTCATCTAAAACCAATCTACCACATTTTAGCATATTCTTTGAGGTAAAATGGTTTACTCTTCTTAAATATATGTCCTTCAAGAACCAAGTTGAGAAACAATCTTGGAAATCCTGGCAACAGCTTTGTGTCAAAAAGGGTAAAATAGATAGAAATCTAACACAACAAAAAAAACGTATTATCTAAGTGTCAAAAACGAACTTTGAAAAGCAGAAAAACAGAAACAGTGAAAAAATAAAATCGTTTACTTTTCCCCTATTTAAAAAGCCTACAAGGGCAGAAGAAACAGAGGCGGGGTGGGGATCATGAATTTTGCAAGAGTCGTTTAAAGCAGAACCGAATGTAACTGAAGAGGAGGGCAACTGAAACAACACAAGTTAAAACAAGCACAATGGAAAGGCAAGTGAGGTCAAGGGGATTATGGAGTAAAATGATGACAAGAATGTAGTTGATTAAGTATTGACATTAAGCAACATAAATGTTTTTACACAGAAGAGTCACAAAGTACCTAACTTCCTTAAACGCATCTAGTACATCACTCTTCGTGACAATGAAATTATTTACTGCATATGAAACTGCAGTCAGTGTACCTGTGAGCCACAAATGTTGCACCAAGCAGTGCCCTAGCACGACAATGGTTACCAATGCTTATGATTAAAGTATGTGTGCAATTTCTTGCACTAAAACAATATTTACAGAAGAGAGAAAGTGAGGTTTTTTTATTACCTTTCTGGCTATAAACTAGCAGAGAGCTAGAATTTTCCCATCACTGGTAAAAGTGAAGTTCAGACAGAATTTTGGAGATTTCTCAAAAAAGACCATTGAATATAAAGCAGAACTGCAACAAACCAGTTCTACAGTTTCCTGTCCTGCGTAAGCTTTTTCTCATACATGGATGTTGTTCCAGATCCTGGGTGCATAGATGGATAAGACCTGTTGTATTGTTTTTATTATGTTACACTTATTAGTCTGCAGTCTGATGGTGACATGGCTAAGGGTGGGTGGGGGTTTGGGGTTGGAGGACCGTGAACCATCAGAGATGATGAACTTGTCTGCTTTGTAAATGATGTAGATAGTTTTGAGGATGGTGCAGCTGCAAGTGGAGCCAATGGTTGCTGCTGCATGTATGAGGCCCCTATAAAATGGGGCACATCTCTCCTGCATCTATTTATCAATATTAATCCAACATCTTAACTCGTGCATCTTCCTTAATTACGCCACTACCATGGTGCCCCACATCACAATTAAAGAAAACATACTCCCTCCAAATTAAATCCACCCCTTTAAATCCTCCAGCAAAAACATGCTGTCTCCGTAGTGGCGTAATTAAGGAAGATGCACGAGTTAAGATGTTGGATTAATATTGATAAATAGATAAAAATGACGTAATTATGGAGCAAGAGTTTCACAAAGGAAAGATTTCCTTAATCGCAGTGCGACTGTCGGGTGCAGGAGAGATGTGCCCCATTGGATTTGTTTCTAACTGAACCGTGATGAGGCGTTTCACGGCTTCTGTTCGCACACATTTCATCATATGTGCTGGGAAACAAGAGTAATTCATAAAGGGAAGGAGTGCAGTGGGTCAATCTTGACTTTATTTGCTTTAGGCCATAATTTAGGGCATTTACACCTTCCAGATTCATGAGTACAAGGGCTTGAACAGCAGTTCTGAAGTCGCTTTCTAGAAGAAATGGTTTGAGTTTCTTTACAAGTGGTGTCTAGGGTGAATCCAAGTGATTTAGCATTTGGTGAGTGTTAGGGTTCAAAACCATCAAGGTACATGTCACTGAGCCATATTTGTATTGTATCTTGTTTGTTGTTCTTGGCAAATAATAGAAATTCTGTCTTGGTTAGGTTGAGCTTCAGTTAAGCACTGCACATCCAGATCTGGATGATGTGCAAGCAGTGTTTGAGACGTGGAATATGTGAAGTAGAGGAGACATTCATGCATATTGGTGAATCCATTTTATTTACATATTAGTTCTTATTGGCATTTACAAAAAACATGACAAATTTATCACAGGAAGATAACATGGCAATATATTCAACAAAAAGCCCATAATAACCCCCAAAGCCCTCCCTGTGTAGGCTCGTTTAGGCACATCTCCGTACCATATACTGCACAGGGAAACTGTCACATAATTAAAGGCTATTCGGTGGTAAAGCTTCATAGTTCCAGAAACAGAGTCAACTCTCTCCAATCCCTGTCTCACAATCAGACAAGTCATCATCTTCCCTCACAGAGAACTCACAGCTCATGGGGCAGGGCATCAGAGGGTTCCAATTGGTCAGCAAGCATAGCCGCATAAGCCTGTGGGTTGTCTGAAAATTTCTTATCCTAGTGTGTTTTTCGCAAATGGCTTTCTTCACCATGGGCCATTCAGCCATGTCTCTCAGCCAATCAGCTACTTTTGAAGCAACAGGTGACACCCATCTAATGGTTATTCTTTGCTTGGCTAGCCCCAGGCCCTGGAGGAGAAACCTTCTACTATGCTTCTTCTGTTTTTTTAGCTAGAATCAGTTCCAGCAGGCACTGCCCAAAATCTTGGGGAAGGGACCACCCAATCACTACATTCAGGGAATCCAAAATTGTCCTAAGAATATATCCAATCTGGGACATCTCCAAAACATATATAGAAAGTCAGCTCCCTGCCCGGCACAGTGGTGGACTGGAGGATGGTCGCTCCAGGGTAAATTGCATGCAGTGTCCTCGAGGTGAGGTACACCTGATGAACTACATTATACTAGAGCAGCTTACACCTTGCATTTGTAGAGGCCCCCCTTCAACCCCTCATGGATTCCCTCCCATTCCTTAGCAGAAAGAGAAGCCCCCAACACCTCACTCCACCTGGGGTGTACTGGCAAATTGCTCAGAGGCAAATCCTCACTCAGCGTCCCATAGACATGCGTGATGTCGTATGAAAGGATGGGGAATAAATTGGTGCTTTATTTCAACAACCAGATAATTTTTTTATTGAAGTGTTACATCAATGCAAGAATGTTTGTTCTACCAGCAAAGCCACCCAGACAATCAGAAGGAATGTAGTTAAAATATAGGTGATATGACCACATCCAGGAAACCAGCACATGTACCTTCTTGTCAGCCTATATTTTTATCTCTACGTTTAAACCAATGGCATCCTAAACAAGGGCCTCAGGTTCAGAACTTGTCCTCTCCCTTTTCAGAATTTATGGAAAAATGGGTTTCAGCAGTATGCCTTGTTCCAATGCTGCTGTTGGGCTTGGGGGCCGGAGTGTTAACTTTGGTGACATCACCATTTATTTCAGCCTGAGGTATGTGCTGGTGTTTACATGGCATGAAGATGGGGAGAAATGCAGAGATGTATATGCTGGGTGATAAACAACTGATATTTTACACATTTGTATCTTAGGTAATTAGAGTAGAATTCACATAGTGAAGATTTATACACCAAAATAAAGGTATGTGGTTTTCCCAGAATCACAGGATTTTTGATCAAGAGCAACTTTGCTCGGTCCTCTGCATTGCACTGGAATTTAGTGCATCTGGCCATTAAAGTCTTATATAGAGTTTGATGGATGCAGGACATCCGCCAAAAATTGTTGGATGTCGTGTCTGTCCTATTTAGAGTGAAAAAATGGCTGTACACTCCATATAGGGTGGACAGGAATGCACTATTTTTTTGCAGATTTCCCAAATATGCCAAACTGTAAATAACCGCTTTGGACATTGGGCACTAGTTCAGATTGCATACCGATACCAACCATATTATGGTGAACATAAGACTCCACATCACCAAGACAAACAGATGTTTATTTAACAACCTAAATCATTCAATGAGATGACCTAAGACACTTGAAAAAATAAATATTAAAACAAAAAATGTCAAGACTGAAACATCACGTCCTGGTAATATGGAGACATCTGGTAGACTTTCCTGGAAGCCTTTTTAAGTAGAGTGAGGCACACAACATGGACCAATCAGAACAAAAAGAACATTACTTTCTGTTAGCTTTTCGCAGAGCACATTGTATCTATTTTCCCTAAAAATAGGTTTGACATTGAAGGTTCTAAAGCAACCTTCATGATAGACTTTATTGAAATGTGACCCATGAAACAATCAGATTGAATACTTGAAGATCACATGATGAATGGTGGCTCCACTTGATCTGACTGTGCTTATAGTATAACACTACTTCAGTGGAGGTCTTGTGGTACTGGAAAAGATGCAGAATCCACTGCAAAAATTCAGTTTGAGGGGAAGTTCCAAATCAGGATTATGACCTTTGGCACTGCATGGTACTTCTATGGGCAGAAAATAATCTGTTGGTACCATCAGTGAGGGTAGAACGTTTTCATACACTTATATTTCACAACTAAGTAGGTATTTCTTGGAAGGACAGTGGCAATATTTTTACACTGAACCAAGAAAGCCAAGATGCTAGAAATGTGTTCTAATTCATGTTTGTATCCTCCCTTTCAGGATTCCTGGTATGAAATGTCTCAGAAGGACAACAGATATGGAAATCAGTCTAAATACTAAGAATGTGAGCAAGATCAGTCCTTAAATGCCACATACTGGACACAAGAAAGAGAAGATGGCACTCCTCAAGGGATTTCACATACATTGGATACCAATCAAAGGAAAAAGGATACTTGTCTGTACATAGAGATCACAAGGAAATGTTTGTAAAAATAACTAATTTAAGGAAACACAAATGGATGGCCAGGTGATGTTATGTGCAAGGACGACCCATAACAATACCCTCTGTCTGCTTACCGTTTACCTCTCATAGTCCGGACAGAGTTACCATAGCACTTTCTATCAGGATCTGAATTGAATTTACAGAACCTTCTACTGATGAAGCAAAATCCTAAACAAGATACACATAACATAGGTTGATTTTTTTCTTTAAGATTCTATATAACTATATTATTTAAGAAGCCTTAACTATAAAATTCAATGGCCTTTTTTTATTCTAAGTCAAAGGAGATGGAAATTTGTTAGCTATGTATAATTGTCAAAAAACTTGTTTCACTTTTTCTCAATCATAACAACTGCCTTCCTTCATCTCCTTTGTTAGGCATAACAATCTCCCCTGTTTGAATCAAGCAGTGTTTACATCCTAAATATTTCAAGGAAAGCTTTTCTTTTCACAAAATGTAGTGCAAATGAAGTATGCACAGTTGATGATGGGGGCAGCCTCATAGAATTGATTCAGTACTGCAGATAGCCACTTGAGTCTCCGGTGGGATACGTGAAACATAAGAATACGTCTGTGATAATTCTTATTAGATCAAAGTTGAGGACTTAGGAAGGGGCTACTAGAATCACACATGCCCACGAGTTGTAGTAGGTTATTCTGCTTCCCTATTGGAGTTGTCAATACCCAACACCAGGGACATTGAGTACTCCGTGGAGCTGAGCTACCTGCTAACCCTGAGGTATTTCCAAGAATGAGGAATTACTGTGGGAATCAGTAATTCTGGTCACGACTCCGGTAGATATTTCTCATTTCTCCCCATTATTTTATCGGGAGACTCCTATTGGTTTTAGCCAACTGAGAGTCTGATTTTGATCTTGGCAGATGGGTCACTCCGTCACAACGGTGACGGATATCCTGCCTGTCGAATATATAAATCTCATGGGATATAATGAGATTTATATTTCGGCAGATGGGATATCAGTCACCGTTGAGATGGAGTAACCCATCTGCCAAGATCTAAATCAGGCTCTGAGTTTCTTAGAGAACTAGGCAAGACCTGCAGAGATACCATGGATCAGGCAAATACAAATGGGCCAGTAACTACCATTACCAGTCCAATTGGAATTAAAAGTGCACTCAGAATGAGGGCCATTATCAGCTACCTTCAAATAGATTGTGCAGTATGAAAAAATATGCCACAAAGTGCAAAATGAAGATTAGAAAGATTAATGTCTTTTTCCTTGCAGTTGCAAAAATTGAGGAAAACACAATCAAAATGTAATTAAGTTGAATATAATAAACAATGTATGGTTTTTAAATTTAGATGCATGCTATGCACTTTTATAGTACAACTGCTAACATAGTTAGTAAAGCATCCCCTATCTGCATTAAAATCTGTTTTTACTTTTTGTTTTTCAAAAACATAACTTCACTAAAATTGTTCTCACAGTTATTTTGACTTTTGTTGTTATTTCTGCAAATGATCTTGTATTGTGATCTTGTTTCAAAAGTTGACTAATATATGGTGTCTGTATTTCATGGCCAGAGGCCAGTATGGAGTGTGATGAAATAGAAGGTCACGCACTGTGATTCCAGTACAAACAGTGAGGCTGGAGCTGTCCTTGCATCTTATGAGGGGGAAACCTTAAAATCTATCATGATATGTTGTATAATTTGCGTATAACTGCCAGGGGAATTCTACTAAAGTTTCAGTAAAAATGCATCCCTATTATCTGAGGATCAGCACTCATGGCAGAGGCCCTGCTGTGTTGCGGGAAGGGCCTGCACTCGTGGCGGAGGCCCCGCAGTGTGGCGGGTTGGGCCTTCACTCATGGTAGAGGCCCGCAGTGTGGAGTCAGGGGCACGCACTCATGGCGGATGCCGGCTGTGGTGGTGGGGGGGGGGCACACTTGTGGCAGGACCTTCGTACTGCAGTTACCCATTGTGGAGTTCCCGCCACAAGTGTGGGCCCCCGCCACAAGTGGGGGGCCCCCGCTACGACTGTACGACTCTGCCACGAGTTCAGAGGCCCTTTGTGAATCAGCCCCTTAGATTTCAACTGAAAAAAAACAGGAAACTCCAAAACATATGCTTACAACACTTTTAAATGAATGAAGTTGTTCTTGTGACAGTTTCAATTTAAAACTAGAATAACTTATCCTAGCAGACTCTTCCAGGAGAGTTTGGATTGTCCCGGCCTTCACTTTACAACACGTTTACGCCTGAACTTGAGCATACTTTCGTTTTGTTTTTTATAGGGCAGCCATCTTTTTTGATAATTAGGGGTGCTGACACAAAATCGATAGAACTGAAGGGAATGTTGCTTGTGTAGCACTGTAATGGAAAATCTTAAGCATATTTCATTTGTGTGTCAATTGTATGATGATTTGCTGTCAACCAGAATAGTGCTGTTGTCAAATTCTAATGGAAAATCAGATAATGTACAGAACCACAATTCAAAAAAATTTAATTAAAGGAAATCTTGCTTTAAAAAGGTTGTTAGTATGATGCCTTTATGATAATTATGACATATAGCAATAGTTGTCTCTGCTTCATTGCTAAAACAAATAAATATTATTTAAAAGAAAAACAAATGATTATTGTTGTTTTACAGATAACAAAGATTTCTAAGAAACCTAAAAAATACCAATTTCTGCTCATTCATTTATATGCCTCACACAGCTATATGACCATTCTCCTGGATAACAAATCTTAGTTGACTAAACTGCCTTCTATGGTTTGTCTTCACTTGGAATGTCATTTACAACGTCAGAGAGGCCACACTGCATTAAAGGTTTCAAGGCCACTTGTCTGCTGATTCAGAAGGCTGCAAGGGTTCTCATTTCTACATAACTGGATGCACCCATCACCGCGCAGTGCACGCGTGCAGCGGGCGCGCGCAGCTGGCGCACCAAAGGCAAGCCCGCCTGTGCCCGTCCGCGCCCTGATGTCGCCAGTAGCCATGGACCCTGCTCAATTGGCCTCAAATCAAGGCCCCACATCGGGTTTGGTATATTCCAGCAAAGAGTTGTTAGAGTTGAGATTAAATCCCTTTCCTGCTTGTTGGTCTGACAATTGGCTGACCTTTGAGGGCCCTTTCACATGTCTAATTTGCCGGTTCCAAGGTATTCCTGCTGGTAAGGTGCCGACTTATGCGGCTCCCTGTTGCGCCTCTTTCAATACCCACTCCCCTGCCTCAAACCTGTCACATCCAGCAGCAATAACACTGGAAAACCCCCTAACAACTCTCAGACGTACTGAATCCTGAACAAGGTGACTGTTTTTGCACCCGTTATTAGTCCCTCCTAGCTACATATTCTACCAGCACTTTTTAATTTTGAGAGGGAAAGTACCGGCTCTTCTCAAGGGAAATGAAATACTTTTAATTGGAGAGTACCGGCAATTCTCAGAAACAAGCAGCTACCTTTCAAGCACTGGAAAGAGTTATTGACTCTGTTTTTCTTTTTTTTGCCGAAGTCGAGCGGAGAGTGAGGAGAGCGAGAACGAGAGGCGAGGTGCAGGGAGCGAGGATGCCGAACCGCTGCCGCCCACCATCGGTCCTACCCTTCGGCCCCCAGGTGCCCCGGACCCCATGCACTAGTCTCAGTGGGGGCTTAGCGGGGATTCCCGTCCGCCGTCCGCAGGCCGCTTCTCAGGGCTCAGGACGGTGTTTTCAGCGTCTTTCTCAACGTTATCCCGTGAGGCTCGAAAAGGCTGAGCAACAGGAGCAGTAGGAGCAGAGCAGAGCCTCCACCCCTGACATCGCCAGAGTGCGGGGGTCGGTGAGAGCGGCATGAGGGGAGCCATCACAGGAGAACTTTCACCCCTGACATCGCCAGAGTGCAGGGGTTGGCGAGAGCAGTGCGAGGGAAGCCATCACAGGAGAGCCTTCCCCCCGACACAGTGAGGAAAGCAGTGCGACCCCAGCGGTTAGCCAGGGTGAGCAGGAAAGGAGCTCCAACCCAACCGAGAAAAAGAGAGTGCAGTCCACCCGGCGTCCAGAGCCCATGACCGCGGAGCACAGCGCAGCGCCGGAGTGGAGTACGGCGAGTGGAGGGGCGGCTGTGCAGCTGTTCAGTAATTGAGCGGTATTGTGCAGCGTAGACATTTTAACTGCGCCCGAGAGCTTCGAGCGTTGAGAGCCGTGCTGCCTACTGGGAGGTACCTGGAGTACTGGAGTACTGGGGCATTTGGAATATCTGGAGCCTGGAGCATTTGGAGTGCCTGGAGCCTGTCTGAGCAGCCAGTGCGAGAAGTAAGTGGTGGTGGCGAGCGCGGCCGCCATTAGAGGCGGTTGTGAAGTAAGAGCGGAGGGTGCGGACCAAGGGGCTGCTTGACTAGGTCCCCCAGCCTGCGGACACCCTCTGTGCACCGCTTGCCGCCTCCCTCTCCCCCTGTTGAGACGCTGACCATTACAGTTTGCGTGGAGAGCCAGACATACTAACCAGACACATACAAGAAATATAAGGCCCTCACAAGAGAGATACTCCAACAAGTAGGCACACAGGTAAACAAACTTCACCACGTAGATCCCCAGTTCACGGCGCCTAAAGGATGACGCTCAAAAAGTCCAAGTTTAGCACGGAGGAGTGGGTGGAGGTGAACCCTGAAAACACGGCACAAAGAAGAGTAACTAGAAGTACTAGCACCCAAAAATCCCAGGACTCGGTCTCTGGCAATTCCCTCCCACAAGGTCTCATTACCCAATTCTTTCAGGCCCCCAGTGGTCCGACAGCCCCGGACGTGAGTCAACCAGGTCCCGAGGGCAGTGCCAAACCGGGGTCGCCAAAGCCCAACCAAGATCAATTTGGCCTTTACTCCAGCGAGCCTGCCTACACCGAAAAAATCGGAAGCCCGGAAGCACGACCCCAGCCTGTCGCCAGGGTGAAGAGCCTGTTAAGGATCACAGCTGACGTTCACACGAGACCCACTGCGGGGGCATACACGGAGACAGGCATTGCAAAGCAAAACGTGGCTACTGCACCCTCTCCCCCAAAGAGCACTGGGAAGCGACCGAGTACAACGGTGACACCCCGGTCAATAACGAAGTCGACCTCTCCGGGTAAGGTCGCGCTAACTGCATCGTTCCTACAAAAATTAGAACAGTCAATAGAACGCACACTTGAAGCCACACCTATAAACTCAGGTAGAATCAATGCAGGGAGAACATCGCAGACGGAGGAATGGAGCCCCTTGGGCCTGACACAACATCAAGACTCTATCGACGAAGTCACTGTCAAAGATTTAAACCTGACCGTAATAAGAGAAGTTCAAGACACCATGGCTAGGGCCTTACTATTGAGCAACAACACAGGGTCCTGACTCTTTCCCAGCAAGGCTGAGTCAATTCAATATAAACAACAACACAAATGCCAATGCTGGACTCCAATAACCACTTTTTATATCAGGTAGTGGTACGAATAAAGCATACCAAACCGCTTTTTACTTACGTCAGTAATTTATTTTAGTCAATTCGAGTCACTAGTTGAATTATTTTCATTCTGTTTCACAAGACAGTTTTTTTGTGCATATATACATTATATACAAAAACACGATATTTTAACAATTGCATAGAATTTTTACAAATTTACATTTATACCATCACATACACATATCACTTTCGCTCTTCAAACATACATCTTTCAAACCCAAGCAAGAAACTTTAAGTCTTTTGGAATAGGGCCCTTTGTCACTGCCTTATTAAATCATATGCAGTCATAAATGATGTTTGTCTAGTCGTTTGAATTTAACATTATGAAGAGTAAGTCAGTCAAGGTTTGAATCCTATCTTGTCTAGACAACTTTTTTAGAATCCATTTATCAGTGACAGAGAGACTGAAGTGGTTGACGCTTTTCGAATCCCTTATTATGGGATTCTCCTCAGGACCAAAAGATTCTAAAAAGACAAAAAAATATATATACAAGTCACCTTCTTTGAATCACCACGCTTATAGTGTTTCTAAGTCCAGACTAAACACCAGTATGCACATGCCTACCTTGTGAATCCTGCAGTGTTAGTGTCTCACAAGGGAGGTGTGGACAAAGTCTGCAATTACAAACATAATGACGGTACACGTGTTACACACACAGAATTGTTTGGTTTACCATAGGCTAAATAATTTAGCACATTGTGTTGGAATTGCACTGACCTGCACGCCGTTTTGTCGGTAATGAAAGTTTCTAAAGAGTAAAATGTGATACACTAGTAAGTAACTTTACTCAAAAGCATTAAAGAAGCACTGTATTATTAAAGTGCTGTAGCGTCTTACCCAATTTAGAAAAGTATTCGGCCCGTTCTGGGGTTCAATGCGAGTCGCGCTACTTGTGCACACAGAGGGATTAATTAATGGATTCTCTTAAAGAGTCCTGTGAAGAGAAAGTATAGTAACAATCAAATTTAGAGTTCTCCCTTATGCTCCGTGCTGCCGCTTGTAAACAAAGGGCTTGTGAAGACTCTTACGTGAAAAACAGCATCTCCGCTCATTCTTCTCCGTGTTCCCTTGTTTGAAAAAAGCCGTCCTTGCTTTCTTATTCTTAGCGCGATCATGTGATCGCAATGTTGACAAGAAAAATTAAAGGGGCCCACACCAAAGTGAACACTACTGGTGCAATAAAGCTTTATCAAACTGACACGAAGAGTTTTTGACAATGATGTGAAGACGTCTGTATCTCTGTATGTTGTTCTCTCATATGCGAGACTGGATTGTCAAACACATAGGGCCTTACTATGGCAGTCCACGAAGATGGAAGTTCAAGTCGATCTCCTGCACTCAATTGCCCAGACCTGGTGCGCCAAGATGATAAATTAGCAAAGCTAGAGGCTCTATTCGAAGCCCAATTTGCCCACGCGGTTAATATCAACTCGTGTGCCGTCATTATAGAAAAATGGGCAAGTCTACCCGAAGTTCTAAAAGACATGCTTGCACTAGCCAAGGGTCTGGGAGAGAGGTCTCCTCAAGTACAAGCCGCACAAAAGTTACCAGCTCTGACGAAAGTGCATGACGAAATGACCGACCATTGCACCGCGGTTATTAGATCACCAAAAGATCTACTGGTAGGGCCATGCAGTAATCTCATCTAGGCAGAACAAGGGAGCGGGGACCTCGAGGTCTTGGACCTCGACACCGAAAGTGACGACTCATACGTCACCATACCTCTCTCGGAGAAGGCCAAAGGCGCACTGGCTAGTGTAATTGCTCCGCTGTCAAGGAGAGCCAAAAAAAGACTAAAGAAACAACTAAAGAAATCTAAAGTCAAAAGCAGGAACATATCACCAGCCATATTAACCTCTGGCGCCACCGAAACTAAAAGTAGCCTTAAACCACCCTTTCCCATCTTCGTCCCTAAACACGCACCCAAGACCGACAAGCCTAGCGACGCACCTCTCGTCCCACGCGAGGCCCTCAGATATCTAACCCCTCACTTGGAGGAACAACCCAACGTGGAGGCTCAACTAAGGTCTTCACAGGTGGTAATCGGCGCACAACCCAGCGCCAACGGCCCAACTGGTTGGGCACTTCAACGTAAGACAGAAACAAACCTTTCACTACACCAAGGGGCACAGCTGGGACAGCCCTGCCTGGTAGGACTACTGAGGTATCCGGCAGTCAGCAGCCAGGAGTTACATATAAAAACCTCCCACACCAGAATGCAATCAACGACGAGTGGCAAGGACCATCAAGAGAGGCAGGACTACCAATCGTGGCGTCAGACAGACAGCGGCCAGGAGGCTCCCATAAAAACCTTCCACTTCCAATTCATCAGAGGCCCATGTCCTTGGGAGAAGGGGTACAACGGTGCTCCACCGAATGTAAAAATCCATCAGAAATACATGAGCTGCTCCTCACTCCCAGATACACAGCCATGGGCTCCTTTGACATTCTGAACAGGTCCAATATTGTTCGACTCTTCGGCCATATTGACTCCCTGGCACAAATCACCTTGGAGATGATCGAATGGGTGATGTTTAAGAGCTTGGAGACAGACACCCACGGTGACTCCACCATAGTCGGATTTGCGAATCAGCAAGCCTAACAGGCTGTCCTCAACGGAGCAATACAACTGGCAGAATGGGGCATAGAAGTCACCGCCCCCAGGGCACCAAAATACCCGTATGTCCTCAGACCTCATTACGGCCTTCAAGAACCTATCTCTGTTCTCAAAGGCACAAAATCAACCCGTCCAGATGGGGTATCGAAATCAGGGAGGCCAAGAACCCCGCTAAAAATAAAAATCCTGCTAAAAGAAAAGCAGCGTAGAGTGCAGTGGCCTCAGCAAGGACTGGCTCACATGGAGGACACTTGGAGACAGGGCTCCTAACCCACCCTACACCCATGAAAACAGAGCACGCGTAAATCCTTCAAGGGGCCAAGAACGCAAGCAAACCATCATCTCATGGAACATCGCGGGGCTAAATATTATTTTCAGGGACATGACCACTCTTGATTACCTTGCACAGGGGGATATATTGTGCATTCAGGAGACCTGGGCGAGGTCACCGACCCCAATAGCTGGCTTTTACGGACATTTTAAATCAGCAACCAAAAGGACGATCGTTGGTCGCCCGTCAGGGGGACTTTCCATTTTTGGAAGCCATGCCTGCAAATTTAATGTAAAAGAACTAAATCTGGAGTCATCCGACCTGCAAGCCATCACAATAGAAGGGTTGAGAGCGGATCAAACACCCTGCCCGCTTTTATTAATCAACTGCTATCTCAACCCAGCAAAACTTCATTCCCCTCACGCCTTGGAATCACTTACCATCGCTCTGGAAGACCTACTAATAAGCCGCTTGCACCATGATGTAATAATAGCGGGTGACTTAAACCTGAGAGGCCTGGACCTGATCCCTGTGGCACCCCCAAGTAATAAGTCAGCCCAATTGATTGAACTTCTAGCAAACTACAATCTACAATCCACCCACGGGACTCATAAAATGAGCCACCCCGCATGGCCCGCTAATCCGACTTTCAGGAATGTCTCCACTATAGATTATATCTTCACCAATGAAGGACTGGCTCACAAACTTTGCAATTTCACCGTGGATGATAGAGACGAAAGCGACCATAGGCCCCTCCGAGCCATATTCAATCTGACACGTGAACAGGTGGACCCCCACGAAGTAATTGGTACGACCACAGGCGCAGAACATCATCTAGTCCTCAAAAGAATAAAATGGTCGACCAATCTCAGCCATAGACTTTCGGTATATGTAGCCACAGGGTGGCAGAACCAAGGCCACAAGACAGTGTGAACACCATACACCTATGGGATACCTGACCAAGGATATATTGAAGTGCCTGGGTAACACTCATCAACCAAGAAGCAGCCAAAAAAACACCAGGCCATGCCGCCTAAAAACGCAGAGCCTGAGACAGATGAAGCATGCACTCAACAAGGCAGCTAGGGCAAAAAAGAAAGGCTCCCACCTGCCAGGGGCGCCCCCCATTGCCGTTTTGCGAGCCAATTACAATAAGAAAATCTGGGAATTGAAAAGAAAGCGGACCGAACAGAACTGGCTGACCGTGTTTTCCTTAATCAATGAAAAAGACAACAGCAAGCTCTGGTGCTATATCAACAGCTTGTCATCTGGAGGCGCATATAAGGAAAACTGTGTTGCAGGTAAAGTGTGGGAACAGTATGCGAAGGGGCTGTATACCAGTGAGCCAAATCGGCCAACTCCCTGCAAAACCGCGTGGTCCAAAGTGGCAGCCGCTGCCATCAAAACTGAAAGCGCACCGACAGAAGAACTAAGACCGACCCGACCAGGAAAATTTTCGGAGGTGGAGATAGTAAAGCAGATCAAGGCCATCAGAACTGACCGCACCCCTGGCCCTAACGGGATCCCCGCCCAGGTTTTTAAGTCCGCCCCAGCCTTCTTTGCAACTAAACTTACTCCTTTATACAACCACTCATTCGCAACCGCAATCTTGCCAACTTCCTGGAAAGGCTCAATCCTATTCCCCATTCAGAAAAAATGCGATCGCTTAAACCCGGCTAATTACAGACTCATAGCCCTTCTTGACATTGAAGCTAAGGTTTATGGCCGCCTTCTCTTAAAGGACCTGGAGACCTGGGTGGATAAGAACGGCATTCTTCCGCCCTCACAGACTTGCTTTAGGGCTAACAGTTCCACTCTAGATAACATCATAGCACTCACGTACCTCGCGAAGAAGGCTAACACGAGGAATAAGTTGCCTCTGTTCTGTTGCTTTATAGACTATTCCACGGCCTTTGATCGAGTGAACAGAAGCTGGCTTTGGGCAAAACTAGAGACCTGGGGGCTCCCCAAAGCCCTGCTAAAAACCATAAAAGCACTTTATGAGGGGACCTGGGTCCAGGTGAAACTAAGCCCTACAATCACAACCACAAGAATTGCCACCAACTCTGGTTTAAAGCAGGGGTGCGTCTTGGCCCCCCCTACTTTTTAATCTATACACAGCGGACATGGGGCAAGCTCTGAAAGATGCCAACCTAGCACCTCCTAGACTGGGGAAGCTGGTCCTGGGAACGCTCAAGTACGCAGATGATACAGTAATAATGGACCACACCAGGGTAGGGCTTCAAAGAGCCTTAAATAATCTCGCCACCTACAACAAGGAGAATGAGCTATGTATCAACGTGAACAAAACTAAGATAGTAATCTTTGGCAAATACCATCACAAAACAAAAACTTCATGGTCCCTGGGGGAGCATCGAATCACCACGGCCCCATTCTACAACTACCTGGGCATATGGGTATCTGAGAGGGCCACCGCAGTTAAACATCTGAAGGAGCTTAAACCAAAAATAGACAAAATAATATCGTCTTTAAGACGCTTAAGCCATGGCCTGGCCAGTCCCTCAGCAGAACCGATGCTGACAGTTCTCAGGGCTAAACTGATCCCCGCCATCACGTACGGCCACATTGCCTACCCAGGGGCATTCGAGAATGTGGTCCAAGCGGCCCAGGAGAAAGCATATAAGATGGTGCTACGGGCCCCTAGACAGGCACGGAACAACAGGCTAAGACTAGAAATAGGCCTGAAACGACCAGAGTTGGCACTACTGGGGGATTTGCTAAAATATTATATTAGAGTATTGAAATCGCCCGAAAACAGCTTAAAGCACTTCCTAAAAACCATCGTTGGCGATGTAGGCTCCCCATGACACTCCAAGGTGGAATTAGCCATTGAAGTTCTGAAAATCGAGGGAAGGAGCCTGTATCTTCACGAAATTCCATATTCCGCCTGGGCCCAAGCCGTTAAGCGCCAAGTCCAGTCCATCTCTTTTGAGCTTGACATTTCTTTGCTCCGGTACAACCCACTAACTCTGGCCCTGGACAAGTCCTATATCCCCAGCAAACCCCAACCATACCTGCAAGACTCATTAACAACCCATGCAAGACAGAAAATTTGTTTATGCGCCTTTTGGCTCTCAGGATCGTGGACTTTAACCCAAATTGGGCTCGAACGGACGGAGCCATTGCTTGCCGACTTTGCAACTATCGCAGAGAATCCTGGCTACATCTGCTATGTTGCTGCACAAAGTTGGCTAGCGACCGACAGCGATTGCTGCGTCCGGCATTACGGAACCTGGGCCATAGAACATGCAGAGAGGCCTCGGACTGGTGTTTCTCAGAAACCACGACCTGCTTATTAACCAGGGCCGGCAAGTTCATCCATCAAGTTAAAATGGCACTCAATTCCCAATTAAAGGCTACTGCTCTGATGGGCCCCGACAGTGGGCTTAGCGCTTTCCCCGTCACCCCAAAGTTGTCAGCCTACAGTTAACTCAGGGAGACGTCGAAAAGTAATTGGAACCATCGGACTGAGGCAATTAATCTGGGTCCGCTAAGGGTCTGATGCAGAATCTACCCACTGTCAACTGGCTCTGCAGCGCGACTGATGATGTCGAACCTCTATACGTCTCTCAGACTCTAGCAGGTGTAGTCTCATGGAGAAATCAAAACCCTGATTGGACAATAGTAGTTAACACAGTTAGTTTTGTAACTATATAGTTGCACTAATGGTTTTACTTGGTTTTGGCCGAGAAGGGGGGGTATTTCATTGCATTTTATTGTAGTTCATTGTATCTTATACTGTAAAGATTTTAAGTAATCACACAGTTTATCAATAAAACTACATAACTCTCAGACAGGATGGAGAAGTCTGCTATGTAATATTAGATCTTTGCCCAAGCATTCTGCCGAGGTTTGGGATATTTTCTCCTCTGTGCAGCCTGAGCTTGGGTTCCTGACTGAAACATGGCTAAAGCCCCACTCCGTCCCTTCCATTACCCTAGACTTGCCTGAGGGTTATAGGCTTATTCAGATGGACAGACAATTAAAGGTAGGGGGTGGAATCACCATAATATATAGAGATAACATCAAGGTTACCGCAATAGAACAACGATGTAATGCTATCATGGAAGTGATGGTCTTCCGAATAGATTTTTCGTCCCAATTGAGTTGGAAGGTGGCCTTAGTCTATCGACCCCCTGGTCCCCAAGCCGAATTTCCACTACAACTCACCGAATTACTTACCCCTCATGTGATCTCGAGCAGTAACTTCTTATTGCTGGGTTACTTTAACATCCACAGCAAAAATGTACTTTCAATGCTGATGCAGTGACACTCTTGGCAGACCTAGCCCTCTTTGGATTATCCAAGTTCAATGAAGGCCCCACACATACAGCAGGCCTCACATTTGACATCATTTCTTCCAATTCTTCCAATGTTATATGTGAGCCCCTGCAACAACTATCATGGTCAGACCATGCGTCAATTAGATTCTCTATTCATGACCCAAGGAAGACAAATAAATCTAATCCTGTCCTCCATCACTCCTGCAGACAATGGAAGAAAGTCACCCCGTAGGGCTTTCAAGCTTCCTTTCTTGGGCCTTGGACCAGAGCACGGGATAATATAGAGGATGCTCTGGCCAAATCCAATCTGGTGGTCTCCAGTGCCAATGACCAACTGGCACCACTGAAATCACTCCCTAATATTTCCAAGCGCACTCAGACTGTCTGGTATTCTCCTCAGCTTCGAGCTCAGAAGTAACTCTGTGGGAAACACGAAAGACGATGGCGTCTCACCCATGATGAGAAAGACAGAGACTGGTTCTTGATTGCTCTGTCTAATTACCATGGGAGAATCAAGGCGGCACGTAAAGCCCACATTGCACTTCAATTGGATCAGGCTCACAATGACCCAACCAAAAGTTCTATAGTGCTTTACAAACCCTAAGGCTTGTGAGAATCTAGTGGCTCCTACACAAACACTTTGCAATGACATCGCTAATTACTTCACACAGAAAATAGAGCTCATTTACGGTAAAATAGTTTGGCCAGGGAGCCAATCCCCGGATAATACACCTCCTGTTCAGCCAGCACAGATAACCTCCCAGTTGCTTTAAAGTTCCCCTCCGGTGACACTGGTAGAGCCAGAAACGCTGATTCGTACTGTCAAATCAGATTCCCCCCTTGATTCCATCCCGGCCAGAGCCACCACCACTCTTGCTGGTCAACTGTTCTCCTCTATCAAGTGGCTTCTTAATCACTCTCTGAGAGAGGGCCACGCCCCGTTAGAATGGAAAGCAGCACAGGTCATGCCTATCCGTAAAAACATCAAGGCCCCGCCGACTGAGCTCTCTAATCTCGTCCCATCTCGCTCCTTCCTTTCCTGAGCAAGCTACTGGTGAAGCATATAAATAAACATCTCTCCAACCATGTCGAGCTGACTGGTAGTCTAGATCCTTCCCTGTCAGGCTTTAGGCCCTAATATAGCACAGAATTAGCCCTACTAGCGGTCACAGTTAACATCAGGATGACACTAGACAGAGGCCAATCCACGATTCTGGTGCTGTTGGACCTATCCGCCGCGTTCAACACAGTTTCACACCAGATTTTGCTCAGGAGATTGAAGGAGATCGAACTTAGAGACTTGGCTCTTCAGTGGATGACAAGCTTTCTATCTTCCCGCTCTCAGACCGTCAATCTTGGCCTGTATCGTTCAGCGCCTATAGAATTGACCAAGGGAGTGCCCTAGGGCTCTTATCTGAGCCCATCTTTGTTTAATATCTACGTGGCTCCCTTGGCCAACCTTCTTAGGATGTATGGGTTTATCCCCATCTCCGACGCTGATGATACACGGCTGCTTTTTCCCTTTGATAAATTCACTCCATAGGTACAGTTGGCCTTCTCTTCAGGCATGAGTGCTATCTCACAGTGGATGAAGAGTAACTTCCTCCAATGCAATGTGGGGAAGACAGATATTATGCTCTTTGGAGAGGCCACATTGCAATGGACCCCTAAATGGTGGCCAGCTGATCTGGGTACCCCCCCCGCTCCAAAAACCTGTGTTAAGAATCTAGGCATTCGCCTACAACAGGCCCTTACTTTGAAGGAGCACGCTGCTCAGACAGCTGGTTCCTGTTTATTTACGCTGGGTTTGCTGCACTGAGTCTTCCCTCTGCTCCATGATTCAACTCGGAAGACAATGACCCAGGCACTTATTTTAAGCCGTCTGGACTACTGCAATGGCCTGTTGATCTCTGCTAATGAGTCTTCACTTAGCAGATTGCAGGTAGTCCAGAATAAGGCGGCTCGTTTGGTCCTTAACGCCCTTTTCAGAACAGCCTCCCGTCCCCTGCTCTATCAGCTCCACTGGCTCCCTATACGGGAACGGGTGAAGTTTAAAATCTGCTGTATCATACATAAGGCTCTGCTCACTCTCTGTCCCACTTATCTTTCTGATAAATTCATACCATATACACCTTCGAGGTCACTTCGCTCGTTATCCAAGTTCTTTCTTGAGGTTCCTAGAATCAGAAAGGCCAGATTGGGCGGAAGTCCCTGCCTTATCTGGGCCCTCGCTATTGGAACGAGCTTCCTTTACATCTTAGACAATGTTCGGAATATCTTCAATTTAGGAAGCAGCTCAAGACTACTCTCTTCTGTTTCTGATTCTCAGCAGATAGTCATCCATATGCCGTCCGTCCAACCACCGAGATACCTTCGGGAGGCGATTCTGGTGCTATACAAATAAATAAATAAATAATTAGAATCCTAAAAGTAAATAAACAAGTGATGGTATTGTCCAAAGAAAAAAAAATCAAAAATGACTGCCGGTGCATGTGCATGCATGCACACACAGCTAACTATCTTCAAATTTTTTACTTTTCCTAAAACCATGTCAAGATGTGCTTAACGACATACTTACATGCGCATGTGACCCCCCTGGAATGTTTTTCTTCAAAGAAAATGCTTTCTCAGATAGCTGCCCATGCTGTGCATGAATCCACTTGTGCTGTGATGCAGTCATGGCCATTTGTATGTGTTTTTAAAGGTTGGGCTACCATTACAAGATGGCAGACAGAGATTTTCAAACAGTACATTTAAAAAAAAGTTAGTGCAGGATGACAAATTTAAAGAATTGAGTGATGCACTAGTGTGGGAAGCTGCCCTGATATATTATATCCACAAATATAAGTGGGCACCTTGCACCAGTCCAGACAACCCTTATGGTGATTTAAGAGGTCTTAGACAACCACAGAAAGCTCTCTAAGTGGTAGATGTGGAGAGCAGCCTTCAGGCTTAGTCGAGAAGGAATGTAAAGCAGCTTGTTTTACCGGAGTGCCGACTTATAGTATAAATTACAGGAAAAAGAACCACACCAAGTATTTATAAAAATATGTATTTATTATATGATGCTCTCTAGTACGTTCCAATATCTCCTACACGCAGATAAACACAATGCACACAATATTTTAGCAGAGAAACACAGAACCATGACTCGAGTCAAGACAGTGTCGAGAGGACATAGAAGTGCTGGGACCCCAAGGAACCACCCAAGGTGAGTAGATAGGTACCACACAGAGAGCATGTGCATTGTGGAAACACGACTGTGTGCTCCATACAACTCTATGTGCAAGTTGCAGTTGGATTTTTAAAGATTAAGGAGCCTTCCCAATGGACCCTGAAGAAACGCCGTGGAAGACAGAAGGTTGGAGAGCCACCCCACCCGTGGATACCCTAGTACACACGTTACCTACACCAGGGCAGTCGGGTGCATACGTGTGAGGTGATGTCGGAAACCGCTCTCCAACCCAATGGAGGACTTTAGCAAAGGGCCGCTGGTCGAGAAGGAGAAAGTGTCCAGTGGAATCCAAGGATTGATTCTTGATGAGAGGTACCTGCAAGCAGAGGGGACAGAGTCTATGTCACTCACGGGTGACTAGGAGACTTGGAAAACGAATGCCCTCCGATGTCGGGTGTTGCAGGATGGGTAACGATGACCAGCTGTGAGAACCAGGCGGCTCTGAGGAGGACCAGGAGCTGTGCATGAGTTGACCCTACGAAGGATGTCGAGTGCTGAAGGGTCAGTGTCATGCGGGAGCACCAACAACCTTTAGCAAAGGCAAGCTAAGCAGGAATCAATGAAGGAGCAACTTAGGGACCAGTATGGTACAGGGGACTCACCAAAGGCAGGGGAGTCAGGTCAGGCCCTGAGTAGTCAGGGGAGCCCAAAAGAAACAAGTGTGACTCTCAAGTGTACCCACAGGCCGGAGGCACTGGAGTCAAGAGAGGCCCTCAAGCAGCTCAACAAAAGATGCAGGACACGATGCAGACAATGTGGTGTGGCTGAAGATTATAGTCACTGGAGGTGCTCTAGGTTGGGGCTACTTGGAGCCCAAAGATCTTCTTGCAAAGAAGCCAACAAGCTTTTGCAACTGCAAGTTGGATGCAGTGCACAGGGGTTCAGTTATTGCAACCCCCACGATGGATACCGGCCTCAAACTTGGTGAGAGGGCAGGGCAGGCCTCGGGAGCTGTGGAAAACCACCACTTGTGTTGCAGAGCCCACAGAGTCCGAAGGAGCTCAGGATCTATAGACCGGTCAACTTAGTTGCGGTGCCTGCAAATGCAGGGGAGTGACTCCTTCACTCCAAGGGAGATTACTTCAGGTGTATTTGATGCTTCACAGGCGTTGGAAGGTTCCTATATGATGCTCAGGCACAGAGAATGCAGCAGACTGGAAGGTCGATGAAGTAAGGTCCAAACGAAGTCCAGATTGCCCACAGAGTAGAAGTACAGTGGTGTTTGATCTGAATATTATCCCACAACGAATCTAGGGACCTACACCTAGGTAAGCCCTTAAGTACCGTAGGGAAAGGGTTGGGAAGATTCAGGGGACCCTCCCTGGGGAGGGTCTGGACAGAGGGGAGGTTACTCCCATGTTGTTTGTCCAGTTTCGCACCAGAGTGGGAGCCAACGGCTCCCAGAACTGATTTGACATGGACTATGCACAGGGACACCAAGTGTGCCCCTCATGCAGACTTTCTGGCGCTGGCAAGCGCACCCACCTGCTCCCAATACACTAAATCCTGTCTGGGAGGTGGTCGCACCTCCCTGTGACAGGATGCCTATTGTTCCACCTTCCTCTACTCGAGCTTGGCTCAGCAGCAGGAGGGCAGAAATGTGTCTCTGGTCGGGAGCAACCATTTTGTGCTGTCCGGGTCTAGAAGACTGGTACTGGGAACACGGAGAACCTAACAGAGGACTCTTCCAGTGCTTGGAATCATACTTGGGGGTATGATTCCAACATGTTTGATACCAAACATGGATTTGTTGAGCCGTTTTCAAGATGGTCATCGCGTAATTACGCTGTGCCCCTCTATATAGTATATGGCTGCCTCACTAACAACCTCGGAGAATGGACTTCGTAGGCTGCAGGGGTGTCCTGCTTATGCAGGGGTACCCTCTCACTTAGAACCAAGCACCCTGCCTTCAGGATTGCAAAGGCCTGATATAGGAGTGACTTATAGATTTTAAGTGCAGTGACCCTTAAATATAGTAAACCTATATCTTCAGTAAGTGGTGTATGCACCAACTTACACAGGCTGCAGTGGCAGGCCTGTAGTTCCATTTTGCATGGTCTCCCATGGGTGGCATAATGCATGCTTCAGCCCATGGGAGACCTCTGGGGTACCTATGCCCTGGGTCCCTTAGTACCATATACTAGGGACTGATAAGGGTGCCGTAGTATACAATTTGGAGTGTACCTAAGTACTCAACACAACAATTTAGGGAGAAAGCAGATAGACTGGGGTCCTGATAAGCAGGATCCCAGTAAGGCTAGTCAAAATACAGCTTAGCACCTGGCAAAACGTGGCGTTAACCATAGAAGTAGTTCCTACTTTCCTACAACTAGAAATCTGCAGTTGTCAGGCCCTCGCAAACAAGTTTTACAATAAAAAAATATATATAAAATAAGCAATGAAGAAGGGAGCGGGAAGGGGAGCTGTGGGGCAGTATCAGACCAGGGGAGGGGGCGATCAAAGTGATAACTGTAAGTGCAGGGTGGGGAACTGAGGGACAATGTGTGGATGGGACAGAGAGTGTGGAAAGACATGCACTCCAACTGAGTGCTGGAACACAAATGAAAAAGTTGTCCATTGCTGTCAGAAAGGAAAGACTCCAACTCAGCTAATCGGACACATAGTAAAGAAGAAATGTTCCAAGGTTCAGCACAAGAAAAATGAAGAAAGCCATTGAATAAGTAATAGGGAGGAACAGAGATAGACAAGAAAGTCATCCAATTATGATCAATGCACTGACAGAGAGCCCAACCCATGTTATATTATATTGCAGATAACACGTCTTTGACAACATACAGCTAATGCTGTCTAGGCAAAACCTAACAACCACTTTTAATGCCAATGCGCCTGGGTGTAATGTGCTAACATGCAAGCATTGGCTCATTAGAACTAGGCACACGGGGGCAGTAAGCACGAGCGGGGAGAGAGGGCTATAGTTGCAAAGTAGTCACTCATGCAGTTCAATGTAAGAACTTGTGTGGAGTTGAAAGGATACACTCAAAGAGCCAATAACAGTAGGTGAGAGATGAATACTTCCCTGGGCTTACCCAAGACATGATTGACCGAGAACCATGCCAATCGCTGGAACAGACAGGCTGAGTAAAGCCACTATTTGAAGTGGCTGAAACCAAAGCCCATTATCAAAAGGCCTGTTTGAAAGCTGCACTGTCAAAATCCATTCCTAAATAGGGGGGTCCCTAGAGCTGCAGTTTTCAGAACATTTGTGCTGCAGCACCACCCTTTCGAATCACCAGGAGAAAAAATGTTGGCCCCTCAGAGACACTCTCCTCGCACTTAATGTTATAGCAGGTAGAGACAATTATTTATCGAAGAACCGGCTCAAGCCGCTGAAAGCAAGGGAGTCTAGGAAAAAGTTGGATCACAAAGGCATTTAAGGTAAAGTAATCCCCTATTTCTCCCAAACGGGAGCTGTGAAAATACAGTATTATTACAGCCCCAAACATTTTTCTATATATTAGTACCTTTGCTTAAAGGCTTACACTGTAAGCAGCCCCCACAGTATTGGTAGTCCCGGACAATTTATTGCAATTCAATACAATTCACAACAATGAAGAAGAGACAGGAGAGGGAGTGACCATTTCCACACCATAATCAACATGGCATCACCAGTGTGCTACAGTATTGAAAGAGCTCAGCTACAAAATTGCTGGTATGTTGGTCCCATTGTCATAGCCAAGCACTGAACGAAATGTCAACCCAAGAGCCATCAAAATCCATAGCACTCTGTGATTCCCAAGCAGGAGCAAGGAATCCCAGCAGGGAACATGCATCATGAACATTAATTCCTATTTAAATTGTGGGGTGGTGGTGGGCAGGAGAGTGAACGTCACTTAAATGTAGAAGGAAAGGTACACAACGAAGTCACTTCCCATTATCAACTCGGACTGACGTCTTTCTTGACATTCAAGGAATATTCTCTACCCTGATGAAAGAAATAATTATAATGAAATAATGATAAAGGTCTCACAGCAGCATCAGCTTACAAGAACAGGGCTCATAGTACTAACCGCACCCAAGAATCAACAGTCACCCTGCTTCCCCAAGAACACATTTACATCTATAGAGGTAGCCCAGAGAAGACATTGATTGAAAACCTTGATAAGGGAGAACTGAAACCTGCATCATCCAGCACATATTGAATGAGGAAAAATCAAGAGTGTAACGATCTCTAACAATAAGTCAGGTGCGTGTGTGGCCTTACTGAACTGAAGCTTGGTAGCCCACAAACTCTTGTGAAAGAGGAGGACCATGCCAAAGCCCGAATCAGACAGATGAGTTTCATCCTATCACCAGCAAAAGAAAGAAATAACACACACTGTGTCACCAGATAGAGACTCCAGAATTACAGTGTCATATCTTTTGGGATTATCATTCCCCACACAGAATGGGACCGGAACATAGGAAGGAAAACTGCACTCCTTCGAATTGCAGAGGTAAAAATGAGGGAACTGAAACCCAGCTAAGATAATTGTATGATCACAAACTTCAATAAGCCTCTTGTTCCAGAATACCATGCAGATTTGCAGGTTTTAGTCCTTGTCTGGATTAATGCCAAAATTGGTGAAAGAAGAGTGGCCTCAAAAGGAATTTAATCTGGGACTTGCTAAATTCAATAGAATGTGCTGTTGAAGGCTGCTCAAAAAGAAACGTTTGAAAATAATTAGCTTTAGATAGTGATTTGAAACTGCAGAGAAGAGATGGAGGGCAAATAATTGAAGAGGTACTCTATCAAAGCTGTATTTAATCCTCTTAAAGTTGCCCATCCAGTCCCTATTATTTTGCCATTTTGGATTCTGAATCAAAAAGCCTTCAATTTTAATCCAGGAACTATAGCACTTTTCAATCTTTTTCAGATTATAAATCCTTCATTAGGTCGAGACAGAAGCAACAAAATGAAAAACCTTTAGATTGTAATTTGTGTGTAATTCATTAATTTTTGTTTACGACATTGTAACCTTGACTGCCCTTCAATGTTTCATTTTGTCATAATGCACTAAATATTGCTACTCCCCCAGCCCCTCTCTCCCTCCCGTCCAGACTGCTCCTCTCCTTGTATCCATAAGGTCTCCAAATTAAAAACCTCCAACCACACCCAGCATCTCCTGAGAGAGGTTCTGGTGGTGAGGCCCTGGGACTGCCCTCCTAGGGAAATAGATTTGTTGTGGGGGAATTGTCTAAATTTTTAATATAAGGCTGAGTACCATCATATTTGTACAAAGTGGTAAATATAGGATTAGATGTCAAGTCTCCTAGACCCATGTCTAAAGCCTACCCACGTCACTGCATCTAGCAATGGGAATGGAGTGATGGTTCTCTGTCCACCCTCCCACTTCAGAAATGTACTTGTCTTCTTGCAGGTCCTGACCAAGTTTTTTTAAAGACTGTCAAAAAAAATGAACTTTTTTTCTGAGCACTTTCAGGTTTTTCAGATAAGGGAATAAAATAGCAGAAGGAAATTCTGAGTCCTTTTCTCTCACCGGTGGCGCAGTAGGTGAGTACTCAGAAGCAATACACATGGATTCTGTTGTTTAGCATTAGTGTCCCAAAACTATTTAAATTGAAATTGAACAACAAAGTAATTTCCTTTTATCCTTGGTAGGTCACTCATTTGACTTACCAAGGGTATAAGGGTACACTGATGGCAAGCCCTCAAGGCTACTTCTAAGAGGTGATAAGGAATAGGAAATAAGATAATTAATTAATTAATTAATTAATTAATTAATTAATTAATTAATTAATTAAGGGTTTGTAATGCGCTAGAATCGACTCCCTAAGGAGTATCTCTGCGCAGTAGACCGCTGGGGGACCCGTCCTGGCTTTCCCTGTGAGATGGTCCCTACTGGGTATCTCCAAGGTGAAACCAGGCATACCCGGCATATGTGGGGGGCCGTTGTGGAGATGAGGCAAGCTAATGCCCAGAGTTGCCGAGTGTGATCCATGGTTAGAGTAGGCACCGAGGTGAGAATTATCGAGTCTGCTGACCCTGGTCCACGACCCTGCCGCGTCGGGAATTGAACCCTGGTCCCGGGCTGTACTCTGCTCTCGGGTCTGCCGCCTCTAACCAGTGTGCCACACCACTCCACATACAGTACACATACTAATCACACTTAAAAAAACAACAATGTCTGGTCTTGTGTGTGAGCCAGGTGTACAAAAAGAGGGATGTATGTATTTGATAGTAAAAAGTCCATCTAATTTTGCACATCTGCTTTTGAAATCCGGCTTTAATTTTGCAATGAGGCTGGTATACCAATAAATCACATCACAATATGTGCAGTCAGGAGGTTGAGGGGGGTGGGTCACATAGCAACCTGCCAAATTAATACCAATTAGGCAGATCACTATTTGAGATTGCCAACGATTGTTGACAGACATGGTGACCTGCAAGAAACAGCAGACCCTTATCCCTGTGTGTCACAGTCCCAAATGGGAAACTTTGTTTTTTAAACAGTTTTTCTTTAATGAAGGAGCTGGTGCTGCTTTACAAAAACAATTTCTACTTAGGGATGGATTGGGGGGAGGCTTCTTCCATTGAGACACTGAATGCTCCCCAGTAGCCTGTCAAAAAATACCCAGAAGGGAAGCTGTCCAATGGTCACAGCTTTCTCTTGGCAAATCTGTTACAACCCGCTTCAAAAAGTTCAC
Source organism: Lissotriton vulgaris (assembly GCF_964263255.1). Classification (NCBI taxonomy): domain Eukaryota; kingdom Metazoa; phylum Chordata; class Amphibia; order Caudata; family Salamandridae; genus Lissotriton; species Lissotriton vulgaris. The sequence goes on along the minus strand of NC_141687.1, from coordinate 1,327,333,488 downwards.
TGATAAGGAAGGTGCACTCGACGAAAGTAAATCAAAACAAGCATATATATTCCAATGTTCTTCTTTATTCTTGAAACCTTTAAAAACGGCAAACAGCCAAACGTGTTTCGTTCCATATTGCCAAAAGGAACTTTTCAGGGCTAAGAGTCACTTGGGTTGGAGAATATTGGCACAACAAATATAAGGAATCCAAAATATCCTGGTATTGACTTCTGAGTAATGCTCAGAGAGGTGTGCATAAATGGCACATCAGAAATTAAATCTATAATTAACCCGAGGTGTAAATAATACCTCAAAATTCTGGAAGTTGAAACAGGTAGCACAACCTCAGACAAACACAGGTAGCGGATGGTTTCGATTGCAATGTAAAATCAGCATCGAGCTGCCGGTTATCATGCTGCCTGTCGTGTTTGCTTATCATCCATTTTATATCACATAGTTATTTATGCTTTTTGCTACAGCCTAAATGAATCAAATCAAACTTGTAATGAAGTTATAACTTCACTGAAAGTAGATCCTTCTGTAGTTTTGGTTAAATTCACTCAATATTACTGATATATTTACATTACAAAAGTATGTCACATTCATTTGAAATATTAACTAATTATATAAAATGACGATTTATCATCTGCTTTTCTGTTGCTGTGGCTCAGAGGAGGATCCAAGTTAAAATAATGTAATCTGATTGAATTAAGCAACATTTTTCCCTTTGTCCAATTCGGAATCTGTAGATCCTCAAAGAAATTGCAGATTCTCATAATCTAATTGTCTGATCACAATTGAAAATGTTTTGTTGCCACTTACATTATGCAATGCGATGAAACACACAAATTCCTGTAGATCCTGCATTACAGAAAAAAATGTAGAGGCATAAGAGGGTGCAATTGTCAACTCAGAGAGAATACAGGTGGGTTTGAGATGAGTAGGTATTTCCTCCAAAAAGTTCAACATTTTCACAGAGAACTTTACAGTTCTGTATAAGGGTTAAATAATCCCTAGAAACCAGCACTTTGTATGCTTGTGCTTTATGAATATGGCTTGAACTTGTGGAACACATTGATAAGGCCATAGTGATGAATCAAGGGTGACATTCGCAAATTGTGATCCAAAATTTCTAAAAACATATTTTAAAAGAAGGACAACACAACGTGGGCCTTGGTGCAAGGCGCAGCCTGGTTAAAGGCCATAGTAAGCACTCAACCTTTTGTTTCTAGAGCATTGCTCATGGGCTCACACATGATATTACAAATGGCATCATCCAGCATCACCAGTTAGCCTTAAAAATATCCAGAACACCTTTGGATCAGCTCATCCCAAACTTCTTCCTTAATCTGTGCCTTTATTTCAGGCAAGTGGAGGGTTTAGATCAAGGTGCAGATCGTGTACTGTATTACAATGCTATTTTACCAGTGAGAAGAATTATGTGACTTTTGTGAAAGGCAGTTATAGAAAGAAAAATTACGTAAGATACAATACCATTTTAATGTATAAAACAACACATACAAATAAATAGTGCAAAAAAGGAGAAATAAAGTGAGATGCCTTAGTGAGGATCACTATCCACCACACACTGTCAATTCTTTGCCCTACTAATTCAAGGAAAGTGGTCATAGCTAACTTTTAGGACATGCTATAGATTTCGAGCTACTGTTATACCGCCCACAACTGCCTGCAAAGTGACAGGAGGGGAAAAACAATGTCACAATGTGTTAGCTCAACAACTATTTAAGCAACAGTGCACGACTATAGTATGTATAATGGCAGAAGGGCCAAATAAAGACAACAGCACTGTTGCCCAACCACTGTTGGTTCCCTCCCCCACGCCAGTGTCTACAAAAGGAGCAACATCAAGAGAAATGTCAGGAGGGGGACATCATGCCCTCAAGTGGAGCCTTCTCCCATTTGTACCAACACTACCACGAGAAGCCATGCAAGGCCACACCAAACTCTGGGACCTCCCAATACTAATACTGCGTCTACAAATGCTGGTAGCAATAAATTCTCTCACCCGCCGAGGTCCAAGCAAACGAAGCCAAGATGGCTTCTTGCTTCTTGGCGAAGTACACATGGATGCAAGATAAGGACCTTAACCTAGGAACATAGAAGTGTGTCAAATAATATTCGCCTCCACATCCCGCTGGAGTGCACTCCTTATATTATTGTCCTGGACAAGTTCCTAAAATTGAGCACTCACAGCCCGAATCACATGCCTCCTTAATGAACAAAGTGGCACACTGGATGTGAAAGCACTCCAGATGTTCCTGTGAGCTTTCCAATGAGGTTATCACAACAAGAAGGGTCTCATGGGTTGGGCTTTTACCCAAATCTTTGAAGGTGATTGTGTGATAGTCAATTTTAGAAGACCAGACTCGGTCTCAGCTTTATTGCATTCTCTCAGCCACACCACCGCCTCCTTGGAAGGCATCAGAGTCCTTCCCCTAGGCTTCTTTTATCCCCCTGAGGCTCAAAGGCCCCACGGTAACACCTATAACAATCCTGACCCAGTCAATGTAAGGAGCAAATTAGCAATCCACCAATCCAACTTTAACCCCGCCCCTTTAGTTTTATTTAACAGGTTTGATAATTTGTCCCCCTTAGAGCAACTGGACTGACTACCACACGGGTATCTCCAACAGCGACCACGATCCCTAAGAACAGCAGTCCCAAACCAATATGGCATTAATGATCTACCCACGGGGGCAGAGTTTTTGAGTTTAATCTCATGGAATGTGGCTAGCCAGCACACCAAACAGAAAGCCCCAGACTGGCTGAATGTAGTTGATCATCATCAAATAATCTGAAGTCAAGAGACATGGCTATTGGGCCCATGCCTCAACAGAGTCCCCTCAGGCTTTTTTAAATCCCTCCCAAAATTCTAGGGATCCTTAATTACAAATATTATAAAAAGCACAATTACAGGCCCCCAGGTTAATACCTGACAGGAGGCTGTTATCGTCCCTATCTTTAAAAAAAAGAAATAAGAGCCAGCCTCACTGCTATCGCCCAATATCCCTCCTAGATAGACTAGTTAAAGATCCTAGGAACGGGACTACTGGCCAAATTGGAAAGCTGGGCTACAGAGTTATGTGGGTTCTCAGATCTACAGTTTGGCTTTCGTCCAGGGCTAGGCAATGTTGAACAATGTTTAAATCTTTCTCTGATTGTCCAAATGTATAATAAGGCCAAAAAATGATGTGTCCACATTGTATTCATGGACCTAACATGCCTTTGACATGCTGGACCGCCCAAAGCTGTGGTCCATAATGCTCCAATTAGGCATTGATAGTGCAAAAGTCTCCCTACTCAGTGGGCTACATGAACACACTACAGCCAGAGTACGGTATAGTAGAAACAGAGATTTATCTGAAGACTTCCCATCAATTACCGGGGTTATACTGGGCTGTGCCCTGACACCTTTTCTCGTTCTAATTTTTATGAATTCTCTGGGTGACCGCCTGATAACGGCTGGGAAGAACTTTACAATGATCACTGAGAGAGAAATTCCAGCCCTGCTTTATACAGACAATGCCGTTCTTATTGCAAGAACTGCGAATGGTCTCCCAATTTTACTAGGCACTTTTAATAATTTTATGAGTAGTCTAGGGCGGAGAACAAGTCGAACCAAGTCCTTTGTAAAAAAATGTGGTCCCAAACTAGCCAAGACTAAAAAGCTTTTACTTTGTGGGGAAGAAATTATGAAAACTCAGTATTCCACTTATTTGGGGATCCCGATCGACATAGATTTTAATAGGAAATTCTTCTTGGACGTAAGAGTCATACAATTCCAAAGAGCAGTAGATGCTATTTTTAGATTCTGCAAAAGACTGGGGCTCAAACCACCCAGAGAAATGCTTTGTATTTTTAAAAGTAAATGTGTGTCTGTTGCCACCTTTGGGGCAGGCTTATGGGGGTATATTAGTGGGAAATCATTATAAACTGTGGAGAATAAGTTTATAAGAAGACTCTTGCCAGGTGCACATTCTACCCCAACAGCCTTTTACCATGAAGAGGCTGAGCTTGATAATATAGAAGATCATATGAAGCTACAACCACTTTTGGTATGGCACAGACTCTGGAAAAACCCAGAAGCCCATTTATTCAGAACAATTTTACATGATTGTCTGAATCTGGACAATTGCTTGGATATTCCATGGCTCAAGGATATTAAAACGAGTTTTGAAAGACTTGGTGCCCCGAAATATTTTATCTTAACCCGGACAGTTTGTCAACTATTCCCATAACTCAAACTAAAGCTCTTTTTAATCAAAAAGCACAAAGATCCCTGGCAGAGATTAGAGGGGAAGAGTTAGAAAACAACCTTAGGGTTTTCCGGCATGCCCACACCTTATTTACAGGTCATTGTAAATGAGAGGCACACGTTCCTTTTGACACTTTCTGCTAGCATTTCTAGTAAAAAGCATGTGGTTTTTGACTTTCCCCTGCTGTCCCTGTGAATTTCCAGCAGAACAAAGCACTTTGCACTTTTTGCTTTTTTGCACATTTTACACTGCACAAAGAGTGCGTTTCCTTCGGCCTATACTACGAGCATTTGAAATCAGATCTGATGACGTGGTCTTTGCATATTTGCACTGCCTAGGAAATGAAACTGTGATACATGCTGTTTTAAATTACATTTTAAGTGCTATAAAGATACAATCTTATTATTGAATAACTCTCTCATCCCAAAGTTGTCTTTTAGTACATATTTTTAGAAATTGTCTCAGTTTTATGAAGCTTAATACTGTATGTGGTTTTCTTTTTTTTGCTTTGACTTTTATGGCTCAATTGAGCCGAATAAAGTATTTGATGATGATGACACATGCAGCACAAGGTTCATCTAAGGCCACCCATTTAGAGATTGTATGTAACAAGAAGGCAGGGGCATAGCTTAGTGAAAATGGGGGGGGGTGAATGGCCATGGTTCGGAATAACACCAGAGAATGAGACAAGGCGTCTATGCTTCAGTGCTACGATGGATGTATACAGCCGTGGTGAATACATAAACTCACTTTTGGAGTAAATATTTTAATTCCTGAGCTCCCTAGCAGCTGGTATGAGCAAAGCAAGCTGTGCGAGGTTTACATTGAGCAAGTGTCCAGTAGTGGTGTGGCAGCAAACTGTGCGGCCCTGAAGAATCTGCCAAAATATTAAGGCAGAGAAACATGTCGGCGTTGGGTAATGGTCTGCTAGAATAGCTACCAGCCTTTTTAATTCAATAGAGCACACCCATTTTTCAATAAACTTGCGGAGGGGTATACCTGTTGATTTTAAGCAATTTTGTGTGTCACAAGCAGTTGTTTTCTGCTACCACTTTTTTCTTGCACTTCTTGGTTTGTTGTTTTGGACACATTTTTTAATCCTTATGTGTTGCACACTTGGCATTGACTTAGGTTCCAGACAGATGTTTGGATTTGCTCTATGTGACTGTCAAAGAATTGTTGGCCATTAGGTTTTCCTTTTTATGATTCAAAAATGTGGACACTGTGCAGTACGATATCCCCGATTAAACCATAAAACATAGGGGAGCATAACCGTGATCAGGACTGTTTGACTGATCCGTTATAATAATTAGTGACATAACCTACGTCCGTAAGACAGGGCTTCTGTTGTTGACATGGTTCGGAATAGACTGTTCCCATGAAGAGGAGAGTCAGCACTGATTTCCGTTAGGTGGGCCGATTTAGAGTTTGGCAGACAGGGAACTCAGTCACAATGACAACAGAGTACCGAGTCCGCCAAATTCAAGGTCTGTCCACCTTATTTTGAGTCAGGTGGATTGCAAGTTTTTACTGACAGAGGAAAATGTTTCCTTTGGTGCAAAACTTCCTCCCATGGCGCAACGTAGTAAAGGCTATTGGAGGCAAGCCGCATGGCTCTCCACACTATTAAGAGTGGATGGTCGGATGTCTTTTTTTTAAGTGTCCATTACTGCAAGATATAGCGTGGCAGCGAGGGACGGTAAAAAAGAAAAACGATCCCCCCAACACCACGGCAAATATCTTCCATGTTGTGGGGGTCATTCGTTTTTTTTATTTTTCCATAACAGATTCCCATTTTAGGAGTTTGTTTTTGAAAACTAAAAAACGTTTGAAAAATGTGATAGCTGGCCATCATGTTTGATGGAGCCATTCATCAGGCTTTTCCTAAATTGATAGGAACCGACATGACGGTTCTTGCCAATGTGTAGAGATGTCCGCGGGCTGGTGGACACCTCTAAATTTTGCAGGCAGAGTAAAGCCAGGGTGACAGACATAAAGTCCACCTATTCTGCTTTTACTCTAAATCAGGCCCTCTGTCCAGTTTAGCACAGTGGGTGAAAAATTATGCTTCTGATTTCCATTAAAAATTATGATACCTAACTTGGCTTCAGGAAAAAATACTCACACCTAATCTCTTCTCTCAGTAAATATCCACCTTCTGCACTCATATTTGCTGATGAGCACCAAGAGATCTCTAGGGGTATGTTGGCCTAAATAGATTCAAACTAACATAGCGTAACATAACAAAACAAAAAATACATCTCATAACATAAAACATAACAAGAAAAGACGCAGGGCCCGATTCACAAAAGTGAAATGAGACGAAAGTCTAACTTTAAGACTTTTGGTATTCACAACGAGCATTTACTACTCGTAAATTCCCTTTGTAAATACCGAAAGTTGTAAAGTTCAACTTTTGGTATTCACAAAAGGCATTTACGAGTAATAAATGCCTTTTGTAAATACCAAAAGTCATAAAGTTAGATGTTCGTCTCAGTTTACCTTTGTGAATCGGGCCCCTAGAATGAGGATGTATGTCATGACAACACGGGCTTTACCCCGTGCTGCCATTACGACGCATCCATTACAACGCAAGACTTGCGCTGTAGGTGCTGGATTGTGGGATAGTTTAATTTTCTATTCCGACTCCAGCCCACGTAACAGTAGGGAAGGTGTTGGAATAGAAAATAAAACTATTCCTTTACCAAGAGCGCCCTCTAGCGCAAGTCATGTAACAACTTGCGTTCTGATGGCACTGTTGTAATGGCAGCACTGGGTAAAGCCCACGTTGTCATGGCTGTCTCCCCTAGAATGTAGACATATACACTTCATGATGTGGTACTTCTCACGAAGATGTCAAGGATGGTGCACTCTTCCTTGAAATATTCTGTCAATTGAAGTTTTCCCTGTTCCGTGGGGCAGAACTGCGGATTGGATTTAGCCCAACGGCCACACCTAAGGGCTTTGGTACTGGGAAACCATGTTTGTGCCCTGGCCTTGGCTCAAACATCCTGTGATTCTGAGAAAATCATCTAATAATAACCTGAACATGAAAGTTGTTTTATGTTTTGCTTTAACATTCCAAAGGCGGTCCTAGAAAAACACCGGATCCACTTGCCCGATAAATGTAATGTTTACCAAACACAGTCCTTCGGGTGCAATTTAACTGGAGACTATGTATGATTAATTATTTATATTATGGGCGTGAATTATGGCAGGAGTGTCCTAGGCATTTCCATGCCACAGGTAAGACTTTGGACTGGAAAACAGAGTGAAAAACAATAAAAAGTATTCATTACCTAGCTCAGAGCCACAGTGCTCTGCTTTTATTACTCTGAAAGGTGCTATTAACAAGTAGCTGAGTCAAACAAAATCAAGCACTACCAACCATCACATTGTCGGTTTCCCTGTCTGTTGATAGAGAGGCACCCATGTCCCAAACCCTAACTCTGTAGCTTATTGTACCACAGACTCAAGCCTCCCCTCACTTACGAGTCCCAAGGAGGGTCTGGGGGGCAGCCGAGCACAGCAAGGTCTACCCCCTGGGCAGATTGGGAGGGGATGGGGCCAGACGGGCGCAGTCATTTTGTGGGTTTGGGCTACTTTGGGACTAGCCAAAATGTATCCCAAATTGGTAAAAATAGCCCAAGCTATTTAGGGGTTGAGCGCGTTGCCCAGCCACCATTTTATGTTCTGGTGACCTAGTGGCTGGGAGCCAGTAGTTCAGGCTTTTTGTCAGGTGTTAGGCTGTGTCTTTGGCAGAGGTGTGTTTTTGGCAGGTGCTTAGGTGAGGTAGTCGAGGCATTTTAGCAAGAACCTCTCGAGCTGTTGTTAAGTGGCTGTTATGGCAGATGAGGATTACCGTGTGCTCGAGGCCATCCGCCTCCGCAGTAAGGCCGGACAGATGGACCTCCTCGTGTCTGGGACGCGATGGTGTCATGCCCCGTGAGGCATGCTTCCGCTGAAGTGGCGACCGCCGTGGTGGCCTGCTCGCCACCCCGTAAAGCTGCAAAATCCAAGGTGATCTCACAGGGCCGCGCGGAAAGCTCGGCGCTGTCCTGCGGGTGCGGCAGGTGGGGGGAGGGACTGCAGAGTAGGGGGAGACCTTGGGGGTGGGCGCCAAGGAGGCCCAGCGGGGGAGCGCGTCGTGCGTCACCCCGCCGAGGCCGCTACTGAGGGTCGGCCGCTCCGGAGGGCGGGAAGCGCCTGGGTTAGTGCATGGCAGGGGAGCGCAATGTCAGGCGGAGGTCGGAGAGGCCAAGGCGTTCGCGTCTGGGCCTTCTAACAATGTGAGGGCAGCGCGTGGGGTGGAGCGCATCTCGCATTGGAGGACAGGGGCAGCTCACGAGAAAGAGAGCGGCCCCCAAAGGGGACATTGCCAACAGGGCCCAGTTTGGAGGGGGCAGCAGGAGTGTGCAGGAGGAGGTAATTTCTGGGAGGGGCCTGAGTGGGTTGTGGGGAGATGAGCAGCAGGGGGAGGAGGAGGCAGGGTAGACTGGGGCCTGGAGTGAGGGTGCGGGGGCATGTCCCCATTGCTCTTAGAGTCCGATGGGAGTGAGAGGGATTGGGGGGCTAGATGTATTTGACTCATGAGCAAAGTGGGTCAGGGACGCCCACGGGGAAGGTAGGGTAGTGTGGGGGGTGTTTCCCCACTGTCCCGGTTTGGGTAATTAGGAGGTGGCAAGGGGTAGGAGGAAGTAGTAGGCGGGGGCTGGGGGGGGAGAAGAGGTTCAACTCGAGGAAGGGGTTGCAGGGGCGGGGGTTGGTTTGGAGCGATGAGGAGGGGGAGGGGGAAGGGGAGGTTGCGGAGGAGTGGGTTGATCTCAGAGCGGTGGGTAGGGCATGGGCAGCTAGCATGTTGGGGGTAGGTGTGCGGGGGAGTGGTTCAGATAGGGGGGTGAGATTGGCTCCCAGCCCACCAGTCCTTCCATTTCTTTTGCAGGAGGCAGAGCGACGCGGGGCTCCAGACTTGGCAGGGCTGGGAATGGCCCACCTGCGCCAAGTAGAAGGGAGGGTTGAGCCTCGGTCGGCGAGCCCGCTACCATCAGGGGATCCCGTTGAGGCCGGCAGAAGTAGGCCCACGGCGGGCTTGCCGGCCCCTCCACCCACGGGACCGCTGTGGTCTGGGGACCAACATCGGAGGAGGAGCGGGGCAAAGGTTGTTTTTAATGTTGCTAAGAGAGTGAAGTCGGCGCCGCCGGCCGGGAGAGCTGGTTGCTCTAAGGATGTTGAGTTAGTTTATGAGGAGGATAGTATGGAGGAGGGAGAGTTGAGAGACGGAGAGGGTGAGGGGGAGCCGAGAAATGTTGTCAGTAGTGTATTGCAGGTGTCACGGTGCCAGGCGGAGCCCACGGTTCGGACATCACGCTGGGCGGACAGGTCGGCCCCCCTGGAGGGGTGGAGAAGTGATCGTCAAGCGGCTTCTTTGGCTCCATGTAAACGAGGGGCCGGTGCGGCCACTTTTATGGTATCGGTGGGGGTGGGGGGAGGGGAGGTGGATATGGGGGCAGGTTACGGAAAGAGACGTACGTGGCTGACGTTGGGGTGGGGACCGACGAAGCGATTGAAGGGGCACTGGGGGACGCAGGTAAGGTGTCCAGCGGTAAGGATGGCCCAGGTAAGGGGCAGACTGCTGCGGGAGGAGGCCCGGATAAGGGGCCAGGGGACGCACAGAATAGAGGGTCCGGGGATGACACAGCAGGACGTGACACAACGAGGGAGTCAGGTGTAAAATCAGAGAGTAAGAAGTTGAAGATAAAACGGTTACCGTACATGGGAGTCTCAAAGCCGTTGGGGGCGCATCTGATGGTGACTACTAAGGAGCGTATATGGGAAGGGGAGTATGTGGAGATACTGAAACTCCTGCACAGTGTAGCGAGGGCGAAGGAAGGGTCAATGGAGGAGGAGTATGAGCTCTAGAAGAAGCCGAAGGTGCCTCACACAATAGAAAACTGGACTGCGGCTTTCCTCATTTATGCCAGTGTGTATTGCAAGAAGTTCCCTGAGCGGTCGGTATTCATGTTTAAGTATATGGATGTTATTAGGAAGGCCCAGATTACTGGGGGGGATATGCGTGGGCCCAATACGAAGAGGAGTTCAGGGCCCGCATGGCTCGGGACCCGGAAGCAAAATGGGGCGAGCTGGACACGGATTTGTGGCAGCATACGATGGGACTAGCGGGGTCGGCGAAGACCATATTCACGGCCAGCGGGCTGCCAATTGTTTATCATCCCTTTCAGGGCCGCCCCACCCGAGGTGGGGCCGTGGGTAGGGGACAGTAAGGATTCAAAGTGACCGGTTGGATTTACAATAAAGGGTCCTGCACTCAAGAGTATTGCAGGTTCCGCCATGAGTGTTCGGGCTGTGGGAAGAGTGGGCATGCCCTGTTAAATGCTGGGGGGCTCATGGTCGGCAGCAGGGAAGCCAGCAGGGACAGGCAGAAGGGTTTAGGCCCGCGAATCAGCAGCAGCCGGCGGGTGGTAGAGGGGCCAAGGGGCCTGGGATGAAGGGCTCGTACACCAGTTAGAGTCCAGACAGAAGGGCTGCAGACCGTTTGCGGGTGGGGTTTCTGGAAGGGGTGAGGAGGTGGGCCGATCAATCTGAAGTCGGCGAAGGAGCACACTGAGGTGGTGCAGGAAAAGTGGGGGAAGGAAGTCGGTGAGGGCCGCATGGTTGGACCCTTTGAGGATTGGTCTCTAGTGGATTTGATAGTGTCCCCCCATTGGGGTAGTGCCAAAAAAGGAGAATGGGCAGTTTCGCCTCATACAACATTTGTACTGACCCGAAGGTGGCTCTGTAAATGATTTTATTGATGAGCGTGAGACCACAGTATATTTCAACAACAGGAGAGTTAGGGTTTTTTCGGGTCACTCCTCTACCCCTCAGAATAATCACTAATAACAACAAAAGAGTGCCACAAGGTGTGCTAAACTCAGGAAAAATATTTTGTGCTTACTAAAACTAGTTTGTAGCTCGGAATCAAACTAAATAAGGAGTGATAGTTAAATGGAAAAAAGAAAAAAGAAAAACTTATTCTTAAAAAGAACCCTCACTCACCAACCTGGTGGTGACATGCTTCATCATTGGGTTCCCACTGGGGAGACCGAATGTCCCCCCAGTGTGCTACAACGCCTGATTTACAGCGGAGCAGGTTTTTGTGTTTTTTTGTGCAAAGTGATGAATTAGTGATAGTGTGAGTGTATTATTAAAAGAAACCAACTGTGCCCCGTATACATTTTTAATAAAGGGCCAATCAGTGTCACTTAAAAAATGTGCCGGACAATGCAGAGTTTTTTATTCTGAAACTCTGTGTCCTTTGGTTGTTAGGTCAACATGTTTCTGCTTATATCGAGCCTTTTTCGCTCAGCATTCGTCAGGACCAAAACAATTTTATTATCCTCCGGTGGTATGCGGGCGCTAAGGCGCACCCTCCCGTGGAGATATATGTGTAAAAAAACTTCTTTTATATAACTCACAGAATTCCCCATGGGGGCTCACCAGTCTTCACCAGGGTCCAAATTCTGTAGAGACAGAAGGCAAAAACATGGGAAATACACAACAGATCACATAGGAAATAAATCTCACATTATTCATTTCACGATATAAAAGTGACCAGCATTAGTATGCGTTCATCCCAAATTTTCCAAATTAAAATACCATTATCACCCTTAAGTGAACTTAAAATAACAACATATTCAGCATGATTCAAGCTTATTGCCCTCGTAAATGTAGGGATATATTGGGTAGGTATCATTGCCATTCAAGGCACGTTTTAATGAGCAACCGATATGGGATTTCCAAAAACTTGCGCAATCTGTTCCCATTTTAATTAGGATCGTCAAAATTATTCTTTTATGTAGAGTTCATTAGACGTGCATGCCCCTTACTAATTGCTCCCACATATCGCAGACAAAGTGCAGAGCACCGTTAAACGTAATGCTTTGAGAGGAAATCATGGCCCTTCAATTGTTATAAAAACTTACAAAAGCTGCACGAAAAAAGTGTTAAATGGGCTCTCTCGGCAGGGGACAACTTCACGTTGCACTCATTCTAAACAAAAGCTTAAAGGTAAACGTTAATTGACTCTGACCGCTCTCATTACCAATACGAATGAAGTTAAGAAGTACTCCATATAGGCCTTACTTATAAGTCACGTGTGGAACCTACTTTCTGGTACATCCGTGGCCCGGAAAACACTGAACGCCGGCAAAGGAAGGAAACAAATCCTTCTTGCTGCGGTCCAGTAACAAACATGACTGGGAAAAAACACTTTTTTCCAATAGACGAGGGAGAAGCTTGAAGGATTCATTAGTCCACACACGCCCAAAACTTCAACAACGGGAGAAGGAAACATCAGTCCTGAATGCCTGGGGTCTTCCCCCAGTGATAGGTCATTTCCCCTGCAGGAATTGTAGTGTGTGCCACTTGACTTCCAATAACTTGTTAACTTAAAAAAGAAAGCAAAAAGAATGGAATCGCATGCCTTCTTTATGGGAGAGTATTTAAAGGCAATCAATCAATCAATCAGTGACACTTATAAAGCGCGCTACATACCCGTAGGGTCTCAAGGCGCTGGGGGGGGGGGGAGGTGCCGCTACTGCTCGAACAGCCAGGTCTTCAGCTTCTTCCTGAAGGAGAGGTGGTCTTGGGTCAGGCGCAGGTCGGTCGGGAGGGAGTTCCAGGTCTTGGCGGCCAGGTAGGAGAAGGACCTTCCTCCTGTAGTCGCTCTTCGGATGCGGGGGACGGCGGCGAGGGCGTGGTTGGCTGATCGGAGGTGGCGTTTGGGAGCGTAGAAGTTGACTCGGCTGTTGAGGTAGCTCGGGCCTTGGTCGTGTAGGGCTTTGTGTGCGTGGGTGAGGAGGCGGAAGGTGATTCTTTTGTTGACGGGGAGCCAGTGAAGGTCTCCCAGATGTCCGGAGATGTGGCTGGTTCGTGGGATGTCGAGGATGAGTCTGGCTGAGGCGTTCTGGATCCGCTGGAGTCTCTTCTGGAGCTTGGCGGTGGTACCGGCGTAGAGGGCGTTGCCGTAGTCCAGTCGGCTGGTGACGAGGGCCTGGGTGACGGTCTTCCTGGTCTCGGTGGGGATCCACCAGAAGATCTTCCGTAGCATGCGTAGGATGTTGAAGCACGCCGAGGAGACGTTGTTGACTTGCCTGGTCATGGAGAGGGAGGAGTCCAGGATGAAGCCCAGGTTGCGTGCATGGTCTGTCGGTTTGGGTGCGGTGCCCAGGGCGGGAGGCCACCAGGAGTCGTCCCAGGCGGAGGGTGAGGGGCCCAGGATGAGGACCTCCGTCTTGTCCGAGTTCAGTTTCAGGCGGCTGGTCGTCATCCACTCGGCTACCTCTTTCATCCCTTCGTGCAGGTTGGCTCTGGCGGCGGCGGGGTCGTTGGTCAGGGAGAGGATCAGCTGGGTGTCGTCGGCGTAGGAGATTATGCTGAGGTTGTGTTTGCGTACGATGGCCGCGAGGGGGCTCATGTAGACGTTGAAGAGGGTGGGGCTCAGAGATGATCCTTGAGGGACGCCGCAGATGACTTCGGAGGCCTCTGACTTGAACGGAGGTAGGCGGACTCTCTGTGTTCTTCCGTTGAGGAAGGAGATGATCCATTCCAGTGCCTTGTCCTGGATTCCGATGTTGCTGAGGCGCCGTACTAGGGTGCGGTGGCAGACCGTGTCGAATGCCGCGGAGAGGTCTAGGAGGATGAGGGCCGCTGTTTCTCCATTGTCCATCAGGGCTCGGATGTCATCGGTGGCGGCGATGAGGGCGGTCTCGGTGCTGTGATTGGCACGGAAGCCGGACTGTGAGGGGTCGAGGGATCCGTTCGTCTCGAGGAAGGCGGCCATCTGCTTGTTGACGGTCTTCTCGATGACTTTGGCTGGAAACGGGAGGAGCGAGATGGGGCGGTAGGCAGGAGCAATTCCTATAGGACTTAGAGTCAGAAACATGCCGGCTCTATTTGTGGAAGTTCGCAGCTTTTTAGAGTGTTGGTCCCTCATAGCGAATCGCTGTTCACGCGACTGGATGCTCCTCATCATAAATACAGTGAAAGACATGCTAGAGGCATTACAGAAGGAAATCCACGAGTTAGAAGAGAAACTAAAAGCAAATCCATCCTTAGAAGATGCAAAGAAAACTCTTCAGGAAATAAATGAAGAAATAGAAGAATTTGACACCTATTTAACAAAAAAGAAAATGGACAAGTTAAGGAAAGATGTCCGCTGGTTCGCTCAAGAAAAAATGTATCCTTATCTTAAACAAGATTTTTACACCCAACAGCAAGAAGATCCAGCTGAAGGAAGCAGATCTTATGATCAGACCTACCATAACCCCAGATTTAACAAAAGAGTTAGATTCCAAACTTTTTCCAACACCAACTCCTCAGACTCAGAACAGGAAGGAATAATAACAGAAGAAGATTATGACTATGGCTTCTCTAATCACAACCAAAGGGGCCACTTCTCAGGAAGACCAAATCGTGGCCAACGACATCCTTTTTTATCGAGGGGCAGGGGACGAGGCAGACCTCGCTACCCAACAACGAATCAAAATCAATACCAACAACCGATCCCATACCAACAACCGAACCCTCCACATCCTCAGCCATATGTCCAAATGAGACGACAACAATATTGGAAACAATAAAAAAACAGGACAACACATCTATACCAATATTTAATCTTTCTTCGCACAACTTATCATCGGAAGAAGTAAAAGTACTGAGTAAAGGTCTATCATATGTTCCAAGCACTGGAGCGAACAGATTTCAAATCCATCAAGACATATTTTCCTTTTTCAGGAAGATCAGACTAAAAAAATTCTTTGACAACAGGGATGTTAGAGAAGAAGAAGAAAACTTATCAGGCTGCCGCCCCCTTCCACTTTCACCCCCACTTTGGACATGCTTGGACCAGAAGTCGCAATTTTTGAGAAAAGTGTTCTTAATGAACTAGAGAGAATTTTGAAATATATCCCTATGCCTCAAACTAACCTTGAAAAAGAGGAGAGATTAGCTTTGAAGATGTTACAAGAAAACCACGACATCATAATAAAACCCTGTGATAAAGCAGGAGGGATTGTGATCATGAACACTGATCATTATGCAGACAAAATCAACCAAATGTTAGGAGTGGAGGAACATTACAGAAGAGCAAATAGACGATCACTCACCAATCTGTCAGAAGAGATAAAGACTTTGGTGTCCAAAGCTTTTGTAGATGGACATATCTGCCAGAAAGAGATGGACTACCTCATTAACACCTACCCAGTGGTACCTGCTATCTACGGTGTTCCAAAAACACATAAGAACACAATGGACCCACCCCTAAGACCGATAGTAGCCTCTATAAACTCCAGCACGGAACCCATCTCAAAATATTTAGACTCCTTCCTGTGCCCCCTCACTACCACATATGCCTCTTACATCAAGGATACTGGGCACATGATTAAAGTCCTTGAACATTCTCCATTCAACAATGCTACCCAACTGCTTGTGACATGTGATATAGAATCGCTATACACAAATATCCCACAAGATAAAGCAATGGAATCTGTGGCAGCACTACTAGCAAGAACACCAGGCTCCAGACCCGATACCTTCATTCTAGATTGCTTGAGAATGGTTCTACAAAACAACTACTTTGAATTCGGCAATGAGGTATACCATCAAGTCAAAGGAGTTAGCATGGGGGCCTCTTGTGCCCCCAGCATAGCTAACATATATATGGGAGAATTTGAGCGCAAGAATATCTACAATGAAATCGCGCCCTTTTTTGAGAACATCTCTAGATGGCACAGATTTATAGACAATGTGTTTTTCATCTGGTCAGGGACGGAAGATCTGTTAAAGGAATTCATAGAATGGCTCAATCTGGCGGACATAAATCTGAAATTCACTCAAAACTTCTCCCCAGGCAAAGTGGAATTCTTAGATATATGGATAAGACACGTAAATGGAGAACTGGCAGTCGACCTATATCGCAAACCCACAGCCAAAAGTACCATCTTGGAACATGGCAGCTACCATCCTAACTGCCAAAAGGACTCTATACCGTTTGGTGAATTCCTACGAATAAAAAGAAATTGCACGTCTATGAAGGATTTCATGACACACGCTAACCAACTAACGGAACGACTATTGGCGAGAGGATATCCCAAGCGTCTTATACGTAACTCTATGAAAAGAGCAAAATATTACAACAGAGATGTCCTCCTAAATCCTACTCCGAAATCCAAGGAACAAAAACTTGTGTGTGTCTTGAATCACTCCACCATCAATAACAAAATAAGGAAGGTGATCCATAACAACTGGAAGATATTGAACATCAATGACCAGGAAGATAAACTGAGCAAACCTATTCTAGCTTTCAGAAGAAATCAAAATCTCCGAGATAAACTGGTACATAGCAGGTGGAAAAGCAAAGAAATAAACAAACAGAAAACCATCGATGGAAATCCACTACCAATCGGCAATCATAGATGTGGTAACTGCCATGCATGCGACCAGATAATACCCGGTGAAACATGGACTTATGGTCAAAAGCAAGGAAACCTAAAAGAAATGACTAATTGCAGAGCTAAAAATGTCATATACCTTATCAAATGTCCGTGTGACATAGGGTATATAGGTAAAACATCTAGAGAATTCCGTATTAGACTCTCGGAACACAAGTCTGCAATTAGAACGCAAAAAACCAATGCCCCAATGGTACCTCATTTTGTCCAATATGGCCACAAAGAAAAAGATCTGCGATGGCAGATTCTGGAACATGTTCACACACCTCCTGGAAAAGATCCCACTATTTTTCGCAAAAAACGTGAAACTTTTTGGATCCATCTTTGCGACACAGTTCGCTTTGGGCACGAGGAAATCTCCTGGATAGTCACACTTTGATAATACCTCTGTTCCTGTAATGTTAATCCGATTATTCGACTTTTGGACTATACATACACGTATTCCATACTATATGTGTATAAGTGGACCAACTGTAGTTTATTCCATACTGCAAACTTTCACAAATCTGAGCTTTTTAGAATTAACCTTGTAAATTAGAACACAATGATATCCCTCCATGTATTCTAAATCTCCCTAGACACTGCTTTAAACCATAAACCAGCTTCAATATGGCCGCCACAGTATGGGCAATTCAGCCCTAGTCTGCAAACTATGTCCATGCCTCTTTTAAACAAACGCAGAGCGAGAACCTTGTTTCTCTGCCCATGCGCCCACACCTGTGTGCAATCTCCGAGCCGCTTGTTTAAAAATTTTCCCCACATTGGTAAATCTCTCTCCCTGGGACCAGTCCCAAGAACCCCCGGTCGCGGTAACAGCTGAGTATGGACGAGGTAAGAAACCGTTTTGAAGGCATGCTTTGTCTTCGTGGCTATATACGCTGAGCCTATGTTACCGTACGAAACGCTTGCACCCGCTATGTAATCTGCGCCTCCGTAAGCTTAACTCACTAGTGAGTCCCATGCCAATATTTTCCCATGTTATCGTACGAAACGCACGCTACCGTTATGTAACCTGCACCTTTCTAAAGCTTAATGCACAACTTAGTTTCATGCCAATATCTTTGGCGTACTTGTGAATATATCCAGCCTTGCTTCTTACGGCAACCCATATTATCTTTTAAGGCTTTGTGACGAATATCTTCAACCTTGGGCTACAAATCTAGGAACCCACAGTAGCGGCAACAAAAAGTTTTAACATAAGGTAAGACCAAAACGGGAGCCTTAGAAGACGTACGGGTCTCTCATACCACGAGGCGCTTCGTCGTTGCAATCTTAAATAAGCTTTGCAAACAATATGAGTTTGTAACTAGACGCGCATATCATGGCACCGCTTATATTACCACGTCAACTTTAAAACAGAGATAGATTAGTAATCCTATCGGGTGGTGCATTAAAATACCATCGGGCAGCAACATCAACATGAGTGCTATGTTTGCATAGTCGTTAAAATTTCTCTATAAGTGTTGTAAAACCCTAAACTGCAATATGGCATATATAGGTTTTATATTTGCCCTTTAAAAATCTGACCTTTAGAATAACTAGGAAAAGTTCTGTTTTAGAACTAACGAATTTGTGGTTATCCCAGCGCAATAAAATAGAGTAAAACATCTCTGTCTTATTTGTTTTAGCATACAATTAAAGGCGCAATGAAAGATTTTACCAACATCTATAATTAGATACAACCAGGTAATTTATATAAACTGCCTACATGGCCACATCCAACTGTTGTGTAACATATGGCTAGATATTTAATAGGCCATCTCTATTGTTTATACAGAATACATGCCATTCTTACGGAAGCTCTCTGCCTCTTGAAAATACGGTCTCCATAACCTGTAGACCCCGCGCCAACAACAGAGGTAACATAGCGTGACCTAATTGGCATCTTTTAATCGCCATCTTATGCCAACAGATAATCATGAAAGTTCTTTTGCCTTTCCAGTTCTTGCCTTAAACCATAGACTGACCAGGATCTGTCCCACTATACATTCAGTGTCTACAAAGATCACACTATTGGTAATTTCTTTTTACCTCGATGCCAATACCACATATCAGCACCTTACTATATACCCTATAAGCACTGCATGCATTTAACTATATCACCTCTTGGGTGCATAAAATATAAAGGGAATAACCAGGATCTGACTTTTTTCTCCCCACTGCTGAACACCTAATTCTCTGGTCTATCCAATCTCAACTTTTCATAAGGAGCTTATGTTAGCTATGAGCATTTAGTTGTTACTATTAAAGTGTAGATATGTGTATATTTATGATGCCACTGATTGAGAATGTTATATAAAGAAGTAATAGAAATATTGACATTCACATGTTTTTGTGTACTTTTTACTTTGCAGAAATCTGTCTATGCCCTCAATCTTTTAATAAGTTTTTGATAAATTGTTGTTTACGTTGTCCTTGGCCCTGAGGAAGGTGGCTCTCACCGAAACGTACGTCGGCCTAACATCATTTGTCTTGGATACGAACTAGTTAATTCCATCATAACTAGTAGAACTATACCATCTTGGTTCCCATGTGTATTCAACTTAGTACACCTTAGAGTTGCCAACTGTATTAGTCCTTTGTCTTGTATAATTTAGTCTTTTGTATGTGTGATGATAGATATGTCATTTTAGAACAGACAACAGTATGACTGGTATGTGAGTATGTTTGTATGAATGTTTAGATTAGTTGCTATTAGAGGGCACTCTTAATGTAATGTTTTGTTTTTCATGAAAGTACGTATGTAAACCTGATCAACTTTCGCTGACTATATAATGAACAATTTAGTTGCAAAAATGTGTCTAAAAAATTCTCTTTTATAAAAATGTGAAAATATTAATAAACTTGTTTGAATAATACCTTATAGTTTCTCTCTTTGGCATCTCTCATACAAACTGATTAGATTCATTCAATGTAAAAAAGAAATATAGGTCCTTACTGAGGTTCTGTATATTTTGCTTGGCTTGTCTCTCCCCCCTCTGGACCTGAAATTACCTGGGAGAACTCTTTCTTACTTTACTTCTCAACAGTCTTTACTGTAGAGTTTGTTTCTTTCATTTAGTTTATGTAACAGCTCGTAGCACATATCTCCTTGTAGATAACTAAAACTTCTCCTCCCCCCTATATCATATACCTCCCCTGAGCAGCCACTACACTTAGTTACATTTAAAATCACATCCTTGGCACTACTTTTCTCTCATCTTCATAAAATTATCATGGATAACTTAAAAACATTCGGTTTCTCCGATGAAGATTTCCTCACTATGATGGACCAAATCACAGGTGGTAATAAGACCAATACTATCAGTACACCCACAACTAACACAGATTGGTTAAAACTTGTTAACTTAAAAAAGAAAGCAAAAAGAATGGAATCGCATGCCTTCTTTATGGGAGAGTATTTAAAGGCAGGAGCAATTCCTATAGGACTTAGAGTCAGAAACATGCCGGCTCTATTTGTGGAAGTTCGCAGCTTTTTAGAGCGTTGGTCCCTCATAGCGAATCGCTGTTCACGCGACTGGATGCTCCTCATCATAAATACAGTGAAAGACATGCTAGAGGCATTACAGAAGGAAATCCACGAGTTAGAAGAGAAACTAAAAGCAAATCCATCCTTAGAAGATGCAAAGAAAACTCTTCAGGAAATAAATGAAGAAATAGAAGAATTTGACACCTATTTAACAAAAAAGAAAATGGACAAGTTAAGGAAAGATGTCCGCTGGTTCGCTCAAGAAACAATTTATCCTTATCTTAAACAAGATTTTTACACCCAACAGCAAGAAGATCCAGCTGAAGGAAGCAGATCTTATGATCAGATTTACCATAACCCCAGATTTAACAAAAGAGTTAGATTCCAAACTTTTTCCAACACCAACTCCTCAGACTCAGAACAGGAAGGAATAATAACAGAAGAAGATTATGACTATGGCTTCTCTAATCACAACCAAAGGGGCCACTTCTCAGGAAGACCAAATCGTGGCCCATGACATCCTTTTTTATCGAGGGGCAGGGGACGAGGCAGACCTCGCTACCCAACAACGAATCAAAATCAATACCAACAACCGATCCCATACCAACAACCAAACCCTCCACATCCTCAGCCATATGTCCAAGCGAGACGACAACAATATTGGAAACAATAAAAAAACAGGACAACACATCTATACCAATATTTAATCTTTCTTCAGGCAACTTATCATCGGAAGAAGTAAAAGTACTGAGTAAAGGTCTATCATATGTTCCAAGCACTGGAGCGAACAGATTTCAAATCCATCAAGACATATTTTCCTTTTTCAGGAAGATCAGACAAAAAAAATTCTTTGACAACAGGGATGTAAGAGAAGAAGAAGAAAACTTATCAGGCTGCCGCCCCCCTTCCACTTTCACCCCCACTTTGGACATGCTTGGACCAGAAGTCGCAATTTTTGAGAAAAGTGTTCTTAATGAACTAGAGAGAATTTTGAAATATATCCCTATGCCTCAAACTAACCTTGAAAAAGAGGAGAGATAAGCTTTGAAGATGTTACAAGAAAACCACGACATCATAATAAAACCCTGTGATAAAGCAGGAGGGATTGTGATCATGAACACTAATCATTATGCAGACAAAATCAACCAAATGTTAGGAGTGGAGGAACATTACAGAAGAGCAAATAGACAATCACTCACCAATCTGTCAGAAGAGATAAAGACTTTGGTGTCCAAAGCTTTTGTAGATGGACATATCTGCCAGAAAGAGATGGACTACCTTATTAACACCTACCCAGTGGTACCTGCTATCTACGGTGTTCCAAAAACACATAAGAACACAATGGACCCTCCCCTAAGACCGATAGTAGCCTCTATAAACTCCAGCACGGAACCCATCTCAAAATATTTAGACTCCTTCCTGTGCCCCCTCACTACCACATATGCCTCTTACATCAAGGACACTGGGCACATGATTAAAGTCCTTGAACATTCTCCATTCAACAATGCTACCCAACTGCTTGTGACATGTGATATAGAATCGCTATACACAAATATCCCACAAGATAAAGCAATGGAATCTGTGGCAGCACTACTAGCAAGAACACCAGGCTCCAGACCCGATACCTTCATTCTAGATTGCTTGAGAATGGTTCTACAAAACAACTACTTTGAATTCGGCAATGAGGTATACCATCAAGTCAAAGGAGTTAGCATGGGGGCATCTTGTGCCCCCAGCATAGCTAACATATATATGGGAGAATTTGAGCGCAAGAATATCTACAATGAAATTGCGCCCTTTTTTGAGAACATCTGTAGATGGCACAGATTTATAGACGATGTGTTTTTCATCTGGTCAGGGATGGAAGATCTGTTAAAGGAATTCATAGAATGGCTCAATCTGGCGGACATAAATCTGAAATTCACTCAAAACTTCTCCCCAGACAAAGTGGAATTCTTAGATATATGGATAAGACACGTAAATGGAGAACTGGCAGTCGACCTATATCGCAAACCCACAGCCAAAAATACCATCTTGGAACATGGCAGCTACCATCCTAACTGCCAAAAGGACTCTATACCGTTTGGTGAATTCCTACGAATAAAAAGAAATTGCACGTCTATGAATGATTTCATGACACACGCTAACCAACTAACGGAACGACTATTGGCGATAGGATATCCCAAGCGTCTTATACGTACCTCTATGAAAAGAGCAAAATATTACAACAGAGATGTCCTCCTAAATCCTACTCCGAAATCCAAGGAACAAAAACTTGTGTGTGTCTTGAATCACTCCACCATCAATAACAAAATAAGGAAGGTGATCCATAACAACTGGAAGATATTGAACATCAATGACCAGGAAGATAAACTGAGCAAACCTATTCTAGCTTTCAGAAGAAATCAAAATCTCCGAGATAAACTGGTACATAGCAGGTGGAAAAGCAAAGAAATAAACAAACAGAAAACCATCGATGGAAATCCACTACCAATCGGCAATCATAGATGTGGTAACTGCATTGCATGCGACCAGATAATACCCGGTGAAACATGGACTTATGGTCAAAAGCAAGGAAACCTCAAAGAAATGACTAATTGCAGAACTAAAAATGTCATGTACCTTATCAAATGTCCGTGTGACATAGGGTATATACGTGAAACATCTAGAGAATTCCGTATTAGACTCTCGGAACACAAGTCTGCAATTAGAACGCAAAAAACCAATGCCACCTCATTTTGTCCAATATGGCCACAAAGAAAAAGATCTGCGATGGCAGATTCTGGAACATGTTCACACACCTCCTGGAAAAGATCCCACTATTTTTCGCAAAAAACGTGAAACTTTTTGGATCCATCTTTGCGACACAGTTCGCTTTGGGCACAACGAGGAAATCTCCTGGATAGTCACACTTTGATAATACCTCTGTTCCTGTAATGTTAATCCGATTATTCGACTTTTGGACTATACATACACGTATTCCATACTATATGTGTATAAGTGGACCAAATGTAGTTTATTCCATACTGCAAACTTTCACAAATCTGAGCTTTTTAGAATTAACCTTGTAAATTAGAACACAATGATATTCCTCCATGTATTCTAAATCTCCCTAGACACTGCTTTAAACCATAAACCAGCTTCAATATGGCCGCCACAGTATGGGCAATTCAGCCTTAGTCTGCAAACTATGTCCATGCCTCTTTTAAACAAACGCAGAGCGAGAACCTTGTTTCTCTGCCCATGCGCCCACACCTGTGTGCAATCTCCGAGCCGCTTCTTTAAAAATGTTCCCCACATTGGTAAATCTCTCTCCCTGGGACCAGTCCCAAGAACCCCCGGTCGCGGTAACAGCTGAGTATGGACGAGGTAAGAAACCGTTTTGAAGGCATGCTTTGTCTTCGTGGCTATATACGCTGAGGCTATGTTACCGTACGAAACGCTTGCACCCGCTATGTAATCTGCGCCTCCGTAAGCTTAACTCACTAGTCAGTCCCATGCCAATATTTTCCCATGTTATCGTACGAAACGCACGCTACCGTTATGTAACCTGCACCTTTCTAAAGCTTAATGCACAACTTAGTTTCATGCCAATATCTTTGGCGTACTTGTGAATATATCCAGCCTTGCTTCTTACGGCAACCCATATTATCTTTTAAGGCTTTGTGACGAATATCTTCAACCTTGGGCTACAAATCTAGAAACCCACAGTAGCGGCAACAAAAAGTTTTAACATAAGGTAAGACCAAAACGGGAGCCTTAGAAGACGTACGGGTCTCTCATACCACGAGGCTCTTCGTCGTTGCAATCTTAAATAAGCTTTGCAAACAATATGAGTTTGTAACTAGACGCGCATATCATGGCACCGCTTATATTACCACGTCAACTTTAAAACAGAGATAGATTAGTAATCCTATCGGGTGGTGCATTAAAATACCATCAGGCAGCAACATCAACATGAGTGCTATGTTTGCATAGTCGTTAAAATTTCTCTATAAGTGTTGTAAAACCCTAAACTGCAATATGGCATATATAGGTTTTATATTTGCCCTTTAAAAATCTGACCTTTAGAATAACTAGGAAAAGTTCTGTTTTAGAACTAACGAATTTGTGGTTACCCCAGCGCAATAAAATAGAGTAAAACATCTCTGTCTTATTTGTTTTAGCATACAATTAAAGGCGCAATGAAAGATTTTACCAACATCTATAATTAGATACAACCAGGTAATTTATATAAACTGCCTACATGGCCACATCCAACTGTTGTGTAACATAATGCTAGATATTTAATAGG
The DNA here is from genome assembly GCF_964263255.1 of Lissotriton vulgaris. Taxonomy (NCBI): domain Eukaryota; kingdom Metazoa; phylum Chordata; class Amphibia; order Caudata; family Salamandridae; genus Lissotriton; species Lissotriton vulgaris. The sequence continues at coordinate 1,327,308,957 of NC_141687.1, read as the reverse complement.
CCATCTCTATTGTTTATACAGAATACATGCCATTCTTACGGAAGCTCTCTGCCTCTTGAAAATACGGTCTCCATAACCTGTAGACCCCGCGCCAACAACAGAGGTAACATAGCGTGACCTAATTGGCATCTTTTAATCGCCATCTTATGCCAACAGATAATCATGAAAGTTCTTTTGCCTTTCCAATTCTTGCCTTAAACCATAGACTGACCAGGATCTGTCCCACTATACATTCAGTGTCTACAAAGATCACACTATTGGTAATTTATTTTTACCTCGATGCCAATACCACATATCAGCACCTTACTATATACCCTATAAGCACTGCATGCATTTAACTATATCACCTCTTGGGTGCATAAAATATAAAGGGAATAACCAGGATCTGACTTTTTCCTCCCCACTGCTGAACACCTAATTCTCTGGTCTATCCAATCTCAACTTTTCATAAGGAGCTTATGTTAGCTATGAGCATTTAGTTGTTACTATTAAAGTGTAGATATGTGTATATTTATGATGCCACTGATTGAGAATGTTATATAAAGAAGTAATAGAAATATTGACATTCACATGTTTTTTGTGTACTTTTTACTTTGCAGAAATCTGTCTATGCCCTCAATCTTTTAATAAGTTTTTGATAAATTGTTGTTTACGTTGTCCTTGGCCCTGAGGAAGGTGGCTCTCACCGAAACGTACGTCGGCCTAACATCATTTGTCTTGGATACGAACTAGTTAATTCCATCATAACTAGTAGAACTATACCATCTTGGTTCCCATGTGTATTCAACTTAGTACACCTTAGAGTTGCCAACTGTATTAGTCCTTTGTCTTGTATAATTTAGTCTTTTGTATGTGTGATGATAGATATGTCATTTTAGAACAGACAACAGTATGACTGGTATGTGAGTATGTTTGTATGAATGTTTAGATTAGTTGCTATTAGAGGGCACTCTTAATGTAATGTTTTGTTTTTCATGAAAATATGTATGTAAACCTGATCAACTTTTCGCTGACTATATAATGAACAATTTAGTTGCAAAAATGTGTCTAAAAAATTCTCTTTTATAAAAATGTGAAAATATTAATAAACTTGTTTGAATAATACCTTATAGTTTCTCTCTTTGGCATCTCTCATACAAACTGTTTAGATTCATTCAATGTAAAAAAGAAATATAGGTCCTTACTGAGGTTCTGTATATTTTGCTCCACTTGACTTCCAATACCAGAGTGTTGCATCTTGAACCAGGCAAAGAGTGGCAGCAACGCAATCATACTAATTGCAATTCTTGCAATGCTGTTTATCTGATTGTTTGCCCCTGTGGCTTAAAATATGTGGGGATGACTAAAAGGCGTATTAAATTACGCATTTGCGAGCATCGCAGTAATATTTATTGTCAACGCAATACCACAAAACTGACGACCCACTTTGTAGAAAAGAATCATACACCCAACGATATTAGATGGACAGTTATCGAACAACTTGACAACAGCACAGAGAATGGGTTGTTCGAAAAGGAACAAAGATGGATCTATCGTCTATCTAGCCACAGAGAAGGTTTAAATGACGATATTTCATTAAGTTTGGGGAGTTTGTGAACAGGAGCAGGGAAAGGTTAAGCAGGCAGGAATTTTATATTAGAGGTTCGTTAGTTATAGTTGCAGGAAGGCAGGTAAGATTGTAGGTCATTGGAGGGTAGGAGTTGTAAATACTACGTTATAAGATTGTGTAATATGATTGTTATTAAAGTTATTTATTGTATGTTGAAGGGTGGAGGTTTAAGATGTGGGGTCCTAGGATTGGGGGGAGGAAAAACTAGGGGTCAGGTAATTTGATGTATAGAGGGGTTTTAGTTTTGTAAGGCGAAGTGCCAGTGTTAATAGATTTGTGATATGCACCTGTTTCAATAAAGCAGCCTTTTACACACACAAATGGTTGTCAGTGTGGCTTGCCCCCTTCCCTCCCAAGAAGGTTGAAACATAATTGTGTTCTCGTTCTGAATAGAGGAGGCAATTGTGGTTGGGGTGTACCTTGTGAGTGGGCCAAAATTGATCGATAAATGGTTGGTCCCTGTCTGTAATAACAATGAGCAAACAAAACCAATGAAAATGTGGTCTGAGCAATTCTCAGGAGTTACGATGAATTCAAAAATTTTATCCACCACTTTTTTTCTTGTAGATGGTATTCAGTGCTTAATTCTTTTAATCTGTTTTTATTGGAATGTTTCATGTAGCAGTGGCACATTCTCTATACATTGGCAAGGTTAATTTTACTTATTGTTCATTGTACATATTAAATCTGCTCCCCCGTCATTCATGAGAGGATTTTTTTGCCCCTCCCATTCATCCCACGTCTTCTGGGATTCCAAAATGACTATCATTAACAACTTACAAACTTAAAACTGGTGTAGCTTCGCAGTCACACATAGCCAGTTCAGCAGTCTCGGCCATACAGGTTTACTTTGTCGGTAGACCTCCCTCTGCATTCATTGGAAGTATTCATCCTTCTCGTGAACAGTTAGGATTAGAGCCTGCACCTTTCTCACACTGTCCAGAGTGTACTAGAATGGACTCCGAGTGGCCCCAACAGCCTGGCCTCTATCATCAAAAAATAAATCAGTCCGTGCTACTCCTTCCTCTGCAAAATGCCGTTAGTACTTCTGACCATACCTCTGCAATTGGTCTTTGTTGCACCCTCTCTGCTCCTCAGCACTTAAGGCAGCACACCTCTGCTTCAGACCAGCTCTCTACCGCTCTCCACCATCTATAATGCAGTGATCCATCTGTCGATCGCCAATGCAGTAATATGTCTCTGCGGGCCACTGCAAGAGCTACGTTGAAGAACCTATTTCCCACTTACTTTTCTGGCCATAAACAAACAATGTTTCCACAGTCAGCATGTATCTCCTGCCAAGTGTGCGTTCCATATCCCTATCCCCCTTGGGCTAGAAATGAATGACCATAGGGTAGCTCCATACCATGTGTATGAAATCGGCATCCAATAGAGAGCAGCGAGGCATTGCATGGTGTCAACTTGCATCATTACATTGATCCTCTGTGGAGTGAGATAGGTTGTGTGGAGGTAACACAATTGTGTATACTTGAATATCGTATTCCTAGATATCCTGTGCACATGTCCTAGGGTCTGTCTCCATTCTTTACCGCTGAACACCCTGCCTAGCGATCTGTCCCATCTGGTGCGCAAGGACACCAGTTCAGTGCGATTCATGGGCAGAAACGTTTTGTAAATCCAAGTATTTAGCTTATATGTGGTGTGTCCTGCACGTGGTTCTAGGTTTCGAACCTCATGCTAATTAGTGGAGTTGAGAATGTTGAGTTATAATGTTCTATGACTGTTGGTTGTTCCCTCCTTAATCAGTTGTTTCCAGCTAAAGATGGGTTCAGCAAATATTTAGGTGCATGTGTCACTGTTGGCACAAAGTTAATTTTGTTATTCTCTCTCAGATTGTGACACAAGGGTTAGATAACGTAATTGTGTGACATTTTAATTTACCACAGTGAGAAGGTTCGCATCATGCAGGATGTAACATCACCCCTATTTTTTTAAGTAGCCCAACTGAGCTGAATGTTCAAAGGAGCAAGTGCAAAAAAATGTTCGTTCATTTTGCGAGGGTGTGTGGGCCAACGCTAAGGGCCTCATTACGATGTCGGTCGGAGTTGCCTCCGACCGACACCATCTCAGACTCGGGACCGACCGACCTGAGGTCGGTGGTTTCAACCGCCTGATTACGATACGACTGAACACTGTTCAGTCGGAATCCCACTGTTCCCTATGGGAGCTTGTGTTATGGCCGTAAACTGGCCGTAACACAGGCTCCTATAGAGAACCGGGGGGGGGGGGGTAAAGCCCTGCACCCCGTGGCAGGCACCCTATGGTGCCTGCCACACAGTGCAGGATATGACCACTGACCGTAGACCACGGGCCCCCAAAGCCGCTTTCCATCAGCCTTTCCGGAAAGGCTGTGAGAAACCGACATTGAAATCCAGACAGAGGAAATGCTGTCCATAGGGGAATATGGTGCGGTTCCGACCAACAGGAAGACACTGAGAGCTGGTTATAACCGATATGGAATGATGGCCAGTTTACGCTCTGACCGCCGACATCGTAATCGTTCAGACCGCAAACCTACCGGGTGGGTCGGAAAGTCTCCACCTGCGGTCGGAAAGCATCTGTATAGCGGTTGGAGGCTTTTTGAATGACATCGTAATCAGCCTCTAAGTGTGGAAAGGAGGCATGCTATTTTAATGCATTGTTTGGAGGGTGAGGGACTGGAGGTTATGGAGAATCTTCCTGAATTGAGTGCAGAGGATGAAAAAAGTTTAAATGAATTTGAGATATGTTTATTAAAAATGGACAAGCATTATCTTCCTTGAGTGAGCACGGTTATGGAGAGATATTACTTTAGAAAGATGAAACAGTAGAAGAGTATATCATGTCCCTAAGGAAGTTGGCAGCTACATGCACATTTGGAGTGTCGTTAGAGGAAAGGATTTGTGATCAGTTTGTACTGAAGCATGTGAGTGACAAGATCAGGTAGGAGCTGTGGTTGAAGGACAAGCCACCTTTGTAAGAAGTAATCTTGGTGGGAAAGAGAGTGGAACCCATGTTAAAGTGTGTCTCAGAGTTAAGTTCTGGAAGAGAGAAAAGTGTGTCAAGTTCAGAGAAGGCATAGAGGATGATGTGCGAGATATGAAAGAGGGAAGAAGTAAAGAGAAATAAAGTGGTTAAAGAGAAGGATGTGTGCACAAGGTTCATGGGTGTAGTGTCACTGTGCTGGCACAAAAGGACGCAGACACTAAGTTGAATGTATGAGCTGTTTATTTCACGTGCCTCAATCTCCTTACTATCCCTGCTCTACTTTCCCCTTTTCTCGCTCCTCCTCTTCCACCTTCCCAGCTCTCCTCCCATCTCTTACTCTCATGTGCTGGTCCTAGTACCCAGCACATGTCACGTCATTACATCTTCCCCCTTCTTAGCTCCTTGGACGCTCATGACGAGCTCAGCTCGTCATGATGTACACCTCCATACACTCATGACGAGCTGAGCTCGTCATGAACAATGGGATTTTAAATAATTCAGCATTGACGATGAATTTCCTAAGCATTGATGTGGTTAAACAATTGTGACTATTTTAGATGTGTCCTTGCATGTCAGGGTAAACGATAATACAAGCAATATATTTACAGTTCTTTAATTAGGCAAACTGGTCTTCGAAGGGTTTGTTGCGGTCGGAGAGGGGCATCTCGAGCAGCCTGTTCCCTTACATCAGGAGCCATGGAAAGTCGATGATCATTTATTGACTCAGATGCATCTCCTGTTGCCACACTGAGGGGTACAGTCAACGCTTCTCGGACCTTGGGCGTGCATTTCTGAAAATGCGTCACATTCCTGGTGACCCTCTTGTTCTCTGACTCGGCTGTAATCATGGTCCTTTTTTGTTTTGTCACCAGCAGCGGGCATGCTTGGTATCGACAGTCTGCTTTTTTCTGTTGTTCTTATCGCACCAATACCCAGTCCCCTTCATGAATGGATGGCTGTGCAGCTTTTCTCCGTCGGTCTGCGTATGCCTTCATTTTATCCTTGTTCAGTTTGTCTGTGACTGCTATTTCTTCGTGCTCAGAGTGTTGAGACAAATCACTAGCTGCATCTTCCCAAGTTGGTATTCTGGTGCGCACAGTGCGACCCAACATTAAAGTTGCCAGACATTTTCCTGTGGTAGTATGCGGTGTGGTTCGATAGGCCCGTAATACTTCATTTCGAGCCACTTGCAGATCGCGCTTTGAGAGTTCTGCATGCTGGAGGGTCTTCTTCAGAGTGGCCATAAATATTTCCACCATACCATTGGCCTGGGGCACAAAGGAGTGATCTTCCTGTGTCTGAAATTCAGGTGCTTGGCAAATTCAGCAAAATCTTGTGCATTGAATGGGGGACCGTTATCTGTTTTCACTACCTTCGGTATGCCCCATGCTGAGAACACCTCATCAAGTACCGGTATAGTGGTAGCGGCTTTGGTTGGCGCAATGAGGTGCGCAATAGGGAAACAGGAGTATTCATCCATTATGACTAGGACATACTTGCCAGATTGTAGCGGTCCAAAGAAGTCCACTGCAACATGATGCCAGACGCCATCCGGCAGTTCAGACATTTGAAGCTGAGCAGGGGGATCCTCTCGACTTACTAGCTGACACAATGGGTAATATTTCAGTGTAAGTTCCACCATCTGATCCAGCATAGGGAACAAGACCCGTTCCTGCAGCGCTCTCTTCGTGACTACAATACCTCTGTGCCCTTCTTGCGCTAGGTTGATGACTCCTTGGCGCAGCTGTTTCGGGATGATGATCCACTTGTCCCTTAGTACAAGACCATCTGTGGTGATGGACAGCTCCTCCTTCACATGTCTGAAAGAGGACAGTTCATGATTGTCAATTTGTTCACTCTGTCCGACTTCTTCCAAGTGCCTCCAACTGTTTGTCCGAAAGCGATGTTTTACATTTTGAAGTGTGACATCTTCATCAGTAGCGTCAAGGATAGCCTCTAAGGGAACTGCGGGTGGTTTGGCGTAAGCCACTACAAATTGGATGTATTCCTCAGCTAGTGATGGCTTGGATTTGGACGTTGCCTTGGGATGTCGTTGACATATAATCGGCAGGATTTGCAGCTTTTCCCGGCTTGTGGATGATAGTATACGTGTATTCCTGAAGACGGATGCCCCAGCACTCTATTCTGGGTGGCATTTTGGCTCTGGGATTTCCAAAGATGGTTATCAGAGCCTGGTGATTCGTGATAAGTGTGAAATGTTTCCCGTATATGAAAATGTGAAAATGCTCGCAGGCCCAGACTACCGCCAGGCTTTCCTTTTCAGGCTGAGAGTAAGCTCTCTCTGTGTCCGTGAGGCTCCGACTAGCATATGCTACAATATACAGTTAATCACTCTCTTTGTCATATTGAGCTAGAATTGCTCCCAGTCCTACTGGACTCACATCCACAGTGATTTCATTTTTTCTTCTTGGATTGAAATATGCGAGATTGTTAGCAGATTCAACCGCAATTTTAATTTCATGAAAAGCTTGATCACATCTCATGTTCCATTGAAATGGGTGTCCTTGTTTAGTCAACTTTCTCAGGGGGTAGCTAATAGTGGCATAGTCCTTGATATAGCGTGCACAGTAGCTTGCCATGCCTAGGAAAGAGAGTACATCCCCGCGTCTCGCGGCCTGGGGGTGTCATTCAGAGCAGCTCTCTTTTCTGGATCTGGTTTTATTCCCGCGCCTGAGAAGATGTGTCCGAAGAATTTCAAGGTGGATTTGTGAGATTCACATTTGTCTTTATATAAAGTGAGATTGGCCTCCAATAGAGCATGGCAGACTCGGTCCAGCGCTGTATCATGTTCTTGCAATGTTGCTCCATAGACCAAGATGTCGTCACTGTAGTTTAGAGTGTTGGGAATGTGATGGATTACTTTTCTGATAGCCTCTTGAAAAATCTCAGCGGCAGATGAGACCCCAAAGTTGAGTCTTTTGTATCTAAACAGGCCTTGATGAGTCGAGAAGGTGGAAATATATTTGGATTTTTCATGAAGTTCCAATTGGTGATAGCTCTTGTTGAGGTCTAGTTTAGAAAATATTTGTGCACCATTGAGTGGCGCTATCATGTCGCTAATATGAGGTCCTGGGTATCTTTCTCTTTCAATGGCGGTGTTGGGTGCCCTCATCTCAACACAGAGGTGCACTTTGCCAGGTGAGCCCTTCTTAGGCACAACGACCACTGGAGAGACCCAGGGCATGGGTCGTGACATTCTCTCAATAATGTCAGCCTGGAGAAGATCCTGCAGTTCTTCCTCTACAGACTGTTGAAGGTGAAATATAATTTTTCTGTGATGTTGTGCTATAGGAGTCACTCGTTCATTTATGTGCAATCGAGCTTGACAGTGAGCCATATTTACAAGTCCGGTGAATAATTTTGGAAACTTATGAACTATGTCCAGTTCATCATCGATACAAGATGTCTACTAATCAAATTCTTTCCACTGTGTGCAAGCTAAGAAGACAATCCGCTTCAGAACCATCAATGACGTGAATGTGGGCTGGAATAGTTCTCTCCTTAAATGTGAGATGAGTCGGGAATTGTTCTAAACACAAAAGAGGTTTCTTTGACATCCACGTATACACTTGCACGTTGGCTTTATGCAGATGTGGTGGTGGACTCATCTTGTATTCTGCAACTGAAATGTAAACGAGAGATGCTCCACTATCCAGAACAAATTTGGCCCAGTGTGTGTCCCTTTTAATATCTATTTGCGGGTATTTCTTCAGCCGATCCGGGTCCGCAACCATGCAGACGTACTCACCACTGTCTTGTGATATTGGTGACAGCAACCTTGACTCACGAGATTGCGACCAACGAGATCGATATGTCCCATGAGACTGACGACTGGACTGTGAAGAACCAGTGGAAGAGTTTCTGTAGTCCCACACTCTTTAGCATGATGGCGAGTGTTAGACTGTGGTTCCGTAGTTTGAGGGTCCGTGGTTCGGTGGTTCTGAACCCGTACAATGAAGGTCGTCGGAAATAGACGATTTTGGTGTCAGCAGACCGCAAATCACGAGTGCGGTGTGTACGAGTGTTTTCCTCTTAATCGATCAATGAGAACACTACGTATTCAGGGATTTAGTTTGAACCCTCGGGTTTCATTTTGTGGATGGCAGCCATTTTGTGTGGTTGCCCTCACACAGGCCGATGACTACGGCCGAGCGAGTCCTTGGGACACGTACACCTTAGCTGACTTCTGAATGACCTGGCCGAACTGACTCCCTTGCCTGAGGCTGACTTCGCTGAGCCAGTTCCTTGTTAAGCAGCTGGTCAGATAAAGATCAAAGAGCAGGACATTGCCGAAGTTTACAGTACACTGCACCCACCTTTCTATCTTGCTTCTCATCTATTTCTGCTCCTTCCTTTACGACATAATCACTGATTTGGGTTGAGGTTTTATGATGGGTTTGTCCGGCCTGATCGAACAGGAAAGTTGGAATGTGCTTGGTCATTTCTGGTGGGCTGGACAACGGAAAATGGGATTGTCGTCATGCGCTACTTTTGAAATGTCACACTGTCATTGGTTAGTTTGTATGTAATCGATGCTACTTTGGAATGTGATTTTTGGCATAAAAGACCATGCTCCGCTCATTGAAATTGTGCAGTCTCTAGCGAACCACCCGTTTTGTGCTTCGTAGACCTCTGTTCCTGGTTGCAACCAATAAACTGTAGTCTTTGACGTCATCGAGAAGTGTCCCGTGTCTCTGTTTGCCGAGGCAGGGGAATCTGAAGACTTCAAGCGTTTTCCCTGGCGCTGCTGGGTTCTAAAACCCGGTTCTTCACTTGGCGCCCAACGTTGGGCAACTTCAGTGGTACCGGTCCAAGCCTGAAGATCGTGAGGAGCTTCGTGTGGAAATTCTGGAGGAAGGCCTGCCACTTCATCGACCCCTGTGTGTCGTCGTGGCCCGAAAGTCTTTGCTGCGAGGTTCCCCGCTTTCTGACGGCTACGAAGGACTGCTGCCCTGACTGTCGCCCTGTCTTGGAGCCATAGACGATTTGTAGAGCGAGACGATAAACGGGTCTTCTGGTGACGCCATCGACATTTCAGTTAAGTATGAGTGGAGCGTCTCCCAGTCCTTAGTTTGTTTTGGTATCCCTTCGAGGATCGCTTTGATTTGATACCTGCAGGCCCCAAAGCCGAGGGACTCATGTATTCACGAGCCTATCGTTTAAGATTTCCCTTGAAGTTTGAAGCTAGACTAGTGAGCGAAGATGCCTGGTCTTAGCAGACTTGGAAAGATATTTGGTTGTGGTTGTTCTAGGGATTCCCGGTTGGAGGATTCGTGTCCGATTCCTCCGATTGGAACTCCGACCTATGAGCTCTATGTAAAACATGGTGTGGGCCCCATTGGTTATAATGACATCTGGGTTAAATACACGAGAAAAGACGGTGTCTTACAGTGGCCCCGTTATGGTAGTTTTGAAACAGAGATTTTAGACAATCTCGAAGTTAAACTGTTCAAGAAGAAAGCCGGGCCGGCAATGTTTGACTCTTTCCGCATATGGCGAAAGGAAACCAAACAGAAAGAAATTAAGTTAGCGAAGAAGAATAAACGAGAACGAGGTTTGTCAATGGTGCAAGCTGCTATAGCGTTTAGGGATAGTGAGGAAGAGCAAGAGAGCGAACAGATGCTTAGGGTTAGGAAGTTAGCGGTAGATAAGTGCTACCCAGTTTTGCCGCCTAAAGATCAGGAAGAAAAGAAAGACCTTGCAAAAGATCCTTTAATGTCGCATCTATTGAATTCGCCACCCCCTTATGCACAGAGTGCTACGGCACCACCGCCACCAGTTGTAGTTGCGCAACCTCCGGTTGCTTTGCCACCTGCGATTCCTCAACAGCCAGCTCCTCTTCCGTTGGCTACTATTCCTTTGGCGCAGCCTTCTCAAGGGCCGCAAACTTTGCCTCCTCCTTTGTCTGCTACTCCTACGCCTATCTATAATACTCCTTCTGTTCCGACTTTGGATTCTTCTCATATTGTTCCGTCTTCTCTTATTCTGTCTCCTTCTCCTTCTGCTAGACAAAGAATGACTGCTGCAGTTACTAGTATCTTTTCTCCTTTATTGGGATCCTTTGGTATGTCTCCTGTTGTTGAGCGTAGACAATTGCGTAGCCAGTTGCCTGACGCTAGTGAACGGACAGTATTGGATCATATTGCGCGTAAATGGGTTACGTATTCTACGCAGTATGACCTTGAGGGTATTATGGATGTTTTCCATCAATGGGAAGCACCAAAGCAGCGGTACGTCTTTGAGGTGATGTGTGTGTTCCTTCATGAACAATGGATTGAAGAAGTAGGTCAAGCTCCTTCTGAGTTGTACCGAATACGTTCCGAATTTGCGAAAGGGACAATTGTGGGTCCTCTTGAGATTCAGAAAGCTGTTGCGACGTTATTGTCATTCCGTAGTGACACTCCTTCTGAGCGACTATTTGAGCCCGATTCATCAGTTAGGAGAGCAGCGCGTCAGTATCCGATGCGTGAGGTTCCTCCAGTTTGGAGACCTGGCGATGCAGCTGCTAATCCTGCCATTCCGCCATATTTTCAGCGTGTTTGGGTACATGTTCCTTGGAAGCGTGTTGAAGTTTTAGCTATTAAGAAGTCTTTGCCTGATCCACGCAAAAATCCGGCAGGATACTATAAAGAGTTGACTCAGACTGTGGGTTTGTGTATCATGAATTTGGCAGATATAGATATGTTGTTTGGGAATGTTGTTCCACAGCCTATTTGGAGTAAGATTCGTCATACGGATCATGCGGAGGAATTAGGTGAGACATGGGTTAATCTTAGAGATGCCGATAATAGACAAGTGGGTGGCGCTAAGCCTGAGGATGTAACTGCTGAACTCCCTGGTAAAATTATCACTTATATGAAGACTGTAATGCCTGAAGTGCGTGTCAATTGGGACAAATTGTCTGCGTGCAAGCAGAAGAAAGATAAAACTGTGTCCGACTTTTTCACGCGGTTTGAAGAGACCTTTGTAGACCACAGTGGTCAGGACATGGCTACCGAGGGTGGCCAGAGATTGTTCGTCAACAAATTTGTACATAATTTGCTTCCCGAGTTGTGCAATAAGTTGAAAGATTTGAGAGTGCTTGGGCTGTTTCCACGTCAGCGCAAATTCTAGCTACGGCCCAGTACTATGAAAATAGGCACAAAGATGAGGTAGAGAAAATGGATAAGAAGACTAAGGGTTGAAGACTAAAGTTCTTCTACAACAAGCTTATCCACCCCGTACTAATAATCAACGCGATTATCAGCAGAATCAGCAATATTCGAGAAACTCGCAAAGGAACGAGTCTTCTCAAAAACGTTTTCCGTATGGACCTAATCAGTGTGCGTATTGCAGAGAAGAGGGACATTTTAAGAGTAGTTGTCCGGTTTTGTTACAATGCACAAAGGGTGCTTCTGGTGTAAGAGGTCGAGGTGCTCAACAAGCGCCTAGAGGTAGAGGTCATGGTCAGAACGCGCATCCTTTGCCTCTACAGAATTCCATGAATAGTTTTGATCAGAAGAATGGTGCGTCTGGTAGGACAGCTCAGTATTATACGGACGATTACTACGTCGAAGGTGAGGAAGTGGATGGTAATGATTGCTAGGACAGCCATGGACAAAGAGAGGGAGTTGTTTCAGTTCCAGTAGATCAGAGTGGACCATATGTTGAGGTGATTGCATCAGGTGTGTCAGAGCCTTTTCTGTTGGATACTGGTGCAGCAAAGAGTTCTATTATGCACTCTAAACTCCCTGGCGCACCTTTGTCTGGCTTAAAGAATGTTTCTGTAGGTTTTTCTGGCGCCCCGGTTACGAATCCAATTTCTACTCCGTTGTCTCTTTCTGTTGGACCTCGTAGATTTGAAGCACCCCTCATTTTTACTACAGGTTGTGGTGAGAATTTGTTGGGATTGGACTTGTTAAAGAGATTGTATGCGACGCTGTATTGTTCTCCGTCAGGAATACATCTTACATTGGGTGAGAGAGTGATCTCTCCGATGTATATATCCAAAGATCGACTACCACCGTAATTGTCTTCCCTCCCTGATTCGCTTTGGGCTACTGGTCCGAATGATGTAGGCCTCTTGGAGATTCCGCCATATGTTGTGACACTAAAGGCGATTGCTAAGTTACCGCGTATTCCACAGTACTGTATCTCGAGTGATGGTGAGCGAGCACTTTTGACGATCATCTATGATCTGATTGAAAAAGGTGTGATTGAGGAAACGAGAGGTAATGTGTGCAATAGTCCCGTTTTGCCTGTTCTGAAGAGGACTGATTCCTCACAGCCTCCTGTATATAGGCTTGTGATCGATCTTCGCGAGGTGAATAAGATCGTTGTTCCACAATTTCCTGTTGTGCCTGATATCACCGCTTTGTTGACTTTGATTCCGGCTACAGCTACATGGTTTTCGGTGATTGACTTGAAGAATGCTTTCTTCAGCATCCCGATTGCCGTGGAGAGTAGAGATATTTTTAGATTCTCTTTAGGAGGACGAAGTTTCCGCTTTAAGCGCTCTCCTCAAGGCTATTGTGAGAGTCCATCGATCTATAGCCAAGCTTTGAAGACGCAACTTGATTTGTTGGTTTTACCTGATGGTGCCGTTCTTATACAGTATGTTGACGACTTGTTAGTTGCTGCTGACAATGAAGAAATTTGTAGAGAGGCTACTTTGTTGTTGTTATGCCACTTGTCTGATTTTCATCACAAAGTTTCTCTCTCAAAGCTGCAATATTGTCGACAAGAAGTTACCTACTTAGGTCACCTCTTATCGAAGGAGGGAAGGAAACTGACCCCAGAAAGAATTTAAGCTATTGCGAAAATGAGTGTCCCTACGACACAGAGAGAAGTACGTGCGTTTTTGGGTATTACGTCGTACTGTAGACAGTGGATCCCTAATTTCTCGTTGTTAGCGAAGCCTTTGATAGCTCTTACTGTTAAGGATACTCCAAATCCTATTCCTTGGACTGACGAATGTCAGAAGAGCTTTTCAGAATTACGAAATGCGTTGTGTTCGGCTCCTGTGTTGGGTACTCCCGACTACAGTAAGCCTTTCACATTGTATGTCCATGAGAGAGAGGGATGTGCATTGTCAGTGTTGACTCAACAGTTTGGTGATGAGCAACGTCCATGTGCTTATTTTTCGTCGACCTTAGATCCGGTAGCAAGAGCGTTGCCGAGTTGTTTGAGAGCTACAGCAGTAGCGGCTGTTTCGATTCGACAGTCTGCAGGTTTGGTTATGGACAATACACTGATTGTGATGGTTCCACATGCAGTGGATACCTTGTTGAATCGTACCAAGACACAGCATTTAACTAGTGCTCGGTTGTCGGGTTACGAATTGACCTTGTTAGCGAGTCATGTGCACATTAAGAGACGCAACACGTTGAATCCAGCTACGTTGTTGCCGATTTCAGCTGAGACAGATAATGTTGAAAAACAGCATGATTGTTTCCTTAGAACTGAGGAAGAAACGAAAGGGAGGATAGACCTTAGGGATACTCCTCTTCCAGAGTGTGATGGTACTTTGTGGGTTGATGGTTCGTGCTTCAAGCTTCCGAATGATGATACGACTGCGGCATATGCTGTTATGACTTTGCATACGATTGTTGAAGCTGCACGTATCCCGCATAATTCAGCGCAAGCAGCAGAGTTGATTGCATTAACGAGAGCATGTGTGTGGGCGAAAGGCAAACGAGTAAATGTGTATACTGACAGCCAGTATGCGTTTGGTGTGGCTCATAGTTTTGGACGTTTGTGGCGAGAACGTGGGTTCTTGATTTCGCATGGGACGAAGATCCAGCATGGCCAGTTAGTGAATGAACTCCTTGAATCACTTACTTTGCCACTGCAAGTAGCTGTTGGACAGGCCACATGACGGGCCGCTCTCCCCCGGCTCGACCAAGCCCGAGCCAGTCATACAAGCACCACACACCACCATTGCACGTCCTACGTCCCCTCAGGGACACCTGCCCTCGAGCATGATAACCTCGTGGGTCCGATCCACGGCCGACCCACGCGCCCAGCCCGGGCCGCCATCTTGGACACTTCGCCACGAGGCCGCCTGGCCCCCGATCGACCTCAACCCCGGGCCTAGCCCGGCCTCAGACATTCCGGCACCATCCTCCACCCAGGAGGTGAGCGGGCTACTTGGCAAGTCAATGGGAGAAAGAGGTGCCGATGGCTCTCCCCCGCCAAGTGCCGCTCGCCCATCGCCTCCCCGGGCGCTGGCTCCACCCCCCTGCTGGGTGTCTGGACTCCCTCATCCCGGACCTCCCGACCTCCAAGTGCGAGGGTCCGGACATCAAAGCACGCCAGCCCTATAACTGGGGCAGCTCCAGAACAGGAAGGCAGTTGTATCTTGGAGTCGAGAGACGAAAGAAGAACTCATCCTGGACGGACTACTGGCGCTGCCGTAGCTCTGTCCTGTGCACCATCATCCTGCCTGTTGGCGCTGCCACAGCCGTCGTAACCTTCATCCTTCACCGTCGTCCGGATCTGCTGGCGAGGCCGCGGACCGTTGTAACTGTCATCTGCATCGGGACCTGCTTGGCTTCTCCACGGCCCGTCGACCATCCTTCATCCATATCGGGACCTGCTTGGCTTCTCCACGGCCCGCCGACCACCCTTCATCCATCTCGGGACCTGCTTGGCTCCTCCACGGCCCGACCAGCAACCACACCGAGCTCGAGGATTGAGAGCTATTGAACTCATTGGTAACTAAGACTGTCCCGCTACCCTTTTCCTCAACCAGAGATCAGAACCGAGGGGACCCCTGAGTCCAGACCTCCTTGTATTATATCAACGTAACCTAAGAAGTGCATATAAAGTCTCGTTAACCTTCAATCTTGTGTGGTGTCCGTCTGTGGGGGGGAAGTTACTTATCTGTACAGTCGTTGGAGACGGCTCTCCCTGGAGACCTCTCCCCGTAATCTCGGCCGACCCTCCCGGTCCGTCTAACATTGGTGGCCAGCGGCGCGATCCGAATCACCGCATAACGTACAGAGAGTAGCTCACCCCACAACGAACAACAATGTCGACTAAAGAGAGCGGATCAACTGAGAAGTTCCAAATGGAAAAGCTAGAGGAATACAGCCATCGTGAACTAAAGCAGTTCTGCATCGAACTAGGTATCGCTACCACCGGACTAAGTACCAAGGACGATTTTAAGCATGCCCTAGAATCTTGGGCAGAGACCGGGGATGTCGAAGCCCCGGAGCAAAGCACCGCGAAAAAGACCAACACGGCCCCTGAAGAGCAAAGAACGGGTCTCTCGCAAGACGAGATCCAAGAAAGAGAAAAAGCCCGACTACACGAACTTGAAATGGCCCGACTCAAGATGGACATAGAACTCAAATTGGCCGAGCAAAAAATAAACTTAGAGCACCTTCGCCTCCGAGAAGAAAGAGAGGAGAAACAGAGGCAAAGGGAGCTCGAGGAAAAAAGGCTAACGTACGAGCACGAGCGGAACCTAGCCGAGATCAACCTGCGCAAACAGAATAAAGAATTAGGGGTGCCCGACAGACCGTCCACCCCCGGGACCACGGACAAAAAAGTGCACATCCCCAAGGATGTGGTCCGAGAATATTTTCGAGAAGACGACATCCAGCAATGGTTTAAGGCATATGAAATCGCGATGACTGCGCACCGGATCGATAGAGCCGACTGGGGAGCCGGCCTATGGGGCAAATTCCTCAATGAGGGCCGCGATACTCTGTTACAGCTCCCAGACCACCAGATGACCTCCTACGACCATATGAAAGCGGCCCTCCTCACTCGCTATGGCCTCACGCCCGAGATGTACCGTCAGAGGTTCCGAGACTGCACACGCATTCCAGGTACAACTTGGGTGGACTATGTAACGTACTTCAGCCGAGCCTTCGAAGGCTGGATCAGAGGGAACAACGTCACGACCTACGAGCAGTTGTTCAATCTGATGGTATGGGAGCATCTGTCCAACAACTGCTTCATTGAACTACGCCAACACCTCCTCGACAGCAAGTTAACCGATCCCCGGCAGCTCGCAGCCGAAGCTGACCGGTGGGAGATCACCCGAGTGGGCCGGATTGGGTCCTACGAGCAGAACAGGAACAACAATGGTCACCACCGATCCAGAGGAGGAGGAGGGGGCCAAGGACGAGGAAGAGACAACACTCCGGCCGCCCCCACTACCAGCACCACCCCCCCGGCCAACCGGGGCAGCACCCCGGCGCGACCGGGATACAGAGCCAATGTTACATGTCACCGATGCCAACGAGTAGGCCACTATGCAAATGACCCAAGCTGCCCGCAGTATCCGAGCCCAAGACCCCGCCAGGTGGCCGCCGCGGCACTAGGGGAAGAACAGATCTCCGAGGAACCAGAAACAGACGAGCAAGAGTATCAAGGGTGGGAGCCAGCCGCCATGACTCTCGCGTGCTTAGGGGGAAGAGACATGGTCCCGCGGGTCCCCCTACCCGCTAACACCCAGAAGTACAGCCAATGGGTGAGCATCAATGGACAACGGGCCGAAGCCCTTCGAGACACCGGGGCCAGTGTGACAGCCGTCCGCTGTCATCTGGTGACCCCAGAACAATATCTACCGGACATTCTCTGCCCTGTACGATCAGCCGACAACTCGGAGAGTCTGTGTCGGATGGCCTGCGTCCTCTTTGAGTGGGGAGGGGTCTCCGGCATGTTGAAAGTAACGGTCCGAGACGACGCCCCCGTGGACTGCCTCCTCGGAAATGACCTGGAAAGCTCCCCGTGGGCAGCCGTGGAGCGAAAAGAACACTTGGGGATGTTGGGCGTCCCAGACTGGGCGTGCGTCACCACCCGGTCTATGGCCGCCCGTGCCAACCATCACCCGGAAGAACCAGAATGGCCGGCGCCTCCGCCTCCGGTCGCCCCCGCCGAGACCCCCGACCAGGGCATCCCCCTCGAACCTGCTCAACCTTCCGACCTTGCTAATCTCGACCAGTGGGCTCAAGAAGGGGGGCCCACACAAGAACAATTTCGTCAGGAGCAGAAGACCTGTCCCTCCCTTGAGGGACTCCGACAACAAGCGCTCGCCCAAAGCGCAGGGGATACCTCCGGAACTCATTGGGTCTACTGGGACAATGACCTACTGTACAGCGAGCAACGAATCGCCGAGCTGGGGGCCAACCGAGTACTAGTGGTGCCACTCCGCTTTAGAGACTTCCTGCTAAATCTGGCCCACGATGTCCCCCTGGCAGGGCACCTGGGACAAGATAAAACCTACAGCCGCCTAGTGACCCACTTCTTCTGGCCAAAAATGAGAAACGATGTGCACCAGCATTGCCGATCTTGCCCCACGTGCCAAGCCAGTGGGAAGAGCGGCCGCAAATTAAAGGCCCCCCTGCAACCCTTTCCCGTAGTCACGACCCCATTTGAGAGGGTCGGAATAGACATTGTGGGACCCCTAGACCCACGTACAAGACAAGGCCATCGCTTCATCCTAGTACTAGTGGACCACGCCACCCGCTACCCTGAGGCTATTCCTCTCCGGACCGTCACAGCCCCAGTGGTCGGCAGGGCCCTGATGGGGATCTTCTCCCGTGTGGGGTTCCCCCGAGAAGTCGTCAGTGACAGAGGCACGAACTTTATT
Source organism: Lissotriton vulgaris (assembly GCF_964263255.1). Taxonomy (NCBI): domain Eukaryota; kingdom Metazoa; phylum Chordata; class Amphibia; order Caudata; family Salamandridae; genus Lissotriton; species Lissotriton vulgaris. The sequence goes on along the minus strand of NC_141687.1, from coordinate 1,327,290,754 downwards.
TCCAAATACATGAAGTCCCTCTGGCAACAGTGTGGGGTCACCTACCGCTTCACGACCCCCTATCACCCCCAAGGAAACGGACTTGTTGAGCGGTTCAATCGCACTCTAAAAGGGATGATCGGGGGATTGGAAGAACCCCTCCGTCGCCAGTGGGACGTGCTGCTGCCGTGCCTCCTCTTCGCCTACCGGGAGGTCCCACAGAAGTCCCTAGGCTTCAGCCCATTCGAGCTGCTCTATGGGCACCCAGTACGGGGGCCACTCAGCCTGATCAAAGAAGGCTGGGAGTTGCCTCCGGCCAAGAGTCCTCCAGATGTCTTCCGATACCTCCTCACCCTCCGCAACCAGTCCCAGCGGTTCAGAGACCTAGCGAAAGCCAACCTAGAGGCCAGTCAAGAGGACATGAAGAGATGGTATGACCAGAACGCCTCATCTATTGAATTCGAGCCGGGGCAACAGGTCTGGGTAATGTCCCCCACAGAACCGTGCGCTCTCCAAGACAAATGGACGGGACCCTTCAAAGTAATCGAGCGCAAGGGACCCGCCACCTATCTGATTGATATGGAGTCCGCCCGGAATCCGCTCCGAGTCCTCCACACCAACAGACTGAAACCCCACTTTGCACGAACAGAACTCAGCCTCTTGATGGCCACAGACAACGGGGTTGAGGACGACTCCGAGCCTCTCCCTGACCTCTTGCGGACCCAGGAGCAAGACGGCTCCGTGGATGGGGTCCGACTCTCGGAGACCCTCTCCCAGGAACAACGCCAAGAGTGCCAAGCCCTCCTATCACGGTTTGCCAGCCTGTTCTCCCTCACCCCAGGTGTCACTTCCTGGTGTGTGCACGATGTGGACACCGGAGACAGCCCTCCTATCCGCCACCGGGCCTACCGCGTACCTGATCGGGTACGGGCCTGCATCCAGGCGGAAGTAACTAAGATGCTCACGCTCGGGGTCATCGAGCCCTCCGACAGTCCATGGGCCAGCCCGGTCGTACTGGTCCCCAAAGCAGCCGCCCCCGGAACCACACCCGAACTCCGGTTCTGTGTCGACTACCGGGGCCTGAATGAAGTCACCAGAACGGACGCACACCCCATCCCCCGGGCAGATGAACTGGTCGACCGAATGGGCGCTGCCCGCTACCTCAGCATCTTCGATCTAACGGCAGGATATTGGCAGATCGGCCTCACACCCCGAGCACAAGAACGTTCTGCCTTCTCCACCCCCGATGGCCACTATCACTTCACGGTCATGCCCTTCGGCATGAAAAATGCCCCAGCGACGTTCCAACGGCTCGTCAATCAGGTCCTGGCGGGGCTCGAAGAGTTCAGCGCCGCCTACCTGGACGACATCGCTGTGTACAGCCACCACTGGACCGAGCACCTCCACCACCTCCAAGCAGTGTTGCAAGCCCTTCAGCGAGCTGGCCTCACGATCAAGGCCAGCAAATGTCAAATTGGACAAGGGTCAGTAACCTACCTCGGACACCAAGTGGGAAGCGGTCTAGTGGCCCCTCTTCAACTGAAAATTGCTGCCATCCAGAACTGGCAACCCCCTAACACTCAAACTGAGGTGCGAGCCTTCCTGGGCCTCACGGGCTACTACCGAAGGTTCGTGAAAGACTATGGTACCATCGTGGGGCCTCTCACCGAACTCACGTCGAAAAATCAGCCCAAGAAGGTGAACTGGACCCCAGAGTGTCAAGCGGCCTTCGAACAGCTAAAGGCCGCCATGTGTTCCGCTCCTGTACTCCAGGCCCCAGACTACAGCCGGGAGTTCGTCGTCCAGACGGATGCCTCCGACCAGGGCATTGGGGCGGTCCTGTCCCAGGTGAACACCGAAGGCCTTGATCAACCGGTGGCCTTCATCAGCCGGAGACTCCTACCACGGGAGCAACGCTGGAGCACCATAGAGAGGGAAGCCTTCGCTGTGGTATGGGCCCTCAAGAAGCTCCGACCCTACCTTTTTGGCACCCACTTCCGGGTGCAGACTGACCACCGACCCCTGCAGTGGTTGATGCATATGCGGGGGGAAAACCCAAAACTGCTACGCTGGTCCATCTCCTTGCAAGGTATGGACTTTACCGTTGAACACCGGCCTGGGTCTGACCACGCCAACGCGGATGGCCTGTCCCGGTTTTTCCGCCTCGACGAAGAGAGTCCCCAAGAGGATGGGTAACTCTCCCCGCCTTCAGCTGGGGGGGACGCATGTTGGACAGGCCACATGACGGGCCGCTCTCCCCCGGCTCGACCAAGCCCGAGCCAGTCATACAAGCACCACACACCACCATTGCACGTCCTACGTCCCCTCAGGGACACCTGCCCTCGAGCATGATAACCTCGTGGGTCCGATCCACGGCCGACCCACGCGCCCAGCCCGGGCCGCCATCTTGGACACTTCGCCACGAGGCCGCCTGGCCCCCGATCGACCTCAACCCCGGGCCTAGCCCGGCCTCAGACATTCCGGCACCATCCTCCACCCAGGAGGTGAGCGGGCTACTTGGCAAGTCAATGGGAGAAAGAGGTGCCGATGGCTCTCCCCCGCCAAGTGCCGCTCGCCCATCGCCTCCCCGGGCGCTGGCTCCACCCCCCTGCTGGGTGTCTGGACTCCCTCATCCCGGACCTCCCGACCTCCAAGTGCGAGGGTCCGGACATCAAAGCACGCCAGCCCTATAACTGGGGCAGCTCCAGAACAGGAAGGCAGTTGTATCTTGGAGTCGAGAGACGAAAGAAGAACTCATCCTGGACGGACTACTGGCGCTGCCGTAGCTCTGTCCTGTGCACCATCATCCTGCCTGTTGGCGCTGCCACAGCCGTCGTAACCTTCATCCTTCACCGTCGTCCGGATCTGCTGGCGAGGCCGCGGACCGTTGTAACTGTCATCTGCATCGGGACCTGCTTGGCTTCTCCACGGCCCGTCGACCATCCTTCATCCATATCGGGACCTGCTTGGCTTCTCCACGGCCCGCCGACCACCCTTCATCCATCTCGGGACCTGCTTGGCTCCTCCACGGCCCGACCAGCAACCACACCGAGCTCGAGGATTGAGAGCTATTGAACTCATTGGTAACTAAGACTGTCCCGCTACCCTTTTCCTCAACCAGAGATCAGAACCGAGGGGACCCCTGAGTCCAGACCTCCTTGTATTATATCAACGTAACCTAAGAAGTGCATATAAAGTCTCGTTAACCTTCAATCTTGTGTGGTGTCCGTCTGTGGGGGGGAAGTTACTTATCTGTACAGTCGTTGGAGACGGCTCTCCCTGGAGACCTCTCCCCGTAATCTCGGCCGACCCTCCCGGTCCGTCTAACAGTAGCGATAGTGAAATGCAGTGCCCATAAGAAAGTTATGGATGATGTTGGTCGTGGAAATGTGTTTGCTGATGAAGTTGCGAAAGAAACTGCGAGAAATGTGATGAGTCGAATGTATGTTGCAGGTCCGGCGAGATGGGTTCCAGATGGAAGTATGTGTGAAGATACGATTGAGAGTGTGAAATCCATCCAAGCTGAAGCTACCGAGAAAGAGTTGAATGAATGGAGAGAAAGTAAGGGTAGATTGGGCTCGAATGGTTATTGGACTGATTTGTCTGAGCATCAAAGATGGTTGTTACCCGACGCATATATGCTTCCAGTTGTTACAATGGCTCATGGAATGGCACATATCAGTGTGAAAGGGATTTGCAAGTTGTTGGCTCCAGTTTGGCTGAATGCAGGAATTCCCAAATGTGCAGAGAATTTGGTTAAGAACTGTATGGTGTGTTTGATGTACAATCCTGGTAAGGGAACTCCAACCCCAGCTGGTCATTTTGCTGCTCCAACGTATCCGTTCGAGGCTTTGCAGCTAGATTTCATCCACATGGAGAGGTGCAACAATCTGAAATATGTGTTGGTGGTTGTTTGCTCCTTTTCTAGATGGGTGGAAGCCTACCCTTTGAAGGACAATACTGCCTTGTCCACAGCGAAGGCCCTAATGAAATAATTTTTCCCTAGGTTTGGATTGCCGAGAATGGTTTGGAGTGGCAATGGGAGTGAATTTGTGGGTCAAGTGATGAAGAGAGTATGTGAGGGATTAGGAATAAGGCAGAAGTTCCACTTGGCCAAAATTCAAGTGAGCTCTGGTTTGCAATGGCCAGATGCTTTGCCCTTAGCCCTTCTGTCCACAAGAATGACTGTGCATTCGCGAATGGGTTTGAGTCCGTATGAGGTCGTGTTTGGCCGCCCAGCGAATATTTGGGGCGTGCCAAGACCGACGCAGTTCAGTGAGCTGGAACACCCTGTGATACTTGATTACTTGACGAACTGACGGCTAAACTGCGTGTCTTACACCAACAGGTACACAATAGTCTACCACAGGCTTCTGAAGATCCAGGTCACGCCATTGAACCCGGTGCCTGGATATCCGTGAAGAATTTTCAGCGGAGCAAGAACGAGCAGCCCCGCTGGACAGGACCATACTTGCCTTTACTATCTACACGTTCTGCAGTTCGAGTGAAAGGCAAGAAAAACTGGATCCACGGCATACACTGCAAACGGGCTCCGTTGCCCTTACTGTACGACCGGTGGTTCCAGAAAGGACTTCCAGACTCTGAAACTGAAACTGTGCCACGGTTTTTGCCATTCAGCGATGCCCGTTTGATTGGAACGAACACTGAGAAAGAAAGTGACGATCTTCTGCAAGAAGCTGTGCCTCTTTTGAATCGATTGAACACTACCGAGCCTGAACTCCTGTTTAGAGAACAGACATTGCCTGGAAAAGACCGTTATAATTTCCGATCGAGAGTCATGGACAAATAAAAAATAAATGAAGTTTTTATGATTTTTTTTGTTTGCAGGTTAACTCTCCTCCGAGGAACTACTCATTTTTGTTTTTCCAACCGCCATCCGGGTTCAGCTGTAGGGTCGCGGTCGACAAGTCTTTGGAGTGCAAGCCTGAGACAATAGGTCGACGGTTCTGGTTGGCCTAAGGGAGTTGCCCTGGACTGACAGATCCCAAATTCTGATTCGAATTCCGCATCATTGGCGGTAAGCCCCAGCTTTTGAAATGTAAATGTGATTCTCCCTGTGTTTTGTGTTCAAATCCGCTGATTTTTCCGTATAAATTCCCGTTCTAGGGATTTGAATTAAGCATCACTTCTTCCATTTGGCCCCCTTTCATCTCACAGACGCGAATAAACGCGGTAAGCTGACTAAATGGCCATCACTCACGTAGTTCGTAATTTCTACCAATCCCCTCTCCTTTTAAAAGTATAACCCTTGCCTTTACCAATTTTAGAACAAAAAGCAGCCACACTCCCGAATTCACCAAACTTCAGACTTCTAAAGCATCTGGAAACGTTCAAACCGGTAAGACACTTGCACGATGTCTAGCTTGGTAAAAGATGCGAGGCACTCCAAACCCCAGTAACCCATGCTGTTGTTTGTTTAGACGATAAAGACCGACCATGAAATGATTGTTTCACTCCGCTCTGGGCCCTGAAACTCTTCGTTCCACTCCTGGGGTGAGAACCGACACCTACTCCTCCGTTTTTTCATCGCTTAGTGACAGGTTGTTTTTATCCTAAATAGATTTCTTTATTCCTATAATAGGCCCTTGTTCTGATCCTGGCTTTGTTTCATCGCCTCCCTACGGACACTTTAAAAAAAGAGACTGTTGCACTTTATATATGAGGTGAGTAAGAACAGGCACCCCATCTCCCTCTATTATTCGATTAGGCCATCTCCTGACCCTATGCCTTTAATCCCGAATGACACTACTTTTACGTTTTTCATCTTCAGATCCGGACATAAGTTTCTTTAATTAGCTTTGACGCTCTCCGGATCATTCGGCATCCACACTTATTGGTAAGCTGTTGGGGGTCTGCTTGGGTCTGCCGGCTAGCTCCGTTGATGTCCTGTCCTGTAATCCTTTCATCAATTGGTAAACTTTTGTTTCTTACTCTTTCTTTTGTTTTGCTTTATTTTTTCCTGTTCAGATACCATATGAGGCCCTGATGAGAATCCCAAAGAACTTGGTGGGATTCGAAACGCGTAGGTTTTTGCCACATCTTGGTCTGCGAGAGCTGCAGGTTATCGAATGAACCTTTGCTGCCTCCCCTTGTTGTACATTACCTAGAACTAATAGTTCTAAAAGATTTCTTTGACCATTCGGTTCAATATAAAGGAATGTACTCAGCATAAATTATTTTTTCTAACACTATTATAAAATTGTCTTGCAGACTGTGGCTCTGTTTTTCTTGTTGTCTTTCTTTTTGCGTGGTTGAATGTTAACGTATGCTTGTGATATGTATGAAATAAGGAATGAATGAATGATGCACAGTTAGTTTCTTTTTAATGTATTATGTGTCCTTTTTGAATATGTCTTTCTTTGTATGATTAACTGAAAATTTAAGAGTTGTTTTTTTCAAAAAATGGCTAAAATAAAAAGCTATTAACTAGCGATCCCCGTTCTTGAATGTCTTTTCGAGTTCTGGATGGTTATTTGTTTATTTAAATCACCCATATCAGTACTGGCACTTCACTTTTGTTCTTCAATGATTTAGGCTCAGCCTTGCTGATTAGAGCCAACCCCTTGTTGTTTTTTGCTGGGCTGACAGAGGCATTCCTTAGCATAGAACACCCTACCTCCGTGAGCAGCATATTTTGTGAGGATGGAGTTTTTCGAATTGGAGAGACCTGTTGAGACAATAGGATTCAAGAGCAAGATATACAAACTAATGATACGGAAAAGATTTTTAATATTGTGCTTATTTATGCTACTGAGTTTAATTATATTTATTATTGGTTATGTGACATTCTCTTTTAAAGTGACGTTTATTCCCACTGTGCAACCTACACCTCCTCCTACTATTTCTTTGAATTCTTTTCACCCTCTGCCCGAACATGAAGTAGTTAGAAGATTGGAATTTGCCAATAATTCCTTTATTCAACTTTTGCACCAACACCAGCTAGTTATGAACTCGACAAATTGTTGGATTCGTGGCCTAATGCCCCATACGACCGGTAAAGGTATTCCGTACTTGGTTTTGCCCTTCAGCCTTAACGGTTCTATTTGGGCATATAGAACGATGTTCATCTATGCCCATAGTGTCTATCCCCTACGTTCACCGAAAGATAATCCGAAGAACAGTGCTTTAGTTAGAGGCATATTCGACATGGTTAAAGGGACTAATGCAGTTGAGACTATTCTGAAGGATGAGAAACAGCCATATAGTGGTTGGGATGTTACTGGATATGGAGTTAGTCTGAGTGTTAACCAGCGAGCAAAAAGTTCTCCACCAATTTGGATAGTGCCCCATCAGGGTCGCTATTGTCTGCAGGGTAATGGCAAGAATCCGAAAGCTCAGGTAGGGAAGAGTGTCTGCACTGAGACTTATGTATTTACGTCTCAGACTTCCCCAGCGTTTCTAGCAGCTAAGGGTACTTATTTTGTTTGCTACGACAAAGCGTATACATGGTTGCCCCCTGACTTTTCGGGCACATGTTTTGTTTCGTTCCTGTTGCCTCCCACTTTTACAGCTGCGGCAGATTACCATAAGACGAGAGTTGCTAGAGGTGTCTTCAGTCAGGAAGATACCGCAGGGCAAGAGTTGGGAGATTTCTTTACGGGTTTTCTGCCATTCTGGGGACCGATGGCTAACAGCAGGAACATTTGCCAGTTGACGAGAGTGGTTGAGTCCACCATAGTCGAAACTGCCGGTGCCCTTAGTAACTTAACCGCTGAGCATCAGTCGGATCGACTTATGACACTTCAGAATAGAGTTGCTCTTGATGTCATACTTGCAGATCGAGGTGGAGTATGTAAACTGATTCAATCGAGCTGCTGCGTTTTCATTCCATTAATAGTTTCAACAGTGGTTCTGTCGGGTATGAACACAATTGCTTTAAATTCTGTACATATCTTCAACTGTAATCATGACATAACCTTACTACTTATTATGCCACCTCGATTAAATCATTAAAGTGCAAATCCAAACAAAGGAAAGTGTCAGTAAAGGTTTTTAATTATTGACTTACTTTTTCATTCATGATTTTGTTTGTTCTTTTCAACTGACACCTTAATATATGCATAGAGATTAATTACAAAATATGGCGCATCAATTCAAATCAGTGAACAAAGTGACATAAAGTGAAGAAATTGTGACTCAGTGATATAACAATTTGTGATCTATATACAAGTGAATGAAGGGGTATTGTAGGGGAAGAAAAGTTAGAAAAGCCGGTTCCTGATTTAATGGTACTCCAATCCAACACGCTATATTAGTTAGCTGTGGTGTGTTGGACGCAGTTAACTGGTCCTTATGATATTCTGTCTTTCATTCCAGACAACGCTCCGTCAGTCTTTCAGGCCATTTCCAGACTACATAAGATCTCTGATTCTGTACATATAGATAAAGGAGATTGGTCGTTGATGGGATGGTTTTGGGGATTGATATCCACGTGGGGATGGAAGATTCTGATGGTCATTGGGATGGTTTTAGCTATCCTTTTCCTGTTCTGTCTCTGTGTACAGTGTGCCCCTGCTATTTGTGGCCTCTGTGCTACTTCGTGTGCGAGGAGACCTGTCCAGAGAGAGGTACTAAGTACTAGGATGATGCTACAGCAACATATCGATGATCTGATGAGTATAGACCTAGATACAGATTGACATGGGTATGGGCTTATTGCCTATGTAAGGACAAAAGGAGGGTCTGTGGTTCCGTAGTTTGAGGGTCCGTGGTTCGGTGGTTCTGAACCCATACAATGAAGTTCGTCGGAAATAGACGATTTTGGTTTCAGCGGACCGCAAATCACGAGTGCGGTGTGTACGAGTGTTTTCGTCTTAATCGATCAATGAGAACACTACTTATTCAGGGATTTCGTTTGAATCCTCGGGTTCCATTTTGTGGATGGCAGACATTTTGTGTGGTTGCCCTCACATAGGCCGATGACTACGACCGAGCGAGTCCTTGGGACACGTACACCTTAGCTGACTTCTGATTGACCTGGCCGAACTGACTCCCTTGCCCGAGGCTGACTTCGCTGAGCCAGTTCCTTGTTAAGCAGCTGGTCAGATAAAGATCAAAGAGCAGGACATTGCCGAAGATTACAGTACACTGCACCCACCTTTCTATCTTGCTTCTCATCTGTTTCTGCTCCTTCCTTTACGACATAATCACTGATTTGGGTTGAGGTTTTATGATGGGTTTGTCCGGCCTGATCGAACAGGAAAGTTGGAATGTGCTTGGTCATTTCTGGTGGGCTGGACAACGGAAAATGGGATTGTCGTCATGCACTACTTTTGAAATATCACACTGTCATTGGTTAGTTTGTATGTAATCGATGCTACTTTGGAATGTGATTTTTGGCATAAAAGACCATGCTCCGCTCATTGAAATTGTGCAGTCTCTAGCGAACCACCCGTGTTGTGCTTCGTAGACCTCTGTTCCTGGTTGCAACCAATAAACTTTGGTCTTTGACGTCATCGAGAAGTGTCCCGTGTCTCTGTTTGCCGAGGCAGGGGAATCCGAAGACTTCAAGCGTTTTCCCTGGCGCTGCTGGGTTCTAAAACCCGGTACTTCAAGACGGTCTGGATTGTCTGTAATTGTCTCTGTGGTTGTCTTTGCAAGAGGCTCCGCAAACGTTTTCAAAGTGGTTGTCCCGAACACACTTCCTGTATTTTTTACCTAATGCAGGGCATGTCTCTGTGTGGGGAAAGTCATGTCCAGAGCGATAGCATTTAAGTTGACGCTCTTGTCGTTTATCGGTCTGGGTAGAACTGCAACGCTGACGACTTGTATAATGAGAATGAACTTTGGATCTGGATGATCTTTGTTTTGCAGGGAGGACCTGTTGGTGTTACGGGATTGGACCCCAAAGGCTTGTTCGCGTTTTTGGCCTCTTCCAGCTTCCATTTTCTTGGCATGTTCTTCTGCTTGATCATGTACTCGCGTCATTTCTTCGATCTCATCCAGAGAATAGGTCTTCTTTAGTAGATGTCTGCGTAACGACTTAGAGTGGCATTCTTCTATGATTCGCAGGCAAAGGGGGTCTTCCGTCGAGAAAGAATCAAATTCACAATAGCAGGCCAAATGTCTAAGTCGCATAATGAAATTATTCATGGGTTCGTCTTTTCTTGAGAAGCCAAATTTAATATATATCTTTCGTAGTCACTTTTAAACAACAAAATTGTTATTGAGTCTACACAATAGTGCAATTAAAGAGTGTCCCTGACTAAGCATGGGCGGAAAATCCGTTCCGCTCGCGGATTTTGCGGATTTTCGGTAAATTCGCAATCCGCGAACGCTCGCGAATTTACCGAAAATCCGCAAATTCGCACGCAGTGGATTTTTTTTCTTGGTGATACAATTTTGCGGCGTGCGGCGTTCACTTACCGTCATTCAGCGTTTGCCGAGTTGTTTTTCTCGATATTTTGCGAGTGCTGCGCCATTTTGGATCTTGCTGCGGGATCCCGCGGTAGTTTGGCGACCGCGATTACGTCATCGCGGCTTGCCACCTTGCACAGCGAGAGTTTGTAAACGCGAGTACGCCGTGATCACGTATCGCTGGAGTTCGCAATTGTGAACACGTAGATGCGGCGGGCAGCAACAATCTCGCAAAAATACAAAATTTGCAATTCTGCACAAGAAATCCACCAGCAAGCAGCATAAACCTTCTGGAAAAGATGATTTTTATCAGAATAACTTCTCAGGTTGACATTTACCTGCACTTTTTTTTGCAAGGGGTCCATTTTGGGGGGGGGGGGGGGGGGAAGGAAGTGCCCCACAGTCTCCAACTTCCTGTTCCTGTCCAGCAGGCTGCTCCCAGTGCTTTCTTCATGTGCTGGTCACTTTCATTCGGATTCTTCACCTGGAAGGATTACTTTTTGTGGATGCTGCTGGATATTTGGATTTGAGGCCTTTTTGACTTTCTTTGGATCACTTTTGGATTAGAAATTTCACAAGTAAGTTTGTTTGGGGCATTACAGTTGCTGCAACTACAATTTTGGAATTTTCGATTTTTGGGCTGTTGTTGGGGCCTTTTGCCCAGGGGTACTCAGTGGTGGGTGGACTGAGTCTTTCTGTGTGGTCTCTTTAATAAAAACATCATGGAGGTCCTGGATGGCTTGGGATTGTGCTGATTTTTCTGTGATTTTCGTTTTTTTGGGCTGTTGTTGTGGCCTTTTCACCAGGGGTAGTGAGTGTTGCATGGGCCTAGTCTTTCTGTGGGGTGTCTTGAATTTAAACATCATGGAGGGCCTGGATGGCTTGGGATTGTGCTGATTTTTCTGTGATTTTCATTTTGTTGGCTGTTGTGGCCTTTTCACCAGGGGTAGTGAGTGGTGCATGGGCCTACTCTTTCTGTGGGGTGTCTTGAATTTAAACATCTTGGAGGGCATGGATGGCATGGGATTGTGCTGATTTTTCTGTGTTTTTTGATTGTTTGGGGTGTTCATGGGGACAGGCCATGTGGGTGGGGGCCATTTTGAGTGCTGCTACAGGCAGGCCCTGGCCATGTGCTGGGAGGCAGGGGGCCATTTTGAATTCAGGCAGTGTTCTTAGGTCTGCAACCATTTTGCCTAGCTTTCAACCTTTATGCCCAGGGGTAGTGAGTGTTGCATGAGCCTAGTCTTTCTGTGGGGTGTCTTGAATTTAAACATCATGGAGGGCCTGGATGGCTTGGGATTGTGCTGATTTTTCTGTGATTTTCGTTTTTTTGGGCTGTTGTTGTGGCCTTTTCACCAGGGGTAGTGAGTGGTGCATGGGCCTAGTCTTTCTGTGGGGTGTCTTGAATTTAAACATCATGGAGGGCATGGATGGCATGGGATTGTGCTGATTTTTCTGTGTTTTTCAATTTTTTGGGGTGTTCATGGGGACAGGCCATCTGGGTGGGGGCCATTTTGAGTGCTGCTACAGGCAGGCCCTGGCCATGTGCTGGGAGGCAGGGGGGCATTTTTAATGCAGGCAGTGTTCTTAGGAATGCAACCATTTTGCCTAGCTTTCAACCTTTATGCCCAGGGGTAGTGAGTGTTGCATGGGCCTAGTCTTTCTGTGGGGTATCTTGAATTTAAACATCATGGAGGGCCTGGATGGCTTGGGATTGTGCTGATTTTTCTGTGATCTTCGTTTTTTTGGCTGTTGTTGTGGCCTTTTCACCTGGGGTAGTGAGTGGTGCATGGGCCTAGTCTTTCTGTGGGGTGTCTTGAATTTAAACATCATGGAGGGCATGGATGGCATGCAATTGTGCTGATTTTTCTGTGTTTTTGATTTTTTGGGGTGTTCATGGGGACAGGCCATGTGGGTGGGGGCCATTTTGAGTGCTGCTACAGGCAGGCCCTGGCCATGTGCTGGGAGGCAGGGGGCCATTTTGAATGCAGGCAGTGTTCTTAGGTCTGCAACCATTTTGCCTAGCTTTCAACCTTTATGCCCAGGGGTAGTGAGTGTTGCATGGGCCTAGTCTTTCTGTGGGGTGTCTTGAATGTAAACATCATGGAGGGCTTGGGATTGTGCTGATTTTTCTGTGATTTTCGATTTTTTGGGGTGTATAACTGAACTGATGTTCCTCTGTCTTCCATTGCTTTTAGGTGCACAAGACTCAAGAGAACCACCAGTGCCAGGAAGAAGTCCTGCAGCGGTGTGTGTGTGTGCAGCATAACCATTTGTAGCATTTGTAAGCATGCAGTTAGTTGTGGTAAGTTTGGTACCAACTATGGTACCGGAGGCCAGAGAGGTCATCTTTGGAGACAGCACGCTGCCCAATGGTTTGCGCACCTAAAGGAAATCAAGGAAGCCCGAATTGCAAGTCAAGAAAACGTTGATGTTTCATCTGATGATGACGAGGAGGAAGAAGACGTGTCAAAAACTTCACTTACACCCAGTACCCCTGTCAGCAGCACACCCCGTGTGAGCCACACTAAGAGTGTGGGAGAGAGTGAGACACCAATGCGAAAAAGTTCATCAGCGAGCGTAACTGGGTCAAAGAAATCATCATCATCATCCTGTAAATGCTTGTTCCAGGGCAACATTAGAAACATGCTTTTTTCAGACGCGCCATATGAACGCAACCACCCACTGACGCGTCTGTATAACACTAAGCTGGCTAAAATGCTAGCTCTGGACCTTCTCCCTTTTTCTTTTGTAGAAGGGGTTGGTTTTCTAGAATTAGTGGCAGCGCTCTGCCCTAAATGGAAGGTTCCTAGCCGGTTCTAATTTGCCAGAGTTGCCGTTCCAGCACTACATGAAGATGTGCTGGAGGTGATTGGGGCAGCTTTGCAGAAGAGTGCTGTTCACACTATACATCTGACAACAGACATGTTGACCAGTGGCGCAGGCGCTGATTACATGTGCATCACTGCACACTGGGTCTGTTTTTCAGGGGTTAAAGCAAAGCTAAACGCAGGTGTTGACCCGGACCAAGTTTTTAAAGCTGCTCGGAAACATGCAACACTAGCCATGTTTGGCTTGGAGAAACGTCACACAGCAGAAAACATTTTGAATGAGTTTAACACAAAGGTCTTTCACTGGCTGTCCCCCAAAAAACACCAGATTGGGTATGTTTCCACGGATAATGGTGCCAATGTAGTTAAGGCCATGGAGCTGGGTGAGTATTTCAGAGTGCCGTGTTTGGCGCACTGTATAAACCTAGTTGTTAAAAAATTCTTGAGTGATGAAGACAGTCCAGCGTGCGAGTTAGTGGCCACCTGCCGAAGAATGTGCAACCATTTCAGCCATTCTTTTAAGGCCCGGAAGCATCTGAGGAGCCTGCTACATGAACGTCGAATGCCAGTGAAAGGACTCATACACGAGGTGGCAACACGTTGGAACTCAACCTTCTACATGCTTGAGCGTCTGTATGAGCAGTATACGGTACTCGATCACTATTTCTTAACAGTGGGTCCAGCTCAGAAGGACCTGAGGCTAGATGCTGCGCAATGGAACCTAGTTAAAAGCCTGACAGACATGCTTCGTCCTTTTGAGGTCTTCACGCGTTCAGTCAGCAAGGAGGACTGTAATTTGGGAAAAGCTATCCCATTGTTGCGCATGCTGGAGCACCAACTGAAGGCGGTGTCTTCTATGTTTGAAAAAGATGAAGAAAAGAAAGACGCTTTTCTTTTGGCGGAGAAATTATTAGAGCGCCTACTTGGTGATGAACGTCTTAAAATGATCCACTCAGAACAGCATAACATTTGTGCTACTATTCTGGATCCACGCTACCAAAAGGCGCTGGCAGGCCAAGCATTCTTTCCTTTGAGTGATCAAGATGTTACAAAGTACAAACGTTGGCTAGCCTTGTCAGCCAAGAGGTTTGAAAGAGAAAGGCAGCAAATTGAAGGAAAAGGCAGTACATCAGCATCAGCAGGCCATCCCAAGTCAAAAGAATCCACTTCTGCACCTGTGGCTGTGGCACAAGTGACCTCTCAGCCGTTAAAGACACCGGCAACCGGATCATCTGCACCAGACACAACAGTATCATTGGATGCAGAAGAGGATTGGCTAACTCGGCTTCGGTTTGGTTCTCAAAAGGTCACAGCAAAAAGTAAGCAAAGTGGAGGAACCTTGGAGGACCTTGAGTCGATGGTGCAGGACTATCTGAATGACTCAACAGAGGTCTATGTTAATGCTGACCCATTGGCGTATTGGCATGGGAAAAAAGAATTGTGGGCACAGCTCTCCAACCTGGCTATAAACTACTTGTCTTGCCCACTCGCAAGTGTGTCTTCTGAACGTGTTTTCAGTGCTGCTGGTGGCATTGTAACCTTCCAAACGGAGCCGCCTCTCGCCCAAAAATGTGGAGAGGTTAACAATGATCAAGATGAATCAGCACCTCATACCACCAGATTACAAAGTACGAGAAAGCACGTCGGATGAAGACGAGGTGGACAGCAACGTAGATGAGGGAATTTCGTCTCTGTTAGGTGACACTGACCTCACCCTGTCTCAGCTATTGCCAGAGACAACGCCGGACAGAGCGGGGTCTCACTACGCCTGAGCCAGGACCAGGACGAGGTGAGGTCTCTTCCCCGGGCACCCTGGATCTACTAAATTTACCAGGTGTCATGGAGGAGTGAAGCCACAGTATTTGGAGACTCATATCCTTTACTGGATTATCACATAATTAGTGTTTTGAGTTTTGCACCTACACATTTTTGCAGTCGCACTATTGAGAGAACAGAGGCCCTGATGAAAGCCTAGGGTCATATTCCCGCTTAGGCAGAAACATGTCGGCCCCTATGCAGATATTTGTTAAACTGCAGTAGTATAGTTTTGCGCTGTTCTTAGTTTTTAATTAGGAAGAGGTCTTGGTAGAATAAAGTTGGAATGAGATTCTCTATCCTATTTTAACTTTTCACACACTTTTCTTTGTTGCACTGCACCTACCCGTCTGACCAGATCCTTATGATTGTTCCTTGTGTTGGCATGTGTAAACCATGTGTCCACAGACGGTACTACTTGGTCTCAATGATCTAGAGACACTGTACCCAGGACGGAGGACCACATGAGAATATTGGTCATACATGATATTGATGGGAATCCAACACGGGTGTTTATTTTGCTAACACAGGGGCAACCATCTTCTGGATGACGCCTTGAGCAGGTACTCTCATTAATTTGAGACCACAGCTCCTTTCCTGATACATGAATCAGAAGTCAGACCCATAGGTTTTTCAGGTTGAGCATATTCTGGTATACAGGGGATACAACCTATGCGTGGTCTTTAAATATCCCTTAGGCCCTCCCCAATGATGTGTTTATAGATAACTGACCTCACCCTGCCTGAATTCGCAGAGCATGATGACGAAGCCTTATTCTTATTCACTGACACCGAGCCCTGAAAATGAGACAATGAATCAATAACTTTCTTTTTCGTCCTTATTCACAGAGAATTTCGTCTCTGTTAGGTGACACTGACCTCACCCTGCCTGAATTCGCAGAGCATGATGACGAAGCCTTATTCTTATTCACTGACACCGAGCCCTGAAAATGAGACAATGAATCAATAACTTTCTTTTTCGTCCTTATTCACTTTTATTCCTGTGTGTCGGTCTTTCTTTGTTGTGCACAGTTATTATAATTCAAACTTTAATCACCTAATCACAAAAACAAGCCCATCAGCAGAACTGTCTTCACTTGTTTGCTTATTGATTTGAAGGTGCCACAGTCTGCATTCCTCAGGTTCACAAGTTAACAAGAACATGCTCCTCTATCCTCCTCCTCCAGACTCCTATTTCCCTCAAAGCAGAGGGCTGGATTACGCCCAATGAAAAAAGACTCTGCACTTGTGGGGGTTTTCTACTTCTTTGCGGGTGAGTTGACGGCTCTGGGGCCATTGCTGGGAAGATCTAATACTGGATAAAAGTGGTTTGGGCCAAATCGGAGGTGAATTTTTTTGCTGACTTGCTTGCCTTTGAGGTGCTCTTTGGGGGGGTTCCGGGTGTTTGTGCGTGAGTTTTGGGGTCTGGGAGCACTGCTGGGACAGTCTAATTTTGATTGCATTTGCTTTTCAAGAAATCCGTGGTGGAAAACGGGAGTTATGACCTAGCTGCACAGCGCGTTTGGACCGAAGGCCGATAAATATTGTAAGTATGAGATTTTCCTTTTTGACTGTTTGGGGGTGTTGTGCTTTTTTGCGGGTGGGTTGGCGGGTCTTGGGGCATTGCTGGGAAGGTCTACTACCGGATAGAAGTGGTTTGGACAAAATCCATGCTAAATTTTTTTTTGCTATTTCTGACATTTTGCTCAATGTAGCGTTTTCGGGGGCCTGTTTGGGGGGGGTTCCTGCTGTTTGTGGGTGGGTTTCAGGGTCTAGGAGCACTGCTGGCTATGGATAATTTAGATTGCAAGAGGTTTGAAGCAAATCCATGGTGGCAGAGGAGAGTTAAGGCCTAGCTGCAGAGCGCGCGCGGAGTGATTTTGGAAATTGCCAAGAAAATGACTAAGTCTCCACTTTTGTACTTTTGCTTTTTGGCTGTTTGGGGGTCTTCTACCAGTTTTCGCCTGGGTTGACGGCTCTAGGGCCATTGCTGGGAAGCTCTAATACCGGATAAAAGTGGTTTGGGCCAAATCAGAGGCGAAATTCTTTTTGCGTTTTTGCTGACTTGCTTGCCTTTGAGGTGCTCTTTGGGGGGGTTCCGGGTGTTTGTGTGTGAGTTTTGGGACCTGGGAGTACTGCTGGGACAGTCTAATTTTCATTGCATTTGCTTTTCAGGAAATCTGTGGTGGAAAACGGGAGTTATGACCTAGCTGCACAGCGCGTTTGGACCGAAGGCCGATAAATAATGTAAGTATGAGATTTTCCTTTTTGACTGTTTGGGGGTGTTGTGCTTTTTTGCGGGTCTTGGGGCATTGCTGGGAAGGTCTAATACCGGATAGAAGTGGTTTGGACAAAATCCATAAGGAAAAGCCTTTTGGCACTTTTTGGAACTTAGGGTTCGTTAGGGTTAGCTCTAGCATCAGGATTGCATGTGTTTCGGGGTGTTCTAGATTTTTGCAACTGAGTTCTGGGGTCTTAGAGCACTCGTGGGAATGTGTAATTTTGGTTGCAAGTGATTTGAAGAAAATCCATGGTGGGAAAGGGGGAATTTGGCATAGTTAAAGAAAGCCTTTGCCACTATTCTTAACTTAGGGCTCGTTAGGGTTAGCAGTATTTGTATTGCATGTGTTTGGGTGGGGTGTTTACGAGTCTTGGAGCGATGCTGGGTATGGATTATTTTGCTTGCTTGTAAGTGGTTTTAATACAATCCACGGTGGGTAAGGGGGTATTTGGGCCTACTTTTACTTTCAAAGTACGTTTTGTCACCAGTTTTCTACTAGGCCTCGTTTTTTGAGATCTGATTGGGGGTCTTCTACATTTTTGCGACTGGCTTTAGTATGGGTCTGGGTGGGAGCACTGCTGGGAAGGTCTCATGTTGTTCTAAAACACAGTTTACAGTACACCTAGCTTGAGGGGAAAGATCCGCTAAATTAATTTGCCCATACTTATTTATCCTTCAAAAGGAGACTCAGACAGAGTACGCACTTTCAAAAATATTGTACTGTCTATTAGGAAACTCAAAGTGTGACTTTTTGCACTACACAGCGTACATACCTTATATTTATTTATCAGTGGTGTTCTAATATCACTTCCTGTTTTTCCGTCAATAATTACAGGCCGGGTTTCAGTCTGTGCAATGGGAAAAAAAGGATGGAGTCAGGCTTCACATTAGCGAGCCGCAATTCAGCATCCGCCAGGCAGGCAGTGGACAGGGTGTCTTCTGGTCACCAACATTGATGGACGAAGCGTCAGCTGGAATGGAGGAGTGGCGCTAATAAGAGGAATTGTTTGATGCGTGCAACTTTCTTACCAAATTCAACAGGACAACTACAACAACATACAGATACAGTATCCATTGTTTTCTTCTATGAGTGTGACTGCATTTCTTGGATCTCTCTCTGCTTCTAAATTGATCCCTACAGCCATTCTATAGGTTTTACTTCGGCTATTTTTTAAACCTAATTTAATATAAGAAGTGTTTCTCTGAGTGCAGAGATAGGCAAGTGAAAACGCTACAGCTCTGTACTGTCGCATTCTGTCATTCACGGTTGTCGAAAGTACTACTTACTTTTCAGTAACAATGCATGCAGTAGTGCATGCATTTCCTTTATGTCACTTAAAAGATTTATGGTTAGCTGTGTACCCAAAGATTTCTTTATCTTCAATTATTGTTTGTCCATGCTGTGCTTTTTTTTTCTTCTCTCTACAAAACCTACCCAAAAAAAAAAACCCCATTCCCATCCATTTTACAAACCCTAATCCTCTTCCCCCGGGCTGTGTGGTTTTGATTGATGTGTGACTAAATTACATCAATAATTCCACATACTTGCTGGGGAGGATAAGGTCATAGCAACAGGCTGGTGAAGGAATCCGAGGATATATTCTAGACTTACTCAGCTTCAGTACTATTTCTTGTAGTAGTAGCCAATGTCAAAGAAATTCAACGCAAGTACTAGTTATACTTTCAATACTTTACCATTTGTTAGGCTACATTGTGGCACTGTTCTAGTGTACTGTCACCTGCTATATTCTCTATCGTACCGTTGTAATGCTACAGTAAGGACAAACCAGGTTTCATTTTCTTTTTTTCCATAGGCATGCAACTGCCACTGTGTCTCACCACTAGTACCACCGCAATGAGGACATTTCATCCGCCCAGGATTGCCAACCTTAATCGCCATTTCCCGTGGAGCCAGCCCTGGGCCTAGCCCTACTTTCAAACACAAATTACATGTAAGATAAGCGTTTGGTGGGAGGTAGTATAATGGAGTATTAGGAGAGACAAGAGATTGACGGTAGTACTACTAAAGTCCTAGGACTCTTCAGGAAAACAAACTTACTGTTAAACCCCCACCCACCAGACTCAAAAGCAGTAAAAAACAGGTATGGTCAGATAAAGTTTCAAAAAGTATATTTTTGTAGCCCTAACAAAATAATCTCCCACAAGACCCTCCCTAACCCCAACGATTGTCCTTCAAAAGTCCCAAAAACAACCCAACTCCCAATTCCCACCCCCCAAAAGTCTCTAAAAAAGGGGCAAGGGACACTACGGCAGGGTGCTGTTGACTTTAGCGGCCAGGGCATCATACTCCTTGCGGAGGGTGGCATGGTCGAAGCGGAGGCCCTCCACCAAGTTCTTATAGGTTAGGACCTCCTGCTCCAGGTAGGACACTCTGAGGCGTAAGCGGCGCTGGCGTGCCTTGCAACTCCTGTGGGGGGTAGCTGCTGTCTTTGCTGCTCGGCGGTGGTGGTTGGCTTTGGTAGCCAGGCTCCGTACCGCTGGAGCACTGCGCTGGCTGGCAGCCCATGGGGGCACGGAGGAGGATGCAGCTGTCCCAGTGGATGTTGTACCGGTAGACTGCGTGTCCTCCTCCAGGGCCACCAGCCGCCGATATTCGGCGACAGTGGCATCCAGCCGCCGTTGCCGGGCCATTCGAGCTAGCTCCCTCCTTGATGGTCTGTTTGATTTGGAAGGAGCAACTATATGAAGAAAGAAAGACATAGTCTGTAACCAATGCTCCTTAAGATTAACACAAAATGATTGAGCAGAAAGTTGTGTCACAGTACAAGTAGCAAATTGAAAGCACAGTACATAACTATTGAGGACAGTATCTATCTAACCTCCCACTTCTTCATCCTTGCTCTAACATTAGTGGGAGTTTAAGGAACAAATTCTACGAGCACTATGGACTTCCATTACAGTATACTATGACAGTACACCAGTCTTATTCTTCTTCTTCTCTCTTGTTTAGGAAAATTGGTACGTTATCTTATGCAAGCCGGCATAATGCCAGCGCAGTGTACTTGCACCAGAGAAAAACAGATGCACACCATGATGAGTGAGACAGACTTGCGTTACTGTACCGGTCCAGTACATGCAGGTGGTAAAGCCCTTACTTTTCTACTACGGGTGGCACTGAGAATACTCTGTTAAAAGGGCTACTGCTTAATTAATTTAGCTTTCACCCTACAGTGCAAATGAGTACTAGAAAAGGAAAATGAAGAAGCTAAATAATCTGATTATCTATCACTTCACATGGGATGTATTTGATTACATATGGGATGACTTTAGGTGCTTTGCTTATTATTGAGTGAACAGTGATACACCCACACATGAATGACTTACTACTACTAAACTAAAGTTATTAAGAGAGGTAGGGAGTGTCCACCGTAAGAACCGGATATATGCTGTGCTTGCAGTTGCAATACAAACTACTGCTACTATTCATGGTAGTATTTGGACAAAATTAAAACTTCTTTTCCTTGCCTTTCATACACTGGAACGGACGTGCGGGTGCGGTGTTACATGCTCTTCAAAGTAACACTTAGTTCATCCAGTGACCGTCTACTCTCTCTAGATACACATATGCTATCTAAGAGTATATGCTGTCTAAGAGTCAGATAGTACCATGATCCAGGCATCCATCCATTCAAAGTATATGGACACATACAGTTTCTGTTTCACCCACCCAGGCTGTTCTCCTTCCACCCATCCTTGCTTCATCATTCACCCAGCCATGCACCATACCATATTCTTTCCTTCCCAGCCACCTCGGGGACCAAGCAAACACATATCATTCTTCTTTGCCAGTCATCATTAAATTTCTCATCCTTCCACACTTACTTACACCCTTCTTTCGCTTTGCGTTCATCCCATCCATCAAGTTCATCTCAGATCTGATTGGGATTCTTCTCGCCAAAAACTACACAGCTAAGTCGAAGGACATTTAGAGGAGGCTACTACCTGGTTGATTTATAATGCACCCGTGCAGATAGCGGGCGCAGGCTCCTTGCACTTGCTGGTGCGCCCCCTCCCCCTTCCCCTCCCAGAGCCCCAGATAGCACACTCTGTAGTCTTCAATCTCAATAAGTAAGGAATATATTTATTTATTTATTTATTTATTGACATTTGTAGAGCGCGGCGAATACCCGTGGGCGTCTCGGCGCTAATTAAGGGATGGATCAGCATCCGGGGTAAAGAAGATATATACAAGGCTATTGGTCAAATAACCACGTCTTTAGCTGTTTGCGGAATGTGAACAGGGAGGGACTAGCTCGAATATGTGCAGGAAGGGTGTTCCAGAGTCTAGGGGCGGCACCAGGAAACGCCTGTCGCCCCAGGTGACTGTTCTAGTGCGAGGCACAGCCGAGAAGTTCTGAATAGAGGAACGAAGAGATCGGGTTGGGACATGATGGAGAAGATTCTGTTTGAGAAAGTGGGGACCTTGATTATTGAGTGACTTGTAAACAATACACAGCGATTTGAATTTGATACGGCTGCGTATCGGGAGCCAATGGAGATCCCTAATGATGTTTGTAACTGGTGCGAACTTGGGGATCCCAGCCAGCATTCGTGCGGCTGCATTTTGGATTGACTGCATCTTATTTGTCACTCGGACTTGGGCATTTAAGAATAGAGCGTTATAATAGTCCAAGGAGGACAGGACTAGTGAGCTGACCAGTGTTTTCCCGGCCGTGTTCGGTAGGAAATATATATATATATATATATATAGCTTACCTCTGCCCGCCACCACCGTGTGAACCCTCCCAGGCACAATGGTGTTGTCCGGCACTTGCACCGCATCCTCCCCAGGAGTGTTCCCCTCATCCACCACCACCACCTCCGCGCTGGCCCCGCCACCAGATGTTCCACCTACAAAGTACATTTAAGAATGTTAGAATACACCACTCACTACTATATAATATTTGGTCTAGGAATAAAGAAATGTTAAAAAAACAGCAAACAATGTAATAATTTGTGGCTGTCTACTCTAAAGTAAAAATGTCCCTTTTTCCAGGGAAGGCTGTTGTCTTGCTGCACTTTTTGGCACAACTGATGAATGCTTGCTTTTTATTATTAACACGCACCACTTTTTCTCCTAACAGACAGAAGCTTGACTTCTAAGAACACGAGCAAGATCAAGTTCAAACCAGGTGAGAGCTCGGCTCGACCACAAGAAATGTGTCCAATTAATCGTCAGCACTAAGCACTTTTCCATTTTCAGTTAAACGTTTAGTTTTATGACAAACTTGATTTTAATAAATGTGTTTACTTTTAATAAAGCTTTTAAACTTAAATAGACTCTGTGGTTTTTGGTCCTCCAGACTAGAGTGACTGAGCTAAAGGTTTTGGAATTTTTGCAAGCATGAGTCCATGCCTCTGACACTTCTTGACTCTGACTCTGACTCTGACTCTGACTCCGTACTCTTGTCCTTCGTTGGATAATCTAATCATCATTGGGGATCAATCATCGGTGACTTTGGGAGCTAAATGACTCTGCCACACTATCTAGTCAGTAAAGAGATTGGGGGTTCAACTACAAAGTCTGTTATCACTGAGGTATGTGGAAAGTCTAACAGCGCCTATTATAATTGATAAGCTAAGCAATGCATTATTTAGTGTCCATAGTTCTGTTTGTGCAGATTTGTCCCTGCAACAGTAGTAGAATGGATTGTCCTCCTATACAAACCAAAAGTAAAGTAGTATCTTATTCTTTCTTGGTGGTCATTCACCTTTTTATTGTTGGCAATTGTCAAAGCATAAAAATTTAGAAGACTTGAAAAGACATTATGGACAGTCCCAGAGGACTGCACTCAGTGCATAGAGCTATTGCTGACTAGAATGGGAGTCCAATGGAATTGCCAAATGTGCAATCTTAGTTAGCTACACAGACAGACTAATAAGAATAATCTAGTAATACCACAGGGAGTCATAGTCGAGGCAGGATAAGAATTTAGATCCAGTCTACAAGAAGATCAAAGACGATTTAGAAAAAATCGAATGAGGAACGCTAGGAAAAAATAGGTACTCTATATTAAAATTAAAACTTACTGGGGCCAGCAAAGGAGCCCTCGCCTGCCCGATCCTGGCCTGCATCCTGTTGAACAGCACCCTCCTACTCCTGTGTCCTCTTGCCCCTGGGGGGAGCTGATGTACAACATAAAAGAAAGAAAGACCAGAAAACATGGATGATATTTGTCAACCAAATCAAACATTTCAAAAGAACAATAACAAAATATTTTGGCGAAATAGCAAATAGACAACTATTCCACGGGATATATTGACCGATCTCATGTGGTCTACTATGTTATTAGTATTGCTTGATTTCCGGACCGTCGACTTGGAAAGTTCTTATGTAACTCACTAAACAAATTACTAAAAAGGTTTGCCTAGGACTGGCAGGCAGCAGTCCGCAGCACGCGAAGTGACAGACAAAGTCCATTGTGATTGCAGATCAGCGACAACACTAAAGTTTCCTACTACATTAACCAGTCATTAAAATACTCAAACTATCAATCCACCACCACTATTTCTTCTTATCGCCATGTGTACAAAGGAAGGACTGGACTTGAGTCTGTAGGGGCTGATTTAGAAGCCCCTTGTGGCCCTTTTGCTCCATTGTTGCGTGACTTTTGTGACGCAGCAGCAGAACAAAAGAGGCGCCATGGTGCGGCGTATATTAACAACGTGACGCATATGGGAGATGCATCACGTTGTAAAGCCCTGCGCCATTAGGGGGCGTTCCGGCGCAAGGGAGGGCGTTCCTGCGCAGGAACGCATCCTAAAAGTGGCTGAGGGAAATCTACAAGATTTCAATCAGTCACTTTGAGGACAATGATGCGTGACTCAAACCCTGCGCCTGCTTGAAGCAGGCGTACGGCTTGACGAAGCATTGTGGAGATAGGGCACCCCAGAGCATTGATGGAGCTGCGCCATCGTTACGACGCAACTCCAGCAATGCGCCGCCTTTACGGCACAGATGCGTAACGCTTTGGTGACGTTTTGGGCCCATGGTGCGCCGCATTGTAAATACGATTCAGAAAAGGAGGTGGTGATGAACAGAGTGTCTGAATTAAGCAGACCACTCTTACCCAGTCCAAAGATCAGGGCTTGATCCATCACCGTTATTTATCTCACTGCCCCATCCCAGCTCAGAACCTGGCTATATGCAAATCAGTCTGTCCCTGGCCCAGTGCATCATGGGAACAGGGCAGACTAAACTACCTAGCCAATTCTTCACCAGAAAGGAGACAAGCTACCGGGGACCGGTTTCTGGCATTTCAGCCGTCTTCGGCCCGGCTTGCTTGAATCCTGATGGAACAGTGAGAAAGGGACTCATGTCTGAGTATACCCTGCCATACCTATAGTGGCCAAAAACGATTCAGAAAAGGGGGTGGTGATGAACAGAGTGTCTGAATTAAGCAGACCACTCTTACCCAGTCCAAAGATCAGGGCTTGATCCATCACCGTTATTTATCTCACTGCCCCATCCCAGCTCAGAACCTGGCTATATGCAAATCAGTCTGTCCCTGGCCCAGTGCATCATGGGAACAGGGCAGACTAAACTACCAAGCCAATTCTTCACCAGAAAGGAGACAAGCTAACGGGGACCGGTTTCTGGCATTTCAGCCGTCTTCGGCCCGGCTTGCTTGAATCCTGATGGAGCAGTGAGAAAGGGACTCATGTCTGAGTATACCCTGCCACACCTATAGTGGCCAAAAACGATTCAGAAAAGGGGGTGGTGATGAACAGAGTGTCTGAATTAAGCAGACCACTCTTACCCAGTCCAAAGATCAGGGCTTGATCCATCACCGTTATTTATCTCACTGCCCCATCCCAGCTCAGAACCTGGCTATATGCAAATCAGTCTGTCCCTGGCCCAGTGCATCATGGGAACAGGGCAGACTAAACTACCAAGCCAATTCTTCACCAGAAAGGAGACAAGCTACCGGGGACCAGTTTCTGGCATTTCAGCCGTCTTCAGCCCGGCTTGCTTGAATCCTGATGGAGCAGTGAGAAAGGGACTCATGTCTGAGTATACCCTGCCACACCTATAGTGGCCAAAAACGATTCAGAAAAGGGGGTGGTGATGAACAGAGTGTCTGAATTAAGCAGACCACTCTTACCCAGTCCAAAGATCAGGGCTTGATCCATCACCGTTATTTATCTCACTGCCCCATCCCAGCTCAGAACCTGGCTGAAAACTGGGATGGTGCAGTGAGCTAAAAAACGGTGTTGGATCTAGCCTTGATCTCTTGACTGGGTGAGAGCTTTCTGCTTAATTCAGAGACTCTGTCCCTCACCACCCCTTGTTGTAAATATTTTTGTCCACCCTAAGCGTGGAAGGGTATTCTCAGATGTGAGACCCTTGCTCATTGCACCATCAGGATTCAAGCAAACCGGGCCGAAGACGGCTGTATTGCCAGAAACCGGTCCCCGGGAGCTTGTTTCCTTCCCAGTGTAAGAATTGGCTTCTGTAGTTTGGTTTGCCCTGTTCCCATCATGCACTGGGACAGGAACAGACTAATTTGCATACAGCCAGGTTCTGAAACTGGGATGGTGCAGTGAGCTAAAAAACGGTGTTGGATCTAGCCCTGATCTCTTGACTGGGTGAGAGCTTTCTGCTTAATTCAGAGACTCTGTCCCTCACCACCCCTTGTTGTAAGCATTGTAAATACGGCGCACCATGGGTGGTGGTGGCATGGCGCACAATTACTGGTGCATCCCTGCTACTTTGCAGGGATGCGCCGGTAATTAAAAATCTGACCCTTAGTGTCTAGCATTACGCAGTTCTTTAAACTACACTCATACATAATTTCACAGGCCAATGAAATGAACACAAAATCGAAAACAAATAAGCATAGTAGCAACACTACTGAGAAGGAGAGCAGTGCACCTGAAATGCACAGAAGATTTTGAAATATAATTTACCTACAATGTAATCAGCAGCATTATTGCTCTTGGTAAAAAACAAAAATTTGCAATATATTAACGCACAGAGCAGGAGAAACCAGAGTAGTAAAGAAATAGCTACTACTACTCACCAAGCCCGGGGATCTCAAGGCTGAGCAGGTCGAGCAGGTCGAGCAGATCGCGTTCCCGGTCCAGGACATCCGTCCAGCAGTGGGTGGCCTGGTTGTAGGTGCGCCGGACCCGAGAGTGGTGGTACATGGCCCGGCACACCTTCTCCCACCGCTTCCGGCACTCCCGGATCCCGTACCCGCTACCGATCTTGCCGCCTGCCATGATGGTCCTGGGGAGGCGGCCCTGAACACAAAAAATTAGTGCAGCCACCTCCTCCGGGCTGAAGATCTCCCGGGGTGCGACCTGCTCCCCCCTCAAACGCCCGCACGGGAGTCGGGCACGGGGTGCGGGACCCTTCCCCTTCTCGGGATGCTTCCCGGCACCCTTTACCATGGTCTGGGCAGAAAGGAAGCTAAATAATAAAGAAAATAGAATAGGGAAGAGAAGAAAAGAAAAGAGTTTAAAAAAGTAGTTTAAAATTAACCAAAAGTAGCAGAAAACACAAAAATATAGAGCTAGAAAAATAGAGGGATAGATAATAAGTAAAATAGATAAAAAAAAACTTCAAACAAGCAAAGGATGGCAGAGATTCAGAGAGGATACAAAAAGCATGCCCAGAACAATAGCAATGAATGAGAAACAAGATGGCCGCGCCCGTTAACGACCGCGTGGGTAAGTTTGCGCAAGGTTTTCCTCGCGATCACACGCGAAATTGTACTAGCGAGCCGCACACTTTGCGAGATTACACATTGCGCCCGGAAACGGAAATACGTCATGCAAGCAAGATGGCCGCGCCCGTGAACGACCGCAAGGGTAACTTCGCACCGTTGCGCTACAAGCGGCTCGCTAAAATGCACAAAACCTTGTGAACTAACACGCCGCAAAAAAACAAATCGCATATTCGCACGAATTCGCGGCTTCCGAATTCGATCTCGCGCAAGTTCGCGCCCCGCGAATCCTGCGAAATTGCAGAAAAACAAGTTTTGCAAAACTGAAAGCAGCACTCAGCAGGTGCAAAAGTTCAAACTCATCATTAGTAACCATTCCCTGTAGTGCTTCCTGACTGGGGCCCCTCCAGAGTTCAGTTGCTAGTTGCAACAATTGTATGACCCTGCTCTGACCCTCACAGCAGGCTCATAGAATAGCTACAAGTAGGCCACAAAGGTCCTGGAAAAAAAATTGCACTGCAACAGAAAGCAAATTACAGATAAGGAAGCAGGCGCCAGACTGGAATTTTAAAACAGTGACACATTAATAAACCAACCCCAAATAAATTGATGTCAGTTGAAGCAGGGCAGGTGTGCTTGCTTTCCCCCCCCCCATAATCTACAATGATGATGAACCAGAGGGTGGCATTGATGTACCAGAGGGTGGCATGGGTGTACCAGAGGGTGGCAGTGGTGAAACAGAGGGTGCTGGGAACCTGTGATGATGAACCAGACGTAGAAACAACATAGTCGCGACCGTTGCGAGCCGACAAGTAAGTTCGCAATTGCGAACTGGTACAAAACCTTCGCGAACTGGCAGAAACCCTTGCAAACACAAAAAAAAATCTGCAAATTCGCGAGAATTCGCAGAATTTGCGGATTGCGAGTTCGCAAATACGCAAATTCGCGAACGCCAGATTCGCAAAATTCGTCCGTGCTTAGCCCTGACGGTGACATTGTGAACTGTGTGGCAGGCGCCGAGAAGGGCTCTGTGCTTTGACTTCTCTTCACAAAGTATCTGCTTCACCATCTTACACAATGTCTGGATTGCCAGGGTCGAGACAGATCATGCCTCTGCCAGCGCTAACACCAGACCAGAATCACCTACGTCCACGGGGCAAATGGGCAGACACCGACTCAGCTTGATCAAATTCCCCTTTCTACGTCCGCCGGAACCCTTGGTCCTGCTATCGGGGGGAGGTATGGGCCTTTGCTGGCAGGAGTCGCCAGAAGACTTTGAAGACTTCATGAAAGGCTCTCAAGTGACCGAGGAGGAGCAGCACCTGATTGCACTACGCAATTTAATTGGGAATGATGTTGGTCAGATTATAAAGGAGCTTCCAGCTGACGCTGTTTCGTCCTATGCCAATGTGCGAGACGCACTAAACAGAAAATGTCTTCACAAAATGAATGTTGACTACGAAAGATAAGACTTAAGAGTTTCTTTGAGAAACAGACGACTGAGGATTCCCAGTTGTCTTCGAGTGACAATGGTTTTAGGCCCAAATCCACCTTTACCCCGCCTCCCTATGCAGTTCCACCTGAGATAATAGCTTTTGAGCAGGCAGTCTTTAACGAAGTTGAAGCTTTGGAAGAACCATCTCCATACAAAAATTTGAAAGCCACAGAATTCCAAGCCATACAATCCCTCCAGAATAACAACAACATAGTCATAAAGAGTGCTGACAAGGGTGGAGGAATTGTCATCCAGGATGCAGCACCGTATGACCTGGAGTGCAGACGACTTCTGGACAATACGACCAACTACATTTGTCTCAGTGCAGACCCCACACTTTCCCTTCAGGAAGACATCTTTGAAGTAGTGACTACAGCATAACGCGATGGTCGTATTACAAAACAAGAGGCAGATTTTTTGACCACATCGAAAGGAAGAATGCCATATTTCTATACCCTTCTAAAAACCCATAAAAACAAAGTACCCCCGCCCGGACGACCAATCGTCTCTGGCATTGGTTCTTTGCTTGAACCTTTATCGAAATATTGTGATTTCTTTCTGAGACCACTGATACAGGCGACCAGCACCTATATCAAAGATACCAAAAGCATTCTAGCTACTCTCCAAGTAATCACCATGCCGGATGAACCCTGCTTCCTAGTATCATTAGACATCGAAAGTCTATATACTTGTATACCACAAGACAATACTATCAGGGTTATAACAGAAACCTTGGATCAGTCTGCATGGGATTTTACGACTTCCTGGGCTTTTGTGGTGGAATGTGCTGCCCTAACACTTAAACGCAATTTTTTCGAATACCAAGGAGAGCTCTACCTACAGGCTACGAGCACTTCGATGGGCAGCACTTTTGCCCCAAGTGTAGCGGGCCTGTATGTCTGCGACTTCAAATGTAAACACATTCTTTCCCCTTCGAATCCTTTTTCATCAAATGTAACCTTTGGCAAAGGTACATTGATGATGTGCTGATTATCTGGAAGGGTACTGAGGAGGTTCTGCATGCTTTTATAGACTGGATCAACACTCGTGACCCACACTTGAGGTTCACACATGATTACGACAAAGAAAAAATTGTTTTCCTGGATGTTACAATCAGCAAAGTGGGTGACCATTTGCAGACCAAGACCTATCACAAACCTACGGCTAAAAATAACCTGCTACACTTTTCAAGTTTCCATCCAGGCCTGTTGAGGGAGAATCTCCCCTTTGGGCAATACCTACGTCTTCGAAGAAATTGTAGTGATCTGGCTGATTACAAACAACAAGCCAGAGATATAACTGACAAACTGCAGAAAAGAGGATACCCCAACCATATTCTGAATAGAAGCTGCAAAAGGGCTAAGAACCAACATTGAGATGCCTTACTGGAGGACTATCTGAAAGACCCCCTTGAAAGTGTTCCATTAACATGTGTCACCACCTACAATCCCATCTCTAATGCCGTAAGTCGTTGCATTAATAAGCACTGGAACATTCTCAAAAGCAACAAACATGATTGGGAAAAACCATTTTTTTCCTATAAACGGGCAAGAAGTTTGAAAGATTCTTTGGTACATAAGCGCCCTATCAAACAACGAAGTGAAGATGACCAGCCGGTATTGAATGCTTGGGGCCTCCCCCCGGTCACGGGGCATTTTCCGTGCAGGGGTTGCAGTGTGTGCCATCTAACCACCAGTATGAAAGTTTTGAATCTGGAACCAGGGAAACAATGGCAACAACGAAATCACACTAATTGTAATTCGTGCAACGTAGTGTATTTAATCATATGCCCTTGCAAAATGAAATATGTAGGCATGACTACAAGGCGTGTCGAACAATGCATCTGCGAACATCGCAGTAATAGTAGATGCCAGAAGAACACTATCAAACTGACGGCGCACTTTTTACAAAATAACCACACCCCCAATGACATCAGATGGACCATTATAGAACAACTCCATCCAAACGCCGGACCACAAGGGGGACTCTTTGAAAAGGAACAGTGGTGGATTTATCGCCCATCCACCCACCTTTCTGGGCTCAATGATGACATTCCGTGGGGCTCAGTAATGAGAAGATGATCTACTCATGGAACTTCTGCAGTATCTATCCATGAGTTGGGTTAACTGCCCCTTTACACGTAGCTGGCCTGTATTTTTTAAACCCCCCCCCCTTCTTGTTCACAGTATTTTTTAACCCCCCCTTCTTGTTCACAGAATTTACACAAAGGGATTTGATAACTCATGGGGTGGGTTTATTATATATTTGGCCATAGAATAAATGTAGCTTGAGAACTATGATAGAGTAGATGGGCAATATGAATCTCTCAATATAGCTAAGACAAGTAGCCAGTCTACTGAACTAAAAATTCACCTCCGCCTTTCTCAAGTAGTATGTATGTGTACTGCTTATTTTAATGAGTCACCTTTACAGACTCCAATTAATCATTTCGTCCTCGTTCAAGTTTCCGCAATATTTTGCGTTACCCTGAATAGGAGACGAGTCGCCTCTGAATGAAGCCCCTATCTTTGAGCATAATTGTTAGGGACGGGGTTCATGCCGTTCCCATCCCCAGCAAATGCGTTATTTAAACTGTAAAAGATAGGGCATTCTGTTGGCTTTGCAACAGCCGATAAAGTTTTACGGATTGTAACTACAGGAATACACCTTTAAATATACACGTCAAGTCAATGCCTTGACGGCGACCACGTAACCCTCTCTTCCGTTATTTCTACTTCTGCGTTCCGCCCGTGGATTATCATTCGGGCCGCAGAAGTGTACCAAACAGGTTGCCGGAGGGGAGTCACCGAGGCAGAAGTAAGTTAACGCGCATTCGGAATACTGTATGATCTGTTCACTTGAACATGATTTACACTTTCATTGCAGTAGACATAGCGCTGTTTTAATACGTTATCTCTTTGTTAAAGAAATTGCCTGGTGTGAAGATATCCCCTGCCGCTGAGCCCAAGAAGTTCAGCACTCTTACCACTTTAGTGAGTTTTTTCCTCTACGCCTAAATCTTTGTTGTTGCAGGGCCACATTTCCCGGTGAAGGGAGTGTGGGGTAATTTTATTGGTTACAGGGCAGCACCTTTTATTATGCTTTTCATCTCAGACCAGGGGCTCAGTCCATTCTAACTGATGCAACGGATGAAAGCATAGTCTAATTAAGCAAATAAAATGCATTTTGTGACTCGAGCTAATTATTAGCCTTGACAAGAGTCACACGATATTGGTTTGGTTAATTTTGCCTAATCTTTATCGTGAGTTGGGAATCTGACATACCAGTACAGTACAATTGTCTTTTGTTATCAAAAGAAGCACATAAGGGTGTTTTGTTTTTTTGGTATGATCCACTATGAATGGTCTTTAGATGGTTTTACACTGCACAACGCATGTGGAATTGAAAATGACTTGAAAGACTAGTTGTTTTTTGTCTGGTTAAAAGTCTCTTTTCTTCCAGATTCGGGCCCTTGGAAATACCCGGAAAGCCCATATACGGGTAGAACTGTGAGTTTTATCTAACACACACACATACCACCAAGGTTAGGGTACGCCTTAGTGTGAGTATACCGCCTGAGGGTTAACTTCGTGCCGAAGAAAGCTTGGCTGATTTAGCACGTATAAGCAGAAGCATGTCGACCTATTCACCTTTCTAAGATACATTTGGTTCAAATTCACTACCATCAGTGTCTGACTCACCTGGTTTTAATGATCGCTGACTGACCCTTTATTAAAGTTTTTGGGATCAGCCTGCCATTTTTTAAAATCCCCTACACATTCACTTGGGCATCACTTCACAAGCCTAACAGTAACCTGCTCCGCTGTAACTTCAGGTGTTGAAGCACACCGGGGAGACATTCGGTCTCCCTAGTGGAACCCAATGATGAAGCATGTCACCAACCAGGTTGGTGAGTGAGGGTTCTTTTTAAAAACAAAGGTTTTTCCCACAGATCACACACCCCGTCTTTGTGGTTCTTTTTGCTTCTTGTTTGGATTTGGTTTGGTTGCAAATTCCAATATTTCTTATTTTGCGCCGTCAGTCACTCTTTTGTTGTTTAAAAGTGATTTTAACCAGGGGAAGAGGAGTGACTCCTAGCCCCACCTCTCTAGTTGTTCAGATATATCTTTCATAGTCAACATTCTTTTGTAAAGAAATGTTCTGTTTAGTGCATCTCGCACATTGGCATAGGACGAAGCAGCGTCAGCTGGAAGCTCCTTTATAATCTGACCAACATCTTTCCCAATTAAATTGCATAATGCAATCAGTTGCTGCTCCTCCTCGGTCACTTGAGACCCTTTCATGAAGTCTTCAAAGTCTTCTAGCCACTCCTGCCAGCGAAGGCCCGTACCTCCCCCCAATAGGAGGACCAAGGGTTCTGGCAGGCATAGAAAGGGGACTTCGATCAAGCCGAGTCGGTGTCCGCCCATTTGCCCTGTGGACGTAGGTGATTCTGGTCTGGTGTTAGCGCTGGCAGAAGCATGATTCTGTCTCGACGTTGGCGATCCAGACATTGTGTATGAAGATGGTGAAGCAGATGCTTTGTGAAGAGACGTCAAAGCACAGAGCCCCTCTCGGGCCCTGCCACACAGTTCACAATGTCACCGTCAGCGCCACTCTTTAATTGCGCTATTGTGTAGGGTCAATATCGGGGCACTTATGAAGAAAAAAACAGTCCACGAGCCACTGTAAAATGTTTGTAAGGCCACTTGTAGTACTGGACATCAAGGGCAGGCGACTAGATGAGCAGGCAGCCCCTTTAAACCTTTTTAAATGACCTTGTAAGGTAGTTAAAGCTCCTAAAGTCATTTCCCACATTCTTTTCCCAATGCTTGATGATATTTGCTGGAGTCGCCTGACCTTTAAATGGTCCCCGGGGACTCCTCGTAAGGGATTGGGTTAGGAGCCTGACTTAAAGATGGCCGCCGGTGAGATCTCGCACCTCGCGAGATTTCGGGCTGAATTCAGCCGGTGGGAGCAGCAAAGCAGGAACAGACCCCCGCATTCCTCAGCAGGTGGCACTCGGTCAGGCCCAAAGCACGTGACCGGGGTGGGCTCACGGGTCGCAAACTGGACACAGCATTCTCCTCACCACACGCGACCGGGGTGGGCTCCCGGGTCGCGATGACAGCACAGCAATCTTCACACCACACACGACCGGGGTGTGTGCCAGGGTCGCGATGACAGTGCAGCAATTTTCACACCACACGCGACCGGGGTGGGCTCACGGGTCCCGATCACAGCGCGGCAACCCTCACACCACACGCGACCGGGGTGGGCTCCCAAGACGCGATCACAGCAACTCCCACATAGGAATGCACGTGGCAGGGGTGGACTCCCAGGGCTTGACCGCTGACCCACCAGCTCCGAGGCAGCGGAGCGGCGGACCAGCGGAGCAGCAGCACAGCAGGCACAGCGCCGCCGGGGTGGGCACCCGGTCTGCTACACAGCACAGCTCCGAGGCAGCGGAGCGCAGGCACGACAGGAGGCAGGTAGGCAGGTTGTGACCACCGTCATCGCCAGTTGTAGTGTCGCTGCGCTGGCACAAAAGGACGCAGACACTAAGTTGAATGTATAAGCAGTTTATTTCACGTGCTTCTAGCTCCTTACTATCCCTGCTGTACTTTCCCTTTTTCTCGCTCCTCCTCTTCCGCCTCCACAGCTCTCCTCCCATCTCTTACTCTCATGTGCTGGTCCTAGCACCCAGCACATGTCACGTCATTACAGAGGGGGAGACTGTTTCAGGTGTAGCAATAGTGGTCACAGAGAAAACTCGAGTTTGTGCCCAACTTTGCGTGTTTATTGCAACTGCTGTGGGAAGAAAGGGCATTATCTTAAATGTGGTCGTAACAAAGGGAGGAGTACGTTCAGGAAAGATGTCAAAGAAGTTTCACAGGAGTTGGTCTTTCAAATAAATAAGACGATGCAAAAGGATGAACATCCCAGTGAGAATGTGATAATCGATGTTGTGAATGTGCTGATGCGTTTTGATTTGTGTTCGCATTCAACTATTGTTTCAAAAATGTGTTATGTACAAAATGTTGAGAGTAGGAACAAGCTGCACTCTATAGATGTGAAGCCAGGAGGTTATGGTGGGCAACCAATGCTCAGGTATTTTGAAGGCTGTTTGGAGTTAGGGGGAAGGTAATATACGTGTCTAACAAATATGACATTTTGTTGAGTGGACCTCAATAGAGGTTGTTAGGTGTGGTGTTAAATCCCAATGCTGATCCACAAGTTCAGGTGTGTGAAGTTCACAAGAGTGATGAGGTTTTTATGTTGCAGTTTCCAGAAGTCTTAGGGTTGTTTGAAAAACTACAGGCATTGCATTAAATAGAAGGATGAGGCCGTTCTGGTCAGTGCTAAGGTAAGGAGAATACCTCTGGTTTCACAGGTTCAGGTGAGTGCTGAACTTAAGAGGTTGGAGGCAGCAGGAGTAATAGTGGAGATTGAGGCCACTGAATGGCTGGCTCCCATTGTCATGGCCAATAAAGGCAATGGGGACATAGGATTGTGTTTGGACCTCAGAGCACTAAACAGGAAGGTTGTGGTGGAAAAATTTCTGCTTCCCAACATTGAGGAGATAATTTTGATGCTGGGGGGTGCAACGTTTTTCACCACAATGTAAAACACAGCACAAGGATGGCAGTAAGGGATTAAGAGTTGCACCACCAAGATATATACTAATGTACAATGTCAAAAACATTGTATACTCGTGTATAACTTGTCTGATGAAGTCATGTTTGGGGAGCGTCATGTTACTAACATTGTATTGTTATGCTATGTTATGTTATGTTATATTGAATTTATACAGCGCGCAGCTACTAAAAAAGTGTCCAGGCGCTAACTCCAGAAAGAATTAAAAATTCTCAATACTCCGATATCAGTCTTAAACAGCACTGTTTTTAGTTTTTTTTTAAAAAGCAATGGGTCCTGGATACTCCTTAGAGCCATCGGAAGTAGGTTCCAAGTCAGAGCGGCTTTGCGGACAAATGAGTTGCCGCCGAGCCTCTGGTGGATGAACCAAGGATTTTGCATTAGCAGCTGATCCAATGATCGCAGGTGCCGTGAGGGTTTATAAAAGGCACATCGCTTCTACAGATAGCTAGGGCCAAGTCCGTACAGAGCACGGTGAGCCATGGAAAGCATTTTGAATTTAATACGAGACTCCACCGGGAGCAAATGCAGAGTACGTAAATGAATACGGACACTCGGTCTACGAGGTAGTCCCAGTAGTAGTCTGGCGGCCGCATTTTGGACTACTTGAAGTTTCCTGGTCAAGTAAGCCGGACTACCAGCCAGCAAGACATTCGCGTAATCTAGGCGAGACAGAATCATTGCTCTAACTACCGTCTCCTTGGCGCTGACTGGCAGCAGAAGGAGGAATTTCTTCAAGATTTTAAAGGTCCCAAAACAAGTCCCTGTCAGCTTTTTTATCTGAGAAGAAAATTTCAGGTCTTCATCGAACCAAACCCCTAGGTTTTTGGCCAGGCCCTTACTCACAGTAGGGCATAGAAAGTCAGGGGGCCAGAGCCCAGTCCTGAAGTCCTCAGGGAATGAACCATACAGAAGTACCTCCGATTTATCTTCATTACACTTCAACTTTGCGCTTGCTAGCCAATGAAACACAGAGGCTAGACAATGCTGCACAGCCTCCACAGCATCCTCACCCCTCTTCCAAGAGAACAAAAGTTGAGTGTCGTCTGCATAGGCCATCACCTTAGCCCCCAAGGACTCCGCAAGATAAACCAGCGAGTCAAATAGATGTTGAAAAGAAGAGGGCTAAGGGATGACCCCTGAGGAACACCAGTGGCCAGATGTAACGGCGTGGATGCGCAGGGTGGTAACCACTCCTGATGTGATCTACCTGCCAAAAATGCTCAAATCCAGCACAACGCCGAACCTGAAATGCCAATTGCCATTAGGCGACCCAGAAGTAGAGAATGGAGCACCATATTGAATGCCGCCAAGAGATCGAGCAAGACCAGTGCGACTCTCCCGCCGGCATCCAGACACTCGCGGTTCGCCTCTGTCACCTCCACAAGCGCAGACTCCGTGCTATGGGCTGCACAAAATCCCGATTGCGCTGGGTGTAACAGGCCTGCCACCTCTACATAGTTGGTAAGCTGAAATGTCACGACCTTCTCACAGACTTTAGCCAAACTTGGCAAGAGCGAGATAGGCCGATAGTTGGCCGGGCACATAGGATTGAGGGACGGTTTCTTAAGGAGAGGCAAGATTAGTGCTTGCTTCCCGCATAGCGGAACCCAGCCCTCGCAAAGTGATTGATTAATCACTAGATTGACTTCGCCATTAATTGTGTCAGCCACCTCCGCTAGAAGCCTGGCAGGACATGGGTCTTTCGGCGATCCTGATTTGAGGGCTTTCAAAATTCTAAGAGATGTGGTTAAGTCCACTGGACTAAAAGCTTAAAAGGTGCCACTCCGCTCTTTCTCCTGCACCCCCAAAGGAACAGCCAGAGTTGTCTTGGGCCCACTCAAGAAAGATTGTTGGATGCCAACTATTTTCTCCTGAAGGAAGTTAACCAAATTATTACACCAGGTATCACCGTCGCCTGGGCCCTAGGAGCCACAAAGCTCTGTACGATTGCAAATATTTCTTTAGAAATGTTATTGGCCCGCTCAATACGAGCCAAGAAGTGACAGCCCTTAGCTAGGCCAATAGAGGAATAGTACAGCTTCTGTTTAGCTCTCAGTGCCGATTTAGCAGTGGGACAGTAACCACTGAGACTTCAGGCTCTTTCAAGAACCTTACAGGCGTGTTTCAGTGTTCTCAGCTCCGCAGTGAACCAAGGCTTAGATGGAGACTCCCTCCTAAGCGTACTGTGCACCGGAATAGAGATGGCACTGACCGAGTCAGAGATCCAATCAGCAAAGCTGGCCACATTCTCTTCCAGACTGCCCAGAAGGAGAGGCCGCCCTGCAGCTAGACGGTCGCTGAGTTGACCCACGTCCAGTTTCCTAGCCGTAGGGGGACGATGGTGGTTGGCAGCCCGAAGCGGGGAAAAGAATATGGGAAAATGGTCCAACCAGAGGACCTGATGGGGCTTCCCCGTAGATATAGGGAAATTGGAGCAGATGGGATCCAGAATATGGCCTCTTTGGTGAGTCGGATGAGCCACCCATTGAGAGAGCTGGGCCATCTGAAGAGTTTCCGAAAAAGCGACAGATTCCGCCAAGTCTGTGACATCAAGATGCAAAGTAAGGTCTCCCAAGAGTAAATAATTCGTAAAGCGAAGTGATCTGTCAGCCAGAGCGTCCCCAAAAGAGTCCAGAAACGCCTTAGCAGGTCTCGGAGGTCGATATAATAAGGAGCCCCCTAAAGTAAAATGCGGCGATAGTTGCAGGCAAAAGTCAGCCGCCTCACAACCCTCCCACAAGGTGGAGGTTTCACTCTGCAGAGACCAGCAGTCCCTGTATATAATGGCCAGACCTCCACCTCTACCAACTGGGCAGTCCAGGCGATGAATTTTGTAGCCTGTCGGGATAGCCAGCGCGACAATAGGATTAGAGAAAGTATCAAGCCAAGTCTCCGTAATGAATAGGAGATCTAACTGATTGTCAATGATCAGATCCGTTATGTCATTAAAATGCATTCTCATTTGATCTTACATTCATGAGACAGGCATTATTACTTCCCTGAGCGCACGAGGTTGTAGACTCCACCTCCGTGGGAAGAGTCGGGGTGGGGAGGTATCCGCAGTACGAGCATCCGATGCTGGTGATAGCCTCAAACTGGTTGATTATCTGAGAGGGACAGATGGGGGTACTGTAGGACTTGAGCTCAGCGCTCGAGTACTGAATGAATCCTCTATGACTATTATAATAGGAAACACCGGCAGAGTGGCTCGCCATAAGCCCTGCCTTAGCGCTGACGGGCGCAGATGGGCTTGCCTTAGGCGCGACATCGGCGCGCCTGCTGCGCTCGCCCGCTGCGCGTTCTCCCTAGCCACATTTATGTAGGGTATGGCCAATGCTGGTAGTATGCTGCGTGAGAGCGACTGGACCGCTGACCGTGAAAAACGTGTATCCCGTCCAAAATGGCTGCTCCCGAGTGCAACTTGTGCCGGTATAAGCAGCAGTGAAAAGGAATTAGCCCACTTGAGGAGCCGTGCAAGAGTACACAGTATTCTCTGTTTATTGCGGGTTTGGTCTCAAGCTATTAGAGGGCTGTGCATATCAGAGTACTCACCTCTACGTACTGACGGGTGCAAGAAAATTTAAAGACTGTTTCAGGTAATAACTCTGCTATTGATCAACTGGCTTTGTTATTTTGGTATGATCGTTACACTGAGTCTTGGAATTAAAACTCTATTCTTTGATTCTAAAAAAAATTGTAGACACCCTAGTGTTTTAATCCACTTTTGTGCTTGAATTTGTATTCGGATCAAGTCGTCCTACTCTTTCTTCCTCTACGGTTGTTGCACAGTATTTGTGTCTTAACAAGGTACCACCTTTGAATTTTTATCATGTACATTGTATGTATGTTGTAGTACTATGTTCCTGATGGCACTGTATTTTTCTCCATTCTGTGTTTTTTCTCTAGCTTAGCTTCTGACTTATCAAATCAGCTGTGGCAATCTCTAATGAGGTCGTAATCTACTTAAAAAATAATTTCTGGTGAGAATACTTTATCTTATCAATGAGATCTCTTTGGTTATCAAGAATATACACTCAGTATATACATTGTTTGGTTTCCGGGTTCTTTAATGTTGTGAAATACACTGAGATTTTTTTAAATCGTTTGGAACTGGTAGTACATAGTGGCACTTTCTGTGCATCCTTTTTTTACCTTGGCTGATGACTACATATTTCCACTCACTCATGTTTATTTCTTTTATTCCTTCCCTCTATACTGAGACTTTGGTGTTCTAAACTGTTTCAATTTATTAGTCTCTCACGGCACAGTGTTCAAATAAAGGTTTATATTTTTTCTCCTTGGTTTATTTCTCCTCCTGTAGTTTCGTCCTCCCCCCCCTTTTCTTTTTCTTTTTCACATGTGACGATCTGTGATCATGAGGGTTTCTTGCTGATAATGTGTATAGTACATAGTACATGAGACA
Organism: Lissotriton vulgaris; assembly: GCF_964263255.1. Lineage (NCBI taxonomy): Eukaryota > Metazoa > Chordata > Amphibia > Caudata > Salamandridae > Lissotriton > Lissotriton vulgaris. The sequence goes on along the minus strand of NC_141687.1, from coordinate 1,327,251,202 downwards.
TATATTATTGATCTGTACTATGGCATGCTATGTCCTTCGGATTATGAATTGTGTAACCATGATAAATGTGTTTTCAATGGTTAGATGTTAGTCATAGGTAGATTTTTTATCATATTGTGAATAAATAAAATTTATGACCATTTGTACATGTTGTATTTACAGCCCTGAGGAAGCCTACAACGGGCGAAACGCGTTGGCTGTTTCGTGGCTGTTTCACTGGTCCTCATATTTTGAGATTCTTGGCTATTTATCATCGTGTCAAGAAAAACTGATTAAAATTGGACTTTTTTCATATTCATGAAGGACATGTGTCTTAATTTGTCACATTGATATATTATTTGACAATTTTTCTTGCTCCCTCTCCACACTCTTGTTTTGTATTCTTTTTTTCACCACATTGGACTTGGCGTCGGCATACCATCAGGTGGAGATGGATGGTAGGTCACAAGAATTTATGGCATTCATTACACCCATGGGTGCATATACATGCAAAAGGATGCAGTTTGGTCTTCTGCCAGTGGCGTCAGTATTTCAGTGCATAATGAGTAAGGTTTTGAAGGTGTTGTATGGGGTTGAGTGCTACCAAGATGATGTTTTGATTTTTGGTAGCACTGTGATAGGACACAATTTAGTGGACACAATAAGCAAGTTGGAAACGCCACAATTAAAGGCGGAGCTGAGTTCGTTTTTTGGAATGGTGGAGACCTAAGGGAGAAATATAAAGAACTTAGCAGGCAAATCGATGCATTTTAAGGGTTTGCTGAAAAAGGGAAAGAAGTTTGTGTGGAGTGAGATTTGTGATGCAGAGTTTAAAGCAATCGAGGAGGAGTTGAACAAAGCACTGTGTCTTCAAGCAGAAATTCCTGGAGAAGAAACATACATTATAACGAATGCTAGCTCCAAAGGTTTGGGAGCAGTTTTGACACAGAAGAGTAAAGGATAGAAAAGGGTTATTTAGCAATGCAGTGAAAACAGCAGATGGCAAGATTTGGAACAAAAACAGAGTGGTGGGTTTGAGTGAAGGAATGAGAGAAAAGGTGAGCCTGAATAGTGAACAAAGGCTTTCTGGGTGTAAAGGGAAGTCGAGTGTTATGTGTGATGGGAATGGACATAGAGTGTCTACAAGTTCTGATAGGGAGTCTTCGGTGGTCAGAATAGGAATGGGGGAACAACAAGATTGAGTTTCCCTAGGAGGATGCCACCACGTGATTTAAAAGATTTTGTTAGTCTATAAAAGATAGTGGATTCGTTTTCTGCTATCACCCTTGCCTGTTTTAAAGTCTAGGCTGAACATTATTATCTGTTCATATATAAAAGAAGTGAGATTGTGGGGTCTCCTGCATGTGGTTCTAGGCATAGAACCACATGGTAATTATTGGAGTTGAAAATGTTGAGTTATTATGTTCTATGTCTGTTAGTTGTTACATCTTGAGTGAGTTGTTTCCAGCTGACGGTGGATGAGGTGTACTCTGGATTAAACCTACATTGATTTCAACCATCTTGTGAAGATTTATTATTTTTATTTAAAAATTAACTTATGTCCCCAGCCAAAAGTTAGGAGGGATTGAAGGAAGTTGTGTGTATGCAGTTCCAACGTGTACGGTCCCTGTAGCTGGGATTGCGCCCTCTTCAGCGCTGCGCATGTCAGAAACCGTGTCCGCAGTAAACCATCCTGTACCATCAAGGCCAACATGGTGCAGAGTATTCCCTCATCATAACAATCACCTACAATTTCTATCCCTACTCTTCATCATTCTCATTCAGTGCTTAACTCGAGCCGATGGGACCCACTGGCACTTATTTTTGGGAGCCCACAACTTATTTGTCCTCCTACGATATTGACTGTGAGCCTAAGAGGGAAAAACACAAAAAGTGTAAAATGGAGGAAGTGAGGGACGGAAACACCTGTGTCAAAGGAGAACTCCGGGACTGATAAGAGTGAGATAAAGGGTAAGCAGTGTCTGGTAATGGATGAAAGAGGCTTAAGGTGAATTTAAAACTCAGCAGCCTTTGTATTTGGTGCACCAATTTTTAATAGCACTGCTGATGTAGCTCTTTGGGCACCAGTACCCATTCTTTTACAAATTAAGCACTGATGGTATTGTTTTGAATTCCAAGCTTTGTATGGTTGATATAGACAGAACTATTAAACCTTGTCATCTGAGCTTTAATAAATCAAATATTTAGCTTTAAATTGCGGTTGCTCATTTTTGATCACTTAATAGGAAAAGTATACAGAATTTGTTGACAATAAGACCAGTCTCATTATCTGTGGATATAGTTGTGCATTTTGTCATCCCGCTTTGATCTTTCCTTTTCAGGGGTTCCACAACTCTATTCTGAGCCAGGTCTGGTCAATATTGCACTTACAGTGGCATCCTGAGCAGGACTTAATTTCAAGGATGTCCTTTGGAAGATTAATCCCATTTTTCTCACTCTCCCAGCCCTCCAAACTACATGGAGTACTTTATTTCCCATACGTTGGGCTGACTAAGGCAGCCCACCCTGCCCATTCCCCAAAATACTTAACCAAACCTTTTAGGATGCCCAGCCGATCGGTTCAAGAAAACGAAAGTAAGATTAAGGGCAGCTTCTTATTGCAAAATCCTTGATTAGACCTGTTATGGCCATATAGAGCTAGTAGACCTATTATCCTCACATGTCTCATCTTTAAGCTTTCTAGTATCCCTTTAAGGTTATTTCTATAGCTAGGTGCATTTTCACAGATTCAACCAACAACACACTGTCACCCATAGTCAGTACCACCCATTCCAAAAGATTGCTCTTTTGCCATTCTGTGTGGATCCTCAGAGCATGTACTACATCTGGTTGTATAATCCTTGTTTTTTTAAGTGGCTGCCTACCACAACTAGGCGATCACTACAGGATTGTATTACAGGGGGTAGAGAACCACACAATGCGTCCTTCAGAGTACGTACTCTTTTTTGGATTCAAAATACCCATCCCTAGAAATTGCTGCCTGCACTTCTTGGTGGACTCCTCCTATTTAGTACAAGGGCTTCTTAATTCAATCAAAAGATGGGGGGAGATAGAGGTTTAGGTAAGGTTCACCCTCCTAACTGGATAAAGCTTCACAAAATCTGGAATACCAGAATAAGAACCTAACCGTGAGGGAAGAACAGGGTTTTCACTGAACATGTATGAAAGTCCTCTTTCCAGGAAGAAAAATCCCTTTCTAGAGCCCCCTCACCTACCAGAGTTTCCCCTAGGTGGCATGCTTCATCATTGGGGTCCAGTCAATCCGCTGGGGAATGAGGCGTGCTGCGTCTTGCGGAACTACGTAGGAGCACTAAGTTGTGGAAAATGTGTAGTGCAGTGAAAGTGGAGTGGAAAAACAAAAAGTTAAAAATACCTAATTATTTTTTTATTTTTATTTTTTTTTCCTTTTTTTTTATTTTTTTTCTTTTTTCTTTTTCTTTTTTTTCTTTTTTTGTCCTCATATATGCCACCAGATGGAATGACTCTAGATGGAAACTCTCAAATCTGCCAACACGATACCAAACTGTGCGCCCTGGAGTATTTTATGTTTAGCTTTCGAGAGGTCTCCCAGAGGTAGGTTTTCTACTAGTCCAACTCCCCTGTTCGATGTCACTGTACCTTGTCTCGGGGAGGACCAGACCACAAACCCCTGGCATAATCATTGGACTTTTGTTGTCTAACTATCCGACAATTTTAACAACGGAGCCCAGATCTTTGCCGCTTCTTCTCCCCCACACATCAGATCTATTTTACTTATAGCCATGATATTTTTTAAGCAGTCTGCAAACCTAGGCGGGGTTGGAGATTTCCATTCTCTGTAGATCTCCCTCCTGGCTATGACAATCACATAGAATATAAACTGAGTGATACTGTCTCTAATATCGTATTCCTCTATCAAACCCATAAGAATCAGTCTAGGACTACAAGTGACTGGTCTAGACAGTACCTCCTCTAGAAAAGTGCAGACCAATAACCAGTAGTTTTTAATTTCTGTACAATCTGCAAAAATGTGTAAGTCATCTGCCGCTGTATATTTACATCTAAGACAAAAGTGTAGTACTCCCAATATTTTTGACAGTTTTGAGGGAGTCCAATAGACCCTGTATGCCGTTTAAAGATGGTTTCTTCTGAGATTAGCAGGTTTTATTGTTTTTTGAGATATTATGAATGAGTCTATCCAAACCTCCAATTGTTTTTCCGTACCATCTCCTATTATATCCCCCAAAGTTTCGAGATCTCTTCCTCCTGTCTGTCCTTTGCCCCTATTAGTGTATTATACCATGCAAAAATCTCACCCTTCCATCCTTCTTGTCTATTGGCTAATCCTAGGGATTCACAGCCCGCTATTTCTGACGCCCAATTTTGACTTCCCCACCAAGATGATAATTGATAATATTTGAACCTTGTGAGGGACCTTCCTGTCATGTTAGATATGGATGCCCAGTCTAGAAGTTCTACATTAACCTGCAGATCTCCCCATCGGTTTAAGCCTGCCTCTCTCAAGGGGAAAGAGAGACGATCTAATAGACATTCCGGTGTTCCGGGGGAGTCCCAGATTGGTGCCAGGAAGTTATAGTAAGGAATTTTCCAGATTTTACAAGCTGCTTGCCACAGTTTAAAGGCTGTTAGTAGGATTTTTAGGCGAACTTTTTTGTAAAATGTTTTGGCGCCAAATTTAAACAAGAAAAATTCAAGACCCTTAGGGAGGTCGGATAGCAATGCTTGAAACAAACGACCATGTGACGACGAATCTAGCTTGTTGGCCAGAAATCTAAAGTTTTTTAACTGAAATGCGTAACAGTAGAAAAGCAAATCTGGGAGGGCTAGTCCACCTATTTTTAACCCCCTCCTCAACTTTTTCCAGGCAATTCTTGGTGACTTGGTGGCCCAAATAAATGAGCTAATCTTTCCCTGAAGGCTTGAAATGTCTTTATTTTGAAATGTCAATGGAATACTATTGAATAGGAAAGTCACTTTGGGCAATACTACCATTTTAATTAAGTTGACTCTACCATATATACTGTGAGGTAGACCGGTCCATCTTTGAAAGAGTTTAGTTATCTCTTTATTCCTGCCCCTAGATGGTATGACTTAAAGCAGGGGTTAATAATAGGGAAAGTCTAACTATAATGAGTATAGAGTCCCCAGCATTGGGTCGACATGTTTGGAGCTATCCCCTAAAAAGCTCTTCTTCAGGACCACACGAGGACCAGCCCCGTGCGTGCCACTCCTAAGCAAACCTATAATTAGGAATTAATGAGGTGCACACCTACTGTGTATGCACCTAACACGTAATACATACGGTTAATTACTGACACGTAGTATCTGAAGAAATAAGGCAAAGAAAGAATTAAAAACGCGCCCGCCTCCCAGCCAGGCTGGTAGGACCTTGACACATGCAGCGTCTTAACTTTATCAATGTACTCCTCTATAGTGGGTGGGTGTAATTAAAACTAATAATTAGTGTGAACATCTAGCATGGTAAGAAACTCACACTTGTGACACCTGGTAATAAATCCTTGGTCAATACATAACGAAAAGCACTCATGTAGAGACACCACGTGACATACCACATATACCACTTAATTGTCAGCATATTAGTGACACATACTTTAGTTTAGGCAGAATTTTACCTCATGATCTACAGGAGTAGATCATGAGGTAAATTGTAGTCAAACCCTAAGGAAATAATGGGGACACAGAGTGGGAATTAGCGAGGGAAAAAACTGAGGAGAATTCTGCTGCTGTCTCATATTGATCTACAATGGGATATTTAAAAATCATTAGTTCCTAGGAAAGGAACTTAAGGGGAAAAAGGTTAAGAAGAATTACTTTGTCAAAGCGTACCTCTGGCAAATAACCTAATGGCATCCCCGTGGCTTTAACAATATGATACAGGCCACTCTAAGATGGTATATATCTGTGTGTGTGTGTAAATCCCTAGTACACAACAATTAATGAATAAATATGTTTTTTTGATTAAAAAATCTTGTAAATTACTCAATAGGTATATAAGTCCTGCAAAGCAGCTAATCAACTTCAGAAGAAAATTTACAAGCTAAGGAATTTGGTGACATATCCTCGTGATAATTAACTGTGCCAGAAAGAAAGAGTGTGCAGGGAGTTTTCTGTAATAAGTATACACAGACACGATTCGCATAACGGCGTCTATTCTCACACATTTCTTAAACATTGCTTATGTGCAGGCTTATGATTATGGCAACTTGGTTAGAACTTTCTCCACGGTACAAACAACTCAAAACCACTTCCCACATATGCCACAATGAGATCACCCGCTCTCTACCATCCATACGCCTGTTCAAATGCATAATGCTAGACACACAATTTTGCATCCACAACACCATCTCTACACGAAAGTGCATTGGCATTTGTCCAGTGGTATGAAGAGCTATATAAATGCAACTAAGATGAAATCAAATATAATTTGACATTCTTTTTTATTTTTAAATTCAAAGTCTACAACAAAAAAAACAATGACAGAAATATGACTTTTTAGAGGTAGGCAGCAGCAAGATTATTTAACTGCATGCCTGTAATCCTCTGATTGGACCCCTCATTTCCATGTAATTCTGTATATAATACAAGGGATTCTGTAATCTCTGTTTAAACACCAGTATATAATTTCTTTATAATCAGTGACTCGTGAGGCACCTAGTCGCTGATTATAAAGAAAAGACGTCAGAACTTGACTATAGAAGTTAATACAGTCAAATTCTGATTCACAATGCCTGCTGCTAGAGCCAGAAGTCAAGATGAAAGGCAGGTCAAGTCACAGAGCACAATTGAAGCAGCTGTTTAAAGCAACGAAAATGGAAAATTGCTTTTCTTTCATACGGTCTATTTTTTTAGCCTACAATGTCAAGCAGAGAGAACATGTTTATTTTTTGCACTCTTTAGATATTTTGAGAAAAGCTAGAATCTTTCTGCATGTTTCTACACATTTTGAGCTGGAGCAGATTTTTTTTGTTTTTATAAACTGACTTCTATTGAACCGTTTCTAATATATGTTTTTAACAAACAGCGAACAGGTTTTTGATGCGTTTAACTTTGCACTAGAAGTTTTATTTTTATTCTTCATATTTGCAAAAGTTTTTTTCTGAAAGAGCTACCAAGGTTTTAAGTGGTTTGTGGGAAAGGTGATGTTGTAGCCATGTATTATATGGATTAAGTACCCCTTGGCGTACATGAAAAGGATGGAAGAAGATGGCCCTCAGTAGTGGAGCTCCGGTCGGGAGCTCCCGGACAGGGAATGCCGTTTTCCGCCAAAAGCTCTCTTTTCCCCTGTAAATTGCCCCATAATCGACAGCGGATGGCGTCAGGAGATGACTGATGCCCGGTGGAGCCGCTTGGTTCGGCTAAAGAGGTGTTCGGCCCAGGTTTGTCAAGCAGACAACACCTACCCACCCGGACATCGGATCTTGGCATCTACGTCCCACTGCTATCATTCCTCCACCCCTCCTATCGCCCTCAGAATCGCATTGCCATGGACTGCTGATGTAAGATCAGCCTTGGTGAATTGATCTATAAACGTCGGCAGGCTCCAGAAGGTGACCGATTGATCCGCGATGAGATCCCCAAACCTCCGGGACTCTGAGATGAAATGGCCAATGCCCAGGGGAGCAGCCTGCTTTGGCTATTGAGGAGGCTGGTCCGGGTCCTCCTGGGGCCGCCTCCCACCCTTCTGGACATTTGGACCATTCAGACTCCGTCCTGTTACCTCAGTTTTTCTCCCCCAGCTGCCTCCCTCACAAATAATTTACGTGGATTCCTGATCTTCCTACCAGCCTGGGCGCAGCGTTTATTACCATTGTAATGGCTTCAAAAGGCAGAAGTTTGAACGGGGATGAGATTTTTCTGTATGGCATAGTCCCTATTTCCACCGGGCCACAACTTCCTGTCTTTCCGATGGTGAGTGCTGCGGCTCTGTTTGCCCCGTTGTACCTGTTTTCCTGCCTGCAGTCTACCATCCTGGAAAACTCCACCTCCTATCGCACGCTGATGCCTCGCTATCCACTATGCTAGCAGTACTTGCAGAGGTTCTCTAGTTTGATCTTGTCTGTTACGACCTGGGAGCCCTTTACAGGTATGGGGGAGAGAGAGCTACGCTAGGTGGACTGCCACCGCCGATGCCCCAGGGATCTGGAGCCTCTGCATTCTACTGTTTACAGCCCCCTGCCTTTGACATTGGATCTACACACCCTGTTTGACTTCCCGTCCTTTTCTGCATTTAATTTTTACTCCGCGGTCCATATCGGAGACTTTTTGTCCCTCTGACTTTTGACTCGCCAGCCATTTTGTTGTTGTCTATCGATGATCCCTATGACCTAGAACCACCATCTTGTTTTACTTGTGGCACTCCCCTCTCCCCTCCGCTCCCACTCAGACGATCCTCAAAGTTTATCCCCCTCCCCATGGTCTACCTTTACTCAATCCTCTCCCTCCTGACTCCCTTCTATTCCCTCACTCGCTTCCATATCATTACTGTTGTCCCTTTCTTCCTCTCTCCCCACCTTCTTAAATCTCGTCCACCATACCTATTAATTCCATGCTAATCTCGCTCCCAATTATTATACCCGGAACTCACCCTTTTCGTCTCTATGTTTTTCTTTTCCCTTGAGGTAACGTCCTTCTCTTTCTTCCTATACCCCTCCCCCTCTGGGGCTCTCCCCCCTCCCTTCTATCCTTCTAGTCTTACCGTGATTCCCCCTTCCCCCCTCTGCCGCCCATGATCTTTGCTTTCACCTTGAAATTTGCTTGTTTAATGTATTAATGAGGACTGTTGTAACTTGCTGTTTCTCACAATGTAAAGTGCTCCGATACCTTCGGGTCCAGCCAGCGCTATATAAAACTCAATAAATAAATAAATATTGCAAGTCACCTCAGAGTTCCATAACCTTATAAAGGAATTTGTACTTTGGCTTTGTTCCTCTATATAGTTATGGAGCTCCTCATGATTTGCAATATATTTTTAATGTACTCCAGGGGGTACTTTATCCCTTATATTATACATGGAATTCTGTAATTCCTGTATATTTGCCTGTCTCTAATTTCATTATATTAAGAAACTTGTGAGGCACCCAGTTGCCAATTATAAAGAAAATACTTCAGACCTCGTAATTTATAAGTTATTACAGTAGATTTCTGTTAGAAATGGGGGTCTCTAGTTGGCAGAGGTAGGTATCTTTGTGCAAATAGGGCCCCCTGCTTCTAGTCGGGGTAAGGGGGATACACACTTTAGATAACCCCTGCTCACCCCCTTGGTAGCTTGGCACGAGCACGCAGGCTTATCCCAAAGGCAATGTGTAACATATTTGTACCAACACTCCCAGTAACACAGTGAAAACACCACAAATGGACACCACACTAGTTTAGAAAAATAAAATATCTTTATCTAAACGTAACAAGACCAAAACAATAAAAATCCAACATACACAGTTAAAAATATGACTTTCAAAAGGTTTTAAGAACTTGTACCATAGAAAACGATGGATATGTGACTTTTACACAAAGTGCCTGAAGATGCGTCAAAATTCACAAGGCCAAACAGCCGCAGAGAAAGAAAGCGTTGGAAAACATAGAGGTGCGCCAGTTCCTGAGTCCTTGGGGAGGCGAGGCGACAGTTCTGCTGCACACAGGAGCAGTGATGTGTCGAATCCGGACTGTAGGGGGAAGTGAGGCGTCGAAATCCAAGGCGATTCCGGTCTGCAGGTGATGCATGGAAAACTTGGTGCACAGGTACGATGCGTGGCACACAGGAGGTGATGCGTCGCTCTGCGAGGCTTTCCGCCGTCGGTGCTGGTGGCTGCACAGCGAGACTTGGCGAGGCTTAGCGTTGTTCGTGACGCTTCACAGAGACTTTAGGCAAGGGTAGAACTCACAGATGGCAGAGTCCAGCAGCACCAGCAGATTTGCAGGAAGTCTTTTGTGTCCCTGAGGCTTCAGAACAGGAGACCAACACACTTGAGGCCCTTGGAGATCTCCTTCAAGCAGGGGACATAGCACACAGCAAAGTTCTTCTCCTTTCCTTGGCAGAAACAGCAACTGCAGGCCAACCCCAGACACACAGCAAGGGCAGTACTTCTCTTCAGTCTCTCCAGCTCTTCTCCTTGGCAAAGATTCCTCTTGATTTCCGGGAATGATCTAAAGTCTGGGGTTTTGGGTTTGATACTTATACCCCAAAATGTGTTTGTTCTCTTTGTGCAAGGGGCTCTGAGCCACGTTCAAACCAGTTCTGGGGGGCATTCTGCAAGTGCACAACAACATCCATTGTCAGTGAGAGACTTGGCTCCAGACACACCACAGGGGAGTGGAGCCAGCATTGTGGAAGGCAGGCACAGCCCTATTTAGGTAAAGGTGCTACTCTTCCCACCACTCCAAATGCAGATCAGGCATATTCAGCCTAGTCCAGACTCATCCAGACTCCTGGAGCCAATGCACCTCCCCAGCCTCTGTCACTCCAAAGCCAGACAGTCAATCCACAAACAGGCAGAGGTACACAGGATGGTTGAACAATAAAATAGCTACTTTTAAAAAGTGAATTTTTCAAACACACAAAGTTTAAAAACCATCTTCACTAAAAGATGTGTTAAAATAATCCTGAGTTCAGTGATACTAAACTCCATTTTACCATCTTATCCTTATGGGAAGATATGCTTGTAAAATGTTACAAAGCCTTCCCCATTCTGTCCTATGGGGCAAGATAGCCTTTTAATAATACAAAAATGAAATTGGCTGTATTTCACTATCAGGACATGTTACACACACCATTACATGTCCTACCTTTCACATACACTGCACCCTGCCCAGAAAAGAGAAGGTCAATGCCTGTCAAGTGAGGTCACTTGCCAAGTCAACATGGCAGTTAACAAACTGCGCACAGGCACTGTGGTGGCAGGCCTGGGACATCTTTTCAGGGCTACTCATATTGATGGCACAATCAGTGCTGCAGGCCCACTAGTAGGATTTTGATTCACCAGCCCTGGCACACTCAGTGCACTTTACTAGGGACACACTGGTAAAACAAATATGCCAATCATGGTTAACCAATCACAATAACAATTTGCACAGCAAGCATATGCACTGTAGCGCTGATCAGCAGTGGTAAAGTGCCTAGAGTCTTATAGCCAACAACAACAGGTCAGGGAAAAAACAGGAGGAAGAAGCAAAAGGTTTGTGGATAACCCTGCAAATAAGGCCATTTCCAAAAATTTCTAACGTCACAATGCCTGCAGTCTGAGCCACCAGCCGTGGTGAAAGGCAGCTCAGGACATGGAGCATAACTGAAGTAGCAGTTTACAGCAAGGGAAAAGGAACGCTGCTTTTCTTTCTTCTGTTCTGTTTTAATAGCTTATAATGAAAAGTCGTCAGAATATATTTGTTTTTGCACCCCTTAGATAGGAAAAAGCTAGAATCTTTCTGCATGTTTCTAAACATTCCTACTGCAGCCTTTTATTTAAACTGACTTGTATTGAAGTGTTTCTAACATCAGTTTGCAACAAATATCTAACAGGATTGTGATATGTTTTATTTTGCACTAAATGTTGTATATCTATTCATCATGTTTGCAAACATGCTCTCTTTGTCACATGAAAGAGCTCCGTACTAAGGTTTTAAGTGGTTTGTGGGATTGGTGATGGTGTGACCATGTAATATATGGGATAAATTACCCCGTGGCTTCCATGATAAAGAATATTGAATTTCACCACAGAGCTCAATTGCCTTATAAAGTAACTCAGTCTTCAGCCTCGTTCCTCTTTGTAGTTATGGAACTCATCGGTGACTTGCAATATTGTTATAATGTATGGCAGGGAGTACTTCATCCCTTACATAATTAATTGTTACAGACATGTATTATATTAATTGAATGTGGTCCATATAGCACTGCTGTAATGCATAAGTCCAACATAAGTGCAGTGCGGTCCCTACCTTCGCAGGGCTTTGACAAAACGGAGTATCGTTATTTATGCTCATAAATTACAAATGCAGTTAGAAAGTCATGCCATCACTTCATGATGACACAGATATTCAGGTGGGAGAGTCCAGACATCTGGTGGACATCAAACCCTTGTCAATATATCTGTGCACACTTCTACGGTACCATTAACCCTTTCTGTGCGTCGTACGTACGGGAGCCGTCTGACGCACCAGTGCTGATGTGCGTCAGAAGGCTCCCGGCCATTCACGCACATGGCACAGGAAATTCCTCTGGGGCGGGCCCCAGAGGGATTCCATTTTGGTCAAAACTCCCTCGGGAGCTGGGGAAGAGCTTCCCCAGCTCCAGAGGGTGCTTTGATTATTTCTTCAAAATGACCACCAGCGCACATGTCCCGCTGATATAATTTCAGAGAAACTTAAAATCAGTTTCATTTTCACTACCTCAGTGCTCAGGGGGCTATCTCAGCCCCCTGCGCAGCAAGGCAGATAGGAGAGGTATTATTGGAAAGGGGAGAATCTCCCCTTTCCAATGGTACCCATCGCTAGTGGATCCCTGCTTGGGGATCACATCAGTAGGGCAATCCCCAAGCTGGGATCCACCCACTAGTCACCAGAGAGGGGGAAGCGGCCCCTTGGGCAAAGGCTTTTGCTCCCCCCAAAGTGAGCTTTGGGCACAAACAGCCTTTCTGCCCCCCCTGGGGGGCAGATGGGGCCAATAGGCCACCAATCTGCCCCCCCGGAGGGCAGAAAGCACACAAGGCACCAGCTATTTTTTTTACGCTTGTAGGGGTGGGGACTTCCCAAAATAGGTCTGCCAATGCCCCAACACACCACTCCCCAAATCCAAGTCTTACTGCACCCCTGGAAGGCAGATGGGGACAATAGCCCCCAAACTGCTCCTGGGGGGGGGGGGTGGCAGAAAGCACACTAGGCCACAGGGATTTTTTTTTACACCTGTAGGGGTGGGGGCTGCCCAAAATAGGCATGCCAATGCCACACCCCCTCTCCAAATTCCAGTATTTCTGCTCCCTGGGAGGCAGATGGGGCCAATAGGCCACCAATCTGCCCCCCCGGAGGGCAGAAAGCACACAAGGCACCAGCTATTTTTTTTACGCTTGTAGGGGTGGGGACTTCCCAAAATAGGTCTGCCAATGCCCCAACACACCACTCCCCAAATCCAAGTCTTACTGCACCCCTGGAAGGCAGATGGGGACAATAGCCCCCAAACTGCTCCTGGGGGGGGGGGGGTGGCAGAAAGCACACTAGGCCACAGGGATTTTTTTTTACACCTGTAGGGGTGGGGGCTGCCCAAAATAGGCATGCCAATGCCACACCCCCTCTCCAAATTCCAGTATTTCTGCTCCCTGGGAGGCAGATGGGGCCAATAGGCCACCAATCTGCCCCCCCGGAGGGCAGAAAGCACACAAGGCACCAGCTATTTTTTTTACGCTTGTAGGGGTGGGGACTTCCCAAAATAGGTCTGCCAATGCCCCAACACACCACTCCCCAAATCCAAGTCTTACTGCACCCCTGGAAGGCAGATGGGGACAATAGCCCCCAAACTGCTCCTGGGGGGGGGGGGGGTGGCAGAAAGCACACTAGGCCACAGGGATTTTTTTTTACACCTGTAGGGGTGGGGGCTGCCCAAAATAGGCATGCCAATGCCACACCCCCTCTCCAAATTCCAGTATTTCTGCTCCCTGGGAGGCAGATGGGGCAATAGCCCCCAATCAGCCCCCCATGGGGGGCAGAAAGCACACTTGGCACCAGGGATTGTTTTTATACGCTTGTAGGGGTGGGTGCTGCCCAAAATGTGCATGCCAATATCCAAATTCCAGTTTTTCTGCCCCCGAGGCAGATGGGGCAATAGACCACAATCTGCCCTCTGGGGGGCAGAAAGCACACTAGGCACTAGGGGTTTACTTTTCTTTTGACTCCTGTAGGGGTGGGGGCTGCCTAAAATGGGCATGGCATTCCCCACCCCCAAATTTCACAATCTTTCTGCCCCCCCGGAGGCAGAATGGGGCAATTGCCCCTGATCTGCCCTCCAGGGGGGCAGTAAGCCCAATAGGCACCAGGGATTATGTTTGTTTTTTTATTCATAGGGATGAGGGCTGCCAAGAATGGGCATGCTAATGCCCCTACTCCCAAAAAAGTCTTTCTGCCCCCACCGGAAAGGCAGATATCCAGATGGAGCAGAAATCCCATAGAATCCAGGGATGTGTTTCTGGGCGTGTCATGGAGAAGCCCCATAGGCACAGGTCACTCCCCTTTTTTAGGCACAAATTTTGCTTGTTTCCATATTATTTTTAGTCTCACCTACCCCCAAGCGGGGGCCTGAAAACCACTGGAAACCAGGGAGAGTTTGTGTGTGTGTGAACTGGAGTTTGGCTTCCGGTGTGCGTGTACTGACCTTTGGCTGGCATTTTGCTGGCGGTGTGGTTTGGCTTGCACTTGGCTAATGGTGTGTGTGGACTTGCGCTTGATGACGATGTGTGTAGATTTGCGCTTGCCTGGTGGTGTACATGGATGGCCCTTGGGTGGCAGAATGTGTGGCTGGTGCTTGGCTGGCAGAGTGCATGATGGCGCTTGCCTGGTGGTGTGCGTGGATGGCGCTTGGCTGGTGGTGTGCGTGGATGATGGTGTGCGTGTACTGACTCTTGGCTGGTGGTGTGGCTTGCAAGGATCCCGCAGCATTTTCGTACCTGAATCCCCTGTAAACCTCCAATTTACTTACAAAGTCACATTTTCCTTACATTTCTATGTGGGTAAGTTGTAGGATCACAGTGGAGACACAAATTTCCTACCACACGGCGTTCCCCTTGGTCTGGCGAGAAAAATGATACCTGACTTTTGTGGATGGCCAAAGTAGTGTCAGCCTAAAAACATATAAAAAATGGCCCTTCTGGATCCGCCTTGGGCCCTCCCTCAATCTCTAAACGTTTTTGGTCCTTTCATGTCATAGGCACCTGGCCCATCCACTCAAGTAAACTATAATTTTTATTGTGAGACTGAGAGGAACGCTGAATGGTATAAAATGTCTGCCATGCAGTGATCCCCCAATGTTCCCACACAGATATTCCATACCTCCCTGGGCTCCCATGGGTGTCTAGTGTCTAGAAATGTCTGGGGGGCATATTCTCAAGAACGTAGGATAACCATCGCAAAAATAACTTAATGCAACTTCCAACATCTCAGTGTATTGTGAGAAAATAACGCTGTGTTAACAAAGCATTCTCAACACGCCGGCACCATGCGATATTCCCCAGACAACGCGACAACTGACAGCGTTAAAATCAACGCCACTCCACAAAAATGCGAAATAAAATGCAGATAAAGCTGCGATGAGGCCAATCGCGATACAAAAATCAGCGAAAACCAGCTACCAGTCCTGCAAATCACACGCGTCAGGTAAGAAAAATCACCATAAAAGTAGAAAAAACTGACAAACAAATTCCAAAGAACAGCGAAGCACAATGAATGTTGCAGGAGCCAGTACAGATGAGAACCAGAACCCTACAAGCCCACCGGAGGACCTTCCTGGGACCTCGTGGTCAGGGAAGGCCAAGGAGAGTAGGAAGAAGCGCTTCCGTCTGCAGGAAAACAGGATCCTGATAACAGAAGTGGTCGAACACCATTAACAACTGTTCGTCACCTCCACTGTGTCATTGGCAACAAAAAATAGACTATGGCAGTCCAACGTTGACAAGGTGAATGCAGTCAGAGTGCTGAAGAAGACAATGAAAGAGGTCAAGAGACGCTAGAATGACGCCAAGCTCAAAGCCAAGCTGAAACTCGCCAACAACCGGAAGGCAGCAATGCAGATAGGAGGTGGGAGTCCTGTGCCAAAGGAGGAGCTGGACGACATGGAGGAAATGGCGTCCACAGTCATCAGTGGGGAGATGGTGTCTGGAGTCGGGGGACCGGACACTGCTCAACATGACTGGACAAAATAGCACCATGGTGAGTAACGACCAGCGACTGGGGATACCGGGGGAGATGGCCACAATGGCACACATGCACATTTGAGCTGAGCATATCTGTGGAAAAACCATGCCCCAGACCCCAACTCCCACCAAGAGACCAATCTACCCAAGTACGCAACATCTCAGCACTGTTTAAGCACAGAAGTCAAAGGCACATCGCAGAAAAGGGATAAGAGGCAGCAAAACAGAGCAGCAGGGGCCACACCCCCAAAATGCAGCGCACACACATAACATGCAGAGCACATCAACACTGACAACAATGTGGCACAACCCGTAACACGTCCACAATAGAAGACAGGACACAACTGGTGCTGACTGGGTGTAGACACTGGCCAATCACAAGTGGCATTGCAGGGAAATGTGAGATGATAATGTACAAGTACACACACACACGTCTGTTGTCAAAATGTCCAATGTCCCCCATCAAATAGACAACTTCTCCTAAGCAGCCACGATATACACAGGCATGCAGTCTGCATGTAAACATGTACAATGCGACAACACACATGTGAACACATTGTTAAACTGCATCTCCCCTTCACATTGCAGAGGGACAATCAACATCTGCTGCAGAGTAGCCCGACCTCTCTTTTCTGATGATGAAGAGGACCGCCACAGCTTCGACTCTGACGCCCTTCAAGAGTTCATTGACAGCCTCCGCAACCCACCTCCAGGAGCAGGGCAGCCAAGGTGCAATGAACACAACCCACCCCCTGCACAGACCACTCAGCAGGGAGCACCTACTACCACGGCTGCCTCCCAGGACCCCCACGAAGAACACATGGCCATCCAACGCCATGTGTTAGGGTGCAAGGAGCAGTTGGCTGAACAGGTGCAGTGAGCTTCGACCATATGCAGACAAACTAGATGCCATACGTGGGTGTCCAAGTCCCATCAGGGACCACTTACAGTCCCTAACGGACACCCACAGTCTGCTCCATGCTCTCCAATGAACCATGGCTGACCTCGCCAGAGTCCTCACTCAGAGACAAGAATGACTGTCTAGTCAGAGTGGCTCCAGCGAGCTCGCCCGAGAGGCGGGAAACATGCGGAGGCTCATGGAGACCATGGATCCGGCCAATGCGGAAAGGCGGCTGCCACGGCTGTACACCAGAGAGTGGTAGCTGGGTTCCTCAATCACCTTAATACCATCCTCATGGCATTGCTGCCACAAGGCCTGGTGCTGATGCATGCTGCTGCTACCACTACATCCACAACTCCGCCCCCTGGAGTGTCAGTGACACACAGTGCGGCAGACATTCCACCTCCGGCCCCTGAGGTGTCACTGCCACACAGTGCTGAAGAAAAGCCAGCACCACCCACACGTGAGGCATATGGAACAGCAGAAGACAAAGAGGCGGATGAAAGTGCCTACGTGGTAAGAAGGACACAGTAGCATTCATCTCTGTCATATGGCCGGTTTCAGCTTGGTCCTGCCCTCTGCATCGTCACCTTCCACTGTCCCCCGATACACTCTGCGACACTCACCTTGGACCTCGCAATGGACTGCCATATTCTGTTTGATCGCCAATGACACAGCAAACAGACTGCAGACTGAACTATTTCTCTTCCTTTAAACTTGTCATTCCCTGAAGGACTCCGGCTGGCCCTCCTCAGCCCAACATTGTAAAGTGGGGTTTGCATAGCCCTGTACTGCTCCAGAATGCAATTCTCCACTGAATGTGCATTAAATATTACGAATCACACAGATGTGTCGTGTCTATGGTCTTTCAAGTGTGGTAGTATTTATGAATGTAGGGTCAGGGAATTCCTCTAACCTCTATGTGGCTTATGTCATTGGACTTGGGTCACAGGGGGACACATTGACGAAAGTTGCCAGGGTGGTGCCAATACAACAACAGCGACACACGCATTTGTTACTTCCTTGTCAAGCCCTGTACGGAACAACGCCCAGAGCCCCGGGGTCATTGTTCAAACCCTTACGCTGGACTGGCATACGCCAGGCCAGCCCACTACGCTTTATTTATATTTATTTATTTATTCAACTTATAAAGCGCACTATCACCTTGCAGGCATCGTGGCGCTAGGCGGCTCAAAAAGGCAGGAGGATGTATCAAAGACATGGCCAGGCACCTAGGTCTTGGGAAACAGCCAGGTTTTTACACTTTTTCTGAATGGAAGTAGCTCCTTAATTTGTCTGATCTCCCAGGGGAGTCTGTTCCACAGTTTGGCCGCTGCCACCCCAAAAGATCTACCCCCTGACCTAGCTTTCCTAAACCTTGGTACCTTCACCAGTCTCGCCAATGAGGAGCGGAGCAATCTTGTTGGGGTGTACCAGTCAAATTTTTTCCACATCAGCACAGCCCTATCCCATGAAGGGCTTTAAAAACAAGGCAGAGAGATTTCAATTGCACTCTCTGTCTCAAAGGGAGCCAGTGAAGTTCTGCCAGAGCCGCAGACGCGGAAGATCTTCTAGGCAGCCTCAAGACTAACTTGGCTGCTGCTGACTGGATCCTTTGTATTCTGTCCAGCAGTAATTTAGGAGCGTCAAGCAGAAGGGTGTTACAGTAGTCAAGCCTACTGAGAATCGTACACCTTGCCACTTGTGCACGCGCCTGAGATGGTAATAACGGAAAAATTTTCCGAAGGGACCTAATGATCGCAAAACAGCATACTGTCGTTTTAGTGACCAAGCATAATGCCCAGATTACGGACAGTTTTTACCGGCCGAACTGCGGTCGAAGTTCCAGAGGGCCAGAAATTTCAGGGAAGGGGATGAGGGATCCTGTTCCCGGCGCAGAAGAGCACCTCGGTCTTACCTGCATTAAATTGTAGGGAGTTGTTCTGCAACCATCGGGCCGTGTCCCGCAAGCAATTATGAAACACCTCCACTGATGTCGAATCCTCTCCCTCATAGGAGAGGATCAGCTGTGTGTCATCCGCATAATTTATGATGTTGATATTATGTGTTTTGATGACCGCAATCAGAGGTTTTAAGTAAATGTTAAATAAAATAAGGCTAATTGTCGAGCCCTGAGGAACACCATGCAGCACGCTGGAGACGGCAGATTGGAAGGGGGAGAGGGACATCGCCTGCTGTCTATCCTGCAGAAAAGATTGAACCCAATGTAAGGCACAGCCTTTCGCCCCGGTCTCACTCAATCTTCTCAGCAGGATTTCATGATTGACCGTATCAAAGGCGGCAGACAGGTCGAGCAGGATCAGTGCTGCTGCCTAGCCCGTCTGCCCGCCTCTGAAGCTCATCCGTAACGGTCACCAGGGCCGTCTCGGTCCCATGAGCCGGCCGAAATCCAAGTTGTACCTCCTCCAGCAGATTGTGTTGTTCCAGGTGCGTAGAAAGAGTGATACTAACCGCACGTTCCACAATTTTAGCTGGAAACGGCAGCAAGGAAATAGGCCTTTAGTTTTTTGTAAACTCAGGATCAAGGGATGACTTCTTCAAGAGATGGGATACCAAGGCTTGCTTCCATTGGAGGGGACTCTACCACTAACTAACGACTGGTTACAGATCAGGCGAAGAGTAGGGAACAATTCTTCCTCATACTCCTTCCAGATCTTGTCTGGTTCGTGTCCAGGGGTGAGCCAGAGGAGATACCCTGTGCCAGTCTGCTAAAGTCCTCTGCCGTTGAAGGCAGAACACAGATAGTTGTTCAGCGATCTGACAAATGGGGCCATTATCCACACCCTCCGAAGTACTCCTCACAGGGGCAAGAAAACTCCTAGCCTCAAGACAGAATTCCCAACTGCTTGCTGGCCACCCTCAAGGTCACCAATAATCAGCTGGATCTTTTCTCGGAAGAACCTAGCCAGGTACTCACAGAGTTCTTGAGAGAGAGATATTCCATTCTTAGAGCAGTCAGGGCTGGTGAGACTATTTAGAATATTAAAAATGCTTCTAGAGCTGTTAGAGGCATTACAAATTAAGGAAGAGAAATAGTCGGCTTTAGACCTTCTAAGCTCATTCTTATAATCCAAGATTTTGAGTTTCTACAACAGCCTATCTGTCTCCTTGTAACCACGCCTCCATCTCCTCTCAGCCTGTTTACACTCTAATTTCAGATCTTTTAGTGTATCGTTAAACCGAGGGGCAGAGGTTCTGCCCTTACAACTATGTTTTTTCAGGGGGGCACAAGAATCCAAAGCAGAGGTGATCTTTAGACACAGTGAGGCATAATTCTCCTCAGCTTGCTTGTCCAAAGAGAAACAGTCCCCGGCTATGAACACAGAGTCAGAACTCCTCAGCAGTGTGAGAGCCTTCCAATCTCTACATAGGTATTCAGTCGTAGGACACGAAACCTTCTGACGGGTCTTAAGTTTAACAAAAAATGTAATCAAGGAATGATCCGTCCAACCCATAGGCAGAATTTCACCAATGTGCAGAAGATGGGGTTCAGAGAAAATTAAATCAAGGAGATGCCCAGCCTTATGAGTGGCCTCGGAGACCTGCTGGAAAAGGCCAAGACCTTTGCATGAGTGGAGTAAGTTGAAAAAACCAGAGTCAAGAGAACCATTTAACAACAAATTAAAGTCCCCCAAAATTACTAATTTGTGGTGGGTGGCTGCCATATTAGCGAGGGTATCTAACAATGATTGTTGCTGCTGAACACTAAAAGCCCCAGGAGGTCTATAACAGATGATCCCTGTAAAAATGAGCCCAGAATCATTCTTTATGGTCAAACCGAGTAAATCCAGTCCATTGACCACATCCATATCAATGGTCCCTACCTTCCAGGTAGCTTTGTTAATTACTCCAACCCCACCTCCCCTCCCATTTGGCCTGGGTAGGTGGTGGATTTTAAAACCTGGAGGGCAAGCCCAACCAGGATCAACCTCACAGTCAGGGCAAGTCCAGGCTTCTGTCAGAAACAGAACATCGAGCTTGTGTGCTTCCAGCAACAGCTGAATTTCCATACTATGCTTTGGCAGAGACCTCACATTGAGGAGCCCGCACGCTAGAAGACCTTTAACAATAAAGCCTCCAAGTGGGAGCGCTGACTCAACAAACCCAAGAGTCCCCTTGTCAGCGTGAAACTCACCTATATAAAGGAGTGTCTCCCTGGACAGGGTGGGACAGCAACACTACATGTGCCAGGACATCCCTGCAGTGATCTGCTGCTCAAAGGTCTAGTTGTCTGCATTATAAGACAAAGAGTGTCAGAGGGTCTGGGATAACAAGAACAAGACCGCTGGATGTGCATCTACAGAGGACTTCCAATACCATGCTAGAAATTAAATTATAAAGACGAGGGTCACCCTTATATTAAACCCAACAAGTGATCATATGAGGATGCCCATCAGTCACCACACGGAACCGCCCTTCATCATTTGGGTTCCTTCTAAGACCACTGATGGTGTTATCTATTGTATTTCTCATGGAGGGCTAAGGTTGTAAAAACCCTCTCATGGTCAGATAGATTAACGTGGTCTTGCTTCTCAACTGAGAGGATGGTAAGGATGGGGACTGATGTCGTAGTGCAAAAATTAGTGAAAAAAACAAGAGAAAATGTGTGTGAGATAAAATTGGATGAGGGGGTGCTGAACGTGACTTTATTCTGTTGCTACCCACTCTACCAATATTAAAAAGTAGACAGGAACAACCCAATTAATCTTGGATCATCTGATGTATTCTAGGGTCAACATGTTTCTGCAATAATTGATATAAGTTGTCATTGCTTTCATCAGGACCGCTATAAACTGTTTGCTACTACGAACTGGTGCTCTTAAAGAAAGAAAGAAGTGCTCAAAGTTATAAATAAATTTCAAACCCGATACTTGGATCACCTGTATCCACTAGATGTCTGTATCGGTGGTTTCACCGTTCCAAGTTGGAAATTGCTAGGAATAGTGAAAACGTGGAGTTGTTAAATTGTAGTCTTGTAGGAAAAACACAGCATTCTTGTACTTGTATAAACATACTAGGTTTCAATTATATAATCCTAGTAGAGAATGACATTTGTTCGGGCACAATCATAGAGACATCTTATATAGTGCCAGAATCTCAACCTTGGGTTGAGTTGTCAAAATAACCAAAGGAGATTAGCATCTTACCCCACTCGGAAGATGTATGGACCTCACCCCACCTGGCCACGGCTCAGGGTAAAGGGGAAGCACCGCTCTGTAAAAAGGGGCAAAAAACAGCAAAGCTGAAAAATGCCACTTGTATCTCGTGTTTTCAGACAGTCAAAATGTAAGCGCCGGAAGCGCTATCTAAAGCTCCACTCAAGTTCCGTAATTATCCTTATGAAAATTCAACTGAGCTATTGTGGTTTGTCACCACCAAGTAACCCTCTATTTCAGCACTGCATTATGGTACAACGCGCCCCAACATAGAATAGATATTAGGGCTTGCTGGGAGAGCAGAATGTTACTTATGCGCCACAGTCCCAGTGTAAACTATAATGATAGAGCCAATTCTACACTTGCATTTAAAGGCACTCGTTACTGCAAATGCGTCTCTCCGCTGCTGGTACACGCGGATACCTATTACTCGCAGCGCTACTATCACACGGGCGGTCACCCTACCTCTCCGTCGGTACTTCGTATCGGCGTCTGAGCCGATCGGGGAGGTGGGGGAGTCCGCCTAGGCTGCCGTATATAACGCAAAGCGTTATTGGTCAGACTTGCGTCACGTGGGTAAATGCGTGAAGCGTGATTGGCTAGACATTGAGCCAATGAAAGCAAAGTACTGTCGTTATTAGAAAAAGTAAACAAACAAAACGGGGACTCATTGTATGTTTGTTTGACAGATATCTGAGCAATTTGGCACGGCGCACATGGAGTTTAGTAATGTATGTGGGTGCATTGCTTGATTATTCACTATTTCGCCACACTTGCTATGAACTCGTGTTGTATTACTTAGTTATTAATTACACCACACTAGATGTAAGCACTAAGAACAGTGAGTGGTGAATTCATGCCCTATATTGTTATCATTGGACAAATGGGTACAACACTTTGTATGTCTAAAAAAGATGTTGCTAATCCTTGTGCCTCAGATTATAGATGGCAAACAAGAAAGTGATGTGTGCAGTGTCTAAGGTATATAGACAAAGTAGAGCCAGAAAACTGGTCAGAACTTGGCTAGAATAGAAATCATAGGCTACCCCATGGTATGTCATCGTTAAGCCCAACACGGTTGGTGCCCAATTTGAACACCCACTTTTGTTCTTTTAACAAGAGGAATCTACCTATGTCAGTGATATGTGCCGGGATGCTGTGTTGTTCAATCACGGTCCACTGGAATGCCGTAGATGGATGGCGTGCCTCCAGGAAGTGATTCGTCAATTTGGTTGCTTGCCTCTTGCACCTGATGGTGCTCTTGTGTTCAGATATTCTCACTCTGATCTTCCGAGTGGTCATCCCCACTTATTTGAGGCCACAGGGGCATGTAATTAGGTACACCAAATTATCACTATTACAATTCGTGAATTTATTTTGAATCCAAGGTCGTGTTGTGCCTATATCTATTTCTGTGGATTTTTTTGTTTGTGGGCAAGAATGACACAAACCGCATGGATGGTGACCTGTCACTGGGGGAAGGTCCCATAATGTACCCAGAGCCCTGGGTTCTTTCATACGTGGTCTAGTGTGAATCAGACGGTCCCTAAGGTTGGGACCTCTTTAGAAGGAAAAAAGAGGCGTCTGTATTATAGACTCGTGAGAGGGTTTTTACAACCTTAGCCCTCCATGAGAAATACAATAGATAACACCATCAATGGTCTTAGAAGGAACCCAAATGATGAAGGGCGGTTCCGTGTGGTGACTGATGGGCATCCTCATATGATCACTTGTTGGGTTTAATATAAGGGTGACCCTTGTCTTTATAATTTCATTTCTAGCATGGTATTGGAAGTCCTCTGTAGATGCACACCCAGCGTTCTTGTTCTTGTTATCCCAGACCCTCTGACACTCTTTGTCTTATAGTACTGTTGGGGTCGTATCAGAGTGTGGTCTTTAAATCCCCTTTGACCCTCCATAAATGTATGTTGTTGTTGCTAGTTGTCTGCATGCCACAGCCACTCCCTCAGAGCTGGTGTACACCCACACCACACCCATCCAGCACACATGTCACAGCACATGTGACCCTGCCAATAAAAAGGGCCGGGCTCACGTGCTCTACGCCATTTCCTACCTCTCTCGGGGTGTATCCGTGTGGTATGCATGTAGGCATGGGGCCCAGGGACCTGCGACCATCGGAAGAATACAGAACCCCCGAAACGCTGCTGGAATAGGAGCAGGGAGGCCGACAGTACACATAAAGTGTGAGGATAATCCCCTACATTATATATGCATCAAGACAGAAAAGCCAAATAAAAAGGCCATCAACACAGCGATTTGCCAGTCGATAAAGTCTGGCTAAGAAACAACTAGACATACAAACCAAATTCGGTGGCTCCTATTACCAGAGCGTGAGCACCATCAATTATTATAGAAGATATCAGAATTCTTCTATCACATTCAGAACCAATTAATATGCAGCTCACCTAACCCGGATCATACAATTGGGCCCCCGTCCTTCCATGATTAATCTGGAGGAAATAAATAACCCCAGAACTGGTCCTGAAGAAGGTTTTTTATTGTTACTTCCAACCGAAATGCAGCGTCGACCCCTGTTCTTGCGAACATTTTAATCAACATTGTATATTTTTTTCTGATTTTCTATGTTTTTAAGTAATTGTGTAAAAAAAAATTTAGGACTGTATGAATAGCACTCTTTTGAATAAACGCACAAATGCATAACTGAAAAACATTTTGCCTGTTTTGCCTAACCTGATCATAAGTGGAATCACATGTGATATGTATGTGTATTAGTCGTATTATCGTGTTGTCCTATAGCTAGCTTTATATCTTTCTACCATTGGCGGTTTTGATTTATTGTGAGATTGGTATTGTTGGAAAAAGGGTTGGGGCACTACCAGATTATTAACAACACCCTGTGTGGTCAGCTAGAGGGACCCTCTGTGTTCCTTATCGTTGTGAGCACAGGACCTGCAAGTATGGCATTTGCAAAATCCACTCAGGATATGGCTAGTGATTGGACCCCTGCTCTGAGATCCTTTGGTTTGATGCGGTGATGCATTTTCTCCCATAATTAAAGATGAAGTTGATCGTGGAGCCTTGAGTAAATTCCAGGTGTATACCAGTAGGTGAAGGAGTAGGATGATATCCCAGATTTACTGAGTTCCAAATGGAGGGTTTGAGTTTCCTATTGAGAGAAATTAGCAAGTGTAGGAATGTGTTCTTTTGTGGGTTGAGAAGGAGGACGTTCCTCACATCCACTACTGCATTTTACCTAAAGTACCAATGGACACAGGGGCATATTCTCAAGGAGCTATCGCAGAGTTAGCGGCATATTATTGCAGCCAAAGTTGCGATAAAGTTATCACCCCATTCACAAGCTGGTGCGAACAGTCCATAGCACCAGTTTACCTGCGATATTAGCTGCAAAAATAAACCGACGACCCCGGCAACTATCACTAATGAGATGCAGAGTAGGCGTTCCTGTGCAAAAAGCCACAGCAACACCACTCCGCCGCATTCTCAACGACCAGCCAGATTGGCGATACGACCACAAAACATGCAATAAGGCGCGCTAGCAGCAGGAAATTAACATCTGTTCTGATCTGGTGCAAAGCCGGATGGCACCCTGCACCGCAAAAAGGAGCCCAGCCCACAGCCACACCTAAAGAACAACAGATGCCATGGAGCTTCTGAGCATGCAGCTCGGAGCCCACACAGACCCACAACACCCACCGCCACCACCCTCAGGCATGCCACCACCCCCGGTTCCCCCCTGCACCCCCCCCCGGACCACCACTGAGGCAGCGCAGCCACAGACCGCGGACCTTCAGAAAACGCACCAGCCTCAAAGACATGACACCAGAGTACGTTATTGCCCACTACAGGCTCAAAAGGATAACCATCCTCCGCATCCTGAAAATTATTACCCACAGGCTGACGGTACCACCACAGCGGACAACCAACATCCCTCCGCAGACAAATCTGCTGGCTGTGCTGCATCTGTTGGCCTCTGGTACCTTCCAACCAACAACAGCCAGAGTCGGAGGAGTCTCACAGCCAGTCCTATCAAAATTCCTCGAAACTGTCCTGGATGCATTTGTAGTGAATGTAGGCCCTGCCTTGTGCACAATGCTAAGTTAGCATAAGCTTATTAGAAGTTTAAACGCCATTTTGCCCTTTTGGCACTTTTGCACACAACACTACATGTAACTGTTGTTGTAAGTTTGACTGCGTGAATATCTTCACATGAAAATGGCTTGTTTTCAACATCCCTAGACTTACACCGCGACCTTGGTCTGCACAGTGAGTGCTAAAACCTCCAAGGTTATCATAACAATGTTAGCTGTTTTTCGGGCTGATCGGCTCACGCTTAGTCACAACATACACGCAGCTGCAGCTAACTGAAATTCTGGCGCCTTTAATATGGCACTGCATGCATGATTTTGGGCACTTGGAGAAATTCTGTTTCCAGAGAGCGAGAGAGGTTTTGCAGACCATGATGTGATTCACCTCTGCTGATTTTGGAGGTATGGGGTCTCCGATTCAAGCCTAAGAGACCTTCTATATTTTATAAAACTTAGGGGTAGATGTAGGTAATTTAAATGTACAGATTCAAAATACCGAATTTTACCGATTCGGTATTTTCAAATCGGTAAATTCTATGTGGGTAAAAAATCGGTAAAAAATACTGAATCGTTAAGATTCGGTATTTACCCAATTGGTAATTACCGATTCGGTATTTGCCATTCATTCCTATGGGCCTGGAGGCCCATAGGAATGAATGTCAATTACCGAATCGGTAATTACCGATTCAGTAAAATTGGGAAAAAGTCAAGGGTGGCAGGGTGGCACTTTGACCCTCTGTTGCACCCCTGATTAGTACTTATGTGCACATGTGGCACACACATATGCCCTAAGGGCATGGATGTCTGTCACATTGCACAGGTGTAAATGCACAGATTTGCATTTACATAGGAATTTGTTATTTACCACCAACTAATAGTTGGTGGTAAATAACGAATCCTTAAAGCCCAGAAGCACTCTTTGAAGTGCTTCCTACATTTCATTTGCCGATTCGGTAAATACCGAATCGGTAAATGATGATTCTGTAAATACCGAACCGCTAAAAAACGATTAATTATTTACCAAATCAGTAAATGTGCCTCCTACATAGGAAAAGTCTATTACCGGTTGGTAACGGCCGATTTCGGCCATTATCGACCGGTAATAGCCTTCCTACATCTGGCCCATAGTTCCTAGCCCAGGAGGGTGGCATACAAGGTACTATAGGACCTTTTTCCACTATCATTATAATATGATTTCTCCTTTTGTGTTTTATGGAATTGTAACAATGGTGCTTGTATTATTTTTAATGATATGTCTGCTTATGTTGGCAAAACTACTGCATCTTAGAACACGCCTTGATCCCCACCATTCCCAAGATTAACCTAAGTTGCATGTTCTGGGTTGTCTAATCATTGGTTCCTTTGCTAGAGGACGAAGAGCTAATGTGACACTGATGCTAGTCGGTTAGGGGTTCTAGGTACTGAGGTGAGATTTTTGGTCCACCACAATTCACTGAAGTCCTGGGTCTCTGTGCACAGTTCTGTGTATTAGCAGAATCCCTGCAACACCATCATAAGCTTGGTACCCCAGTACATATACTTCCCCAGACCATGCAGGAACAGCTGGAGACCAAGCAAGGCTTCTACACCACAGCTGGATTCCTGCATGTTTTGGGGGCAACAGACTGCACACATGTCCTACTTGTGCCCTCTGCCAACACTGCACACAACTACCGCAACAGAAAGCACACGCATTCCATCAATGTGCAGGCAATAGTGGACGACTGGGGACTCTTCACCAATGTCA
This sequence comes from Lissotriton vulgaris, assembly GCF_964263255.1. Lineage (NCBI taxonomy): Eukaryota > Metazoa > Chordata > Amphibia > Caudata > Salamandridae > Lissotriton > Lissotriton vulgaris. Next base: position 1,327,223,387 of record NC_141687.1, on the reverse strand, counting down.
TCGCCAACTACCCAGGCAGTGTGCATGATTCCTTCATCTTCCGACAGTCCATCATCGCCCAGCGCCTCCAGGATGGCACCTATGACAATGCATTGCTCATTGGTAAGTACCAAATGAACACACCACACACCTCAACACCACAATTATGCAACTCACAACTCTGGTAATGTGCATGTTACAAACTCACATACAACATGCCAAACAACATGCCCACCCACCAGACACGACAGCACAACTTACTGTGGGAACCTGGGCTAGCCATGTACACAATCCATCAACGGCATGGCACCTCTGCCACACAATAGCAGATTTTGGGGATAGGTGGGAACCAGACATGCGCGAAGGGGGTAAGTGGCCAATGAATGAGAATGTACACAATGCCAAGTGTGGCGTGGATGTGCTGGGCAGACTGCAGTATGCAGACCGCACACATATCCATGTCGACAAACAATGCTTGTGTTAGGAGTGTAGTTGAAAGTGGATGCAACCATGTCACCCCAGCCAGTGGGGAAGATTGCGGAAATGTAGCTTGTTATGTCACCCCCTGTAAGCATGTGCGGAGTGGGCTGGTCCAGCATACGCCAGACCAGCACAGGGGTGTGAATAAAAAGCATGTAGCTCTGGGCGTGGTTCTCTTCCTGAATGCCCAATGTCTCTGCCAGGGCAGCGCCTCTCACTCCGCCATGAAGCTGAAGCCGTTGCTGTGAGCAGTATTGCCTGCAATCCTGTGCGCCTGCTGCATCCCGTGTCTCTGGTCCCCGAAACCGTCTTGCCCGCCCCTACGCACTCAGGCCACAATGCCCAACTGTCGACACCGGCGTGTGTCGGAGAGGGCCCACCACGTGCCCGTGCAAGCTCCAGGCCCGAGTCCCATGACCTTGGCAGCCTCCTCAGACCATCACGGCCTCCGCGACACAGGCCCGCAGCACTCCATTCTCATTGACGTACTCCACCGGACTGAGTCTTGATTACACCCTGGCAGAGTACATTATTTAAGGCTGAAGTTATGTCACTATACTCTCTTCAATGTGGTGCCACCAAGGCTGTGCATAGGACTCTCACCAAACGTGTCTGTGGGCACTTGCTGACTGTGGGCTTCGTCCTACACTGCGGTCCTGCAGGCCTCACACCAATCCAAAGCAGTCCGTCACCAGCAGGAAACGGCATAGTCGCTGGCTAAACACATGCTCAGCTCTGGTGCCACTACCCATGTCACCCACAAATCTGATACAAATGCCATTCCAACGTTGTGGGTTAGAGATCCAGGAGGGGATGGCTCGATAGGGGTTAACCCACGCTGACCGCAGCCTCTGTCCAACTAAGTAGCATTTTTGTAACTGAGTCTTGATATCTTCATGACAGTGTTCATGTCACAGTAAGCAAGGAGAGGAATAAGAGAAAGACGCGCTTCAGTCCGGAGGAGACAAGGCTCCCCTTTACAGAGGTGATAGAACACTACCAGTAACTGCACTGATGCCACTGACTCTGTGCAGTGCATACCTACCACACGTAGCTGTGGGCCTCTGATGACATCTGGCTCCGGCACGCACTGCGGTGGGGTAGGTCACACATTTTGAACAGAGTCTAGCCCTCTAAATGGCAGAGTCGATGTCTTCATACAGGCCTCTTTCCAGACTGCATCCCCTTCCAGCTCTGGTGCCCCCGAGTGTGTGCCCTGAAAATCATGGTCGATCTCTGTTTGTACGTCGGTGGCATCTGGGCCCATGGGCTGGAGGTTGTCGTCCTCTACATATATCTGATACTGACATGGTGGAAACGTGGAGTCTGTAGCATTAAACTCCGCCATTTGCCTTTTCCTGCTTGCTTCTGCCCTCTGCATCATGCCCTGGAAGGACACTTTCCACTGTCCTCCGCAACCCTCCACGATACTCCCCTTGGACATTGACGAGTACACACACAGCTCGCATGGCCCTGCCTCAGTGCACCGCAAGTCACTGTCCCTTGCCGGCCGCTGTGCATCTGAGGCCACAAACTCTGTGCTGCTCAAGTCAGGGACACATGATGTCCATACCTTGTACTGCTGATTGTCTGCTTACTGCTGTGGTTGTTGCCAGCACCACCTTACGCCTGAGTGGTGGCTTACACTGTAAAAATGTGCGTTTCCATACTAGTATCGATGCCCGGATGGCTGGCGCAAGTCGCCTATTAGTTCCCATTCTGAATAGTTACCAAAATAAAGAGACGGGCGCTGGGAGCAGGAATCACAAGAACAGAATTTATTTCTCATGAGGAGAGCCTGTCATTTCAGACACGAAACAAGGTGTCATCGGGAGGTGCTCTAACAAGTGAGCTGAGACTCCGTCTTTTATACCTTACAAAACACTTGGCATTACAATCACAGCATTGTGAAACAAAGAAAAGACATCCCCATAATCCTCGTGTCAATCCTACCCCACATGTGTTCACAATAGGGACCCTTGACCTGCTGATAAGAGGGGAGGGCAATCACGCAGCTGAGTGTTCCGTCAACTGTTTAGGATGTGTGCGCCTGATCATAGCCCAGGGGGTGGGGTGGCCAGGATCAATAGTGGGTCCTTTGAAGAGGAGTGACTTCATACAAAAAAAGGGCAGTAAATGGTATCTCCTGGCTTTAGGCGAAGGCCTCGGACATGTGTGGTCAGTCGGACTCGGGGGAAGGGGTCATCAAAGGAGTAGTATTCATGCCGCGTGGACAATTGAGTGCGGAGGGAGGGCTTGTCAATAGAGGGGCATTCATGGAAGGAAAGGAGGTGTTGGTCAGGCGCGGCCGTGACTACCAAGGACAGGGTCTTGCAGAAGAAGGTTTATGACTTGCCCGTGTGAGGGAGAAGGGGAAGGGGGAGCCAGGGTGTGCACAGGGACAGAGTCGCACAGAGAGAGAGGTCTTATGACTCATGCATGAGAGAGCGGTGGTAGTCAGGTGCAGCTGGGGAGGGCTATGTCAGCTGAGGCGAAGGATGCCTCTTCAAGAGGGAATGGGGGGTTTGCGTGGGTCAAGCAGAAGGGCTGCCTTTCAGGGCAGGGTCGCGCAGAGGGAGAGGGTTTCATGGTTTATGCATGTGAGAGAGAGGGGGGGGGTTTCAAATACGCGCAGAGAGGAAGCCGGTGTTTCTAATCTTAGGCGGGCAAAAGGCTAGGGTGCCTAAAATGGCTGTCATGTACACATGGGTACAGGCCTTTGCTGACAGAGTGATGCAGTCAATGCTTTACGGTATTCATGGTGCATGCAGGGAGAGGGGTGGGAAAAGGGAAATGAACGTTGCTTATGTACATCAATATTTCTAATTTTCTACAGTCGCCCCTTTTTACATAGCAAAGTTCATTTTCGTAATCGATGAGGGTACATATAAACAGGTGCGGTCGAAGAATTAGCATTTGTCAATACTAACATATGGCATATAATCATGGACAGTTGATGTGTTTGGCAGAATGCAGCACATAGGAGATTACATTTGTCGAGTTCCTGTTATTTCAAAGCACTACATAGCATAAATGTTTCTGACTTAAAAATGTGACCAATGAACATTTTGACCAAGTAGTTGAGGGCGGAATTCAGTTCAATACACAAGATCTCTTCGTCACAGTGTCTTTTTAGTAGTGAGCCATCACTGGTAGGCTCTAGTCCGTGTCCTTTTGTTGGCGCTGTTGAGCACCGGCGGTGGAGCTATAGGTCCAGCTCGGATTTATCCTTACACGTTGCAGGGTGCGGTCAGTCCTCTGCTGTTAGACCACAGTCCTGTTTCCTAAACAATCCGTTTGGCGGCGCCTTATGCTCGGCACCTATATTTCCGTGGCAACACCCTATTCCCATTTGAATGCAGTTCTTCCTTTTGACAACAAGTCACGGGGAAAAGAGGGTGCGTGTGGTTCAAATAGTCGATAGGAGAGAGAGTGGGGTTGGGTCAGAGTTCCTGGGACACACACAAGGGACCAGGGGAGCAAAGGATAACAAGCAGGCAGGTCCATCAATCGGGCCCAAAGAAGGGGGACGGAGACTCCAGGCACACGTGGGTTTAGCAGACGGCATTTTCCACGTTTGAAATTGCTGTCTCGTCCCGTATCTTGTTGCTCTGCAGCTCCACCTTTGGTCGAGGTCGCATGTATCTCAAGATCTGCAGCCAGGCACGTCCGACCCTTCTCCTCCGATGATCGCAAATCTTTGAATAGGTACAAAACAAGTTTTTAGAGAACTGACAGAAGAAGTCATTTATGCAGGTGAATTCCTCCCTCAATCCTGCGCACTTGGGAGATACGCTCTTCGGCCACAGTCAGAGGTCTATTACCAAGCAGTGCATATGTCAACATTCCTACTGTGTTCATGCCAAGGGTATTCATCGTCTATTCATGACATAAATTTATAGAAATAATATTCCCATCAACTGCGCATTTCATCAATTTCAACATTTTGGAACTTCCAGTGTAGACTTGCCTTTCAAACCCAAGCCTTTATCAGTCTAACATTTCCCTTCAAGGCTGGCTAACCCTTCCAAACAGGGCGGGGGCGCTATCATCGAGAGTCAGGAAAAACAGGTTTTTCTCGAGGGACGACAGTTACTCATGGTCATCATGTTTATATCCGGGACAGCAGCTGGGGTCTATCAAATGGGGCGGGGATGCTTCGGGCGCTCGCGCTCGGGTGCAAAAAGAAGGGGGGGGGGTAATCTGGGCGTTGGGGGTCAAGCTGGACGTTGGCGTTCGTCTCTGATGAACAGAAAAATAAGGTGCCATTGACATACAGTTCCCCTATAAAGGCCAGATTGGGGGACCTTAGTCGTCTTACCTGTCCTTTCCTTCTCAGCCAATTCGAGTTCATTCATTTTGCGGAAAGGAGAGGTAGTAATATGGCAATATACAATCATTTTAGTTTTCGGTCAATTTCGCTGAACGCCTTCGCGTTCAATAATTATCCAATCAGACTGGTGCCTGCGAGGCACGATTTTACCATAAAAAGGAAGAGGAAATAAGGAGACTCTCATAGAGTGAGAGTCGTCCGCAATCTAAACGAGCCATTTGGTACACGCATGACATGTAGAGAGAGAGAGAGAGAGAGAGAGAGAGAGAGAGAGAGAGAGAAAGGGAGAGTCGTGTACAAAAATAGGTCATTTAGTGCGTTCATAACACAGAACAGTAGGGGGTCAGGTAACGGAGAGACGTAAACAAAGAAAGAACACAAACCCCTACAGTACACACACACACAAACTCAGACGAAGGAAGACAGTACATGTATTACATATATAAGACATTCACAACAAAACAGAAAGCAATAGTTGGCCAACAAGATCTATATTTTTTATATCCTATTTATCTTTTACTATCCTATTTACCTACGTGCTTAGCTCTTTCTACCTTTCCCTCCTTTTCCCTCCTTTTCCCTCTCGCTTGTTATCTCTTCGAGCGCTCTCAATGGCCAATACTCACACCTTGGTTAGTCGATCAGAAATGAACCTGGTCGCGCTATTTACCCATGGTTGGATTTTAAACCATTCTCCAGTTTCTTCCTTTGGTGGGAAGTTCTTCAGGCTGAGGCAACGGCAAGTATTGATGGGGAGAACAGTCGGACAGCTTGGCTAGGTCTATAAGAGTGTGAGAAGGGGGGGGGCAGTACATTTTGAACATCCGCAACATTTCTAACTTCCCAGATGGGTGCAGTCGTGGTAACCCTTACCCGTGTACCTTTCTTTTGACCTTTCCCTACCTAGTCAAACGTCTAGTTACATTCTCTAACGTGTTATTTCGAGCCAATTTTCGTCATACAGTACCCGTCAAGTCTCTATGTCAGTCCATCCTCCCAGTCGCTATGTTCTAAGGAGGAACAGTCATGTTAAGTCTACGTCTTTTAAAAACTTATCGTCATGAGGCCCATGCTCATATTTCCTTCTTCCCTTTTTCGTCGGTGGTTCGATCATCGTCCTCCCATACTTCAGCCGATGTTCTAACGCGACCTGCAGAAGGGCGGAGAAAGAAGGGGGGGTGGGGGCAGCATTCAAACCACATCAGCATGCAGTAATCCGGAAATGTTTTTACCTACCACATACTCGTCCTATCTCCACGTAGTGCATTTCTTTGCCATCTCGGCGTTTAAGCCTAGAGGGACCAGAAATGTCAGATAGATAATCATTGACGGTCTGCGTATCTACATGAGTTACTTGGTCGTAACCCCTTTCGGTTGGGTGCAAGGGTGGCGGTCAGGTGGCATTTCTGTGGTATCGCTTTAAGGCTTCTAAAACACTTTTCCGGCTGCCTGTGACACATAATGTAGCTGCTAAATATCGGGTCCTTTTTGACCTTCAGCCTTCATCATACTTTCTCGTTGCTCATAGTAGTAATACATTCAAAACTCATTAATGCAACCGCTACAACTATGCTTTCTTTTTCAAAAAATACCTTTAATAAAAAGTGCTGGTGTATAAATACAGGCCTACAACCCAGTGGACCGGCCACGGAGCAGATTGGAACTGTACATAAGAAGAACGAAGTTGGTGGCAGTTCATTGCATAAAGTGCGGCAGTGCAATAAAATCGTATCGAACTTTACTACAGAGCAAGCATGATGCATATCAAGAATTCAGGTTTTCAATTAATTCATTAATTCATTATCCAGATGCTCGTTCACTGTCTAAATTACACCAATTCATTGTTCCCATTCATAATTAGTACCCACCCTAAATCAGTTCATTGTCCAAACACATGATCAATATCTGTATTGCTTTCTTCTCTAAGCACATAATCACTATCCATCTTATCGACTTTCATTGTCCAAAAATGCATACATATCTCAGAGCATCAATATTCGAGCAATCCAGGTGAACAGGGAGTTCGAAAGTTTTTGTTTCGTGTATCGGCGCCATTTTGGGCAAGGTCAGGCAGGTTCCGGTATAGTCAGAATGTCTCCAATGACTCATGGTTGGACCAGAACCCTCCGTTGGCAAATTCAAAAAGTTTTTCGCAATGTGGTAACAGTCTAACAAATGGACCATCAGTCAAAGAGTGGGGAGGGCAACAACAATTTTCCTACCGGGTCATTCTGGTGTTCCACCGGAACTGAACAAGTCTGTACCTTGGCTATGTTTTAGCCATTTCCAAACTGAGGCTGGCGCCGGCAGGAGTGTGTCGATGTCGCGGGTCCCAGTGAGGGGGACGGGGGCACCCATGCAGAGGGGTCGGGGGGCCCCCCCGGCTCTCATAGAATCTTCAAAGTTGAGGAGAGAAGGCATGGGGCGTATGCCCGCCCCAGGCAAAAGACCGTTTTTCGATGTGGACCCTCTTTAAGTAAGAGCGTTGGGGTGTCGCTGGAAGCCTCCACCTGGAGGGAGGTGGGGGAGGCTCGTTCGCGCCACCTCCCCCTTCCAGCGACCCTTCGCGAACCTCGGCTCCGCCGTTTCGATATTGGCCGTGCCGGCTATTGAAGATGGGGGGGGGGTCGGTGGCTGAGGCAAGACAGCCCCCCCCCCTTTTTGACATGTGGCGGGACTACCTCCAACTCTCCAGGGGTGGACATGTGGCGGGACTACTTGCGCTTGTCCAGGCGTCGGCATGTGGCGGGACTACCTGAAACTATCCAGGAATTTGACATGTGGCGGGACTACCTGTAGGCGCCGCCGTCCTCGCTTTGGCTTCGGCCTTCTTTGCGGGCCGGACCAGGCGAGAGACAGAGGGGGGGGGTGGTCGGTGGCTGAGGCAAGACAGCCCCCCCCGTGGCCTGCAGGGCAGCAGAAGAGGAGAGAAGGAGAGGCCATCACGGTTTTCTGGGCCGTCCGCCCCACAGCCTCCCCTTCCGACTGCGGCCAGGCGAGCCCCGCATGCCTCGAGGCCTCGCCTACCGGATGGGCGTAACCGCGGACCTGTTGCACTTCGGGAGTTTCCGGAATGGGGGTAGGTACCTATTGATTTGTATCTATTTCATGTGGCTGTTATTTGGGCGTGGTGGGCAATGAGGCAGACATGTTTAGGGCAGGAATGGGCAACGGAACCTAGCTACCTCGTGGCTTGCCTTGGTGTCAAGCTTGTCTTCCCTCGCCATTTTTATGTTTCTTATTACGGGTTATTTCTAACGTTTCTTATTTTATTTTTAGCGAAGTTGATAACTCCTCAGTGGCCTACTGATTTCGCTCAACTCCTTTTCTTGTATTTTTATGCCATAACCTATTATAAGTTATAGCGACTAGTCCACACTTAATGAACATGTCCTTATTAGGTGTGCCCTCCAGTGGAGCTGGATGGTTCATCTCTAATAAGCGGTCCGGGCTAAACAGGCTACCAATCAGTGGGGAGAAGATAGGCATGACGGATTACAACGGGGACAAAAGTCTGCACTACCTATCTTATCACGGCGGGCAAAGACTAGACAGAATATTTCTATTCTCCGTTGTTTGCAGGCGGTGAATACCTCAAAAGAACCAATACCGAACACTTAATGTACGGTCAATCAAACAATCAGTGGTGAGAATAAGTAGGTACGACGTGTTAAAGGTTTGCGTTACCTACCTTTTCGCTACCTACAAAGAGAGACCTTGTTCTTCCCTGTTTGTAGACAGAGAATCTCCAGACAATAATCCACGAACAATAGTTCGGGAAACAGTGGGGGAGGAAGATAGCCACGACGGATTACAATGGGGACAAAAGTCTGCGTTACCTATCCTTCACTGCTTGCAAAGGGAGAGCCTGTTGTTTCTCCGTTTGCAGACGGTGAATCTCCAGAGGTACCAACAAAAGAGTAATACTAGTATTATCCAAATCAAACAATTATTTCACAATTTGTCGCATTTACGCGACCTTACCCGGACCGGACCGTGTGGGCAGTTCTTCGCCTTCCTCCTTCCAGCGCCCGATCGTTCTCTTACTCCATGATTCTACCGCAGCAGTCCTGTGGGATTCCAGTCAGGACAGTGGGTCACTCAAGAGAGGTCCGTTCAGAATTGGTGAAGTTCGTTCAATCGGCAGCCGGACGAGGGCCCTCTCAAGGCAGGTATACTCCGATCATTTAGATGTTCACCTCATCGTCTGGATCTCTCTTATTGCACCTTATGTCACTGATGGACCCCGCGTTGGGACGCCAATTGTAAAAATGTGCGTTTCCATACTAGTATCGATGCCCAGATGGCTGGCGCAAGTCGCCTATTAGTTCCCATTCTGAATAGTTACCAAAATAAAGAGACGGGCGCTGGGAGCAGGAATCACAAGAACAGAATTTATTTCTCATGAGGAGAGCCTGTCATTTCAGACACGAAACAAGGTGTCATCGGGAGGTGCTCTAACAAGTGAGCTGAGACTCCGTCTTTTATACCTTACAAAACACTTGGCATTACAATCACAGCATTGTGAAACAAAGAAAAGACATCCCCATAATCCTCGTGTCAATCCTACCCCACATGTGTTCACAATAGGGACCCTTGACCTGCTGATAAGAGGGGAGGGCAATCACGCAGCTGAGTGTTCCGTCAACTGTTTAGGATGTGTGCGCCTGATCATAGCCCAGGGGGTGGGGTGGCCAGGATCAATAGTGGGTCCTTTGAAGAGGAGTGACTTCATACAAAAAAAGGGCAGTAAATGGTATCTCCTGGCTTTAGGCGAAGGCCTCGGACATGTGTGGTCAGTCGGACTCGGGGGAAGGGGTCATCAAAGGAGTAGTATTCATGCCGCGTGGACAATTGAGTGCGGAGGGAGGGCTTGTCAATAGAGGTGCATTCATGGAAGGAAAGGAGGTGTTGGTCAGGCGCGGCCGTGACTACCAAGGACAGGGTCTTGCAGAAGAAGGTTTATGACTTGCCCGTGTGAGGGAGAAGGGGAAGGGGGAGCCAGGGTGTGCACAGGGACAGAGTCGCACAGAGAGAGAGGTCTTATGACTCATGCATGAGAGAGCGGTGGTAGTCAGGTGCAGCTGGGGAGGGCTATGTCAGCTGAGGCGAAGGATGCCTCTTCAAGAGGGAATGGGGGGTTTGCGTGGGTCAAGCAGAAGGGCTGCCTTTCAGGGCAGGGTCGCGCAGAGGGAGAGGGTTTCATGGTTTATGCATGTGAGAGAGAGGGGGGGGGTTTCAAATACGCGCAGAGAGGAAGCCGGTGTTTCTAATCTTAGGCGGGCAAAAGGCTAGGGTGCCTAAAATGGCTGTCATGTACACATGGGTACAGGCCTTTGCTGACAGAGTGATGCAGTCAATGCTTTACGGTATTTATGGTGCATGCAGGGAGAGGGGTGGGAAAAGGGAAATGAACGTTGCTTATGTACATCAATATTTCTAATTTTCTACAACACTACCCAACACCCATCCAGCACAGGCGTCACTGGAGATGCGACCGTGGCAATAAAAGGGGCTGGGCGCACGTGCCCGTAGCCAGTCCCACAAAGTCACTCAGTGTGTCCGTGTGGTCATTATGTATGCATGTGGGACCGGGGACCTTCCACATTACATTGTGCTGTGTACAGTGTGTGCAACCATGTCACCGCAGGCAGTGGTGTAGACCTGGGACATGTAACCGTGTCGTATCTTCATGTGTGCGTAAGCAGGGTGGACAGGTGTACAACAGTACTGCGTAGGGGTGTGGCTCCTCCACACGAGGATCTGGGTGTGGTTCAGCATGGGTCTTGCCAAGGATGTGGCTGATGCGTGTGTCTCTGTTGTAGTGTCTGCACTACACGTTCCGCAATAGACAATGTTGCTAAGTAGCATGCCCCCGGTGTGCGTGGTCGGCCGAAAGGGCAGATGGGGAAGGGATCACACATGCCAACTGTTGTGTGTGTCACTATTAGCGCAGCATGAGCCACAGAGGTACCCTCAACTGCATGTCGAGTTCAGCCAGGCAGGTTCTCTACATCTGCGACAGCCCTGTCCTTGCAATGGCCACATTCTGCGCACCATCATCACTGTGTCGAACTCAGGCTTGTAGACATGCGCAGACAGGCATGTCAATGGTGTGCCGTAGGGGTGCATGTGATGTAATCACCTGCGCACACTAGTGAATGTGCTCGGAGGGGAGGTGCAGCAGTGAGGCTACGTTGTACACAGTGATGTAGCTCATGTGCAACACACAGTACATGGCCTTCAGGAATCACTAGGTCACACATATCACACACCAATGAACCAGTGAGCCTGACAACACATCATGCAGTACGTAGTTGTGATTCATATCTCTCTGCACTGTCACAGGTGACCAAGGATAGGCACTCTGCACTTGGATGATGACACCCCTCCGAGCCCCGAACACACAGGGCCAGAGGCAGAATAATGTGGCCCACAAACGCACCAGGGGCATCGTGGAGCGCATATTTGGCGTGTTTAAGTCACGTTTCAGGTGCCTGGTTGTCACAGGTAGTAAGCTCCTGTACAGCCCAGACCTTGTGTGCAAGATGATCGTTGCATGTTGTGTGTTGCACAACATATGTGTACGCAGCAAGGCCCCATGGATACAAGTGCCAGATACACTGGAAGATGATGATGAAGATGAGGCAGGTGGAACACACTCCACTGCAGCTGTAGCAGGAATAGCCCGTAGGGACTACATCATTGTAATTTTTTTTCTCTGGTTGATATCACATTGTGTGGATCCTTAGCAGTCATGGCATAGTACGTTGACTGACCACAAGCCCTGCATGTGCTAATAAAAGCATTCCGATACACATTCCCTGCGTGCATTTCTCTCATCTGTACAGGCACTTCACTCAGACAAGTGTGGGTGCGGCTTGTTGTGCTCACTCATCTCTCCGAGTCGAGTGGTCGCTCCCAGCATCCCCCTGCTGGCTGTGGTATCGTAGCGCTGTTCTGCCTGTGCCTCTGCCGATTAGCTTTGCCTGCCGCTTTGCATAATATCACTGTATTTACTGTTGGTATAACTGTTTTTGGTGATTCATTGTGTTCAGCGCGTCTTAAGCGTAGCGCTCCGCTCTGCTCCCCCCTCCGCCTCCATTTTAGACTTGTTGTTGTTGTCCTCGTGTGCCCGCCCCGCCTCCCAGCTGAGACGCCCTCCCACTGCACTGAAATAGCGCTTCTCCCCCTCAGCGCGCTGTGACTCACTCATCTCTCCGAGTCGAGTGGTCGCTCCCAGCATCCCCCTGCTGGCTGTGGTATCGTAGCGCTGTTCTGCCTGTGCCTCTGCCGATTAGCTTTGCCTGCCGCTTTGCATAATATCACTGTATTTACTGTTGGTATAACTGTTTTTGGTGATTCATTGTGTTCAGCGCGTCTTAAGCGTAGCGCTCCGCTCTGCTCCCCCCTCCGCCTCCATTTTAGACTTGTTGTTGTTGTCCTCGTGTGCCCGCCCCGCCTCCCAGCTGAGACGCCCTCCCACTGCACTGAAATAGCGCTTCTCCCCCTCAGCGCGCTGTGACTCACTCATCTCTCCGAGTCGAGTGGTCGCTCCCAGCATCCCCCTGCTGGCTGTGGTATCGTAGCGCTGTTCTGCCTGTGCCTCTGCCGATTAGCTTTGCCTGCCGCTTTGCATAATATCACTGTATTTACTGTTGGTATAACTGTTTTTGGTGATTCATTGTGTTCAGCGCGTCTTAAGCGTAGCGCTCCGCTCTGCTCCCCCCTCCGCCTCCATTTTAGACTTGTTGTTGTTGTCCTCGTGTGCCCGCCCCGCCTCCCAGCTGAGACGCCCTCCCACTGCACTGAAATAGCGCTTCTCCCCCTCAGCGCGCTGTGACTCACTCATCTCTCCGAGTCGAGTGGTCGCTCCCAGCATCCCCCTGCTGGCTGTGGTATCGTAGCGCTGTTCTGCCTGTGCCTCTGCCGATTAGCTTTGCCTGCCGCTTTGCATAATATCACTGTATTTACTGTTGGTATAACTGTTTTTGGTGATTCATTGTGTTCAGCGCGTCTTAAGCGTAGCGCTCCGCTCTGCTCCCCCCTCCGCCTCCATTTTAGACTTGTTGTTGTTGTCCTCGTGTGCCCGCCCCGCCTCCCAGCTGAGACGCCCTCCCACTGCACTGAAATAGCGCTTCTCCCCCTCAGCGCGCTGTGACTCACTCATCTCTCCGAGTCGAGTGGTCGCTCCCAGCATCCCCCTGCTGGCTGTGGTATCGTAGCGCTGTTCTGCCTGTGCCTCTGCCGATTAGCTTTGCCTGCCGCTTTGCATAATATCACTGTATTTACTGTTGGTATAACTGTTTTTGGTGATTCATTGTGTTCAGCGCGTCTTAAGCGTAGCGCTCCGCTCTGCTCCCCCCTCCGCCTCCATTTTAGACTTGTTGTTGTTGTCCTCGTGTGCCCGCCCCGCCTCCCAGCTGAGACGCCCTCGCCCCTCCCCTTCCACCATCCATATATGACAGCTGTTACCGCGCGCAGCGTCCACGCGCAGCGACCGCGCCCAACCCGCGCCGAAGCTGCGCCAAAGGTAAGCCCGTCTACGCCCGTCCGCGCCTGGACCGCGCCCAGCGCCAGACCCCCTGCCCCTCGCGCCGCCCAGCCCCCCCGCATTACCTACGATGCCGCCACCCTCCTAGCCCTCAACCCCGGTCGCGCCCCCAACTGCATCCAAGCCGCTCCAGGACGCACCCATGGACCGTTCTCCTGCCTCTCCTGCAAATTCATCGGCACCGTCAACATCTCCGCTCCGACAACACCACAGATTCCCGACCCCAACCACCTACAATGCATACTGCTCAACACCCGCTCGGTCCACAGGCACACCATTGAACTTTGGAACCTACTAGACACCATCTCTCCAGACGTCGCCTTCCTAACGGAAACATGGATGAACGCCTCCTCCGCCCCGGACATCGCCATCGCTATCCCTGACGAATATAAGATTACACGCAAAGACCGTACCGACCAAACAGGAGGAGGAATCGCTATCGTCCACAAAAAATCAATCCGCGTCTCAACCAGCTCTGACGCCAACCTCGCCAACTCCGAACACCTCCACTTCCAGATCCACATCGACCCCAAGACCACACTCAGAGGCACCCTCCTCTACAGACCACCAGGACCCCGCGCAAAATTCAGTGAAGACATCACGGACTTCATCACCCCACACGCGCTCCCCTCCAAAGACTACATCCTCCTGGGAGACCTCAACTTCCACCTTGAGAAGATCAACGACCGCAACACCGCCAACCTCTTAGACAACCTCGCCAACCTCGGACTTAAACAACTGGTCACCTCCCCCACCCACATCGCAGGGCACACACTCGACCCCATCTTCACCTCCAGCAACCATGTCTCTTTCAACCACACTACGGAGCTCCTCTGGACTGACCACAGCTGCGTCCACTTCACCTACAACAAGCCGCAACCCATCATCCACCTCCATCCAACTCTACAAAGAAACTGGAACAAAATCTCCACGGAACAGATCTCCTCATCGCTCCTTCAAACCTCCCCAGCCCTCTCTTCCAACGCCAGCGAAGCCGCCTCCAACCTCACCCTTTGGTTATCCAACACCGCAGACACCTTAGCACCACTGAAAAAACGCCAACACAAAATCAAGAAGGCCTCATGGTTCAACGAGGACCTCAAGAAATCCAAGAAACTATGCCGCTCCCTTGAAAAGGCCTGGAAAAAAGACTCATCCACCAGCAACAAGGACGCCTTCAAAAACGCCATCCGTACTCACCACCAACTGATCAGAAAAGCCAAAAAAACAGCATTCAAGGATCGACTCGACAACAACGCCCACAACAGCAAGGAACTTTTCAACATCGTCAAGGAATTTTCCAACCCCTCGACCAACTCCAACGACATCACCCCCTCTCAAGCCCTCTGCGACTCCCTAGCCTCTTTTTTCCACAACAAGATTGCTGACATCCACAACAGCTTTGACAACCAACCCGGAAGCCAACCCACCCTACCATCAGCTGACTATCCTCCCCCCGTTAACACCCTCAACGCCTGGAACCCTATCACCACTGAGGACACCATCCGCCTGATGAATTCCATCCACTCTGGATCCCCCACAGACCCATGCCCTCACCACATCTTCAACAAAGCAGATTCCGTCATAGCACCGCACCTCCGAGACGTCATCAACTGCTCCTTCAACTCCGCTACCTTCCCAGAAGACTGGAAACACGCTGAACTCACCGCCCTTCTGAAAAAACCAACAGCAGACCCCACCGAACTCAAAAACTACCGCCCCATCTCACTTCTTCCATTCCCGGCCAAAGTCATCGAGAAAGCGGTCAACAACCAGCTCGCCGCCTTCCTCGAGGCCAACAAATCCCTCGACTCCTCACAATCTGGCTTCCGTGCAAAGCACAGCACTGAGACCGCCCTCATCGCAGCAACAGACGACATTCGAACTCTACTGGACAATGGAGACACAGTCGCCCTCATCCTCCTCGACCTCTCTGCAGCCTTCGACACAGTCTGCCACAGCACCCTTTTACAGCGCCTCAGAAACATCGGAATCCAAGGAAAGGCACTGGAATGGATCACCTCGTTCCTCTCCGGAAGAACCCAGAGAGTCCGCCTCCCACCATTCAAGTCCGAGGCCTCTGAAATCATCTGCGGCGTACCACAAGGATCCTCTCTCAGCCCCACCCTCTTCAACGTTTACATGAGCCCCCTCGCGACCATCGCCCGCCAACACAACCTCAACATCATCTCTTACGCGGACGACACTCAACTGATCCTTTCTCTCACCAATGACCCCAGCACCGCCAAAACTAACCTACACGAAGGAATGAAAGAAGTCGCCGAATGGATGAAACAAAGCCGTCTGAAACTGAACTCAGACAAAACAGAAGTCCTCATCTTAGGTAAATCCCCCTCTGCATGGGACGACTCCTGGTGGCCGGAAGCCCTCGGAAAAGCACCCATCCCGACAGACCACGCACGGAACCTTGGCGTCATCCTGGACTCTTCACTTTCAATGAACAGACAAGTCAGTGCCGTATCCTCATCCTGCTTCAACATCCTTCGCATGCTCAGAAAAACATTTCGCTGGATCCCCACAGAAACAAGGAAAACAGTCACCCATGCTCTGGTCACGAGCCGACTGGACTACGGAAACACCCTCTACGCAGGTACCACCGCCAAACTACAGAAGAAACTACAACGAATCCAAAACGCCTCAGCCAGGCTAATATTAGACATCCCACGCAACGAACACATCTCTGGTCACCTTAAAGACCTACACTGGCTACCCGTCAATAAGAGGATCACTTTCCGACTGCTTACCCACGCACACAAATCACTCTACGACATCGGACCAGATTGCCTCAACTCTCGACTGTCCTTCTACACCCCCTCCCGCCAACTTCGATCTTCCAGCCAAGCTTTCGCCACTGTCCCTCGCATCAACAAAACCACCATGGGAGGCAGATCCTTCTCATACCTGGCTGCCAAAACATGGAACTCACTCCCCGCCTACCTTCGTCTCACCCAGAATCATCTAGCGTTCAGAAAACAACTTAAAACGTGGATATTTGACAAATAATCCCCCTCCCCTCCCCAAGCGCCCTGCCCTCCCCAAGCGCCTTGAAACCCTCTGGGTATGTAGTGCGCTATATAAATTTTATGACTTGACTTGACTTGACTCAATTGAGGGATTTTTTAATGGATGATGGGTGTGTCACCTCTGTGCAGTGAGGCTGTTAATGGTGTCACATAATCGAACGGCCAGTTCCGTGTGTCACAGTTGTGTAGGTATCCCGCTCTTCGGCATTTCACATGTGTCCCAAATCATTCCATTTTGGCGGTCATATGTGGTCTACAAGTGACAACAGGGATTCTTTTCTGCTCTTGATATGTGCCGCCATGATGCAGGGATGCATCCAGTGTCTCAGGTCCCACGACATTGGCAACATGTACATAAGGAGGAGTCACTGCCCCTACATTAGTCTGTGCTTTCATTCTCGTTTGATCATGGACATAGCACGTCGGTGTGCAGGGGGTGTTGTTTGTCCCTCTGCAATGTGAGGGGGAGATGCGGCTTCACGGTGTGTACCATGTTTGTTTCCGTATTGGCTCAGGTTACATTCTGAATGCATGCCGATTTACATTGTGGCTGTTTGTGGGGAATTGCATATCTGATTTGGACAATGGTCATTTGTTGTGCGTCACAGCTGTGGGGTTGTGCTAGCACATTGTAATTTCACAGTTTATTTACTCTGCTTTTATGGTGCTTTTTCCCACCAGACTTGTGGGATTTGCAGGCTGGTTGCTGGTTTTTGGTGCTTTTCGTACCGCGATTGGCCTCATTGCAAGTTTTTTTGCGTCCTGGTTTCGCATTTTTGCAGAGTGGCATTGATTTTAACAAGGACATTTGAAATGTTATCTGGTGACTATCGCATGGTAGCACCGTGTTGAGAATGCTTGGTTAACACAGAATAATTTTCCCGCAATAGACTGCGATGTTGGAAGTTGCGTTAAGTAACTTTTGCAATGGTTATCACACGTTCTTGAGAATATGCCCCACAGTGTAGTGTGTGCTATATAAATGTACGAAGAAGTGAAATTCCGCTGCACTCCTGGGTTAACCAAAGGTATTCTTTTAAAGTATATAAGAAAGTGAAGTCTTTTAGGGTGCTCAGGGTAATGCTCTTACTGTCCAGGAAGAGCAGAAACGTGAAAATATAGGAAGAACCCTGTAGGCACAGGGTGGTTGACCTGAGCACACCTATTTGCTATAATGAGCCAGTGTACTCCAAAGGTACTGTTCAAAAAAAGTTTTATTCACTTTTTTCTTTGTAAGGTAAATATATTCAAAATTCCGCTCAAAAAACTGTTTTTCAAGTCATTGTCCAATAATGAGCAAATTATCATTCATGAAATGAAGCTTGTCCAAATTATTCTCATTCCATACGGTAGCATCACATATACATATCCTTGCCCCACCTCACCACTGCATTCTGTCCATCAACTGGAGTTTTTGTATTTGTCACCCCGAGTGGGATGGGTATGCTCAGACGCGAGTCCCATGCTCTCCACACCACTGGAGTCAAGCTATCATGGCTGAAGACGGCTGATAGCCAGAAACCGGTCCTAGGATGCTTGATTCTGATCCAGGAAAGACATGGCTTGGCAGTTCGGGCTGGACTGTTCCCATGAGGCACAGAGTCAAGGCTGATTTGCACATGGCCATGTCTGAACTGGGGTGATGTGGAGTGCAAAAAAACTATGGATTTAGGCCCAGATTTCTGTACTGGGGGAATGTATGACATTGTTCTGCATTCTGTCCATCAACTGTGGTATTAGCACTTCTTGAATTGGGAAACAATAAGCAGAGTGGCACAGGCTGAGAGGAGCATACCTGTATGCTTGGTGAGGAGAGATGAGAGAGGACAGCAAGGGATTGAGAGAATTTGATTGAAGAGGTCAGGGATAAGCTGAAATGTAAATTGCAGAAGAGTAGTGTGGACACGCTAGAAGTGAGTGTGAGCCAATGGTGAGGGCTTCTGTTAGAACAAAGGGGAGATGTGAAAGATGAATGGGGGGACCGGAGAGGTGTAAGATACAAATAGACAATAAGTTGAATGGAGAGACGAGGTGAATGAGAAGTGCTGAGGGGAACTGGTGGTGACGGGGCCAGAGAGGCCATGAGATAAATGCGAGAGACTGTTAGAGATGAGGGCAGTAAAAAGACAGAATGGCAAGAGGTGATTAAAGGTGAAGTGAGAGGTTGAATAAGGAGAGTTCAGAATTGTAAAAAGGGGTGAAAGAAAATGGCCTGCAAAGTGAGAGAGGGGTCCAGGGTTGGGAGAGGAGAGAGGGATGGAAGGGAGGGAGTGAGTGGAAAACTGCATTGGAAAACTGTTTACCTCTGCAGAAAACCGCAAGGGTTTTACGGGACCCCTGATTCTACAGGCCAGGGCCAGACGAGCTTCTAATGTGGCAGCATGTATTCCGGCGGAGTGGAGGGCCCTTCACAAAGGTTGACTAGAAATCTTTCTGAGGTTAATTTCAGTATTTTGGTTATAAACAGGTACTGATGGGGTGATATCTTTCCTCAGTGTTACTGTGTGTAAAAAAATAATTTCAAAATAATGAAGCAATGCTATCCCAAAATACGCTGCGTCACGTAACATAATTTACATTTTCTTCCCCCACAATTTAGTCAAGCCTGTTGCGTAATTTGGTCCTCAACTGCCTCATAATTCTAGTAGCCCTGCCTACAGGTTTAGAAATTTTTGTCAGGAGGGGGTCCTTACACCTCAAAATGTTGACGGGGGTCTCGGCATCCAAAAGTTTGAAGACCTCTGCATTAAACAGTCTCACCATTTTGACTCTTTTCTCGTCACTTGCAACAAGCGGCTACTGTCAGCATAACGATTCTCCACGCTGAAACATTTGAAGTGGGCTACTTTCTCATTGTGGCATATACGAGGCTTTCAAAACATGTAAAATGTCGCCCTCTTCTGGATTTTTAGGATGCTGTCTTGATAACCATAATTATAAAAAATCTGGATTAAAGATGCTTATTTTTTCTTCATTATAATAATTACAGTCTTCCAACCCATTCCTGTTTTAAACATTAGCCCTACGTTCCCTTCTACGCCAATGTTACTGCTCTAAGCATTTCAGATGCATCGTTCTAATGGCACGATGGGAGAGAAAGGGGGAGGGAACATTACAGAGAGGTTTGAGGTGGTATGGTTTGGGCAAAGACCTGTGGCGGTGACTGTGTTGGGATTATAACCTCTTGCAATGAAGACATCACCTAACCTTGTGTGACAACAAGCACACAAAGTGGTCCAGGGTGATTGAAATGCTTCTTAAGCAGCAAAGTAATTGTACATGTGGAATCTGGATTTGGTGCTGGTTGAGTTGGCCCTGAAAGCTGAACATTTTATCGTGGCTGGTGATCTCAACTTTCGTTTGGATGATTCATCCGATCCGGCTGCCACCAAACTTTCTGAGGCGCTAACCCCTCTGGGACTTGTCCCTTACCTTCAGGAGCCCACGCATGAGAAGGGGCACACCCTTGACCAAGTGTTCTCGTCTGTCCCTCTTGAGGGTATAGAGGTTGCTCCTGTCCTTTGGTCAGATCACTTCCTTGCCAAATTTGTCATCAAGGGCATAGGTAAGTCAGTGCCTACCCCTGCACATCAACAGGGTCGTGTCCATAGGGCACTCCATCGAGTAACCCCAGAGATGCTGGCTCAAGCAGCTGTGGCCCATCCCTGCCTCCTATCAGGCGACCTAGACAGGGACTTGCAGACCATGCAGGATTGGTTTTTGGACAGGCTAAACGATCTCGCCCCGGAAGTAACATCTCGCCCGACACCGAAACGGGTCTCCGCGCCCTGGTTTACCGCTGCACTGTCGGCTACGCGGCAGCAGTGCAAGGTAGCCGAAAGAGCTTGGCGGGCACGATATGACACTGTTGCCAAGCTGACCTATAAAACGGTGGTCAAGGCTTATCACCGGGACATTCGCCTGGAAAAAAAAGCGTATCTTGCCAGGAGAATTGATGCTGCTTCCAACTCCTGCAAGGAGATATTCTCCATCGTGAGAGAATTCACCTCACCTTGGTCGAACATCTCGGACCAAAAACCATCTGGTACCTGGGCGGCGGATCTTGCTGACTTCTTTACGAGCAAGATCCAACGCATCCAGGAGTCATTCCTGGTACCAATGTCTGTGGGCCAAACTGAATGTGATATCACCACATTGCCGCAGACCGGGCCAAGGGCGACGTTGAGTGTGTTTCCTCCGATCTCTGCTCCGGACTCCCTGGCTCTAATGGGCAATTTAAAATCGGGTTCTCCCCTTGACCCATGCCCGGCTAAATTTCTAGCGAAAGTCGCGGAGGTGATCAACCCGCTGGCTAATCCGCTTTTGAATCTGTCGCTGAGGCTAGGTGTGGTCCCGCAAACCTGGAAGCAGGCGATGGTGATCCCTTTGCTTAAAAAATCTGGCCTAGACCCGAAGGCCCCAGTTAATTATAGGCCCATCTCTTTGCTGCCGGCCCTCACGAAGATTCTGGAAAAGCACGTTCAAGGCGTGCTCTCCAATTTCCTTGAATCTAATGAGATCTTGCACCCCACCCAATCGGGCTTTCGTCCCCATCTTAGCACTGAGACTGCGCTCCTGGAGGTTTCGGAAACCATTAAAGGGGTTCTGGACTCTGGGGGCAAAGTCATGCTGGTGATGCTAGACCTGTCGGCGGCTTTCGACACCGTTCCCCATGATGGTCTCCTCGCAAGACTTCGCGAGATAGGCATACGGGGGACGGTGTTCGACTGGTTTTCTTCCTTTCTTGTCGGCCGCCGGCAAACGATCTGGGCCCCGCCTGATTCCGCCGTGATGCCGCCTCTGGGAGTCGGGGTCCCTCAGGGCTCTATTTTGAGCCCGACCCTCTTTAACATCATCATGACCCCGTTGGCGGCACTGGTGGAGTCGCATGGTGCCCAGATCGTATCCTATGCGGATGACACCCAGCTCCTCTTCTCTTGTTCGAGAGGAGGCTACTTTGATGGGGAGAGTATTCGGGATTGCCTTGGGGCTGTTTTTCATTGGTTCCATCTAAACAGCCTCAAGTGCAATTCCGACAAGTCCGAAGTACTTTTCTTTGGGTGCGACACCGAGCCTGACTGGCAGTCTTGGTGGCCACAGGATATGTTCCCTCCATCCTGCTCCTCTCAGGTTGCAAAGAATCTGGGGGTGAAGCTGGATAACAGGTTAACCTTGAAATCGCAGATCCTGGGGGTGTCTGGCATGTGCTTTGGCATCCTTAGGATGCTGCGGAGGTTTCTTCCTTTGTTATCCGTGGAACATAGGACGCTGACAGTTCAGGCTCTGATTGGGTCCAGGTTGGATTATTCCAACATTCTCTACCTGGGCCTTCCCGAGTACCTGCTGCAGCGCCTTCAAGTGGTGCAGAACGCCGCGGCCAGGGCTATCTTCGGCCTTAGTAGGCGCTCTAGTGCCTCGGGCTTGCTGGTAACGCTACATTGGTTGCCCATTCGCAAGAGGATCGCCTTTAAGGCTTTGACCTTGGTCTATAAAGCTCTTCACAAGGGGGGAGCTAAGTACCTCCAAAAGAGAATGGTCTTTTATCATCCGACCAGGTCTCTGAGGTCGGAATCCCTGCACCTTGCTGTCGTCCCTCGGGTAAAGAAAGCGCGCCTTGGTGGGCGCTCTTTTGGAGTGCTGGCATCTCAGCTATGGAACTCTCTGCCGCTGGCCCTGCGGGGTGCCACTAGCTTATTGGCTTTTAGGAAAGGCCTTAAGACGTGGCTTTTTACTCAGTAGCCGTTCTTTTTGGTTTCTCTGGCTCACTACTCTTTTAGTTTTTCATTTGGTGTTATGTTATTATGCTGCAGTCTTCTTGTCTTTTCCAATAAAAGCGCCGGGACACTCTTTCTGAGTAGCCGTGCGCTATAAAAATGAACCAATAACATAACATAACATAACATAACATCACGTACCCCGAACGTTGTGTCACAGGCATATTGCAAGTCATTGACACGTTCTGGGACCAGATAGAGCAACATGTCGGAAGGACGTTTTCCTTTCCATGCTCACAAAAACTACCAATAAACACATAAATACACAATTTTAAATTTGATTCAAAGACTTTTTAGGCATTGTATTTGTGACCACCTAGGTTAGTTCTGTAGTTCCAAATGTATGGTAAAATGCAGGTACCCTTAGATAACTTGCACTAAACCTCAGCGTTGCAATAAATACACATTTCAAATAATTATGGATTGTCATGCTGAGGAAAAAGAAAAGTAGATGAAAATGAGTGTTACTTTTACCTGTTTAAGAGACTGTTTGATCTTCTGATCATGCAGTTGTTTTTCAGTATCTACTGACACTAGTGGTTGGCATTGTGATGTGACATCCGCTTTATGATACATTTTTACAGTAGTAGAGTGATGTAATTTTAATATTACAGGTGAACACGATTTTAAAGCTAGATTGTAGTATATGGGATAAAGTTCAAGTGATAAAGTTATAGCACATAAAGGCAAGAGACTACTGGTCAAGTGCTATTATAACATCATGATACATTAAGATAACTAACAATATGCATGTTATTGTACATTTGGGGTATTTTATTCCTTAGAATACACAATATTCATGGTTGACAAAATAGTTATGTTTTTTTTATGTGACAAGTTCTACCAGTCTTGACTATTTGAAGAACTAAACTTTGAATTCACAGATTAGGACACTCCTGGTGGTAATGGAAACTTTAAAACTACAAGTCATAGATTACAAAAGATGTTGGATTAGACTCCTGGGGCCATATTACGCATTGTCATTGTTTGCGCCGGGCGCAACTTTTAAAAGGTGCCCTGGGCAAAAACAATGACAATGTGCCCTATTACAATGTATTGAAATAAGCAAACAGGATGTCTGGGGGGGTTATTTTGATTAGAGTTGTGTTAAACCTTAGACCATTAATTCCAAAGATTTTAAACTTTCTTTTTCTTAAAAACTTTTGCTAATCACAAGAAAAACATCAATAACTCAAAAATAAGCGAAATAAAGCTTAAAAACTTTGGAATTAATGGTCTAAGGTTTATCACAACTCTAATCAAAATAACACCCTCTGGCATCCTGTTTGCTTATTTCAATATTGAGGTGGTCCAGTCTGGGGAGTTACAGACCCAAGCCTTGCTTGATCACACTATTACAATGTATGGCATGCCCCCAGGGCAGCCGCTCCGTGTTTTCACAGTGCAGGCGGCAACCCGTCTGCTCTTTTAAAGGGGATCAGAGATCCCCTTGCAGGTGGGTGCAGTCAGTGACTGCACCTGACTGCAAGGGGATGTCTGGGGGGTCCATGGGACCCCCTCCAAAGGGCTGCCTTCAGGGTGCGCACTGACAGTGTGCCACCTTTTAGATGGCATATCGTCAGTGCGCCTCCTGAGGGCTTCTTTGCCTCTGTGCCTGCATATACAATAAGGTGCCGGCGCAGAGAAAAAAGGGGTTACCTCATTTGCATGGGGGCGTACTCCATGCAAATGAGGGGGTGCCTCCTAAAGATAGCGCTAGCGCTTTATGTGCGCCAGCACTATCGGTATTACAGAAGAGAACGCACAAGCATCTGCAGTCCCTTCTGTAAAACCAAAGTGCCTCAGGAATGCATAAATTGGGTGCAAATGCCAGTTCTGCCCTCAGGGCACTTATGTAATATAGCCCCTGGACAGCTTAATGCATCAATAATGGCATAAAGCTTCTTGCATGTTAGTTATTAATTACATGTGCCTTTTTTCCATGTGGGCACCTATACAAAAATATAAATGGGATTTCTTGAGCAACTCATCGATGGAAACACAAAAGAGTGATTTCTGTGCTGACAGACCAACACATTCGGTGTACATTGGGCCTTCTAGGTCTGGAGAGGGAAATGAATGGTGTCTTGTTCCCACTGCTAACAGGCCTAACTGGGCCTTCGTTGCAGCCCTCTCGGTTCTGCTATGTAACCTCGGAAGATGGGAAGGGGAATGAGATTGTCGGAGTGAAGTGTTCTGCACTTTGCTGCGCAGCCCCAGGAGATGGGCTGGTACCATGGTGTCACTTCTCACTTGTCATGAATTAATAAATGTGACTATTGAGATTTTGGCTTATGATAAGCACGTTCTAATATCAGAATGCACTTGTAATAAGACAATTATTGACAGGTTTGGACAGGGAGATTGCTGCCTCATTTTAATCAGAAGACAATTAGATACAGATTTTCTTTGCCTATTGTAGACTCATTAGTATTATACGGTAATTAGTTATCCTAAAAGTTGAAACTTTACTTGTTGCTCAACGCTGGCTTGTTGAATTTATTATACTTTTGGAACTTTGCCCTATCCCAAAAATATAGCTACTGTAAAAAACAGAGTTGAGACCTACCTACCAAAGACTATTTCACAGGTAAGTGAAAGAAAGAAATTTAGCATAATTAGTTGATAAAATGAAAGGACACATTCTAAGGGAAGTCAATTTGTACAAAACAAACATATGAAATGGGAAATAGTAAATTGCAATGACAGCTTTCCACCTGTTATATGTCGTGCAAAACACCAAGTAGGAATAACAGGCAGTGCTGAACGGTTTAGGGCAACTTTTACGTTTATAGATAGCTGCCAACTGGTCAGGTGTCACGACGGTCATCTTATGCCAAATCTTGCCTTTTAGCCAGCAGTACTTTGGATTCAGTGACCTGTTACAATTTTCCTATTGTAAACAGGACCCACACCCTTCAGCACACAGTGTGGCTGCCTAAACAACTATTTAAGTTAAATTATGTAGGATGTGTATGAATTCGCTATATTTGCTCTTCCTGTGGCTAGCACAAAGGTTTGCGAATATGCAAAGTTTCTTCACTGCTGAGTTTGCAATGTTTTTTCCCCAAACCTTTCAAGTTCAAAAAGTACGGAACGCTAATTTCAGGGAAAAAGTCACGCAAAGGTACATTGTGTTGAAAAATCATTTTTATCTGAGAATTCTCTTGCCAACAAGATGCTGTGGGAAACGTTGTTACCTCAGCCCAAAAAAAGGTTTGGAAGAATTTTCATATACAGGTATAGTTTTAAGAGAAATTGAATACATCTTTAACCTTTGCAATGTACAGTGTTTATAACCTTCCCAAAACTGTGTATTTGAACCCAAACGTTGGTCAACTTCAGCCCAGCATGCAACAGGAAACGTAGCAGTTTAGCATGTAGAGATGCAGAATACTGTGCCAATCAAATGTTACTTTTTCAGTTACTCAAGTACAGATACCCTGTGGAGATACACCAGGAACTGAATAATTATTTGAAGTTGTCAGTGAAATAGCCTCGTTTTTACTGCTTCAATCTGAGGTATCTAAGATTTGAACTTATTATAATTAATAAATGTTCGACCTTGTATCTGGGTTTGGGTAACCTCCTGACAGGGTAGACCAGTGTTCCATGTCCAGAGGTCTTGTTGTCCTTCTAACTAATGCTTCAGATTTTTCCCAAGCGAGCTTCAAGTTGTTCTGACACATCTAATAATTGATCTCATGTGGACACGTTTCTAAGTTGGTTGGGTTCAAGTCTATATATTTGCTTAGCCCACAAAAGATCCACGTGCCATATAAACATAAAATCAAAGGATATAACTGTAACGTCTAACAGATGATATTACAAGTGAACACAGGTGCACAGTGTTTAGTGTATCAGTGTCCAGAGACTGTTTCATCGTGGGATTGGGAATGGCCTTTTCAAACATTCCCTGACCCAGTGGAGGAAAAAAGTGTTGCTGTTGAAAAGTTTTTCCTTTATAATTACAGGAAGTTAAAAATAAAGTGCAAGAAAACTGCTGTTAAAACTAGGTTTAGGGGTGAAACACCTGTACAAGACAACATTTTTTGTGAGAAATTTCTCCTTTAGGCAAACTTTATTAAACTTTCAAAACTACTTAAAGCTGGACAATGCCACCCAAACGATGAAACTTAAAACTGTACGCATCACCTTTCTATAATTTCTACCTGTTCAAGACATTCCAGCATGGTCACGTACGTGACAATGTTAGAGATCACTGACGTAATTAACACGATATCAGACATCCTACACTGTCACCATCCACCACTGTTGACATCGCCCAATACAGTAAAATAACTGGTTCAATCCCTCAGGCAGGGAGAAAGTATGCTAGTGTGTAATATAAGATTTTATGAGATGCTATTTGGTCTATTAGTTGTGGTACAATAATCAAACCTAACAAAAGGGCAAAGGACAGTTTCATCAACAGTCAATTGACTCCTTGACAAGGACATTAACTCTAATATTTTGAAAAGTGTAAGGTATTTTTTTCTTGTAATCCCTTAAAGATAGTGGGAGAAAAGCATCCCACAATGAACCAGGACTATTACTTGCAGACAGAAGGCGTCTGGTACTGCTGAGGAGTAATTTAGTTTAGTTTTACTAATGTATGTACGCACATTTCTAAACCACAGGGCTATCTAGAGAGCAATGGAGTGTTAAATAAAGACAAGCGTCCACGGACTCGGTTCAGGAGCATTTACAATGTAATACAATGTTTGAAAGTATTCAGAGTTGTTGGGACCGGTTGTTTCTAAGTGTAGTGTTCTTCGAAGAGGTGAGTTTTCTGAACCATTCTGAATCACAGAAGGGCTGTTGCAAATCACATGTTGACAAAGATGCTGTTCTAGATCCTGGCAGCTTAGATGGAAATTGAGGTCTTTTGGTTTTAATTTTTTGCAGCGTGATGGTTTATGGTTAATGATTTCTGTTTTGCCAGCTTCCCTCTTTGTCTTGACTTTGTGCAGGTTGATTCAATTGATTTCTAAAATTAATTTAACAGTGTGTTTGTTGACTCTATCTAAAATGTATCTTGATGAAATAGTGCTAAGTTTCTCTGAGGTGGGGGTCGCCTGTTTGCCCAATACTCCTGGACTTCTGAACTCTATTCAAACCTATAAAAAAATTTAGGGGGAAAAGTACACAACAAATCCTGCTAACACAATGATTCTTTTTTCTAATTCTTTCATATGATAGAGTCCTAGTGGAAATAGTTTATCACTAAAATGGAGATTGTTGTGGCTAGAGACGGAAACAAGTTTGCCTAATATATCTGGCAGTGTCATAGCAACATGGCTGAAAACATTCACGCCCCCAATAGCTCGCATAGTTGAGACCGATTCTGTTTGCCAATGCTTGTTTGCTTACACCAGACTATGTGCAGATTGAGTCCAAGCCTGGAATGCCTCCATCAAGGGGCTGCACCAGAGACCAGTTGCTCAAATCCAGGGCCACTTGTATTATGCAGCAGGAGAGGGACAACTTATTCGGCAAGGTTGAGTAAATTATGTAACAAGTACAAGCAAACTATGCGGCATAATGCAATACATTTTGAAATAGTATTACTTTGTTATTTCGTATTTTTTTTAACTTGGAAACACGGTCTGCACATTGGTTTCAGCTTATTAGTACCAGTTTAATACACAAATATAGCAATAATAGAACGTGACCAGTCCTGCTTTGTAAAGGGATTTTTGCTGCACAGCAATAAGTGTTACTGCATTTTTAGTAACCTTTTAACCATTTAAGCTAGAAACAATTTTTCTTTGTTAAAATCTGAAGATTATGTGGCAGGTGATAGATTATGTGGCAAATGTGGCAAAACTATAACTATGCAAAAATCACTGCAGGTGCACAATATCATAATTCCAGTGGCCCTGCTCATATCTGATTAAGCAAGTTACCATGCAACCTAAAATCCCTCAACACAACTTTTATAACTTTTGAACCCATTTCAGAGGTTATGCATTATGAGCTAATTTTGCATTTTAAAAAATAGGCCCTAAATTAAAAATGATAAGCCCTCTTAATTGATGGTTCCATCCTTAGATAGCTCCTAGTTTGGTTCAGTTTATTTATTTCTATAACGCAGCAATGCCATGGTTCCCTGCTTCTAGGTGCCAAGCAATACAGAGCATCTCGCAGCAGTTGTTTTTTGCTTTGGGACTCAGTGCTAATCAGGACCCGCATTTCACCGGTACGGACTTGGCAGGACTCAGCAGGACTACAATCATGCCAACGCAGGACTGCGAGGACCAGCAGTCTCAGCTTTTGCCACAGCTGGTGCTTCTTGACGCCCATATCCCGCCTGCTTGCTGTATATATACACGCCCCTACCACGGGACGCGCGGGCGAAGCCCGGGCCAAGGGCGGGCCCGTTTTAGCCAGTTCTAGACCGGAGGAGACCAGACCGGGCTATTCCTCTTTCGTCTGCACTAGAATGCACACCTGTCGTCTGGTTTTATGTAAGTACTCTTGAGAGCGAAGATCTGTATCAGTAGTATGGCTGTACGTGAAAGGAAGACTAACTGCAAGTGGCCAATTAACAGGAACACTGGATAACTTCATAATTAGAGGTAATTCTGTTATTGACCAAGGGATAATTCTAATGGAGCGCCGGGTTTCGCAAGACCTAGCCATGGCCAAACGATCCTCCATGGGTCATTTTGCAAATGCCCGTACACCCGAGCACAATAGATGAGCCAATGCAACTGTCGTCCCAGTGATTCTACATACCTCACCCATTTTACAGGAGCAAGTTTATATTTCCCCAGCTGCCCATTCACAAACACCGGAGGCCATAGAGACCACTGTTGCCTCAATCCCGGTTATTTCTCCTGAAAGATCCAATACCCGACAGCTACGGGAGAGACGTGAGGGCGCGATATCCAAGAGGAAACGGGTTGCTGCCACCGCTGTTGGAGGCAGGAAGCCTAAACTTGCTAAAGGTTCGGGTAACAGTGATATAACATCTAAGCACAAGGGGTCAAACGCACTGAATGATACAAACAGCTGTGCGCCACCGTTATTGACTGTAACGAGCCCAGGACCAGCTTCCGCAGGTGTGGCTAAAACCATCAGCTGAACAATGGTGGCTCTGGGTCCCCTGTTTCTAAAATTGGGTGCTTTATTGAGATCTTCACTTGAACCACTGGAAGAGAGACTCAGGTGCATTGAGCAGCAGCTCTCCCAGATTGAACAAGTCACACGGGGTATTGTGGACAATACAAAGTCAAATAATCCGCATTCGGGTAATGTTCAATTGAATACTGTACTTGATGGGACTATAACACAGAAACCCCTCCTTTCTGCTGTGCCATCTACTTTAGACATATCTACTGTACCAATGGCAAAACCTGATGCAGTCTTGCCAGTATTTACGAATACCTCCAGAATGGGCACTATAGCAACTACAGCAAAATCCAAAGAGAGTGTTTGGGATTTATCTGCAGTGGTGTCTCAGGGGGACTGTAGAATTGATCTGCCCCCTGAAACGAGCCCATATCTGGTAGTATTGACAGGTGTTCCCGAAATAAGCAACCCCAGTCAGGAATCATTTATGTCCTTAAAAAATAAAGTGTCCCACTGCCTCAATAATAACAGACCACTACCTCCTCACATTACCAGTGAAATATTGATGGTACGTAGGCTTTTCTGGGAGGGTCATAGCCCTAAAACTACTAGAGGCGATTGTGTCTTGGTAAACTTTAAGGATCCCCGCACTGTGGAGTATATCTGTAAATGGAGTCGCAACAGTCCTGGGACAACTATGGATTCCTGCCCATTGTCATATTTTTATCCTTCAACCAACTTGTTAGATTGTGGAGGTGATTGGTCCCTGGTGATGCACCATGGGGCGGGTAGGGTGGAGAGGGGATGGTATGGGTGGCCAACTGCACAGAGCCACATATTCACCCAAAACAGGTTCAGCGGCTTGGAAATGGTCTATTGACTACAGCACACCAAGGTGGAAACGTCGGGCATCACTCATAGTAGGTGTAACACCAATTCTGGTGTAGCTGTGGAGTCATTCAGTAGCCAACTATCTAGCGATCCTCCCGATCTTCACCTTTATACCCAGGGGACCACCACGGTAAATAGCGAAGATGGATTGGGGAGCACAGTGTTGTCTCACACACTGGAGTCCCCCCATGTAGCCGCGAGAGAAAGGGCACCACTGGGGTGTGATATTATCATTCCTAATGTTACCAAACTGAAGTGCCTGACAATATTGTCATGGAATGTGGCAGGTCTAACGCACAAACTAAACTGCCCAGATTGGGGGTCCCTGGTAGATAAAAACAACATTTGTCTCTTTCAAGAGACCTGGGCCAGGGATGAACAACACAGAGTGGGATTTGCCTCTTTCCATGTACCTTCTAGATGGGGAGGGAAGGGACGACCGTCAGGGGGCCTTACCATCTGGGTTGGTCTGCACTTGGGCTGCATGGCTGAGACCTTGGTCACACATTCTGATGATGTCCAGTGTATTGTTCTGAAGTGGCCAAATTCCTTTAAACTTGCCATCGTGAATGTCTATTCACGTCCGTTAAATATGGCCACTGAATCCGCCACCATTGATGAGTTATCGCATTTTCTGAGTACTCTTTCTAGTGATTCTCATCTTTTGGTGGCTGGGGATCTGTACTGCCACTATGAGCCCCTTTTGGGGATGAGTGAAGGTGCTCTCTTGGGAGAGGATGACTATTGGGCTATTCCTCCATGTCAATCCCCATGTCCTAAATCATGGTCTCCTTTAGCGATCCAGATTACGGCCCTAACTTTAAACAATTCTATAAGAGCCTGCAACGGACGAACACCGTCTGATACTGCATCGATGTGTACCTTTAACAAGAGGGGTCAAGAATCTCGCCTTGACTACATCATGGTTGAAACACGGATGTGGTCTAAGGTTATTGACCTTAAGGTAATCCCTAGGGTCGACAGTGATCACAATGCACTGAGCCTGGAGATGGTTTTTCCTGGGCCAAAGGAAATTTTAACCCCAGACGTGGCAGACCAAGGTGACAGGATGACAATAACAAACGACAGACGCAGGGTCAAGTGGGGGAAAATAGTGGAATCCCCAGATAAATTTGCTAAATTATACAATACAATCCTTCCTCTGTTTTTGGAGGTTGATGCTCTAAACACCCAACCTCTGTCAACAGATTATAATGAAAAATTAAGGTCCCTACACTCGGACCTGGTCTCTAGCCTAGCTGAGGTTTTTAATCCCCAGGCCCCCAAGAGGAGGAAAAGGCAACCAGTTTCTTCCTGGTACAACTCAGCATGTAGAAAGGCCAAGTCGGAGCTGGTTACAGCTCTCAAGACTGGGAGTAATAAACCTAAAATCCGTGAATTGAGATTGTATTACAAAGAGTGAATGGGGCAAGCAAAGAAGGATTGGGATTTGGAAAGGTGGTCTAATTTAACCACCCCTTTAGACTCGAGGGATGCATGCAGATTCTGGTCAATAGTCACCACAGGTTCTGGAGAACCAAAATCTGCCATAGAACCCAATATTGACGCATTGGTGTGGGAAGATCATTTTAAAGTTTTATATTCAATTGAAGCAGGTATGGAAAGTAGTTTGGCACCCGTAGTTCTAAATGACCAGCAGGAGGAGCTAGAGTTTACCTTGGAGGAGGTGTGTCATGCGATAGGGAAACTGGCAGCGGGAAAGGCCCGGGTCTTGACAAACTCCCGGGAGATCTCTTTAGGCATAAACCCAGGATTTGGGGCCCTTATCTGCGCATTGTTTTTAATGCAGTTTTGAGAGGTATGGAGGTACCGTGTACTTGGCTGGGAGGGATGTATGACGTTACTCCGCATACTTTTACTCCGCATACCGTTACAACGCGACTTTTACAACGCATACCATTACAACGCATAGCGCTTTGAGGTGCTGGATAGTGGTAAGTATAATTTACTATTCTAACTCCAGTCCCCGTGGACCCTAGGGAAGGTGTTGGATAGTAAATTATACTTATTCCCTATCCTAGAGCGCCCCCCAGCGCAATGCGTTGTAATGGTATGCGGAGTAAAAGTCGCGTTATAATGGTAGTGCGGAGTAAAAGATGCGTTGTAACGGGTGTATACCGGCTGGGAGCAGAGATAGTCCCGATCTATAAGAAGGGTTCTCCTCTGTTCCCGGTCAACTACAGTCTCATCAGCCTCATTGACGTTTCGCAAAAAAAATTGCACGGCTCGCCCTGGACCACCAGCTGGCATGGATGGAGGAACACGAAGTCCTTAGCCCGTTTCAGGCGGGGTTCAGGAGGGAAACTTCCACCATGGACCAGATCTTTCGCCTAATACTATTGTATTGGAAAACGGCAAAGATTGAGGGTGGCAGCCTCTACATGGTGTTCGTGGACCTCCGGTCCGCTTTTGATTTAGTGCCCCGGGGGAAACTGTGGCTGTTGCTTCGGGAATTGGGTGTTCCACCCCAAATCCTGAATGTCTTGATGAGGTTACATGAGGGGAACTATGCGCTGGTAAGATGCGGGAGGAATGGGGCGCTGTCACCCAGGTTTCTAGTTGGCAGGGGGGCATTTTGGCACCGACCCTGTTTTGCCTCTATGTAAACGGCGTAATCTCACATCTGGATTGTGTCCCCAATAATGATGCGCCTAGGTTTGCTGGCAGGAGGGTGCCGGCGATCATGTTCGCTGATGACACCCTCCTGCTTTCCAAGTCCCCCATGGGGATCCAACGAATATTGGATGGATTTGGGGATTTTTGTCAATACCGTGGCCTGGAGATAAATGCTGATAAAACAAAATGTATGATATTTAATCCCCCGGCATCCACCCGCCCGAATCCTACCCTGGGTACTGTGAGATTGGAAAGGGTTACGACTTTCCAGTACCTAGGGGTTATACTGCATGAAAATCTGTCCTGGGGACCGCAACAAATAAAATCGCAAATAAAATTGTCCCAGTTGGCGGGGGGTATTCTCAAAGTTTCCAATACATCGACATTTAAGCCAGTGAGCCTCGCACTGGAGATTTATAGGACTCAAGCAAGGGCCGCGGCCCTCTATGGTGGGGAGCTATGGGGGCATTTTTGCAGACCTCAAATTCCCAAAAAGGAAACAAAATTTATTAGACAGCTACTTACACTCCCGCAAAGCACCCCGCTTTTCCCCTTAAGGCTAGATTTGGGGCTGAGACCCATAGAAGATGAACTAGTACTAAAACCCCTCAGGTTCTGGTGTAGGCTCTGGACAGCGCCAGATCTGCTGAATTATAGGCAAGAGCTTAAGCAAATACTAAGCTATAATAATGCAGAAAAAATTCCTTGGCTTGTGTTCATAAAACATGAATTTTTAAGATTGGGATTATCTGCTCTGTGGCAGGATCCAGAAAGGGGCTGCCGCGAGGTCTCGCGCAAGTTCCTTACTAGGATTTTTATGGATAAAAGACTTAATTCTGTTTTGTACGACTCGCATGCTGGTACCTTGACCAATTCCTTTTTAGCATTCAAAGTTTCGTATTTTTTTGGAGGATTTCATGGAACTTGTCTTCCCGATTTTAGCTAGGAAACTTTTTATACAATGGAGATATGGCACTTTACCCTTAAGAGCTTTTACAAGCAAATGGTCAGCCTCTACTAATAAGTCTTGCCCAGGATGTAGCTCTGATGTAGAGGATGAACTTCGTGTGCTCTTCTTCTGTCCAGTTTATAGCAAATCCAGGAAGTATTGCCTAGTACCTCTATGCAAAAATGTGGGTTTTATGCACTGTACACACGCTTTTAGAATTCTAAAAATTGATACTTCTAGACACATCGTATTTGCACTTTCTAAGTACTTGTTAGCTATGTGGTTCAAACGACGATGCTTAACAGACAGTGAATGCTAAGGATTAAATATCTATAAGTTATTGGACTGCAAAAATGTATATTATACGCTGTATTAATTTTATCATTTATTGTGTCTATTCAATTGAATTCTATGCATAATCTCCTTTTAAAATATTTTTATCTTTGTACTCTTTTATGGAAAGAACAGCCGAAATAAAGAATTTAAAGAAAGAAAGAATACAGAGCAAAACCACTGAACTCAGAAGAAGAGAAATGCATCAGTCTTGCCGCAGATCACTCATCATTAAACGCCACTGCCTATGCTAAACCAAATGCCCAAGAAAATCAGCAAATGTATTAAACAACCAAGTATGTTGTCCACTAGAAGCAGTCCCGTCTTTATTTCACCTGTAGTGTATGCAAATCGTCCAAAATGAACAACCAAGGTACTTTTAAAAACACACGCTTCTAGCAACAAAACAGTAGGGCATTTTTACTGGATGGGGTCTAAATTTCATGAAGGGGTTACATATAATCAAAATGATTCTCCCCAAGGATTTCAGGTGATATGTGTAAGAATGTTTTATTTGAAAAACACTTCTGATCATAGCATAATCAAGAAACATTTAATAGAAAATGAAAAGCTGGGACTGAGGTTCTCCACCAAATTTTCAGAAAATGGAATCCATTTAATGGGTTAATATGTTAAAGAGCCTTCACACCAGCAGCTGTCCAGCACGATAAAAATGTTATGTGTAAATTAAGGTTCTAAAAAATAACAGATTTTCTTGTTTTTGTAACTTCATTCTCTTCCTCTGCCTTTGCTGGTCTCTACTTTCTCATATTTTCGTTCGGATCATGCAACAGTTTGACTTCTGAGTGGCAGTTATATTCTCGGAACACTTCATCTTTTACACGAGGTCTAAAACATACTCCACCACAACATGTGAAATTTTGGGGTTGCGTTCCCACCATTCACAAACAAGTGTGAGGGGGAATCTTCTCCTAGAAAATAACCATACTCCTATCTGAGGAACAAGAAGCAGCCATGGTTGAAAAATTATTTCAAGGGAGCATCATGGTCATTATTCATGACTTTCAGGATAAACTTAAATCTCCCATGAAACCAATTTTCATCGATGAATGAAAGAATCCCGCTTAAAAAAAAAGTCCACATATTTTTCATATAGGCTACTCTTCTTGATGCACATTTTTATAGGACAAATGAGGTGAACATTCCAATCATGCCTTCGGAAGGGCTCTGGGGGAAATAATTCATAGCCTCTTTGACAACTGGTACAACTACTAGAATGAACTGTTCAAAGAGGCAGCCTTAAATTCAAAACGACGAATCATAATGTGACCTCACCACTGTCAGTGGTTCCAAACAACCACTTAACAAGGTTTCATACTTGTCTCTGGTGTAGCCTGTCAGGTACATTTTGGCAAACCCTCTTAACACTTTCTCCATTCTGGGGCCATTAAAAGTGGCTAACCAAATGTTTTCTGGTTAAATGCAGTCAATAGAATTTCATGATTTAATTGCAATATTTCAAGATTTAAGATTTATTTGCAATATTAATCCTCTTTGATTGTAGTGCTTGCATGGTTTGGGCTTTTGGACTCACTTTGTAGGGTGGTATTCACCCATTCTAATCTAAATAATCCACCCACTTCAACCTTATGTCGGGTTGGTGTCTACCTTCAAAGGGCAATCTTAGACTCCATGTAGAAAACAAAAACTACCTTGTTGACTTGAGATTTTTTTCTCTCAGGAAATCTAGCAACACTGGGTCTCTTTCTGTAATCGACCTTTTTTTTTTACTGAAGCAGCCTTCAGCTTAGAATTCATTTTCTATATAATTAGACTCACCTGGAGCATTAGCGTGGTGCATTGTTACCACGGCCACACCAGAGAGTAAGTCAGTGCATTGCCAAGTGGCACTCTAGCACTAGGAGATGGTGCACAGCAAGATTTCCATAGCAGATCTCCTCTATAACCTAGGATCCTCTCTGTTTAGGGAAACATCTTCTGAAATCCTAGCATAAAAGAGGACTTCCAAGTAGATAGTGCTCCATTTTCCATGTTTTCCATTGTGGTCTGAATTTAAGTAATTCTTCTGGACTGTACTAAGGGTCACAGACTTCCAAAGCAGGACCTGTGGTCCTCGAGTTGAAGCATTAGCCTCTCATGGCTAGATATTTGGATTATTGCTTTCTCAGAAGAGTTTGCTTTCAGGCGGATGTGTTGTTTTAGTATTGAGACATTTTTCACCATTTAAGTCATATTGCCATAGGTTCTGGATGTGAAGTGGAATCTTGTAGAATTGACAGTTGATGCAGAGGAGTCTGAGGTGGAATTAAGTGAATGTGTTTACCAAACTTACTTTGGTGCAGAGTGGTATGTTTCATTTGGCGATAATTCATGGATCATATTATAGTGCCACCTCCACACTCTGTAAGGTCTGTACCCAGCTGTGCAGCATCAACACTTTCAGTTTTGTCTTCTCTACAGAAGTACTTCAGATCTTCAGAAGTGGTTTAAAACTGGACTTTCTGCAAGGCTATTGCCATTAGAGGGTACATGTTAACCCTCTGCACAGCAGTGTATCCTATTTTCTTCTCAGAGCAGGTGCATTTCTGGGGTGCCAAGTCCGGCCTTTATGCATTTCGGGAGCCTTCAGAGGCCCAGTTAAGCCCAGTCACTGTGTTCCAAGTATCCTGTTGACATCAGAGGGGCCTGATGCTATTGCTTTTACAAGTAACAAGTGGCGGCAGCAGCCTTGGAAACAAATGCAATCGATTTGCATGACAGCCATCTTTTGTGTATGTGTATGTCCATTGAACGAACTGCATCAGGCCCTGGCACGTGCTAGGCTTTATTCATGCAGACTGTTTTGGGGAACCTGTTCTTTAAGACTGAACTGCTTTCTTCAGACATTTTCGAGCTGACGAGTGAATTGATTCCCACTGGATTGGTTACAAGGTTCATTTGCTCAAACTTTGAAATGTGGTGCTCAATATTTGGGGACTATCTGCTTTTCATGCAGAAGTGTGCCACGGAAGAATCTTCACTGTGCAGTGTAACCATACTGTGTTCAATGGTACGTTCTGAGGAAAATCTGGGTTTTGTTTCAAATTACCCCAGTGGTTTATAGCTTGAATCGTACATCACAAAGTGTTTACCAATGGATCGTCCCAATTAAAAAAAAACTGCCTAGGTGGAATCTCATCTGCAACCCCTATTGTTTTGTTTAACTGTACTCCATTATTGTTACATTCATACATGTAGGTTGAGAGCAACGACCACACAAAACATGATCCCTCCTCCGTCGCTCCTCATGCATCCAGGTGAGCCATCAGTAAAATGGGGCAGGTGGAAGGAAACATTTTTAAATTGCACTAGAGTTTGCAGCACTAGTTTAAATGCTGAGAGGAAATTTACACTTTTATTTCACACTCTAGGAGTTGAAGGACCTACCTGAATTGTCACATAAAGACGAACAAGGTTTAAATTAATTCAAAGTTGCAGTGGAAAAACATAGATGTTTAGTCAAAGAGGGAGATCCCTGGAGTCGAATGATCGACTGGTAACTATTGGCCTTTCCTATGTCCAAATTAAGAACATCATCAACCATAATTGGAAGATTTTAAATAGTGGCTCAGATGTTACCCCGCTGGAACGTCCACTATATGCTTACAGGAAGAACAAGAACCTGAGATCAAACCTGGTGTGTACGTACCGAGAGGACAGGATAGAGACCCAAACCACCTTGAGTGGACAGAAAGCAACAGGTAACAACAAGTGCGGAAACTGCTGTATATGTGAGTTATGCATAGTAACCAAAACAGTAGTACACAATGATATCACACATACAATTACCACTCTGAACAATTGCCGGACAAAAAATGTGGTATACATGATTCTATGCCCATGCAATCAGGCATACATAGGTGAAACCGGTAGAGAAGTGAGGCTCAGAATAGGGGAACATAAGTCTGCCATAAACACCAACAAAGAAAATGCCCCACTTGTGTCCCATTGGAAAGAAAATGGACACACGACTAAAGACCTCAGATGGGTCATCCTGGAAAGAGTTAGAGAACTCACAAGATCAGGAGACAGCACTAAAAGACGAAAATTACAAGAACAATGGTACATGGTGAAATTTAACACCATCAGGAAAGGGTTAAATTCCAGGGAAGAGTGGGAGGCCCTCATTTAGGCAGCCTATTACAACGCGGGACCATCTCTCCACTCTCTGTAACAATAGCCCTATATTATAGAATGATAAGCTCCGATAGTAATAGAATCCCTATTAGCGAGGTTCTCCTTCAATTATAAATATATAGGAGACCAGGAATCGATATACCATACAGAGGGAAACTAACCAACACCTCTCTCTGACTGAAAGTGGTCTTATAAAATATAAAATGCAGAGGTGATGGTGCACTTAGCGAGGGAACAGGGCAAAGTGGCCCAATGGTCCAAATAACAACACTAGCCGGGTATTTATATGACACAAACATATGTGACCAGCCGTTTTTCCAACAGACTCAAATATAAACACATGTGTGACTGGGAACACATATACCAAACAGAGGGATAATATTCTTGATTAAATATTGTAATCAGACCGAAAGTAAGCGACCATAACACATAGGACACACCATTCCAAGATGGCGCCCGGAACGAGGAGATATAATAAGCCGGCCCATTGGTCTAAATAGTACCATAAAATGTGTCCGTGCGCAATGCTAAACTATCATTACAGCCGTCCACATGTTCGGACGCTCTGCTGTAATATCATCTGAGCTGTCTATACGCAATACCAGCAAGCGGAAACAAATACGGGGCGCAAAATTTAAAGTCCGAGCGCTGTACTCGCGAAACATAAACATACGCCGCTGAGACGAGTACGGACATTACATTTATGAAAAAGGAGCTCGCAATATGAGGAGAGGCAAATATATATTCAGCATTGAGTGGAGACAAAAATAAGGAATATGCAGGTTGAGCTTATGATCCACAGTGAGGCACCTAACCCCACTCCAAGATGGCGCCCACGCGCACATAGGTCTCGAAATCAATAGACCAGCGCGACCATGGCCAGGTGCAACCACTTTAGCAATTAGGGTGAGATATAAGGGCACACACCAGACACCACACATTAGATCGAGGAGACGAACGAGGCAGAAGCAGACACGCAGCGCTAATCTGGTAAGTGCAGCTAGTGCCTTTGAGAGAGAGGATTCCACTCTAGATATTACTAGTGATGAATAGGGCAGTATACCCTGAAAGTAAGTGTAATATGGGATAACTTTAACCCTATACCCTCTTGTAGCACAAAAGGGGTTAAAAATAATTGGGCACAATCCATTAATGGCCTTTAATAGAGACTGTGAGTCAGTCTTGAACATGAGTAATATGAGGCAAGCAAGCTACCCCCCCCCCCCGAGACTACACAACAGGGGCAACTAATAGGGAACTGTACATCATAGCCACAAATGAAGATAGAGGGGACTCATTAGCATTAAAAAGATGAGAGTATAAAGACATAGAGGAGTTATTTTAATCTCTCAGTGTCTGACTAAGTAAGAACAGAGGAGAGCGCAGAATAGTGTCCCAGTACTTAAAATAAAATGTAACATATGACTATCCAACACTTGTTTTCACTCTGCAGAACATATCCAGTTCATGAAAAGACTAAAGAAATAGTATGCCCGTTCTGTGAAGGTTTTAGAATTTTACCAGGTAAGACACCCCTACAAAAAAGGTACTAGACTTGACTAGACTTTATTATAGATGCAAGAGACTTGAATAAACGCCTGACAATTTCAGAGCGAGGAAACCCAAGACAAGGAACTCCTATCCGGAGAGAGAGGTAAACACATGACCCCGTAGTCTAGTTTATGAATTAGGGCATAGGATATCCCAACTCATTCCTAATACAAGTATGTGGTCACTCGACAGAATTCTTACCACTGATGCAAGAGACTTGAATATACGCCTGTCAAGCTCAAAGTTAGGAAAGCCAAGACAAGGAGCTCCTATCATAGGGGAGAGGTAACTATATAAATCTAGATACCCGTCCAGCAGTCAGGGTAAATATACACCCCAACTTATCCCTAACAAAAGTCTGTGATTCTTTAACAGAAGCCCACACTATTCCAGAAGTCAATGGACACTTAAAGCGGTCTACATCCTGATATGCCCCATACCTGATCTATAAGGTGAGAACACATATCTCATTATCCCCATAGATACCCTGACCCCCGGTGAATGAAATGGTCTTCCACATTGAAATAAAGACTCGGAGGGATTAAGATGGGACCTGGGTAGTGGGCACTATACGGAAAATTAAGTAACTGCATATCCAGGGTAAAATAAAAATAGTACATGGATACTTTGTGAACAAGTGTATGAACGCTCCGGAGTTACAGCAGTGGGCGACAGCTATAATACTGAGCCAAGCCAATGGCACAAGTCTGAATTAAATGTACAAGCGCCAGATTAGAGAGAGGAATGGCATTGATACTCCTGATGGGAAAGCTATATACTAGAGACCCATCCTCTAAAGAGAAGGAGAGAATAGAGTCTTTTGTATGATAATTGATTTTGCATATCTCTCCATATATATCCACAGATATGGTGGACCCATCCATTGCTTGAAACCCCAGAAAATAAGAAGTCCTGAGGAAGGTGCAACCAAATCCAGAGTACAGCACCGAAACGCGTCGACGCACTGTTTGTCTTTTTTGAATAGAATCCAATGAGGGCCGCATAAAACTGTAGATGGGTATTCCATTCCACCACTAGAGTTTTACAACAGCAAAACGGATTTAGGCCATTGGGTCGGGTAAATGATAGTGACCTAGACATCTGGTTGGCCACATAGAAATTCAGGGGTTTTTGTGACTATATGTAGTTTGTTGTCTATTTACAGTGAATATGCTTTGAATGTGTCTTTGTTTATCATTTATAGCTATATTACGTTTGTGAAATATTGTTGAATATTATGGTTTATTTTTAACCCTCCAAAGTATCTTCTTACTTGGATTTTAAATTGTGATGCAAAAAGTATATGAATTTATTCTGTTTTTTATTGTATAATTGATTGTTATTTTAATAAAAATAGACTGTAAACGATTCTATTTCAGTGTGGAAAACCTATTTCTGTGTTAGTTTAATACTCATTGCAGTCTGTGACCTTTTCTTTGCACATAGGAAAGGCCAATAGTTACCAGTCGATCATTCGACTCCAGGGATCTCCCTCTTTGACTAACTGTCTTTCTACCCTGTTCCCTGGTGAAGTGGGGTACCCTCTCCTTTCTGAAACCAGTTAAGTACAGCCCTGTGCTGGAGAGTTTAGGTTTTTTGTGCAGACTATCACGGTTTTTTCCTAATCCAATAAAACAGTATAGTCCTTTTCCAATCATCCAATGGACACACTAAAGACATTTGGCTTTAGTGAAGAGCAACTCAACAAAATATTGAGCTCCAATAGAGGCAGCAATAGTATTACAGTAATCCCCAATGGGGGAGAAAAATGGAATCAACTAATTAACCTAAAAAAGAAGATCATTAGAACGGAACTGCATGCCGATTTTATGACGCAGTATGTGAGGGCAGGGAAGATACCAATAGGTCTCCAAATACGTAATGAGCCAGGGTTATTTGTAGACAATCCAAAGTTCCTGGAAACATGGACTTTCATCTGTAATAGGTGCAGCAGGGACCTAATGCTCCTTATTATCGAAACCGCTCAAACCACGGTCTTGATAGAAATAAAAGAGATGGAGGAATTAGAGAAGGCTCTGTTGGACAGCAATATAGTAGAAGAGGCAAAAAAAAGGTTGGAAGAGATAAACCAAGATATGAAGGGATATTGTGAATACCTAACTAATAAGAAAACTCAAAAACTCAGAAAA
This sequence comes from Lissotriton vulgaris, assembly GCF_964263255.1. Taxonomy (NCBI): domain Eukaryota; kingdom Metazoa; phylum Chordata; class Amphibia; order Caudata; family Salamandridae; genus Lissotriton; species Lissotriton vulgaris. The sequence goes on along the minus strand of NC_141687.1, from coordinate 1,327,181,477 downwards.
GACATAAACAAATTTAGCCAGGAGGTGGTTTATCCATTCTTGAGGAAGGACTACTATACTGAGAAGGCAGAATATAATAGGAATGAGGGACCCAGACCTAGATTCCAACCCAGATTTCAACCTAGGAGACCCAGGCATGTACATTTCTCAGGCACATCTGAAAGCAGTATCGAGGAGGAGGAACTATGCAGAGAAGAGGGAGAATACACAGGACCCAACAGGGAGTATGAAACCCCTTTTTTAGATCAACGCCCACAGAAAAGCAGAGGGAGCTTTCGGGGCAGAGGGAGAGGACAATACCCGAGGAGAACAGCTCCCAGAGAGCAGGACCAGGAATACCAACAGACCCCGGCCCCTCAAGAGTACAAGAGAACCAGAAACAAAGTGTACTGGCACTAGATAGGACACCCATCATAAATCTAAGTAACAGAGCACTTACACAAACAGAACAGCAAGTGCTAGGGATGGGTTTTAACTTTGTACCAACCACGGGCGTAAACAAATTTCAATTGGAAAAGGACCTGAGGGCCTTCTTCCGCAAAATACGCCTACGCCGTTTCTTTGAAAATAGACCTGTGAGAGAGCAACCCCAGGATTCAGGTTTGAGATCGAAATCAACTTTTACCCCAAGTCTAGGAATGGTTGACAAGAACTTAGAGACCTTTGAGTCAATTGTAAAAATAGAAATAGGTATCCTACTGGAGAAAAAGCACTTCCAACAGCACAACATCAGTAAAGCTCAGAGAGAGGCTATTAAATCCCTGTCAGATGACAGTAGTATAACTATAAAACCCGCAGATAAGGGGGGAGGAGTAGTTGTATTTGATACATCAGATTATGATCAAAGAGCACTCGAACTCCTTTCCAACGAATTACACTATTCAAGAGTCTCACAAATGAGACTAAAGAAACTGCAAAAAGATGTAGAGACACTACTACATAAAGCCCTAGAGGAGAATAAAATCACTGAGGAGGAATGGAAATTCCTCAATAATACCAACCCAAAAACCCCGGCGTTCTACGGACTACCCAAGGTCCACAAGAGTCTAAATAACCCTCCGTTGGGACCAATAGTAGCATCAATTGACTCCTTGTTGGAACCCTTGAGCCAGTACGCTGATAGATTCCTCAAGCCCCTAGTAGCAGAACAGAAATCATATATCCGCGATACGGCCGATATGATAGCCAAAGTGGAAGGGATCCCCTTTGATGAAAGAAATGAACTGATGGTGACTCTCGATGTAGAGTCACTCTACACCAACATACCACAAAGGGACACCATTGTGGCAGTCAAGAACCTCCTAGAAGAGACAGAGATACGAGGTGGCAATAAAGAGTTCATTGTCCAATGTGTATCGATGGTCCTACTTAACAACATTTTTCTCTTCAAAAAGGACCTCTATATACAGAAGAAGGGGACCAGTATGGGCGCAACCTGCGCGCCAAGTCTGGCCTGCATATACGTGAGCCTGTTTGAGAACAGACACGTGTACAATGAAGTGAGCCCATTTTTTGAAAATATCCGAAATTGGGCTCGCTTCATTGACGACATATTCTTCATATGGCAGGGACCGGTAGAGCTATTGGAAGAATTCCTCAGCTGGCTCAACCTAGGGGATCCTAACCTTAAATTTACAGCAACACACAGCAGGTCCAAGGTTAATTTCCTGGACATATGTATTAAGAGCCATGACCAACAGCTGAAGGTGGAACTGTACAAGAAAGAGTCCGATAGGAATACAATCTTACACTACTCTAGCTATCACCCCAAGAGCCAGAAAGACTCGATACCTTTTGGTGAGTTTCTCCGTCTTAGGAGAAATTGTACGGACTTAGCAGATTTCCACAAACACGCCCAAGAGATGAAGAAGAAATTTAAGGACCGAGGCTATCCCAAAAAATTGATTAATCATTCACTCAAGAGAGCACAATGCTACAATAGGGACTGCCTTATCAAAAAGGCAGATAATAAAAAGACGCAGGATAAAATAGTGATGGTGAGCCAACATTCAGTTATAGCCAACCAAATTAAGAACATCATCAACCATAATTGGAAGATTTTAAATAGTGGCTCAGATGTTACCCCGCTGGAACGTCCACTATATGCTTACAGGAAGAACAAGAACCTGAGATCAAACCTGGTGTGTACGTACCGAGAGGACAGGATAGAGACCCAAACCACCTTGAGTGGACAGAAAGCAACAGGTAACAACAAGTGCGGAAACTGCTGTATATGTGAGTTATGCATAGTAACCAAAACAGTAGTACACAATGATATCACACATACAATTACCACTCTGAACAATTGCCGGACAAAAAATGTGGTATACATGATTCTATGCCCATGCAATCAGGCATACATAGGTGAAACCGGTAGAGAAGTGAGGCTCAGAATAGGGGAACATAAGTCTGCCATAAACACCAACAAAGAAAATGCCCCACTTGTGTCCCATTGGAAAGAAAATGGACACACGACTAAAGACCTCAGATGGGTCATCCTGGAAAGAGTTAGAGAACTCACAAGATCAGGAGACAGCACTAAAAGACGAAAATTACAAGAACAATGGTACATGGTGAAATTTAACACCATCAGGAAAGGGTTAAATTCCAGGGAAGAGTGGGAGGCCCTCATTTAGGCAGCCTATTACAACGCGGGACCATCTCTCCACTCTCTGTAACAATAGCCCTATATTATAGAATGATAAGCTCCGATAGTAATAGAATCCCTATTAGCGAGGTTCTCCTTCAATTATAAATATATAGGAGACCAGGAATCGATATACCATACAGAGGGAAACTAACCAACACCTCTCTCTGACTGAAAGTGGTCTTATAAAATATAAAATGCAGAGGTGATGGTGCACTTAGCGAGGGAACAGGGCAAAGTGGCCCAATGGTCCAAATAACAACACTAGCCGGGTATTTATATGACACAAACATATGTGACCAGCCGTTTTTCCAACAGACTCAAATATAAACACATGTGTGACTGGGAACACATATACCAAACAGAGGGATAATATTCTTGATTAAATATTGTAATCAGACCGAAAGTAAGCGACCATAACACATAGGACACACCATTCCAAGATGGCGCCCGGAACGAGGAGATATAATAAGCCGGCCCATTGGTCTAAATAGTACCATAAAATGTGTCCGTGCGCAATGCTAAACTATCATTACAGCCGTCCACATGTTCGGACGCTCTGCTGTAATATCATCTGAGCTGTCTATACGCAATACCAGCAAGCGGAAACAAATACGGGGCGCAAAATTTAAAGTCCGAGCGCTGTACTCGCGAAACATAAACATACGCCGCTGAGACGAGTACGGACATTACATTTATGAAAAAGGAGCTCGCAATATGAGGAGAGGCAAATATATATTCAGCATTGAGTGGAGACAAAAATAAGGAATATGCAGGTTGAGCTTATGATCCACAGTGAGGCACCTAACCCCACTCCAAGATGGCGCCCACGCGCACATAGGTCTCGAAATCAATAGACCAGCGCGACCATGGCCAGGTGCAACCACTTTAGCAATTAGGGTGAGATATAAGGGCACACACCAGACACCACACATTAGATCGAGGAGACGAACGAGGCAGAAGCAGACACGCAGCGCTAATCTGGTAAGTGCAGCTAGTGCCTTTGAGAGAGAGGATTCCACTCTAGATATTACTAGTGATGAATAGGGCAGTATACCCTGAAAGTAAGTGTAATATGGGATAACTTTAACCCTATACCCTCTTGTAGCACAAAAGGGGTTAAAAATAATTGGGCACAATCCATTAATGGCCTTTAATAGAGACTGTGAGTCAGTCTTGAACATGAGTAATATGAGGCAAGCAAGCTACCCCCCCCCCCCGAGACTACACAACAGGGGCAACTAATAGGGAACTGTACATCATAGCCACAAATGAAGATAGAGGGGACTCATTAGCATTAAAAAGATGAGAGTATAAAGACATAGAGGAGTTATTTTAATCTCTCAGTGTCTGACTAAGTAAGAACAGAGGAGAGCGCAGAATAGTGTCCCAGTACTTAAAATAAAATGTAACATATGACTATCCAACACTTGTTTTCACTCTGCAGAACATATCCAGTTCATGAAAAGACTAAAGAAATAGTATGCCCGTTCTGTGAAGGTTTTAGAATTTTACCAGGTAAGACACCCCTACAAAAAAGGTACTAGACTTGACCAATGTGATCCTAAGACAAAATAAAGTGAGATTACGTATTTTATTATAGATGCAAGAGACTTGAATAAACGCCTGACAATTTCAGAGCGAGGAAACCCAAGACAAGGAACTCCTATCCGGAGAGAGAGGTAAACACATGACCCCGTAGTCTAGTTTATGAATTAGGGCATAGGATATCCCAACTCATTCCTAATACAAGTATGTGGTCACTCGACAGAATTCTTACCACTGATGCAAGAGACTTGAATATACGCCTGTCAAGCTCAAAGTTAGGAAAGCCAAGACAAGGAGCTCCTATCATAGGGGAGAGGTAACTATATAAATCTAGATACCCGTCCAGCAGTCAGGGTAAATATACACCCCAACTTATCCCTAACAAAAGTCTGTGATTCTTTAACAGAAGCCCACACTATTCCAGAAGTCAATGGACACTTAAAGCGGTCTACATCCTGATATGCCCCATACCTGATCTATAAGGTGAGAACACATATCTCATTATCCCCATAGATACCCTGACCCCCGGTGAATGAAATGGTCTTCCACATTGAAATAAAGACTCGGAGGGATTAAGATGGGACCTGGGTAGTGGGCACTATACGGAAAATTAAGTAACTGCATATCCAGGGTAAAATAAAAATAGTACATGGATACTTTGTGAACAAGTGTATGAACGCTCCGGAGTTACAGCAGTGGGCGACAGCTATAATACTGAGCCAAGCCAATGGCACAAGTCTGAATTAAATGTACAAGCGCCAGATTAGAGAGAGGAATGGCATTGATACTCCTGATGGGAAAGCTATATACTAGAGACCCATCCTCTAAAGAGAAGGAGAGAATAGAGTCTTTTGTATGATAATTGATTTTGCATATCTCTCCATATATATCCACAGATATGGTGGACCCATCCATTGCTTGAAACCCCAGAAAATAAGAAGTCCTGAGGAAGGTGCAACCAAATCCAGAGTACAGCACCGAAACGCGTCGACGCACTGTTTGTCTTTTTTGAATAGAATCCAATGAGGGCCGCATAAAACTGTAGATGGGTATTCCATTCCACCACTAGAGTTTTACAACAGCAAAACGGATTTAGGCCATTGGGTCGGGTAAATGATAGTGACCTAGACATCTGGTTGGCCACATAGAAATTCAGGGGTTTTTGTGACTATATGTAGTTTGTTGTCTATTTACAGTGAATATGCTTTGAATGTGTCTTTGTTTATCATTTATAGCTATATTACGTTTGTGAAATATTGTTGAATATTATGGTTTATTTTTAACCCTCCAAAGTATCTTCTTACTTGGATTTTAAATTGTGATGCAAAAAGTATATGAATTTATTCTGTTTTTTATTGTATAATTGATTGTTATTTTAATAAAAATAGACTGTAAACGATTCTATTTCAGTGTGGAAAACCTATTTCTGTGTTAGTTTAATACTCATTGCAGTCTGTGACCTTTTCTTTGCACATAGGAAAGGCCAATAGTTACCAGTCGATCATTCGACTCCAGGGATCTCCCTCTTTGACTAACTGTCTTTCTACCCTGTTCCCTGGTGAAGTGGGGTACCCTCTCCTTTCTGAAACCAGAAAAACATAGATGTGCCATATATCCCGTGTCTCAGTACCATACTTTAAAGATATCATTTTAGTCCCAGAGTCGAAAAAGATAATGAATTCGTGAGTATGACATCAGTTTAAGGAAATTAACATAGTCTTGTCAATTTGGAGCGTTAATTGAACCTGACCAGCATCCTGAAAGATAGTAGTGCACACCAAGGTAAGTAGGAGTAACACATCCTCTTTATTCCACCTCAGGCAACTCTCCATCAACTGCCATTTCCACAAGGATCCTCTTCACTTTCCAGCATCTCTCACACTGACCTTAACCCCTTCCATGCTGGTGACGAACCCCAGCCGTCATGCACTACGGTGCTCGTGTGCTGATGACGGCTGGGGTTCGTCATGGCCCGCCCGTGTTCGGCCGGCGGCCGCACACGGGAAAAATCGCGGCAGCATCGAAGGGGTTAATGGTGACATCAGAGTATCAGTGCAGATGCCACGCCTTCCCTTTTTTCTTTAAAGAAAAAGTACAAACACCATACGTCAAATTATAAAAATAAAACTTACTACCAAATACTACAAAGATATTTCATACAAATTCTTTCAAAAAATTATAGTGATTCTCTTGGAGAGTAAAGGGCTAGAAGGACTGAACTCATGGGACAAAGCAGTTACCAAATTTCAAATGGGGTTGTTTATTATTGAATGTAGAAGTACTCTTCTCAGTAGTGGAGTTTGATTCATTCAGCTACTTTAATTAGATTCCAGATCCTACCATCCGCCACCTTCACTGCTTTTTTGAAAATCTTAACTAGCCTCTTTGGGTCAGAGAACTTAGACCAATGTTTTGAACCAAGCGGGGCAAGTATTTTCATTCAATCCCAAATACCACCCACCTTTTTATGTCTTTTTTAAACTTTCCTATCATCAAACTAGTACATTTAGTGTTTTCTTCACTCATCATTCACTGACACACTCATCCAAACTTTGTTTCTTTGCACCCTTTCAGCAGCTAACGTAGAGTTTGATTTCCTTCCCCTAAACAACTGAAAAGGTAGTAGCATGCAGAGCTAGTCTATATGCTTCCAAATAGGCTTGAACTTCCCGCTTCTAATCAAGCCCACAAGATTTAGGAATTTAGTTTTCTTCTTTTAAGGTTTTGTTAAATCTCCCTTCCACGACAATAGCTTGTGCGTGACAGAGAGGCAACCTCGTCTGAATAATGCCGTAATAACCCAAGCACGTTTTACTTCATAAGAACAAATTGAACTCTATTGTCTATCATCATATTATTTGGGATGCTTTCTCATTTTAAAAGAATTTCAAGAAAATGTATAACTGTCCCCAGCATTTCTAGACAACAAGACTTGACTGTTTAAAACATTTAATGTATGACATTTTAAGTCATGCTAAGGGAAGGAAACTAATCACAATTAATTTATGTGCAAAATAACAGAATGTTGTAATATTTCTCCCTTCTTTTTTGTCATATTTGTCTTCCATTAGTGTATTGTGTTAGTATTGTTTCTTGTTTTTGCTGTCTCGTTATTTGTGGGTATTTATTTGTGGAATGAATGTATTGAAAGGTGCCAGGGCGTTGAATTTCGGTATTAGTGTGGTGGGCTCCACTGTGCCTAGATGTATAGTAATTCGTCTTTTTGCTACTTAAGGACTTTTGGAATGTGTTGTATTGTGATATATATATATATTTATTTTTTTATACGATGACTACAATAAACAATCTATATTTTTGATAAACTCTGGATGATGACACTGATGATTCTCTACATGTCTGAGTAATCTCATTGTGGTAGATACATATAGGTAGAAACAAGATATCCCTTGGTTATTCCCCAAACAGTGCAAAAAAGCTCTACTTACATTAGAGTAACAAATTCCAACAAATAAAACTCAACAGCCCATGTAATAGAACTAAAGATACAATCTTAAATTCCAAAGGTTTTTTTTATCACCAAAATATATTTTATTTTTAAAAAGCAAGTTCATATATCACAAACATATCATAAAAACAACCACAATAGCTATCTATCTCTAATTCCTATACACTTGCACATGTTGCCTTTGCCAGTGTGTCTGTGACAGGAGAACCGCTTTCGGCTCCGTTAATCTATGCAATTCAGTACGTAGAGGTGCAAGGCATGAGCAGATATCACTATTTTGCAGCTCCTGTCCTTGAATGAAGATGGCGGTAATGTCTTTATATAGAGAGTATCTAAATTCAAACACTGAAATTTGTTGTAAATCAAGATAATAATACACAACTGAGAGGGAGCGACAAAATAATTCTTTATTAAGCTGAGGGGCAAAACGCTTAAGCCACATCAATCGAACTCATCAGATAATCTGGAAGAATGCAATAATTAATTGAGAGAATGGGCTGGAAGAACGTTATGTGGATGAAGTGACTATATGCATTCTCTGATTTTAATAAGGATTCATGTCAAGGGCAACTCTACAGTGCAATAAAAAGAGACTTATACTAATTGTCTTGAAAAAGATGGGACATCAATAGAACCATCGAAACGCGTTGACACACCGCTTACATATTTCGTGGAAGTAATTGGTTTCGTAGACACTGAAAGAATATATTGTATCCAGGCGTAGTTACATCATTGTTCCAACGAATATGTTCTGTCAATGACAAAACATATTGTCTTTTCTTTTCTCTCTTGGGGGGTATGTGATGTACTGTTGTATTAACTATAACATGTATTGATTAAAAACATTTTTTACAAGTGTATAGGAATTAGAGATAGATAAATATTGTGATTATTTTTATGATATGTTTGTGATATATGAACTTGCTTTTTAAAGATAAAATATATTTTGGTGATTAAAAAAAGAAACCTTTGGATTTCAAGATCTTATCTTTAGTTCTATTACATGGGCTGGTTGGGGAATAACCAAGGAATATTTTGTTTCTATCTATCAGTAGCACCCCATTCCCTTGGTGAGGCATAAAGGGTCCCTCTCTTTTTTACATACGTAGATACATATATACACACTATTACTCTATGATGACTTGGTAAGCATCTTTGAAATATGGCGAGATACTCCACCAACTGAATCTTTTTCAGGCAGTTTGTTTGTCTCTTTTGGTATACCCAAAGACAGGTCAGCAACACATCCTAAATCCGGACAGCTTAAAAAAGATACACTACTAAAAATAAATAGGGAGCCGAGATCTCACCTTCTAAATGATGAACCAAACCCATGGCAGGCTCTTGCCAAGGCCCATCAGGTAAATTTCTAAACACCAAAGTAGGAGTTCTTGTTTTCTGAATTTTGTCACTATCCATTTACTGATGACATTATCTAATGTTCCTTTCCACTTCTAAAACAAAAACAGGCTACCAAAAATCAGAGCAAATTCTTGCCCTTTGACTTTACCCGAATGTCCTTCATGACCAATGTCAAAGATTTTTTTATCAAGCTATCTAATCTACCAAATGGTACCAACCTGTCCCACCCCATATAAAAAATTCAAAGATAATTCATCCGTGACAATCCAATACTGCTGGGTCGAATAACACACCATCCTCTGATTCAGCCCGTCCTCACTCTGATATTTACAGTACATAGCTAAAATGTAATCCTGATCAGGTTCCATTTCCACCCAACCTACAATGGAATTCCACTCATAATACAAGACATATTCAGTAGTCCACACATCACCTACACATCTAGCATTATCTTCATCCACCTTCATAAGTATAAAGAGGCAATCTGCTGCACTAGTATCTACATCTGGAATACCCTGTACCGAAAAAATATATTCTTGAAGTTATACAACCCACTTATATGTTCTGGCTGGAACCATATCTAAGGCTTTTTTTCAAACAGTTCCAAGAAAGGCTTGCGATCTATCTCCACAGAAATAGAACCCCTCAAAAAGTATCTGAATTGTTTTGCAGCATAAATCACAGCCAAAACTTCTTTTTCAATTACATGTTAATTCTTCTCTGCTCCTTTTAAAGTTCTAGAGGCATAGGCACCAAGCCTTTCCTCTACTTCACCATCGCTTTGTTCGCCCTAAGTTGACAGGGTATGCCCAGATGTGGGTCCCTTGCTCACTTTGCCACTGGATTCAAGATAGTCTGGCTGATGAGGGTTATGTACCTGAAACCGGTCCCAGAACTTTTGTTTCCGGTCCTGGAAATACATGGCTTGGCAGTTCGGGCTGGACTGTTCCCATGAGGCACAGAGTCAGACTGATTTGAATATGGCCATGCCTGAACTGGGGTGGTGGAGTGAGCTAAAGAATGATGATGGATTAAACCCAGATCAGTTGACTGGGGTGAGTGTTTGATTTGCTCTAACGCTCAGTCCATCATCCCCTTTGGTATCGCTTAGTTTGCTCTAAGTTGGCAGGGTATGCATAGACGTGGGTCCCTTGCTCACTTTGCCACTGGATTCAACCTAGCCAGGCTGATGAGGGTTATGAATCCGAAACCGGTCCCAGGATGCTTGTTTCCGGCCCAGGGAAGACATGGCTTGGCAGTTCGGGCTGGACTGTTCCCATGAGGCACATGGTCAGACTGATTTGCATATGGCCATGTCTGAACTGGGGTGGTGGAGTGAGCTAAAGAATGATGATGGATTAAACCCAGATCAGTTGACTGGGGTGAGTGTTTGATTTGCTCCAACGCTCCATCCATCATCCCCTTTGGTATCGATTTGTTCGCCCTAAGTTGGCAGGGTATGCCCAGACATGGGTCCCTTGCTCACTTTGCCACTGGACTCAAGGTAGCCTAGTTGATGATGGTTATGAACCCAAAACCGGTCCCAGGATGCTTGTTTCCGGTCCAGGGAAGACATGGCTTGGCATTTCGGGCTGGACTCTTCCCATGAGGCACAGGGTCAGACTGATTTGCATATGGCCATGTCTGAACTGGGGTGGTGGAGTGAGTTAAAGAATGATGATGGATTAAACCCAGATCAGTTGACTGGGGGTGAGTGTTTGATTTGCTCTAACGCTCCGTCCATCATCTCCTTTGGTTTATTTTTGTTCACCCTAAGTTGGCAGGGTATGCCCGGACGTGGGTCCCTTGCTCACTTTGCCACTGGCTTCAAGATAGCCTGGCTGATAAGGATTATGAACCCAAAACTGGTCCCAGGAAGCTTGTTTCTGGTCCAGGGAAGACATGGCTTGGTAGTTCGGGCTGGACTGTTCCCATGTGGCACAGGGTCAGACTAATTTGCATATGGCCATGTCTGAACTAGGGTGGTGGAGTGAGCTAAAGAATGATGATGGATTAAACCCAGATCAGTTGACTGGGGGTAAGACCTTTACTGCTTGTATCTGTTATTTTTCTGGTCTATTTTCCTGAAATATATGACTTTAATCCAGAGCACTTCTAATTTTAATTTTACAACTTCAAACTCCAACATACACTCTTGGGCCCACTTTGCTCCCTTATTACATAGTACTCTTATTTGTTTGTTTTTGTCAGAGAGATTGAGCAAGAAACAGCTACAAAATTCAACCATCGCATTAAATGAGAGTACTTTTTCCTGGTTACAAGGTGTAGAACATTGTAAATGGTGTTTACTCAAGCTTGCTTTGGTTTTACTCCCATGATAGATATAGTGTGACCAAAAACTAATATCGCTTCTCTCCCAAACAAACACTTGTCAGCATTCAAAGTAAGACCAAAGATCCAAAAATCAGAGCATCATCCTGAAAACAAAGCATACCATTAATATTATCCGACATAGACTTTATTATTCTTTGAAAAACCAAAGCAGCTGAAGCAAGAACAAACAACATTCTTAGAAATGTGAAATACCTGGTAGGTGTTAAAAAGCTAGCAAGTTCTTTAGAACCATGATGCAATTTCTTTCAATGTTAAGCAGATACCAAATTCAAGGTAGTGAAGAATGTGGCATCTGCTACTGTAGACAACATTTCTATGACATTTGCTAGAGGAAACTGGTCCACTATAATTTCTTTATTTAGTGCCCTTAAATCGACAGTCAGGTTGACCTATTAGCCTTGCTACCTACAACATCAGGAGCCAAACACTCTGTAGGCTCTATGGGCGTTATTACCACCCTTTGCTGCAATCTTTCCAACTTTTGACACACAGCATCATGAACACCTAAAAGCATCCTTCTTACTTTTGCAACCACTGGAACTGCATTTGTCTAAGTTTAATGTGGTGTACATATTTTTCTTCACGCAAACTAATGTGTAGTAATCTGCGTCTTACATAATGCATCTTTATTGACCTTGTTCTCTGTCTGATGCTCTGACCATATGATGTCATTTGGAATGTGGGGAATGTTGGGACTGGTGAGTGAGCAGTTGGAGAAGATGGGCTGAGCAGCCAGGAGGCAGCTCCTGGTGGGGCGTATATTGGAGCTTATTAAGTTGTAACTTGAAGAATAAACTACCAACTACACAAGCTGTCTACTAGACGTCATTGATTATTACACTGGCGACAATTTAAAAAGGAGAAGAACTTACGCCTGGAGAAAAGAAGAATATTTGGCAGCTACTGGAGCTGAAGGTACTAATATTACTAAAGACATTGAACTATTTAGGCTATCTGGCACCCGCCCCACCAGCGACCCTGACAACGGTCGCCCTAAATAATTTTAGGTGCCAGATCCACTTGTGGATCTGCAGGCCTTTTTTAAAACTGTGAAGCCCAATGAAGAGGTATGTGCTAAATCAACCTCAAATTGTCACGAACGCTGAATGGGTGTGGAGCGCTGTTTTGAAATGTACTGTGATGTAGTGATGTCGGGTGCACACACCGAGCCCCGGTAGGGGCGAAGGTCATGCCCCGGTGTTGAATTCTCACAAGGCTCCGGTGTGCCCTGAGAACAAATGTGGAGAAAACTGCAGTCAACACCAATTTACAGTTTCAACTGTGAGCAATGATCTATTAACTGATGACGTCCAGTTAAACTGCAGTAAGCCCCAATGTGTGGTGATTATACTTTCTGAAAGTATGCCATGGGAAAAGGCTAATTAAGACAATAATGAAGTGAGTGCCTCGAATGTGATCACAGAACTTGGGAGTTGCGCAATGGTTTGAAGGAAAATTAAATGCTTGTTAATATTACGTGGAGTGAGTTATGACAGTTATCATTCAAATGCCTCCGGAGCCAACATAAAGGACACATGCTTGTCGCATGCTGCTTACCGAACTTGAGAACCTCCATGCTGTCCAAGCTTCGTGTTATGGAGAGGTGCATGCTGTTGCTGCAAGCCATCCGGCGCACCGTCACAACGCATCACGCCATCTTTGGATTGTAGTCTACGGGCCTTTGCACAGTCTATTGTAACTGTGCAGTGTGTGCCACCCACGACTGATGTCTCCATGGTATTGAAACGGAATTGCAAGAAGGCCCCAGTTTGTTGTCGTGTCTCTGTGCTCTGTAGCTGACCTGGATTGCCATCAAAGTTAATTTCGTGAGTCAAGTACTGGTGCTAAAGATGATTTTAATGTGAGGGTTGCCATGAGAATCGCTGCCTGAAGATCGTCACATGTACTGTTATTTACACTAATTGTAAACTACATAGTACCGAGAATGTCGCTTTGGAAAACTTCGAACTAGTGCAACACCACCATCTTCTGGCTATGGAGCGCAATTGCACCAAGAAAAGAAATTAACTAGTTCACTCAGAGAGAAAGGGGAATTTAAAACTGGAACAGTAATGAAATATTGCTATAAGGAGTTAGAGTGTGGGTCAAATGAAATGAGAAACCCAGAACTGTACTGTGTGAGAGGATTGTTAAGTATTAAGTGACTCACTTGTTTGTTGTGATGCATGTGATGACTGCTAAGTTACTCTGCTTTTTATTTGCAACGTGTTATATTCTATATTGATACTCAATGTGTATTTTCATTTTATAGTATTATTATATGGAGGTGGATTCCCCCTTTACAAATATTTGGGAGGGGACTGCGAGTGTGTTGTTTATAGGGAGGTGGATTCCCCCTTTACCATTATTTGGGAGGTTACTGCGTGTGTGTGGTTTATAGGGAGGTGGATTCCCCCTTTACAAATATTTGGGAGGTTACAAATATTTGGGAGGTTACTGCGAGTGTGTGGTTTATAGGGAGGTGGATTCCCCCTTTACAATTATTTGGGTGGTTACTGCGAGTGTGTGGTTTATAGGGAGGTGGATTCCCTCTTTACAATGATTTGGGAGGTTACTGTGAGTGTGGTTTTTAGGGTGATGTTAAAGTCTGATCTGATATTTAATGTCACAGGGAAGGGTTTTCCTTTATTACAGTGTTTTGTAAAGTTACTGGTAGTGTGTGGGAATGCAGTATGTTAACAGATTAGTATTGTGAGAGTGGGAGTCCCTGAACGTGCTAAAGTAGGGGTAAGTGTATGTTATATCACAGTGCGTGCAGTAGAGGGCATGTGATATTTCCTGGTCCCGCTATTTGTTTACATTTATGATTACTATTTTACTGTTTATTACTTGCATTGTTATTACTGCATTACTATTATTACATTTTACATCATAATCATTATTATTAGTACGGTGTTCTATTACGTTTATTTCTGGAATGTTGACCTATATGTGTATATTATTGGATTTTGTTAATTATTATAAAGGGGAAGATGTGCAGTAATCTGCTTCTTATGTAATGCATCTTCCTTGCCATTGTTCTCTGTCTGATGCTCTGGCCATATGATGTCATTTGGAATGTGGGGAATGTTGGGACTGGTGAGAGAGCAGTTGGAGAAGATGGGGCGAATATAGGAACTTATTAAGCTGTAACTTGAAGAATAAACGACCAACTACAAAAGCGGTCTACCAGACTTCATTGATTATTACATAACTCTTTAGTGAAAACCTCAGGAAACAACGATGAAAAATAAGCACACTCATTCTCCACCTGAGAACACATGCCTGAGGTTGAGCATAAGGATCTAGACAGATTCCAAGATCTTTCTGATGGGGCCACCCTTAAATACTATACTCCTTGACATCCACATAAATCTAACCTAATGCCTGACATTCATCTTATACAATTTAGTTTTGTTAATTAACGTTTTCCAAAATAATGCTCAGATAGGACCAAGAATCCAACAAGATTTCCACCAGCTCATCATTCTACAGCGCCACTTTAGTACGGTAATCTAGGTTTGTGTTGCCAACTCACCCTACAATGTTTTCCATCACTTCCTTCACCATATTATTTTCATATACCTTATTAGAGCTCGTACAACATTTATGAAATTTTCCTGTCCATCGACATCTGTTACAAGTCACTATCATTCCTGAAAACTCATCACTAGTGGCAATTATTTTTGTAATTTGATGTACGGTATTTGTACTTTTTCTTCAAACAAAAAAAGTTAATGATCTGTGGTATCTGCATGATACACTGATGTCCCCATTGAGGTTACATTGTCAAATGTTCTGGAGGGAACCTTGTGGAAATGATAGTTGGAGATGTGGCTGAGGATGGATAAAGTGGACATGCTGCTAATACTACCTTGGTGTGGGGTGCTATCTTTCAGGATGCTGGTCAAAGACAGGATTCATACTCATGGTAAAATACTCTGGAATTAATGATTTTCAAAGCAAGTTCTTTTTCAAGTGTTAACTGATTGAATACTATTCTTGAAATCAACCTAAAAAGATCAAACAATGGTTACAGTAAAAAGGTAAATGTCCTTCTTGCTAACTAATACTAGCAAAGTATAACGTTCTGCATATTACTGCACCATACTCAACACTGTTGAAGCCAACATTGTCCTTCTGGAACATCACCATTAAACAGCGAACTTGTGTGTCTTGCAACTCAGTTTCAGCTCCATCTGGAGGGTGGGCTGAGTAGTGCTAGCAAACCTTTACACCCCCTTAATGAGAAGGGTTAAAAAGTAAGGATCATCGAGACATAACAAAGTTCGAGCCCAGTCTTAGGGAGGGAATCTAGTAATTAAGATGAAGCAGAACCAGTCAAAGACGTTCAACTAACTCCAAGAGCAAGTGTTAGAGGGGTGCATTCTTAATGCTGCTGAGTGACGAACGGGGGGTCATTTTGGATAGGATCTGAATTAGCATCCTAATGGTGAATGGGTTATAGCTATGCCCCTTTCGCTAGCATTGAAAATGTACAGCGTTTCATCTGGCGTTTCAAATATTGTGGGTTTTAAATGACTTACCCTGTGTGTCATATAGGAATTACTAAATGTCTTTGTCTGCTATGGACGACTTATTGACTGATGTATTCATCTGTGAGTTAGCATCAGCTCAAAAGGAGACATGCAGTAAATAAAAAAAACATACATCCATTTTGCCATGGTAAATAACTGCAGACATAGCATGCCTCACATGTAGGAGCTTCTGAAGAATGGGGCATAAAAATGATTTAGTGTGTGGGAGATTTGGGCTCCCAGCTTCTGTTGATGGGACTCCAACTTTGTTTATGGGGATACTCGATAATTAAAGCAGTTACAATACACACTTAGAAAAAAAATTAATCAACGGCTACATGCCTCAACTCTCATCCAGTACCACAGGGTCAAACGTATTCCCAGAGGACTACACATAGCACTAAAACCAATGTTATTCAAATTTAACAAACCCTTTATGATTAAATGGTATGCCATATTGAACAAGTGTTCACTAGATCTGATACTTTTAATTGCAGAGGAACTATCTGATATACTTAAGGAATTAGCCACGGAAATTCAGGATTTAAAAACTAATTTAGGAACAAGGATGACCACAGAGGAATTGGACAAAACTCTCAAGGAGGTTAAACAACTATTAGAACAACATGAGAAGGAGGTGAATGAACGTAAATGACGAAAATTTCGTAAAGACACGATTGATTATAAACTGATGAAGTTTATACATGGGCGGAGGTATATGCGCAAAGACTTCCATACAAAAAAAACACAAGCTTCAACCTCTGAAGAAAGTATTGCAACCGAACAGGACACCTTACCATCTAGGCCTCCTATCACTGTTCAGTTAAGAACTCCAGAGGAAGCAACCACCAGTGGGACATCGAAGCAGGCTTTTTTACAGACGAGCAACCATCCACCGGAAGGAACAGATGGAGAAAAAATAAACGAATCAGAAGGGGACAAGGTTAAAAAAAAAAAAAGGGGGAGCAGACGGAATCGGTAGAAGACTTGGTTATGAATGTTTCAAGTATCACATTATCATCAAGCAAACAACGTATTTTGAACAAAGGCATGTCCTTTGTTCCAACTTACCATACGAAGGCTCTAGAATCAGAAATTGCCCTGTTCAAATTTATGCGAAAGCTTAGACTTCGATGGTCTTTTCACCACATACCTCAAGAACCATTGATTTCAAGACCAAAAAAAGTGTTCAAGCCCAAAAGTACTTTCATATCACCAGTTTCTCATAAAACACTTGACCTGTTTGAATTACTGGTCAAAAAGGACTTGATTCACATACATAAAATAGACCACACGCAATGTAACTTGTCCAAAAAGGAAATAACTATCATACGTGAAATGAGTACCAACAAAGATTTAACGTTCCAACCTGCGGACAAGGGAGGAGCGCTAGTA
The DNA here is from genome assembly GCF_964263255.1 of Lissotriton vulgaris. Classification (NCBI taxonomy): domain Eukaryota; kingdom Metazoa; phylum Chordata; class Amphibia; order Caudata; family Salamandridae; genus Lissotriton; species Lissotriton vulgaris. Next base: position 1,327,164,166 of record NC_141687.1, on the reverse strand, counting down.
GTAATGGATACTACTTACTATGATCTGAAGGTTGCACAACATGTCCAAGATACCAACACCTACATCCTTTTGGAGTCTGGTCCCACTCAAATTTTTCAAGCCACACTGCTGCAAATTTTGAAAAAAGCAAAAGATCTAGCTTGGATAGATGACAACACTTTCAAATATCCGATTACGGACTATCCAAAAAGACCACATATGTATATGCTACCTAAAATACATTAGAATTCCATCGATCCACCTTTCCACCTCATTGTGGCAGGATGTGGTTCCCTGCATGAACCAATAGGTAGATTTCTTGATTACCACTTGCAACCGTTAGTACAGCAATGGGTGTCATACATGCAAGATACAACTGACTGTCTAAATAAACTAAACAACATCACTTTGCAGCCAGACACAGAGACTTGGTTAGCTACAATAGATGTTTCAGCATTGTATACTTCGATTCCTCATGGGGAAGGCATTGAGGCCGTAGAATGGATGCTACTGAACCATCATTATGAAGAATCCCTGAATATCTTTTTATTAAAGATTCTACAATTTTGCCTCTATCATAGCTACTTTTCATGGAAACAACAGTTCTACCTTCAAAAGACTGGAACATCTATGGGTTTTACTGGGGCACCGGCGTATGCCAATATCTTCATGGCTAAATTTGAAAACACCCACATTTTGCACAATCACAATTGGTCAGATCACTTGTTACTATACATGCGATATATTGATGATATTCTAATCTTATGGCAAGGTATACGAGATCAATTGGAAGATGCAATCTGCACACTGAATAAATGCCATCCCCAAATCAAGTTCACTCACACGATTGACGCTGCAAGTATCAACTTCTTAGACATCCAAATTGAGAAAACACAGAATATACTGAGAACTAGAGTCTACAAGAAAAAGACAGACCAAAATAATGCTTTGCACTACTCTAGTTTTCACTCAATGAGTCTAAAGAATCATTTACCGCTATCCTAATTTATCAGAATCAGACAAATCAGCAGTGATGCAGAACAAGCACAAATGGACATTGAGGAATTAGCAGGACAATACAAAAGAAGAGGATATCCAACTGAAGTTTTGGAAAAAGCTCAACTAAAGGCCCTAACTTTCGAAAGAGCCAAGCTATTAGCAAAATCTGAGAAACCACCGCAAAAGAGGGAAGTCTGTGTCTTAAAATACTCGACAGCAGCCGCTAATATCAAACGTTGCATCCTCGAGAGGTGGGAACTGATAGAACAAGAGCAGGATTTCAAGGAGATTTTTACGGGCAATCCCATTTTTGCCTACTCACGCTCTAAGAACTTACGTGAGATCTTGAATAGGAACAATGAGGCACAGACATCTACAGCAACTAGAGGAATGCGGCAATGTTATAACTGCAGCCACTGTGGCAATGTGATTGTGGGAAATGTCTTCATGCACCCACATACAGGCAAACCTATTAAGTTGCAACACACCTCGGACTGCAACTCTAGTCTAGTTATATATGCCATCAAGTGCCCTTGCAGACTAGTATATGTCGGCAAAACAACCAGAAAGGTAAAAATCAGGCTAACAGAGCACAAATCCACGATCAGAACAGCAAATGAGAAATCGAGCTTAGCATCACACTGGGCTGAACAAAAACACACTATTCCACAGTTGAGGTACACCATATTAGAGCAGTTGTTGGCTCGACCGCATGTTGACCCACATAAACAGTTGGCACAAAGGGAAACCTTTTGGATAAGGTTTTTAAATACAGTGAAACCCTATGGACTGAATGATAACATTGAATTCATTTGCTTCTTATTGCCAATTTCAATTTAATACTATTAGCCACATGTACACACAACCAGACTGATATGCTTCCAGCAAAGTGATAGTTACCATCTCATACGTAATGTAGATCGGAAATACAAGCCCATCTCACATAGTTTTTGGCACATATTGGTAGCAGGAGCAGTTTTTAAATTACTATTTTTGTTAAATACTGTTTTTGTAATACTGCTCGTTTTTTCACCGTTCTTTTTATGGGTCAGACTGCAAGTATTTTTTAGTAGGTGAATGAAACATGATCTTGAACAATATTAGACAGATAATGTTATGTTGAATTTGCAATGTTTGAATGAAGTTTTAGTCGCACCATTTGCGCTAGTCTCTACAATAACAGAAGTACGTAGCATAGTCCGCTTTCGAGTTTCATTACTCGAATCAAAAACGCGGAAGTAAAATCTAAGAACCGCGCATGAGTTTTGAAACCGGCGTTTGCCAGAGAGCTATCCTAGAGGACGGGTGTCACCGAAACGAGCACAAGCTAGGATGCGTTTTAGGCACTGAGGCACATTTTAACAGTGTATCCGCTTCGGCCAATAGAGCATACGAATAATGTGTTTATCCTCTTGCAGTTTACACAGATAACACGAGACTCTTCAAAATAAAGACCGATCAGGCTGTTTCAAGTCTCGGTTGTAACGCTGAATATACATGTGAGCCTTTTTGACATCAGTACCTTATAAAAGCACAAGTAAATTGGCAATTGTGTATATTGATCAGAATTTCAGGCACTCTCTTTGCAGAATTTTTCTTAGTATACTGGTACAAACTCATCTGGTATTTCCGTCTATGGCAGTAGGTAAGATTTAGGCTAAATCTATTTCCACAATTGGCTTGGGTTCTTACACTTGGGTACCCACTTTAGATTTTTACACTTAGGCACCAGTATCAGTTTTTCACCGGAATCGGATATACCCCACTTTTGTTTAGTTAACTGCACCTATGGTTAAATGGGCAGGAAAGAGGTTCATAGCACCCTGGTTGTGCGCACATTCTGACTGTGTTTTAGTTGTTTATAGAACATGTGGAACGCGTTTGAGCTGGTGAAACCAATTCATGAGAAATAATGTACAATAATGTATATAGAAACACAATTATTCAATATAAATGTCCACAGCAATTTATAAAGATAAAAAAATCTTGTTTTGTTTTTTGTAAAACATTGGTTACATATGTGATTATAATTTTTGCAGTGTTCCCCTGATGAAGGTGCACACACCGAAATGCATTGGGAAGCGATGGACGCATTACTGAAAGATTGGAATTTGTGAATGTTTAAATCTGTAAAATTGAAAACTCAAAAACTTTACTCTTATGAAATTTGAATACAGAGCACCAACTATTGTTTTCTAGTTGTTTTTCTTTGTTTTCTTCTCGTCTCTCAACGTAACTTGCTTTCATGCTGATAACATTACAAATTTTGTCTAAAATGGGCATGACCTGTGAGACTTCACATTGTTTTTCTTTTTCTTGTTGATTGACTATCACGCAAATGATAAACTTTGTGAGGAATTTGGATCACCATAATAGAAAATAGTTTGTTAAGAATTGAATTACTGCACATAGCAGCATACATTCATGTTAATGATTGATAGCACCTAATAGGGCAATTCCTTGAACAGTGCACCCTGGTATTTAAACACATTGTGTTTGAAATTCATAGTGATACTCGAAAGAAGCCATTAAGTGCAAATGGCTGCGGGCGAAAGGAAGTTATATACAGAATCATTTTGTAAGCCCAACAATTCAACATTCGATTACACCCGAGTACTCCCCTGCACCTTTGCCCTATTCATATTTGTACATCATCCATGCAAACTATCAGCTTTTTATACATTTTCTTCAAGCATCTCAGGGGACCCCTGGTAACAAAAAGAAAGCCCAGTCGAGCTGGGCATTCCCCAGACAGCATCTATTTGGCCTAGCATTTCAGAGATGGCATCTTCGTAAAATGTACAGGAGCCAAAATCACAGGGTAATTGCCTGCCAGACAAACAGAGATGAAATGGGCACAAGTCACATAGGGGTGACCTGCTGAACTCCATTGTTTCTCCTCAGTCCTTTTACAAACTCTCTCTCCAACATAGATCTTTGCCACGCTGAATATATGATGGACATGTTAAAGCTGGAATGGGTTGTGATAATCCTATGCAGAAGGACCTAGTTGATGTCTTGGTAGTTCTTTCTTTTAGGTCTGGTCTTAAACAGTGCAGCTGTCAAACAGACCTATTACTTAAAATATACACAGAATGGGCTTTGTTCATGCCACTTTCAACAACTGGCTTTTTTCAAATAGCCACTTACCTGGCATTAATGTGCTTTTGCACATTCAATTCAGATCTAACTGCTTTGCCAATGTGTGGAAATTCAAAGAATGAAGATGTTAAACATCTAGACATACTAAAAAGACATTCTACATCTATTTCTGCAGAAACGCTATCAAGTAATTTTACTAGCCTTTTACTCTGGAAACCTGCCCGAGTTTGTTAACTTCCAGGTGCTTTTTATGATTTTAAATATGTTGTACCAACGTGATATATAGCCATAACCCGTGGTCTGGTTTAATCAAGTAAATAATATTGTTAAAAAGATGCCAAAACATTCAAAGTCAAACAGATTAACTTTTGCTTAAAAGACTCACAAAAAAGCATTAGATAAGAAAAAACATTAATGATTTTTAATAGAACAATTTGATAACAACATCTATAAAAATCTGACAGATTATGACATGCATGAAAGAAGCATCAATCTGCCACGACTGACATTTGGGATTCTTTTGTGGAAAAGTTTATAAATGTAATACTCTGATAAAGGAGCCTGCATTCCTCCTGTTCAGAGAGCTGTGGATGTATTTACCAAAGATGGTAGACAAACAACTCCTCGTCAAAGTTTAATCTATAGTATAGTTGTTGATGCTATGTCAGTCCTTTGGTGAGGTGAAAAAATGGCGATCCCTTACATCTTGTACGCCTTTTCAAAGACAAGGGTCACTCTAGCCTCTTCATAGTGATGATCGCGTCTACTTGCTCCTAATATTGTTCTGAGGGAATATTTACAGAGCATTTTAAAATAGACGAAAGTATTCCACCAATAAAAAAGCCTACGTGGACCGCGCAGATTCTTTCCACTACATGCACTCAGTGGAGTGGATTTTGAGACGTTTGCTTCCATGTGATTGGAGAATGGTATCGTCTCTCGCCAGACACTTGGTTCTTCTCTATCCGTACGCCATCCATACCGAATGACAGCATCTGCAATGGTTACATTCTTGGGTGATGTACATAGCCTACATCTGTTGTACATTTGTTATCAAACAAGGAGTATCTTAAATAATTTAAGAAACCTGCAGGAAATGGAAGATGGGTAAAAATTAGTCCACCTTACTCAAAACATTGGCCAAAGGGAACAGGAGATCAGAGTGAGAAAACTTCCTTGACAGTTCGTTGACTTTTTGGGGTAAAACACAGGAGGAATTAAAATTTGCCAAAATGGATCCAAATTCTTGAGCAAGTATATTTCCTATGTTACAGCCCAGTTGGTCCCTGTTGGCTATCAGAAGAGCTTGAATGCTGCTCCTTTCCTTGACTTTAGGATCCCCAAACCCTTGCAGGAACTATGGAACAAATAGGAAAAGGGTGGGTGGCCCAATAAACCCTTGCGAGCTTGGGCTGAAATATGTTATAAAGAAAATTGCTTACAAGGGAATTGTAATTTGGTTATATTCAGAAACAGGAGGTTGGTCTGAAAAAGGAATATGCTACTTACCAGTATGCATCTGTTCTTGGCATAGAGGGCTGCAGAGTGGTACATTATGAATAGATCGCCATCTGGTGTTGGGCTCGGATGATTGCACTTTGTTTTTCTCTTGGAGAGTCTTTTGTATCTTGGTGACTCCTCCCTTGGTTGGTAGTGCGCATGGGCATCGGCTCCATCCTTAGATTGTTTTGCCATAGTAGGGTTAGATGGAGTAGTGTAGTAGAATACAGATAAGAATGCCCATGTAAGTGTATCTAAATAAGATAATGTTGGAACAGACACAGGTTTCCGGGGAGGCTGGGAGGGCATGTACCACTCTGCAGCCCTCTATGCCAAGAACAGATGCATACTGGTAAGTAGCATATTCCGTTCGAGGCATATGGGCTGCAGATGGTACATTATGAATAGACTATACAGCAGTTCTCTCCCTAGCGGTGGTCGCCCGTGTCTGTTGCAACTGTCTGAAATAAAGTTTTTAATACTGCTTGTCCCACTCTAGCTTGTTGTGTTGTGTGCACATCTACACAATAGTGTTTTGTGAAGGTGTGCGGTGTAACCCAGGTAGCTGCTTTGCATATGTCATCTAGTGGAATGTTTCCCAAAAATGCCATAGATGCTCCTAGTTTACGTGTAGAGTGAGCTCTAGGAGGAACAGTTAATGTTCTCTTTGCTTTTAAGTAGCATATTTGAATGCATTTTACAATCCATCTGGCAATGCCCGCTTTAGAGATGGGATTGCCCTTGTGTGTTGGAGAAAACGCAACAAATAGCTGTTTTGTCTTTCTGAAAGTTTGTGTTCTTTCTATGTAGTACAATATGGCCCTTCTAACATCTAGTGTATGCAGGGCTCTTTCTGCTACTGTTTGTGGTTTTGGAAAGAAAACCGGTAATTCCACTGACTGATTGATGTGGAATGCTGAAATTACCTTTGGTAAGAATTTTGGGTTTGTTCTAAGAACCACCTTATTTTGGTGTAACTGCATAAATGGTTCTTGAATTGTAAAAGCCTGCAACTCACTTACTCTTCTAAGTGACGTGATAGCTATGAGGAAGGCCACCTTCCATGTGAGGAATTGTATTTCACACCTATGCATAGGTTCAAAGGGTGGCCCCATTAGTCTGGTAAGTACTATGTTGAGATTCCAGACTGGGGAATGTGGTCTTCTTGGTGGAATGACTCTTTTGAGTCCTTCCATGAAGGCTTTAATTGCTGGTACTTTAAACAGGGAAAGATGTTGCCTGTTTTGTAGGTACGCCGCTATAGCTGCGAGATGAACTCTTATAGAGGTGTATGCTAAGTTACATTGCTGCAAGTGTAGTAAATAGCAAATGATTTGTTTAGTGGATGCGTCCAGAGGGTTGATGTGCTTACTGTTACAGTGTATAGCAAACCTTTTCCATTTTGCTGCATAGCATGCTCTGGTGGTAGGACGTCTTGCTTGTTTAATGATTTCCATACATTCTGGTGGTAAATCTAAATATCCAAACTCTATGACCTCAGGAGCCAGATCGCTAGGTTCAGTTGTTTGGGATCTGGGTGCATTATTTCTCCATGGTTCTGTGTAAGATGCATGGGTAATAATCTTAGCTTTTGATGTGGTACTTGTGAGAGTTGTAGCAGTGTGGTGAACCACGGCTGCCTTGCCCACGTGGGTGCCACTAGTATCATTGTCATTGAGTGTTGCTGCAGCTTCCGAACCAGTAACGGAATTAGTGGTAGAGGAGGGAACGCGTAAGCAAATTTGTTTGACCAATTTATCCATAGTGCATTGCCCTGGGACCGTTGGTGTGGGTACCTGGATGCGAAGTTTTTGCATTTTGCGTTCTGATGATTGGCAAACAGATCTATCTCTGGTTGCCCCCATTTTTGGAAGAATGGCTGCAGTATTTGGTCGTGCAGCTCCCATTCGTGTACTTGTTCTGACTGTCTGCTTAGGATGTCTGCTATCTGGTTTTGAACTCCTGGTAGGTGTTCTGCTAACAGATAGATCTTTTGAGGAACGGCCCATCTCCAAATGTCCTGTGCTAGTTTGGATAGTTGGAGAGAGTGTGTCCCCCCCTGTTTTTGAATATAATACATTGCAGTCATGTTGTCTGTTCTGATCGGGACTGCCTTGCCTGTAATTTGCATTTGAAAAGCTTTTAGTGCTAGAAATACTGCTAATAGTTCTAGGTAGTTGATGTGCAGTTTCTTTTGCTGCACACTCCACTTCCCCTGCACTGTGTATTTGTCCATATGCGCTCCCCATCCTGAGAGCGATGCGTCCGCTGTTATTATCACTTGTGGAATTGGCTCTGGGAACGACCGTCCCTTGGAAATGTTTTCCGTGTTCCACCACTTCAGAGAGCGATACGTCCGGTCGTTTACCAACACCAGATCTGTAATCTGACCTTGAGCCTGATTCCACTGTGTCGCTAGACACTCCTGTAGTGGACGCATTTGTAGTCTGGCATGTGGTATTAGCAGTATGCAGGAGGACATCATGCCTAATAGTTGCATAAACACTCGTGCTGGTAGTGAGTGTTGTGGTTGAAATCTTTGTATTAACCCGACCATTGTTTGTATCCTGATTGGGTTGGGGTATGCTATTGCCTTTTCTGTGTTTATCGTAGCCCCCAGGTATTGTTGAATCTGATTTGGTTGCAGGTGTGATTTTTTGTAGTTCACCGTGAACCCTAGGTGGTGCAGCAATTGAATTGTCTTCTGTGTGTTGTGAAGACATTCTTCTTTTGACTTGGCCTTTATTAGCCAGTCGTCCAAGTATGGGAAGACATGTATTTGTTGTCTTCTTAGGTGTGCTGCCTCCACAGCTAGGCATTTTGTGAAAACTCTCGGTGCTGTTGTGACACCGAATGGAAGGACTTTGAACTGATAGTGTTGTCCTTCTAATACAAACCTTAGGTATTTTCTGTGGGCTTTGTGAATTGGGATATGAAAGTAAGCGTCTTTTAGATCCAGTGTAGAAAGAAAGTCCCCTTTCTTCAGTAAAGGGAGTACTTGTTGGAGCGTGACCATGTGGAAATGCTCCGAATTTATGTAAGCATTGAGAGGTCTGAGGTCTAATATTGGTCTTAGGGACCCGTCCTTTTTGGGGATCAGGAAGTATAGAGAGTATACTCCTGTTCCTTGTTGATCTTTTGGGACTTTCTCTATTGCATGCTTTTGTAGAAGTGCTAGTACTTCTTCTCTTAACAATGTCAGATGATCTTGACTCATTGGACGCTGTTTGGGGGGGATGTTTGGTAAATGTAAATGTAAATGTAAATGTAAATGTAAATGTAAATGTCAAGGTATTTGTAGAGCGCACTGTCACCAAGCGGTTTCCTGGCGCTATTACTCATACCGCTGTGGAACCCCTCCTGGCTTTCCCTGTGAAGTGTCCACTCCTGGGCACCCCAGGGTGAAGCCAGGCATCCACAGCGCTGTTGGGGCCGGTGGGGTAGCTGTGAGTTCCAGGCAATAACCATGTTGGATAATTTGTCTCACCCACTTGTCTGATGTGATGTTCTCCCAGACAGGTAGGAACTGTGATAGACGTCCCCCGACCGGTGTTATGTGGTCTGGGGGAAGTTCTATGAAGTCACTGTTTTGGGGTTGAGGCGTTGCGGTTGTTATTGTTTCCGCGGCCTCTACCTTTGTTGTTGTTACCTCTGTAACTGCCTCTTGAATTACCTCTGGGTGATGTTGGTGTGAAAGAGGTGGATTGCTGACTTGTTCCTGTATTCTTTGAGCCCCCTCTATAGGTGGATCTACGAAAGGAACCTCTTTGTGTTGGCTGTTGCAATGCTCCCATTGACTTAGCCGTTTCTGTATCTTTTTCCATTTTTTCTAAGGTCTCATCTGTGCTTGAACCAAACAGTGTCTTTTGATCAAATGGTTTATTCAGTAGGGCCGTTTGTACTTCCTGTTTGAATCCTGAGATTCTAAGCCATGCATGTCTCCTTAACATGACACTGGTGTTGATAGATCTTGCTGCAGTGTCTGCTGCGTCTAGGGCACACTTAATGGAAGTATTAGTTATTATTTTACCTTCCTGTAATAACTGATCTGCCTTTTTCTGATGTTCTTTGGGGAGATGTGTGATGAGTTTTTCTAATTCATCATAATGTGCCCTATCATAACGTGCGAGTAGTGCCTGTGTATTGGCTATACGCCAGCTATTTGCCGCCTGTGATGCTACTCTTTTGCCTGATGCATCTATTAATTTTGACTCTTTATCAGGTGGAGGAGCCTCTCCTGTAGATAATGAGTTTGCTCTTTTACGAGCGTTTGAAACCACCAGCGAGTCTAGAGGTACATGCCCTTTAATAAATATTGGATCCTTTGGAGCCGCCTTATATTTTTCATCAATTCTTGGGTTTAACACCCTAGCCCTCACTGGGTCTTTGAATATTTCTTCTGTGTGACTGAGAAGACCCTTCAACATAGGAAGAGTACCTGATGTTCTTTGTGCATTAGGTAGCGTCTCTAACAGGAAATCCTCTATTTGAGGTTCTGTATGTATATCTACTTTATGATATTTTGCTGCCCTATTAATGAGCTGCACAAACCCTGTGTTATCATCAGGTGGTGAAGGCTTTGAGGGATATAACTCTGGGTCGTTGTCCTCATCTGACCCTACGTCATAATTTTCCCATGGGTCATCCTCATCTGGGATGGTTTCTTCATCCCCTTGAGGTTCTCCCTCCCCTAGATCACTGTCTACATCAGACTGAGGTGTAGATGGTCTTGGTGTGGAAGGTGTAGGAATATTTGGCCTAGTGTGAGGAATAGGAGAAGAGGGTGTGACTTTAGGTCGAGGAGAAGCAGGAGGAGTTATGTTTGTCCCCATTGTTCTCTTTTTTGAAGGAAGAGATTTATCTTCTGTCTGTTCATTCTTTCTCTTCTTCGTGACCACTTTGCCAGTTTGCGGATCGATAAACAAGATCTTTTGTTTGGGATCTGTCTGTTGCTCCTGAATCGGTACCGAAGGTCCTGGTTCCGAAAGGTGCTTATGTTTTCGATCGTCAGTGTTTGGTGTTTTCGGCACCGAATGTCTACTCGATTCCGACTTCCTGGGCATCGAGTGAATCTTGGACGACGAATCATATTTATGTTTCGACATGGAATGTTTCGATACCGAGCTTTCCTTTATATGTAGCCTCGGTGCCGAAGTCGATGTCGCCCTTTTCTCGGATCCGACATGGTGGGAGTCCGAGTGTTTTGGTTTCAGTTTCGGTTTCGTTGCCGGGCCCGAGGGCGGGGCGTCGGAAACTTTTTTCTGCGGTTTGACCGGGCCCGAAGGCGGGGTCGTTACCGCACGGGGTCGGTTTTTCGGTAAGGGGACGTCGTCACTCACGGTTTGTTGCTCGATGAGTTCTTCAACCTCCGACTGGTCCCCTTCCGACCCCGACTGATCCTCTTCTTCCTCAATTTGCTCGTCTCCGAACAGCTCCGGGATCGCCTCCGACTGCATTCTGGAAACCTCGTGTCTTCGAGCTCGACGATTTCTAATCGTTAGCTTGGAGGAGAATGCTGCGCAGGCTTCGCAGTCCCTGGATTCGTGTTCAGGCGATAGACAGAGGTTGCACACCTCGTGTAGGTCCTTTTGTGGGAACTTAGCACCACACGTTGGACATTTTTTGAATGGAGTCCTTTCCATGGACTCCGGGCTTGACTGCGTCGAGAAAGGCCTCCTGTTCGTCGACGTAGATCCAAGTTTTTTCTCTTCGATTTTGAATTTGCAACGCGTCGGAATGGAAATGAAACGCGTTCGATAACAATACCGTCGAATTGGAAAGGGAATACGCGCCGATAAATCACTTTTCTCTGAAGTTGATCTGGAGCGTCTCGATCCTCATCCGAACCCGATGGCGGAAAAAAACAATCTAAGGATGGAGCCGATGCCCATGCGCACTACCAACCAAGGGAGGAGTCACGAAGATACAAAAGACTCTCCAAGAGAAAAACAAAGTGCAATCATCCGAGCCCAACACCAGATGGCGATCTATTCATAATGTACCATCTGCAGCCCATATGCCTCGAACATGTAGTACCACCTTAATTCGATTTAAACCTGTTTGTGTCTAATTAAGGACTCATAAATTCCAAAAGAGGTAATAACTCATAATGACAATGACAAATTAAGTAAGTGGTAATAACTCATAATAGAACAAGCTACACGGGAAGTAGAATTTGTAAAATATCACTTTATATCAAAATATCATTTCATAGGGTACAATTTCATTAAAATCTGTGCAAATTAATCAACAAAATACAGGTGGACAAGACATAGATTAGTTGCTCTTAAAATCCACTTGCGTTGTGGCCCACTCTTTATAGTTAAATCACAGCCGATCTTGATCAATGAATACAAAGGTAGCGCTGTGACGACTTGATCAAAACAACAAAAGATGTGGACTCATGTGTCGACGTTTCGGCCTCATAGTTGACCAATCCTCAAGGCCATCCTCAGGACTAACAATCTTGTATAAAATGTGACCCCTTCCTGGGTCTCCACTTGATCGTGGTCGACCACGTAGTTCCTTTGGGACCCTCAGTTCAAGGTTTACCTGTCTGCTTTGTTGAAATGAATTCTCGGAGAAGCTGAAAGGCGTAATAAATCCGCATCCAAAGTTAAGGTTTCCTGGTTCAGCAAAAACTCTAGCAGAATGTCGTTCGTCGTGGCGTAGTCTCAGAAGATCGTTTGGAACTATGGAACATCACATATATTGGAGGTAAAGTTTTCTCGTTAGCAGCACTGTGACTTCTCTTTTCTGAAAGCCATAACATCGAAAGATTAGGATTGAAAAAAAGAAGATAACTTTTATCCTTGGATCCCTGGAAGCTTGGTTTGAGTTTGTTCGATTCCACATTGCTTGTGTTCGACTCTGTAGCAACATGCTTGCTTTGGCTGTTTTGATAAGCATTCATCACCTGCAGCAATGTGAATCTTATTATTGCTACTCAAGCTCTCAGCAGCTTTTGAAAGTGGATTTAGCCTTGGTGTGTGGGTGTAAATCTTAGATTAAAAAAGATAATTTAAAGTTTGGCGATTCAAATGAACCACCACAAACTGGCAGTTCACCTTCCCAAGGAAGGTCATAGAGATTGAAGCCCAACCCTATTTAGGACAGAGCGGGGCAACCCCTTTAAATTTTCAAACCTAAGTCTACCATGTAATATTTGGAGTTCATGGGCAGGAAAATGAAACAATTTCCGCAGCTTGCATGGAGAAAACTCCCTTTACAACAGGGTCTTTGTTTTTGTGTGTTTGTTTCTGAAAAATAAAGGAGGTTGCACAGCAGGACCAAAACAATAAGGCAAACACTCAGTAAACTTCTTCATTCAAAGCAAACCCTGGGGAAGAAGAGGTCAGAACCTCCGATGACTTGGCTGACTAGCATGGCAGCCATCAGCCTCTAAATGACCCTCTAAATGTTCTTATTTTGAATGGGATGTTACCAATAGGTCCCCACTGAAGAAACTTCCTTGAAACCAAAACCAGTGTCCCCTCAGGGCTTTGCTAAACCGATATTCTTGTCCTTGACATTCTGTCATTCAACTGCAAGAGTACTGAACTAGGCTTCAATTACTAAATTAAACTGTAAGACCATTAGCAATGTTGAATAAAACCCAAGATCAAGAAAAGGACAACATATACCAGATACAGAAGATCTGCAATTCGACAACTCAAAGCCTGTTTCTCTCTTAGACCCTCCGCTTCTAACATCCCACAATTGTCAGACTTCAAAGCCCTATCTCTTGAAGACATTGCTGGCAAACTCTACTCCCACAAGGACCGCTCATATGAAAATAGTGTCTCACCTTCATACTTAATCAAAGCCCTCTCTGGAGAAGCTACCACAGGTATGCTCAGACGTAGGTCCAGTGCTCACTGTCCCACTGGAACCAACCTACATCCAACTGAAGAGTCCTAATATGGGCAAACATGGTCTTGGGTTGGTTGAGTTCTGGTTCATGAAGGACCTGGCCTGGGAGTTTGGGCTGCACTGTTCCTATTGGAAAGGTCAGGACTGGTCTTCATATGCCTGAGACCAAATGGAGGCGGCATGATGGGCAAATGAACAATGGGCTGGAATGCTACCAACAGCGACTTGCTGCAAGCATCCTACCATTCTCTTTTGTTTGTTTTTATCTCATGCAAGTCATTTTCCCAGAAGCTCTCCAGAGAGAAAGTTTCCCTCACTCCTGAAGAAACCCAAACTAGACCCTAATGACCATGCCAATTACTAACCCATCACTCAGCTACCCTTCATCAGAAATATAATTGAAAAAGCAGTATACGCTTAACTTTAAGACACATGAATATCAACTATTGCCAGCATGATTGCCAATTTGGTGTATGCTGACTCTGCTGAATATAGGCAGTTAAAGTACGAATCATAGACAACCTCCCCTTGACAACAGATAAAGCCTCCTGATATTGCGGGACCTATCATCCACCTTTAACGCCGTCATCCATCACACCCTCATCAACACAATGAAGTCTTGAATGGGAACATTCTTCACTGGTCCTCCTCCTGCCCATCTAACCAATACCACACCATTCATTTGGAAGTCTCTAGATCACAGAGGATCCCTATAACCTCCAGTTCCCCCAAGGTTTCATCTTGTCCTTCCTCATCTTCAACTTTTACAAGTAGTCCCTTGTATCAAAACTCATCTATATACTGACAATGCGCAGCTGTACTAGAAAGCCTCCTCTCCTACACTGATCCTATGCTGCAAACACTGCTTACACTTCATTCAGACCTGAATGTGCAGGACCTATCTGAAGCTGAACCCCACCAAGACAGACTCCCAGTTATTTTCCAAGGGCAACAAGCAAGAGTTAGTTCACACCTGGTTCAATGACATGGAGCTGGACACATTCAAACCTCAACTTTCACCGGTCACTACATTGGACAACAACCTCACCCTAAAGGAACACATTGCCAAGCAAGCAAAGTCAGCTTGGTAGCATCTTTGACTTCTAAAAAAAATAAAGGTTGGTACCATGCAGAAGTGGTGTGGTTTTGTAAAGATGAGTGCTTTGGTGATGCATAGAAAGCACAACTGAGGACGTTTGGCACTCTGGAGGTGTGCATGGGGAGCTACATCCACCTGCAAATTAGTTGACATGGGGTCTGGAACACAAGCGGACCCGTGCAGTTCAAGCGCTGGGATGGAAGTAGATTTATGGGAACCTGAACCTGAAGAGCCTTTCAGTGGAGTGCTTAATGACTATTATCTGGCACAAACGTGAGTCATATTTGTTGTAAGCTGTTTATATCACTGTGGTCAATCGCAGCTGACTCCACTTATTATTAATTTACCCTTTGTCACAGTTGCAGTTGTCGGTGCACAGAGCAAGTCATTTGGATGAGACAATTTTGTTTTATTATTCTTCATCTTCATTTGAGGCCTTCTAGAAAATTCAACTGTTCAACAACTCAGTAGCAGTTTTAAAATGATGGCGTAAGACGTCCAAAGCCTGCGCGCAGTCTTACCTTCTCTTTGGGTGCCGCGCAGTTTCCAATGTCTCTGTGTGCAGGGTACAACACTTTTCTCCCAGAAAGCAACAAAAAAGCTGCTCTACATGTACTGTGGCATGTAGATGGTGGTACCCCCTTATCCGTCACGTCCTGCGCTCCAAACTGCCCCCCCTTAAAGGCATCCTACTTGCCCCAGCATACCTCTTCAAGGAACTAAAGAAATAAGACCACATCACCCCCAAACTAATAAAGCTCCACTGGCTCCCCTTTCCAGCCTGCACCATTTTCAAAACCAGTCATATTGTTTTCAAAGCAATCACAACTAGTGTTCCTTTATGTTTGGCTGTGAAGCTCATCATCTCTGGTGGCTGTAGGCACACCCACAGTCGGGACACCCTCAAACTGGAGGCACAGAAGTGGAAAAAGAAAAAACATCCTTCTCTATATGTGGACCCAGGATCTGGAACAACATCTCTGTATCCGTCAGGATCACCCCAACCCTAGTTGATTTAGGAAACAGTGGAAGATGCACCTCTTAAAAGGACACCACATCATGATGGCGTGGTATTTCACGTTTGCTCCCAGAACCCAGTTTCCACATGTACCAATTGTTGACTCCATCTTTGCCTTTCACTCTGTACACAGCTCCGCTACCCTTGTGACAATGTTTTGACTATGTTTGTGCTGCAGAATACCGCATACATACATATATTATGAGAGACAGGTTGACTTAGGACCATCAGAAATGTAAGCAACTTTTGTAAAATTCAGAAAAGTTATTCACTTTGTTTTTATTAAAAAAATGCAAAATATCTTGTACCCTAAATGTACACTAAATGTGCCCTGTCCACCTTTCTTGAAGCAACTAACTTTCTTAGAGACATGAAAGAGCAAGTTCGTCCGGAGTTCTGCCTGTTTACTGTCCCCACACGATATGCTTAACGCTGCGGCACAGCACTTCATCACTGAGTTGCAAGTCTTAAAATACAAAAAAATGATGGCTGGAAGTAAAGGTGTCCCTGTCTCCTTCTTCTCATGAATCCCACTATCCTGCTCTGCAAAACGCACACATGCAGGAAGGCAGTCAGCAAGGCTGCAATCCAAGAGCTGTAGACCACGCGGAGGCCAGTAAGTTCTCTTTCATGTGCAAATAGAAGACTGCAGCTCTTGCTTCACGTTATTGTCGATTCAAGCATCCTGTCTTCCATATTTCACAAGCACTCCTACAATCAAGTAATTCTCTGAATGATTCCACTCCTCTTGGACATGATCAGTCGATTGCTCCATTATATGTCTTGTTGAGCATGTTGTAGACCATGTCCACATTGTGCGTCGAGATTGGTTGCCTGTAAAGTGGATTGGTTGCCTGAAAAAGGAAAAACAAATGTATTACCAAAAAGAAAATTAAAATAAAATATTTGAAGTTTACCTAAACAGCCTTTTGTACTGTACTATGGATCCGGTGGTACAATATCCTGACATGAAACCCTGCACTGTTAGGTTTTAAAGATATTTACATACACATAATCTGAATTCCACTTGAATAAATCACATTTTCCTTATGATGGCAAATGTTCACTGGCACAAGTGCATGTATGTTATCAATTAATTTTTTCATTTATATTAAATATTTGCCTCTTTGATTTTTATGTGCTAAACAATGTCAGAAACAATGAACTAGTGGCTCCACTCCTGCACCTTAATATCTATACCTAATCAATCCTGAAATAGCAATATCCATTAGGGGAATCTAAGAGTCAGAGGAGCAGATTCTAGGGCAATGGATATGGTATGCTGAAGGTAGTGGCGTAACACAGGCCCCTGCAGCCCTTGGGGGTCCCCTCAGCACAGAACTCTGGCCGGAGCGCCCCTGATAGGGTCCGGAGGGGGTCCATCCACATACCTTGCGGGGGTCCTTTAAAGTTGTGTTACGCCAGTGACTGAGGCCCCCTGAGACTCTGAGACACTACAGCAGAGGAGGGACTGGGGGCTGCATGGATACCAGGCACTGGTGTTGAACAATGGAGCCAGACCCAGTCTGTTAAACGATAGACTGCTCGCAGACCCCGGTATGCTAGCATTGACAATAGTTCCCAGAAGCAGTGTGGAGGAGGTGAGGGGCACAGAGTGATGGCAGTGGCTGGAATGAGTGTCCACCATTTTGAGATGTGGCTTGTAGCGGAGTGGCAGACCACCCTGTCCAGAGAATATGGAGCAAGGCTGCCAGAATTTGCAGTTGGCGATGCTTGTTGTCTATTAGAGAGAGTGATATCTGGAAGGTCCCCTCTGAATCCTATGAACATTTGAAATTAGGAGGTGAGAGTTTAGCGGCAATATGCATACACATTAAATCATTTGCGGCCGACATGACTCCCGGGTGAGGGCTGGTGGGGGGTAATTTAAAAATAAAATAAACGTACCTTTACGGGTCTCACATTGTCTCCCTGCTCTGCTGCTGTCCTGCCTCCGGCAGGAACCGGAAGCAGGCTGGCAGCCTCCCTCCCCTAAGACAGTCACAACGCTACAATGGCAGTGTTGTAATTGGTCAGGACGCCGACCATCCAGGCGCCTACATGTAGGCTGCATTACAGCCTACATGGAGAAAGGGCAGAGTGCGCATGACCTGGGGCCGACCAAACCGCCAGCGCCCTCAGCAGTGGGCAAGCCACTCCACTCCTGCCCTAGAGCAGACCTGCCCACCTGCCCGCCCCCAACCAAACACTTCTGCTTTCTCGCAGTGTGAGAAGCAGAAACATAAAATGGTAGCTTTACCATTTTAAGTTTCTGCTTTCGCACTGCGAGAAATCAGTAGGGCGACGCTCATCCGCCCTAGAGGAAGACCCGGCCCTGCAGTAAATATTGAGTAACCGGGAGCATGGAGAACATGTGGATGGAAAGGCATGCTTCAAAACAGATCTTGACATGGAATTAAAGGCCAAGCAGATGGCAAATATCACCAGAAAAAGAGAGAGAGAGAAGGTAAAACAATTTTATTTCATTTTCATAATAGTACCATACAAAGATGTATGCAGACGTAATATTATGGCAATGTGTGCATATCCATTTCACACCAGGATCAGTGTGTCATGGCACAAAGAGAGAAATGGTACATAATCGGCTCTCTGGAATGGTTTGGACTGTAGGGAAGTAAATTAGGCTGAGATCATGCCTCTCATTGGACGAAATCCGTATTTCACCGGAAGTATGTCAGTATTATCATCTGTAATCCAAGCTTGAGGGCCAGTCACTAGTATGGAACGCTGCTGTCCTTGGAAATTGGTTTAAATTGTGAGGCGCCAACAAAAGCACATTTAAAAGGGAAATGATGTTGACAATTTGAATCTACTGCCTTTGCAAATTCTACTGCATTCCACGTGGATGCTAATTCAGCTCCCTCCCATTTTAGCTTGCATTCAGACTGGGAGCAGGATTAGACCGCCAAAGGTCTCAAAAAGAGCTTAGAACAGCAAGAAAGATCAGTCTCACTTACTAAGGACTGACCTTTTCTAAGGAAAGGATACATAGGAGCCTGATAGTATTCAGCTAGAGAAGCATTCAATCCCAGGGGTACCAACAGCTCACTCCATCCTGGAATTTGAAACTAAACTACTTACGCCCGAGCTTGAGATTCGGGTGGGTTTAAGGAACCCTGGAAATGTAAGGGAGAAAATACCGGCTTTTGAATCTACAGACTTGAAATGTTAGCTCCAGTAAATCTGCTGTTGTCTAGCATTTGCCTTTGAACACAAAACACTTCTATTATCCTCCCTTCGGCGACTGGTACTCCACAACGGCAAGGACACGAATTCTCATTGTTTTAATTGAACAGACTGTCCACTAATAGGTGGGTTTGTCAAAATGATGAACACAATAACAAACAACCTGAAATACGAGCTCTAAACCATTTAATGTTTTTGTACAACCCACATTATAGCCAATGATGATAATAAAGTACTTGCTACAATTTATTTTTTTAACTTACTCTTTTTTATGTACTATTATGGCTTTCATTAATCATCAAGAATGATACCAGAGTTGTTTGTGGGAAAGAGACCCAAAAGGGAGAAATAAGTGAGGGTGGACACAGCAATGCTAGAGCCTGGTGCACAAGTGGAAAGCCCATATAAGTTGTGGATTCAGGATCTAGAGTGCCGATCCCCTTATCTGCACTGCGCCTCCTTCCCTCTCTAAGCGTCCCATACTTTCAGCACCCTTCACATGCCATTTGGAAGAAGGTGGGGACTCAGCTCCCTCAGTACTCGTCCTGTGAGTCATCAAAAGGTGGCAAGCTGCTCTAAATGCCATCTGAGAAATAATAGAAGGGGGGAGAGAAGGAAAGTGAAGACAGAACGAACAATACACTTACCTCCAGGGAGCAGGGTTTAACATGTAACTGTTGAAGCAGAATAAGAGGGATACACCCTTTATATCATGAGGTACATACATACATACATCTGGGCGTTATGGGCTGTCGGTTTCAACATGGTCATGTTTTACATGAACTAATGTACCCAAAGAGGAGGAGACAACATTAAGAGCCCCTATTAAAATCATATACTTGTTATAACGCAAGACAAAATTGACAATTGAAGGCTGACAACTTATTCTACCCTGAAGTTTAATTTTGCTCTTCGTTGCAGAATGATTCCAGTTGGCAACGTATATGTCTGGGTATTGCCAAGTGTGACTCTGACAATAACCATGCCTAATCTGGCAAGTCATTAGTAAGCCATTGAACAACATTCCTTGTGTATGACCTCTTAAGTAGTCTTTGTGATGTGCATAACACTCCGTGAGAAAGTGCCATCTTTATTGCATTGGTATGCCCCCACTTTTTTCTGAACTGCTGATGTGCTTTGACTGAGTGTGCTCTGGGTTCCTTCCAACCAGGTACCCAGGGCCTGTGTTCCTTCTCTAAAACTGTGTTGAAACTAAAACCCAATTGGCATCCCTGGCCACCTATCAGCCCCTAGTAAATGGTACCCTAGGTACCCAGGGCATGGTGACCAGAGAAGACCCCTGAGAACTGCAGCACTTATTGTGCCACCCTCAGGAGCCCTGTACTCCGACACTCACGCACTGCCTTTGCAGTCTGAGTGTCTAAGTAACAAAACTAAAACAGAGAGTCGACATGGCACACATCCCTGTGTGCCATGCCCACAGAACCCACTGCCCTGGCATACTTTAGTCACCTCTCTAGCTGGGTGCCCTATGCCAGAGGAGTGGGCACAGGTGCATGAGCCCTGTGCCCCTACAGTACCCAGGTCTATTCCTGGGCACTGTAAGTGCAGTGATGCCATTAAGCAGACCCTCCAGGATTTCGCGATTTGCAAAAAAATAGCGAAATCTGCAGTTTTGTAAAAAGGCCGCGCTTTTTACAAAAGTGGCCGCAAAATCGATGGTCGGAGTGTCAGGGTAGAAATACTAACAATGTAAAGGGCACATAAGGTCATGTAACACCTGGCTGTAACCGCAGCCTGTGAAGTCAGCAAATGCATTGATAAAGCTTCCGTCCTTATCGAGACATCGCTGCAGGAACCCTGGGTGGTTGTCTGTTCTGGAGCCTGTAACTCGCTGGGGTCCACAGATGCTGAACCTGCCGCTCGGCCTCTTCTCTGAGTAATGAAGAGAAGCGTGGCCCCACCTTAAAAAGATAAGAACTCAATACTACTGGTACGAAAAAAGCTTTAGAGGAGCAAGATTTAGAAAGGGCTTGCATTACCTGTTGGTTCAGCTAAAGATCACTCTGGCAGGGAAAGTCTGGCTTCTGTTCATTTTCAGACACAGCTTCCTACAATGTAGAAGTGTGCTTGCCTGATTCCGGAGGTAGGGCACTCCAACTTATGAGATGAGCCCGAGTTGACATTCAAAAACGTTAAACTAATTCTACTGCAAGTCAAACTAACTGATAAATGAACAGTAACATCACAATTCCAATTGAAGTAGATCACTCTCAAAAGAACAGCTCGCACTAACTACGCTCGTGTATGGAAGCCCCAGCTAGTGATTTTGACAATTTTTTCTTCTTTTTTTTTAAATCTGTCCCGAGGCTGCACTTTAGAGGGGAAAATGTCCCAAAAACCAACATTTTAAAGCAATGTGGTTTTCTTTGTCTTTTTTCGACCCATTTCACAGGGGAACCAATGAAGGTAAAAAAGAGAGTAAGTGCCGTTTCTTGAACTCAAAAGGGCAGATCTACGAGGAAGTGCCACGGCGTGGCACCGCAAGCCCTTTGGCTGCGCCACACTGCAGCACTTCCAAAGCACAGGGATGCAACATATTTACAAGATTAAGTTGCATCTCTGTGCTTCCCCCTGCGCTGGCGCACAAAATGCAGCCATGCGCCAGCGCAGGCACCCTTGCACCATGGTGCAAGGATGCCTGCGTCATGGGGAGATTGTTTTTGTGCAGGAAGGAGTACCTTGTGCAGGAAGTGGCACCTTCCTGCACAAAAACAATCACTGCAGGCATTTTCCTCCTTCAATGCGTGCTGTAGAATGCAGCACGCATTGAAAGAGGAAAAGAAATGAGGAGAAATGAAAACATTTCTCCTGGTTGCACCGCGCTACGCCACCTCTAGGGTGGCGTAGCATTCACACACATCTCCAGATTTACGATTTCTCGTAAATCTGGAGATGTGTCTTATTCCATGGGGGTTGCGTGGGAACACCCACAGCAACACCCATGAAACGCCCCTTCAATGCAAAGTGCTGCGTGTGAAGGGGCCGGATTTATGAGGAGAGGAAAAGCCACGCAGAATGGCTTTTCCTCTCCTTGTAAATATGGAGGAGCCCCCTGAACCACCAGTACATCACGAAAAGTGACGTACTGGTGGCGCAGGGGGCTTGTAAATCTGCCCCATGGTTTTCAGCAGGTGAGGAAGAGTGAGTTAAAGACAGAATGAGGGGAGAGGGAGAGAGAGCGAGATAGGGGAGCATTTTTTTCTTTTAAAAAGAAATAATTTGGGCGTGCTGTGGTCAATTTTTGTTTTGCTTTTAAAAAGAAACAAACATTATTTGCCGCTAAAATGCAGCAAAATTTCAATTGTTGTGCCGCTAAATTCATGTTTTTGCGCCGCTAAATTTAATAATTTATGCCGCTATAACCTGGGGGGTCTGATTAAGAGTATATGGTGCTGGGAGGTTATCATTACGAACTCCACAGCACCATAATGGCTACACTGAAGACTGACAAGTTTGGTACCAAACTTCTCAGCACATTAAAGCCGCACTAATGCCAGTGAGGTATTTAATGTAAAGTGCACCAGTGGGCATCTTAGAGATCCCCTCTGAAACCTAACCTACAATCCACGTCTGGGTTTAGTGGCTGCAGAGGTTGCCACACAGCAGACATGTTGCTGGACCCCCGGGTGGAGAGCCCCGCTCTCCTGGGCCTGCAACAATGCACATCCTGGGCGAGGTGCTAAGTATCTTCCCCCAGGATCGCCAGGGAGAGCTTCAAAGGCCTGCCGTCTCGGTGAGCTTCTCCAGACCATTTGCTGTACCCAGCAACTGGCCCTCAGCAGTTCTGACCCCCACTCTGGTGGGAAGACTGGCGGGAAAAACTACATCAGGAAGGGGGGGGGGGGTGCCAGCCTGTGCCAACCCCACCCCTCAGGTGGGGGAGACGAGGTGAAGCACAACCCCGGGCTCCGGCCATCTTGAAGATGGTGAGCCCTGCCCAATCCCAGCTAGGCCCCTGCCCCCCTCCCACAGGAGAGGAGCAGGCTAGGGGGTGTACCCACCCCAGGACAGGGACCTATTGGTCCCTGCCCTTGCCCTACCTGTAACTCCCCTAAATTCAGTATTTAGGGGCTCCCTAAACCTTCCTTCCTCAGATCCCGATACAAAAAGAAGAAAGAAGATCAAGAAGAAGAAGATCCGCCGTGCAGCTGCTAACAACAGGACGACAACAACTGACTTGGCCCCAACCCTACCGGCCTGTCGATCCTGGAACCTGCTCTTGCCTAAGTCCGGCAACTCCTGCAGACAGCAACCTTGGGACACCCAGAGGACCTGTCTGCCTAGACCCTTAAATACTGGGACTCCCATAAGCAGAGGCTCTGCTGCAACAACCCCCCTGGTGCCAGCCAGGAAGCTCCGGACCAGCCCACTCTGCACCCGCCGAGCCCAGCCCGTGCCAGAGTGATCCAAGACCACGAGGATGTCCCCCCGGCGACTGGGACCCGAAGTCTAGTGCCCAAAGACCCTCCTTGATGAACCAGACGACGCTTGCAGACTCAGAACCAGGGGCCCCCCAACCGCGAGCAGCTGAGGGTAAGCTTTTCCGACACCCAAAGGCACCCCTGCACCCGGCACCCTACAGCCCCCTGCTCCTACCTTTGAGGTACCTACCTGTGCTCCAAGATCCCAACTTACCTCTCAATGTGCTGGTCGCCCCAGGAGAGTCTCCACCCCGAGCCTGCAGCCTTTGTTCCCTTTTGACCTTTTCCATTGGATAACATTGAGCAACCGACGGCTCAAAAGCACCCTGCACCCGGCCGCCCGAGCACAGCTGACTGTGCCACCTTTGTCCTATCCTGCTTCCCCCATTGCCCTGAGCAAGTGACCAGGAGCCCAGCTCCCACAGCCGCGTTGCCTGCTAGCCAGCAGCCACCAACCAGAGGTCCTCCGTCCCCCATTGGATAACATTGGGCCTAACTACCTCTGCACCCGGCTGCCCCTGCGCCGTTGAGGGTGAACCAACTGTACCTACCTGACCCTGGGGGGACCCCTGAGTCTATGCCCAGAACCACAACTTCACATGTCGAGGACTCACCAGGAAACCAGTAACTCACTTACCTGTTATTGAATAACATTGGCTGGTTTGACTCGAAAAATATTCTGTCTACTTTTGAAAACTTGAAATATTCCTATAAAATCATCCGACTCCCGAATTCCGAAATACTCACCTGTGATCAGGAGAGGAGCCAGTACTGTACCTTATAGCCAAGTGCTGAAACGCAAAAGTAATCCCTAGCGGGTTTACTAGTAACTTGGATTTTCTCCATAGGAATCCATTGTCTGCTTTTCTATGACATTTCTTCTAAGTGTCTACTTTTGAAAACTAGAAATATTCTTTAAAAATCATACGAAATACTGAAACGTAATTACTTACCTGTTTTGAGTTGAGACCCCAGTGCTGGCCCCAGGAGACCAGTACTGGATTACAAAAGTAACAAGATCGTACTTTACCTGCAACCTGAATTTTCTCCCGTTGGATAGCCTTGCCAGATTCCTGTTGAAAAGTTTCCAAGTGTGAACTTTTAAAATAGCTTTTTATTCCTGAAAAATCACTACAATACCTAAAACGTTTTTGCTAAACTGATTTCAGCTTAGACCCCAGGACTGAACCTAGGAGCCAGTCCTGGGATTACTGAAGTAATCTACAAAGTAATCAACTGTGTTTATATAAGGAAATCCTTTGAGCTCAATGCTAAATTGCGTATAGTATTGTGTTGCCTACTGCAACCCCTGCAAAGTACTCATCTGAACCCTCTCATATTGAGAGCAGTATATTATTGATGCCTGTTGGGTCTAGAAATAAAATAACTTTATCTTTTGATATAAAAACAATTGGCCTGGAGTTCAGTCTTTGAGTGTGTGAAACCTTTTGCTGACTGAGTGATTACAACAAATGGTTTACACTGTCCTCTGGTACTGCCTTACTGCTCGACCAAGCTACCACTTTAGAGAGTAAGGTCACACCTGGCTTTAACCTCTGTTATACCTCTGGGGTTTGTGGACTCTATACACACTGTACCTTATTCTGGTCCAGTATATATAGAGCCACTTTCTCACACACTCCCTCTGTCCTGCCTGGCAGGTATACTAAAGATATGTGTATAACATTACCTATAGATGGCTAAGGCCGTATGATGCGTTTCCCGGCGTGACATCCTCCTACAAAAGAGAATTCACTGATGCCATGTGGAATAATTAATTGATGGTCTAGGACATGGTCAATGCAATGCGTGTTTTGTTTTGCTATTACTTTCAGTGGAAATACTCACCATTTCATATCTGGCCCGAGAGCGCTCATTCTGAAATCTTGCGAATTCACGCCTGTCATGAATGGTGACCAGAAGCTTCCAGACAGCAAGAAGAGCCAATCCAATCAAGATAATGCTGCCAACCACGGCCAGCAGGACAATTAGAGCATTTGGAGCAGTGGCACATTCTGTAGGAAAAGAATGGATTATGTCACTAATCTCATTTAAGACAAAAGCAGTTACCGCCCAGCAGTTGCCCATGTCTACCTCCTTTTTTTCTTTTTTTAAACTTTATTTATCATTTTTAATAAAGTGTGCACATAACATATTTTGACAGGTCACACACATCACAAGTGTAGAAAACTTAAACAGTGGACCTTGTACATTGAACAACATGACATACGTCCATGAAGCGCAAACCGATCTTGGTCTTCAACCGGTGCGAGGTCTCTATGAACTGGGTCTACACGCATAGGGGGATAAGGTGGTGAGTAGTCGCGTTAGCTCTGAGGCTCTGCGGAAGAGAGGATGAATAGCAACAGGCGTGCAGCATTGGTATTTGTCAACTATCCCCCCTATACGGTTACCCACTTCCAATACATGTCAGTCGCTGTCAGTTGTATTGGAGTGAAGCAAATGTGTACGTAGGGCTGCCAAATATCTTGTGGGCAGGAGGTTGGTGGTTGTAACTGAGCGTACAGTTCGCTGCCCGTGTCACAAAAAAAGAGGCACTTGAGCCAGCATTTGATAGTGGCGTGTTGTGTGCCTCCCAAATATACAGCGACCTCAGGTTTTGCAAGTAAGATTGTGATTGCGACAAATCAGCGGGTTGCCTTTACCCCCTGTCTACCTCCTTGACCCTAACTGTGTGACTTGTAGAAAGCAGAGCACTTAATTGGCTGGCACATATCTTTCTCAATCTGCTTCATTGCCATGTGCTATACCACAGTGTTGCTTTGTTTTACTGACCACAATACTGCATGTGCCTTAATATGTCATGTGTATCCTAGTGAGAACTATACAAATTGCACGCATTCTCACAATTGCATGGCCTAACTTATAGCTAATCTTAAGATATGTTCATGATCATTCATAAGTTCCAAGACCAGAAGCTCTATGCACTGGAGCTGAAATGATTAAAACCCATGATGAATAGCTAAAGCATATAGTAAGGATAGTCTCCTCTGGCAAACTGATCACGTTGATCTATTCATTCTACATGTGTTTGATAAATGAGTCCTTGCTGAACTATTGCTTTAGGTTCCCTTTGCTTGATGGGTTGGTCTTGTTTTCTATTAGAACCATAAGGACTGAACATATGAATGGACTTAGGGATATATTTACATGCATGCTAGTGATCCACTGTCGTACACACTGTGTAAATACCTATTCTCCCTCTCCTTATTCCTCTTCCCACATCCGCTTTTTTAAAAAGAATGTTTAAAGGAGTGCTTTGAACTTCCACCTTTTACCATCTTTCGACAGCAATGAGAACAGAACGGCATGGCCTGTTTTAAGAATATATACCATTGGGTTAGAATGCCCCTGAATAACAGAACACCATACCCTACCCCTTCAATCAATATCCATTAGAATTTAAATCCATTCCCCCACCCTGCATTGTTTTCTGGTATTATCTGTATTTGATATGCTTTAATTACACAGCTTGACAGATAACATATTCTTATCATCTGCATTATTTACACTTGTTTTGTTACTGGAAAAACCCAATAAAGAATGATTAAAATAGATATTCACAGAAAAAAACCAAAGGTACTGGGATGTTTCAGTTAAAGGCTACAGGGACGTTGAAGTTAAACGCAGTTAAGATGGAGGTCCTAATCCTTGGCAAGCAGACTTCAATGTGGTCCTCAGCCTGATTGCCAGAATCCCTGGGTTCCTTTCCTCAGCCTAACCCTAAGGTTTAAAACTTGTGTGTTTGGTTTGACGATAAAGTCACTTTTGAGAGTCAAATCACAGCCTTAGCAGGCAAGTGTTTTGGCATTATTAGATCTCTCAAACGTTTTATCCATCTCCTAACATTCTCGGTCCAGAAAACTGTGATCCAGGCTTTAGTGGTCTCTCTGGTGGACTATTGTAACATCTTCTATTTGGGAGCCTCTCAGGCTACGATCAAGAGACTCCAATGAGCACAGAATTTGGCGGCTCGCCTGCGGCTAAACTCCCCAAGCGTGCATCTATGCGTAGGGCACTTCAGAAACTGCACTGACTCCCGGTGGAAAACTGCCTTTCTTTTAAGACCCTATGCTACTGTTATAGGATCCATAGGAAGATTGGGTCAACGTATCTACACTCTTCTCGCTCCAACCTCAAAGGGCCTCAGGTCCTCGTGGCACTACTTTTGCATGTTCCTAGAACCAAGAAAGCTTGCACTGGTGGTAGATCTTTTTGCTTTCTTAGTGCTAAACTCTGTAATTCCCTTCCGCTGCAGCTGAGGCAATCCCCGTCAGAGCCATAGTTAACCTCATGGCTGCTAAGGAGATTTTCCTGGTGTGCTGGATCCTTAGTAAATGGGTGTGGTCATAACGGAACGGTTCAGTCATGAGCACAGCTCAACCGATGCTCATGACGGAACCGTTCCGTCATGAGCATCGAAGGGGTTAAACAAAAACCTTAAGACTTGACTTTTTAAGGCTCCCATCTCCTGTTTGTCTCCTCAGCTTGTTTCCAACTGCTCAGTGCTGGGACACTCCTCGCAGGAGTAGCAATGTGCTCTATAAAATGTGTATTATTAGTATTATTATTATTATTTAGTTAGGTTGGCGTTTTACCCACACAAAAACCACAGAAATATAGCAAGTATACTTATACTTATAGCTATACTTATGTAAAGAAACTAAAACTCATGGCCTAAAGTTACTCTATGGCCCAAGTTATAGTTTCTTCAGATAAGTATAACTATAACTGCTGAATTGATATGGTTTTGTGTCAACTTGACTAGAACGTCCTTATAACCTTTCTTTTTTTCTGTGAATTTCTATGGGGTTTTTTTCATGGACAGTAATACATTTATTTATTTGAAGATTTATATAGCACAAAAAGGACACTTTCAGTTGACAGAGCACTTTACAGAGGTGTACAAAAGTATGGGATAGAACGAGAAGACATATAGATTCAATACATAAAAATTCAATATATACAAAAATAAACGTGTAACACTAGGCAGTAATATACTTGCACATAAGGTAAACAGAGCGAAAGGAGTACACAGACTAGCAAAAGTCCAGCCCCAAGCATATTCCGGCATGATAAGGGGCTACGTATACATAATTTCTATACGATAATACAATCACTGATGGTCTGGGGCACGCCGTGTGCTCAACGCCCTCCCCCTCGCATGCACCCAACCCTAAGCTGCGCATGGCCTTTGGTCGTGTGTGGAGGCGGTATGGTTTGTGAGTGGGTGAGGTTTTTTCCCCACTAGGCCTGGGAGCAGAGGGCTTCCTGTCGATCCCCAGGGGGTACTTGTGGGATGCCCTACGAGTACCCACAGGTCCTCGATTCAGGCCCCAAAACTGTTATGGGCACTTTCTTGCACATGAGAGGTCCCTCAGGTGTCCTATGGGGTTAAGATACACCTATCCTGACCCCTTATATGTTTTGACATTTTGTTTTTCCTTCTCCCGGGCCAAGTGACAAACAAAATGGGGACTGCAACTTTCCTGTCAGGTTGTGGCCAACTAGTGCCTTGCTTGCCCCCAGACCCGGAGATCCCCATGAGTAGATCCGCAGAGAATAGGTGTACCTAGATACATATAAATTATTTCTTCAATAACTCCTAAACTACAGATTTACTCCAAATCACAGAAAGCACAATCTGTGGACCAAGAGCTAGCTTTCTGCCAAATTTGGTGTAATTCTGCTCAGAGCTTCAGACTGTAGACGTTTCCAAAACGTGCAAAATCCCCATAGTCATTCCACGGGGAAAAAAAGTTTAAGGGCCCCCCCTCCTTTTTTTTCTCGGCTCCCGCTTCACGAATCACCCTAAAACTTTCCAGACAGCAACTAAAGTAACTTGTACACTACTTTGAAAATGTTGTGAAGATTCGTCACAAGACACCCAAGTTATTGGCAAAACAAAAAACGCAACGTCTATGGGAAATGTTGCTCCTAATTACAACTACCTACTGGCTAGCATCAGTAGAAGATATATATATATATATATATATATATCACAATGCTCGCCTCCTAGTAGAGTGCAACGACTTAAAATGCTTGATTATTAAATAAATTGGTTTTCATAAATGTTTTTAATCCTCACTCCTCTTGTATATAATTGTATAGTGGATGTAAATAGTGATGTATGTGTTGTATGGTTTCTCACCTTTAGCGATTTTTATGACTTTTTCACAGGTCCCTGATTAGTGTCAAACAAAGAGTGGGATGCAAACTGATAAGACTAACGGAGTATGAAAAGTGGAGGTACGAGTGGGCACGTGAAGACTTTGATGACCAAAGGTTGATAGTTGATTTTTAGTTTACCCACTGGGGTTAGACTTGACTGCCCACTGGGCTCAATATGGCAAATAGGATTATCTATAATTACAGCTAATAGGAGATGTCAATCAATCAGGAGTTTGTTAAAGCGCAACTACTCACCCGTAAGGGTCTCAAGGCGCTAGGGGTGGGGGGGGGTGCAGGTTCCATTCCATCAAGGAGGGGGTTTGTCGAAGAGCCAGGTTTTGAGGTTTCTTGCGAAGATGGGGAGCGATGTTGTCTGTCTGAGGTGGAGCGGAAGGGCATTCCATGCTTTGGCCGCGTGGAAGGAGAAGGAGCGGGCTCCCGATCTGGTCTTTCTGGTGCGGGGGACCTTGGCGTAGGAGAGCTGGGCTGATCGAGGGTCCTTTGGGGTGCGTGGAATTTGAGCCAGCTGTTCAGGTATGCTGGTCCGGTGCTGTGGAGGGCCTTGTGTGCGTGGGTGAGCATCTTAAAGGTGATTCTCGCCTCGACAGGTAGCCAGTGGAGTGTGCGCAGATGCTGGGAGATGTGGTAGTGTTTTGGCAGGTTGAGGACCAGTCTTGCAGCGGCGTTCTGGATGTTCTGTAGCTTGCGGATGAGGTCGAGTCGAGTCTGCTGGTGACCAGGGCATGAGTGACTGTCTTTCGGTCTTCGAGTGGGATCAATTTGAAGGTCTTACGAAGGAGGCGGAGATTGTGGAAGCAGGAAGATGAGACTGAGTTGATCTGGCGGTCCATTTTGAGCTCGGAGTCCAGGATGATTCCCAGGTTGCGTGCGTGGTCTGTGGGGGTTGGCGGGTTTCCGAGGGCGGTGGGCCACCAGGTGTCGCTCCAGGCATCGGGGTTTGGGCCCATGATGAGTACTTCTGTTTTGTTGGTGTTTAGTTGTAGGCAGCTGTTTTTCATCCATTTGGCGACGGCTTCCATGCCTTCTCGAAAGTTGCGTCTGGCGGTGTTGGGCTCGTTGGATAGGGGGAGGATGAGCTGGGTGTCGTCTGCGTATGACACGATGTTGAGTCCGTAGGTTCTGACGATGGGGGCAAGTGGAGCCATGTAGACGTTGAAGAGCGTCGGGCTGAGGGAGGAGCCCTGGGGGACTCCGCAGGTGGTAGGTGTGGGGTCTGAGAGGAAAGGGGGGAGTCTGACCTGTTGCGTCCTGCCGGAGAGGAAGGAGCAGATCCAGTCGAGGGCCTTGTCCTGGATTCCTGCATCGTAGAGTGTGCGTATTAGGGTGCGGTGGGAGACTGTGTCGAACGCCGCTGATAGGTCTAGGAGGATGAGGGCTACTGTTTCTCCTTTGTCCAGTAGGGTGCGGATGCCATCTGTTGCGGCGAGGAGGGCGGTTTCCGTACTGTGGTTTTTTCTGAAGCCGGATTGGGAGGAGTCGAGGATGTTGTGTTCTTCAATGAATGTGGCGAGTTGGCTGTTGATGGCTTTCTCGATGACTTTCGCTGGGAAAGGGAGCAGGGAGATGGGTCTGTAGTTTTTGAGGTCGGTGGGGTCCGCTGAGGGTTTCTTCAGGAGGGGGTTGACCTCGGCTTGTTTCCAGTCGTAGGGGAACGAGGCGGTCGCCAGGGAGCGGTTGATGGTGTGGCAGAGCATGGGTGCGATGGTGTCAGCGGCTCTGTTGAAGATGTGGTGGGGGCAGGGGTCCGTGGGGGCCCCTGAGTGGATTGACTTCATTGTCTTCAGTGTGTCTTTGGTGGTGAGGGCTGTCCAGTCTTCAATCGCTGGTTTCCGGGTGTCGGGGGTGGTTGGTGAGGGTTCAGTGTGTTGGTTGTCTTCGTCGAAGTTGTCGTAGATGCTCTTGATTTTGTGGTGGAAAAAGGTGCTGAGTTTGTCGCAGAGGTCTTGTGAGGGAGGGATGTCGGTAGACTCGCTGGTGGGTTGGGCGAACTCCTTGATGATGCTGAAGAGTTCCTTGCTGTTGTGCGCGTGGGTGGAGATTCTGTCTTCAATCGCTTTTTCCTCGTTTCTCTGATGAGTTGATGGTGGCGGCTCTGAAGTTGTTGTGGGCTTTTGTGGATTTGGTGTTTCTCCAGGCCTTTTCGAGGCGGCGGCATGTGCGCCTGGACTCTCGAAGTTCGGTGGTAAACCATCTGGCTTTCTTGGCACGGGTATTGTTGTTTTTCTTGAGGGGGGCATTGGTGTTGGTGCTGTCCGAGATCCATCTATGCAGGGTTCGGGCTGTGGTGTTGGGGTTGTCGTTTTCCGCGATGGTTGGGGTGGAGTTGTTGAGTGAGGAGATGAGCTGGTCATCGGTGATTTTGGTTCAGTTTCTTTGTGGAAGCAGGTGCTGGTGTCTGTGGATGGTGGGTGTTCTGAAGGTGAAGTGGACGCAACGATGGTCGGTCCATGGGAGTTCGGTGGTGTGGCTGAAGGTGATGGAGTTTCCTGTAGTGAAGAGGGGGTCGAGGGTGTGTCCTGCTGAGTGCGTGGGCTCGGTCACAATCTGGCAGAGTCCAATGTTGTGGAGGTTGTCCAGGAGGCATGTGGTGTTGGGGTCCAGTTGATTGTCGAAGTGGAAGTTGAGGTCTCCCAGCAGGGTGTAGTTGGTGGATGCGATGGCCTGCGGGGAGATAATGTCCGTGATGGAGTTGGCGAAGGGTCCGCGGGGTCCAGGGGGCCGGTAGATGAGGGTTCCTCGGAGGGCGGCAGTGGGGCTGGCCAGTATCTTGAAGTGAAGGTGTTCCATCAGTTCTGTGGACTAGTCAGGGAGTGTGCTCAGGCGGAGGATGTATTTGTGGACGATGGCGATTCCTCCTCCTGGGTGGGTGGGGCGGTCCTTCCTGTAGATCTTGTATCCTTGGGGGATGGCGATGGCGATGTCCGGTCCTGAGGTGCGTTGGTCCAGGTTTCGGTGAAGAATGCTACGTCTGGGGTGGTGCTGTCGAGGAGGTCCCAGATTTCTGTGGCGTGTTTGTGGAGGGATCGGACGTTGATAAAGGATGCAGTGCAGGGTCTTCGGTTCGGTTGTGTTCTTGTGGGCGGGTTGTGCTGGATCCGTGTTGTTGGAGGTGCTGCAGGTGTGCCGGCAGCGGTGACAGCTGAAGGGTCCATGGGTGTCGGCTGGTGATGCTAGCTTGCAGTTTTTGTTGCAGCCTGGGTTGAGTGCGTGGAGTGTTGCTGGGTCGTAGCGTTGGCGGGCGGAGGTTCAGGGTTCCTGGTGCTGGTTGCGGACGGGTCGCAGATGGGCGCAGACGTGCTTGCCTTTGACGCGCCTTTGGTGCAAGGGATATTTATCTTAGAAGAATGGGAAATTGCTAACATGGGCTGTATTTTTTCTAAACATTCACCAGCACAATCAATTAGGTTAGCCATTAACCAAACTCATTATTTTGCAATGGGTGGTGCGTAAGTCGCTATCACACATAGCTTTTGGTCGCACAAATAGTACAAAATACTAAAGTGCAATGCATGATCGTGCATGAGCAATGATTCTTGTGACAGCATGTACCAATGACTCTTGCTAAAAATGTTTGGATTTACAACTATAACAAAATATATGATGCATGCATTGCATGTTTATTTCAATGAAATGACTTACGATGTATCTCGTTACACAATTCTGTTGACAAAACAAGTCTGTTTTTCTAGCTCCGTAAACGTTCAGATACCTTGAATCTGTCTTCACTAGCTATCACGCAAAGGTGTGTCCCATGATATGTTATAAACACTGTGATTTGCATTGCATACAAGGAGCTTGTCTACGAAACGCGTTGAGTGACTTGGCTATAAAATAAAAAACACGCTGAAAAGGATTATCCGTGGCACAGGCATCGTTTTTGGGAAACCGGCAAAACGATTGTGGTAGATTTATCGCACAGTGGCAGTCACCACTGGGTAATTATAGTTACGTTAACATTTCCATTGGAAATCTGTTTTATTATGTTGCTCATAACGTTGGCCCAGTTAGATGAATCACCACAAAACTTTCCAAAAAGGTTCTACTTTTTGACTTGTTTGTGTTTTGGTGTGATCCATCGAGTGTGGGCCGAGAATTAAGGGAGGCCCTAAAACGCAAAACATCATGCTTTTTCCATATATTTTTTTAGGCAGGGCTACAGACAAAACTGCTGAACAGAATTACACCAAATTTGGCAGGGAACTGGATCTTGGCCCACAAGGTGTGCTTTCTGTGATTTGGTGCAAATCTGTTCAGTAGTTTTTGAGAAATTAAAGTTAAAACATAATTGTATATCTGGACAGTTGTGTCCACAAGAGGCTCACAAGAGTCTTGCGGGAGCGCCAAATTAAAATAAGAGCATTCTGATTGGCCCTGGGAGCTTTATTTCCCTTGGGCCATCTCACTCCTGCAGGAACGAGCGCTCCGATTGGCTGCCAGCACCATGAGAAAAATGTTGCTGGCTGCCATGACAGGACTTGGAGACTTAGTCCCTTGTCCTGAAGCTAACAAAGAAAACAACATAAGGGGGCAGGGGAGAGATACTCTCCTCCCTAATACGGCATCATCCATGACATGTTCTGGGACATCATTTATGACATCACTGATGACATCATTCAATTAATGTGTTAGTGTGGTTTATAGTTTACCATAGTGGTGGGAGGCTACCACATTATTTTCTATCTTATTTTGTATAGTCTGTGTCCAACTAATGGGTCTAATGGTTTACAAACTGCATGTGCTCCTAATGCATCATATGTGAGTAGAGATATTGAACACATTATAAATCTGTGAATTGAAGAGTAACTTTGTGTGCAGTTGACAGTTAATGTCTTGTGGCCAATATGTTCCACAAAAGTTTTTTGGTTTGGCAGAAAAAGTTTCTACCAGGGCAAACATTCTACATAGTAGATACTAAGTATTGTAAGTATGACAATTTCTACATAAGAAACAAGACTATGTGCACGAACTTATGTGCTTCTTTTGCTTCACAAATGGGCTATATGTAAAGTTTTCATCACAGTATGAAGGCTGCAGGTATTGTGATCTTTAGCACATTTAGACCTTAGTTATTTTAAGCATTCAGCATTTTTTTACAAGTATTTTATAGAGTGCACATTGTTGTTACTAGACACTTTTTGATACTCATTGGTGTATTTATCATGAGAGTTTCACTGTTTGTACACAGTGTGGTACTGAGTAAACTCTCTCCATAGAGTAATCACGGTTTACAGTACCCACGTTTCTACTCCTATCAACTTCATTTTTTCAATGTAGGTCAGTGACTGTCAGGGGTATGACACAGACGAAAGATGTCCATAGTAGGAAACTAATTTTGGAACAGACGTGGAATATTTTGAAGAGCTTGGCTTTCTCTGAACAGTAGTAAATATATTAATTACAGTGTGCAATTAGTGTTTCCCGTGTATCTGTGGTTGACTGTTAATGTGAACAGGGTTACCTGTGTCACTTTTGTACATAACACATGCTTGCTACACCTAAGGAAGATGTATTTGTGATGGCAGTAATGATGCTTCGTATTATTCAGAGTCATTTTGTACTTACTTTCAGGCCTCTAATACTTACTAGTTTATAGTGTAATGTGTACAAAAGAAGCTGCATGATGTCACCAGTAACATCATCAATGATGTAATTTGAGATGTCATCCGCAGTGTCATAAATTATGTCAAAGAACATGTCATGAGTGATGTAATATGTGAGGTAATAAGCAGAGCATGGTGGGGTACAAGTTATAGTTAGCACCGCTAAAGCTAACTGGTGAATTTCTGTGTTTTTTAGTTGAAAACATATTTACCTAACTATAACTTTACTTAAACCTTTGTTTTTTCAGTGAATTATATATACACATACATACATACACATACCCCGCCACTGGAATGATTCGCTAGGTCATCAGTCGGAAAGAAGAAACAGGCTGTGACTGCAGTCAGAGACCGGGTCGGCCCAGGGGTGTAACGCAGGTCCCATCAAGGGGCCCCAGTCCTTCATAGTTTCCCATTCCGCCCATGGTCAAGGTCAGTGTGTGAAGTATAGGAGACAGGGATCCCCCCATTACATTCTGCAGGGAGAGTTATCACTTTGTGTTACACCACTGAGTCAGGCTGGGCTTTAGGGCAAATACACACTGGCCAAAGGGCTGCTCTGACAGGTCAATGTATGGGTAATTTCTTTGGCTGTTTGTGGGCCTGTTTATGTTCTGAGCCAGTTTTTACTTTTAGTTTCCCTGATGTTATCACAAACATTGCCAGCAGCAAGCACAAACTATGCAGTCTTCCATATCTTGCAAAATACCCATCCAGTGTTTCATTACAAGTGTAAATCTGCCTCAATTTGCTAACATGGGCCACTTTTTTAGTTGTCTGATACACTAATGGGGGCCTCTTCTACTTTGGTGCCTGGGCTTGTTTTCTGTTCCAGCCCAACCCTGGTCCAGGATGGAACCTACTTCCTTGTTTGAAAGTCAGTGTACAGTGGTTCCTCACAAGATAAAGTTAGATTGCTCTGATTCTCACACTTAGCCATTGAAAGGCAAACCAATGACGATGAATTTGGGTGGGTTCAAGCAGACAGGGTATTGGACCTAACTAGGCCTAGTATCTGAGGAGGATGTACATCAAAGGTGCTCAGATAATTTTCAGAGCAGGGGTGCTGACATCAAAGTTTCATCATAGAAGTCATGGGGATTGTACAAAATCCAAGCGTCACAAACAGAATAAGTGTAACAAATGAGACACCCTGATTCTGTGGGACTATGGTATGGGTGTAGTATGTGGCCAATGGTGCACTTTGGAGCACACTATTGCAAATGTATTATTAAAGCATAGTGTGAAAGTGCACTGTTATTATAGACAGCACATTTACCTTTGAAGTGGTCATTAAACTTGCACAGAGATGCCGTTTTACCGATAAAAGTATATAGCGCAAAAACGATACTTTGTGGAAACTAAGTTTCAGCAACTATTTATAATTTGTGCATCATCAAGTAGACGGTCTTGATTTGTTTTCATCCTAATAATATCTTTGCTTCCATTACACCTCAGATTTACAAAAAAAAAAGCTTAGTTTGTACTTTCCTAACTGCTGATATTTATAGAAATAAATTACATCCTATCTTACACACTCCCTCTACTCCAGCAAGATTGTCACATTGTTTACTTCACAAAATCCTCTCACTTTGTAGTCCGAGAAATAAAACTAAACACCAATCTCCATGCCAAAAGAATAAGTAGCACATTGTCAGAAAACATAGTCTGACATTTTACCTTTGGCTTTGAACGTGCAGCAAATGTGACAAGCTAAAACTAAATGAACTCCAACTGTGTTATTTTGAAACTGCCACACTACCCCCTTTGCCCATACTTCCAGCATCTACATTTTTCATGGCAAACATATCCATGCATGCATAGATTTATGTAAACAGACATATGGAGCAAAATCTTGTTGAAGCACAGCAAGTTAAGGTGTCAGAATGTATCTTAACTTTTCGCCTTTGATATGATGTATGTTTAACCACATGTTTACCCAGTGTTTTCTCAAGAATTTTGGGGCATTGGTTAAGACCTATTTTGGGGTCACCTGTTAAGAACAACTTTGATTTGTATTACCTACTGCATAATGCTAAACAAACTTTCAAAAATTGGGTCAATGAAAAATAATTGAGATACGCCTTCCCAAGGACCCCCTAAATCATTAGGATGACGTTAGGCAAAGAAAGAAAGAGATAGAAGTAGGCTGAGGGGGCAACTAGACATACAGATATGAATGGAGGTGAGACAGAGAGAATGTTTACTTTTGTAGAGGTCCCTTGCAAGGTGGGGGCCCTTTCAATTGCCCACATGCCTTAAAACCAGTGACGGCTGGTGACATTTGAAAGTAGTGAGGCGTAAAAGTTGGGGGATGAGTGTTGCATTGTGAGGGAGCCAGACTGACTTAAGGCGGGTTTGGGGTGGGGTTGAGGGTCGTCCCCATGAGAAAATGTTGAAAAAGGGGGTGGCAAATGGAGTATTTTAAAGCAAATTTGAGAAAGCAACAAAATCTATTGTGAACATGAAGTCTTCAAATATTAAAATACATTAAAAACTGCCCCATAAGGTCTGGCAGACCAGTTTTTACATTTGATTTCCCGGATTTTAAGAGAAACACTGCATACAGCAAGCATAAATGCATGTTCTCTACCCTACCTTGTAAAAAAAAAAAAAATACTGCCCTGATTTGAAAACCTACAATGGGTTTTTTTCTTAGCTATTTATTCAGTAATGAGTCCACTGTAATTCTAATACCCGCCCCACAGTTTATTATCTGTCCAGGTCCAAACAAGCCTGCTG
The DNA here is from genome assembly GCF_964263255.1 of Lissotriton vulgaris. Classification (NCBI taxonomy): domain Eukaryota; kingdom Metazoa; phylum Chordata; class Amphibia; order Caudata; family Salamandridae; genus Lissotriton; species Lissotriton vulgaris. Next base: position 1,327,126,390 of record NC_141687.1, on the reverse strand, counting down.
CAATTAACTTTGAGGAGGTAAGAAGTGAGATGCATGCATTACTAGCAGTCCTCAAGTGTCTAAATTCTGTGACTGTTAGCGGGCATTACTTTCTTGAAGTTACCATCAGTGACATTAGGATTTTATGCAAAGAGGATGAGGCTCTTTTTGTGTCTACAGCACTTCTGTAAGCAGAAATGCTACATCAGCAATTCGTAGGATAAGCTTTGGAGGCTAGTGGGACCAAAAGGGCAGAGAATTTTATGGATAGAAAAAGCCAGAGAGAGAAATTACTTTACCCTGGCGGCTTCCTATCTGTTCCAAATGTGTTTTATATTGCACCAGCCCGCCTTGGGCCATCCTTCATTTACTAACGCACACACTTATTTACCTAAATAAATCATGATGGTTTCTTATTGTGGGCAATGAAATGCCGGTTCTAAAATTCTATAATTACCGGCGAGCAGCATTTGTAGAGTCAGCGCTCCAGTGTTTGGATCGGCGTGATGACGTAGCACGCCGATCCACCATTTTAGGTGAAGCGCGCGAAGGCTTCAGTACGGGTGCCGGAGCCAGAGAAGCAACAGGCTCGGCGCTCTCTGTAAGGTTGTGAGAAATAAACACGGACATACAGTAGACGTTGGTCGTGTCGTCTGTGGGGGGATATCCTGGTACTTTACAATGGCGACGAGGCTCGGATCGTGAGGAAGAAAAAAAAAAAACTGAACCAGGAATAAAACAAAGAAAAACGAACCCACGTGCAGACCGAGCAAAATAGGCAGAGACACCCACAGTACAGCGCACGCTGGACAGGGTGTTGACAACGCTCCACGACCACAGAGAGCGCGGCAGGGCCGTGATTGCACTCCCGGTGCTGCAGAGTGCACGCTACCACCCAAGACTCCAGGTACAAGGGGCCCCAAAACATAGGAAACCTGTGCAAGAAGGGCAGGGGCGGCGGAGCTCCTTTAGTCCACGACAGTAGGGCGGCTGGAGCACACAGCTACACGGCCAGTGGCGGACAGCACAGCACAGACACAGGACCACCGGGACCTGTTGCATACCCAACTGGGGAATAGCACTGGCGACCTCAGGGGGCCATTGAGACCGAAAAGAGAAGGGGAGGATAACGCACCAGGGAGCCCCAAGGGACAAGGTGAGACACCACCAGGAGAGAAGTGCGAAACCATGTGTGCGCAGGCGTCCTCAACAACGGCACCCATACCATTTCTACCCAAACCAGGTGAACCCCTAATGAAGTGGGAGGACTGGAGGGAATATATTTCCAACTACATTGAGGTGCTGGAGGACGAGAATGAGGAACCGTTTACAAGTAAAAGGAAAAGGAGGATACTGCTTCATAATTTGGGCCCGGAGGGGCTGAGGGTGTTCAAGAATCCAGTACCCAAACAGAGACAGGATAATGATGATGATGTATATGCTCATGCGATAGAAGAACTAAATGAACATTACAGGCCGGCCGTCTGTGTCTCAATTGACCGATACAACTTCCAACAACGGAAACAGGAAGAAGGGGAATCGGTCGATGAATATGTTGCGGGACTCAAAAAGTTGGTGTCCACGTGCAGATATGCGAATTTCCATGACTAATTCATAAAGGATCAGATAGTGATGCACACGACGAGTAAAGCGGTGCAGGACAAGTTGTGGGCCAATGGGGACTCCTCCCTGAAGGAGGTAATGGCGATCGTCAATAAAGCAGAATTGGCAGTGATGCGCAAAGGCAGCAAGAAAGGAAACGCTGGCCAGACCCATGGTAAATAGAATTGAAGAGGAGGCCCCCAGAAGAGATAACCGGATCAAGGGAGCACCACAGAGAGGCCCGAACAAATGGCAAGGAAATCCAGGACCGCCCGGGAACCACTCGAAGGCGCCAAGAACAGTGTTATCAGTGCGGCAGCATGACCCACGAAGCGCATGATAGGAAGTGCCCGGCATTCCGCGCCAAGTGCCTGTTCTGCGGGATCGTAGGACACTATGAGAAGGTGTGTCGGGGGAAAGTGACCAGGAATGTAGTGAAATTTGTGGACCATGGGCAAGATGACCAAGAAGGAAGCGGTCATGATGTGGAGGACGCAGTCCTATGTATCTACGACCAGGTGCTGTGTGTGGACACCAAGAGATCAAGGAAACCAGTGCTGGACATGCATATTGGAGGAGTGCCAATCAGCATAGTGGCAGATTCGGGGTCACCTTACACAATAGTGCAACGGGCGGTATGGGATGAAAAGTTCAGGCCACAACTGGGGCCAGAGTTGGAGCGGCTGGACATACGGCCAGTAACGTATAATGGAGACCGCATACCCATGGTGGGTTTCAGACCACTCAAATTTGAATTCAAGGGACGCTGTGCCTACTGCAAACTGTATGTCTCAGAGAAAGGACCGTCGGTGCTGGGGTGGATGGACGAGGGTGACCTAGGCATCAAGTTAGACCCAGGAGGTGCGGTGCAAGTCTTGCTAACGGAGCCGGAACAATGGCCGAACCTGGAGAAATGGAAGAAAGACTACCCAAGAGTATTCGGCGGGAAAGTAGGTAAGCTGGAGAGGTTCACGCATAAAATCATCCTGAAAACAGAAGCGAAGCCGGTAGCACAAAGAGTGAGAAATGTGCCATTGGCGGTGAAAGAAGCAGTGCAAGTCGAACTTCAGGAGCTGGAGAATAAGGGCATAATTGAGCCTATCACGTGCGCGGAGTGGCTGGCGCCATTGGTGGTGGTGATGAAACCAAGCGGCAAGGTCAGGCTCTGTGTGGACCTGCGCGAACTAAACAAGAACATTGTGGTGGAGAAGTTCCCGCTGCCACGCATTGAGGAGATGTTGGCAAACACCAGAGGAATCAAGTGGTACTCCACTATCGACTTAACATCGGCCTACCACCAGATAGCGTGCATCCGGAGAGCAGGAAACTCACCTCGTTCATCACACCCTTTGGGTGCTACCAGTTCTGTAGGATGCCGTTCAGGCTGGCGTGGGCGGCTGTAGTATTTCAAAAATTGATGCACCAACTCTTCAAGAACATGGAAGGCATCCAGTACTTCCAGGACAACATCCTGGTGATGGGCAAGGACAGAATGGATCATGACGCTAAGCTGTCTAAGGTATTGCGAGTGTTGGAAGAAAGAGGATTAATGGCGGAGTGGGAGAAATGCCAGCTAGGAATGGAGAAGGTGACCTATCTAGGACACGAGATTGGGGTACAAGGGATCACCCCGAAGACAGAATATGTGAGGGCCATCTGCGAGGCGCCACCACCGTCCAACAAGGAAGAGGTCAGGTCATTCCTAGGAATGGCCGAATATTTCAGCAAATTTGTCTCCCACTTCGCAACAAAGACCCACCACATGAGGCAGTTAACGCGGGAGAAGATGGTGTTCAGATGGACGGAGGAAGCCCAAGGAGAGTTTGAGAACATAAAGAGAGACGTGCAGGCAATACCGTTGCAGGGATACGATCCTCAGGGGAGAACAATCCTCACCACCGACGCCAGCAACAAAGGACTGGGCGCAGTTCTGATGCAAGACAGGGGGCAAGGAGTGGTGGAGACACTGAGCTTAGCATCCCGAGTGCTGAGTGAAACGGAAAAGAAATTCAGCGTCATGGAAAAAGAGATGCTAGCCGTGGTGTGGGCTGTGACCAGATACAGACAATTTCTATGGGGAACAAGATTCCAGCTGAAAACAGACCACAAGCCCCTGGTAAAGGTACTCACGTCCAGTGGACATGCTAGTGCCACTCCCAGGATTGCAAAGATGACATTGAAGCTCCTAGAATATAGATACGATGTAGAATACATCCCCGGCAACAGCAACAAGGTGACAGATTACTTGAGCCGGGCGGCATCAATGGAAGTTAAAGAAGAGGATCAAGAGGCCATGGAAGAAATGGTAGCGCTGATGGAGGACCATGAAAGGGTCATCAGCAACCAAGAATGGGAGGAAGCCTACAGAGAAGACCAGTATTTACAGGAGGTAATGAAATTGTTGTAATACTTTATTCGATACATGTATCATAAAAGTACAAACGTAAAAAGTAATAACGGATTAATAAAATAAAAAATATATATGTTCTATAAAGAATGATTTGACTGCGGTCTATCTGTTTTCTTGGTCCTGGGTATTCATTGGATACTGCTCCCCCCTAACCAGAACTGGATCCCACGTGGGACCATTTATTATCTTCCTTGGCACGGTGATCTTTTCTATTTGCTTATGTGTTTTCCCCTTCGTTCCTGCCTACATCATTTATTTGCCCTGGGGAACCCCCTTCTATCTCATATGGGGTGGAAATGGGGTCATCGTGTGGGGCATGGGGGGAGGTGGGAGGGGTTTAATTAAAGAAAATAAAACTTACCGTCCCGCACCACCTTGCTTCCAGATGGGTCCTGCTCAGTCGAGGATGGCATTACGGGTGGGTGGAAATGGAGTTGTCGTGCCCCGGAGGGAATGAGGGGGGAGGGGTTTAAGGCAAAGAAAAGATATAAAATAAAGTAAACTTACCGTCCCGGAGACTCCCGACTCCTGCCGTTCTGGTTTTCAATTCCTGCAGTGTACGTCTTCAGGAAGGCTGCAGGCAGCCTCCCTCCCCTCCAACGTAGCGCTGTGATTGGTGAGGCCGCTGCCCCACCCGGGTCATTTTCTCTCTGTATGCAGCAGCATACAGGGAGAGTGGGCGGTGTTGCTCCAGGGTAGGGGGGAGTGGCTTGCCCACTGTTCTTCATACTGACTGTTTGGACGACCTCAGGCTGCCCAGTCAGTATGAAGAACAGTGGGCAAGCCACTCCCCCCTGCCCTCGAGCAGGATCGCACACCCCCAACCAGAATCTTCTGCTTTCTCACAGTGAAAGAAGGCAGAAACAAATGGTAGTTATTACGGTAATAACTACCATTTGTTTCTGCCTTCTCGCACGGCGAGAAAGCAGGGGGGCGGCGCCCAAACGCCCCCATAGAGGAGCCGCCACTGCTTAAAACGTCTCTGGGGTTACCGATGCATAATGCTCCAACCCCAATTACTGAGCAACGTGCGCCCTCTCTCCTCTCCAATTCAATATCAATTTACTGGCATAGCATGGCTCAGTCAGTTTTCCAATTCTTGGATTTCATTGGTTCCATGATCTCTTTCTCTGTCATTGCTTCCTTTGCGCGAAGTCTTTCAGTTGACTGTGCTTCTAGGCGATGAGGTAGTGGATAGAATGTCTGTTTGCTGGGCTTCCAGGACTTATAGCCACTCCTTTACTGACCTGAAGTCAACTTTTTTTTGCCGGACATGAAATTGTAAAGCACATGGAAATATACAGCGACCTCCCATTTTCTACCAGGACTGCACATATGTGACCAGTTGAATGGTTTTTCGCTTCAGTAAGGTGCTAGAGTCGAAGTCTTGCAGAGGGTCAGTTGATCATCTCTGAACAGAATATGGTCCAATTTTCTCGCTTCAATTGTTTCTGTGGATGGAGAGAAAGAATGGCAACAATATTTCTTGGACGTTTATCTCCATTGGCCAGGTAGGGCCAATGTTGTTCTCTCTACACTGTTTATGGTACCCTACTTCGTTTTAACCCCTTCCATGCTCATGACGGAACGGTTCCGTCATGAGCGTCGGTTGAGCTGTGCTCATGACGGAACCGTTCCGTCATGAGCCGATAGGCTCATTAGAACCTTCAGCACAGCGCGAAAATTCACGCTGCGCTAAAGGGGTTAAGAAGCAGTAGGCTTGCAACACTAAACTATGCCTGTCCCTTCCACTTCCGCCATAGCATTCTAAATAAACACATTGTCTCTTGTGCTCAGTTTTGAAAGACGGTAATATTTCAGATGCAGGGTTTTGAATTGTAGATACCATATCCTTGAACTTGTTATCATCCACAGATGCCTCAGCGATCACTTTCTTCACCTTCTTGTCCACCTCAATCACTCTGCTCTTAATCGCGTCCATATCGCAGGCTGAACAAACCTCACAAAAGCTTTTCTTCTCCTTTCATTTCAACTCTTTCTTCTGTTTTATCCAGAACTCATTGAGATAGGCTCAAAGGTCCATTTCCATGCGAAGTCATCATCCCACTTGGAAGGCTTTTCGCACAGCTTCCTGTGTGATGCATTGGTGATGCCTCCTGCTGTCATTTCAAACCTCGAATCGCTGTTTATCCTCTTGTGGCCTATAGGAACGTCCTAGTATCTCTATCACATTTTTGTTTTAGACACTACTTACCATGCAAATGTGTGCGGTTCCCTCAACAATGGAGTGTTTTAATAGCAAAGGGGCCCAACTGGGTATTTCTTCTGTACTTCCATGGACTGCGGACTGTCATATTGCCCATATGGATGTGTGAAGTGATTACAGGATTATGGAGCTCGAGAAATGCCCCATTTGGCACTGTCCAACAATCTTCTCAGTGGTGCCAATCAAAAGGGGAGTCTTGCGGCAAGGTAGCTTTATGGGACTGTGGCAGCTTAGCTTTAAATGTGGGTAGGTTAGTGACAAGTCTTGCTGTGGTAATGTATGTTCTCTGTATCCAAATAAAAAATAAGAGTCGAAATCGGGTGTTACAGGACACAGTGCGTATAAGCGTGAGAGCCTCCTGCCCATGTGTCAACTGCATTTTGCTGCAAATTTCCAACTTTGTATGTGTTGTCACTTGCTGTTTAGTTGTGTTCCTTCTTGTGGCAGTGTGCAGCCTAGGGATATCGCCCATTTAGTAACCTGCTTTAATCAACAACTTACGCATTCCAGTCATTTGTGGGATCTCCTGGATTAAATTAATTAATTAATTAATGTTTGAGCTTGTAAAGTGCACTGCTACCCGTAGGTTTCCTGGCGCTGTATAACGCTGGGGAACCCGTCCTGGCTTTCCCTGTGGGATGGTCCCTGCTGGAAGTCCCCAAGGTGGAGTCAGGCATCCCCGGCCTTGATGGGACCGTTGTGGAGATTAGGCAAGCTAATGCCCAGAGTTGTCGAGTGGGACCCCTGATTAGAGTAGGCACCGAAGCGAGAGAATTATCGAGTCCGCTGACCCAAGTCCACGACCCTGCCGCATCGGGAATTGAACCCTGGTCCCAGCCGACTTCTGCTCCCGGGTCTGCCGCCTCTAACCAGTGAGCCACACCACTGCACCCCTAGATTTTTTTGCTGTTCTTTCCAATGTTTAAGGAAATGCCCTATGTCGAATTGGAAACCTCCACAGCTCTTTCCAGTGATTCTAGTGTTCCACTTCCATGTAGGCCTCCAGCTGCCATGCAGCCTCCTTCCTTCCCGCTGGTCACATATAATCGCTTAGTCAGCGAGTCAAATTCAGATAGAAGCCAAATGGGTACATTCTGTGAGTAGGGTAGCCTACTTCCACATCTTGAATTGTACAATCATTACACCTGCAACATGTAGGCTACTATCAGCAGGCTTTAGAGCCACTTTAGATAAGTATGCTGCAAGCTCTTCATTTGTCACTGATCCACTCAGTAAGTCTTTATCTGTTCCAATATATTTGCCCAAACAGCCTGCTGCAAACTGAAAATGTTCTACCGGATACTAAAGTGTACATTTTAGCTCTGCTCCCTTTTCCCTACAAATGTAGAATAGTTAGGGCTGTTTCAATTGTATGAGGCTTGGTTTTGGGTATCCTGTATGGTGCATTGAAATAAGTACAAGCATCAATGCAGTGCAATCATTTTCTCTATTGGTATTTTCCCAGCCATTGATAATAAGGGGGAGATCTAGAAATCTAAGGATTTATTGACAATTTATGTTCCTAATTAAACTACCCAGATAAAGTTCCTGACACTTAACATGTGTATGTTTGTGTGTGTATGTGTGTGTTCGCATGTGTGCGTGACCATGCTTCTCAGATAGTGGAAAGTTACCATTTCCCATGGCATGTCCGTTTGTGGGAGATTATCTTTAGGGGCATTAACTAGTGCTGTTAATGGGAATAGCAATGATTATCTCGGTTTATGCCTGACTTCTCTAAAAAGGGTCCAATGTTCTCATCAATAATGCCATGAATATAAAAGACATAGTATAGAAAACCAACAGGTCATCTGCATATAGCGACACCACACTTTTACGATTCTGTATTTCTATTGTCCATTTACTCAGTGAGGATCTAAGCTTGCATCCCAACATTTCCATTGCCAAAGCAAATAATAATGGATTCAACGGGCAGCCGTGCCTTGTGGCCATCTCCAATTTTCATCGCTTTTCAGGTTTTATTAGTTCTTCCAATTGGGCTCTGTTTTATTGGATTAGTTGTTTGAGGCCTTGTGTGGTAATGATAGGGTACTCTCCTGGTTCCCCTCATCATATATGATTAATGTATAATCGCTTATAGAATGTAGGAATGACTGTGCTTATTTATTCTTGTGCATTGTGTATATTTCCTAGATTGTCTATCAAGGAGGTAATATTAGTGGGGGCCCTCTCCTTTTTCAATAGCCAGGCCAGCAGTCTCCCTGCCTCATCTCCCCTGTGCAATAACTGCTGGAAACATTTATTCTGCAGTAGCTCCTTCTCCACTATATTCTATAATAGTTGAGACCTTAGTGTTTGCCCCACCTCTTTCTGCGCCCCACTCACTCCTTGTGATCTTTGTAATCTAGATAATTCTTTTATTTGGCATATAATATTCTGTCCAATTGTTTTAACAATGACATTGCATGGGGAAGCACTGTAACTCTTATTAGCACTTAAAAGCATCCCACTCTTTCCCCCTGGTGCTGGCAGTACATTAAAATAATTTTCAATTTCAGTTCTTATTGTCTTTCAGAAAACTGCATCCTTCAGTATTGATGCTGCCAGTTTCCGTATTGGTGCTCTAGCTCTGTAATGGCCCATACTGTACCTGAACAGCACCGGGGAAAGATCAGATAGGACTCTTCCCAGGTACTTTGTGTGACATACTTTATATAGTGCCTGTATCATACAACATGTATTCTAATGTAGGTAGCATATAACTGCATGGTGTGAGTATTCCCTCTCTTTGGGGGTATGTTTTCTCTTTATCTCCACAAAGTCCTGTTCCGACATAACTCGCTTTAATACTGTTGACATCCTTTCTTTGTATGGAGTGTAGCCAATCCATAATACCTTCCTACGGACAAATAAAATGTCCCATCCATATAATCGTTGATCTCAATTATGGCCAGCAGATGTCAGTGCTGCACAAACTTGAGGCTTTTTCCACTGGGTTGCGTATAATATTAAACCACTAACTAAACTCTGTGAAGTCTCCAAGGCTATTGAATACGAATCTGTCACTGGACTGTATCACGCTGTTGTCTTTTACCGCTGAATCATGAAACAAGCTATCCTTTCTTACGGTGGAAAATATATTGCAAATGCTCGGCTGCTAAAGACAAGCAACACATTTTATTATCTTAACCAAAGGAGAACTTGGCTGCTTGCTGCCTTATCTTCGACCCCCCCCCCCCCACCCTCCCTACCGTAGGTTAGTCGACTTCTGTTTACATCCCCGCTTCGCAGCCGCGCATGCGCCACTGACACCCACCTGGCTCCTTCAGAACGGTCAGGACAGACTTCCCACTGGCGTCCTCGGAGTAGGTGAATCTCATTACGCAGTCATTTTCCGTTTTGTAAACGCACTGAACCGCCTCTTCGTCAACGGTGTCTGGAAAAAAAGCAAACATGGACATTCCTTAGGCATCTGCAGTGTAATTGTTGGCAGAACGTGGCTCTGCGCCACTATTCGTAATAAATGAGCAGCCTAAAGTCAAATTACCGAATTTTCATGCTGTGACATAACGCTCTGGCTAATGTTATTGCTGCTCAGCTGTTTTTGACCGGGGGAGGGCGAGGGGGGAGAAGAGACTTTAGGAGAAACTGGATTTGAGCAGGGTATTTATTTCTTGGAACAGTGCTGCTCCAGGGATTTAGAATTCCTCTATATGCGAGAGGTTTTCCTGTTGTTACATATGGAGCGCATTAGGCACCGGGTAAAATGCCTGAAATAGCCGATAATGTTAACTCTCGGAAGGAAAAAACGCAACACTGTAAACCCCTCTACCCGCGCTCCACAAGTAGGCGGGAGGAGAGGAAATGCGTGTTTGTTTAGGTTCCCTGATGCGAAGAGCGGAATAGCTGTTTCTCCTCTGGCCAGCACAGTGCATGTCCTCTGCAAATTCTTTGCGGATTTGGTTACGTTTTGTGCCAGACTCCCCCAATCACTAAGCACAGCAAAATAAATCTATATAATTTTGATACATGCCACTGGAACAATTCGAGTGCTCTCCTGCTTAACATTTATGTATGATCCCTCCAATTATTGGCCACTCTTCCCCACTTCTACAGGAATGCAGATGATACTCAGTTTATCACTCGGCTAAAAAGTTGCTGTCTTCATCAGCATCAATCTAGTTTTCTTGCCAAGGAAGGATGAGTGGCCACTGGCTCAAATTGAATGCTGGTCAGAAAACAGTGGTGGTGGTTGGCAAAGGACTTGAGCCCTAACTGGACAGGTACTGATTCACTCACCTGGGACCCTGGGCTGTCCGTATCTCATTTATAGGCAGGGCCAGTGGAATTATGCGATTGGACGGCTGCAGCGTTTTTCGCATAATTGTAGATTTGACACACTTCCCATTCAATCTATTATCTGCTGCATAATCAGCAGATTTTGACAAAAAAATAGTTTTTAGCGCAAGCGGTCCAAAAGTTACTGAAAACTCAGCAACACATGTTGCTGTGCAGTAGAGGGCCCTTTGTAAAGTTTGTCTGGCCACCTTTCCATAGCTCATTGCTATATTTGGGTGTTAATTTGGTACTAATGAGGTCTAGCCCAAGCCCAGACAGTGTTAACAAGTGTAACAAGCATTGGAAATGCAATAGGTCTCGCATTAGGAAAGTTTGAGCTATTGGTATTGTAAATGACACTTTTTTTATTTATGTGTTGGTTTTGAAAGTAGGAAAATTAATAGCTTTGTCAGTTACAATGTCAATAGTTTTAACTTTTGCAAATGTGACACCTATAGCATTTGTAATGCAATGTGTGTTGTATTTACGTGACTTAGATGTATTGATATTACAAATAACAATGGCTTTTAATTTTGTAAATAATTAATACTTAAATAAAAGTTATTGTAATTTATAATGGCAATAGCTTAAACGTTTGTAAATAACTTTTGTGAAGATTATGTTCAGTGTATTTTATTGTGACGACAATCCAAGAACATTGCATTTGCACCTACACACACAGAGCCACACACATGTAGATGTGGTGGTGGTGGATCTGGGGGATATGGTGGTGGTGGATGTGGTGGTGGTGGTGGATGTGGTGGTGGATGTGGTGGTGGTGGTGGTGGATGTGGTGGTGGTGGTGGATGTGGTGGTGATGGTGGTAGATGTGGGGGTGGATGTGGTGGTGGATGTGGGGGTGGTGGTGGATGTGTGGAGGTGGTGGAGGTGGTGGTGGTGGTGGTGGTGGAGGTGGTGGTGGTGGTGGTGGATGTGGTGGTGGTGGTGGAGGTGCTCGATGTGGTGTTGATGTGGTGGATGTGGTGGTGGTGGATGTGGTGGTTGTGGATGTGGTGAAAGTGGTGGTGGATGTGGTGGTGGAAGTGATGGTGGTGGGTGTGGTGGATGCGGTGGTGGATGCGGTGGTGGATGTGGTGGTGGTGGATGCTGTGGTGGATGAGGTGGTGGATGAGGTGTTGGTGGATGCGGTGATGGATGTGGTGGTGGGGGTGGATGTGGTGGTGGTGGTGGTGGTGGATGTGGTGGTGGTGGTGGATGTGGTGGTGGATGTGGTGGTGGTGGTGGATGTGGTGGTGGATGCGGTGGTGGTGGATGCGGTGGAAGTGGTGTATGTGGTGGTGGATGTCATGGTGGATGTGAAGGTGATGGATGTGATGGTGGATGTGGTGGATGTGGTGGTGGATGTGATGGTGGATGTGGTGGTGTTGTGGTGGATGTGGTGGTGGTGGATGTGGTGGTTGTGGTGGATGCGTTGGTGGATGAGGTGGTGGATGAGGTGGTGGATGTGGTGGTGGTGGATGCGGTGGTGGTGGATGTGGTGGTGGATGTGGTGGTGGATGCGGTGGATGTGGTGGTGGTGGATGTGGTGGTGGTGGATGTGGTGGTGGTGGATGTGGTGGTGGATGTGGCGGTGGATGTGATGGTGGATGTGGTGGTGGATTTGATGGTGGATGTGATGGTGGTGGTGATGGTGGATGTGGTGGTGGTGGATGTGGTGGTGGATGTGGTGGTGGTGGATGTGGTGGATGCGGCGGTGGTTGTAGTGGATGTGGTGGTGGGTGTGGTGGTGGTGGGTGTGGTGGTGGGTGTGGTGGGTGTGGTGGTGGTGGGTGTGGTGGTGGTGCTGGTGGATGCGGTGGTGGTGGATGCGGTGGTGGTGGATGTGTTGGTGGTGGATGTGGTGGTGGCTGTGGCAGTGGATGTCATGGTGGATGTGGAGGTGATGGTGGATGTGTTGGTGGATGTGGTGGTGGTGGTGGTGGATGTGATGGTGGATGTGGTGCTGATGGTGGATGTGGTGGTGGATGTGGTGGTGGATGCGGTGGTGGTGGATGCGGTGGTGGTGGTAGTGGTGGATGGGGTGGTGGTTGTAGTGGATGTGGTGGTGGATGTAGTGGTGGTGGGTGTGGTGGTGGTGGATGCGGTGGTGGTGGATGCGGTGGTGGTGGATGAGGTGGTGGATGTGGTGGTGGATGTGGTGGTGGATGTGGTGGTGGATGTGGTGGTGGTGGATGCAGTGGTGGATGTGGTGGTGGTGGATGTGGTGGTGGTGGATGTGGTGGTGGTGGAAGTGGTGGATGTGGTGGTGGATGTGGTGGTGGTGGTGGATGTGGTGATGGATGCGGTGGTGAAGTGGTGGTGGATGTGGTGGTGGATGCGGCGGTGGATGTCATGGTGGATGTGATGGTGGATGTGGTGGTGGATGTGGTGGTGGATTTGATGGTGGATGTGATGGTGGATGTGGTGGTGATGGTGGATGTGGTGGTGGATGCGGTGGATGTGGTGGATGCGGCGGTGGTGGTGGATGCGGTGGTGGTGGATGCGGTGGTGGTGGTAGTGGTGGATGGGGTGGGGTGGTGGTTGTAGTGGATGTGGTGGTGGATGTAGTGGTGGTGGGTGTGGTGGTGGTGGGTGTGGTGGTGGTGGTGGTGGATGCGGTGGTGGTGGATGTGGTGGTGGTGGATGTGGTGGTGGATGTCATGGTGGATGTGTTGGTGGATGTGGTGGTGGATGTGGTGTTGATGTAAGACTGGTATAATGTAGGCATTTAAGAGAGTAGGGTTACATCATGGTGCCCGCGGAGGCAGCACACACAGCCTGGTGACACGAGAGACAAGGAGAAACACGGCCGTCAAAGTGAAAGTACGGCCGGCCGGCTGAGGGCATTGCTGTGGGAGGGGGGATGAGAAATGCGACACGGCAGGCAGGGGAGGGGGCGGAGCGGGGAGAGCGGCTAAAGTTGGGCACTGTAGTGTGACGGCCTCCCGTCCTGTTTGTCCAGCAGCAATGAGGATTTAGCAGTCTTTCACGGACGCAGACATGAACATGTGCATTAGGAAATGTGTTAATGAAAACTAAAAGTGATAAAGCTAGCCTACTGGAAACGTTCACCCACGCCATTTTGACAATTATTTTTCTTCACGACAAAAACAGAAAGTCTGCAACTTAACTTCTAGGTCAACAAGCACACGTGTGAGTAGTTTCTAGATGCAAAATCACCTTTTTCATTTGCAGACTTAATGCAAACCATGATTCAGGTACAACAGATCATATAGAGTGAGGGGCTTCTTTTCCAATTCAAACGCTTCTTGTCAACTGTGCACGTAAAGCACTGTTTGGGTTACACTGCCAAGACTCCAGCATGATGGCAACATCTTTACTACTGCTGGAGAAAAATTAACTATGAAGAAAAACGATTACCAGATCACATATGTGTCCCGCTGCCAATTTCAAAATGAATCTAAAGTTAGTACCCACTCTGTGACGGGAACATTGTCCCAGTATGAGAGTCTATCTGCCACCATCTGGACATGGTGCTACAAATTATGTTTGGAGCCTCCGATGAGCCATGACTAAACAATGGATTCTTTGTACAACATGAACATCTGCAACCATGGAACTATGGACCTGACCCTTATCTAAATGCAAAGATCAATCATTGCAAAGCGAAAAGGTCTCGTCTTTGTGATCTATTGGTTTCGCCAATTGTTTTAGCAACGCAGTGCAGAGTGGCTAAAGTTGGAAAAAAAATAATAATAAGCTTTTGACATGGCTGCCTGCGTCGTTTTGTAAGCATGCGCACCATAAATGCGTGTAACGACAAAATGGCACAGGCATACAAGCCGGCTGGCTGAGGGCATTGCTGTGGGGAGGGGCGATGAGAAATGCGACACGGCGGGCAGGGGAGGGGGCGGAGCGGGGAGAGCGGCATGAGGGTGTGAAGCAGCAGGGGAGGAGTGCTGCTGGCAATTGACTGGCGATTTGATGATGTGCACGCGCATTTTAGGTCAATGCGCTTGCGCATTGACCTAAAAGCCACGGGCACAGCATCAAATCGCCAGTCAATCGCCAGTCTAGGTAAAGCTTATTTAAGCCCCTATAGAGCTTCGCCAGCTATGCGCATGCGCACAGCAGGCGAGCCCTAAAAATGGGAAAATAATGAAACAATACTATAATAAAATGTGCCACATTACACTGCATAATTTGCCTTTCCTTGCTGCATAATTTACTCCACCCTGCCGCACATTTTGGTCCTCCCCTGCCGCAAATTTCCAGTGTTCCTGCCTATAGGTACTATAAATTCATTTTAAACCTTAATGTGATTCCCTAAGTATCTTAGCCGGTTTCTTTGTGCGAATATCATCTGTGCAATTTACATAAGATTCTACCCAAGCGTAAGCATGATTGCAAGAGATTGGCTCGAATTGTCTCTCTTTTAGACTATTCCAACTTCCTGTACTTGCCAATTCCTAAACTTTGTCTTCAACACTTTCGGGTTACTGAAAACAAAGCAGCTTACATGCTTATTGGTTGCACATGCTTCTGCCACTCAAACCCCCTTTTTCTTAACATCTTTGTTCACTCACTCAGCACTATGAAACTGTTTGGTGTATGAGTGCTAACTTAATTGATATTAAACATACCATATAATTCCATTACATAATTTAACATAATTTCTGCATTACTTTAGATTGAGAGCATTGGAGATCATGGCAGTGGATTCTCCAATACACCTGGAATCACACCGAACCCCTCCCCAGCAGGCCCCATATACCTAACAGTCGGTAAACCCTTGTAAAAACAACTTGGGAGGGCCAAATGTACTTAAATGTTGCCTACATCGTGGAAAAAGGCACTCTCCTTTCTCTGAAAGTATTTTTGGACATGTCCATTTTAACAAAATATAGGTTAAATTGTCTCCCTGCATAAAATTCCAGATGACTAGTTACAAAAGTATAACACTGGGACCCGTCCCATGGGCTTTTGGAAAATGGACTGTATATGTACAACCAACAAACTACAAGGGATAGTCTGATGGCTAAACACAAGAACAACTAAATACAACAGATCCAACCAGATACCAATTGCAAGTTCCAAGATACAACTGGAATTTTTTCACCAGATTTCATTAGAGATCCAAAAATTCACCAGGCTGCAGCTAGATTCAATAAAGCATGGGTGAGTATTGTCCACTGAAAGTTCCACTAGTGCTGCATGAGCATCTATAGATGGTCAGTGTTAAGTCATCATCATATGTCCTTTATCTGGTTGAATAAAACCATAAAAGGCACATTATAAAACATTTGAAACAGAGATACAATAAAAAATGTGTAAATTCATTTTGAGAAATAGTTTCTAGGTAATACTAAATTGTGTGGGAAATTACAGTCCACCAATACAAGTCTAAGCGTGTTTTTAAAAATCCATAATATTATAATAAAATTGATAAAAAGTGTTCAGAAGAAGCATCCCAAAGCTAAAACGATTTAAAAAGAGGTCAAGTAAAATCCTCAATAAAAAGGGTACTAAACGAATCATAAATACATATAGGGACCGACATCGACAGCACATTGGTGTCGGTCCCACCGACATCTGCCCCTGCTGTCCGCCTACAGCATTAATATGCAGCGGGCAGAGGCATCAGGCGAAAGGACCGTCCACTGCTGTTCCGACGGGCTGCTTGAGCCAGTTGGAGCATCGGAAATGCTCATGATCCCTTAATGATGGCGGCTCGGCTGTCGGGATCATGATGTTATTTTACGACAGCCTTTCCATGTCGGCCTTTCCGACATGGAAAGCCCGTCGGAAAATTACTTTGGGGGCCCCTAGCAGGGTCCCCTTACCTCCTGGCCCTCCGCTATGAAGATTGGGGGGAACCTATGGTGCCCCCCTAAACGTTTCTGCATGTGTGGCAGGCAGTGCATTGTGCCTGCCACACGGTGCAGGGATTTCACAAACATCCATTTTTCAATGGAAGCTTGTGCTGCGGGTTTTCCGCCCATCGCACAAGCTTCTTGCTTTCTAATCCTGAGGTCGAAACCGCCGACCTAAGGTCTGGGGGCACCAGACCGATACAGTCCACACAACATCGTATTCAGCCCTTAAGTGTGCACGGAAAATGCTCACTGTTTTAAAAAGCATTCGACCTAATATACCATATTGCCGACAGGTATCTAACAATTTAATGCACCACGCAGTCTCTTGTGTTGGTTTTAAATACTCTAAGAGCTGTGTGGCGGTCCCTAAACCCGAGAATTTTACAAAAGGGAATAATCCAGCATGAGCGTTGTTTAGCATAGCGCTTACAGAAAAAAAACAAATGGGTCAATGTTTTCTGGTTCTTGACAACCCAACGGGCACAGATTTGAAATGTCTCCCTTTTTCATCCAAGAATGGGTAAATCTAAATTTTACATAAAGTGCATGGGCAGCAGGCTTGATAACCACATTCAGGTACTGCTTATACTCAGGTACATATTTGAACAACAGGAGAGAATCTATCAGGGTACCAGGGGATGCAACATAACGTTTTACTCCTAATACAAACTCGGATAGGACATTTCTGCTTATCCCAGGCACCTTAGGGTAATGCAGAAGGCTGCAGCTCAAAAACTTCCAGAAACAACTTGAATAGCCAATTTTTAATCGGACAAGTCAGGGTATGTGCCGCACCAAGGTGATCATCCAGTATGATTCTAATGCAATCCCTATAGGGACCTAGATCCTCATTGGTCCAGAGGCAGAGTAATATCTCGCCTACCAAAATATGTTTGTTTGTGTGGTACTCACCAAGAACCTCCACCGTCACAATTTCATCCTTGCAGAGTTTTTGGCAGGTATGGTTGTCAGCCAGTCTGCCTGAGCTGAACAGGCGGCACTCAATGCAATCCCTACGAGTAGAGAAAAGGCAAAACAAATTGTTAGTCACGATTTGGGCTACAAGGATTATTATATGATAGCCACACAGTAGGTCTATCACTTCAAGCCTCTGATTTAATGGATAAGTCTGGGAGAGTTCTAAGGGCTTGAAATGGTGCCTGTATTCCCATATCCTTGAGGACTGTACGGAGGTGTGATAATCTGGAATTCACTGTGCACTTCGGCCACAAAATTAGCCAAGCTTTGCAGCTCTCCTATCCAATTTGTAGTTATTGAAAAACATTCAAGGAATGTGCAAAAAATAATGCATAACATAAAAATGGAAGGGATATTGACGTTATAATTTTTTCACATAATGGTACACATAGATCAGATCCTAATTCTACCGTGCTGAAAACTAAAAATTGGTCAAGGGACCAGTTTAGAGCTACAGAGATTTGATGCAGATGTAGCAGATCTCATTTTCACAAATATGGTGATCGTTCTATATTTATTTTACAGTTTATTTTGTTAAAAAAAATTGCCCCTGTGCAGTGAATTATCACAAAACCAGTATTTTTTTCTCTATTTTTCTAGGTTAAGATTTTGAATCTCTTTTCTGCCACATATCAAAAACTCAAATAGTACCACTGTAAATTAGCATTGGCAATACAAATATATCTGGATTATCAGTGAAACTGCCTTTCGTGTCTTTGATAGGTTTAGGCACTCATGCATGCCCCCTGTTACTCATAATTTACACTCGTGCACCAACGCATCTATCCATTCATCCATCCACTGACTCATTCTGCAATCACCCTCGGACACAAGTGTGATAAAAACATGAGAGAGCGCAAAACCGAGTTAGAAATTGTAGGGGTGCATCATATTCACAAGTAGTCAGCATCCACATATATAGAGGACTTACTAACTGTGTTCAATTATAATGTAGGGTTAAGAACGAATGTAGTTGGTATAGAATTACACTAAGAGCTAATGTAATGTGCTTTAAAAATCGATAATGCTGTTTTAAACTAGAGATGCCGTTTGCTGTGGAGTATTTCACTAATAAGAGAGTGTTTAATAATTCACCATTGCGCTTTTATTCTTGCTTATTAAACTCACAGTTGTAACGTTAAAAGTGATTAAATGGCTTAGGTAGAGAATTGTACTTTGCATTAAAGAATGGTGTTAAGGAACGTAAATGTATTGCTTATGTTAGCCTGTTGGTGCACATAAATGTGCAGAGGCCCATTTCATGGAAATTGTGTAGGCCTGATTTAAAATGCCTTGTTGCAGTAAATCGTAAAATGTATTTGGAGAAAGCTGCCTCAGCTAAAGTCATTTGCAACATTCAGAATTTGTGAGCCGATTCACATGCTTTCCTTTGCAGGTGCAGAACTAAGTAGATAAGGTAGTAGAAGGGCCCATTGTGTATGAGAGTCAGGATGCTAGGCTCAGACGTGGAGGAGTAACTGAGGAATTCAAGAAAGCAACGTGAAGCGAAGAAGAGCCTGGGACCCATGGACGTTTTAACAGACAAGGATGGAGAGGTGCCATAGTGGAAAATTCTGGAAACCAACACCTTCTCGAGAGGCGTACCTGAAGGCGTGTCGTTCGCATTGTGGGGTTTTGTATTAGGGACAGCACCCCGAGGGTGGAGTTAGAGCAGATGGGCTGAGCAGTCAGAGAGAGAGGTTGGTCAGGCAGAGAGTTAGCTATGACTGAGTAGCCTGAAGATTGAGCTTGGAGGAAAGTGAGTGAACTCTTTAAGAGTCACCACTGCTGACACCTTTTTCTGAATGGGATATTGTTAAGTAGGGATGTCATCTAGAGTAGTGTAGGGACAGACTAACCTGGTTTTTTTTTCCTTTTATAAATGCTTACTAAAACTCAGGTTATTGCAATTCTTGTTAGCCTGATGATTCTTGAACTAATTCTGGTATTATTTCTGAGCCGTCTGAGATTTTTTCGTAGAATTATGTTTGTATTTGTTCCTGTTTATCTTTTGAATCTTTTACTGAGATGTTTATACATTCAGTTGTTTTTGGCTTTATAATAAATTTTTGAACGTAGTTCCTAGTCAGTTGTTCTTGGGGGGTACAAGGGGGAATTTGTTGAAATTGACTAATCATTGTTTACCTAGATTTCCAAATTCGCTCTGTGACAGGTAAAAAGGTCTAGTCGACCTGTGTTCGGGATTCTGGAGACTAGTAAACCAACTCTAGAAATAAAATCCCGCCCTTCCAGTTGGTAGCAGAGTAGGATGGTTTCCTTCTAGAGTGAGGGTGATCTAGATTAAGTTAAGATTTCCCCAAGGCCCATAGAGATCTAGTGATGAGCGTCCAGGAAACCGCGGACGGAGGATGGCGTTCCATGGAAACTGACGGAGAGTGACGGTGCGCCGGAAAGCAGCAGGTCGTAAGAGAGTGAGTATGAAAAGGGTCATGCGTTGCTAGATTGCGGTTACGTTGAATTGTTGTGTTGTGTTGTATTGTCTTGCGGAGTTGAATGCCTGTAGTGTGAAAGGAGAGCAGGTTGTGAGCGCGCGCAACCGGTGAAAATCTAAGGCTCAAGGAGAGTTTAAGGGGTTCGGGTGTATCGAACACTCAGAGTAATTGTCGACCATTGTAAGGGGGTCATGAGGTACCATTGATCGCCCGCAGGACCGAGATAGGGGGAACGTATGTGTGAGTGTGTGGTTAACGGACGCTGGTCGGAAGTTGCCGTGTTTGTAACCTATCAGTTGAGGCGATTGTCCGGTCGTTTCGTGGACAGACATTTGCCAGTTCGGTGACAATTACAGTCAGACTGTGGACGTACAGTCAAGGAAGTGGTTGCTTGGTCGGAAGTGATCATTTCAAGTGTATGATTGGGACGCATGCGTGACCGGGAGACGAGCTGAGAGATGAGGGGAACTGCTGCGAAGCGGAGGCGAGTGACGTCAGAGAGAGCCGCGCTGGGATAGGGCGGTTAGTGTGGAGCCGCGCTGGGATAGGTGGAGTGACGTCAGGGAGAGCCGCGCTGGGATAGGACGGTTAGTGTGAAGCCGCGCTGGGATTGGTGGATTGTCATCGAGAAGTAAAAGAGCGCTGTAAACAAAGAGACGTTGTGGTTTTCATCATGAAATGTTTAAAAGTGTTGCGGAATTGTTTCAAAGGTGAAAAGAAGTTAGAACCTCGGGGTGGGGAAGAGGCTCCACCCGAGGATACTCCAGCCCATTACATGGCTACGAATGTTGGATTGCACACCATATTGTGGCTTGAGAACTGGTGTAAGATGACTAACAGAAGCGAGGAATTGACCTTTCCTAGATACGGAACGTTTAAATTGGAAGTGCTGTATCGGTTAAAAGCGACTATGGCTTCTTTGCGGCCTTTGCCCAGACCAACACAGTTTGAAGCGTTGAATGCGTGGATCAGGGCAGCCCATGAAAAGAACAGAGATAGGAGACAAGAAAGAGTGAAAAGATCAGTTAGGGCGGTCCAGGATGCACAGTGGGATGCACTGGCTAAGAGGTGGAGAGTGCAGACCATCGAAGGGGACAGGTTGTACCCGTTGTTGGTCAATGCAGGGGATGTGCAGAGAAGGAGTACCGAGGATGACGACAGTGAGACAGATGATAGCCTGATAGAGAGACTACTGTCAGAGAGACCACCTCCATATAATCCTGAGATAGAGGGAAGACCAACAGCAGCAATGGACAGGGAAGCTTCTGTCGTGGACGGTGGCGTCCCACTGGTGAGCGGTCTGGGCCCCTTAGGGGGCAGGTCCGGCTCGGTGGAGGGAGAAAGGGCACCTCAAACTTCCCCAGAGGCGAGAGTAGTGGAAAGATTTACGGTACAAAATGTACAAAACAAAGAGGGTGTTGATTCTCAGAGATTGCCAGACGCTCCTACGGTACCAGTTACTATAGGTCCCATAGTATCAGTGTACAATCCAGAACAAAGACAAGGCGAAGGTCTGCCACCGAACGACAGGGAGAGAAGTGTCAGCGAAGGGAGGAGTAATGGGGCAGACGAATGGAGCCAATTACCAAGGCCTGTGGAAAGGAGCACCCCTTTGGCAGCATCGGCAGACTCATCTAGAGAGCAGGGGGGTTTGAGAGGACCGATGGATCTGAGAGGACCACGGCCAAGGTCGCTTAGGGAATTAAGGCCTGATTTGAGAACTTGGGAGACGGTTGTGGATACCCAGAGCAACAGGTCGAGGGATGATTTTGGCCACGGAGGTCAGGGAAATAGGGGGGTGTCTCACTGCACGCCAAGCGGAAGCAGGCAGGAATGGGATCGCGGGAGTGTGGAAAGTAGGGGAATGTCCAACCAAGCACCTAGCGACAACAGGTCGGAGTGGGACCGCGAAGGTTGGGAGAACCGAAGGGTTTCCCATAAGACACCTGAGGAAGAGAGACGAGTGAGTCAGGACTGTGGGAGAGGGGACTCTAATGGAACATTGAATCAGGGCACATTGAGGGTGGCAATAAAGGCAAGAAGGATTGATGAGCTGAGACTCAAGTCAGAAGTGGAGGAAATAGTGGAAGGGACATTACCACTAGAAAGGATCGAACTTTACGAACCAGATGAACTGTTGTTTGTGGCGAAGGATGTTACCCGAAGGGCTAGGACAGCTCATGAGAAATTGTCTGAGTTAGCGAACAAGTATGCTGTGGACTTGACAAGGACGAAAGCATTACAGGGTGGCCATAGGTTGCAGTACTCGGACCAAGATCTTGAGGAAAAGAGGGTGATCGGATTAAAAACCCGCATCAGGGAACTGATTGTGGTACTCCGAACATGGGTCCAATTGGACAAGTGGGAGGAAAGGTGGTCAAAGAAAAAGTGTTAGGCGAAGCGCTACTGAGGCATCTCCGGGAGGAGGGTTGATGCATGTGGAGGCGTACCCCTTGTGGGAGGTGGCTCATGGGGGATATGTACATGTACCCTGGAGTAGGGGAGATTTGGCTGCCTTTACAAACTCATTTCCGAAGTTACGTGAGAGTCCGGTGGAATGGTACAAACAGGTAGAGAGGTTCGTTAAGATCTCGAAAGTATTGTGGATTGATCTTAATACTCTGTTTGACATTGTGGTTCCAGGGGACCTGTGGATAGCATGTAAGGTCAGTGTTGAGTGGCCCACAGTGGAGCCAGACCGAGACCCCGCCACAAATGGACCCTCACCCAGGGTGATGGTAAAGTATGAGCAAGTGATCACGTGGTTGAAAACTAAGGTACCACCACAGGACATCGACTGGGTGAAGATAGATCGAACTAGGCAGGAACCAAAGGAGACAGTTCACGAGTACTATGAGCGATTATTGCAGATATTTAAGCAGTACAGCGGATTGGATGTGATGGATCCAAGGGACATGGGACAGTTTGTATCTAAGTTTGTTCTAGGATTGAGACCCGATATTTGTCTCATGATACAACAACGTTTGATCTATTGGCAGAACAAGCCCCTAGATGAGATCTTGAGGTACGCCAGGTACTGCAGTGACGAGATAGACTCTAAGTCCAAGAAGCTCAAAGATAAGCTGATGCTAGTTCAAATGCAATCGGGAGGACAGGGTCAGTCAGGGGGTGGAACATTAGGAAGAAAATCAGGTGGTCAGAAAAGAGACAATGAAGACGGTACGAGACCGAGGATAGATCTGGCGACTCTGAAGAAGACGACTAAGTGTCATCAGTGTCACGAGATCGGACATTGGAGACGCGAGTGTCCCCATAACCCAGAAAATCAAGGACAAGAAGAGGAAGAGGAGGAGGTTCAGGCCCCTACAGTGCAGAAGGTAGCAATAGCGAAAGTTAAGACGACTAAAGGGGGGACTTCAGCTCCTAAAGTTCCGGTTCCCCAGCCACCGAAGATTCCGGCAGGGAACAAGGTTTACAAGCAGATGCCTTTCATAGTCAAAGGGGACGAGTGTTATTACTTTGACCCAGTGACGGGAAGACGCCTGAGTGGGGGGGAGGATTGTACCCTCGGGGCAGTTCTGGAGGTAGATCAAAGAGGACCATTCGTAGAGGCCGATGTGGATGGCCATCCCACCACCTTTCTGGTTGATACGGGTGCTACCCGGTCTACTGTACGATCTGCAGTGGTCCCTAACCTACCCCTTTCAGGACAGACTATCCAAGTTGTAGGTGTTGCAAACAGGAGAATGACGAATCCACTGACTGAGCCAGTCCCCGTGAAGATAGGAAGTTTTAGGGATAAGCACCAATTTGTAGTGTGTGATTCCAGTCCTGTGTGTCTGTTAGGGAGGGATCTCCTGTGTAAACTAATTGCACTATCTACTGTACCCCTAAGGGAGTGGAGTTGCAGACAAACAATGATGATGCTGCCTTTAAGGTTGCAAATGCGCATGTATGTATAGAACTGTATCCAGCCTTGACTGTGGAGGAACTCCCTTGGGATTTGCGAGAGACAGTTTCACAGGAAGTGTGGGACTTTACAGGAGAAGAGATCGGTCTGATTAAAGGAGTAGAGCCAATTAAGATTCAAGTGAAGCCGAATGTTGAGTTCCCAAGAACACCCCAATACAATCTGACTCCAGAAACGATTGCAGGGATAAAACCCGTGATCGAATCCATGATTAAACAGGGAATTCTGAAGGAAGTTATGGGCAGTCCATGCAACTCCCCGATCATGGGTTTGCAGAAGCCTAGCGGGAAGTTCAGGATTTACGAAAAGTGAACAACATAGTTGTTCCATGCTGTCCAGTGGTACCGAATCCATCAGTGATACTGTTTCAGATACCGTTCCAAGCTGAGTGGTTTACTGTGATTGACCTTTGTCAGGCTTTCTTCTCGATTCCATTGCAGGAGGAGAGCCAATATCTTTTTGCGTTTAAGCTGGAAAATCGAGTATTAACGTGGTGTCGTATTCCTCAGGGGTATACAGAGAGCCCATCAATCTTCAATCAGCTGCTTAAAAAGAATCTTGAAAATCTAGTACTGCCGCAGAGCTCTGTTCTCGTACAGTACATAGACGATCTCCTTGTTGCGTCAGAGACAGAAGATGCTTGTAGGATTGACACCATTGCCTTGTTGAACCATTTAGCAGAAAATGGACACAAGGTGTCCCCCAGCAAGTTACAGTATTGTTTGCCTGAAGTACAGTATCTGGGTCACAGGATAGAGAAGGGAAAGAGGAAAGCGTCGCCTGTCAGGATTGAGGCGATCATGAAAATGATGGTGCCTTCGACCCAGAGAGAGGTTAGGATGTTCTTGGGGATGGTTGGCTACTGTCGCCAGTGGATTGCCAACTTTTCGCTGAAAGAGAAACCATTGCAGAAACTGACGCACAAGGATGTAAGTGATCCGGTACCATGGGTCAAAGACTGTATGATGGCTTTTCTTGAGCTGCAAGAGGACTTGTGTCGCGCTCCGGCTCTGGGAATGCCTGATTACACCAAACCATTTTCATTGTTCTGTTGTGAGCAAGAGGGATGTGCTTTGGCAGTTTTAGCGCAAGATCATGGAGGTGTCCGTAGACCAGTTGCTTATTTTTCGGCTACCTTAGACCCAGTAGCCGCAGCGTTGCCCGGATGTCTCAAATCCGTTGCCGCAACAGGTGTCAGCATTGAAAGGTGTGAAAGCATTGTGATGGGTCATCCACTGACGGTACATGTTCCTCACTCAGTAGAATTGTTGATGACCAGGGCTAAGACACAGCACTTGACAAAGAATAGGCTCACACGCTACGAGCAGGTTATACTTGCTGCGGAGAATGTGACCCTTAAGAGGTGCTCGGTCTTAAATCCTGCTACCTTGATGCCATTACCAAATGTTTTAGACGATGATTGTGAAGACCATGATTGCCTTGATGTGACTGAATTGTGTACCAAGCCCAGACCGGATATTGTCGATGAGCCATTGGTAGACCCTGATGAAATTTTCTTTGTCGATGGTTCATGTGTAAGAGACAGCTGGTTGTGTCAAAGGAGAGTTGGATTTGTGGGTTTCGGCTGATGGGAGAGCTGTGTTGCCGAATGAGCTGGTGAGTCCGATGGCACGACAGATACATGGTCCTGCACATCTGGGAAGAGATGCGATGATGCGAGTGTTCAGACAAACGTGGTATAAGCCAAAATTTAGAACGGCTGCGGAAGCGGTATGTCAGAGGTGTGTTACATGTCAACAAATGAACGTTGGGAAAAGAACACCAGTCACACTGAGTCACATTGGGAGGTCCGGTGGACCCTTCAATAGGATGCAATTGGACTTCATTGAGATGCCGAGGTGTAACCGCCTCAGGTATGTCTTGGTGATCGTGTGTGTGTTTTCCAGGTGGGTTGAGGCATACCCAACATGTAGGTGCGATACGCTCACGGTAGCAAAGTTATTGTTGAGGGAGCTAGTGCCACGTTTCGGGGTTCCGACCTCTTTGGAATCAGACAGAGGGACGCATTTTAATAGCGAAATCGCGAGAATGCTCTGCTCTGCACTGAACATTGACCAGAGACTGCATTGTAGCTATCGACCAGAGGCTTCTGGCATAGTGGAGCAAGTAAATGGAACACTCAAGGCCCGAATGGCGAAAGTGTGCTCATCTACGTCCCTGAAATGGCCAGATGCTTTGCCGTTGGTGCTAATGAGTATGCTCAGTATACCAGACAGGAGAACAGGTCTCTCACCGCACGAAATATTGATGGGGAGGGCTATGAGGCTACCCTCTGTTCCTTCGACAGCCTTGCTGAATATCACAGATGATTTGATTCTTGACTACTGCAAGGGACTTTCTGATGTCATCCATTCTGTGTCTCTTCAGGTGCAGACTGCTGAAATCCCGGCTTCTAGAGACCTTTGTCACGACCTGTGTCCAGGTGACTGGGTCCTGGTGCGGAAGCACGTGAGGAAAAGCTGCCTGGATGTGCGCTGGCGAGGTCCGTTTTAGGTTATCCTGGTGACGAACACTGCTGTGAAGTGTGGAGGATTGCCGAACTGGATCCATGCTTCTCACACCCGACGAGTTCCAGCACCTCTGGAAGAAACAGCTCCTCTCGTAGATGAAAATCCAGCTGTGGAGGAAGATCCACTAGAGGGGACAAGTCAAGCTGTGGGGGTGTCTGAAGAAGCTGGTAGCTCATCTGATCGAGCTGAAGGAAATCACGACGACAGCGACTCTGAGTCTACCACTGAATGGGGAAGTTGCTGTGAAGGTGATTCGATCACAGAGCAAACTGAAAG
Source organism: Lissotriton vulgaris (assembly GCF_964263255.1). Classification (NCBI taxonomy): domain Eukaryota; kingdom Metazoa; phylum Chordata; class Amphibia; order Caudata; family Salamandridae; genus Lissotriton; species Lissotriton vulgaris. The sequence continues at coordinate 1,327,099,867 of NC_141687.1, read as the reverse complement.
TAGTGATGAGCAGGGTGTGCGAACGAGAAGCAGAAGAGTGAAAAGCGCAGAGACACGTTGGCCTGAGAGGCGGAAGCGATTGAACCTAAGATTGGCTTCCGAAAGAGATCTTGCCCCTGTTTCTGAAGATTCTGACCAAGGGGAAGGTGAACAGGAAATAGATCAAGGAGGTCCAAGAAGATCAAGGAGAGTGAGAGTGCCTTGTCGAAGATACGCCACTCCTGAGTGGACCTACCCTGTGACAGATGCCCGGTGTGCTGAGATCAGGGAGGGTGAGGGCTGTGACAGTGACTAGTATGAACCCAAATGTCAAGTTGGATGTGGTGTTGTTAGTACCAGGACTTGAGATCGAAGGAATACTAACACTCACAGTTCCTAATCCACCTTATCTAAGCAAGATACGTGATTTAATCCTGAATAGACTGATTTTTCCTACATTTGGCCCAGAAATACCATCTCACGAATCGATTGTGCTTCGCATGGAACTTTTGGAATACGTGCTAAGTGCAGTTGGAGCAAGTGTGATCATCGATTATTAAATACTTTTTGTAAATAGCTGTTGAACTAACCTAGAGCCGAGTGGAAGAAGAAGAAATTTAGGGACTTCCCACAGAGGACGGAGAAGGGTTAGGGTTGTCTGATGTTGATGTAAATAAAAGATCTAAAGACTACAAGTGGATTTCTGCTTCCATGTGTGGTTCGAGAACTTTCAAAAGCCAAGAAAGAGACTTTGTGTTGTTGCTGAGGACGAACTACACTGTTCTGAGACCATGGAGGCTGGAAACCCGACTCGTAGAGCTAAGGGCATTGTAGGCACACTTGTAGGAGGAGTTATACTTTTTATTTTCTTAGTAGTTATAGTTTCAGATTTAGTGCCACACGAGCAGGCAGTGGAGGTTGAGGGAACACCGACACCTACCACTCCTAGCAAGAAAGAGGTTAACGTAGGAGCTGAGAAAGCTTTGCTATTAGAAGAGAGCCGTAGGTTACATGTAGATCTGTCTAAAGGCAATTTTAAGCAGAATGCGTATGCAAAGTTGTTGTAGGAGTACATTGATGCGATGGATGCGAAAGACTGTTATGTGTGTATGCAGTTGCCGGCTTCAGTAGAAGAGGGTATTAAATACCATCACCTTACATTAACATATGGAATTTCATGTAGTTTGCTGCTTAGCATATTTTATGGGCGAAATCATTTTGAGTATTTCTTTTCGAATTATGATGCTGTGCTTCCAGAAGTCCCTGCTTATAAGCACCTGAATAAGTTTGATTATTATAAGTCAGAGGACAGACTTGGATATTTTTTCATTCCAACACAAGAGTTAGACACCACATATGCTCACCGACACAATTTGACATGTTTGTTATCAGAGACAGAGAAAAGGTTCATAGAACAAGTAGAGGACAGGTACGAAAAGCAGAAACGGTTGCGAGATTCAGGACAAGGTAAAGTTGATTGGACGGATGAGGAGAAGTTGCACAAGATAAAAGGGAGTTATGGTCCGATAGCTCTAGATGCGGTACAGAAAGGGAAGTTGTGCCTTCACAGACCACAAACGTATTATGAGAATGTGTATGTGGGTCATGCTACATATGAGCACACTTTCACATTGGAGTATTACACAAAGGATTTCTTGCAGAGCGTGGTGCAGGTGATTCCTACAGTGTATTTTGTCTGCGGAAAGAATGCGTATGTGCGATTGCCGGAGAAATGGCATGGGACTTGTTACCTAGCGATTATTTTTCCCAAGATATACCATACTGAGGATTTTGCTCTCTTGGAGGGAGGACATCAGACAAGAGTAAAGCGAGGGGAAAGTGCTGGTGCGATAATTGGAGATGTGTTTGGAGCAGCGATACCCATGTTGGGAGTGATTCTGAATTACGTGAAGATACGGCGATTGGCAACTGTGGTGGATGAACTGTCAATGAATACAGCTAAGTCATTAGTGCTGGTTGAGGGTGAGATGTTGTCGATAAGGACGATGGTTTTACAAAACCGTCTTGCCTTGGACGTCCTCCTAGCAAAAGAGGGAGGAGTCTGTAAACTTTTGAAGGTCCAGGAATGTTTCACGTATATTCCAGACCATTCTAAGGATCTGGAGAAATATATAAGTAACATTACTGCCATTCATTATGAAATTGAGGATTTGACGCAAGAGAACGTATGGGAGAAGGTTGGCAAAGGATTTGGAAAAGTTGGAAACTGGTTTGCAAACCTGGGAAAGAGTTTCCTTGGATTTGTACTGAAACCCCTCATCATAGTTGTGGCAGGTGTGATTGGGTTGTGGGGTTTGGTAAGAGTGTGCAAGTGGTATAGATCAACTAGGTTGGAGAGATCGATGAGAGCGTAAGAGCAAAGAATGGAGAGACTGCAGGACAGTCAATATCAGAGCTTGAGAGCGATGGAGATGTTCAAGCGAGGGAAAGTGGCGACAGGCTCTGTATAACTCGGTTCTTACCTTTAGGGATGGTGTGGTGATGGTGATGACACAGGTCATCAAAGGGGGGAACTGAGAGAGCGCAAAACCGAGTTAGAAATTGTAGGGGTGCATCATATTCACAAGTAGTCAGCATCCACATATATAGACGACTTACTAACTGTGTTCAATTATAATGTAGGGTTAAGAACTAATGTAGCTGGTATAGAATTACACTAAGAACTAATGTAATGTGCTTTAAAAATCGATAATGCTGTTTTAACCTAGAGATGCCGTTTGCTGTGGAGTATTTCACTAATAAGAGAGTGTTTAATAATTCACCATTGTGCTTTTATTCTTGCTTATTAAACTCACAGTTGTAACGTTAAAAGTGATTAAATGGCTTAGGTAGAGAATTGTACTTTGCATTAATGAATGGTGTTAAGGAACGTAAATGTATTGCTTATGTTAGCCTGTTGGTGCACATAAACGTGCAGAGGCCTATTTCATGGAAATTGTGTAGGCCTGATTTAAAATGCCTTGTTGCAGTAAATCGTAGAAATGTTTTTTGGAGAAAGCTGCCTCAGCTAAAGTCATTTGCAACATTCAGAATTTGTGAGCCGATTCACATGCTTTCCTTTGCAGGTGCAGAACTAAGTAGATTAGGTAGTAGAAGGGCCCATTGTGTATGAGAGTCAGGATGCTAGGCTCAGACGTGGAGGAGTAACTGAGGAATTCAAGAAAGCAACGTGAAGCGAAGAAGAGCCTGGGACCCAAGGACGTTTTAACGGGCAAGGATGGAGAGGTGCCATAGTGGAAAATTCTGGAAACCAACACCTTCTCGAGAGGCATACCTGAAGGCGTGTCGTTCGCATTGTGGGGTTTTGTATTCGGGACAGCACCCCGAGGGTGGAGGTAGAGCAGATGGGCTGAGCAGTCAGAGAGAGAGGTTGGTCAGGCAGAGAGTTAGCTATGACTGAGTAGCCTGAAGATTGAGCTTGGAGGAAAGTGAGTGAACTCTTTAAGAGTCACCACTGCTGACACCTTTTTCTGAATGGGATATTGTTAAGTAGGGATGTCATCTAGAGTACTGTAGGGACAGACTAACCTGGATTTTTTTCTTCCTTTTATAAATGCTTACTAAAACTCAGGTTATTGCAATTCTTGTTAGCCTGATGATTCTTGAACTAATTCTGGTATTATTTCTGAGTCACACTTGAAATAATGGGGCGACCTTTCACCCCATTTCCGGACACACAGCGATAATGGAAGCATTTCAATAATGCAACATTTTGAACCAAGTTCATTCCAATGTTTATTTAAAGTTCATCAAAGTTGTTCACGGTATCTAGGATTAATCCATAGTCACGTGCGAGGCGTTTTACTTTCATCACTGTAACCTCAAAAGCTACAGACATGCCGAGGCCTTAATCAGTAGCTAGGAGTGTATTCAAGTAATCTTCATAATTTCATCACGATAACCCAATGCATTTCGGGCCTTAACATGGCCCTTCGTCAGGGGTATTTCTACAATTAAAAAACAATGTTTTAATACAAGAAGGTGTATCTTTGTACAAGTTTTACCACATTTCAAAGCGCTTATTTCATTACCCATTCAACGTTTTCCCGCTAATCATGACCAAAAAAACGTCACTAAATTATTGATAAATGTCTAGGTTTCCCTCCCTTAATCATCCTCACTCTCGTAATGTATAGTACATCCCTGTGTGATTATCGTTAACATACAAGATACAATATAATACCTCTGTTTAATTTCGAAGCTAATTGTGTCTATTTCTATACAGGTGCACAGTCGGAGACTGTAATTCGGTTGTTTTTTGAGCAAAATCTTTTCCATCGCGTTCTTACCTTTACAAGCATCCATCTCATTCCCTCCCAGGTGGTTGACTAGCTGTGTTTCACCCGCAATTTACTGTTTAAATACCTACGTTCAAACTCCGCCCCAAAGTGGCTCTTCGTAAATCTATGTTTCCCACTGCTCTCAATCTGCGATATCCTGACTCTCTCACCAAATGCCCATCCTCATTTCGTTTGTTTATGTTCAATATTTAATATTTAAACTAGCTGAATACAAACAAAGGAGATCCTGTGTTATACGGTAAACCTGCATTCTTCCTAATGATATTGTACTACTATTCCCACCATGCATTACGTTCACTATCCTGAGTTGTCTGTGTCGTACCTAAACATCAATCTAGATTTCCCCGCCCACCCTGTTGGTCTAAACAACGTTGATTTGAAGGTATCGCATGTAGCGTGTTTTGCGGGTTTACCGTATAACACAGGATCTCCTTTGTTTGTATTCAGCTAGTTTAAATATTAAATATTGAACATAAACAAACGAAATGAGGATGGGCATTTGGTGAGAGAGTCAGGATATCGCAGATTGAGAGCAGTGGGAAACATAGATTTACGAAGAGCCACTTTGGGGCGGAGTTTGAACGTAGGTATTTAAACAGTAAATTGCGGGTGAAACACAGCTAGTCAACCACCTGGGAGGGAATGAGATGGATGCTTGTAAAGGTAAGAACGCGATGGAAAAGATTTTGCTCAAAAAACAACCGAATTACAGTCTCCGACTGTGCGCCTGTATAGAAATAGACACAATTAGCTTCGAAATTAAACAGAGGTATTATATTGTATCTTGTATGTTAACGATAATCGCACAGGGTTGTACTATACATTACGAGAGTGAGGATGATTAAGGGAGGGAAACCTAGACATTTATCAATAATTTAGTGACGGTTTTTTGGTCATGATTAGCGGGAAAACGTTGAATGGGTAATGAAATAAGCGCTTTGAAATGTGGTAAAACTTGTAAAAAAGATACACCTTCTTGTATTAAAACATTGTTTTTTAATTGTAGAAATACCCCTGACGAAGGGCCATGTTAAGGCCCGAAATGCATTGGGTTATCGTGATGAAATTATGAAGATTACTTGAATACACTCCTAGCTACTGATTAAGGCCTCGGCATGTCTGTAGCTTTTGAGGTTACAGTGATGAAAGTAAAACGCCTCGCACGTGACTATGGATTAATCCTAGATACCGTGAACAACTTTGATGAACTTTAAATAAACATTGGAATGAACTTGGTTCAAAATGTTGCATTATTGAAATGCTTCCATTATCGCTGTGCGTCCGGAAATGGGGTGAAAGGTCGCCCCATTATTTCAAGTGTGTTTCACAAGTACGTGGTTTTCGGCAGACCACGATTCTGGGCCAGCACGCAAATAAACACGAAAGCAACGAACTAGTGACTAAACCGGTGTGCACTCTGTCACTCCCCTTTTGGATTATTTCTGAGTCGTCAGAGATTTTTTCGTAGAAATATGTTTGTATTAGTTCCTGTTTATCTTTTGAATCTTTTACTGAGATGTTTATACATTCAGTTGTTTTTGGCTTTATAATAAATTTTTGAACTTAGTTCCTAGTCAGTGGTTCTTTGGGGGTACAAGGGGGAATTTGTTGAAATTGACTAATCATTGTTCACCTAGATTTCCTAATTCGCTCTATGACCGGTAAAAAGGTCGAGTTGACCTGTGTTCGGGATTCTGGAGAATAGTAAACCAACTCTAGAAATAAAATCCCGCCCTTCGAAACACAAACCTCAACAAATGCAAGATCAATTAAAATAATACAAGTAGAAAAAGAAAACATGCTGTCGCCTAAACATGGTAGGCAAAGGCTTGCAATAATGAAATTAAACATAGCAGCAGATATCCATCTTACTGAGGTATTGTAAAAAGTCTATCATTGCATTAAAATTCCAGCATGGCAGCAACATTTAGAACCAACGTGTTGGGACACCTTGGAATTGTAGAAAAATGATACACTATGGCAAAAGCATTCCATAATAGTCTTTGTTTAGAGGAGTAGCCACTTGGGATGCGGCACACTTCAAATGAAATGAGCAGCAAGCAAGTAAACCGTCAGCACTGCCTGGAGAGCTGTAATATCCTCTTGAAAAACATTAGAATGAAAAGATGAGAAGCAAAGAAATGAAAGGGAAACAATGGAAAGAGAAACTGAAGCACACTCATTTTCAGATGGATGAACACACGTGATCAGAAAATGCAGTCCTTCAAACTACCCCGTGCAGTATGCTGTCCTGGATGGAAGCAGAGTGTAAATGACAGATAGAACAATATGGACCTGATCTGACCCAAAGGCCCTCTCTTTATCTATATGGATATATATTTATATACATTGGTGGTCAGCAACATGGCTGAGTAGGACGTGTGCCTGCACAGCTCCGGCATACCTCATTGATCCTACTGATTTCAAGGTGGCCCGTAGTCCTGCAAACCTACGTTTCACCATCCACGGTGGTCCCTGATCCCCCCTGGCAGACTCAGTGGGTGGTCTGAGAGTTGGGAGAACCTGTTTTCTGCAGAGGAGAGGGCGAGCTCGGAGCCCCACCTCGTTGTGGGAGGGCCCCCCCACCCCTGAGAGATAAGGAGAGCGTCGGGGTCCCCGAGAGGCCGGGGTACGTTGGGAGGAGGCCAACATCAGAGCGGCCCAGCGGAAGGAGCGTGTGTGGCCTGCTTCAGCCTCCCTTTCCTGCCCCCGCCTCACTACACCTGAGGGGTGAAAGACTAGGCCAGGAGGAGGCCGCCAATCGACTCTGGGTGGCGGCGGAGGGCACGGCCCGGTCCGGAGTTTAAGCTTGCACCCCCACCAGGATACGGCGCCACAACAGGAGCATTGTGGGTCGCTAGAGGAGGATGGTAACAGCGAGAGGGCACTGGCGCAGCCTCTAGAACCGGGTCTCCAGCCCCTGTGTGGACTTCCTATAGTGGAGGGTGCAGGGCCAGTGCCATAGGATGCAGCTACAGTGAGCTCCGGGGGACCCTATGGAGACTGCCAGCTGAAGAGGCGAGACCCCCACCGGTGTCCAGTTCCACCCTCTGCACCCCTCGGTTGCCTGGCGGGAGATATGACGAGGGGCTTTCCTGGGTGACCAAGAGAGGGGACCGTGTGGTGACTGGTGTGAAGCTGAATTTGGAGGGCTGGCCTTAAGGGGGATTGCGAGGACAGTGAGAGACTGAAAGATCCTGAGGGATCCTTCTACAGGATAAGGGGTTACCTGAGTGTTATCAGAGGATAGAGCACCATGGGCAGGAAAGACAGATCCCAAACCCCCCCGACAGGGTACTTTGGACCGTTACACCACAGCGTCCCTCTCCCAGAGGTTGACTCCTCGGGAGCCCATGCAGACACGGCCCTACTGATCGGGGCCATACAGGCGTCACATGAAGACATACAGGCGTCACGCATAGCCCTGGAGAACAAGATCGTGGAGGTGGGCAGGGAAGTCACGCTCTTGTGGCAGGACTTTCGAAACTTGACGGAGCGAGTGAAGGAGGCTGAAACTAGACTGGGGGAAGCTGAAGACACTATCCAGGACTTGAGGAAGGGTATGGCAGAGCTTCAATCCTCGCATAAGCAGCTCCAGTGGAAGGTGGACGATGCAGAAAACGGAGCCAGGTGCAATACCCTCCGTTTTGTGGGCTTTAGGGAGGGAATTGAAGGGACCAATATGGCGGAGTTCCTGCACTTTCTCAAAGGATAAGTTCTCAACTTGTTTTGTGATAGAGCAGGCCCATCGGGCACTGCTGGCTAAGCCGCCGGTGGGTGCTAGGCCACGGCCAGTCATTGCCCACTTCCTGAATTTTTGGGATAGAGACATGATTTTAAGGGAAGCTAGAAAGATAGGGGAAATCCGCCTGGAGAACGCACAGATCATGATCTTTCTGGACTACAGCCAGGAAGTGAAGAAACAGAGGCGCTCCTTTGATGCGGTGAAGGCTAAATTGAGGGACCTCCACATTCAGTACATGCTCATATTTCCTGCAAAGTTAAAAGTAATCTATAAGGAGAGAACATACTTTTTTCAAAACCCGGAAGAGGCTTGGCAGTGGTTGGAGGAGCGCCCCCCTTTGACGAGGCATGCGTCAGGGGCTCAGAGGGTATCGGATGTGGGGAAACCGATCGCCAAAATCACAGAGACTGGGGCAGAAACGTGGAAGCCGAAACGCGGTGGTAACCACTTATACCGTAGAAGGATCCGTACGAAGGAGGAGGCGGAGCCCTGCCTCCCTTGACTCCAGTCGGCTGACTGGCTCCAGGTTCCACTGCCTTGCCAGGAAAGCACGGTCAGAGGGAGAGGGAGAGCCTGGCGGTACCTCCTCAGAGGGTGAAGACATGAAGGAGCAATCTCTGCATCCCCTAGTAGTGGCGATCAACGACATGGAGCAGGAGACTGCACAAGCGACGGGGACATCTCAGGGGGACCCCCTGGAGTCTAATTTGTGAAGATGGGACAGGTCGGACTGACCGAGTATTGACTCAGTGGCCGGGGAGCACGCAAGTTGGACAACCCCCTACAGTTTGCTTTGTTCTCTGTTCTAAATTCCTTTATTGTTCTTACCTGCTCGCAAGTATACCTGTGCAGGTTCCTTTGTTAAAGGTTTCAGAGTGGGTTTCTTGTCTTTTGGGGGAAAGATTGGGAGGGCGACAGACCTCCTTCACCCGGAAGGCCTAATCCCGGTCTCTGGATGGCGATGGGAATGGAGGGGAGAGGGGGATGGGGAGAGGGTTGTTACGGGGGGAGCCATTCTGTTTCCAGGGTGGGGAGGGGGTAGTTTTGGATGAGTCTACATTTTGGTTGGGGATGTTTGTTCAGTTTTTTAAGCATGTCATGGCTGGGACCGTCGTCCACGCCTGTGATCCCAGTGCCAACTCCTGCTGACATTGAAAGTTCTATGGTCTGAAGTCCTCTATATGGCTAGATCGTCACAGGACAGAGGCCCAGGTTAATAGTGGTGCTAAAATCCTTATTTGGAACGTGAATAGCTTGGGCAACAAGGTTAAGAGGGGGTTAGTACAAGCTTATGTGAAACGGATTTGGCCGGATATTGTCCTGCTGCAGGAGACGCACCTTCAGGGCACCAAGTGCGGCTTCTTGGCAAGGGGATCCTACAGGGTGCTAGCGCACGCGGGGTACACAATGGGCTCCAGGGGGGTTACCATCCTGATTAAGAAGACTCCTCCCTTCGTGGTCACGCAGACTTGGATGGACCCACTGGGGACTTATGTGGGGGTGCGGGGAACATGGGGACGACAGGAGCTTACGGTCATCTCCGTTTATGCACCACCAAAATTACAGGCCAGGACCCTGTCGGCATCACAGACATACTACTGAACACGTTGGATACCTTGCAGGTGGTGGGAGGGGATTTTAATGACGTTATGTCCTCTATACAGGATAGGTCGGGTGCAGACCTAGGGACACTACTCCGACCCTTTTGGCTAGAACCATCTGCACCCTTGGACTAGTGGATGTCTGGAGCTGGCTGCACCCGTATGTCAGCACCTTTTTGTATTTCTCAGGGGCCCATAAGGTGTACTACAGATTAGACTACATTTTTATGCTGAAACGGGCTCTATGTGTGGAGGACGCGGCAAAGTATCAAGCTAGAGGAATCTGGGACCACTCGTCTCTTCTGGTGCAGTTGGGGGGACGACGTGTGTTGGGGCGAGGAGCTGGCGGCTGTCTGCATGAAATCTGCAGAATAAAGATCTAGTGAAGGGTCTCAGAGCGGATGTGAAGGTATACTTAGCTGAAAACGTGGGTTCGTCAAGGGGTAGTCCTTTGGGAAGCCCTGAAGGCGGTTCTACGGGACAGGGTCCAGAATAGGCTAGCCTTTGATAAGAGGAAAGTACAGAAAGAGGTACAGACTTTAGAAACTCAGATATCGGACTTGGAACGAGACCATGTGGCCGACAAAGACCCTCAGACTCTAAGACGGCTTCTGGATAAGCAGCGACAATATAGGGATCTGGTGACGGGCGAGGCTAAAACGCAGGCGCTGGCGACTTTACATAGGCTGTATGATGTAGGGGATAAGGCGGGGAGACTCCTGGCGTGGTTGAGTAGGAAAGAGAGAGATGCCCGATGGGTCGAACAGGTGAGGGACGAGCAGGGGCAATTGCGGCGAACAGATATACAGATAGCTCAAACCTTTGCTGCCTATTATGGGGCTTTCTATGAGGCTAGGGACCTGGGTACACTTGACAACACAATGGGATATATGGCCCAAATTGACATCCCCGTTCTCTCTGATGATGACCAGCGGGACTTAGAGGGAGATACAACTATAGATGAGATTAAGGAGGCCTTGACCAAACTCCGTCCGGGAAAGTCCCCAGGCCCCAACAGGTTTCCTGTTGAATTCTTTAAAAAAACGGCGGATCTTCTTGCACGCCACCTCTTGGCACTGTTTGAGGGAGCAGCCCAGGAGAGCATTTTGCCGCCAGACTTACGTTTGGCCACAATTGTCCCAATTTATAAGTCAGGTAAACCCCCGAGGACTGCGTGTCATACCGCCCTATATCTCTCCTGAATGTGGAGGTTAAACTCCTGGCAACAATCTTAGCCCTCCAACTGCGGCGGGTGATTCCCGACGGGCTTTCTGCCGGATAGGGCAATTAGGTTGAATCTCAGGAGCACCCATAACTGGTTGATGGAGGTGCAAAGGTAGGACTCCCATTTGTTTTTATCCTTAGATGCTGAAAAGGCGTTTGACGCAACAGATTGGCCCTTCCTCGAAGGAGTGCTGTCCAGGTTTGGATATGGACCCAAGTTCAGGCAGTGGGTGCGGTTACTGCATACGGATCCAAGAGCCAGAGTTAAAGTCAACGGGGTGCTATCGGAGGATTTTCCCATAAGAAGGGGGACCAGACAGGGTTGTCCCCTGTCCCCGTAGCTCTTTGCCCTAACCATAGAAGTAGTGGTGTGCGAAATTAGGCAGAACAAGGATATTAGGGGATTCAGAATAGAACAGATGGACCCGCATGAGGAAAAAATATTTCTATATGCGGATGACGTCCTCTTGTATATCACTCATCCTGTTACCACAATCCCGGCGTTGTTCTCTACACTGAGCCGTTATGGCGTACATGCTGGCTATCAGATAAATTGGCTTAAGTCAATTTCATATGATCCCCGGGGGGGGGGGGGGGGGTGTGGGGGGGGTACTGGTCCTATTTGCCTGGGGCACTAAGAACTACAGACGAGGGATTTGTGTATCTGGGGGTGTATATGACCCTGGATAGAAGCCTCTCATACTAGAGGAACGTCAAGCGGGTGGATAATTTTGCCGAGGATGCTGCTAGGTGGAAGGCGCTCCCCCTCACGATCTTAGGCCGCGCTGCCATGTTTAAAATTATTACGCTGCAGAGGTTTGTGTACGCCTTTCAAAATTAATACTTCTCACTTCCTCGTCAGGTTTTCACCGATATAAACGCAGAGCTGAGATCTCTGCTATGGCTGGGGAAACAGTCCAGGGTAGCACTGGGAACTCTGCAAAGGAACTAGTATAACGGAGGGATTTCCCTGCCAAACATCGAAGCCTATTACTCGGCGCAACACCTCACCCCCATTAATGACTGGCTACATACCCCGGCAATACATCCCACGTACTGCCTAGAGAGGAGAACTAGGACGCGGCGCACCTGCCTACACTATGTATATGGGGGCAAGGGGAAAGAGCGACTGCACCCAGCTACTAAGGTTATGCTAGGGATACGGGAGAGGGCGACTAAAGCAATTGGCTGGCCTAATACACCGACGAAACAGACCCCAATATGGCATTGCGCTTGGCTGAAGGAGCCCAACAAGCTGCGTGGGTTCAAGAGATTGGATGAAATCGGTATCTCCGTACTGGGAGATCTGATGAAGAGGGTGGAACTAAAGTCCTTCCAGGTCCTGAGGGCGGAATTTGGGCTGCACCACACACAGTATTTTTAATATGCGCAGCTGCACATGTGTGGCGGGCGGAGGAGGCGCTGGCTGAGCCCTTACCAGAGTATGCACCGCTTGAGGGGCGACTGTTGCAGGAACACATCCCGTGTAAGGCAGTTTCCCTGACCAACAAAACATTGATCAATAATATACCGGATGGGCTGGTAAAGCTCAGAGAATCGTGGGAGCAAGATGTGGGGGAGATGGATACAGTGGATTGGGAGGCTGCCCTGATGCACCCGAGGGAAGTCGCCATCAAGTCCTGCCTGCGGCTTATCCAGTATAAAATCCTGCACAGGGTGCATTATGATAGGGTACGTTTACACCACATGGGGAGGGCTAGTGACACAAATTGCCTCAGATGTGGTCAGGAGAGGGGGACTTTTGACCATACTGTCTGGTTGTGCCCCATCATACAGATGTACTGGGCGGAGGTCCTGGGGGAGTTGGGGGAGGTCCTGGAAGTCACTCTGCCGCTAGATCCCAAATTGTCGCTGCTAAGCATAACAAATTATATTGACCTCAGTCGCCCACTCATGATCTTTATAGTTCTGGCTCTGGTGGTGGCTAAGAGGGATGTGGTGCGGGCGCTGGGGGCCCCTACCCCGCCGAGGTTGGATGAGTGGAGGAGGGGTATGGACCTATACATGGCAGCAGAGAGGGTCATGTTCAAGGCAAGGGGGTGCGCTAAGAAGTTTAATAGAGTATGGGGGAAATGGCGCAGTTACCATGGATTGGACGGGGGATTGTGAACAAGTGAGGGAGGGGTACTCGGCTGCTCTGGTTGGGAGCGGGGCTAACTTGGAATGTGTTTTAGCATCCTGGAGCTCTTGGGGAAGCAATGCACAGCCCGTTCCAGAAAAAGAAAGGGGTATGGTTTTGCGAGAGGGGGTGCGGGGGGATGAATGGTGGTGGCTGATGGTTTTCTGTGACATGCTTGTTGCGTTTATGTACTGTAAAACGCAAATAAAAATATTCCAAAATATATATATATATATTTATATACATTTATCTATGTATTATTTAATGATATTTTTATTACAATATCCTGACAGACAACAAAGAAGAGATTCTAACAAGAATTATTGTGGTGCATCTCCTCTTTCCCTAGAATTTCTCGGAGGCAGTAAACACCACCAAAATCCTTTCCTACAAAGGTAATCTGCGACACTTCATATAAAAAAATACCTATGTGTAGGCTGTATACAGAGAAATACCAACTCAGCTTAAATGGCTTATGGACTGCAAAGTATGCTTTCACAAGTAATATGCCAGACTTACGGTGCATATCATAACTTTTCATAAGAGAAAGATCAGACCTATTGCATCTTAAATATTTTTCCTAATGAACCAATCAGGCTGCCACCTGTTATCCTTGGCGTGTCACTGTGACAAACTGAGGCCTCCTGTAAAGAGTTTAAGCTTTCCCACAAAACATCAATCAGTTACACAGTCATTAACTGCATACATAGCATATAAAATTAGAGTTGGCAAAGCAAAAAACTATCTCTCCCAAGAGGGCCCAACAAGGATTTTGAGAGTGGAAATCTTCTACACCCACAGTTTGTCAGAGGGGGTAACCAACACTAAAACCCTTGCCTACGGCAGTAATCTTTGAGATTCCATGTAATAAAATACCTATCCGAAGGCTTTATTACAGTTTAATAATAATCTACCATTAAATGGTTATTGACTAACATATGCTTTTCACAATCAGTATATAGGGCCTACTGCCTTTATCAAAACTTGCATTATAAACAATGAGACCTGTAACCTTTATCATTGTCTTGTCAAATAAACCAACTCTCCTTGTGTTGATCATAGAGGCCTTCCCACAAGGCAACTATCAGGTATACTGCAATAAAATTACAAACATATATCAAAGACAGTTGTCAAAACAATATAACATTGGTACTGATAGAGCCTAATAAGGATTAATATAGTACAAATCATCTACCTCCTTGGTTTGCACAGGTGGGTCATCAAGACCAAAGCCATGGTCTACTACATGAATCCTTGAGGTCCCAAGTAGCAAAATACCAGCCGACAGCCTTTAGCACAGTGTAAAACAATCCGCCCATAAAGCCTATTGTTTTTAACACATGCTTTTCAGAATAAGTGAGGCCTACTTGCTTTGTCAATACTTTTCATTATAAACAGATTACACCTAAGGAAACTGACAAAACTTTTCCAGTGAACCAATAGTGCTTATCAATGGCTTGACACTACATACAACATAGACCTGCTGAGGTTTGCATACAGTGATAACTATTAAGCATATGAATATATCGAAAATTACAGTTGGCAAAACAATTTAAATCACCTCTAAATAGGACCGGACGAGAATCCTCACAGTAAAGATCTACTCCTGTGCTTAGTCAAAGGGGTTGACTAACACCAAAACCCTTGCCTACAACGGTAATCTGTGAAATTACATGTAACAAAATACCTGCTTCAAGGCTTTGGCGCAGTGTAATACCAATCCATCCTCAAAAGCATTTTGTCGTTAACACATGCATCTCAGAATAATTTGGTCAGGACTCCTGGCTTTGTCATAACGTTTCATAATAAATAGATCAAACCTAGGAAAACTGGAATGGCGTTGCCCAATGAACTAATGAAGCATTTACCATTGGCTTTACATCCCACCCAGCACAGGCTTTATTAAAGAGCAAATAAACTGTAATGTTATAATATGCATGGTAGCTGACAAGCTCATAGAAACAATACAGCTTGCAAAGCAATATACACCCCCTCTTAACAGCGCCTAACAAGAATCATCACAAAGAAAACATCCAGGGCTTGTCAAAGTTGGTGTCCAATGCATACTATGAGATTGATTACATGTAACAAAATACCCGTCCATAGCCTGAAACACAATGTGATAACCACCAACTGGTAAAGGCTTATTGGCTTTAACAAATGCTTTTCACAGTTAATAAGGAAGACTGTCTGCTTAAGTCATAAGGTTTATGAATAAGTCGACTGTACCTATGTCATCAGCCATAATGGTTTCCAGTGCGCAAATCAGGCCTATAGCTTAGAGCCAAAATCCGACAGACGAGCCCCAATTGGGTTCCTTAAGTTCCGGTTCAGGGAGGGTCTGGGTTGGTAGTTCAGGCTAGACTGTTCCTACTGGAGAAGGACCAAGGTTGATTTACAGATAGCTAGGTCTCATCTGAGGTGGCATGGTGAGCAAAATAATGAGGGCCTGGAATGCTCCTCAGGAATAACCAGTGGCTGAGATTAATTCAATCATTCTACCTATTGCTGTTTTATTTACTTTAATGTCACACTCTGGTAAGCTGAAACATTCCCTGTAACAATATACCTGTAATTAGGCTTTACTATAGAGTAATAATGCATACTTAAAATATATTGACTTTTACACACTAAATACGTCAAGCCTAGTGCCTTTGTCCTAACATTTCATAATAAACAGATCAATGCAAAAAGTGCAGTACATGCAGTCTCTCTAGTGGAAGCTCACACATTTGGCCCAATCAGATACTGTACTTGGGAAAAACTAATGTGGATGGAGCCTAAGCACCTCTCGCAGTCGTACTGGGAAGGCTCTATTTTGACAAAAACATAAGGCCAGGTGACAGTTGCACTTCATGACAGACCTAAAATCAATGTAGATTTGTGCTACCCTGAACATCCATACTTCTCTCAAACACAAAGATGCACCCCGAAATCCAAAGTTAATGATGCAAAGGGGAGGGTGTTGGGACTGCAATACGCTCCTCATTACATCCCTTTTATCATTTGTACTGCCAGAAAAAACAGTGTAAATGATTTAGTTATCTAAGACACTTTAACAGCATCACAGTGTCTTGTATGCGTGTGTCCTCCTGAAAGTTCAAGCTCAGGCAGGCTACTGCTGCTGGCTAAGGCAGGTTGATAAATAAGCAAAATAATCACATCTGTGTGGAGAGGAAGCACTTTTTCTATGCAAGGATATACTTTCTGCCCAACCAAAATATGTATTCTTGGCTATCAGCATGTGGACAAAGCCAAAACCACTCTCTGTAGTACTCCTAAAAGGTTTTTTTATTTGATTACATTAGGTCAGGCAACATCTGCGCTGTCAAGACAGACCTAGAAATGATCTGTCCAACAAGTTCTTTGAAATTTTCAGCTGGTCCTTTAAAAAAAAATATAATAATACGTCCGTGATTTTTCTCAGTCACCTACTGAGGCAACAAATGCATATCTTTTGAAACTAGGTGATGCATTTGAACTAAATTATTACCTGACCAAATCCCATGTTAAACTTCTAAATATTATACACCAGTTCAATGTTGTCATTAGTTACTATATATATTTATATATATATATGAAAGGATCTACCTTCTAAACAACACTAATATTTTGATGAAAAAATGAAGGCAATGTAAAAATCTATCAACAAACAGGTTGACCTGTTGTTCATGAAAGTTTAGCAATTTCCATTTTTTACTGTGCTCGCACAACATGTTAAGAGACTTTCATTTCGAAAAGACTATGTCAACACATAATGCTCCAAGTGGGCACAAATCTAACAAACCTTTTGGTGCCACAAGCATCAGGACAAGTGGGGCACTTCTCGCACGTCTCCCCAAAAGCTCCTGGCTCCACACAGTGGCATCTTCCACATACACAGTTGCCCCTGTCACTGCACATCTGTCCATCGACTGACACACAGCTGTCGGTTTCTGTTGAGCAGTTGCAGTTGTCACCAATGTAGCCTGCGTGGCATTTGCACTCCCCACAGTGGCACTCTCCGTGACCTTGAGTCAGGAAGAAACAAAATGCTAGTTCAATCAAAGTATCATTAAAGCATTAAAGTGTTTTCTTACGTTCATTTCACTGTATTTTGGTAATAACTTGGAACTTCAACTTTGCACTGTAGTAATATAGTCTTATATCTCACTGTAGCATGCTATACCGGCCATTAAAGACCCACTCCAGTGTCCAGGCCATTAACATGAGAGCAGGCCTTTAATTGCTGGTATATCCTGCTACGGTAGGCTATACGGCTATTCGTCTTTTCCACCCCAGGAGGGCAGAATGTCCAAAGCCTTTGTTCCACAGCACTTGCTGTGACGGTTCAACAATTACAGCCACGTGCTCAGGGTCACAGCAGTTCACTGTTGAACATACACAGCAAGGTATGTGAAAGGAGCCTGGTGTTAGCCCCTGTTTCTCCCTGGACTTGGCTAAGCTGCTTTTACTTACTTACTTACTTACTTGTTTAGCTGAGCCTGGGAAACTAAGGAACTGACAGGAATTGCCTCCCACCTTCTGAGGCTCTAGTGACACTGTGAGATATGAGAGGGGGAAGGATCAAGTGTGCAATGGTCAACAGCCTCTGCCTCTCATTTTCCCCAACCCAATACACATATCCTGGAGAGGCAGAGGCACAGGCTGTGAATTGGGACATTGTAAGCTTGAGAGCATCTTTTATAGGTTGCTGCAGCTCTATTATCTTCAAAGGAGCTTTCAACATTGCTAAGTTCTAATAAAAGTTTAACCCACATAATGAGCTTTACTGGGCCACATTTACAGGTGTTATGGTGATATCATAAAACACAAAGTCGAAAAATGAGTGGTTTGTAAATGTTACTAGAACCCCAAGATAGTGACATTGGACCATATTAGACAAGTTACTCTCAATGTATTTATTTTATATTTTAGCTTGTGTTTGGGACAGTTAGCTGTAAAGGGATGTTTTTTTTAAACAGGGAATCCTTTATTGGAAACAGTAGGTTAAATACCAGACAAAACTATTTAGTTGAAATTAAAAGAAACGCAAAAAAGAATTAAGTTAAAAGTGTTTAGAAAAAACATCCTTGCTTTGTTAAAACACGTACATTTTGTCAGGGGTGAGATTGATGAAGCTGTTCACTGCAATGTGCCTCTTATAACTTGAACTAGAAATTTCTGGTTTTGTTTTGCTTACATAAATATAATTCTAATTAAACAATGGGCAACTGTAAAGATACAAAGAGTGGTTTGTTGTTATTATAAAGGTGAAACCGATATTTCACTGGGTAATGTTGCAAAATATATATACATATCTATTAATCTACAGATAGGCATATTTAGATATATATGTATATAGAGATATAGATGTAAATTACCTAGTAGTGGTCGCCACTGTGTAGTTATAATTTAGTCACTGTTTTCATAGCAAGAACTTTGTTTGTTTTACTAATAACTTTGGCACCATTTTACGAATCTTCATAAAACGTAACAAAAAAAGGTTCACCCACATCTGCTCTTTCATGGAACATTTTGTGGTGATCCTTCAAGCGGGGGCCGATAAAAACGTTGTTTCCCATAGGAAATTTTGAGAAGTGATTCTGTAATGAACGGCTAAACATAATTTCCTCAAATTTGGCAGACATATAGAACTTTACTCCAAAACCGTGGTCCTCATTATTTGGTGTAAATATATTCAGGAGTTTTTGACACATTTACACTCAAAGAGGTGCTAGTGGGGTTATGAAGGGGCTAAAATTATAGTGACATCTAAATGGTTGGTGCTCTAGCAGTCTTGCAGAATTGCAATTTTAAGAAGTAGATTCCTCTGATTGGCTGAGAAGGATTAAAAAAAATATATATCAGTCATACCGGTACCACGGGACCGAACGATCAGATTGGCTGACTGCAACATGAAGAAAAATGTTGCTGCCACCAACATCTTGAAGCAAAAGTAAAAAAAAAAACCACAAGTGGGCACCATAGGGGTACCATTAACCCAAAACGTTTGTGCTGCCAGAGCCATGGGCCAAAATAATAAGATAAAAACATAAATGTGTGCATATTTATACTGGACGCCTAAAAAGGCATGGAAGTGCCCGCAATAGCTTCAACAAGTGAAGTTTACAAGGTCTCGCGGTACCGCAGGCAGCGCTTAATCTGCAGTACCGTGGGACTCCAGCAGGAGCCATGGTACTGTGAGACCAAGCAAACTTCAACAATTGAAGCTTGCATGGATTCACAGGACTTCAGATAGCGCTTTAGCTGTGGTATTGCAGGGTACTGCGAACAAAAATAAAAAATATATAAACAAGGACAATGGATGGCGGGGGTCATGATGAATAACCTCAGAAAAGCTTAAAGTGATGCTATTGCTAGGTATAGTAACAAGATCTTAGGTTACATTGATAAAACCTCAGAAATTCACTGAAAAAACATAGGTTAAAGTGATGTTATAATTGGCATGGTAGTAAGATTTTAGCTTAAGGTTTAAAAATTCTAGAAGTTCACTGAAAAAACAAAGGTTAAGTGATGTTAGGTGTTGTGATAATATAAAAACTAAGATTTACAAAGCAAAAAAAACCTTACCCAACTATAACTTAACCCTAGTGTTTTTCAGTGAATATATATGTTATGTATTTTTATATTACATGACTTATTAATTAATTTCAGTACTCTTTAGAAAGATTTAGAGCATTTGTGAGCCATACATTAAACATGCTTTGTTTGCCTGAGACTGCGGATATGTTTGTCAATGTTTTGAAAAACTGGTATTTTTGTTGGGGGATAATGTGCCACTTCTTAAAATGTGTTGTGTGCTGCATTGTGCATTATTTTGAATTAAATTTTAAATACAAAGCACATTGTAAGGGAATTCAAAACGTGCATTCCAAAATGTGCTTTTCTTTTGTAGTACATTGACACTATAGAGTAGGTTTAAAAAGACGTATACATTTATTTATTTATTTATTTGCGTGTTTATACCGCGCTAGGATCACCTCCCGAAGGAGTATCTCCGCGCCTTTGGCGACCAAAAAAGAAAAGCAAATAGCGGACCCTAACCATAAACATAGATCAATTTTGAAAAAGGAATGTCTTTAATTGCTTCCTAAAAGGAAGGTGGTCCTTGCACTGTCTCAGAAACAGTGGGAGGCTGTTCCACAAGGTTGGACCAGCAACCGTAAGAGATCTTCCCCCTTGTCTTACTTTTCTAAATTTTGGAATCTGTAACAATGCCTGCTCACTAGATCTCAAAGAGCGTGTCGGTGTGTACCAGGAGAATTTCTTAATCAAATATGCTGGACCATTTCCCTGTAGACACTTATGCATTGTACAGCAGATCTTAAACTTTACCCTCTGTTTGATGGATAACCAATGTAACTTCTCCAGAAGGGGTTTAGAGGGGGTGCGAGAGGGCTGGTTCAGGACCAGACGGGCAGCAGTATTCTGGACCACCTGGAGTCTAGAGATTACCGCTTCATTTGTTGACAGCAGCAACCCATTGCAGTAGTCCAAGCGACTCAATACTAGGGCCTGCACCAAAGTTCTCCTAGTAGAGTCTGGTAGTAGAGGAAATACCTTTCGTAGCATCCCGATGATATGGAAGCAGGAGCCCACCACTTGATTGCTATGATGTTTTAATGAAAGCTCCTGATCAAGTCGGACGCCAAGGTTTTTCACTACCTGCTTGGGCTCTGGAGCCGGGCCAAGATCTTGAGGCCACCAGTCTGGGGTCCACAGAAGTTTGGCCTCACCGAACAGCATCACCTCCGTTTTTGCAACATTACACTGCAGGAGGTTAGATGCCATCCAGTGTGCCACCGCCTTCATCCCCTGAGCAAGGGAGTTCCTGACCTCCACCGTAAGGGTCTCAAAAGGAAAGAGGAGTTGGGTGTCATCTGCATATGACACAGGAATAAATCCATACGATCTCATGATGTTAGCTAGGGGGGCCACATAGATATTAAAAAGAGTAGGGCTCAGACAGGAGCCCTGTGGCACCCCCTTAGAGATCTCCAACTCCTCTGACCGATAATCCCCCAGGGTGACCCTTTGGGTACGACCTGTCAGGAAACTCCTCAGCCATGACAGCGCCTTGCCTTCCAGGCCGATGTTAACTAGCCTGGTTGTCATGATGTCGTATGACACGGTGTCAAACGCCGCAGACAGATCCAGCAGAACCAGGATAACAGAATGACCTTTATCCTGGAACATGCGTAGATCGTCTGCGACTGACAGCAAGGCGGTCTCAGTACTGTGTCTTGGTCTAAAGCCCGACTGGGATGGATCCAGACCGCCTACTAGCTCAATATAGCTGGATAGGTGGCGATTTACATATTTCTCTATAATTTTCCCCAAAAAGGGGAGAAGAGAGATGGGCCTTAAATTCGCCAACTCCGTCCAGGGAATGGCAGTATTTTTCCTCAATGGCCTTACTAACGAAAGAATATAAAGTGCAATGTGGGACAGTAACATTTTTCTGTCAGGGTTCTGTGTTTGCAATATTTATTTTCACACACTGGGGAGGATTCATTGGTAGATGCTTGCATAGGTCAGCTTATCAGGTATTCAGATTAATGTTCTAGGAGCAGCACTGTCATTGTGAAAGCATTTTTAACCAGTAATGAAAGAATGACGAAATGTTATGTTAAATATGTTTATAGGTTTATGGAAGTTAAATATCCTGCAAATAAAGAACTGTGAATTACATAAAATAATTCGCTGTTAGATCTCTTTACTGTGAAAATGAGCTTTGAAGCATACCATAGTAAATACATTATATATATTACCTACTGGCGGTCGCCAGTAGGTATATATAGTTAGGACCTAGTTTCCATAGGAAATCCGCAACATTCTATTTGGAATAACTTTGGCATCGATTGAGGAATTTGCGTGCAATTTTCCAAAATTTTGGCCAGCTCAGTTCTGCTCCTTCCCTAAAAGTTTTGGGGGGATTTGTCCAGCAGGGGCTGAGAAAAAACGGGGGTCCCAAAACGTGTTTTCCCCATGTTAATTTCCATGGGACGTTTAGACATGGCTACAGCCCGAACCGCTGAATGGAATTACATCAAACTTGGCAAAATTGTAGGGACTTGTACGCAGAAGTGCCTTTTGTTTAAATGGTGTAAATCCCTCCAGTAGTTCCTGAGAAAATCAAAAGAGAAAAATATATATCTATAGCAGCTTAATGTAAGCTTACTGTTAGCTTCCTGTACTCTGTACCATTCCGAGCACGAGCTGCATGCTGATTGGCTGCCAATGTCTGTCAACACTCCAAACCAGAAAGTGTTGGCAGCCATCTTGTGCCTCGGTAGACTGAGTCACAGGAAAGCAGAAAAATAAAGGTGCAAAACACGCAAAGGGAGCAGGGTAGAAGCACCCTGACCCCCTAGGCCTGCTCAGGGGGTCCCACAAGGACCCCCCAGGCCCCAATTTTTTATTTTTATTTTTTGAAAAATCGCGGGGTACGAGAAAGTACGCATACGGTGCGCGTACCCCGCGATTTAAAAAAAAAATTAGGGCCTGGGGGGTCCTTGTGGGACGCCCTGAGCAGGCCTAGGGGTTCAGGGTGCTTCTACCCTGCTCCCTATGCGTGTTTTGCACCTTTGTTTCACTGCTTTCTTGTGCCTTGGTTCCACCGAGGCACAAGATGGCTGCCAACACTTCCTGGTTTGGAGTGTTGACAGACAGTGGCAGCCAATCAGCATGCCTTCCCGAGAAAGCTGGATGCTCATTGGCTGTCAACACTTCTAACCAGGAAGTGTTGGCATCCATCTTGTGCTAGTGTTGACAGACAGTGGCAGCCAATCAGCATGCCTTCCTGAGAAAGCTGCATGCTCATTGGCTGTCAACACTTCTAACCAGGAAGTGTTGGCATCCATCTTGTGCTCGATAGACAAAGGCAAAAGAAAGCAAAAAAACAAACGTGAAGAACACAAAAAGGGGGCAGGGTAGATACACCCTGACACCCTAGGCCTGCCCAGGTGGTCCCACAAGGACAAAAAAGGACCTTTTTTTTTTTTTTTAAACGTGATCTGTTTTTTAAAAAATTCTCCCCCGGGGGGACCAAATCGTGGGGGCATAGTGATAAAGAAGTGTGGAGGGTCCACAATCCCCCCACACTTCCCCGGGGACCGCCGCCCCCGAGGCAAAGCATCGCAGCCCCTTGGGGAATACTGCAGGTTCTAGGTGGGCTAGTTGGCCCCCAGGGAACCCCAGTATGCAAGGGGAATTAGTTACCCCTCTGCAAACACGCCCGGGGCTGCGTTGCAGAGAGGTGTAAAAAAGGGTGTGGCCTCATTACACCTCTCTGCAATGCAGCCCACTGGCGCATACTGGAGGTTCCAGGTGGGCTTGTTGGCCCCCAGGGACACCCAGTATGCAAGGGGAATTAGTTTCCCCTCTGCAAACGCGCCAGTTGGCTGCGTTGCAGAGAGGTGTAAAAACAAAAAGGGGGCAGGGTAGAAACACCCTCACCCATCAGGGCTGCTCAGGTGGTCCCACAAGGATATTAACTTATTTAAACGTTAGCCGGTAATAGAATTAGCATTTAGAAAACCTTGGAAAATTATTGAAAAAAAACATAGGTTTCACGCCTGATATAGTTAGGAATTAGCATTTAGAAAACCTAGGAAAATTATTGAAAAAAACCATAGGTTTCAGGCCCTATATAGTTAGGAATTCGCATTTAAAAAGCCTGGCAAATTCACTGAAAAAACCATAGGTTTCAGCCCTTATATAGTTAGGAATTAGCATTTAAAAATCCTTGCAAATTCACTGAAAAAACTATAGGTTTCAGACTTTATATAGTTAGGAATTGGCTTTTAAAAAACCTTTGAAATTCACTCAAAAAACTATACGTTTTAGGGGTGTTCTAGTTAGCTGGACATTTCACTCATACAAAACCATTGAAATTGCTCCTATATAGTTAGTTGTACTAACTATATTTCGCGCACCCGCAATCCACTGCTGACGATGTCACATATTACATCATTTATGACATCGTCAGTGACATCACTGATGACATCTCAAATGACATCAATTTCACTTGCAGTGCAGCAACTTCATTTTCCGTGCTGCGTTGCATGACTCTTTGAAAATATGCGTTCACTATCAAAAAGTGGCTGTCCCTGGATTCACAGCCCGAGAGGGTCAATTTCTTTGCGACCTCACCTACAGTGACCGATTTAATAAATTTGTCACTTTGCTGTGGTGTGTCTAAAAAAGAAAAAGAAACAAACTACCATCCACAGACCTTTCATCCACAGAAAAAATGTGAAAAGGAAAGAAGGCACCTCACGGTAGCAACACCATTAGGGAAAACTGACTGGTACTCGCCAGGAAACCCGCTTATCATCATTGGTTACCTTCTTTCCAGAAAGGAAATGTGCATGTGTGTTTAAGACAAAAGCCTCAACCCAATGAAAACAAAAGGAAGAAACCTAAATGTGTAAAAATAATCCACGTGTTCACGGATCCTGTGAGAACAAAAACAAAATCCTCACCAATAAAAATTGGTAAAGCTTACTTGCTGCTGATACTCTTTATTCCTTGCTGTAAGCTTTTCCACATTAAAAATGACTCCTATCCAGTCATAATCAATAACAACTAGCCAACATGTTTCGTTGCGGTTATCAAATTTAAGCAACTTCGTCAGGGCTAGGGATCCAAAATGACGTTTTTATGAGAGATTTGCATCAAACCTGTGGTGGTAGTAACAAAATTAACAAAAGACAAGAAAGGTAAAAGGGGCTATACCTGCAACTCATTCATACCAATTCCAATGTGCCATAGTGTTCCACATCAATGTTTTAAAATTTCACAAAAGTTTCATACCATCCGGTTGCGTCACTACAGCATACCGGCAACCTCAATGAAACGGAAACAACGCATCACACGATCGCGCATCCGTCGGGTGACTGCCAACGGGTCTTGTCACCTGTAGGAAATTAAAACGGCAGAACAACCCCATGACCATACACTATGGATCTTGTTAATACTTGCACCCCTCGTTTGAGAGATTCTTCACATCACCCATACATCAAAGGAAGTCTTACGACTTCAGTCTGTGCAGCAGTGGAGATATCGGCTTCGTATGCGAGTGAAACCACCTCCGTAATAACCCACTGATGTGTAATTATGGCAACACTTTCATTGTGGCAATTACCCGAAACCTCCCAAATAAACACACCAACGTACTCACTTCCTTAACTACCATTAAAACTCTTACCGCGACCTCGGACTTGTGGCGTTTCGAATCATCCGGCCGCAATGTCTGCAGCTGCGGACAAAATAAACATAATGTGACGTGTCACGTACCGTGGCACGTACTTGGAGGTCACATGGTTGAGGCGCCAGGGCAAGTCATGACGGTCGCCATGATAGAATGGGAAGAAAATGTAGTTAACTAGCTCTAACGGTCTAACGCTCCTCTACTAAGGGAGCAATGCACAGACATACCCCATCACTACAAATGTTACTGATATCGATCGGAATCTGTCAGTTCTATGATCTCAGTGATGTTAAAAGAATATTTAAAAAAAAAATTCGGCAAGACTACATTGATGCCCTGCGTTCATTAATAGTGGTACAACTCTCATTTCTAACACATTCGACTATTATTGAAGGGTAATGGGAACCGAAGGCCATTGCGCTTCAACCATACTTATCTCCACAATTTCGGATAAAGACATTTCTTGGACCTAATTGCCATCCAAAATGCAGGGGTGATAGAGAACTGGGTCGGTGCGTACATCCAAGTTACTCAACGAGTTAGAGGGCACTCCAATGCTGAAAAAGGGCGGTGCACAATGCTCAACACCAATGCCAACAATGACTGCATCGACAGGCTAGAAAGACACTGGATGTGTACTCAAACGGTTCAGCATGCGTTACAGTCATTATGTGCTAGTAACAGACTAGAGTTCTAATGACTGCTGATCTTGTTCCACTCAATAAGGTGATTGAGCCCCACCCTGTCAGTTTTTTCTGAAAATATCCATTTAGCCTCTTTTCTTGCCAGGATCAACTCGATGTTGTGTGTATCCCCAAGAATCCTATCAAGGACAGTCCACCTCAGATCCCTGGGGTCATGCTGCTTCTCAACAAAATGCTGGACCAACCTAGTGGTCAATCTCTTAGCTTTCAAAGTACTGAGAGGCTCCTGTATCCGTACTTTGGTCTTCCTTGATGTCAGACCAATATAATGAAAGCCGCAACTGCATGTGAGTCTATAAATAACATTAGTGGTGTTGCAGTTGCTAAACTTAGTTAGAAACCATTCTTGTCTACCGTAAAGCATCACACTTTTAGTAGCTTTTGTCACAGCACAGACTGAACATCCCCCACATGGGTAATGTCCAGAAGGTAAAGTAGAGGACTCAAAGAGCGAGAATGCACTAGCTTGTCCTTAAGATTCAATGCTCTTTTAAAAGCAAAGCGTGGCGGTGGCCTTTTACTAGTAGGGGTGTCCAAAATGGACCAATGTTTCCTAACTATTTGTCTGACTCTCGTTGCTAGTGGGTCAAACGTTGTCACTACCGGCAAACACTCAGATTTAGTTTTTACATTACGTTGGAGCAACACTTCATGCGGTGTGTTGAGTGCCCGTATGCGTGCCTGTTTAATGATTTTACCAGGGTAACCCCTGGTCTGTAGCTTCTCCACAAGCTCCTCTGATTGCTCAACAAACTTCTCCGTCATTGAGCATTTGCGTCGGTAGCGCAGAAACTGCCCCATGGGGAGATTATCCCGGAGGGATCTGGGGTGGAACGATTAATAATGCAAAAGGGAGTTACTATCACTGGGTTTCTGATGGACGTTGGTAACCAAAACATGGTCCATGGCTACAATATCAACGTCAAGATATACGGCCTCAGAATTGCTGTAGGTCCATGTGAAAAGCAGACTATCATCCGCCTGATTGAGCCAGGAAAAGAATTCTGTGAGCCGCTCCTCTGACCCGGTCCAAATGCAGAGAATGTCATCCATATATCGTCTCCAAAGAGAGATATTCTCTTTGAAGGGATTATCCGGATGGTAAATGACATTCTCCTCAAACTGGCCTACATAAATGCAGGCCAGAGTGGGAGCAGAGGTAGCCCCCATCGAAGTACCAGACACCTGTAGGTATAGCTGGTTCTGATACTCAAAAAAGTTTTTGGTGAGGGCTAACTCAATGCATCTCAAAACAAATGACTGGGGGTGTCATAAAACCAGTCCATACCCCCCAGAGCCCGCACTGCTGCCACCAGCGTGGCATCTTGGGATATGCTAGTATACAGCGACTCGTTGAAAATATGCACTAATCTGTGTGATTACAGTTCATCAATGTATACATCTCCTTGTGCCGTTACTCACATACCTGTCAAAATGGTGCATGCTTAAAAAACAGATACATGTGCAGTTATTATGTGCTCTATCAATATATGTATATTACATATTGATCGACATGTCCGGGTAATGTCTGCCTAAAAATATTTGACTTTCATGGCAACTCAGAAACATTCATAAGAATTAAACACAGTGGGGGAGATTCAGAAAACTTCTAGGGTCTTGTCTGATTAATGCCTCTGAAGAGCTGTAAGTTGTACTTTCAAAAAGTATGTATGATTTACAAGCATACTTTAAACATGCAGATGAGTTGTCTATGTGTGCAGAGTGCACACAATGAATGCACTGGGCATACATAGTTCTGATCTTATATTAGAATAGTAGGGGTTTCAATAGGAGTAGTTGGGACAGTGCATTTGAGGTGTGCACAGTAGCAGCTTTGGGTGTGTTCTCAATATTTCCCAATGCAGTTCTGCACTTACCTGAACAACTAATTCAGACCGGAATCGTCGACTTGTATGTGGTATTTGTGCAGTGCAAGATTGCCCACCCTTTATACGTCACAAATACATCACAAATACTTAACAGATACATAACATGAATGTGAACTTAGAACACATTTCTTCTGTGGTTTAATTAACTAATGTAAGTGTTGTACTTGACATCATTATTAAAGAGTGCATTCACTGTAGGATTAGAGAATTTATTTTTATTATGTGTTTTCCCATAACTGATAGAGCTAATAATTGACGTCTAAATGAATTAAACCATATTCATGTAGTAGCTAATTTACTTACTATAAAGATGAAAATCGACTTTCATAATGAGCGCTTTAATAGTCTGAATGGATTTTTTGTTCATTAGAAAACAAAATAGAAACCAAACTCCTATATGTGGGATGTGATTTCACTTAAAACGATAATATGTTTATGACAATACTATGAGAATGAATGACAGAAGCAAGAAAATAGAGATGTATGAGAAAAGAACTGTCAGAAAACAGCAAACTAGGTAGATAAAGAAAGAGAAAATAGAAATAAGAGATCATATAAAGCAAATATCAAAATTAATAATGAAGAGATTATTATACCCAAATGTAACATACCAAAACCCTAGCGAGAGATATATGTATAATAAGCAATACTAGTAAAATAATTACTAAGACACTAATTATATGAGGTAAATCCGAAACAGTAGATAAATGCAAGGCAGATAATATGCATATTTTAAAAGATAACAACATAATTAAAGAACAAGCTATAACTGTGTATGACAAGAGTATGAAGCTGAGACACAGAAGGAAGAAAGTAGAGATGGAAGGGAAAAGAAATGTAGGAAAATAGGAGAGTAGGCATATAAAGAAAGAGAGAAAATGACCTGTAATATAAAAAGGAATATAAATGTTGAAGAAATACGCAGGAAGAACAGAGAAGGACGACAGATAAGAAATAAAATAGCGAGAATGTGGGTAGGAAGCTCTGAAAAGAGGAGAAACAGGAAGCAAAAACAAGGCATGAGAAATAAAAAAGGAGAGCAAGACAAGTAAAAAACCAGGGAACGGAGTAGAATAGAAGAGTAAGAAAAAACAATGAAAAGACAAAAAAGTGTGCTTCTAGGACAAATACCATGAGTAAAATAGACAAGAACAATGCGAGGAAGAAAGATAAAATCGAGATTAGTATGGATAGAAGAAGAACAGAATTAGCACGTACATTCCAGAAGGAAGACAGGTATAGAACTAACAAACACAATAGAAGCAATATAGAAAACAAGCAACCCACAGAAGAGTAGAGAAAATATTGAGAGAATATCTCAAACGTGGGAACGAGTGAAACAGAAGAAAGGGAGGAAGAGTAGAGAGAGTGAAGGAAGAGAACATATCGCACATTTAAGTGGCAACATCAAACAGAAAACATCAGAACACAGAGAAACATTAAGAACGGTGGACCATCATGCCACCACCCAGATCTAAAAAGACAAACTTAAGAGATCTGAGAGAGAACAAACACATTACAGGCATGGACATCCATCTCAAGTGCCGGGAGTACTAGGAGTACGCGAAGCGTCCATTTGAAGCTCCATCTGAAGCTCCATCTGATTGTCCAAAAAAGAGGCCAGGTCAGCAGGCTCATCGAAAACTCTAGAACGGCCTTTGAAGGTAATTCGAAACTTTGAAGGACCAGAGAAGGAAAAGGGGATATTCATCTCAAATAATCGCTTCCGTAGGTTTAGAAAGCCCTTCCGTCTTATCACCGTGTCTCTGGCAAAGTCTTGAGAAATGGAAATACGATGGCCATTCCAGGAAACATTCTTAACCTTCCTCATGTGCGCCAAAATTTGCTCCGTATGTTGATGACGCAGTGGCTTAAAAATTATAGCCCTTGGTTGTGAGGCCGATTTGGAGCGGAAGGTGGGGACACGATGTGCCCGCTCTATCTCAAAATCTCTTTGGAAAGAAATTTGCAATGTAGCAGGAAGCCAATTGGATATAACCTCAATCATAGAAAGAGCCTCTTTCTCAACTTCCTCAGGAAGGCCAAAAATGCGTAGATTGGATCTACGATTGCGATCCTCTTGCTCAGTGAGGTCTCTCCTCAATGCCGCCATTGAACGCAGTTATAGCTTGTTCCTTAATTAGGTTGTTAGCTTTTAGAATATGTATTGTATTCGCTTCGCAGTTATCTACTGTTTAGGTTTTATCTCACATACTTACTTTGTTCTTATTTATTCTACTAATGTTGCTTATTATAGATATTTCTCTCGCTAGGATGTTGTTATTCTACACTAGAGTGTAGTAATCTTTTCATTATCAGTTTTATTATTTACATTATAATGATGTTTTGCGGTACTATGTGTTCCTTGGTACCAGTTCAGATCTTCCTGCTATTCGCTACTATATTTTAGTATTGGGCTACTGTTATCACCCACGTATGCTCCTAGTACGGGTCCCTTGCTCGCCTTTTCCACGTTCTCCCTTGCATGATGTTGGTCTTTTTTAGGCCTCCCCTCCTGCTTCTTTTCTCTCTTCTTTCTATTCTCTTTTCATCTCTTCTTTCTCTTCTTCTCTCCTGGTCCTCCCACATGGACGCTCCCTCAGTGTTTCTTTTGTTTAATGATTGCTCCCTTGTATTTCTGACGTTGGTTCTTTTTCTGTTATCAGTTCGTCTTCTTTTTACCCCTCTTGTTTTACATGCCGGGTTTAAATGTGTTATCCCTTAATGTTAAGGGTTTGAATCACCCGGTGAAGAGGTCAAAAATTTTGGATTACTGTAAGTCTCTCTCTGCAGATTTGGTTCTTTTTCAAGAGTCCAAGATCACTAATAGAGAAGCGTTGTTTTTGAAGAAGGAATGGGTTTCGGATGTTTCTTGCTCTGATGCCTCTGGCAAACGGAATGGGGTTGTTACTTTAATCTCGAGGAAATCTGGTTTATCAATACTCTCTTCTGATCACGATTCTAATGGTCGGTGGTTGTTATCTAAATTGTCGGATGGACAGCACGATTTATATGTTATGAATATCTATGCCCCGAACGTTGATGATCCAGCTTTTTGGAAATCTATTACCAAAAAGTTAAATAACACCCCACACGCTGGTAATCTCATTGTTGGTGGCGATTTTAATTTACCGATGGACCCTCTCTTAGATAGGAATTCTTCGTTTCAGTTTCGCCCTCCTAAATCCCACAAACAAATGCTTAACATGTGTTCCATCTCTCATCTTCACGATATCTGGCGTCTCCATAATCCCACTGGTAGTGATTTTTCTTTCTTCTCTTCGCCTCATTCCTCCTTCTCTCGTATTGACTATCTCCTAGTTCATTCTTCTCTTGTTTCATCTTCTTCCTCTCCGCTTATACACCCTATTTTGGTCTCTGATCATGCTGCGGTCACTTTTACTCTATCATCCTTTGCCCCTAAATCACGCGCTCGTTCATGGAGATTAAATACTGAAGTCTTGCATGACCCTTCTCAGGTTGATGAATTTTCTACGGCTATAGATACTTTTTTCTGTGAAAACGAGGGTTCTGTCTCTTCCCCAATCGTTCTGTGGGACTCCTTTAAATGCACTTTCCGGGGTCAGGTCATTAAATGTATGTCCAGACGTAATTCAGCTATTAAGAAAGAACTTACAGATTTGTCAACTGAAATCAAGACTCTGGAAGCTTCCTTTCGGCATTCTAAAGATCCGACTTGCTTACAACAAATTAAGCTACTAAAATACAAATATAATACCATTGTCACTAAAAGGGCTCATATTGGTGTCCAAGCACAAAAGTCCAAGAAGTTGCTCTTAAAGAATCGGGCTGGGAAACTTCTGGCTGCTACCTTAAAATTTCAAGATTTCTCTTTTAAGTCCTCGCAAATCTCTTCTATTACGGACCACACCGGCTCTAAACGATTTCAAACAGGGGAAATACTTGAAGTTTTTCGCGACTTTTATAATAACTTATATACCCCTTCTAACCAATCCTCTTTTGTCCAATGTCAAGAGTTTTTGAAATCGGTTCCGACTCAGTCGGTCCCTGAGGAGGATCGTTCTTTTCTAAATAAACCTATTTCCCCCGAAGAAATAGTGTCTGCGATCAAGGCTACTCGTTCTGGTAAAGCTCCTGGCCCTGATGGCTATCCAATATTGTTTTATAAAACTTTTCTCCCTTCGCTTGTCCCTAAGTTGCAATCGGTCTTTGATTCTTTTGTTAAGGATGGATCTGTCTCTGGTACGGCTGCTGAAGCCACCATAGTTGTGCTCCCGAAAGAGGGGAAAGATCATTCGGATCCTAAAAACTACCGACCTATTTCTCTCCTTAACATGGAAGCAAAGATTTTTGCTAAAATCCTGGCTAAAAGATTAGAATCCTTTATTCCCCATCTTGTACATCCTTCCCAAACTGGTTTTGTAAAAGGTCGTCTTGCAAGGGACAATATACGCACATTCTGTCATATTATTGGTGCTGCCAAGCGGTCTCAACTTCCTGCCGCGGCCTTGGCCCTTGATGCGGAAAAGGCCTTCGACAAGGTCTCTTGGCCATTCCTTCGTGCTGTCTTATGCGCGCATAACCTTGGAGACTCTTTCATTAATATGGTAATGTCTTTATATTCCCAACCTAAAGCTAACATTAGAGTCAATGGTGCTATGTCTTCGTTTTTTAATCTTCGCCAAGGCACGAGACAGGGCTGTCCCCTATCCCCACTTTTATTTGTATTATCTATTGATCCTCTTCTTCGTTTGATTGACCTACACCCTAATATTAAAGGTTTTTCTTTTGGTTCTCACTGTCTTAAAACCGCCGCATACGCGGACGATGTTCTTATTTTCTCGGATGATATCGCCTTGGCCATCCCTGCTATTTCTGACACCATCTCCTTGTTTTCAACGGTCTCGGGCTATACCCTAAATAAGGATAAGACAGAGATGTTCCCTCTGAATGCCTATTGTTTTCCTGCTCATATGGGCTCGGCTGGCTTTAAGTGGCAATCTAAACATCTGAAGTACCTAGGAATTTATTTCTGTTCTACTCTTCATGCCACCGTTGCGTATAATGAATCTCAGACTCTCCTCAAAGTGCGTCGTCTTTTGGATTCATGGTCTCCGAAACATATCTCATGGTGGGGTCGCTTACAAACTCTAAAAATGATGATCACGCCGATTATTAATTTTGTTTCCTCCATGCTTCCGCTTAAATTATCCGATTCCTTTTTTCGAGAAATTGATGGTCTGACTTCTAAATTTCTGTGGAATAACAAACGGGCTCGATTAGCATATAAATACTTGCGTCGACCTTGTGATATGGGAGGTTGTAACTTTCCTGATTGGGAAAAATACCAAACTGCCTTCTTGGCCTCTCAGGGTGCTTTTTGGTTTTCTCCTCCAACTCGTCATATTCCCTCTTGGCTGCTCATAGAACAGGAATTAGCATCACCTCTACCTATTGCCTCTTTCTGTACTACATCTACTTTGCATATTCTGTTCTCCCGTTCTATCATTATTGATACAATTGCTGCGGTCAAGAAATTAGATAGGAAGGTGGCTATTCCCCTGCATAAAACTAGGTGGTCATCTATTTGGAGAAACTCCACAATTAAGCTTAATATTTCTCCCACCCTCATGTCATACTGGGCAGAAAAAGGAATCTCTCTTGTTCAGCATCTGTATAATGATTCCGGTGATCCATTACCTTTCTCTACCTTGGCTCACAAACACTCTTTAACAAATCTTGACTTTTATACCTTTCTTAAAATCAAGGTAGCTGTTTCTAAAGTCCGTCTTCACCCCTCCTCCTCCACCATCTCGCTTTTCCACATTTGGCTCAAATCTGGTCATGTTGCCTCCAAAATCTATAAATTTCTGTCCTCTGCTTCGCTTCCTGAGCAGACGGTTGCGCAACAAAAATGGTCACGCCATTTTGATCACAACATCACGGACCATATTTCGTCCGAAGCTTGGCAATCTATTGGTAAATTAGCTCTCCGTAATAAAATAGCTCCTTCCTTAATGCAATCTAAGTTTTTCTCGATCAATCTCCTCCATTGGACGCCTGGGCGTCTTCATTCGCTCAACCTTAAAGACGATGATCTCTGCTGGAGTTGCGGTTTGGTGGCTGGTGATTTTCCTCATATGTTTTATCATTGCTCCTTACTTAAACCTTTTTGGGACCTCATTCAGAAACATTTATCTCTTATTTTTAACATTGAGCTCCAACTTTCCTTTCCTTTAGTTTTATTAGGCCCCTTGGCTGCTCCTATTCCTCTCCCTTTAGACCAGTTGGAATTACAGTTACTAGATCTTCTCTTGACTGTAGCGGTCAAAATCATTCTTATGGAATGGAAATCCTTTTCGTCTGTCTCTTATCATACGTGGTGGGCGTGGGTATCCTTTTTACGCAGTGCCCACACCTCGGTTGACCAAGCACACCTTTCGCCTTCCATTTCTAAAGGGGTTTGGACAGCCTTGGACGATTATATGGAGTTGTCCTCGAATGGGTTGGTCCCTCAGTTCCCTTTTGATTTATCTGTTTAACTGTTGTCTATTTTTTGTTCTACATTGGGCCAGTCCTGTGGGATTCCTTCTTCTTATTATTTCTTCTTTCCTGTCCTCTCTTCCCTTTCATCTTTTCTATTGCTTTTTCTTTTCTTTCCTACTTTCTTTCTTTTCTTCTGTTTCCCTCCCTTGTCCCCATCCTTGAATCAGAAGGTGATACATTTGTTTATTGTTTGCTAAAGGCCTATACTTGATCAGATCATCTACCTGTCTTCGATTGCTTTTTAATTTTAGTTACAGCTATTTTAGTTACTTCCCGAGTCAAGCACATGTTTGTATTTTCTCTTATGTCAAAATGTATCACTTATATTGTATTCGGTTTTTACTATTGATATCATTATCTCTCTTAATAAAATCTTCTTGAAATCAAAAAAAAAATAAAATAAAATAAAAAAAAACAAAAAAAAACGATAATATGTTTATGGAATATGTGTATTCATATTTGATCTATTTGATTTAAATGTAGTGCCTAGTCATACTGGCACATGGGTATTTTGAAAATATTCTTGAATGTTACGTGTAAGGTAAATGTAATGCACTCAAACTTATATTCATTGGCATTTAAATGTGCACACGCATATTAAATGTGCACTACTGAGTTAATGCTTTAAGTTGTCCTCAGTAGGCCTGTATTTCACCATGCTGAATAAATTCAGTTTTCCATTTTCTGCTAGAGTGATGTTTTTTGCAGGTATTCACATGCTTTTTTAGTTGTAGAACCGAGACATTACTACCCTAGAGATAGGGGAGGAGCCTGAGAAGAAGACCTTGATGAAGGAACATGAGGAACACCAGCATCAACTGAAATGCCTATTGAGCACATGCTGTGAACTGAAATATGTGTGAGAAGATGTTGTTCCCATGTACAGTGTGAGACTTTCCTCTGATGTTGCAGTCTGCAACATGAGAAAGGAAGAGAACAATGGACACCGGATGATGTGTACAAAGAGGGTAGTACCTAGAGAACGTTTGTGTTATACTTAGTGTTCACCCCATTTGAGATTGAGATTCTCTCTTGGAGCCTTCTAGCCCTCTCTTTGCAGATCCCTTCAGAAACCCCTTGACCAGAGGTACTATCAGATTATCTCCTGCTGAACCCTTTCTGCAGAACCTATGCAGATCTCTCTAGCTGATATTCTTGCAGACCTCTCACCTGATTCTCCACTGCCTGTAGACTTATAGACATGTTTATCTCTGATTCTTTGCGGAGTGTGTCTTAGGTTAACACCTACTCTCGGACTCTTAGAATACTCTAGATTGAGCTTCTGAGATGCTGACCCCTTTCCTACTTATTTTTTCCTTGCTTTGTTTTAAAAAAAAATGATGGACATTGTTGATTTAAGACTCTTAAGAACCACCACTTTAGCTGGAAATCTACCATCTGTGATTTACATTCATCAATACAGACAACAAAATTTCAACTCTTTTCGGAGCATCAAGTACTGCTTCTAATCTTTTGTATTACTGTGACTGAATTGCTTCTTTGCCTTATATTAGTTTGCCTTAATTTCTTCCGCAGGCTAAGACTTTGCGTTGATATATAGTACTTCTATAGCGTGCTTTTAAGAGTTATGTATCTTAATTTGATATTGAATTTGTAATAAACCTTCTTAACTTTGGCTACCGATTCCTGGTCCTCATTGTGTAGCCAAATGGGTTGCGCTGTGACTTGAATTTGATTGATGCCAATAATAACTCTCATCACCTCTCAGTTGGATAGAAAAGTCCATTGGATGACCAATGGTAAGCAAGTGGGCCCAGAAAATGCTGGATCAGTGTAGAAAGTGTGGAAAAGTACATCAAATGTCCAGATATCTCGGCATATCTGTTAGAGCAGACACGATTGCAATATTGACATCGAGTAGCAGTGGCAGAGCAAGGCACCACTAGGCCTTCATTCAAGCAAGGTAAATGCCATTTCTATCACACCTTACCCCATACACCTCATCAAAACCCAGAAAATGAGGACTCTTAGATTCACGGTTGAAAGTGACTCTGAATACAGCTTTTTAAATTAATTAACATAAAAGAATGGGAAGCACATAGGGGTTAAAAGCACATTGGCTGATATAACTGGTGAAAGACGGAAAGGATTTAGATGTAACTTTCCAAGAGAGTTAAGGGGTTCCGCTCATGATTTTTTTTTCTTCTTAAATCTTATGGCAAAATGGCATTTTTCAGTACACAGCAATCAAAACTGGTCAAACGCCACAGGATGTACAGGCAATTGTACAGGAAAGGGTGGATGGAGAGGCAGGCGTTGTTGGTATTCTCTTCCAGGCTCTAACTGATAATCTCTTACACGTGCATTCTAACACAAAAATATGTGTTTTGCGGTAACCACTGGTCCGCCATCTTGAATTGCTGAGCACACGCAAGAACCTAAAATGTAATTACTGTCTCAAGGGTCAGTGTATAATGTTGTGCACATAGTTTAGATTGCCTACAATATTGTGAAATAATTACATTCTTTCTTCTTGGGAAAGGAAAGAAAAACGAGTATTTCTTTCCTCTAACAGCTGGGGCAGGAGGAAGACAGCATCTGAAAACATTGATTGCACAATGGTAGAAAACAACGTTTCTCACAGTCGAAAGAAAAGGAGTTATTTTCAGAAAAGACATGTCAGGATAAGGGAAATTACAAGATAAATGCAGCGCAGATGTCAGACAGCCCACTGATAACGCATATTGATGTAGATCTGGAATGTTTCAGGAAAAACCCTCATTAACTGCAAGTTCATTCTGATGCAATGTGACTTGATGCATGGTTGGGGGAGTTAAAGGAGAGGATTAGCCCTGTGTAGGTCAAGAGACCTTTGCTTGCACCACATTCCAGAAAACCTCCTTAAAATGATAACAAGGAAGTAGGAAATAAAGTTAGGGCTGATTCATGATACTGAGGTCACACTTTTGTTAGCTGTGGTTTGAAAGCCACCAAGGTAAGGGAGTATCCAGAAACGTAAAATACCCCCTACAGCACCCAGCATGTGATGCAAGTGAGCCTGAACATCCTAGAGGGTTCTTCCATCCAAGCATCTATCCATTGGCTCCTCTATGGGGGCGTTTGGGCGCCGCCCCCTACTTTCTCACCGTGCGAGAAGGCAGAAACATAAATGGTAATAACTACCATTTATGTTTCTGCCTTCTCGCACGGCGAGAAAGCAATAGTTCCTGGTTGAGAGTTGGCGGAGTTACTCGAGGGCAGGGGGGCGTGGCTTGCTCACTGTTGTTAATACTGACTGTTTGGGCGGCCTCAGGCTGCCCAAACAGTCCGTATACACAACAATGGGCATGCCACTCCCCCCTGCCCTCGAGTAACACCGCCCACTCTCCCTGTTCTCTATGTATGCTGCAGCATGGCAGCAAACATAGAGAAAAAAAATGACCCGGGTGGGCCAGCGGCCTCACCAATCCCAAACGCTGCTGCGGTGGAGGGGAGGGAGGCTGCCTGCAGCCTTCCTGGCGACGAGCACCCTGGGAATTCAAAAGAACAGGACGGCGGGAGTCTCGGGACATAAGGAAAAGCGGGGTTCGGAAGGTAAGTTTTACTTGTATTTCATTTATCCCGCCTCCCCCTTCACCCCCGCGGTGCGACAACCCCATTTTAACCCACCCCGACCACCGTAATGCCGGCCGTGGCTGTGCTACTCCCTTGTAGACAAGCAGCAATTTTTGATGGCGATGCGCTAGTTTTCACAACTAAGGTCATGTGCGAGCAACAACTTTTGAAGAGATATTTTTTCACATCAGGACGTTGGTACTTACTGCATCAAAGCATGTCATTCCACTAAATAGCTGACATGTTAAATTCAGGCAGGTTTGAGGTGCTGAAATCAGGAAGGAAGGGTAAGACAGGGGTCTTAGCTACCTACGCGGCAAATTTAGTTTGACAAAATCTAATTATTGTGCCATGTACAGATTATCCAGAAGTCGTGCTAACACCTAACACCTGAAAAACCCTGATTTCACATTCATTTCCATGGCTCTTTCCAGCGAATTTTAGGTTTGACCTAAGACCGTATTGCCATCGACATCAAAAACATTTCTGAATAAAAACAATGCATACGTGAGTACATATTGTGCGGGGCTTTGAGTCAGCCCTCTTCATCCACTAGTTTATTTGTACAGGCATTCTCACTTTGCTCCAACTAACACCAGCGTGCACTTGGATGCAGTAGGACAGTTCATTTCAGCAATTGGCTGTCTTGCACTGTGACTGACGATTTTTTGCTTGACCACATATGCACATCTGCAAAGAACGATACTTCAGTGGCAGTGCTGGTGGCACAATACTTTAATTTGCTATTGTTGTTTCTTTGCCGTTGTAAACCTTTTTTTAATATTTGTGAATTCTCCCTTGTGTATTTAAACTATGTCTTCAGTTAACAGTTATCTAAAGCCAGTGAAATGTACCTGGGTACACCAACTTCATCGCACCAAGTTATTACTGCCTCGGTATGTACCTGGGTACACCAACTTCATCGCACCAAGTCATTACTGCCTCGGTATTTGCATACCCCTTGTAATCCATTCCGATCCCTTCAAAAGCAGCGGACCAGTCCTGATGAGGGACTTCGCAGCCTGACCTCCTGATCACACGCTCCTGAAATGCATTGGCTGTGCAGTCCTCGTGTCCTACATTGCTAGCCCTATGTGGGTCAGATGCCAATCCCATTTCCATTCTAAGCTTCTGTTTGATGGCCCCTGTCTCTGCTGCGGAAGAAGTGTGACACTTCCTGATCTGATTTGCACTTAGGGCAAGCTCTTGGTAAGGGGAGTGGCACTGCAGGCCGGGCGCTCGTTCCCCACAGTGCAGTATTTACGCCCCGCCACTTTCAAATGTCACGAGCCGCCAC
The DNA here is from genome assembly GCF_964263255.1 of Lissotriton vulgaris. Taxonomy (NCBI): domain Eukaryota; kingdom Metazoa; phylum Chordata; class Amphibia; order Caudata; family Salamandridae; genus Lissotriton; species Lissotriton vulgaris. The sequence goes on along the minus strand of NC_141687.1, from coordinate 1,327,060,645 downwards.
TGCTTATATCCACCATTTCACCTTTAAGTTCTGTCATTTATTCTTTTTGTATTCATCATTCAGACTTTCACCATTCCATCTGTTCACACATCCATCATCTATGCATGCATGTATGCATCCATATATCCATAAACCGATGGTTCCATAATTTGACTTACCCATCCATCAATAAAGCCTTTCAGACATCGATTGTTCCTTTTGTCAATACATTCATCCATTCATCATCCATCCATCTTGCCAGATTTTCTTTTAGCGGTTAGAATGCTAGGATCTGCTATGCCATCATCACTCCTCCCTGGCACCCACCCATTTGTGTCCTGGATCTCATTTCCCCTTACAAGTATTACAGGCCCTAAGCAGGGGCAAGAAATGGTGTACATTCCTATGACTAAATGAGAAGTGGGAATGTAATCTTGTTGGCCAAAGGCCATGTACAGTGGGGGTTGGCTACCACAGGGGGGTTGGGCATAGGGCCTGGCTGGTTATTTAACAGGTCACGAGTGATGTATATGTGAGGCCATAAGCAGTGCATGTTCGCGACCATGCACATTAATGCTAGTTCAATAAATTATAAAGGGTGTATTTCAGGTTTTGTTTTTAAATGTTAGTTTTTATCTTTTTTCGATACCTAACTATAACGTCATTTTAACCTTTGTTTTTTTCGGTGAATTTCGAGAGTTTCTTTTAACCTAAACTAAGCCCTGTTTTCCATACTTAACTTGCGCATCTCCATCATTCACAGTATTGTCATCGACATATCATTTTATTTGCTACAGTGAAGTTATCAATGAGGTCATAGAACATGTCATGAATGATGTAATATGGGAGGTAATTTGCTATTCATGTCAAGGCTGAGAGTTATAGTTACTTTTGGGCAAGAGTTATAGTTACTTGAGAACTATAGCTGGTGAATTTCAGTGGTTTTGTTATTTAAAACACTACATTTTAACTGACATTTTCACCTAACTAAAACTTTCCTTTAATATTTGTTTCATTAGTGAATTTCTAAGGTTTTATTTTAATACTTAACTATAATTGTCACTTAAACCTTGGCTTATTTTTCAGTGAATTTCCAAGGTTTTATTAACGTAAAGTAAGATGTCCTTCACCATGTGTGGCGTGCGGTTGGGTGCAGAGCCTGTGCCCAACCCTCCCACATTCACCCAACCCCATGCTGTGCACAACCTTTGGCTATATCATGTAACAATATAAAATATGTCATTTAAATTAAGGCAAATCTGGTGGCTTTGTCAAAGGCTGAATAAACAAAATTATAGTGACAGGGTCTACTAGCTTTATCAAGGCGTCAACCGATTAACATATGTAATGTAGAAATGTTGGCTTTGTCAAAAAGTCACTAATAACCATAATAAAATGTACATTTCATTAATTCACACATTGGAATGCATAATAATAGTGATTGTAACAATGTTTTCAATAAAGCTGTTTAACCCCTTGCATGCTCATGATGGCCCCCGGCCATCATGCGTCACAGTGGGCGTGTGCGGAGGTGAAGAAATCAAAACTCCTTCTCAGGGGTCTCAATAATACAAAAAAGAAGTTGGCACAGAAGCTGAAATATAAAAGAACATCTTTATGAAACTCAAATGAGTGAGACTACGTCACACAGAAGCCTTAGCAACGAATGAGGCAGTCTAAAGAGTACAGAACACTGGGGCCTTATATATGCGAGGGTTACATACTCAGCATAAAAGCAAGGGGCAGTCATCGCTCATGCAAGCATGCAAATGCCTAATATGGACATGCAAGATCTGCCAAATATTAGCCAATAGGAAAACATTCAAAACAAGGCATCATGTAACCAGAACGTCCCCCTTGAGTCGTGTTTTTGCCCAACCCCATAAGTCAATCAATGACAGCACCTATAGGTCAATCAGTAATGGCAGGACATGTTTGTGTGCTTCAAAGGACAACTTGCAAAATAGGATAATGCGGGGAAAGAATACCGAAGGCCAACAGATAGTTGTGACAAGGATTAGTCAGTCTAGACAAGGATTAGTCAGTTTGGCTAGTTCCTGAAATTAGCTTCACAACAAGAAAGGGGAGGGTATTTAACACGTGGCAGTACAAAGGGTAAAAACACTCGGTTTACCAAGCTGCCTGAGTGAGGGCAACACAAAATGGCGACGGAATACAAAATGGAGTTGAAACTGAATTACCTCAGAGGATGGCCAGGGGCCGTCCGAATCCCACCCACTATTAAAATCGCCAACACAGTGCGAAAATTTGCGACGCATGAAGGGGTTAAACAAAACATTAATATATGTTTGAGTTTTTTTAAATACATTTTTACAGGCCAAAAAGGGCAACCATAAAACCAACCACTAGAGGTCTCTGCACTCCAGCTGAAAAGCATACAGCTCTGGCTCAAAGTGCTTAAGAAAATATGGTAAGCTCTCCTAGGATCATGGATTCAATAATGAAAGAGACAGAATGTTTATTTATGTTAATGTTGATGGGGGGCTTCTGCAGTCCCTACAGTCACACACATGTTTGGTGGTGCCTCGGGCCCTTATAGGGATCCTACCAGCAACCAAATAGATAATTAAAAAATGTCCTAGGGCACTCGTTGTCTGAGCAGTGAATAATACATTTACAAGAAACTTTAGTTCCCTACACTTTACAGAACCTTGAGACTGGGGATTTTCACATGATTGGACTATGGAACAATGCGTTGAGTCACACAAAATAATTTGACGCGGCAATATTTTTCAGACGACTTATCCTGCAATTAGCCCTAGGCTTGAAATGCTGGCTTTAGTATCCCCTAGCCCAGAGCTTTGACACTGCGAATAAGAATGGGATCTTAATTGATTGTACGGCAAAGTTAGGGACTATCACAAAGAGCAGCTTTTTAATTTGTACATAATCACGTTATGCTCTTCCTTTGCACTGCTCTGTCTGCCCTTTATGCCATCATGCACCAATTGCATGTTCTGTACCTACTTAAAATTGATATGTATATATAAATGACTTATGTTGTATAAAAAAGGCCAATACATTTTTATTAATAACAACCATGAAATTAATGGATTAATTCAGGCTAACACGGAGGTCAAAGACAAGAATAAATAACCGACAGATGATAACATGGCAGAGTTGTTGGGGGGTGGGGGGGGCAAGGAGTGGTAAAGGAATCAAACCTGGTTACAAAGAGAAAGTGGAATGATGAGTAGTGCAAAGAAAACGTAAGTGATGGGCAAAAGCAAGAGCGCTAAAGAAGGGAGAAACAAATGCAAAGTAGGAAAGAAAAACGGAAGGAAAAAGCAAGCAGCATGGAAAGTAAATTGTAAAGAATGGAATGCAATGGAAAGAAGGAACAAAAATAGAAAGAAGGAAAGACATATTGAAAGGAGAGAAGAAGAACGAAGGAAGGTAAGGAAACTTTCATTGGAGGAACAATTCCTGGGTAACTTCGCTCTCAATCACACACTTCATTCACTCAGTGGCAGCTCTATATTTCAAACAAGTGGCGTTATTTTTCCGGCTACTCTGTTGGGTGCATACATAGATGTGTGGATGGAATGTATAGTTGTTGTGTAAAGATCAGAAATCCCTGCTTACACCCTTGACACCAGATGGTATGATTTCACAAAGCTAATACTGCTATTTCCTTTAGCAAGCAAGGTTCTTCAGTGACACGCAGGCTTTTCTTGCTGAACCTTGGACTGAGGCAGACACTCCCTGCTCAGTATCATAACTTCCACTGTCTTTGTCTGAATCACGTCTACTTCAAATGCTGGCGAGCTTCCAGAGGCAAAAAACAGCTTGAAAGCTGCAGTGTTCTTTCTGAAAACAGAGTCCTTCTGTGACCTGGGCTGCTAATATGGTGAATAAATAAGACATGTTTTTCAGTACACTTCTGCTGCCAGGTTCTAAAACCCCTCTATTGTGTAAACTGCTGAGTCATTCCATCCCTTAGGTAGTGCAGTGGGGAGGAAAATGGAATATGTAGAAAGTAAGGATTCTAATAGAGAAGAAACTTAAGTGCCTAACGTGCTCAATTGGTTACAGCTGGTGGGCACTGGCAATCATTTATGGAACACACAGCAAAAGAGGGGAGGAAGGAAGAAAAGATACAGACAGAGGAACAAAGTTATGAAAAGGGTGACAAAGGGAGAAAGCAGGGAATCAAGAAATAAAGAGAAAGGAAGTGTAAGGTGCTGGAAGAGAGGGAGGCATGAGTTGCAATCAAAACTAGGCGGCCATGGCATTTGGCAATGTCTATATTCAGCAGACAATGTAGCAGGCTTCTAAAAAACCCTTCAGGCCCTTTTATATAGATCTCTAAATATAAACATATTTATCTAATTATTGCACAGTGGTCACAACTGTAAAGTTACAGGTAGGTGATATAGATAACAGCATCTTCATTAGAACATCAAGCAAAAAAGACACTGCCGAGATGGACTACGGTTCCCACAATGCTACCCACAAAGGAAGTGATTCCATAAAACACCGCCACTGGAGGCATACAAGCATAGCGGAAAACGAACTGTGGCAAGATCGGCAGAGGCTCATGCAACGGCATACCTTTGAGAAAGTTCCTAGCCAGGAACGAAACTAGTCAGGACAAAGTCGCAAGAACCGGTTTGCAACGCGTCATTAAACTGAGAAAAACCCAAGCTCGCGTGTGACTCATGTTTTACTTTTTTCGTGAAAAGGAGAAGTTGTTGGAATAGAATATCGGCGTGGTTCAGCCGAAGAGAACACACCGCCACAAGAGCGCCACTAGTCTCGACCAAGAACCTCACTGATGGAATCGGAAATGAATTGAGACTAGGTGCCCCCGAGGACTGGACCTCGGTCGTGGATCCATTTCAACCGGAAAAGTCGGCTGAAAATGGGGAACTTGCCAGATATGACGAACAATTGCGGCAACAGATAACTGCATCTTCATTAGAATATCAAGCAAAAAAGACACTGCCGAGATGGACTACGGTTCCCACAATGCTACCCACAAAGGAAGTGATTCCATAAAACACCGCCACTAGAGGCATACAAGCATAGCGGAAAACGAACTGTGGCAAGATCGGCAGAGGCTCAAGCAACGGCGCACCTTTGAGAAAGTTCCTAGCCAGGAACGAAACTAGTCAGGACAAAGTCGCAAGAACCTGTTTGCAACGCGTCATTAAACTGAGGAAAACCCAAGCTCACGTGTGACTCATGTTTTACTTTTCGTGAAAAGGAGAAGTTGTTGGAATATATATATATATATATATATATATATATATATATATACTATTACTCATTGCTCTTTCTGGAACAACTGGACCCTCGGGAGGTGGCACGCAAGCCCAGCAGAGCATACTGGCTTTCAAATAATCCCGAAAGTTCCAGGCGCGCTCTCAGAGTGCAAAGCACGCAAACCACGGTGGATGATAGGAAAACTATTTATTACACAACGCTGCCTTGTTCACGTATATATATATATGACTGAAAAAAATAAAGGTTAAATTGATGTTATAGTTAGGTATGGTAATAAGTTCCTATTATACATTAAAAAAATAGAAATTCACTGGAAAAAAGATTGAAATGTTATATTGAAGCTCTAACTAGGCCTTGCAATAATATAAAACCTATTGTTTTACAGTTAAAAGAAACCTGAAACTCACCAGTTAGTTTACTAAGCTAACTTTGACTATCAACCCCACCGTGCACTGCTTATTACCTCCCATATTACATCTCCCATGGTAAAAGACATCAGTGATGACATCAGTGATGTAATTTGAGGTGTTATCAGTGATAACGTCACTATCACATGCAGCACCGATTTACTAACCATGCATGTCTGGATCCATAACTTGGAAATAGTGTAAGCCTTGAAAGTAAGCATGATTGTGTACTTTGAAAGTTATGTGGCATTAGACCTGGACAAAAGTGACTTTACAGTTGCAAACTTATACATGAGAACCTCTTTACTTAAAAATGCAGATCAAATTACGTATGTAGGTACGCAATTCCATTAAGGTGAATAGAAAACTGTCCATACATGTAGTGTGAAGAAGTATTTCAAGGCCAAAACTCTATCTGACATTGTCACTGTATGGGGTCATCAGGGATTAATTACGTCATTTAGCAAGCTGTGAGTGAAGTAATATCTGAGTTTATCAGTAGTTCATACTGGGGACGAAAGTTATCTCAGTAAACTATAACCGATAAATGTCATTTTTTTATGTTTTAAAATGATAGTTTTTATATTGTTACAAGTCCTAACCTTTGGTTTTTTTTTCAGTTAATGTCTAGTTTTTTTGTAACCATATCGACCTACAATGTGACCGTAAGCTTTGTTTTTTTCAGTGAATTTCTATGGGATTTTTTTAATGTCAAGGAAGATCTTATTACCATACTTACCTACACTGTCACTTTAACCTCTGTTTTTTTTTTTTAAATGAATTTCTGACCATATTCACTCAACTCTCACCGAGCATCCCTTATGACCATGTGCAATAGAGGTTTGGAAGCTGCCTAACCATCACGGACTCCCAACCCTATGTCCGCACAGCTTTTGGCCGTGTGCGGCATGGGGTTGGCCGCTGTGCCAACCTCCCTGTGGGCGGCCAATCCTCCATCATGCACAGCCTTTAACCGTGCACAGCATGGATATGGCAGCATGGCCTGGACAATTGTGGCTTTTTTCACATTAGGACACAGGGACAGAATCCCAGTGTCCTGTAATGGCGGCCACAACAATTTCTGATGTTGCAGCAAGCAGTTCATATTCCTATGCCGTCGGTTTTGTGGTAGTGCAGCAGCCAATTGGGAGAAAAAAAACTCTCAGCCAATCAGAATGCTGTTTTTTGGATTTGGGGGACTGCCGATACAGATACCATTAACATTTGAACCTTAATTTCTAAATAACGGCTGAACAAATTTATACCAAATTACAAAAAGCACACTTTTCACACAAAATATAGGTTTCTGCCAAATTTGGTGTAATTCTGTGCAGCGGTTTCTTCTGCAAAAACACCTTATAATACCTATGGAATTTGCATGGGGAAAATGCATTCTGGTATCCCTTTTTTTTCTCGCCCCCTACTTGACACGACTACAGCAAAACTTTCCAATAAGGAGCTGAGGTGGATTATCTTTTTTGGGGAACGTTTTGTGAAGATGCATCAAACGGTACCAAAGTTGTTAGCAACAACAAAAAAGTGCTCTTCCAATGGAAACTCTGACATGAGTATTCCAAAAAAATATATATATATATATGTGTGTATATATATATATATATATTCACTGAAAAAACCATAGGTTTTACACACGATATAGTTAGGAAGTAGCATTTAAAAAACCTATGAAATTCACTGAAAAAACCATAGGTTTGACACCAGTTATAGTTAGCTGGAAATTTTACTGACATAAAACCAATGAAATTCCACGTTATAGTTAGTTGGACTCACTATAACTTGCGAGTGTAATGCACTGCGGATGACATTACATATTACATCACTCATGACATGGTCAGTGACATCACTAATGACACCATCCAGTGAATGTGTGTCTTTCTAAAAAAATAAATATGTTTTATATATGTATATGTAAAGGTCGAGGGAAGAATAAATGTTTAAATTATTGTCTTAATGAATGTTTTTTTAAAAGAAATGATTGGATAACTGGCTTATTAAGTGTATCTTAGTGAATACATATATTAGCGAGTAATGTTTAAATATTTCAATATATGTATCAGTGTTTCACTTTGTGAATAAGTGGCTGCATGGGTTGGTGAGTACCTACATGTGTGTGTATATGGGTTATTAGATGTTTTTTTAGTATCAGTATGAGTGTCTCTATGGTTTGGTGGGGGTGTTACTTATGATATAGATCCATCAATGACTGACTCACTGTTTCTATGTTTTTTGAAGACAGCATATGTGCAGGACTGTATGGGTGGATGAGTGTGTATATGTTTGTGTTAGTAAGTGAATGGCTGTCCTTCTATTGTCTTTATCAGTAACTACATATGTTTTAATCTAGTATATGTGATTATTGATGTATATAAGTGAGTATATGTGAGAGTGAGAGATTGAAAGAGTTCCTGTTTAAATAAGTATGTGTTTCTATAAGTGATTGTTTAAGAGAGTAAGTATGTATAAGTTTTCTTAGAAGTAACGTGGTAGTGTGTGTATAGTTGTATATGCAAATAAATGGATGTTCAATAGTTTATTTGCATGTGTGAGTATGTGTGTGAGTAACTTTTGGATGACTGTCGGTGTGTAACAACATGTATAGGTGTATCACTACATATGATGAGTGAGTATATGTATGAGTGACTATATAGAACTGTTGGTGAATGAGAGAATGTGTATATAGATGGTGGAATTACTGAATTGGTTGTTGTAACTGGTATGGGTATCTCCATTTTTTGGAAAATGTTAATTTCTATTTTCCAATATGTGTTTTAAGGGTTACATTACACTTTAAGGAGGTCTGTCATCAGTGATGTCATGAGTGATGTCACTGACCATGTCATGAGTGATGTAATATGTAATGTCATCAGCAGTGCATTACACGTGCAAGTTATAGTGAGTCCAACTAACTATAACGTGGAATTTCATTGGTTTTATGTCAGTAAAATTTCCAGCTAACTATAACTGGTGTCAAACCTATGGTTTTTTCAGTGAATTTCATAGGTTTTTTAAATGCTACTTCCTAACTATAACTTGTGTAAAACCTATGGTTTTTTCAGTGAATTTCAAAGGTTTTTTGAATGCTAGTTCCTAAGTATGAAATCACGTTCGTAACTAGATAGTGTCACCGCCTACACGTCCTAAGAAGCACATGTAAAGTCATGTGACTTGAAAACAACACTTGCAATTGGTTCTTAGTAGTTTCTGTTCTGGAATTTACACAAAGCACTCCACCCATTTTCCTCACAATCTTTTCTACTCTGAAGAGACAACAACGTCGAGCATCTTCCGGAAAACTTTGCTGAAATGGCTGCCCTTCCGCATTCATCTTCCGAATCTGAAGGAAATGAGCGACCACCGTTAAGAAGAAAAAAGGAATCTTTCATTTGGCAATTTTTTACTTATCCTGAAGATCAAAAGAAAGTGAATGCGCCAAAAGTAACCTGCACGATATGCAATTCGGAGCTCTCAAGGGGAAATCCAAATAAAAGATATTCCTTTTCTATACACACCATGCAGCGGCATGTTAAACAAAGGCACCCTGAGCATTATGCAAAAGCATCGACAAGAGCCCTGGCCACGCTATTACCATCAGAGGTGGCCAGCACATCTTCTGGTGGACGACCTGTATCTCCATCGAGTGCTGAAATGGACTTGAGACCATATCTTGCGAAGGTGCATATGAAATGCAACGAGTGTGGAGAAATTCTTTTGTATGGAGAGCAGAGCCTCGTTCTTATTAAACTCAAAATTGAAAGTCACAAATGCCCCAAGAAAAGATAAATTTCTTCACTTCATTTTCATAGTATTACATACTGAAAAATGTAGTAGCAACTTTAAGAAATCGAAAGCATCATAACACTTGTTTCCAAAAAAAAAAACTAACTCTTTCTACCAAAACGTGCTCCAAGAGCATATTATGAGATGTTTTTTCGCCGCTTTATTTTAGTGCGAGACCGGGTGCGCGCACCATCCTATCGCGTACAGGACCTGACACTTGCATGTGAAGTCATGTGACTTCAAAACAACACTTCTAATTGGTTCTTGGTAGTTTCTATTCTGGAATTTACACGCAGCACTCCACCCACTTCCATCACTTTCTTTTCTACTCTCAAGAGAGAACAACGTCGAACATCTTCCCGAAGACTTCGCTGCAATGGCTACCGTTCCGCATTCATCTTCCGAATCTGAAGGAAATGAGCGACCACCTTTGACAAGAAAACGGAGGCCACGCTATTACCATCAGAAGTAATCAGCACATCTTCCGGTGGACGACCTGTATCTCCATCGAGTGCTGAAATGGACTTGAAACCATGTCTGGCGAACGTGCACATGAAATGCAACAACTGTGGAAAACTTCTTGTATACGGAGAGCAAAGCTTTACTCTAATTAAACACAAAATTGAGAGTCATAAATGCTCCAAGAAAAGTTAAATTTCTTCACTTTATTTGGATAGTATGACATACTGAAAAATGTCGTAGCAACTTTAAGAAATCAAAAGCATCATAACACTTGTTTCAAAAAAAAAAAAAGTTCTTTTCAGAACTAACTCTTTCTACCAAAACGAGCTCCAAGAGCATATTATGAGATGTTTTTTCGCCGCTTTCATTTAGTGCGCGACCGGGTGCGCGCACCCACATATCGCGTACAGGCTTTGAGACACGCATGTGCAGTCATGTGACTTTAAAACAACACTTCCAATTGGTTCTCACTAGTTTCTATTCTGCAATTTACACGGAACACTCCACCCACTTCCCTAGAAAACCAGTTTATCGAAAAACTTTTAAAGCCTCCTCTTATGAAATATTCGACATCAATCACATAGCAGAGTACTAAATAGCACTATATACACTCCGTCCCTTAATTATAAGAGACTTATTGCTATGTAAGAGCAACTTTTGTTTTCACGCGATAATGTGAAATGCTGAGCCTGTTACACAATTTGCTTTCACATATATGTTACTATTCTCCTTCGAGCACTAACACCGTAGAAAATACCACCAATAGCGGTGATATTTTTTACACCGAGAACGGGCGATTTGTATCGCTTAGAGCCCTTACAATTATAAAGTTTTATTTCCTAAGTCTCTGATCTCCAACTGTGCAACGTGGCTCCCCTGTGTGTCGTAATAAGGTCCATAAACAATAACTACAGGGCCAGCATTATAAACATGCACAGAACCACAAAACGACAAGAGCCACCATGTTGATATATATCCTTAATATAATAAACCTCTGAGAATAAATACATATTTCAGTGGCACCCCATAACAGAAATGTGGCGTCCTCTGACTCTGCTCCATTACCAAACACCCTAACTCCCCGCCCCCCTCACTCTTCACTAAACTCTGCACTCCACCCCACCCGGACCCCCTATTACAAACCCCCAACCTACCCTCCCTGCCCAAACCCACCATGAACCTCAAACCGCCCCTGGAAAACTTATAAGACACAGGATTACTAAAACTCAAAGAATACGCAACAGGCAGATAATGTAAATAGTACATAAAGGCACATATTTTTTCCATAATACTATTTAAAAACATGTTCTATTTTTTATAAATCTATCATGCATCTGACCCTCTAGAACTGCTTTCAAAACGTGAACTATAAACCTCTACTTTTCATTTTCAAACCATACACTTTCAATTACATTATTTTTTTTCACAATTCATGTAATGTTACACACCTTTTCTAAAATACACCAGTCCCTGTTATTTATAAGGATTTATTTTCAGTCTTCATCAGTGACACTTTCTTAACATATAATGGAAATCACTGTAACTTTTTAAACGACAATGCTAACGCGGTAAAAATAACCCTTCATTTGCTTTCCTTTAAGAATGCAGACTATGTACCCCATGCATGCGTTTCTTGATCTTTGTATTTGGCAGCGAATACCGACCTTGAATCGGAAGACATGAACAAGAGCGCCATTGTCACATTTAAAACTGAACGTTGCATCTGCTCACACACATATCTTTCACTTAGCTAACATTCACAGAAAACAGCATTGATGTAAAAAAAGAATTGACCTTGCTTTACAACTCCCTCAAATCACTCCCTTATTTTTTAACGCATCCTCCAGTTCAAGAAAAGCTACTTTTTTGATAACTACTAAGCAATATATAAGTGACTAGACTCCTAGAAAATTTATCAAGTCATTCTGCTCCTCTCCACTGCATAGCCGGCGACCTAATTCTGTGGAGTTGCTATACAACCGGCAGTGCTGCGCCGTTTCCTTTACCATCTTGGGAAATTCAAAATGGATGTCCCTCCTGCCTTCGCAAACGAGCCGGGCCACTTAGAACTATTTCGACAGAGAATGCTTCTGTACTACGGCACCTTACCACTCTCAACTTTGAATACTTCATATCGATTATCATTTCGATATTCGTATTTCACCTGTGTGCAGCCTGTATTTCATTGCCTGAGCTGTGATTTCACGTGGGCCCTGGATTTATGTCTCTGCAATTTGGTACCTCCTGAACCGAATTACAATCACCTCCTGAATCCGTTACTTGATCATGAACAGCTTTGTTACAACGGAGGGTTTATGGCCTTTGCAGCGATACAAGGAGTTCTGGGTCATTGGAATATATTCGCAGCGGCGCAAGATTTCCTAACAGAGAGCTACATCGAAAACCCACCGAGCTGCCCTATGATGGTAAAAGACGCTCCAATAATGACAGATCATGAATGCTCCTTTCATCTTCTCAATTGGATGGCTGACATGTTTTCAGATGATAACAGTGATTTCATGTTAGAAGCACTTGCTGCATACTTTGCCTACACAATGGACGGTTAACTCTTTCCTAACAGCGAGCTACATCGAAAACCCACCGAGCTGCCCTCTGATGGTAAAAGAGGCTCCGATTATAACAGATCATCAGTACTGCTTTACTCTTTTCCATTGGATAGCTGACATACTTTCAAATGATAAAACTGATTTCCTGTTACAAGCAGAAGCTACCTATTTTGCCTAAACAATGCTTCAATAACTCTTATACAAGCCATTGACGTCCTCATTTCCTTTGGGTTCCCTATATTCTTCACGTTCTTTTCCATATTTTCTTTTGAAGAACAGACCTATTGGCTTTACTAACAGTGGACATTATGATTTCGTGTTGTTTGACAGCTGATTCATAAAGTAATGATGTATAACCACTTGCATTTTCATATATCGTTCCTAAACTGAAAGGCCAGAGACCTTCTTCCATTTATTAAAATATAATATACTTCCTTATAAGAGTGTACAATGTTTTTTTCCAACTATATTAATTTTTCTTCAACTATAGCGTTTGTATTCCATGTACTACTGACAATACCAATTACTGTGTTTTTTGCAATTTCTGTACTCATATTACATAATGATTTGCCTTTAAAACAGTACATTTCTAAATAAACATTTCAAATATTCACGGTTTCTCTTTTAATCCATAATCTCAACTGAAATGATTTCATATTGAAAAACTATTCATGGGTTCCACATAACCTTAACTGTCGACACTGAGGACCTTATTTATAAAGACCTTCCGCCGCCAGTGCCTCATTTTTTAAAATGGGAAAAAGTGACGCACCGGTGGCGCAAGGCCTTCATAAATAAAGTCCTGAATGCTTTCTTTTCTCGACCTCACTTACTGATACTAGAACCTGCAAGCCAATTACGGCCCATGAACTCTTTCTTAGTAGGTCGCGCACCGTAAAGACAGTTATACCACTGTTAACATTTTTTTTTTACTGTTACCAAGCACCGACACAGTTCCGCTTCACTCAGAGTTAATCACTGCTCCCACGCTTCTACAGGCCAGACGCTATGTCGTATTTCTCTCCTTATCACCCTTTCATCTCCACAATAACAAACAGTTCTCCGCCTGCCACCACAGAACAGAGTCAGATGCAGAGGCACCAAAGAGTGAACCCATCACCAACTGCCATCTCCGGCTGTTTCCATGGTTACACCTCATTCTGCACCTTGCTGAAGGCACAGGTCAAAAGTTCATGTCTTAACGTTCTACAACAAACTAAGAAGACTATTTTCCCTCCAGAAACACCTGCCAATACACAGCTCTGTTACATGTCTTGTTTTTTCACACCCAATAGTACTTTTCGTTTAACATAAACATTAACATGCAACGTACTGTTCAATCTCCACTTCTTACAATCAACCAATCATTTTTATTTTTTAAACCACACCCAGCCTCTTCCTTTTTCTTTATTTAGAATTTCAACTTCTACCATTCCACTTCCAGAACCGATCGGAGGACGACTACAAATCCCTTGAAAATGAAGGTCTGGCTAATAGGACACAGTTATATTCACTGGAGTGAAAAATATGCAGTAAGCAGACGAATTTGCAACCTCGGCTTACCAAATGTACACATAACATGGATTGCCAAAAGAGGATTGAAATGTCACCAATTGATTCCATTGGTGAAAACTTTTATGCATCTCCCAGAACCAGACCTTATAATTGTGCACTGTGGTGGGAACGATCTAGGCACAACAACTTGCGATACCACATGCAAGACGTCTATAGGAGAGACGGTGTTCATTTCACGAATGAGGGAAACAGAATCTTCCTCTGCAACATCAGGCTCTGTATCGGTACTTACTTATAAATGCAGAAAACACTCAATTAACACAAGGGCTCTTTTCAGAGCCACCTTATATCTAAGCACTCAAACTTCTGATTTATCTCCATTTTCACACTCTTGTGAATAGGTGTGCGCGACCGGGTGCGCGCACCCCGTATTTTTTTTCCGAAAAAAAATATATCTTTTCGCGTTTAAGGGCCTTACTACACACCCCGAGAAAACCTACGCAGCAAGACAATCTCTACCTTCTCCCCTTTCCATGTTTCAACGCTTTGAAATGAACAATATATTTACTCGCAGTGACAAAATGGCGGACAAAACTTCCTGATTTCCTTCGAATCGAACGCTAACAGACGTCACGCAGCAAAAAAAAATTCCGCTCACGCGCAGCCGCTTGGGTGCGCGCACGTGTGCGCGCCTATAGATATATAATTGACTTTAACTTTAATTTTCTCAACAACTACTGAACGGATTTACACCATTCCAAAAAAAAGCGTAATCTGCAAACCGAACTCTACAGTTTTGGCAAATTTCTTATAAATCCATTCAACCGTTCGACCTGTAGCCGAGTCTAAAGGTCCTATGGAAAATAACATGGAGAAAACACGTTTTGGGACCCCCCTTATATCTCAGCCCCCACTTGACCAATCCCCCCCAAACTTTCAGGGAAGGAGCGCAGCGGACCGAGCCATCTTCTTTGAGAAATTCGCAAAGACTCATCCACCAGAGCCAAAGTTATTCCAAATAGAATGTTGAGGATTTCCTATGGAAACTAGGTCCTAACTATAACTACCTACTGGCGACCGCCAGTAGGTTATATATATATATATATATATATATATATATATATATATATATATATATATATATATATATATATATATATATATATATATATGTGTATAGGTGTATAGTAGGATAGTTATAGTTGGAACAACGTTTCAATAGGAAAAGCATTTTTTGTTTTCCTAATAACTTTGGTGTTGTTTAAGGAATCTTCCCAAAAAGTTGTTTTAAAATAAGCCTTGCACCTCAACTCCTTTCTGGAAAGTTCGGGGTGATGTGGGGGGAGCCATCTTAGCACTCACAGACATAAAACATTGAATTGTGTGAAATATACATTTGATTATAGTTATTGATGATATTTGAACAAAGATGATAGCTCTGCTTTATATATGTTGATTTGCTCAACCCTTGATAAAGCTGATCTGCCTACTTCTTATTTTTTGGTGTTGTGACCCTTAGACAAAGTCAGCCTTACTTAAAATAACACCTCATA
Organism: Lissotriton vulgaris; assembly: GCF_964263255.1. Lineage (NCBI taxonomy): Eukaryota > Metazoa > Chordata > Amphibia > Caudata > Salamandridae > Lissotriton > Lissotriton vulgaris. The sequence continues at coordinate 1,327,045,117 of NC_141687.1, read as the reverse complement.
TTGTAACATCACATAGTCAGTCTTTGGAGGTTGGGTGCAGGATCACCATTTATAGTTATCTCAAGTAACTATAAAAACTTGTGCCGTCGGCTGACAATTACCTCCAAAATTACATTATTTGTGTTACAGCACATGTTCTATGACACCATTGATAACAGCACTGCAACATCTGTAATTTCATCATTGATGACAACTCTGTGAATGGCTGGGGCACCGCTCCTGGAATAGTCTTCGACCGGTGTGGGTTGTCGCTTCAAATCTTCGTGACTTCTGGTGTGATAGTCCTAGATCGATGCATCTCCAAATTATAATCAGATATCTGGGTTTTTCTTATATCTTATCACTGATTTTAACTCATATTTATTAAACAAAACAGTAGTTGAAGACACTAAAACTTCAACAACACTAAACAAATACGGTCATAAATGCTTCATCCCTATTTACATGGGAGGGGTAGAACTTAGCTCAGCATTGAAAATGGTGCACCTGCTTAATGCACTGGATTGGAAGACGGATAGTCACTCAATTTGTACTTTCAGGAAGCCTATATAAAGCAAGTGATGCCTCTTTCAACTGAGGATGAGCAATAGTTGGAAATCTGGGGAAGCCAGTAATTGGACAGATTCATCTTGGTACACTTATTGGATGGGATCTGCATCACTATTTGAGATTACATCTTTGATGAGGGATACAGTGCAGTTGGGAGGACGCCAAAGTTGTCCACACCAACAGCAGAGTGAATAAAGCCTACAATATATGTGCTGGGAATTTAGGAATTTCTCTAGTTCAATTGGGAGGGTGCAACCATTATATGCATTTTCCAAATTTTAATTTGATCCCACTCTACACTATTCTATTTTCACATGTGATGATGTATCAAAAACAAATGACTATCTGGGTATTTGAGATCAATGGAATCTTTAAATTCTTAATGACTGTTTGGAAATATATCCCAATATCCAAAAATATGCCGTAAGGGTCGGTATATCAAGAGGGAGAATAGCATGTAGAACCATGCAAAGACCTGGGAATCATCCCTTCTAAGAGATACAGATAGAAGAATTCCAGAGACTGCACTTCCTCGAAGTGTTTCAAGAAATAGACATCCAGTAGAAAGGTAAGACACCGAGTCCAGCAATGCCCTGAAGACACAGGAAATTGTACTTTTTTTCTGCAGTGATGACTTCTGGTTATGGGCCAAAAGGGATCTGTGCTTTTCCATTTCCCTGGTCCACCACGCAAACAAGATCATACAAGAGGCAAAGCTTTACTGTGTGAGTGCTTGAATAAAGAAGTTACAAGATATATGTCAATGAGGGAGAACAACTACCTGACCATGCATCCACTGGTATGGCACCTGGACTTCTAAAATGTCACAGCAGGATAAACTCACAATGTTCAAGGTGGACTTCTGAATGTCAGGGTTGATAATCTTTAGGCTACTCTATAGGATGATAGAAAATAGTTTGGTATGTGCAGAGTTCAAGCACATCTCTAGAAGACCTCTTCAGGTGACAGTGTGCTTTACAAATTACATATAGCATAACGTAACATAAAATAACATACCATAACATAACACTGACCCATGTCCTTGATCTTGGAAAAAATACCACTCAACATCTCTCTCACCTGTATAACATAACAATTTACAGGTTATCATGTACAATTCTGGCCTCTGGAGGGTTGTTTGCCGAACCCTTGCATGTTGCTGAGAGTTACGGCAAGGCTATTGCCACTGCAGGGTGGCCGGAGCCTGCGGGCTTTGCAGGAAGGCAGGCTAGTGCTCTGGCCTCCAAAGGGTGGCAGGTTAATCAAGTGATCTCCCTGTCAAGTAGCTAACCTGATTTTGACTAGATACTGGATGAGTTAATTTATTTAGGTCATACTTTTTGGTGCACTTCAGGCATTTTCAGTGGAAGAGCCCTGCATATGCAGGTACACAATGCGGTAAAAAAAATACATCATGTGTAGGGGGCAATGAAGTGATGCATGTTGGAGCAAACACAGCTAGAGACTGGCTTTGTAATGCTACCTTGGTGGTTGAGTTGGATCTTTTGCTCGAGTGATTTCAGCAGTTTTGGCGATGGGATTGTATGCACTGGACATTTTATTTTTTATTTTAAGTACTGATAGAGCACTTCCGAAGGATGAATTTCTGAACTATTTCATTGTCTCACTGGCTGGAATGTCCGGACCAAGTGCCAACGTGTAACGCTTTGCTTGGTAATATCAATTGTGAGAACTATTTTGCAGTCTTTATTTTCTACCAAGAAACTAAGATCAGTGTGCTACAGATAAGATTCCTATTTCCCATGAATTATATTCTGCCTCTCAGAAGAATGTTGATGCAGCACAGATCACAACCAAAGGTTGTATTATAGGAGAGGAAGTTAATCAGCATCTGGCTTTGCTTTGGCGCTATGATTTGTCATGCCTACTGCATCCCTCGCTGCAGCAACATCAGAAGGAAGTGGTTGTCTTGTTGGTGATCAGGTTTTAGTACATGTGCTCACATCCTTAGTACGCTTCGTGGTTCCCAAGGACTAACCCGGCATGTTAGCGGCATTTTTACACGTGGCTCTGTCTATCTTTAAAGTCCACTCAGTAGGACATCCCTGCACAGGCCCTTCAAATTTCTTTGAACAGTTGAGGCTGAATGATGATCCTCTATTCCTGGGTTGTTGGTTCACACTACAAAGTTTTATCATGGCAACAGCATAAATGAACCCTAGTGCTACAAAATAAACAAAATCTATGGTGCAGAGAAGTCCCTAAACCTATTCTCAGCGATCCAGAATATGTGTGGGTGTGGGTGTGATTTGATGATGTCTAGATGAATCATTATTGACACTTATTAAGTTTACTCTGGCAGTTCAAAAACCTGGTGTTTCAGCTTGAATAAGTCATAGGAGGGCTGTGCCAGAAGTGGTCAAGTCTTGCAAAAGGAGGTGGAGGGAATCCCATAATGCCCAAGCTCCTTTTAGCACTGAGGGTGATGAATGGGTGAAGAATGGTTTCTAGGGACCAACTGCAGGATCTTTCCTATAGAAGATTGTGAAGGATGCAATCAGTCTGCTGTGATGCTCTAAATCTGTTGGGTTTTCTCTTTTAGGTCTGATACAGCTACAGGCCTCATGCTATGAATAAATACACAGAGAGGGGCTTTGGGCCAGCCCCATTAGCATTAACTTTTTTTTGTTAGGCCCCTTCAGCCATTGCTTATTTGAAGAGTCATTCACGTTTTGGGTCAGCCTTTCGCATTTTGCTAATGTGTACTTTTTCCACATTTAAATTTTGGCGTTTGACTATTCAGGCAAAAAACTGTACTGCACATCACTGAAGGAGACTGGCAAACACAACTCACTGAATAAACGGTGAAATCTTGTCAACAAAATGGCTGCCATGTAAATCCAAAAACATGATCTCAGATGAGGAATTTTCCTTACGACTCAATACTCTTCTTTACCTGTGGTGGAAATGCTACCCAGAAGCCACTGGGCATTGCAATCACACACCAAAATAATTAATAACTGCAAAGGGCAAGGGAGAAACGTCTCAAATTCAGGGATTTTCTACCCGGCTGGAGATGTGACATGTTGCTGTGACCTTACAGTGTATTTGACGGACTATCAAACCCGTGGCCTTAAAATGGGGCCATGTCCCTTTGAAGTTTGCCAGGTTTGGGCATGACAGATAAACATTTCGAGAATAAATACATGCTACACTTGCCATATGAAATATTGTGGGACTAAACTGGACAATCATTTGAATGTTTATTAAAAGAGCCCTGATGAAGTTCAAGTGGAAACCGAACGAAATGCATTGGCTGGATGTTGTGTGTTGATGCAAAAACTTGAATTGATTAAATAAAGGAAGAAGTATAAGGAGTACCTGTCTGTACGCATTTCCTTATTGACTTTGGATACGAAGCCTTTTGGTTAACCATTTCAAATGTTCAAGATTTCTGGTCTGCGTTGCAGTTGCACCGAACGATGGCAGGTGCAGGAACTGTTGTGCACTGACTTAAAAGAAACAGAACAGTGAAGTGCGGCTGTGACAGTCCGCCGTCGTTTTGCTTGATTGTTTATTACTAATGGATTATCACTTCCAACTTTTTACCTTTTTTAACCCCTTGCATGCTGATGACGGCCCCAGTCCGTCATGCATCACGGTGCTCGTGTGCTGATGACGGCTGGGGGCCGTTATGAACCCGCCGACTCTCCAAATCGACGTACAGGTGCAGAATCGCGGCCGCATACAAGGGGTTAACAGAAGTTTTGCACGTGTTTCTTTGAAACATGTAAACTGCACTTTAAGCTATTTCTCCACCAGGCCCTCCTACCAATGCCTACAGTAGTCTTTCTGCTCCCTGGATGCCTCCACAGGGAGCAGTGCTTGATCATCCTCCTTGCCACCATTTAGCAGCTGTGATATTTCCTCTCCCATCCTCCAATGTCTCTCCTCGGGTTACATAGGTGTGTGCTCGACATCTAAGAAGCAATCATGGCTGCTCTTCCTCTAAGGCACCCAGTGTTCTCCTCTTCTGCTTTCCTTCTCTTCTCCACCCTCTGGCTTCCAGGTACCTCAGAGCTCAAATTCCCCATGACACCTTCCAACTTGGATTTGCATAGCAAAGATCAGATCATGCTTTCAAAGTTCAAGTATAACTTGATTACACATGCAGACTGGTCTTCTTCTGTACAGCAACCCTTACTTTGGAATACAATCCCACCAGAGATTAAGGTTTGCACCAAGCTATGATCTTCAGGAAGAAAAGATGGGGGATCACTTATCTGGTTAGGTAGTGCGTAAACCTGTGCCAAGAGACCCTGTCAAGGTGGTGCAGGGCTTGCTCCTCCACTAAGGCGGAGGAGGGCGGCCCCACTGCCTTTCAGCACTATCATTTAATTTTCCTGCTGAGGCAGTTTTGTGGGGCGGGCCACGGCTGCTCTGAAGACAGGAGCAAGGGGGGTGGTGAGCACACTTTGTAAGTGTGCATGAATGATTGGCCAGCCAAACATTCATGCCCACTTTGCAAGTTCTCCACCCAGGCTGCATTACAGCCTAGGTGGAGAACATGCCAAGGATCCCATTCCTTGTATTCGAGCCGAGGCACTAAGATCAATCACAACGTTTCATTGCAGCGTTATGATTGGCTTAGGGAGCCTGGGTGCTTCCTGCTAGCAGAGAAGCCAGGAAAACTACAGTCAAATAGCGTGAGCAGCCACCATTAGGGTGTTGGGCACTTTATAATGCTGTGACTCACAAATCACTCACTCTTCAGATTGCTCAGGAACTACCTACTCTTCTCCTGTTGCTGGCTGCCCATGCTGATGCTGGCAACCCTTGACACACTCCTCCAGTTCCTGGTTATACCTATTCATGCATAAAGGCCCGGGCTTGTAAAAGGACCTAAACATTGACTTGTGTCACTGAGATTACTTAAGCAGAGATTGTGCCAATGGATCTAGATCATTTGCTGTCCAGTACTTCATAGAGCTATTCTGGTCTCCAGTAGGGGCACCCATTTACTGTTTCTACTTCCTTTGAGTGGGTGAGTTTATCAATGATTTTTCTTGCTGGGATGTCAAACACATCTCTTACTTTTCTTTCAGGCCTCTAGCCTACCCTGTCCCTGCAGCACCAAGCATGCAGTGTCCTAGGCATGGTTTGTCATCACTCCACCAGCACCAGATGGAAGTGCAAGGTTTCTCCATTGGTTTCCAAAAGTTGCCCACACTTTAACAAAGAGAGTATTTTCTATTCCTGAAACAAGCAATTGCAAGTCAGTAGATCTTGCTTTAACAGGCTAATACAAGAAAACACAGGCATGCACAAGTGCGCAATGTGCACGTCTGTGTTTGCACAAGCTAGATATACCTACTGGCTTTGCCAATGCTTTTTAGATCTGTGTTAGCCAAGACCTTTCAATTTTACTGAATTATGTATTGATTATAATAGAGGCTTTCCTCCCAGTCCTCTTTGTGTATTGGCTACTGTTCTGACATTCACATTTTTTGTTCCATCACACTACAGCATATTGTTTGGGGCAAATGGTCAGCGTACCTGCACCATTAGCTAACTTCACTATAAGTGATGGCTTCTGTACTTTCAAGGGGAGAACGCATGAACACAAACTAGTTCGCTTCAGTGCCAGGGACTAATGTGGCAATGTGTGCTTTTTGAGACCAAAATATATGTTTACTTTTAGCTTTTATTTATACCATTATACCATTATACCATTTTATAAAAACTATTACAAAACAAGCATTTAAAAAGCCAAAATGCTAACAGCCAATGCCAGGCCGACTGCCAATACTTGTATACAGCTTTTCCACCTATTCTTCACTCATGTGAGCCTGACTGCTATGTTTCATTACGCAAAACATGTTTTCACTACGAGTCATAAACCACCAAAATCAGCTTCAGGTGACAAGTTGAAATGATGTAAAAAAATCAATCAGAGATCAAGGGTTCGTAGGGCGCGTACTGTCCCCAAGGGTAATATGTAGAAAACAATGTGGACTAGCCCACTATGTATGTGTGATTCTCTTAGTCACTCGTATAGGTGGCCTAGGAACTGGACCCATTGGGTGTTGTTAAAAGACCCCTCACATACCAACCTGGTTGGTGTCATGCTTCATCATCGGGGTCCCAACCAGGCGGCCGAGTGCCACCTGTTGTGCTTCGACGCCTGACTACAGCGGAGCGGGTGTGGTGCATAAATGTGATGTGAGTAAAGGTGAACTAATAAAAACCGTGAGAGACTGATTGAGGCCGTTCCACGTGAAACCAGATCCACACCTCTTACCTGTGTCACCACCTTCAACACTGTCTCCAATCAAGTCTCAAAAATAATCAAGAAACACTGGAAGATCATAGGGACAGGAAACCTTGACTGGGACCCGCCCCTCATCTCTCACAGGAAGGCAAAATCTATTAAGGATGCAGTAGTCTCCACAAGACCAAAACCCATCCAAAGAACACAGAATAAAATCACCAATGCATGGGGCCTGCCCAAAATTGTAGGCCATTTCGCATGTGGAGATTGCAGCGTATGCCACCTCACAAGCACCACCAAAACACTCGATCTGGAACCAGGAAAGACGTGGGAACTACGTGCCCACATCAATTGTAACAAGGCACACATAATATACAGCATTGTATGTCCTTGCAACCTCACATACATCGGTATGACAAACAGGAGTATTAAAACACGCGTATGCAAACACCGCAGCACCATCAGGTGCAAAAAGAACACTACAAAGATGACCAATCATTTCCTTGAAGTGGGTCACACCACTAACGACATGAAGTGGGTGATCATTGAGGCCCTGGACCCCAACACTCCTAATATCCAACAGCAGCTACTCAATAAGGAACAGAGATGGATCTACCGACTTTCTAGTCACAAGACCGGTCTTAATGACAATATTCCATGGAACAGCCTAAGCAAATGCTAACATGCCCCTAATCACTGTATTCCCATATTTTGGTCATGAGGGGTGTGATTCTCGAGTCTGGTCCCAGCGCCATTTCCCTTGTAGAAACAGCCGAGGCCTCTACACCCTGAGAGCATCCAGGGACATGAACAGCTCCGCTTTTTTGCCCAGCTAGCAGTGTTGATATGTATTTTTTGACATGTATACTCAAGGTCCTGCACACAGACTTCTAACCTAACACCTTGCACTGCACTACTGTGGTGTAATCCGCCACCCTGTGAACAGCCAGGGCCTCGGAAAGCTACCCAGCTGGCAATTTTTGATATGTACTTTTTGATATGTACTTTCTGATACGTACACTTGTAGACAAGTACAATTCTAGCCCAAACAACCAGACTCCTAACTGCCAGTTCTACCTTGACTGCAGAACCCATGCCTTGCACCACGGTGGTGTATTCCGCCACCCATATAGTCGGTCCATACGAGTGCCTGATCCTACTGCCATGCCTAGGGCATTCCCCCCCCCCCCTTCTCCAGGACTATGCGCTGTGCAGGGAATTTTTTTACAATCTTATTATTTTTTTACATTCTTTATAGGTCCCTGGCCATTGTGCCCCCTCCCAACAGCGTCAGTCCCCGTTCTCCCCAGGCGGCCTTTATCTCTGTATCATGGCCGCCACATTCACCCCAAGCTAGGCATGTACCGAGCATGACCGCACATGCGCAATTCCACTCCACAACCCGGAACTGATCGGGTTTCCCGTTTACTTAACCGGCATCTCCCCGACATGACTCCACCAGCTGGCATGCCCCATGCCCGATCTAGGTTCTCCCGCAGAGGACACAGCAATACCAAGTAAGGCCTCGAACCCCGCAGATGCTGTTACTCGAGCACCCATTATCGCTCGGCAACAGATAACGACAGCGCTCCTTTTCTCTCCTTTTCAGATTGGCCAACTGCAGTGCCTCTTCCCCACGCCCCGTATCTGCCAAAAAATCGTTGAAGCATTGTAAATATTGGTGCACTTTTTAAACTTCCTATATCTTGCAAATCCCTAAAACCCTATGTACTACAATCTTCTTATTAGCCTGGTAGCATCACAAAATACCGCACTCCTGCATGCCGTCATGAATTGGCACATATAAGTTTTGCGGGACTCTGCATGCCACTATAATCCGCAGGCAGCGCGCCACGGACCGCTGGGTTTTCTCCCCAATGGACCTCAGCACGCCGTTGTGCCACATATACTAATGAACATCCACGAGCTCGTTTTGAGCTCTTTGATACGTAGCGCTACCATATACCGCTGTCTTTGTTCTGGCCATGGCATGCCACACAGTATCGCTTGCATGGTTTCCTGTCCCTATGATCTTCCAGTGTTTCTTGATTATTTTTGAGACTTGATTGGAGACAGTGTTGAAGGTGGTGACACAGGTAAGAGGTGTGGGTCTGGTTTCACGTGGAACGGCCTCAATCAGTCTCTCACGGTTTTTATTAGTTCACCTTCACTCACATCACATTTATGCACCACACCCGCTCCGCTGTAGTCAGGCGTCGAAGCACAACAGGTGGCACTCGGCCACCTGGTTGGGACCCCGATGATGAAGCATGACACCAACCAGGTTGGTGTGTGAGGGGTCTTTTAACAAAACCCAATGGGTCCAGTTTCTAGGCCACCTATACGAGTGACTAAGAGAATCACACATACATAGTGGGCTAGTCCACATTGTTTTCTACAAGTTGAAATGATGCACAGTTACGGGGACGATAACCATCTCCAACTCTGAGATTTTTAACAAGCACCCAGTTAATGCTTAGAGAAATGCAATCATGGGTGTGGTAAAAGTGTCTGATCTAAAAGGATATTAACCCACTCCCTAGTATGTAGATATTGATTAATTATACAAGATTACAAAGGAGGTTCCTCAGCAACTACAGCTTTGCACCATGGTACAGCATAAACGGTAGCGCTAGAAGGTGGCTTTTACCAACTGTTTTTAGGAGCTGGCAACTCAAATTCCAGTTGTGATGTAAATGGCTTACGCCTTCCTCCAAATTTTTTCTACCGCCAGCCTACCTGTGGAGATTCTGACTTTTCAAAAACTAGTACTCAGGGACCTCAAGATATAACAAACAAAAAATAATTTAACCCAATATAACATCTCATTACAAGAACGTGAATGACTACACACTTTCAAAATGGATTTTACCATTCTTGTCAGACCTGCAGGCAAAGGTGGAGGCATTGTCCTACAGAACATAGAGTCATATAAACTGAAGATTGCTAAATAACCCTGACCATTACGCAAAACTTACTAAAGATCCAACAAGTGAAATACAAAGTGAAATACTCAGACTTGCAAATGAAGCTAAAGAGATGGGCTTTCTCGGCAAAAGTGAGTTCACATTCCGCAATGTTTGCAACCCACATTCTTCCAACAGTACACAAAAAGCAACCCTTAAACTACCCCCACCCCCGCCTTGCCCAGCAGACCCATTGTTTCAGGGAGCAATTGGTCAATACATTGACCTCTTCATCAAACCATTTGTTCCCCTCACAGAATGCTATATATGTGATAGCATGGATTTTATAAATCACATTGAAGACTTTGATCTACTCACACCAATATCGTTATTGGTTACTCTTCACATAGAATCCCTCTATAAGGACATACACCAATTAGAGGGGATCAATGTCATACATAGCATTCTTAGCCGCAGAGCTAGACCACACCAGGTTGCAACATCATTCATTATATGATTGCTGGAACTGCCCCTCACACAAAATGTATTTCAATTTGACAACGATGTCTATTTACAGTTAAAGCGGACTATCATGGGGCAGTTTTTTAAACTGTGTTTTACTAGGGCCTGCGCACTTCGTTTTTTGGCAAGCATAGGGAGTAAAGTTTTATTCAAACAGTATTGTTAAATTTCAAGTTAGTGAGGCCCTTACCTGCTGAAGTCCAAAGTATGGATTTAACCTGTCTATCTCCTAGGAGATTCTGAACAGGAGAAGCAGCTTATAACTTCCTGGCCAGCAAACCTTGTCTGAGGTCGCTGGGACCTTATATGGTCTGCTAGTGGTTGGTACATGTCTACACTGATTGGTGGTTGTATCTGGTGTTTCTATTGGATTAGGTGTAATGTCCTCATTGGTTGGGTATTTGAGGGTTCTGATTGGTTTCTGGGTCTGTGATTCAATCATTGTAGGGTTGGGGCTAGGGTTAGGATTTCTATTAGAAGTAGAGACTAGGGCTTCCCATGTTATTGGTTGTTGGGAGTAGGGTTGGGTAAGGGTTAGACCTTTAATTGGAAGTAACGATTAGGGCTTCTGGTGTGATTGGTTGCTGGACTAGGTGTGGGATTTAGAGTAGCGTTAGGCTTTCTATTGGAAGTAGAGACTAGGACTACCTGTGCCATCGGTTGCATGGACTTGTTTTGGGACTAATGGTAGGGCTAGGGCCTTTATTGGACGTAGAGATCAGGGTTTTTGAACTGATTGGGTGCTTGGAGTAGGGCTAAGATTGGCTGTAAGGTCCTGGTCTCCTATTGATTCCTAGATTTTAGGGCAAGTGTTGTGATTGGATATGGTTAGGGCTAGGGTTCCCATTGGCTGAAGGGGTCACCTGATTACTAGGGCTATAAAAAAGGCCAGGCTCAGAGCGTCTCAGCCCGGGCGTCAAAGCTAAGGGCAGAGAGGACAAGGGCAGTTGCCTGTTTGATCCTGTTCAAGACTGGTCGGGACTAGGGCCAGAAATGTTGCCCTTTTCTCATTTAGCAATACCCAGCCCACACCATCCACATCCACAACCAGAGCAACCCACTCACACCAAATGTAAAACACACAACACACTGCACAGATTAATGTACCAGCCTGCACTACAAACCCAACCAAACCACATCTACACACCCTACTATCCCAACTACCACACATATCCACCATCACCTACAAACAGTACACAACTCTATCCTATACCACTAACCAATACACTCATCACGAACACAACACCAATCAACACCATACATAACTACATCCCATTCAGACACACTCTCCCTGCTGTAATTACACCTAACAGACCTTCCATCAGTTGTCCAACAAACACCCTCCTCTCCCTTCTACCATAATAACTCTAACGCACAACACACACACACTGTACACCACCACACTTTGTAACTCTTGCAACACATATACTTTCAATGTAATTATGGATCTACATATTTATCACTTTCTTCTAATTTAGCATTTCCAATGCACTACCCTATTTCTCAGCCTATACTTTGTTCAATATATCTTCTAACCCAACCTTATGACTCATCTCAAACTTCTTCTACTACTCCTTCCAATGCACTACCCTATCTCTCATCCTATACATCTATCAATATATCCTCTACATCCACTCTCTCATTTATCCCAAACCCCATACCCCTACTATGATTGCCAAAATACCCCTTTCTAGACTCTCTTCTACTCTACCCCTCCTTGTATTATCTGACACCTCTTTTACTATACCGATCCCCTAAAACAAACCTTTCTAAACTCTTTCCTCTGAGTCCTCCCTCCAAAACGTTTTTACTTATCCAAAAGCCTCCTCCTATTGCTAAGACCTAAAAAAAAGAAGAAAAAAACTTACACTTTTTTATCCCTCCACTATCCTTTTCAATCAAAATTAACAGACTAACATGTTCACTTCTCAAATTCCATACTAAACTATACTAATATACTACCCAAATAACTGAATAACATATCCACTACTCAAATTACTTCATTTTTTTTACTATACTATTTTTCAACAGTAATCCTTTATGGTTTCCAGAGTGGCGTGTTACTCACCCGAAAAGCGATTCAACACCCATCAGGGGTAACAAGTGCTATATGAATGCAAATCTTTTATCCCTCCGCTATCCTTCTCACTCCAAGTAACTGACTAATATCCACCACTGAAATTACTTCATATTTCACCATATTAATTCACCACTAATCCTTTGTAGGTTTCCTGAATAGCGTGCGTCAACAACAGGGCTGGACTGGGAACCAAAACCGGCCCTGGCAAAGTGCTCGGCCGCCAACCCCCGGGGGTTGAGGGTGCCGCCGAGCTCTTTGCCAGGGCCGGTTTTCCGCCGATTTTGTTACAGGGCCGATTCGACCCTGGAACAAAATCGGCCCCCAGGGGCCCAAAACCGGCCCCCACCCGTGCGGGGCACCGGGGGATTGACCGGTGACCGCTACGGCCAGTCCGGCCATGGTCAACAAGCTCTATATAAATACAAACCTTTGTCCTCCACTATCCTTCTGCTATCATTCCAAATCAAAATAACTGACTAACCTATCCACCACTTAAAATGCACTTGCACGTTTCACTATACTAATTCAACACTAATCCTCTATGGGTCCCGGAGTAGCATGCTACTCGCTGTAAAAGCGTTTCGACGCCTCGTCAGGGGTAGTAAGCGCTATATAAATGCAATTACAAAACAAAACAATGCAAATATTTCAGTATTGTACATGGATACCCTGGAACAGAAAGTCATTCTCTCCAACTCTCATCCTTTCAGAACACATATTGATCTCTGGAAGAGTTGTATAGATGACATATTCATTATTTGGGTGGCTGACTCTCAGACACTGCAATTATATCAGACAAGGTTAAACCAAAACTGTGATGCCTTTGGATTCACTATGCATTCCCATCAATCAAAAATTCCTTTTCAGGACCTTCCTGTTTGTGCTGAAAATGAGCATCGCTACACCACCCTTTATAGGAAGCCATGGAAGGGAACACACTCTTGGCATACCATCGACGCTTACTAAGGGACTCACTAACAAAGTTAATACTTAAGGTTAAGACGTAATCGCAAACACAAAAGTGATTTCTTCATGGAAGTAGAGATCTTAACCCAAAAATTACTTAACGTGGCTATCCTTAATGCTTGATTAGATGCTCTGCTAAGAGAGCATGGTACTGCCCATGTGAGACTCTACAAACCTCCCTTGCAAAACTGTCATCCACAGACCAGTCTGTGTCACACCTTTCTATCCAAGTTTAAACCTCATCTCTAAAAGCCTTAAAAACACTGGCATATTTTAGCAGCTGGGAACCTTGTGTGACAATCTCACCCTTGCAGTCATAACATTACCCAGACTAGCTTGGACCAGGAAAGGGCACTACAAATACAGCAAGTGTAGTGTGCGCCCTTTTTGCACTGAGATGAAGGAATTTACACATCAGCATTTCACTACATCTTTGAGATTTTTCTCCAATTGCAACACTGCCAATGTAATATATGCGGTTCTATGTCCCTGTAACCTACTGTACACTGGCCAAACCAGCCCAAAAAATAAGGAGTTGCGTATAATAGCACAGGAGTCGCATCAGATGGAAGGTCCTCACTGGACTTCTAGTGTTACATTTTTTTTAGAGTTTGATCATTGCTAAGATAACTTTCGATGGCAAGTGATCAGCACCAACTCCAGCCCTGAGAGAAGAGACAACATCAAATCCCTATTGAACAAGGAAGTATTGCATTGGATTATTCGTTTGGCCACTAGACGCACAGGTCTAACTTGTGAGAAAGATTGGACATCCTTGATTTAAAATGAGCTCTCTTCGTATAGAAACTATATGGACTCTCAAATCATTGCACTTGCCTTTTTTTGTTCTTTTCACAATTTCCATATGATTGTACAGTTCCGAGTATTTTGGTGCAACAATATTTATGCGGTTTTATTTTGAGGTTTGTCAATGCCTTATAAATCATTCCAAAACGGTGCCTATACCCCCTCCCTTTTCTGTCCCTGGGACAGTCGGTCATGGGTTTCCTTAATTTCAGTTCTCGGTTATTCTTCTCTTTCCGTCTCCTACATTAACCAGTATGCTGCCCTCTCACACTCCCTTTTGAGAACTCTTTGCCCCAAAAAGACTACATGCTGCCAGTTAGCTCTGTCAGAGAATCTCCATTTTTGGGTTGATTAAAGCCCAGTGAAGGAATCTGGCACTCAACATTGTAAATGTAAATGTATAGGCATTTATATAGCGCACTACTTACCCGTAGGGTCCCAAGGCGCTTCGGCCGCTGCGAAACCCTTCCTGGCTTCCCTGAGAGATGGTCCCTTAATGGGTATCTCCAGGGTGAGACCAGGCATCCCCGGCGGTCTGGTGGGGCCGTTAGTGAAGATGAGGCAAGCTAATGCCCAGAGTTGCCGAGTGTGATCGCTGATCAGAGTGGGCACCGAGGCGAGAGAATTATCGAGTCCGCTGACCCTGGTCCAGAAACCTGCCGCGCCGGGATTCGAACCCTGGTCCCGGGCCGTCCTCTGCTCTCGGGTCTGCCGCCTCTAACCAGTGAGCCACACTGGTTAGAGGCCTAGACTACACACTTCCCACTATGGGCTGATTGGAGCCCCCTTATGAGTATCCAGCATATTTCTAGCTCAGGCCAGTGCCTCTCATACTACTGCACATGTTCTCTAACACCAATATTACCCATTCTAAAGGTTTTAAGCCTCTAATCTTTCCATTTCTTTTTATGTGGGCCATTCCTGGCAACCCTGTTCCTGAGGCTTGTCACCAGGAACCCCCTCCTTTAGCAACTGCATTACCTTTTTAACCTAAGAATGGTTTCATGAGTATTGACTTTGCCTTGTACTGGCTCACTTTTCTTTTTCTAAGCCTCACTCTGATCACCCTTTCGTCTATTATTGTTTCAGCTATCTCTCAAACTCGTTGTATCCCCCTGAATCCTGATGATGATGCTGCCATTTTTATTGGGATCGAAACGCCGTTGACTTTAAAAACACGGACCCTATATGATTGTTGAGAATTTGCTGTAAAGGGCTGTGCTTTTTTGTGTTTGTTGATTTATCACTTGCATATATCACCTCTAAAGAGAGTATGGAGCATGTTTATTTTGAACCAATATTCACTGTGCCACCATGTGTCTTGGAATTGTTTTTCATAAACCTCTTTGAATAAATTGTATTCGCCATTTGGGATTTTGCATTTAAAGTATTGTTTCAAGGGACCAGTGTGTTTTTGTTACAGTTATTACCCAAGGTCCCCAGTGATCCATCCCATGGGTCTCCCTTGCTGAAGTGTTATTAACAACACAAGGGACAAACAGTAAACAATATATTGTTCCTATATTATACAAATGTTCAAGAAAGGAATGGAACAGAGTTACTTTTATAAAGCTGTGGAAACTTCTAACTCCCTCTGAATGTGCAATCAAGTAACAGAAACTGCTACTGCCACTCATTTAAAAGCAAGAGTTTGATTATAAAGACAATTATAGAGTGCAAAGGCATGAATAAACCCACATTGAAAGAGGTTCCTAATTATGTGGTGAGAAAAAAATAACAAAACAAGCCACATAAACATCACTAGGAAAAGGACGACTACAGATAAGCAAAGTCTACATGTTCTCTGCAGTAAGAGGAGGGAGAAAACAGATGTGCTGATGTTAGGAACCTTTCCTTTGAAAGCAATTAAGAAGCATTCTATTTTTAGGCTCAATCAATCAATCAAGGATTTGTGAAGCACGCTACTCACCCGTCTAGGTCTCAAGGCTCAGGGGTGAAGGGAGGGGGGGTTCATGCAGCTCTGTCTCATCCAAAGAGACAGGTCTTGAGGCTCTTACTGAAAGCTTGCAGAGTGGGGGATCATCTCATGCTGAGGGAGAGTTTGTTCCAGATCTTGCCCACGTATGTTGGAGGACCTCTGCTGTTCTGTAAGGCCATCAAAACCTTCTTATTTTAAATCTTGCCCCGCAGATGTTCCCCTTTTCTGTCTTTGCATCTAGCGGTGTTGTGTTCTACCTTGTCGTGCGCCAGGACGCTCCTTTGCTGGAGCATCTGTGCGCATTATAAGTGCCCATAACATAACATAACATAACGATGCAGGAGTAGGCTCTTCCTCTCATTCTGGCTCTGCGGATGTGTGGGGTTTCGGCCAGGGTGAGGTCGGCGGAGCAGAGGCTTCTCTTGGGTGCGTAGAAGGAGACTCTTTCATTGATGATTTGGGGTCCAGTGAGGTGGAGGGATTTGTAGGCACGAGGAAGCAGCTTGAAAGTCACACTCTTTTTGATGGGGAGCCATCTGGCAGCGGTGTTCTGGATGGTCTGGAGTTTGCTGAGTAGAGCTTTGTTGATCACCGCATAGAAGATGTTTCCGTAGTCCAGTCTGCTGGTTATGAGTGTGTGCTTGAAGGTCTTTGCTGAGGATGCGCAGGGTGATGAAGCACGTGGAGAAGACAGCGTTGATCTGTCCGGTCATGGTGAGGGAGGAGTAGAGTATGATGTCGAGGTTTCAGGCATGGCCCATGGGATTAGGGGGGTTGCAGAGGGCATGGGCCACCAAGTGTTGTCCCATGCGGAGGGGGTAGATCCAAGGACGAGGACTTCTATTTTCTCAGAGTTGAGCTTCAGGCAGCTGCTGCTCATCCAGGATGCAACGTCTTTCATTCCTTCCTGGAAGCTGTGTCTGGTGATGTGGGCTTCCTTGGTGAGGGAGAGGATGAGTTGGATGTCGTAGGCATAGAATACTATGCTGAGTTAATGATTTCTGACGGTGGCGGTGAGGGGGACAATGTAGATGTTGAAGAGGGTGGGGCTGAGCAATGATCCTTGGGGTACTCCGTAGCTGGTCTCTGTGGGATCGAAGAGGAAGGGTGGGAGTCTGATTCTTTGGCTTTGGCCTGTGAGGAATGAGCGGATCCAGTCTTAGACAGTTCCCTGTATGCCGGCATCATGGAGTGTGGAAGTGAGTGTGCAGTGGGAGACAGTCTCGAATGCTGCAGAGAGGTCTAGTAGGATGAGGGCCACCGTGTGGCCTTGGTCGAGGAGAGTGTGGAGGTCGTCTGTGGTGGCTAGGAGGGAGGTCTCGGTGCTGTGGTTGCTGCGGAATCCGGATTGGGATGAGTCGCGGATCGAGTTAGCTTCTATGAACTTTGTGAGCTGGATGTTGACGATCTTCTCAGTGACTTTGGCTACGAATGGGAGGAGAGAGATGGGTCTGTAATTCTTGAGGTCTGCCGGGTCTGAGGTGGGCTTCTTGAGGAGGGGCTTGACTTCTGCGAGTTTCCAGTCATTGGGTAGCATGCCAGTTTCGAAGGTGGAGTTGATAGTGGTTGTCATTCAGGTGCTAAGGCGGAGGTGGCTCTATGGAAGATGTGTAGCGGGCAGGGGTCAATGGGGGTTCCTGAGTGTATCCGCCTCATGGTTTTGTGGGTGTCTTCTGTGGTGACTGGGGTCCAGGTGGTGATGGCAGGCTGGCTGGCATTCAGGAGATAAGTGTAGAGTCGGTGCCTTGTTTCTATTTGTTGAAGTTGTCATAGAGGGACTTGATCTTGTAATAGAAGTAGGAACCAAGCTTGTTGCAGAGGTCCTGGGGGGCATCTGAGGTTTCGCTGGGGAGGGGGGTTGGTGAAATCTTGTATGATGGTGAACAAAAAATATTTGGATTTTACATATTTTATTTAACATTGGCAAGTTCTCACCAACAATTAAGTTTTTCAAAAATCTTGACAAAAGAAGCATTGCCAAAACTGAAAGACTGGCACAGCCAACACTTGACCTACTGGATTTGCAAGTGCTTGTGTCCGTGAAGAAGGTATCAGCAGGTGGGATCAGGACCTCTGACTGGCATTCTGTTATTTTGTGGATGGGCTGAGCCTCCACCTGCATGATATCCCCATTCCAACAAAGTACCCCCAGATGGCATCACAATAGCCACAAAGATTGCCCCATTCAGTAGCCTGCACTTACTGTGGCCTTTGAAGGGGCTTGTGGGATTCATTTAATCAGTGTACGTTCTGCTCCTTTATATCCAACTGAGTTTGAGGCAAGAGGGTTGCATTCCAACAATTCAAATCTATCAACATGCATATGTCCTAATGCGCTTTCACTCAGGTAGAGAGTAGCATTAAATAACAAGCACTGGCAAAGCCAATGGGTCTGGCTTGTATTTAGAGCACCGAGTAAAACATTTAAAAAACCTGCCGCTTTCTGTATACAATGCATCTATGCAATAAATAATTAAATGAGTCATGATTACTATTACTTTTGAGATGTAAAACAATCCCAAATGCATTGCAATGCAAGTGCTTCAAAGTATGCAACAGCATGAGATGAACAAGACATAATAGTCTGGGCAGATCCAAAATCCACAGTGTACATCTTTTAAAGAATTGGTAACAAAAGGTCTTGCAGACAGATGTGCTGTCAAGCCAGACCTACAAAGTTAGTGAGCAGTAGCATTTACAGAATAGAGAATTTAAGGAGCTTCTCGGTGACATTAGCAGTGCATTGATTGTCACATTTTCTGTTGTTAGGGCAGTGTTTCAAGTTCAAGCGTACTCTGGTAGATTTATATATTTTAACACCTTATTTCCTTAGCTGATTCCTGCCAACATACTTTAATCCCCCTCCTCCTGGAAAATCGATAATGTTTTCAGAGATTATAAATGAGAGCATGTCAAACTTTGTTCAGGGGCCACTGGGCAGACAGGGTCTACTGGGTCCCAATTGTGCTATTAGAAGTAGTTTGCCACTGGTGTCCTGTGTTCCGTCCTACTATGGCTCTGCAAACTGAGCCAAGTACAATCCTTTCCATAAAGGACACTCAGGGTAGCTCTGGACTCAAAAGCCAAATAACATCTACAATAATGTGATATCCAGTCTAGTCCTTCTCAGTACGAAAAAGAAAATACTTTTAACCGCTTAACCGAGGCAGCAATTCCGCTGCAGTGCAGAGGTTTAGCACAGTTGGCGGGCCGCGATGGCCAACGGACGTGCGCAGCACTACGGAGGTAGAGCGCACGACGGCCATTGGTCGTCAAAAGCAGCGAAGGGGTTAATCTCACAGCAGAACTAAACACTACAAATTTTAATTAGCATATCACACAGGTTTGGCATAAGTTGTGCATTAACAGTAAGGCACTACAATTCCTGTTCCTTCTTGTATTTTCTTAGGCCTACTGTTACCGTCCCATCTATTCTATGACCATGGGCTAGGATTAGTTTAAACTCTGTTGATGGTTAAATAGTCTGGGGATCCTTCACCACCTTTTATCCTCTGGCTTAGTTATATGTATACAACACAGTACCTAAAAGGCAGGACGCATGTTTCTTCTTGAGGCACTACTACATGCAGCTTTGTGCTTAGTTGTGATACATTTAATGTTCATATCCATGAAAGTTCATTGCTCAACATTTTAATATAAGATTCAAGAATCAATCAGCAAAAGTTTATGTTAATATGTTTTGCAGCTACAGCCTAGGATTATGCTTAGGTGCAGATTGCTCAAAAAGACTCACAAGTTAATGCAACTACTCAGCTTAGTTTCTTTAGTGGCTTTCGAACCAAATGTCTCAAGCGGGTGAAGCAGATTTTACCCATGCAACTCAGGCTCTTTCTTCTCTAGACGCAGTTAGGCCTCGTGTTTACCTGTTGAATGATGTCTGTGCAGCAGGTGTGGGTGGCTAGCTGGGCCCAGGCCCGGTGTGCCAATATTTAGAGGGGCACAGCAGGGAGTTGTCTGACTTAAATTTATGCAAAAAGCAGTTCGTCCAACCCACTTGGTCCCAATCTGGTCCCGTTAAAGACTTTGTAATCAGCCCTTAATGTACCTTTTTTTTTTTTTTTTTTTGATGTAAGAAGTTTATTTGCACTTACCACATTGGAAAATACATTACATGTGATTCGCCTACAACCAGTATTGGCCGGCTTCAGTTGTGCGTGCCCGATCGGGCTCTTTTGGTTATGTACACAGCCCATCAGCCGACATCCATAGGACCGGCGGCGCTTTACATCGGAATCATATTCACACAAAAATTAAGTGCTATAGCCATGTATACTCTTGCCAGTGTTCTTACTTTTTTGGTTACTTTTTCTCCCAACTTTAACTGGATGGTCTCACCCCTAAATTTAACTCGGTGTGTCCATCAGAAACGTATTCTCTGTGTCACAGCATCCTCCCTCCCTTTCCATACCACGTTATCAGCGTACATCTGTTGTTCACCCTGCATGCATCATTCTTAATTATTCGCATTCACCTCTTCTTCTGCCCCCTGTTCCACTAGGTAGGTTCTGAGGTATTCCCAATAGTCTTTGGGCCTTGACCTAGTTGGCAGTTCCTCCTCATAGGTGTTCAGAGTATCACGACAGTACACCATATCTTCTAACCATCTCTTAACCTCTGGCCCTTTTGTACCGTTCCAGTGTAGGGAGACCCTTCTCTTTGCCAGTAACAGCGCCACTGCACAGAACTTTCGCCTCGTCGCCCTTAATGTTGGTTCAATACCCAAGAGACACAGTGTGGGATCGCATATCAAAGAAGAGTCTAACATGACATTCAGCGTTTGCAACACCTGTTCCCAGTAGCCTGCCACCTTACGACAATGCCACGCTAGGTGCATGAAATCTGCCCCCTCCTGTTTACATCGTTTGCACTTTGAATCCTCCTGTAACCCATATCTCTGTAATCTCTGCGGTGTGTAGTACACCTGATGTAGGTATTTGTAGTGTATGATTCGCAGGTTACCGTTTGGCGTCAGCATGTTTGTTAGCATGCATGCTGATGCCCATTCCTCCTCAGTGAGGGGTGTCACTAGTCCCTCGCTCCACCTAACCCTAGCTTTGTCTGTGCCACCCCCTATCGCTCCCTGTAAACTAGTATATAATTTGGACACCAGGTGCGATGCCGTAGGCGTTGTGAGAAGGAGTTGCAGGGGTGCCAGCGGCTTTGGCTCCTCCGGGTGTGTCGGGTAATGCTCCTTAAGTGCCCTCTGGAGCCTATAATAGTTAAACGTGAATAGTAGGGATGGGTTGCTAATGTATTGCATTGTGTTTAACGTTTGGAAGACCCCATTGAGATACAAGTCACCCATTTTATCTATGCCCACCCACCGTAGCTGATCCATGCCTATCCGTTCTTGTGTTACTGAGATATGTGGGTTGTGTGCCAAAGGTAGAGCCGGAGCATACAATGGTAGTGCATTAGCCGCTTTGCCCATCAATCGCCATGCTTCCGTGGTGGTGTCCACAGTGTTTATGTCTCTGTCGTGCAGCCTGGGGCGTTTATGCAGCAATATGTTCGCCAGCGGTATCGGGTCTGCGTCCCCCGCCTCTACCGCCACGTGGGTCAAGAAGGGTACTTCGTGGTGCCAGTAATGCGCGAATTAAGCTTGAGCGCACAAATAATAGAGATAGAAGTCCGGCACCTTGAAGCCCCCCTGGGCATATGGAAGTGTCATGGTGTGTAGTTCCAGTCGTGCTTGCTTTCCGGCCCATATCAGACTAAGAACTAAGGAGTTGATATTGCGGAACACTGCCGCTGGCGGCTTTATTGGGATGTTGTTGAATAGATATAGGAATTTGGGCAGTATCACCATCTTTACGATTGCTGTCCGGTCCGTCAGGGATAATGGGAGTTTATTCCATCTTTTTATTTTATCCTCTAGGGCCGCTATCGCTCGCCCGTAGTTGGTGCGTATAACGATTTCTGGGTCCCTGTGAAACCACACACCTAAATATTTCGTAGGTTCCTCCTGCCATTTGAGCGGGTAGTCTAGGGGTATAGGGCGTGTGCTATCCGTCAGAGCTAGAATGAGCGATTTGTCCCAGTTAATTTGTAATCCGGAGTGGCTCCCAAACCTGATGTACTCCCTCATTAGCGGATTTAGGTTTTGTGCCGGGTTTTTGACATAAAGTACCATGTCATCTGCGTATAATGATATGTGGATGGGGCGTGATGGCATCTGTATGGCTGAATAGTGATGGTGCTGTCTAATTTTACATGCCAATGGCTCCAGGATCAATGCAAAGAGCATCGGCGAAAGCGGGCAGCCCTGCCTCGTCCCTCTGCATATCGGGATGGGTTCTGAGATATGTTTGTTTATTCTGATGCGTGCTGACAGATTGGTATATAGCATAGAAATCCAACCCAAGAACATCAGGGGAAATCCCATGCGCACCAGGACTGCCTGTATGAAGGACCAACCTATTGTGTCAAATGCCTTGGCAGCGTCAAGTAGCACTGCCACTGCTTTCGTGTCTGGGGATAGGTAATGGGCCAATGCAAAGAGTGTGCGGGTGTTATGCGTGGTAGCTCTGTCCGGTATAAATCCAGATTGGTCCGGCCTGATTAGAAGAGGCATGAGTGGTTTCAGTCTGTCTGCCAGTAGACTGGCGATTATTTTTGTGTCTACGTTCAAAAGAGACAATGGGCGGTATGAGTCGCATTTATCTTCCTCCTTACCCGGTTTTAGGAGCGCAATGAGCAAGGCTTCCCTCATGGAGCCTGGTAGGGTTTGAGCTTCGTGTGCCGCCCCATAGAGCCTTACCAAGTGAGGTGCGAGCAGGTCTGCATATTCTTTGTAAAATTCTGTCACGTACCCGTCCGGCCCTGGTGCTTTGTTGTTTGGCAGTCGCTTGATTGTGTCCGTAACCTCCTCGACCGTGACAGGGCGCGCTAGGTATTCTCTGTGCCCGTCTGACAGCCAGGCTAATTCCACATCCTCCATGTAAGCTAGCAATTCTTCCTGCGTGGGTGTGGGGCGAGCTTGGTATAGGGCGCCGTAGTGTGTCCTAAATTCTGTCATAATCCCCTTAATGATAATGTGATTTAGTGAATGCACAGCTTTGATTTTTATAGAATATTGACAAGATTGGGTGCTTCCAAGGGTGGCGACCAACGTCCCTGGGTGCCTGTTAGTAGATACTGAAATAGTGTCACTAATGAGTCATTAGGAACATCCCCTTAGAGCACACCTTTTACTTCCTCCCTTAGAATCAGAGGATTCCACACAAGTTTTATCCTTTTGAAAAAAAGGTTTATTAACTTAGTCTTTTCATTTGTTTGTATACTTTTGCTCTGTTGTTTTAATTATTCACAACATTTCTCAGTGTATATTCACATCAGTGACATAGATAGTTTCTTTATCCAATGCATTTCGGGCGTGCCGAAGCGCCCTTCATCAGGGAATACATACTCTAAAAATAAACATATAATGCCAAAATTAAAATGTGTAATGTTCATATCAGTTCCAACCATTAGGATTTTGTTCAAGACATCGTAACTCACAGTGACTAAACATTCGTGGATGTGCATATGTTAATAAATTGGTTCACTCACGTGTCACTGTTTTCTAAAGAAATTCGGTATCTGTAAAAACGGGGATAGATATAAATACTCGGGTAAATATGCTGCTCGCATATAGACGCTTCTATTCTGCACTAGCGTTTAGCTTATGGCTATCTGAAAACTGACCTCGTTTCAGATGGTTCGGCGTCTCTTCGACGTACGCTGCCCTTCCGAGTAGGATGGTAGTCAAGGAAACTAACAACAACCATTCCTATATGCTATCATTCCGCTCACGTGACCGTGAGGCGGACGGCCTGATGGCGGTTACAACCCGCCGGGTAAACCTATGTTATCACCATGTTATTATGACGAAAAACTATATCAAAATAATAAGGGTAGTCTAATGTTCAATAAAGAAAATTGTAACAACGTGTTCACACAAAAAAATGAGGTCAATAGTATACAAGGCTCGAACCCTGGGATGCTTACGCAACTAGGGGCCAAAACTTAAACGATGGTGCTATACCTCTATTGGGTGTATTGTGAGTGAATAGAAATACCTATAAGTGGATGTTCCTAATGACTCATTAGTGACACTATTTCAGTATAATCCCCTTAATGTCATTCACCTTTTCACCCGTGGCCTTACAGATGGCTGTTATGTTCTGTGGGGCCCTCCCCGAGCATATCTTATCTGCCAGAGCCCTACCCGGTCTACCACCTTCCCCGTAGCGCCTGGCCGTCGCCCGTTTAGTGACGTACTTGAGTTCGTCTGAGGCAAACTGTCTGTGTTCTGTTAGCAGGGTTTGTATGTCTCCTAGTATCTTAGTGTCCCCAGTGTGTGTGTATTTGTGTTCCAGCTCCTGTATTGTTGCTTCGCGCGTGCGTAGTTGTCGCCTGATGTCCTTCAGTATACCCGAGGACGTGCTAATGCATACCCCCCTGATTGTGACCTTAAACGCTTCCCACAGGAGACAGGGGTCGTCCGTTGACGGGCCGTTTATGTCGAAGTAGTCTACTATTGCCGCCTGTATTGTGGTGACATATAGCGGGTCCTTCAGAGCAGTTGCGTTGAAACGCCAAGTGAAGGGCGGCGGTTCATATTTAGGGACCTCTAATTGTAGCAAGACTGGATTGTGATCTGACAGTGTCCTGGGCGGATGTGAGACATGTCGAACCCAGGTTAGTATCTCTCGGGTACCTAGCCAATAATCCAGTCGTGCCCAGCTGTTGTTTGCAGCATTAATGTGAGTCGCAGCGGTGACCCCAGCGTTACTATTCCTCCAAATGTCAGTCAGTTGGAGGTCCTCTATCGCGTCCTGCAACATACGTCTTGCATTGCTATGGTGCTCCGTGGTGTGTGCAGCCCGGTCTAACTGGTCTTGCAGCGTGACATTGAAATCACCTCCCCATAGTATGTGGTCTATATGTTTATCTGCGAGTGTCTGCCAGATTTTCCTGTAAAACCCCGGATCATCCACATTAGGGCCATATGTGTTCAGTAACAGGAGTCTCTGCCCCCTGACCCTCCCCTCTACCATTACACTTCTGCCCTCCGAGTCTCTGTTCACATTAGTAATGTCAAAGTGTGTCCCTTTACGTATGAGGATACTAACCCCTCTGGAGTACGTTGAGTAGTTAGAGCTTGTGACTGATTCAGCCCATCTTGCCCCCAGTGTAGATGTGTGCGTAGCGGCTTGGTGTGTTTCTTGTAGATACACTATATCTGCATGTAATCTGTCAAAATAAGCAAACATCTGCCTGATCTTTTTCGGGTTTCCCAGCCCTCTTACATTCCACGTGAGCAGGGTTAACGTATCAACTCTCGACATTGCCATATGTGTTCATCTTGGCGTCTCTTTCGAGGTGTGGCCGCCGTGTACAGTTCCGAACAGGCAGTAAACATTGGAGTGCGTGATGCGTGATCCCCGCCGGATCGGTGAAACCGTTAATACAATGTGCATGGTTATGTATGGTCATGGAGTTCGCCATGCTTCTCAGACACAGAGGTAATGAATCAAACAAACCCAGTTCCCCCCCATCCCCCCCACCCACTTTAGCGCCCGAACTTTGCCAAAGCCATCCCTGAATTAACTGAATCCGAACTTGAAAACTCAGTGTGGGGCGCACCCGCTTGGGGGTGTCGCCAGGTTCACACATCTCCATCCACGTAGTGGACGTGGACGGACGCCTATGTCGACTTATTATGTCGTGTGTGAAGTCCTTCACCCTCCACCCACCAAACTCCCACCAATAGTAAGAGTACGACAATGAATAATTCCACACATCATAGATTCGATATATCCCAGGGTCACTTGGTAGTGGTAGTACATTACAGTGCTAGCAATGAGGGCTGGTCCTAGGTCTAGTGTCTGTACCCCTGTAGTACATATTGCTGCCAGGGGAGCCACTTAGCCCCCCGGCCATGATGTCTCTCCGTGCGGCTGCCGGTGGCCTCATGTTCCCCCAATACTCACTGCGAGGACATTCATCTCAGGTCCGCCGCCGCCGTGTCCAAAAAAGTTTGTGGTACTGCACCGTCAGTTCCAGCGTCTCGTGGTGAGTCAATGTGTGCCAACCACGTGCTTCTGGAGCCCTGCGAGGTCCCTGAGAGGTTTCATGTGTATCGAAGTTCCATTACTCCCTCTCCGTTCATTCCACATCGCTGGTCGCTTCCGCTCTGTTCTGCTCTTTCCGTCGCTTCCCCTGCTGCTTGAGAAAGTCATGTGCCGCCTGTACTGATTGCAAGATGACCGGTTTGCCCAGGTTCGTGATCTTAAGTTTAGCCGGGTACAGCATGGCATATTCAAGGCCAAGGTCCCGTAGTTTCTTTTTCACCGGCGCAAATTCCTTCCGCGCCTGCTGCACCGCCATAGTATGATCAGGGTAGAATTCCAGCGTGTTACCCTGATGAGTGATTTTTCCCATGTCTCTGGCGAGTCGGAGGACTGTGTCTCTGTCCCTGTAGTTTAGGGTTCGCGCAATGATCATTCGTGGAGCGGCCCCTGGTTTCGGAACTGGCGCCAGGGAGCGGTGCGCTCTCTCGATCAGGAACACTGAGGATAGCTTGTCGGCGCCAAATATTTCTGTTAGGAGATTCTCGACGTACGTTTCCATCCTCCCTGTGTTGGTGGATTCCGGCAGGCCGGAAATTCGGATGTTGTTCCGCCTGGACCTAGCTTCCTGATCCTCCACCTTCGCACGAAGGGTCTCCACAGTTTTCTCCAGTCCTCCGCATACCTTCGACGTGGTTTTATGTTCGTCTTCTACCTTGGAGATCCTCTGTTCTGCCTCATCCAGGCGCTCATCGTGTTTCTCTATTTTAGCCGCCATATTGTCCACCCTCTGTACCACGCTGTCCAGTTTCCCATTCATTTCCTGCAAACTCTGTTGGATTGCGCGTAGCACCGATTCCATGGCAGACCCCTCAGCCATTTCACCTTCACCCTCGGTTTCAGGGGTGGCCGTTACAGTTTTGGGCTGCTTCCTTGTTTCGAAGGGGAGCTTGGACTGTTGTTTGTCCGGCTTCCCCATAGTCCGCTGCGGCAGTGGCGAGATGTGTTCAGCCGTTTTTGGGCTTCCGGCCGTCTGTGTGCTTTTTCCCGCTGGTGCCTGGGCCCCCCACCTCTGGGTGCGTCTGCTCATTTACCCCCGGGTGCGGCAGGAGAGGGACGTTGTAGAGTCTGCTGTTCTATATGGGACTGGTGGCAGTGTCTGTTGTGGGGAGCGTTCAGTGGCGCATTTCGGCCTAGAGCTCACTCGTTGTGGATTTAGGAGCTGGAGCCCGTGGCTTCAAGGGAAACCCCATGCACCTCCTCTGAGCGCGCAGTGCAGTGAGCTCGCTGATCTGGGGGGCCAGCCGTTCTGGTCATGCGGTGCTTTGCGCTGGGCTGGCTCACCTCGGTATGTCTCGATCCAACGTCCGCCGCTATTTCCGCTCTCGCTGGGGTCTCATTTCGCCTGTCCCGGGGGCAGCCGATAGCGCCGGTCTCGTGCGTTCCAGCGCCGCCGCCATCTTGGATTCAGTGGAAC
Source organism: Lissotriton vulgaris (assembly GCF_964263255.1). Classification (NCBI taxonomy): domain Eukaryota; kingdom Metazoa; phylum Chordata; class Amphibia; order Caudata; family Salamandridae; genus Lissotriton; species Lissotriton vulgaris. The sequence continues at coordinate 1,327,017,563 of NC_141687.1, read as the reverse complement.
GCACCTCGGTCGTCTCCGTTTCTCGCCGCATCTACCGGTCACCGTTGTCCTGCCGCCTCGCTGCCCCTACAGCTGCTCCGACGTGTCTTGGGACCATGATGCGGCCATCCTCAGCGCTCCGTTGGCCAGTTGTTCGCTCCAAAGCGGCAGCCGTCAGGCGCGGCCATCTTGGAAGCGCCCCGGCGGCGTCCCGCTTTTCGGTTGTTTTCCTGCTGTGTGGCTCGCTGCGCGTATTCAAAGTCAGAGCATCTCGTCGGCTTTACCTTCCGACACCCGGAGCTGACTTCTGTTTAGCTGGGTCGGCGGTTTAGAAGGGTGAAAGGGCCGTTATGGTTGCGTCCATCCGGCGGAGCCGACAGTTCAGCCAGCCATTCCGCAGTGCGCCCTCTAGCGCCCCCCCAGCCCTTAATGTACCTTGGCGTAATTGTTAGCACCCACTCAACCTCCTACCCTTCTCCCATCTTCCTTACAAGTCCTTCTGTCACACCGCAACGACTTCCGCCCCCACAACAAACATCAAATGTTCTTTCCACCCAGGACACTGTCCCAGTGGGTGCACCCGCCCTCACGGGGTGGACACCTTTGCAGGATACCGCAGTGGCTGCTGCATGCAGAACAATCTCCCTGGGCTGGCTCAGGAGGTGACTTTATGTAGCCGAACTTTAGTAGTGGCTGCAGTCTGGGGTCAGCTGTTGTCTTTTTGTGGCGTCGGGGAGCACTTGCAACCACTGCATCATTTATAGTCCTGGTCCCTTGACATACCTCTAGAAAAAAATTGCTGTCCAGATATTTCCATTGTTTACTTGTGTTTCTGTATAATAAGAGAAGTAATTTAGCTGGGGTAGCATTGCTAATCTGGGCCACATTTTTGTGGGCAACATTTTTAAAAAATGGCAGATGTGTTGCAGTGATGATGTAATATTTCAAGGACCATGAGAACTAAATACGAATTTGAATCAATGGAAAAGCTGAAACAAAAACAATATTAAAATGAATTACCAATATGATGGCTAAAACACATCATTATAGAGGTGCCATTTTGGAAAATGGCAGAAGGGTTCCTCTGGGGGGTTAATTTCTGTCTCTATAAGACTACTTGACCCCCAAAACCTATGTTTTTACACCAAAGGGAAGTATATAGGTCTCATAGTTCCTGAAATATTATAAACAATGTCATCCAGGAAAATTTAGCCCAGATCAGCAATGTCTACCCAAGCTAAATAACTTCTCTAATGATCCAAAAACACAAATCAAAAATGAAAATATCTGGAGATTTATTTTTTATTTTTACGGAGATATATCAAGGGGCCGGGACTATTAAGGGTTTCCTGCTGGCGGAGAATCAAAATCCTTCCCATCATTGTTAGTAACGGCATCAGTCAGTTGGCCAATGGCAGGCTGCTGGCGATGCAGATTTTATTCTCTGATACAGTCTTACTTCCAGTTCTTAACCCCTCCCCTGCTGATGACGGAACCGCTCCGTCATCAGCCGCGGTGGCGGTGTGCTGATGACGGAGCGGTTCCGTCATGGCCCGCCCGACGCTCCTGCGCGGCGCAAATTCCGCGCCTGCGCTGAGTGTTCTATTGAGCGGGCGGGCCATGACGAAACCGCTCCGTCATAAGCACAGCGCAACCGATGCTGGTGACGGAGCGGTTCTGTCACCAGCATGCGCCCGCCACATTTCCGCCCCGCCCCCTTAGCACTGCGGCCGAATAGCCGCCGCAGTGAAGGGGTTAAAGAACTGCACAGAAAGACTGCGGTGGACGCTTCACAGCCTGGGTCACTCCTTCCTGCATTGCTCACTTGGGGTCGTCGGCTTCCCCTGGGTTCTCCATATGCAATTGTCAAACCAGAGGTTGTTTAGACTGTTCTTGTATTCAGAACAGCCCCCCTACGAGCCATGAGACCAGGTCTTTGGGGGAGAGAATGTGAAGTAATAGCCAGAGAGCCAACTTTAGAGCCGGGGAACCAGGTTTGAGTCTCGGCATCAGCTAAACATCTTGTGATTCTGGGCAAATCTCCCCATGCCTACCAAAACTGAATTGTGTAATGTAACTGGCGCTCATGTAAAGCACTCCAATCAATCAATACCTTCGGGTCGAGTTAGTGCTATATAATACTGCAAAAAAAGACGCTCTCCAAGAGTGTTTCATGAAAATATCAACTTTATCTCTTCAAAGCTTTGTGGCTCAGCCAGACCTTGAAATAAGCGCGTTAACATGTGCGCTGTGAAGCCAGTCCTTTTAAAACTATATGGAGCAATTCAACCGAGGAAACAGGAAATGGCTTCTTAGCCCCATCTGCTTAATTTTTACAGTTGACAATAAAGAACGTATGCCCAAAACATAATAAAACCCGCTTCCTTGGTGGCATTCCAAAAAATCAGCTTTCGCATAGTGGGATTCTTGCTAAGCATAAATGTTTGGTAGAAGAAAGGGCTGGGTTTCTCTGAATGCTTTGGGAAATGTTAGTATTGGAGGCAGTCAGAAACTAAATCTGCTCGTGCAGTTCGTGTGTGTTTTGCCATTAGGCTCTCTCTTTGCAGGAACAAAGTCTCTCTCAGCACTGGGTCCGACTCACAACGGCATGTTTGAATGACTGTCTAGTCATGTACCGCAAAAAGCAGTTAAGTTTATTATCCACTCTTGTTAAAAAGCAAAAACTAAAAAAACACACAAGAAACCCATGAACATTGAAAAACTCGTTCCACGTGTCTGGTCTCCATGTTGCATGCACAAACACTCCATAAATATCAGTATGCTTAAAGGCAACATTTGCATGTTTAAAAAAATACACAATGACTGATGTGTTTTAGGGACCTGCCTATAAGACCGCTTCAGTCTTCTGTTCATATTTACAAACGTGTACCCACTACACTGAGTCCACTTCTACTTGCCACTGCATAAAATACATTACACAAATACAGTAATTTCACTACTGCTCACTACAGGAATCAAGGTAATTAGCATAATAATAGGGCGGGGTGTGGAGCTATTGAAAAAAGTTCAAATCAATTATTTCATGAATTAAAAAAAGAAAGAATAGCGGGGCTCCGGTATTATCTACAAAAAAAAATTTGCAATATTAATTCAAATTATTAGGAAAAAGAGACTATAATAAAAACAAATAATAAATTAAATAGCGCTGAATACTTTTAAATCAAAAAAAGGGATTTGGGAAAACAGCTCAGCTAGCTGACTATTGCCTATTGAGAGCTGTGTCTAATAAGCAGGTAGCAAGTTAAAATACCAACACGGTCAACTTAGATTTTTAGGTCGAACTTGGGCAGCACATACACTGCTCTACGGCATGCTGTATTGGAGTATAAAATAGAAGCCCCGCCCACTCTTTGCCCATATTTGTCATTGGCTTGTGTCATTGCCCTTCGTAAACACTGGCTTCTGATTCGTTAATGGGCTTGTTAGTCCCTCCTTAGTACCACCTTGTCTTCATTTGTAACCTCCCATGTGGACAGGCCCTTTTACTTCGGTTGTTACATGGTACATCTTTTTTTGTCAGCAAGCGCTATTTTCTTTAACAAGTTTCTCCTACTGTAGGCATGATATTCTTTCCCACAACATTCACGCCATGCGTGCTTTCACTTTCCAAGCAGCCCGGGACAATGGCGGCGGCTTCATTGAAAAGGTCTAGCATTTACAGGTTTGAACTATTGGCATTGTAAATGACAATGCCTTTTATTTATGTGTTAATTAGCAAAACAGATAAATTAGCAAAAAAGAAATTTAATAAAATAAAGGAAATTAAATCAAATACAATTAATGACTATATTTTGCATTAGGTTTGGGAATAAAATGAATCAAATTCGACTTTTCAAATGAATAAAATATGTTTAGGCATAGGGTTAGAAATTGTATTAGGGTAAGGATAATTACATGAATTATGTAAAGATGAGTCCAAGAAATAATATAATTGTGGTCTTTATTGACGAGTAAGTACAAGAACCTCCAGCTCATCCACAGCCTGCTTCACAGCTCAGTTTCATCTCTCAAGAGATAACATTCTAAGCTGCTAGGCAACCATTAACATTCTACATTAGTCATCTCTACACATTACATAAACATTTAATAGTCAAGTTAAAACAGATCTGAATTGCATATGCAAAAAAAATACTATACATTCCGAAAATAATTAACAACAAAATGTTATGGTAAAACATATGAAAAACATATTTTCATGATGTAGTGGTAGTTATATATAGTGGCAGAGATGTAGTAGAAGGACCATGTAGTGGTAGTCGATGTAGTAACAGACTACATCGACATGGGGAGAGGATGCAGCCTTACGGTTAGAGCGGTGGACCTCAAAGCTGGAAACCGGGTTTGAGTCTCTGCAACGAAGCTCAACATCCTGTGATTCTGGGCAAATCACATAATCTCCCTGTGCCTAACAAAAATGACCGTGTCCTTCTGTAATGAAACTGGTGTTCATGTAAAGCACTCTGATACCCGGTGTCTCGGGTCTAGGTCGTGCTATATAAAACTCAAAAGAAAATAAAAAAACACTATTTTCAAAGCGCACAAACCTAGGTCTTGTGGTCTATCACCATATCCACTCAATAACAGTATAGAAATACGCCGCACTCCTCTCATTATGACTCCTATATCTATAAATTAAGGTGCACATTAATCAGTTTATATAGACAAAGAAAGCCTCATCGTTTAATCAGACTTCTAAGTCAACAAATGAAAAAGTAACAGAGGCAGCCTAGAATACTTTCTGCACGATGAAGTACATTCTGTGGGCTATTTATAGCCTTTAAAACCTGCACAGATGACATATCCTCTCATAATGCCACTCATTATCTACATCTCAAGACTCCTCTTCTTCTTCTCCTCTCTCAGGATTCCTCTTCTGTCCCACGAAGTCAGACCCACTCTCTCACATTGGATCGCTCCTCTCACATGAAAGCATCTGGTATATACAGGATTTTGTCTCGTCCCACCGTTTTGAGAACAATATCCAAGGTGGAGCTCTTGTGGGAGAGGGATCTTCACCAAGAGTTCTCTTCCCAGACCTGGGGCTCCATATGGGCTAAGATTCATACCTCCTCTCGCTCAGCAAGCACAACACAAATGTTATATTATCTATACTACTATAATAAAGGAAGAACTTTGCACCTTTGAGGCGGGTAAACTCGGGAACCACAGCACCAATCCACACACCCGATACATCATTGTAATCATCAGGGTGTGCAGATGGACATAGGCTATATAAATAAAAAAAATATACGTTATTTAAAAAATTGACAATAAAAAAAAAAGTAGTCCCTTGCAAGTAGCGCCGGCCGCGACCTGCGTGGTGACATCAGGAGCACGGGGAGGAGCGGCGGACATGGCGCAGGGGAGGAGCAGTGACGAATGGTGGAATGGCGGTGAGGACCGGCGGACAGGCGGGAGGAGCGATAAGCGGCGAGGAGCGGCGGAGCGGTGAAATGAGCAGTGCGGGGGAGGAGTGGCGGCTGAGGTAAGGCTCCGGGCAGGCGGGGTCGGGGCAGGCAGGGGACGGGGCGGGCAGGGGCCCGAGCTGCTTGACAATGTCAGAGAGGGCGGGGGGCCGGGCTGCTGCACAATGTCGGGGCAGGCGGGGGCCCGGGAAGCCTGATTGCACGCGGGGGACGGGGCGGGCAGGGGCCTGAGCTGCTTGACAATGTCAGGGTGGGCGGGGGGCCGGGCTGCTGCACAATGTCGGGGCGTGCGGGAGTCTGGGAAGCCTGCTTGCTCCCGGACAAGGTCGGGACGGGCTGCTAGTTTTTATAATAAGGCTATTCCTAACCCCTAAGGACCCTCATAAGTTCCACCTAACTAATAATGCAAAATGCTGGTCTGTTTTCCTGATAAGTGACTTTTTACACATGTTTCTTCTTTGCCCTTTGGTTAAAAAGCTTTGGCTGCTCACATGAGAGAAGATGGACGAAATTTTTTCCACAACTTTCTCTTTTGATATTTTGCAAAATCTTTTAGGAGGCTCTAGCCCCGTATGATGCTCTCAGGATAGGGTAGGAAAGTTTATTGATTTGATAATTGCTATTGCCCTGCAGATTATCACTACAAATTGGAAATATATCACAAAAATCACTTTTACTGGTTGGCGATTCTTTCATGTCATCATCATAGATTGGACCATGCACACTCTACTTCTTTCCTTTAATGATTAAAAAAGATTTATTATGGTCACCACTTACGTCATTCTTATCCAGGAAAGCTGTTCTATCCACATCAAATGTTACCAGTTATGAACCTCCATAAATGTTGAAAGATTTTAATAGGTTAATACCATTATTACTGCAATGCTGTTATTGCTTATCATACGCTTTTCCTCTTTTTTTCTTCCCTTTTCTTCTCTTCCTTATCCTGTTCTCTTTTTATCTTTCGTTTAAAATCTTAAAATGCATATGGTTTTGTAAATGTTTATATTTTTCAATTCAGTTTCTTGTTTATGGAATTGATTTCATTCTTTCATTCACCTTGTTACAATTGAATTGTTTGAGTATTATGTGTATATTTTTTATTTTTGTTATTCATATATCTTAATAAAGCATTTTAAACAAAACTAAACAGCACAGAGATGGCACATAGAAAGTAGGAAACATTACTTTAAAGAACTCTGATCCAGGCTTATTTCAGTGTCATAATGCATTGATATGCACGGTAACACCTGATAGGTTAGGATATATCTGGTGCACGGTAGGGACATCCAACTGCTAGCTTGTGACACAAACATTATTCCCACACCCCCAAGAAGTTCAGCCTGGTACACTCCAGCATTGATTATAAGAATACAATTTCTAAGGTCGAATTTATTCAAAACAACAAGTTTAACTGATCATTAAATACGAAAACATTATGTATAGTAGACATTAGCAAACTGGAAATCAAACAATCGAGCCACCATTATTACAATTAAATACATGAGTCATGGTTGACCACTCAGCAGGCCCTTCGAGCTTCAACTAATTTGACTTGAGGCTCCCTCACATTTTAGGGATCCAGCAGACGTTATTCAACAGGGCAAACTCACCCGCTCCCCAATACCAGGGGACCTGGGCCAAGTAGTGTGCTTAGCCCCAAAGACAACCATGCCAGAGCCAACAATAAAGAAGGATGCCCCATCCTCATGCCGTATCTCCCCTACCTTCCCAGGACAGTGATATAAAATACCCGTAAAAGGGCTACGGACAGTCACTATGGCACCCACCTCCTGCCCCCATGACCACTGCTGTACCATTGTCCTTACGTGGGGTAAAAAAAATGAAGGCAAATTCCGAACTTGACTGACCTTTTAAAAGTGTAACACTGAGATGTCAACCTGCCTAGAGGCCAGCCATGAGTCTACCCCGCAAAATACAATACAATAAAAACCTAGTAAACAGTACAGCTTAAGTAAAGCCTTTAACATTAGGGATGGGAGCGTGGGTGACACATCGGCTCTGTGGGACCCAATGCAGGTGCAATGTTCAGGGGCCAAAGGAAGGTTGCCAGGAAAGTTAAGAGGCCATTAACCCAAAACTCCCAGCATAAATGCTGGCTGGTCTGGTACTGTGCAGCTATCGCCACCAACCCTGCAGTGTCCCACAACCAAACACGGAAGGACCTGGTTTTCAGGGGCCTACAACAACTTCCTAGCTCCCACCAAAAATTCAAAATCAGGCTGCCAATCGCTAAATGTTGCTGTTGAGCTCCCCCACATCCATGCCTGGCTCCACTTAAACACAGGTTGGTTCCAGGTTGGGAGCCCCCTTCGTCCTGACTTTTTACATTTCTTCCAGCGAGATCTGGACCAGGTCGGAGAGATTCCCCTGATGCTGCACCCACTGGAACATCAGGTCCCACTGTAGAGCCCGCATATGCAATGAGCATTTGTTACAAGCAGGATACAGGAGGCCTTGAGGCCCAGCAGCCTCTCACTGATATCCAGGATAGAGGCTGAAACATTGGTATCATGGCCATAATCTAGATTCACCGATCGGGAGGATAGGCCTGAAACTGCACCATGTCCATATCAGCTCCGATGAAAGGGAACATCTGAGAGGGATTTAAGTGTGACTTAGGTACATTCATTGTACACCCCAACAAATGCAGAAGGCCCGCTGTGGTTTGGAGGTGGAAGACGACAGCCTGGGGAGAGCCTGCCTTCAACAGTCAGTCGTCGAGATAGGGGAAGGCTGGCCCCCCTGATCTCCATAGTTGAGCTGCAACCACCACCATCACCTTAGTGAACACCTGCAGGGCGCTAGTGAAGCCAAAGTGGAGCACAGCAAACTGAAAGTGCTCGTGGCCCACCATGAACTGCAAGTAACACCTGTGGGCAGGCATGATGGGACTGTGGAAATACATGTCCTGCAATACTAACGCTACTATCCATTTTCCTGGGTCCAGGGCAGACAGAACCTGAGCCAGAGTGAGCATTTTGAACTTCTCCTTTTAGAGAAAGAAAATGAGCAAGCGTCGGTCTAAGATACAACAAAGGACTCCATGTTTTTGGGGCATTAGAAAGTAGAGGGAATAACGACAGCATCCCACTTCTGGAGTCGGCACTCTCTCTATGGCGCCATTGGCCAAAAGACTAGAGCTGTCACTTCTTGGCAGAGAAGTGGACTGCTAGTGGTGGAGGTGATGGCGAATATTGCTGCCTAATGGGTGCCCATGATGGTAAGCGGGCAGACTAGGAGGATTTGAAGGCTGCCCCTGAATGGGGGTTGTTGGACTGACCCAACTGCTGGCCACCTGATCCACAGGGCTGGTAGGAGCCGCATCCACGGCCACATAGCAGCTGGCAACTTGCGCTCCACCGTGGTTGGACGGGTAAGGATATGGCTGTATGCCCCTTCAGTGGCCACAAAAGGAGCAAAAAGCAGATTGAGGGTGACGAGGGGCCATGGAAAGGCCCAAAGACATGGCTGTAGCCCTGCTGTCCTTAACGGGCTCCAGTGCCAAATCTGCCTTGTCTCCGAGGAGACAAGAGCCATCACAGGGCATGCCCATGAGACTGGACATCCCCAGAAAAACCAGTAGTCCTCAATCAGGCATGGCGTCCCAGAGCCACCGTTGACGAAACTGCTCTTCCTAGCAAATCGTAGGTGTCTAGTCCACTGCAAATGGTGGACTTAGCTGTGTCTCTCCTGTTGGCTACAGCCTGGGAGAGCACGGCTCAAATTTCCTCTGGAACAGTTGGCAGCAGTTGGGCAACTGTACCACAAAGAGCGTGGGAGCAGCAGCCCAAAAGACATGCAGTGTTCACCAATTGCAATGCCAAACTGTCAGAAGAAAACATTTTTTGCTGAAATTATCCAGCTGTTTGGAATCAGGCTCAGCAGGCTGCAGGGAATGCACAAGGATTTATCTGTGAAGTGGAGGCTTGAACCACCAAGTTCTTCAGGGTGCGGTGTTGGGTGAGGAAATTTGGGTCCCCTGGAGTTGGGCAGTGGGTATTAGTCCTGTTTACAGGAGCCACTGTGCTGGGTTTGAACCTGGTCCCAAGGAGGACGTCTGTAATCACTTCATTAAAGGGGAGAAGTGGTTCTGATGGGAACACTCCCCGCTGAAGCACTTCCGTCAAGCCATTAGTCTTGACTGACACTGAAGGCAAACTAAGGTCGAGGACCTCAGCAGCCCTTCCCACCACCATTGCATATGAAGTTACCTTCTCTGTAGTCACGGTAGGGGGAGAAAGCATACCAGTATCTAGAGAGGTGTCCAGTAGACTGGCTTCATCCAGTTCCTCACACCAGTCCAGAGGGTCTTCCTAAGGCTGGCATTATTCAGGGTCCACTGACCCCTTACATTCCTCCCGAGTACAATCCCAATACACTAGGACTCAGGCTCTGGCCTGGGTGGTATTGCACCAGTTAAGTTGGACGATGCCCCTTCGGCTCCGTGTCGGGGTGAGGATGGGGATTAGGGCACGGGACGGCACCGGTGACACCAGGAGCGTATGCCTCGGGCCCAGTGCCGGTCCAGATCCATCAGTTGATCCTTGGGGCTCGACTACCTCCAGAGCTCCAGGGCATGGATCCAGAAGGGGCCACTTCCGAACTCACAGGGCTTAAAGGTGCCCGGCGGGAATGAGTTGGCCAAATATGAAGTGCATGGCCTCATAAAATTCTTGAAGCTGGATGGAGGTCGTTCCGGCTCCCGGAAACTCAGGGAGACGCGGAGCCGACCCAGAACTAGTTCCACCGCAGAGCCAAGCCTCGAGTGGCTACGCTCACTCGTCTCATCAGCCGACTTATGAGAAGAAGTCTAAGCATAAGTCGAAGCACACTTTGACGACTTCTTATATTTGAACTTACCTGAGTGACTCGATGATTTGGAGTGTGACGATGACCTCAGGGTCTGCGACTGCCACCAGGACCTTCCACTCAACCGGGACTTTGATTGTCATGACGTCGCAAGTCAAGCCGCCGGAAGTTTGAGAGTTTGCTCCCTTAAGGACTCCAGTTGCACGGCGTGGCAGTGGGGACAGGTTGTCGGGCCGTAGTCCCACTCGAGGCACCAAAGGCAAACAAGGTGTGGGTCTGTCGCCGACATCTGCAGGTGACAGGTGCCGCATGGCTTGAAGCCCGCCTTCATAGATTATATATTTCTGCCACAGCAGGAGGATTTTCTAAAAAAAAGAGGCAACAAAACGTCAAGAAAATAGTCAAAAGATGAGTAAGGCTCAGCTCTTCCAGAATCTGACCGGAAAGAAAAGAACTGCTGTCAGCACGCCTGGTTGCACCTATATAGGCACTGCAAACATCATTTCTGGCGTGGACGGCGCCAATTAAGCCACGCAGAGCCGAACTATGCCACCTACCGGTACACAGGGTTACTGCTAACAAAACATTTCCGGATCCAGTCTGACACCTGGGGATAATTCAAGGTAAGGAATCTACCGCTAGAAGTCTCTATCAGGTTTGCTGATACAAAATACCTGCCTAATGAAAGTTTGATGGACCACCAGAAAATGTAGCATTCCCTTCTCTTTTCATCACTCAGTAGCAAGGCAATCTAAGAATGAACGAAAGGCCCTGCAACAAATTTTAAAGCAATGTTAACTATTTTTTTCACTTGTAACTCTTCATGAAGCAAAACGTGAAAGATCTTATATAAAGTCCTATTTAAATATCATGTCCCAGCCTTTGAGGACACCTACATGATCAAATGGCTGGTATATATTATAGGGAAGGTGGGCAACTCTAAGCACACCCAAAGCAAAACGAAGGCACACAGCTCAGCTCTTCAAACAAGCCATTTACTTTTTATTGCACGTGCAAGGCGCATGCTGAGAACCTAATCGCCCGCCTATTCGTTAAAATGTCGGCCAAGTTCAAAGTTCACGGCGAAGCGGTTTTCCAGCTCCTGAACCAGTGACCCGTGCACAGCACATCGTGAAAGATTTAACCAGCGGCGCAGGCTAAATTTATAACTGGCCCTGCGTAAACTCCTGCTGCAGCCTGTCGCCTTTCCAAGTGAGAACTCTGGCTTGGGCTAGGCATGTACAGAGTAAAATGATACAAGTCACACGGTAATTAACTTTCCTCTGTTCTGTGGCAGTTACTGCTGAAAGAAAATATTCTGGAGCAATCTGTCTTCTCATAAACGGGGCGGGGCGGCCTCCCTCCTACAGCATTCTTTTCGTGACGTTTGGCTTCCTTTCCACATAGCACTTAACCAAACATATGCAGCCTCCATAAACATGAGTTTAGAGGTGAGCGACCCACTGAAAGCTCGAGCCAGGCTAAAGCCAGATGCCTGGGCTCTATCTCAACTCGAGGTCCTCTTGGACATCCAAGGCCGAAACGAGCCGAGCTGTCGTGTGTCTTCTTTGTGCTAAGCGCCAATCACTCCAACCCAATGCGCCATTAAAAACGAAGCATCAACCTTTGGCCTAAAACGGAGAGCCTTGTACCACCCTCTACCCTCACTCACAATATGAAACCAGAAAACCGGGGATCCATTCCACCTCTCCCGCTTGACCAAACTGTGTGATTCTATGCAAATATTTAATTTCACCTTGTCTCCCTTTTCACATATTGAGAGCACGTTGAAATTCATGAGTTCAGTATATGTGTTGTAGAAAAAACTCCTCCGTTTTTAATTTAATAGTCTATAATGTTCCACTTTGCATAAGAAACTAGGCCCACATGGGGTGCAGGTGACAACTGACTTGCCTTTTCGCCCATCAATAGCACTGTCATCAGAGAAAGGGGAAGGGCATAATTCATGTTTCCAAGTTCACTTTTAGTAAATGCCTCTCAATGCAGCAATATAATCTTGAGTACTCAGCAGAAACGTGTCCACATGTTAAAGAAATGCACTTTTTTGAAGAGACTTTATCATTCTTTTTTTATGATGTCTCATGCCACATATTTCATGGCTCGACGTCTGCACAGGCTCTTAGAGCGAAGCCAGACCCTTGGCTTGACTCAGGCTCAACTCTCACAGTTACATTAATTGGCTCGCACACTTCTACTTGAGTGCAGATAGTAATTCAGATTTGCATTGCAACACCAACATTATTTGACCGCCAAGACTACATGAGGGAATAGATCTACTCATAAAAGCTAGTAAATGCTTGTAAAGATGGAGAACCCAAGGAAAGAACATAGTTGATGCGGATAGGACGCTTCATACTTAAATGTAGAAAACGGCAGGCTGAAAGTAATAGCATGACAGACCTCACCAGAATTACGAAATCTAAAGAATCAGGGATAAGCGCAGCCTAAATGTCTTGGTGAAACTGTGGTTGATAAATCAGCATTACCAGGGGGCTAGGATGTGAGATTTCCAATTCCCTCTTTAGACCTCATTTCTCAGGGGCACAGATTGTCATGGCGTAGAATTGAGTTAAGTGGTGTAGTGTGCAGTGGTATAGAGTGTAGTGGTGTAGAGTAGATTAGAGTGTTGTACAGTGAATTGGAATAGAGTGAAGGAGCGTAGAGTTGAGTGGTACAGAGTAAAGTGAATTGGCATAGAGGACAGTGGCACAGAGAGCAGTGTTGCAGAGTGGCGTAGAGTGGAGTTGTGCAGAGTTGAGTGGCCTAGGCAGGAGTGGTGTAGAGCACTGGGAACCGCTCCAACACCCACCGACCACTCACGCAACCTATGGGTCATCCTCGACTCCACCCTCTCCATGACTAAACAGGTCAACGCCGTCTCCTCCTCCTGCTTCAACACCCTCCACATGCTCCGAAAGATCTACAAGTGGATCTCCACTGAAACGAGAAGAATAGTCACCCAGGCCCTTGTCAGTAGTAGGTTGGACTATGGAAACGCCCTCTACGCAGGAGCCTCGACCAAACTCATGATACGGCTCCAACGCATCCAGAACGCCTCTGCACGCCTGATCCTCGACATCCCTCGCCACAGCCACATCACACCCCACCTGAGAGACCTGCACTGGCTCCGGGTCAACAAGAGGGTAACCTTCAAGCTCCTCACCCACGCACACAAGGCACTCCACAACACCGGACCAACGTACCTCAACAGACGACTCAGCTTCTACACCTCCACCCGCCAGCTCCGCTCCACCGACCTCGCCCTCGCTACAGTCCCCTGCTTCCGAAGAGCAACCTAAGGCGGCAGATCGTTCTCTCACCTCGCCGCAAAGACCTGGAACACCCTCCCCATCCACCTATGGCAGACCCAAGACCTGCTGACCTTCAGAAAACTCCTCAAGACCTGGCTGTTCGAGCAGTAGCAGCATTCCCCACCCCAGCGCCTTGAGATCCTCACGGGTGAGTAGTGTGCTTTACAAATGATATGATTAATTGATTGATTGATTGATTGATTGATTGCAGTTGCGAAGAGTGCATTGTCAGAGTAGAGTGGTGGAGAGTTGAGTAGAGTGGCTTAGAGTGAGTGGCATAGAATAGAGTGGTGCAGAGTGGAGGTGAGTGCAGTGGTGAGAAGTGGTGTGAATTGGAGCGGTGCAAAGTTGAATGCAGTGGTGTGGAGGGGTGCAGAGTGGAGTATGCATGGTGTGGAAGCACACTGCCCTAACAGACCACACATTTTCAAAAAGAAATGACAATTACATTTGCTCAGTCACACAGTTTTACTAATAAAACTATATGGCACACAAACAATAATGTGGCATCACCTGGTGTATTGATTTGTTTTGATCATATTAAGGTATTTGTTCCAACACATGTCAGAATTAACAAAACATGTTGGTTCATTAGTGCATTCCAAACTCGGATATATTTTGTAATAATTTAACAGTTAAATTAAATGCTGTTGTGTGATGGAAAAAACCCTCCACTACCTAGCCAGCAAGATTGTCACATAAATTGTCTCACTTTGGCGTTAGAGAATGAAAGGAAAACACCAAGCTCCCTCTGAAGACAGGGCCTGACATTTGACCTCTGTCTTTGACTGCAAAGCAAATGTGAGGAGAGAAGAACAAGCTTTACAGGCCTACTTACAGAAATGAGCACTCATGAACGAATACAAGGAGAGATAAAGTGAAAAGGCTTTGCTCCTTGGGAGGGAGGAACTCACACTGGACAGCCTAAAACAAATAAAGCCAGAAAATAGAAAGCCAGAAGATGTGCGTTACAAACCACAGAGCCAATGCTATGCAACGGGTTGAATGCATTGCCAAGGAAGCTTTATGAATGTCCCCAAGAGATCTCTTAGGCAAATCAGACAGCTGCATTGTCTGGTAGACTTCAACCTAATGAGCTGCTTTTCTACTTCCATAGAACTTTCAGTTTTAATTAAGAAATAAAGTGAGAATATCTCTAGAGGACAAGCTGTGGGTCTTTCAGTGGCCCATCTCCTGCTTTAGTTCATACGGCCAAGCCAAACACATGGCATGCCTCTTGCTCGGCTCTGCTGATGAATCTGGTGACGTACGCACCTGAAGTCCAATGACAACCGCATGCCACCTAATGAGCCTCCATTTTGTGAAAGACACTGCTTGATGCCAATACTGAAAACGCGCAGAGCCGGTTATAACTGATGTCAGTGTTCAGGGCCATCCTCACACCAAACACGTATGAAATCTAGCTGAACTTTGATCACAATATTCATAAATTAATTGATATACAACTTGTTTTGAATTATCTGTACTGTAGCTGTAAGAAGCCAATGGCTGTGAAAAAACACACAAAGAGGGAACTGGTCTGCTCACGCAGGTAACTTTGATGTAAATTAATAATCGTGCCTTAAGCAATGCATGATGAACAACTCCCTTCCACACAACCGTGTTTTTAAGTTTCACCTCTTCAAAGTTTTTTCTCGGAGGTGCAAGGCTTGCTGCACTGTTAACATTATCTGCCTGCTAGCATAAGAGCGGCGTGACAAACATGGGAATAACAAGTCTGAACGGAAATTCTTTTTAGCAACACATTTTACCATGAAACCGCAATCCAGTAAAGAGCGTGTGCTAACTAGGCTTTATTTTTAAATGTTCTCTTTTTGGACGCCTGCCAAACTCTTGAGTCCGCAGAAGAGCAACACTAATAAAGTCAAGCAAAGAAACGTCTCCCCCTCATAAATCAACTGAGGACCCGGGGAGGTTCCGAATGGACGGCGCGCATGCGTAGAGCGTGTAATCCTTGCTAGATTAAACCGTGCGGTGAATGACGTCACGATACGTGTCAAAACCCAAACAGACCCCTTCAGACATAGGAACATTGATTCTAGAATGCCTATAGGTGGTGTTTGTTGGCTATGTAGGATTGGGTAAAGAAAGCGTTATTTATTTTTTACTGGATGGTCTCTTCAAAGCAGGTTCTAGATCATTTTGCTGACAAAAACAATGCAAATGTAAGTGTATGAAGGTGCATTTTTGACAACACTGCGTGAACAAAAAGAGGCAATACTTTTCAGGCGTGGAGTGTTAAATAGAACGTAATAACAGTACAGTCATGCACGAGGATTCTTACCATTTATCTAGTGTCATAGGTAAAAGCTCCCATCGCTTAGGCTCAACGAAGTTGCCAAGTCTCAAACTAAGAGGGTGTACCTAGAAGTGAAAGAAACCCCACCAATGGAAGCATGTTAAGTGACAAGAAGCGACAGAGACCTATCCCTGGAGGGGCTGCAAGTCACCAGCATTTAATGTATGGCGTCTACTCCAGAACCTATGGAAGCACTAGTATTCCACCTGGAACTGACATACTGTGACAACCCTGACCTGATAGTTAGTTCCCTGCAACTGCAAAATGTGAGACACTTGCAAATTTGAACCTGTAAATCACAGATTATTCCACAGACTGTGCATTGCTGAGTGGAAGATATTTTACTAGGAATGAGCGTAGGTTACACAAATTTCTGTCTAGCATGTGCATTAACCCACTGGTGTATCTCACTATGATTGGAACCTTTGACCAGTACCAAACACACAAATCACTACATTAGGTGCATTTACCCACTGAGCTGTGTCACTGGGATCAGAATCTCTTGACTGCAAGACATACACATAGATCTCAGCTAGGGGTGCTTTTGGCCACTTACATTTTTTGACTAGGACATGAATCTGTGACTTGCAGGTTAGCCCTAGACCCCTGAAGTCAGTGTATTAACCCTTTAAACTATTTCAAAAAGATTGCAGCAAATGACCAGCAGATTACAAATAGACAGCAACACGAGAGCGCTAAATACGTAGCTGTTCCAACTTCCCATCCATATAAACACGTGATGCAGTAGGCAGAATATATAATAATGAATAAAAAAATGGAAAGTAGGTGCATGAGATTACATCTATTCTCACACTGCCACACCTCCTGCTTGTGTGCCGTGATGTTTGCCACAGTATTTGTATTTGAACCTCATGCATCTCACCTAACATTTCCCACATAGGACAACCTACACCCAACATCCTTTCAACCAAACACTCTGAAAATCACCTTGGGATACCAAGCAAATCTGAGACCTTCGGGACCACATCAAGGGTATGGTCCACTGTATTTATATTCTACAATATAAAACAGTGCCTGTGTAGTTTCCTTTAATTTTTAGCTACTTTCCTTTTGCTTTTTCATCTCCTCCACTCAAAAACAGGTACAGTTCAGGGAGCAATCTTGCAGGTTTTCCTCACACACCGAACAGGACAGGCTGCAGTGCAAGATTGATTCAAACAACTAACCTGAGCAGCACTAGTGCAAGATTTTGTCACAACAGTCACATGTGTCTCAACTCACCACTACAGGGACAGGTTAAAGGTGCAAAAGTCAAGTCAAATTTAGCTCCAATGTCAATCCCACCATCATGGACGTCGATCCACCAAAATCCCAGGGGTAGCAGAAGTTACATCATATACCCTTTGATTTTAATGATGTCGCAGGAGGTGACATCATGTGACCTTTGACCCTGAATCATCCCATGAAGTGAAGTCACACGATCCTAATCCTGATGACATCACAATAATTAACATTGGTGAAGTTACATAATAATTACACAATTAATATTCTATATTCTTCTAGGAGAGAACAGCCATAGGCTCAGAAAAAAACTCACTAAACATTCAAGTCCTGTCATGGCGAGCCTAGCTAATGAAACCCGGCAGTCTCCATGAGTTCACCCAATAATGTTTGTAAAATGTCCGATGGGTGCCTCTTTATGTAAAAAATGACCTCCATTGTTAGGACCAGCATTTTGCTATGGTGTATCCTTTTGCCCAAACATTACATACCAGGGCAAGAATGTTCCTAATAATGCTTCTCTTGCACTACAGATGTCCCTCATGTTAAGGGTTATGTTTGACATGTTGTGGACCATATTTTGCCATGGATAGTCCCATGACATTGCCACAGTTATCTTCCCATATGTCAAGAATTTCCTCCAGTGTGCCATCACCAGCAATTTGCCACAGGTGCTACCTAGGCCAAGGATTTCCTCCAGAAGGCCAGCACTGGTATTTCTTTGATCGGCGGAGCAGAGTCCTTGCGGCCACGGAACAGCACCATCTTGCTGTACGCTCGGCTTTGATCATTTCATAGTTTACTACAGGCCCCTATTATCCAGTCAGAAGAGGCGTCTTGAACACTCTGTTATAACCGCTGTTTTCGAACTAGAAGACGTTTTGCTACGTTTAATAAGTAACAAGCTATCAAGCAATTGGGATTACACCAGTCATCTGTAAGGTCACCAGTCTTTCCCCCCCCCCCCTGGTTTCGAATTTACACCTCAATTCAGGAATCTAAGTGATGTGAATTTTGACGCAAATATAAAAAGTGTTTATCTACACTTTTAACTGCTTGAAATAAGCTGTTCTGACCATTTCAACAAACCATTCCCTATATATATATATACAAGATTACCACAAGGACCACAACATAATTTATCAGGAATTAGCCTTTATCAAGTGGCTCCCCTTGTGAATATGAAACTATGAGATGATGCTACTCAATTTCTGATGTACTAAGCAAGAACACAATACTTTTACTAATTTTCACCAGTGACTCCTGAGGAAGGCGTTTTCTCAGCCGAAACTCGCGTCGAGTTTTTTGTCAATTTTTATATTTTGTGTTTGAATTAACTATGGTATATATACACTGTGTATTTAATGTGAATGCAATTTGTTGTGTTTCCTTTATTGTATCATATAGTTTCAACGTGTTGTAGTTACTATATGATTTTTATCTATGCTAATTAAACATATTTTTAATATATATTTATATTTCATTGTTCCTCTCTCTGTATAGTTTAGACCAATTGTTCACTAACTCTTATAGACGACCTAGGTTGTTTTTCTCATATTGGTTTTTACCCTGCCCTAGGAGTCTGCGTACCTTACTACCCAGGGGGTCCTTGTTTAATTCTCACTGGGTATCCTTTTGCCCAAACATTACATACCAGTGCAAGAATGTTCCTAATAATGCTTCTCTTGCACTACAGATGTCCCTCATGTTAAGGGTTATGTTTGACATGTTGTGGACCATATTTTGCCATGGATAGTCCCATGACATTGCCACAGTTATCTTCCCATATGTCAAGAATTTCCTCCAGTGTGCCATCACCAGCAATTTGCCACAGGTGCTACCTAGGCCAAGGATTTCCTCCAGAAGGCCAGCACTGGTATTTTGCTGAGGGTATCACACATGCAAGTATTGTCTCTGGTATGCCAGAGCCAACATTTTGCCAAAGGTGCTGCTTCTATACACCAAAAAGCATGCCAAGTTCATCTGGGGATTTGCAAGCATAACAACACGGGTTCACTTACATTCACTTACTCACACTCATTCTCTCATTAGCACCCAGTTGCCCTCATCCATTTTCACCCTGTGTCTTGCACTCAATGTCTTGCACTCACTCTCCCCCAAACCACTCATGCGCACTCTCTCTGACTTATACTGACTCACTCATTTTGACATTCACTCACATCTCAGATGCAAACATACATGCTCACACATATACATATCCTCTCACACAAACTCACTCTCACCCACATGCATGCACACAACATACATCTAATGTCATAATTTTGTTTTACCTCAGATGCCAATGAATGTTGCTGCTCAACTTTGTATTACACCAATAGTGAATAATAAACTATTATTCACTTTTAATGTAATAAAAATGAGCAGAAACAAGGTTAGGGCCTGACTCTGATAACACAAGACACCCTTGTGTTCTTGGCACTGAATTTGCCACCTCTGAGGTCGGGGATCGCAAAGGCAATGCCAGGGGTAGCAAGGTGCCAACTAGGGGTTACAACTGCGACCCCTGGCTACCCCTAAATGACGTCCATGCCCACTATCACAGGTTAAGATGCATTATGAGCCCATGCCACCCAATTCCCCTTGCTGCTGGCCTACTGGAGGAACTCCTTGGCATAGGTAGCATCTGTGGCAAATTGCTGGTGATGGCACATTGGAGGAAATTCTTGACATATGGGAAGATAACTGTAGCAATGTCATTGAACTATCCATGACAAAATGTGTTCTAATTATGGGTTTCTTACCCAAATAACTGAATTATATGAACTTCGGCAAATCACTGTCGCCCCCACACTCACTAAATAAATAATGGCTGACCTAGATGATTGCTGTCCTATGTTAGAAGTTGCAGATAGCAAAAAATAAAAAAACAACTTTTTATTATTATCTCACAAGAACTCATGTAACTGTGGTGATTCACAGACATTATCACCACTAGAGAGAAAGGGGAGTCCCTAGGACCAACACTAAATTCTTCCTAACTCTATGACACCAAGTGAGTTGTGCTTGGGTGGTATATGCTGCACCTCAACTTTATAAAACCTCCATAATGACACGTACTAACACAGGGCACTCACAGCAAGTGCCCAGAAGCAGCCACCCAGCTGCCTGTAATATTTTACTAACCCAATACCAAACACGTGCTGAAAAACCCCACCAAAGAAGTATGCTTTAATTTACAGCCACTTAGCAGTCTTGCTAACTCTCCCATTTAAGATATTTACCTATCTTGCTAAAAGCAGACGCCCTAGAGACAAAGCGAGAGAGGAGATTCATGGAATTCCTTGCTCCTCCTTAGCTGTCCATTGGCTATGCACAGAGCACACGTGGACCCCCGCTTCAGATTTTGGCAAGTGTAAGCGAGAATCACTATTTTGGATCAGGTATTCTTTCAGGAAATGTGCAAGAACTAATTTATTAAATAATGCTTGAAAACACAGTTCTCTGTAGTTCCTGCCCATGTTAGTTTCTGAGGGGCTGGTGGTTTAGGTAGGAAGAGTGGACTGTGCACACTAAATGCGCATGACTGCTAGACTAGCTGTCTCGAGCCGGCCAAACAGACATGCGTACTGTGCATGTTCCCCGTCCTAGTCTGAGCGCCGATCCAGGGTGCTCAGACCAATCACAACACTGCATTGCAGCATGGTGATTGGCTCAGGGGAGCCTGTGTGCTTCCGGACTCTTTAGCAACGATAGAGAAGAGACGGAGGCAGCTGCCGCGCAAGATGGTGTTTTGTTTTAAAAAAATTATATTTTGTCCCCCCGTTCCCCCCTAACTCCCACCCCTGCTAGCCGCCACTGTCTTAACTTTAAAGTAAAGCACCGTCACCTCGCACACATTAAACAACTGGGTGGGTAAACGCTAACAGATTCCCCAGGAGACATTAATTGTAAGCTCTGTTACTGTCAAACCCTCAATTTACTAGTTTTGACATTGGGGACAGGAAGTGGGATATCGTGTTGAAGTTGGAAGGGTTTTGTAAAGCGCTCTACTACCAGGCGGTTTCTTGGTGCTGCAGAAAGACTATCCTGAGGGGAGCGGGAAAGAAAGTTAAGAAATATAAGCCAGGGAGAAGAGGTGGGTTTTAAGGGCTGTTCGGAACTCAATGTATCGCAGAATGGATCTGATGGCAAGAGGGAGAGAGTTCCAAAAGAGGGGGGCAAGAGTCGAGAATCTGGATCCACCCAGTTTTTTCCTGCGATATCGAGGAACGTTGAGAAGGTGCTGGGTAGAACGAAGGCTTCTACCAGGCGCATAGGCACTGATCTTAGATGTGATATAGGCAGAGGCCGTGCCAGCAAACGACATAAAGATCAGGCAGCCCATCTTAAATAGAGACTGTTCAAAGATAGGGAGCCAATGGAGAGACTTTAACAGAGGGGTAATGTGATGTGACTTCGGAAGCCTATAGATGAGGCGAGCCGCTTGGTTTTGAATGAGCTGTAAGCGGCGGCGCTCGTACGCGGGAATGCCAACGTACAGGGCGTGGCCATAATCTAGGTGGGATAGAATCATCGCCAGAATAATAAGTTTAAGGGCTTCAACTGAGAAATAGCGGGAGATTTTGCGGATAGTTCTGAGGGATAAGAAACAGGATGAGACAACCGAGCTAATCTGGGCGCGCATGGAGAGGTCTTGGCTGATTTTGATACCCAGAGTTTTCACGGAGACAGAGGGGGTGGGTGGTAAACCCAAAGCAGGGGGCCAAAAAGCGTAAGTCCAAGGATTGGAGGGACCGACGATAAGAACCAACTCCGTCTTATCGGGGTTCAACTTTAGTTGATTAAGATTCATCCAGTGGTAAATGAATGTCCAGGTAGAGTGAAACTTAGAGATAGAATCAGAGGAAGAGGAGAGGTCGAAAATCAACTGGAGGTCATCGGCATAATTGAACACTGTGACCTCCATTTCCTGTAAAGAAACAATGAGAGGAAGAATGTAGAGGTTGAAAAGAAGAGGGGAAAGGGATGAGCCTTGGGGCACCCCACAAGAGACTGAACAGGTGGGGGCAGAAAAGCCCTCCAGCCGAACATCCTGGGTGCGACCTTCCAAATAGGAGGTGAGCCAGGCTAGGGCCGATCCCTGCACGCCGACGCCCCCGACACGGTCGAGAAGGATGGAATGGTTGACCGGGTTGAAGGCGGCGGACAAGTCAAGGAGGACCAAGGCCTGTGGGGAATTAGTGTCAGCACTTCTCCTGAGCTCATCCACCACGGAGAGAACAACAGACTCTGTGGAGTGAGCGGGACGAAATCCTGCCTGATGGGCGGCCAAGAGATGGTTAGCCTCAATAAAGGTCGAGAGACAGGAGGTGATATGGCTCTCCAGAATTTTGCTCAGCAGCGGGAGCAAAGAGATGGGCCTGAAGTTAGAGAGGAGAGTGGCATCAGCGCCCAATTTCTTAAGAATAGGGATAACCGTGGCCGATTTAAACGAGTCTGGTACCACTCCCTGAGCGATAGAAGTGTTAAGAAGAGTCATGGGGGGTTCCGGACAGCTGCAGAAAATATCTCTCAGAATATGGGCAGGACAATGATCAGCCGGGGAGCCCGTCTTGACTTCCCCTAGTAAGGTAAGAAAGGCCTCCTTAGAGATTGGAGGGAGTTGGCCATGGATGAAAGGGGTTGGCGGCAATGGAGAACAGGAAAAAGAAAGGGGAGGAGGGGGTATGTTACGCTTGATGGTAGTTATGCAAGTGTGTTCCTTTTAAGCACCCTCTTCCAAGCTACAATGGAATCAGCTTCTCTATTGTGACATAACCATGAGCGTATCAACCAGAAATCAGGATGCCTAGAAAAAACGTATTGTGGAATAAGAATTGGACAGCAACCCAAAATGAGTTAGGCAGTTGGGAAGAAAATTATGAACAAGAACTTTAAAGTAAATGAATACTATACTTGTTTCTGCCTTTATCTTTTCCTTGTCCTTATGCTTACTAGGGGTGGGTGTAAGTTGCATAATTCTGAGTAGAGTAATGAACCGGAATTGCGTATGAATTCAGCAAGAAGCAGCAGCATTATGCGAGAAGAGTAATTCTGCGTTTAGCGCTATTTCTTAGCACAAAAATGCCCACTTGCATGCAAAATGGACGCGTTGATGCATTTTTACGCTAAGAAACATCGCTAAATATAGCAGAAACCTATTAGCTTGCGACCGCTCGGTCTAAATGTGCCCTCGTGGTAGGATTTTTCAACCAAAATTATCTTAGCATGAGTAATTCCGTAAATATTGGTAATTCCCCATCAATGAGTAACACAGAATTACTGAAATTACTCCGATTACTCTGGCGTAATTGAAATTCCTCCCAGGCCTAATGCTTACCTGGTTGGGACCATTTTCTCATTTCCCTTTTGAAAGCATTAAAAAAAATCTCTCTGGATCCAACCGTGTCCATAACCATATGATTTGCGTACCAAAAGCAACAAACAAGCATGAGGTGACTAAGGAATGGACAGAAGCATAATGGGCAAGTGTAACTTTTTTTTAGGTCTCGCCTAGTGTTGCAGCGCATGCGCTGCTCGCTTTGCGAGACATGCTGTATGTATTAGGGTATTTTTTCTAGAAGTGGTGTAGAAGCCCCGTCCATATTTGTCATTGGCTGGCGTCATCGTCCATGGTAAACGCGGGCTTCCGATTGATAATGAGGATTCTTAGTCCCTCCTTGTTACCGCCCTGTCTCCTTTTGGGACCGCCCATCAGGACTGGATCCTTTACTTGTGGCGTTATACTGTCTCCTTCAATTTGTCGATAAGCACTTTATTTTTATCACAATGGGCCAGTTTTTTTTTTGTATTTGATCTGCCTCTCCCCTCTACATGTGTTGTGTTTTTTTATTTCTCTCCCCCCTCCGAGACCTCGGTCTCATTATTATCAAGTGATACAGCCCACACTGAGGCTCGAACCCTGTTCTCCAGGCTCCAAAGTCGGAAGCGTTAAATGTTGAGCCACTTCCTCGCTTCGATTCTCTACACGGTTTTTCAGTTGGTTTCAGATGCTACATTTATTATTGGTAGGCTGCACCGGGGTTGGAGTTAAACCGCTTTTTTTCTATCTATCGGTACTCAAGACGTAAAACCTCACTAGCTAGGACTGGGACGGAAGAACGGGCGAGGAGATAATGAGATTTTCGGCTATTACTGAGTCATTAGATTTTCACTGCATATTTACTACTTTGGTGCCCTTTGCAGCTCAAACAGCAGAATCGCCAACCCTGATGTAGTGGGAGTCTGGAGAGGAGGTGACATCCCTGTGGGCTGAAAAACAGATAAAGGGTTTGTCCTGTTGAGGAGGCTCCTAGCTGTAACATTAATTGACCCTAGGTCAGAGAAGAGAGAATGGAAACCATCCTGTTGTAACTTGGCTCTATCAGTGATGGCAACTGTGGAGAGGTAGCGAGAACCAGGGGCCTATTTTAGTCATTGAGATTGGGGGTCGGGACAGGGAGTTGAGCCTGAGATTCTCCAACAACCATTGTGATGTACTAAATAAAATTAAAAAAGAAACCATGCAACCAAAGAGGAGGTTTAGAGATTGAAAGGGTAATGGCACTTAAGGGGTTGGGAGTTGTTATGGATGTCAGTGTCAGGGAAAACACAACTTTTAAAAGTAAGCAACGTTCTTAAACGCTTCAAATGTATCCAAGTCTAGAGGTGTATCTGTTGCCTAAAGAAGAGCTCGAGAAATGTAAATCTGCCACTAAAATGTTGGCGCCGGTTTTACCCTTGATGGGAAGAGGCAGTCAAGTAGTCTTTACTCCACCAAGGTACCACCACCTAGGCGCTGGTGGAGACAGGGACAGCGCCAATCAGATGGTTGTAGTCCACCTTCCCCAGTGGCACACAAAACCAACCCCATTTAACAGTTACACCCATGGCTCTGGGTTCTTAATAAAGGGTTTTAGGATAATGTCTTAATGTATGTTCTGCAAGGAGCAGAACATCGGATTCTTCCAGCTTTCTGATGTCTAGTGCGTACCTCCAGCCCGGTTTGCCTCACACTTGTGTAATCTGTCTTGGCTGTCACTGTCCTCCCGCTGATATTGTCATTGCCCTCCCGCTCATGCGGTCACCACTCTCCATCTGATACTGTCACTGCCCTCTTCTCATGTTGTCTTCGCCCTCCCACTGTAGGTATCACCACTGTGCATCTGATGCTGTCACCACCCTTCTGTCGATGCTCTCAATTCTCTTCATCTAATAATGGTATTGCTCTCTTTCTGATGCTATTACCAACCTGTTGCTGGTGCGGTCTCTTCCCATCTGATGCTGTCACTGCCCTCATGCTGATGCAGTCATTGTTCTCCATTAGATCTTGTCATTGCTCTCATCTGATGTGGTCAACACTGCCTTTGAAGTTCACACTTCTACTGATGTTGTCACTGCTGATACTGTCGCGGCTCTCCATCTGATGCTGTCACTACTGTGCATCTGATAGTGTCAATATCATATGGCTGACACTGTTTCTGCTCTTGTAAACGACAATGCCTTTTATTTATCTGTTTTAAAAACATCACATAAATAAAAGGCATTGTCATTTACAATGTCAATAGTTCAAACTCTCGTAAATGCGGGACCTATTGCATTGCAAAAGCGTGTTTTCTATTTTATCCTTTAATTAAAAAATACAATACAATCAGGGGTCTAGCAATGCAAGCACCTAAGTGGCCATGGTCCCTATGTGCTCCCAGAAGCCTAATTCACTCCTAATAAACAACTAATGCCTATCCAGCGTTCAACATTGCACCCAGGGACACTAATACAATGTATAACTGTAAAAAATATCCTCTAACAGCGAAAGTTATACCCATCACTTTGACTATTGCTGAAAAGGGACGATGTAAGGATTTTCTGTGCTTCAAGCAAATACATTAAAGAAAATTCTATTCTGCGGAAATTTGTTGTAATTTGCTACCTCCGCTAGGTGGTACACTGAAGATTCTTCCTCACCTTTTCTTAAAGTAGAAATGCCTTTTTCCTGCACGTTTCTGTAACTAGCCAACAGGAGCGACAATGGACAATGCAGCCACCTGATCCGAAGAGGAGAGATAGAAGTGAAGGTATTTAAGTCTTCAAGTTGCAGTGGTAGAGAGAACACGGTAGGTTAGAGAACCGAGTAAGAACTCTCAACTACTTGTGCACCGAACCCCAAAACCTCCAAATGAAGATGCGTTCCATCAGTGAGGGTCACAGCCTGCCTCAGTCACAGGATCGGTCCACACAGTTTTCTGCAACAATGGGATAGCCCAGACAAAATACAGCAACAGTGAAAGTAATTTGTTCACAGCAGGTGGAATGGAAAATGGAGGAATATAAGATGTTTTCACTTGGTGCTGGAAAAGGACCTGAAACTGCAACCTCTGGCGTGAGTCCTCCAGGTGAAGGAGAGGCAGGGGACCAGAGGAAGAACAAAAATAATGTCCTACTTCTGGACCACATTGCTCATTTCTTCTCAACGAACCTCATATATGTCATAATCGCAGGGGGCATGTAGGACATGTCCATGGTGAAGGTATTCAAAGGCGACGAGAAGGCCAGAAGACTCTGACAAGGTTTGTGGCAGCTCTCATAACGGGCAGTCCATATTCGGCCCTTACATACTCTTTAGGAAGACTAAATCAACTGTCAAGCACACAATAGCTCAAAGAGACCCACGTAGGCATAACACATGACAACCTATTGACATCACTGACTGTGGTTATGCACTGGTTAGAACTCTGTTCGATACTGCGAACATTAGAAAGAAGGCAAAGATACAGACATGTAACACCCAGGCTTTGAAAGTACTGATTCCTGGGATAGAGAAATAGATACAAGGGAGCGTTCCACTGGATCATAATCTTGCAGCAACTCTTACAAAAGGACAAAGAGCTCACTCAAAATTATAAACAACTCAAACAATTGTTTGAGAAGAAATTAGTAAAAAGGAGCATGAATCTGGATTCTTGCAAACCCGGCTAACGTGAGGAGGAAATGTGAAACAACCCTTATAATGTGGTATTTACCACACAATGTCTTTACCACGCATATGCCTTTATAACTAAATCGTAAGGTAAGGTAAGTGCATTGCTTAATTTGAAAAATTATAGGTGGCAGGGCCCGGACCAGGAGGCCACTTCAGCTTGCACCACCCATTGCCTCGTCATTGCTGCCAATGACAGAACCAAAACAACTATTAACCATCTCTCTCGTCTGCAAGTGCAACAGATAAGATTATTCCAGGTTCCCAAAGCTAAAGGAATGGCTGGGGAGGCAGGTATTTATAATTTTTTTTATCTATATTGTATTCATAAACAATTTTTCAGTTCCTTCTCTAAATTAGATGAGCCGCGCCACCATGTGGTAGACTGTCATAAAAGTGGTGTTGATAATTAAATGCCGGTGCTGAGTACCGGACACCGCAGGCACAAATTATGCACTGGGTAAGTGTAAAGTGTGTATATATATATATATATATATATATATATATATATATATATATATATATATATATATATATTTATTTGGGTAAGAGCATTTTAGTATTTAGTGTTTAGAGGTAGGTAAGGGTATTGGGTGGTAAGGGTGTTTTTAGGGTTTAGGTGTGGGTGAGAGTATTGGATGGTAAGGGTGTTTTTACGGGTGTGAACGGGAAAAGGCTGGTAAGGGTGTTTTTAGGGTTTAGGGTTGGGTAAGGGAATAAGGTGGCAAGGGTGATTTTAGGGTTTAGGGTGGCTAAGGGTATAGGGTAGTATGGGTAATTTTAGGGTTATGGGGTGGGTAAGGGTATTGGGTGGTAAGGGTGTTTTTTTCAGGGTTTAGGGGTGGGTGAGTTTAGAGGTTAGGGGTTGATAAGGGAAAATATATATATTCATATAAGGGCATTATTTTGACTCAAACTGGGTCTCTCTTGTGACGGGCAAAGCTAAACCTCTCTGAAGAGCTATAATGATAGGGGTTGCTTTTGTTATTTCCAGGGTGGGTTGAAAGGTATTTTACTGGTCCAAAGCTGTAATACCGTGCCTGGAGTGGGAGGAAAAAAGGTTTTGTTATTTTACAGCTTGGCATGGATGGCACTGTGCTAATCCTATGCTTAAAACTTTGCTAGAAGAACAGATATTTGAGATAAGCAGTTTCAGTGAGGCTGGTGTTGTAGAGTACTCTATACAGGAGGTGCTCTACACCTAATCTTAAGACCTACCCAGAGTTCTCTGCTTCTTTGTTGCATAATTTATGCAGCACTCTAAGCCTGAAAGGGTATTGATTTGACTTATATTGGGTACTCCCTTGTGTCTGGACAAAGCTAAACCTCTCTGAAGAGCTATAATGATAACAAAACACGTGTAGGGGTTGCTTTTGTTAATTTCAGATTGGTTTTAATCATGTTTTAACACATGACAGTGGATGCTTTTGTTCATTCCATGTAGGCTTGGATGGTATTTTACTGGTCCAAAGCTGTAACACGGTGCCTGGAGTGGCAAAAGGCTTTTGTCATTTTACAGCGTGCAGTAGAATGCACTTTGTTAATCCTATGCTTAAAGACTTTCCTGTGGAAATGGCAAAAACATTTGTGTGGACAGCACTGTGCTAATCCTATGCTTAAAAACTTTGCTAGAAAAACAGACATTTGAAGTGAGCATATTCAGAGTGTCGCTGGTGTTGTTGGGTGCTCTATACAGGAACTGTTCTCCACCTAGACTTGGGACCTACCCAGCATTCTCTGCTTCTTTTTTGCACATATATACATATATATGTAACAAAATGGGTAAAAAAAAAAATATATATATATATATATATATATGTGTGTTTGTGTGTGTGTGTGTGTGTGTTTCATATATATACTTTCCATTGCGTGGTAAAGGCAGCATATGTATGGTAAAAACAATGTGCTGGTCCAAATGTGATTATAAATCCATTTTTTGCCATCGTTTGAGACTGTACTTCAAAAACCATTAAATACATTTTTTTTTTTTTGCTTTAATTTAATTTGAGAATATTTTCTGTACATATGTTTATTAGGGTTTCACTCATGTTGTGTTACAGTTGTTTTGTCCTATTAGTTTTATTAACCTAATAATTTTTCTACCATTAAGAGGTCATTTTGTTAAATTCGAAACTTCTGTCTGGAGGCCCTTAAACCATAAGGCCATTTTCATGAACAAACAGTAAAAAACGTATAGCAAAACCCAATAAAAGACACAAGGAGTGTGTTAGTGGCTGATATTTTATCTAGGTCAGAGCCACATTTTTCAGCCCCACTGCTCCCTACAAATCAATAAGTTCCTCTGACCTTTTAGAAGAACTGATTGACTTTCGATGCAGCCAGTATACCAGTGCAGTGGCAAAGCAAAGTCCCAAGCGGGATCCTGCGACTGATACACAGTCTGCAGCCTGGAGGCACACTAGGCAATGGGGGATGTACATATAATGATGACAGTCCAGCTAGTGTATGCAAGTAATAGCTTGGAAAACAAGTAACTACCCATATGACTTCAGTGTAAAACCAAATCTGATTTTAATGCATGTCTTGTAGCAAACCAAAGGACATCTGTTTGAAGCTTGTCATGCTACAGTGAATGAGCGTCCCACCAGAAGCCGGCTGGGCATAAATAAGGTTCTTTCCTTGATAGAGCGCACTGAACACTATGGAGAGAACATGAATCCTCTTTATAGCCAACTATTGTACTGAGTATGAATGATTGGCTTGAATTCCATGTACCCTTCCAGACCTTATTATGACAGTAAACAGATACTGAAGAACAATCTGGCTATTTGATTTTAACACCCAGAGTTGTTTATTTTGTGAATTGAGCCTAGAGCTACTTTAGGGTCATTGAGTTTTAAAGTTCAGCTCAGCATTCTACAGCCGGGTTCAGCAAGGACATGTCTTTGTTGTCTTGATATTTAGTATCAACATAATCCTTGGACTGGGTGTATTTTCGCCAACCATTACCACAGAGTCCCAGTAGAGGGTGTCTCAGATGTCTCAGGGTTCATTTCATTACAAGGTTCCTTTCACATCACAGTGACATAGCACAGAAGGCCACTCTTTAGATATACTGGTCATTGAAAAAAATACAGAACAATATGCAGGCTTTACAGCCTCGGCGGCTGGGAGCTGCTTCCACTCCTCTCACTGCGCCTGCTGTCCATGTTGGAAAGTTGCGGGTGTGTATGTGGCCCAGCAGCAGCTCTTCCGCTAAGGCGGAGGAGCGTCGCCCCACTGCTTTAGAGCAGTGCAAAGGTAAAAATGTATGTATAATAACCGAGCGTTATTATCATTTTATTTTTCGGAGTTGCAGCCAGGTTAGTGTGGGGCAACGCTGAGCTCCACGTGTCACAGGGAGGAGGAGTGGCTGATGCTGCACCTAAAGTGCTCATGACTGTTTGGACGGCCAAATAGGCATGTGCACTTTGCATGTTCTCTACCCAGGCTGCATTACTGACTGCGTTTGGAACAGGCCCAGGCTTCCACTCCCTCTCAGAACAACGACCCACGTTGCGCAGACCAATCACAACACTGCAATCAGCATTGTTGCGATTGGTCAAGGGAGTCTGGAAGCCCGAGTGCTTCCTGTTCCTGCTTCAGGAGAGCCAGCGGCTGGCAATGGCAACAGCGAGGCCGATCTGTAGTCATGTTTTATTTTTTGTTTATATCCTAAGCCCCCCCACCTTTCCCTGCCCTCCACCACCGTCCCCTACCAGCCACCACTGATGTGGCCCAGTAAAAACTGGCAAACATGAACAGCAGAAGCAGTGAAAGAAGGCAGAAGGATATGCAGCACCAGGCTCTCCCTCGGAGTTGCAAATGAGCTCTCCCTCATTTTGAAAACATGAGGAACAGGGACTCCAGTGGCTTCCCTCCCTCCACAGGGCTTGCTAAATCTTCACACCGCTCACACTGTAAACAGGGTTGTGGGGAGGGCTGTTGTGGTAAGCGTCGAGGGACTTGCAGCATAAAGCCCCCCATTTTCATCCCACTAAAAGTATGACTTTGTATCTGTGTCAGCCGGCCTGGTGATTCACCAGCAGAGAGGGTTCAGGGAGCCAGCGGAGGATCATGGGGGATGTCTGCAAGGAGAACCAAAAGTGCTGTGCACAAGAAAACCAAAGAACACAAACATAGATTCCTGGAAATCGCAGC
Source organism: Lissotriton vulgaris (assembly GCF_964263255.1). NCBI lineage: Eukaryota > Metazoa > Chordata > Amphibia > Caudata > Salamandridae > Lissotriton > Lissotriton vulgaris. The sequence continues at coordinate 1,326,986,273 of NC_141687.1, read as the reverse complement.
TAATCTTGCGTGGGAAATTTGTTATTCATTGCGATGAAAAACGAGAAAAGGGAGAAATGAGGCAGACAATTTGTCTGGCTTCCAGCCGCAAGCACATGCAGTTCATGATCAACATGCAGAGCGTAATGTTCTCAGTATGATCGCTAGCCAATGACAACTGAAATTACAAGGAAGAGGTCCAACGTGTGGTCTAAAGAGAGACCATCCGGGGGGTCAGGGCTCTCTTTCTCATTCTTAGCAGCAAGGGTTGACATCCACCAGTAGCTGGTGTATCGAAGAGTCCTGATATTCAATTTAGCCTTTTTGGAGTGATTCAAATTGTATCCTTTCACCTTAAGCCAGCCCTGGCAAGACCCTCGAGCACTGAGTGTGTGAGAAGCTGTAAACGTGCTGCTGCGCTGAATCTGTTACAGACGCACATATAAACAGTATACATATGGTAAAAGTAGTATTGAAAGTTACAGCATTTATTGTTCATAAGGCCTAGAATGGAAATATTCTTCCTTGAATCCCAGGCGCTAAGAGAAAGACTGACCTCTAAACTAAACTACAGGCCAGGGGACACAATCACATAAAAGGGAAAAAATAGGTTCCTAATGGCTGACCCTGGTCTGGAACATTGGTCCAGCCACCTTAGCCGAAGGTGGTGCTTAATTTGGGCAGGTGTGGGTTACTTACTGACTGACATTTGAGACCAAGACTTATTTTTCATCATCAGATTTTAATCCAAATCAAGCGTGGGAAAAGCAGAAAAGAAAGCTAGCAAAGAAGAAGAACATAGGGATAAAGACAGAAAGAGGGGTTGAAAACGAACCTCTAGAGAGAGATGAAGAGGCAGAAAATGTAGAATAGTAGAAGAAAGAGACACAAGTTGAACTAAAAACTACTTAGTATTTGGCAACCCCAGCATTCAGCAGGTTCCTAAGAAAAGTTTGGGTCCCTGCATCTACTTTATAATTATTTATTATTATTTTTTTTATTTTTTTACAAATTAACAATTGCCAAAGGCAGTCGTCCAAACACAGGAAGCATATGCTTTAACGTGCTGCTTGCATATCAAACTAATCATCACACAGTAAACAGGAAACAGCAGGGGTCTTGCAGAGTCAAACTTGCTATTTAAACTTGAACATGATGCACACTGTGTGACCACCGATGAAATAGATATGCTATTATTATGCCCAGGCGAAATTTTTGCTATGCCTTTTTTATCTCACATAATTGATGGAATATCACATTTTGTTTGTTACACAAAATGCCCCAAATTACACCATTACACCCCGTTGTGTCATTTTTACTTCCATACAGGCAAACATCCTATTGAGGGAGCATGGCAACAACATAAACGTACAGCATACAAGTGGCTGCTGTTAGCATCATGTACAATTTAGAGCAAAAAATTGTCCTTTTGTCCAAAATGGACACAAGAACGCTTTTCCCAATAAATATGGCGCTCAGTACTGGGTTTAAGGTTTGAGTAATTTCACATAATTTTCCTGAAGTTGTGCTCCCTGCGTGTCCTCCACAACATTTGTGACACTCACTCTCTTAGAGACGCCTGGAGCTTTATACACGTTGCCACCCCAGTCTATACATTCTACTCTGCACCACATAACACATGGAGCCGCATAGACTATGGGTTAATTTCTGCAACAGCCCTCCCCTGGCTGCATAAGGTTTACCATTTCCTGCACACTCTTTAGATCATTCCCCAATTCAGATAGTACTTACTGCGCCTTTTGGGGGAATGTGGAGTGCTGTTTGCGCTTCTTGTGCAACGTCCTGCTTTATGATGGTTTCCGGGATTAGCTCAGCGCGTCCATTGTCGACTACTATGAACTAAACATGGGATTGGTTTGTACGCAGGCTACCCTCTGGAAGGCCTCTACTACATTCGAGGGATATGCCTCTCTAGGAATACAGGGGTGCTGCGGGATATATGCAACACCCTTAAGTGGGTTGAAACTGAACTGTGTGATATAGACAGTGCAGACCCACAACAATGCTGTGGTCAACTGCTACGCCGCACATACTTGCTGGACGAATTTCAGCAGATGGCCGAACTAGAGGTGGCACACTTTGGGAAACATGCAATGGCCAGATTCTATGGAGAGGGCGAATTTCCATTCCGCACTCTGGCGCGACTACTCCGTCCACCCAGAGGCAGCTGTTACAACCCTGAACTGCATCTCAATGACGGGACACGCACAACTTATAATAACACTATCCTGGTGGAGCTCCTCCACTACTACATGCAGCTGTATACCTCCCGCTTCTCCGACACAGGAGAGGCCATGGTGGATTACCTATCTGAGGTTGCCACTGTCTGGCTCATGGACGCCAAGTGGCAGTTTCTCAGCTAGCCAATTTACAGTGAGGCGGTGATCCAAGCAATGGACTCCCTCGATTGCTCGAAGGCCCCTGGTTTGGACGGCCTCATGGGTGTTTTCTATAAGACATATAAACACCTCCTCATGCCAAATTTGCTTGTAATGTACATCGACTCCTTGAATGCTGGAGTTCTGCCTTCTACCCCACATGGCCAAACATTGATCAAATTGCTGGTGAAACCCGGCAAGGACCTGTAATGCTGCATGTCATACAGGCCCTTATAGCTGTTCAATTATGATAACAACCTACTTGCTAAAATTCTGGTGACCCCACTTTCGCTGCTGCTGGATAAGATAATTTCCCCCTTAAAATCAGGGTTCGTCCCATGTCGCTCCACCTCCCTCAATCTGCGCACAGTGTTCTAAGTGCTTAATAGAATATCCCCAGCTGTACCAGTGGCGGTGGCCTTCCTCAATGCAGAGAAGGCCTTTGTGTCACAGGAGTGGCCTTCTTTGCGTGCCACGTTACAAAAACTGGAGTTGCCAGGTATGCTCTTCTCTACTCTCAGCCGGTGGCCTGTATACGAGCCAAAGGCTCTCTCACCGCCCCTTTTGAGGTCACTAGAGGGACAAGGCATAGTTCCTCTTCACTCATTACTTTTCATAATAGCCATGGACCCTCTGGTCTGGCACCTCCAGGAGAAGCACCTCCACGAAGCTGGAAATACAAACCAAGACCTCTGCTCTTGTCACTATACGCAGAAGACATTTTGTTATTTGTTCCCCACCCTGCGGACAATCTGGCTCCCATCGTCTGTGCGATTATACAATTTGATCGGTTTTCTGGCCTGAACTTAATTTGGAACAAATCTGAACTATGCCAGCTTACTGACTGGCATGTGAGTCCTCCCTGAAGGGGTGCACTGATTCAGTTAAATACTTGGGCATCGTTATTCACTGAGACAAGGAGCAGGTCATCTGAATGAACTATGGCCCCACCATAGACAAGTTGACGGCTCATACTGAGGGGTAGATTTGGCTCCCGGTCTCCATGGTTGGTCGCATAGTCATTATTAAGATGGTAGTTCCCTCCCATTTTTGGATATTTTTTTTAATATACCAATCTCTCTTACCAATTTTTTTTTTTGCTACACTGAGGAACCTCCTCCTGCGACTGATAAGGGCGGGCCGCAATCCTCGTGAGGGTTGGGGCACCTTGGTGCTTCCTTATGAGAGTGGGGGTTCGGTATGCTGCATCTTCATCTCTATTACCTGGTGCGCAATGTCAATTCGCCTACTATTGGTACCACCGGGATGCACGTTTTCAGAATGACGACTAAAGTGAGATCAGGTGGGAGTGGTGCCATTACATTCCATCTTACCATTGGGAATTCCACTTGACCCCACTGATATTCAAACACTTTCCACAACTACTTGGGCATGGCTCAAAATTCTCAGGCTGCTTGGTGCGGAACTCTTATACTCTCCTTCCTTGTGGATAATAAATGGCTTTCTCCTGTGCAAGAAGCCCTGCAAACTGTCATGACATGCACTGCTCACGTTCAGGGACCTCTTCTCGGATGGCCAAATTCTCTCGCACGCCGACGATGTATGGTCCATCGATTCAAACCCCTTGGAAATTGCTTTGCATTGGGGAAGCAGACGAAGCCCAACTGTCCCAGACTGGCTTAAAAGTCAGACTTTTTGAGATACCAATAGTGAGACATATGCTGCACTGCAATCTCCTACTGCCAGGCTGAAAGACATTTGGCAAACATTTCGAGACTATTTGTTGCAGCATGAACATCAAGAGTCAGATTGGTTTGTAAAATCAAAAACGGCCAGTCATCTGGTCATCATTTTACTGCTGGGTTATACGGTTTCTCTTGCAATGACTAAATAATCTAGCTAATCTGTTGTTATCTTCATCGAGTTGGGTACCATGTATCATGCTGTAATGTGTACGGGTTATCGTTGAATGGTCCTCCCAATACTACTGTTATTCTCTGCCGAACATACTCTTTCGCCTACAGAGTGGGTTGTGTTTTTTATGGTTGTATGTATTCAAAAATTATACATAAAAGATAAAAAAATCCGAAAGTTTCACCTAATTGAGCAAAAGGGGGAATTATGTTAATTTCACACAGCACTAGCATTTATAGCGGCAGGTTCCAGGGAACAGTGGTTGCATACTGGAAATAGTATACCAGTGTGTCAGTGGGCTCTGACAGCAAGTAACATATGACATTATCGCAGCCAGTAGTTTTGCCCACACAGCCTACTCCTTAAATACCCACACCATTTGACCAGTTTCATACCGATTGAAAATCAGAGCATATATCAGCAGTCTCTATCCAAAACTCAAGACAAGGGGTCTCTTTAGAAAGAATACCACTGCCAAGAAGTTGGTGTCTTTAGTTCTTGCCTTCAGGGTAGCAAGGATTAAATCTGTAACTATATATTATAAACAAAATATCCACATGCAGTATTGTATTGTACTACAACATTTATATAGCGCCTATTACTCCTATGCGAAGCGCTGGACCACTTGCATGCATGATCGGGCGAGTGGTCTGAATGGTGGTTTTGGTTTTAGCCTATGTGAGATGGCTAACTTTATGAGTAGTGTAATCAGAGTTTTAGGAGAAGCAGTAGCCAAGGGAGAGCATATGGCCATGACATACGTCACTTGAAACTGCCAAGCCACAGGATACTCCTGGCATTTATGCAGTGTTTAATTTTTGATGGTGGATGCAGGGACTGCACAATGGCAGCCACAACTATCATCTGGGCACCTTATTCCTAGACACATCTGTCTACCGCCACTTATGTCATCTTCAGCTCCATATGAGCACTGTGTCTATTCTCATGCCCCCCAAGTGAACTGTCTCCATTTTTAGGTTCCTTGTCTTTCCTGTACGTCTTGGCGATTGATAGTGGCCTAACTTCCAGGCGCTATGCACACAAAACCATCTGCCATTGCCATCTGTTGCCGCCCCCCCATGAGCAATTCTCTCCTTGATTTTATTTATTTATTTTTACTGACACTTCACCCAGTCCGTGCCTTCCACATTGGTAGAGCTAGTTGCCTTTTGCCATTTTTACCCCCAAGTTACCAAAGGCGAATTCCACCAGAGCCTTTCCCTCGGTGTATACGACGAGCGCCCCTTTCCGCTCAATAAAGTTTTTTTAAACTCAAACACTACACTTAAGATGGCTGCTGACCTTTCACGGTCTAGTGCTACACATAAATACACTCCACACTGAAGTAGCTGGTACGGGCCCTGGAGCTAGGTTAGGAGGACGGCAAGTTGCTCTTCTTCGCCTGTGAGCATCTTGACATGGCGATCCACCGCCCGCACCATCAATAAGCTCGCCTGAGCCGTTTATACTATCCCCGTTTAATCTATCCCTGTTTGCACCGCTTTTTCCTTTCAGGCTACCGAAGCCACGAGGTGCTCCAGCCATCCCTGTGAGCCATTTGACGTGTTGCTAGGGGTGAGTTATGCTAGTGCATGTGATACTGTGTATGTAATGTTGATACCAGTCTGTACTCCATGCGTCAACTTCCCTCCACTAGCGCACTATTCGCTTATGATAGCCGCACCAAGCATGCATTGGCATTTAACCTCGCTGTCCTCACTATGGTCAGTACGCCGACGGGGCCTTTTTACAGCGCCACAATCCACGGATCATTTCCAAGCACTATGGACAGAATGCCACCATTCATAACGTTATGTCTCTACAGTGCCCCGTACCGCGGTACTTACTGGGTACTTTGAATCTGGCTTTGCCACCTTCCGAGCAAGTAGCGGGTCACGCACTGCCGTCTACTTGAGCTCTCACACCAGCCGCGCATGCCACCACGAGTCAAAAATTCAAAATTCTGTGTTTGTTACCGCATGTAGACTTCACGCCCGCCCGGGCATTACTCGAGACTACCTCTGGACCTACCCGCCACTCGCACAACCTCAAGGGGCAGACATCCTTTTCAGACAGTGGTTCTACTTGTTGTTCCTTGTTTTGATTCGAAGTATGTATCGAACTTGAACTCGGCCTCTCTTGCATTACTACTAGTTAGACTGGACTCTTGTGATCCATTGCATGATGTGCATTTACCAATAGTGTTCACCTATGATACACAGTAACTTTAATGCTACCAGCACCCCTTGTGATTGTTTTTAAATAATACTTAAGTTGTTGCGAACACATGCTGTCTACATAGATTAATGGTCATTATCCCCCTCCTGCCTCCCCCCCATTTTTTGTTCCTTTTACACAGGTCTACTATATTGCCCAGTACACGTCAACTAGGGCACATTTCCCACACCTGGTAATTTTTACTAAACAATTGAATACCAGGCGGTAGTGCACTTATCTCACTATTTTCTTTAAATGGTCCTGAAGAAGTGCCAATTGACCCGTTAGGGGCAAGACCAGGCACAAAACATGTCGACCTTTCACATATAGATTGCCCCCTATGAACATCATCTCCCAGACAGGGGTACACACTCGTTTTTAATTAGGCTAGGGCTACATTTTTATTAAAGTTTGACTTAAGAGGACTGCTCCATACCTATTTTATCCATTTTCACCTCACTGTACACTACCCAGCCCACACACCCACACGCATCTTACGTCTGCTTCTTCAAAAGATCCCCGACAAAGAGCCCCGGTTTCGGGAGTCCGTCAGGCATTGCAGCGCTGGCCTGACGAGGGGCAACCGCCCTATGATGAAGCATGACACCTCTCAGGGTGTGCGAGGGCATCATGAAGAAAGACCTGTCTTTCCACCACGTCCACACAGGAACTGCACATCCTCTTTAAACTCTAGCCATTATTAGGGACCAGCACTTTTTAATCATGAGGCTTTGACTCAAAGCAAGAGAGAGAAAGGCAGAAAAGGGAGAAAGAAGTATGAAGTGAAAGATAGGAAAACAGTGACAAACGGAGGCAGAAAGTATGAAAAAGAACCTGCAGGAGTGAGACAAAGAGACGAAGATTGTAGGGAGGAAATCGGTGTGACGTGAAATTTGCATCAGCAAGCCTTGGCATTCACAACACCAGTATTAGGTATCACCAGCACCAGATCTAAAGAAACTGTTTTGGCCCCTACACTTGCTTTTTTTTCGCACTGCTTTCAAAGCCACTACTATTTGAAGGAGAGTTTCTACCAGCTCAGTGTTTCTAAGGGATTCAATCAGTGCCATGAGCATGACAGTGATCTGGTATTCTTAACTCTGAAAATAGAATGATGGAGGACTAATGAAAAGAGTGGACACCCTTTATCAAATTCCAAGTGATAAATACATTTAGAAATGACGTGCACGCAGTGGCGGCTCCTATACCAAGGCAGAGAAGCATCGCCACGCTGCTCAAAAGGAAAAATAAAATTATAATAGCGTATCGTTATTATCATTTTATTTTTCCTATTGCAGTCAGTGGCGGGCGGAGCTGGCCAGAGCAGGGGAGGAGTGGTTTGCACTCTTTAAGTGCCCATGACTGTTTAGCGGGCCCTCTTGGGCCGACCAAACAGTCATGCGCACTTTGCATGTTCCACCCCAGGCTGCATCACACAGCTTGGTGAGGAACATGTACAGGTTCCCTGTCCTCGTCTGAGCTCCGCACCACTCTAAAGAAATGTTCTAAAGAAATAATAAAAAACGCTGTCAAATTTCCATTCGTGTAAATATTCACTAGTTTTTTTATTCGGGGTGAGGTTTCCCTTTAAAGCGAAGTCTGCCTTTTCTCAACATATTCTTCTATTGTTCACAAGCCAAGATTTAAACTGCCTCCTACAAACATTGCACGTCACTATGTTGAATTAATTGAAGGTGTGTAATGTCATTCAATGCTATTCATAAAAGTAAAAAACTAAAGAAAGGATTAGTTCAAAGTTCTAAAAAAAGGATCACCCTCTCTTATTGAATGCTGATCAAAAATAACAGGGCTTTCCCTATTAACCATAATATTGGTTCCCTGGCACACGGAGAAATCAAAGCATCAAACTAAAAGAAAGGGCTCTGGTGGGATTGTGCGATTCCCTTTTTAGGTTTCGCTGGGGGGCGGAGCCGTTAGGCTCCTCCTCCAGAGAAATCTGTAGTTTCTAGTATGGGTGACTTGAACACGCCTCTCTGCTTCATTGGCTAGCTCCATAAATGGAGGCTAGCCATTGGAACAGAGAGGCGTCCGTCAATGCCGGACCAGACACGGGGGCGTTCCCGAGATTCTTTGGCTTTTGCCGACGTCACGCGACGCCGGGAACGCCCCCGTGTCTGGTCCGGCCGGGCCGTGTTTGCTGCTGTCCTGCCTTGTGTCCCTCCTCCCGCCGTCCCCACGTTTCCCTCCTCCCTCCCGACGTCCGTGTCCTCTCCCGCCCCCCTCGTCCTCTCCCGCCCGCCCCCCTCGTCCTCTCCGAGGTTTCTTCAGCCGGCCGGCCGGCCAGCCAATCCTAGCGCGGCCGGCCGGAAGTGCCCGCCCCCCCCGCCGCCCAGGGGAAGAAGGAAGACGGCGGCCGCGGCCTTAAGAGATCCTGCTGTAAAAAGTAAACAACCTGGAGCTCACGAGGATTGGAAGACGAGACAATATCCGAGTACTCTGTTTCCAGACTGGAAGCATAAGCCTCCTAAATTAACAGACAGCTGTATTGATGGGATCCATAAAGGCGATCGATCGACCATATTTAGCCACGGGAAGGAAGCGCGAGGCCACCTGAAATAGACCAGCTAAAGCGCGCGAGGACCGGCCCCTCGGTGAATAATTCACCAGCCGGCAGCAGCGCGCGGCGATATATTCTAATTCCTGCCGCCGTCCTAATGCTTTACAGCGCAACAGCTGCGCTCCGTCCTGATTCTGCAGGGCGACGCGGCCTTCATCGGCGCTTCTATTAATATAAAATATTGGCACAATATCGTTCCCCCGCATTATCAGCCCCGGGCCTGGCATCACTCTCTGGGAAAACCCTGCATTCAGCACATTCTGACCCAGCAGACAATGCGCGTCTCTCGGCATTAGTGTGTCAGCGCGAGGATAATGGGCCTCTGACCTCAGCCTGCCCCGCTGAGACCCTGCACAACTGCAGGCTGCTGTGTCTAAGGACGTCAGTGAAACGGGATGAAGGTAAACAGACCCAGCAGCACACACAAGCTCTGACAGGTGCCAGTGCCTCTTTATTTATTAAACCCCATCCCAGACTGCCATCATAGGGAATTGAACTCCAAATGGGTCTAGCAACGATAAGATACAGAATTATATATGGATAACAGTGAATACATGTTTTTTTACCATGGGGTTCTGAGTAAGATCTAGTAAACAACAATCATTGGCAAAAGCCAATAGGTCTTGCCAGCGGAAGAGCTATTGTCTTTGGCAATGTACTTCAGCCATGTTGTCCAGCAGCGTGGCTGCTGTTCAGCATGGCTAAAAGTTAGTGGTGGAGAGGAGAGTGGCGAGTGCACTGATGTACATGGCATGGAATGTAGTGTTGCGGAGGGGCCTGAAGTATCGTAGAGTGGAGTGTTGTGGATTATAGCAGAGTGTCGTGGATTACAGTGGAATGGTGTAGAGGGGAGTAATGTAGAGTGAGGGCGTGTAGAATGGAGAGGCGTAGAGTAGAGGTACATAGATTGGCGTGGAGGGGCGTAGAGTGGAGTTGAGTAGAGGAGCATAGACTGTTGTGGAGCAGAGTGGAGTGGCACGAAGTCGAGGGTCAGAGTAGAGGGTTCCCCATTGGTGTCGATGTAAGTAACTGTCTGCATAGAACATTGGGGACATCTAATAATTTACTATGGCGAAAATTACAATTGATTCATGTAATATTTTGGATTTGGCATTTGTGACTAACAACGAAATTTTGAAATGTCATTTCACCAGTAGTATTCCCCTTGAAAACTCAGCTGCACGTTGATTCCGCGTTTCCCATAACGCAGACACGTGAAACGGGTGCAGTGAAAACTATCTAGCTAGGTGAAACTGTAAGCAAGACCAACTCAGTTTCATACAGTGGCGCACATAGTGCACAACCCATTTAGGGAATGTTTAACCCGTTCGAATAAGGAGGTGAAAGGCGACATACAGAGCCGTTGTCTCAAACTGCCTCTGCGTCTACGACCCGGGAATGTCATATTTACAGACTGTAGCACATGCGCATCTCGGACAAAGCACTGTCGTGTGTATGAGAGAAAATAAAAGTTGAAATGATGGAGTGTGTGATGCGTTCGCCCACAAACCTTGTGAAGTAAAAGCTATTGTTATTTTAATAACCCACAGAAATGTTATTTAAAATAAGCGCAGCGAAATTACTCTAATTGGTGTAATATTGGGTGCCAGCCTGTGGAATAATTTTGAGAGGGACAAATTTGCTCTTGGTGCAAGAGAGCGGAGTTCTAGTGCCGGTTTTAAAGCATCACGAAATCACGCAACTGTCACCAATCTAGGTGTCTCGGTTGTTGCAGTGTCCTGCACCCGACAACTTCCGGCTACGGAGGTCAGGCCGGTGCCACCCGGACAGGGTCACTCGCCCTTCGGACATGCACCACTGAGAGAATATGAAGGCACTCTGTGGAGGGCACTAATCTTCACCGGAAATATATACCTATGTTATGAGACATATGAGACACGATCTCCTTGTACCGCCGAGTGCCGGACAAAAGGGCCGGTTCTACGCCAGGCGTGAGAAGCTCGCGCAGCCCTGTTGTTTTATTTCCTCGTTGCACCATCTGGAACCCCGCAGACGTGTTTTCTACCTATAAATGCAGGATGACAGAAACTAGAAACGAAATAAACCGTGCCTATTGACGATACCAGTCTCCCCCTGATAATTCCAATCTGGCAACTCAAACACTGTACGTGTTCAAGAAAAAAGACAGCCACAGTTTTTTTTTTCCTAATCAATAATCCCTCCTTGGGCAGCATCCGACTCCATATATGATTCAAAGTATATCTGTACAGCGCAGATACTGGATGCACGTTGTATTTTCTCCATATTATGAGGCTCATCCCCTTTACCAGTTAGAAATGGCCTTCGCTGGATGCTGTGGACAGAAAATTGCTCTTCGGAAATGAGGTAATTTCCGGAAGACCCCTTCGCATCTTGAGCGGTTATGATGTCTAGTCATGTTTACTGGCTGCTTGCAGGTGGTGTTTTATCGGTATTAGAACTTTCTTTGTTACGACCAGATTTTTCGGCAAGGAATGAGCGCGAGGTTGACAAGCTGTGACCAACGTGACAGACGTTTGAATCTCACGAAGGGTAACTCCGCACTTACGCCGTCAGAGTCGATAAACCGGTGGTAGTAGTTCCACCAGTTTGCAGCGCTTTAACGGCAAAACTGAGCTTAAGCGCTTGTGTTTATTGTTGTTTTTCCACTGCACACAAACAGCCTTTTGTGGTAGACACTTCTAAATGCTCATGACCTTAATGCAGGCCCTTGTAATCCGCCCAGCAAAGCCCCGCCCAGGGATGCGAGAAACGTACGGCCTTGGGCCCCCCTGTAGATGCCCCCCATCAATCCCAGGGTCCTCTTCCTGTGCTATGGTCTGTAATTAAAGCCCATGGCGTTGAGCTCCACTCTCAAAGGCCCGGTGCAGGGGTTCTGTTATTGTTATCCTTTCCCAGTCCCTCCACCCCCAGGACTCTGACACCCCGCGCTCAGGGGCCATTTCCTCGAGCCCTTCATATGCAGATGTTCGCACCTCGAGTGGCTGCGGGTGGGGTCCTTCCAGGCCGGACCTTTTCCATGGCCAAGGCCCCCTGCCAGGGAGCTAGCATTGACCGGCGGTTCAGCTGGGAGGTGGAGGAGGGGGCCGGGGTTTTATCAGACGTCCCCGTGCTGGTCTTACCCCTTCTCCTCTCTTCCTTCTTTAGAAGGGGTAAGTGAATCCCCTCCCCCTTTCACTAAATATTTTGAGTTCCGGGTGCGCTGTGAGGAGGAGAACTGCTCAAACAGCTACATCAATCACTCCCGCGGGCACCTGTGCACAGTGCGCTTAGGTACACCTGTCATAAACTGTACAGCGCTTAGAAGCAAACCAGGACAACAGTGGTCCGCACAGCTCAGTTCTGAATAAAGCCTGCAACTTTGCAGAAATAGCGACCTGAGTCACCGTGTGGGACGGCTCAGTCCATAGTGTAATTTGTCATCCGTGCCACTGTGCACCACTTAGGAGACAAGATGGTCGGCGAAGATGAGTGTGGACAACGAAGAAACCCGCAGCTCTGCAGGACAGCGCCCAGGACCGTTGTGTGCACAGGCTCTGTTCAACATGTACCCGAGTATTCGGCTGCAGTACAGTGCTTAGAAGCAGAGCAGAGCCTGCGACTATGAGGCGCTTCTGCAAGCCATATACAGTATTACAGTTTCCAATTCCAAGACACGTAATTGCTTCTCTTTTAAATAATCCCCTTTTTAGGTTCTGTTCCTTCCTTCAACAAATCTCGCACAGGGTGAAACGCCGAAGATGCGCCACTCCGTGCCAGCAGGAATAAGAGGACTTTGCAAACAGCAAAAAAAACTGGAGCACATTAAAACTTGGCTGTGCAGCCAAAGTAGTATATTATAACCAGCCACGTAAGAGGGCCGATCTGCGCTTGCGCAGAGTCCCCATCTCCAGACCTCACACGCGTCACCCAGCATCACAGGCACTGGTCACGCTCGAACCCACGCCATCTTAAACCTTTGCACCTAGGGTCTCCGTGCAAACCAGAGCGCTCCACAGCCCGGGGATGAAGCGCTGTGTAAATGTCACAGTGCAGTACATGGTATAGGCCAATTCTACTACAGTACCTGCTTCAGTGCACACTTGCACTGAGAGCAACTGCTGTGCTGTGAGAGCTGTGTGGGCGGATGGCTGTGAGAGCTGTGTGGGCTGTGAGAGCTGTGAGGGCTGTGTGGGCTGGGAGGGCTGTGTGGGCTGTGAGAGCTGTGTGGGCGGATGGCTGTGTGGGCTGTGAGAGCTGTGTGGGCTGTGTGGGGTGTGAGGGCTGTGAGGCCTGTGAGAGCTGTGAGGCCTGTGAGAGCTGTGAGAGCTGTGTGGGCTGTGAGAGCTGTGTGGGCTGTGAGAGCTGTGTGGGCTGTGCGGGCTGTGAGAGCTGTGTGGGCTGTGTGGGCTGAGAGAGCTGTGTGGGCTGTGTGGGCGGAGAGCTGTGTGGGCTGTGAGAGCTGTTGGCAATGTAAATAACAATGCCATTTATTTATAAGTAAAAAAAAAAAAGAAATGTCATGAGCAATGCCAATAACTCGAACTTTTCCAAAGGCGAAACCATTGCATTGTAAATGCTTGTTGATACTGTGACTAAGTTTGAGCTTAAAGGCTCCAGCCAGGCGCTGACTGGAGGGAGAGTATTCAAAAACATACATGACTCACTGCCTTCAGGTGGTATGCATGTCGAGACACGGGCTCTTACAGTCCTGTGCGCCTCCCTCGTAATGCCAGGCTAAAATTAACTTAACAACTTACTGCTTGTCGAGAGACAGGACTTTGGAGCGTGGAAGGCGCAGAAAGGAGCCCCGAGTGCTTGACTCTTCACTGATGGGCATGATACAGAGAAGGGCCGGGCACTTCGGGCTAATGGCAAGTTGGCCAGATTTTGCTACAAAGATTCTAAAAAGCCGGTATTTCTAGCAGGCATCTGCTCTGAAAAGTCCAACTATTTCGATCGACCCCCACGCCCCTTTCCCGTGCCCCCCAAAATGGCGAATATCTGCTCAAACTAGGATTAGTGGATGTTTTACCAGACAGTTTCCCACCATATTTTTCCGCTTGTCTTAGGGTGACCAGAATTTTAAAGCCAAAAACCGGGACATTTCACAAAAACAGAAGAGCTACCATTTTACTGCAAGCGAGCGCACAGAATGACAGCGCTCATCAGCAGAGAATTACAGATTAGGCATTTACAACATACATAAAATGCAATTTTTAAACCTAGTTGCTTGCCTGTCAATTAAATTGCTTTCTTGAAACAATTGCTTACTATCCCTGCTTCGTAAAACCTAAACAAGCACATCTTGCTGTTTTCAGGCAACCCTCTCTAAAAACCGGGACATGAGCTAAATTTTCTGATATCTGCGGACAGCTGGCGAAAAACCGGGACCGACCTGGCAAATCCGAGACGCCTGGTCACCCTAGCTTGTCTGGGCCTATGGAAGGTGTTTGCGGGAGAGTTGGTGCTGAGGCAAGGGGGTGGCAGCATGGGAGGTTGTACTGAAGGGCCCATTTGTGCCTGTCCGGGGGGGAGCATTATCTATTTCTCCCAGACTGTTGCAGGAGGCAGGCAATCGCCAGGGGAAACTGCTGCCTGCACCCCCTGCCCTGCAGCAAGTGCAATAGACCCAGAATTGATAGGGCCAGAGTTTTCAGTCCCAATAATTTCAGGTTCAGATACATTTGTGGAGGAGACTTGTCTTGCAGCCGCGGCCCGTGCAGGTAAGAGCGGTGAGGCCGGGTGAGGGCGGGGGGTGTTTGACAGACCATGACTTGGGAAAATAATTAGTTATTTAATTTTCCCCCGTCATCGCCTGTCAAAATCCCATCCCCCCCCCACAACCAGCTCCACCGCTCTGACCTGCACGGGCTGCATCTTTTGTCTTGTTATACTCGGAGTTATGCTTTGGGTAAAATCACTTAACTCATAATAAGAGCCTAGGGAAAAATACAACAGGGGGTATGTATCAGGGCTGAACCGAGAACATGACATCAAAGGCATGACACAGGTGAAGAATGGCAAGGTGAAGTGGAAAGAGCTGAGAAAAATGTAGGTATGGCACTTATTAAACTCACAGCTGTGGTAGATGACCCACTGATGTCCTCTGCATTAGGCCATGGTGCAGTAGATGTCAACAGGTCATCTATGAGGGAAAGGGAGTTGGAAGCTATTGCAGCCCACATTGACTTTTATGCAATCACAGTTTTCATCCCTTCTATTTATTGGCACTAGACAAAGCACACAAGGAGGTACTGTTTGTATCAGGAGAAAAATGGGAAAACAGAGGTTGAAATTTTGTGGATCTTCACAAATTCACAAATTTCCTCTCACAGAAAAGTTTGAGATTTGCACAGCATTCTGAGTAAGAGAAAAAATATAGCTGGATCCATGCAAGTCATGCCAACCTGGACTACCCTGGGTGTCCAGTGGCATATCCACAGTGTCATGGACCATAGTGCATGGAAGGAAAAGTGAACCCCTGGCTGCTGTCTGAATTTTGAAATACAGCAATAATCAGGTTTCAGTGGGTCCCTCGGGCCGCTGTGCAGCACCAATTCAAGCTATGCCCCTAAGAGTATCTAGTTTCCAGAAATGTCTGAGTTTAATAGGTTTCCCCTGAGTGGAGGACAAGCCTAGGCCTCAATACCACACCTATCCACATTGTGAAAGTGGGTCTATTTTGAGGGCCACATTTTGATCCATCCACATTGTGTTTTGGGGCCTTTCCTGTCGCCATATCTTCACCCACACCAGTGTGGAGATTTTTTTTTCGTTGGGAGAAGTGTGGGTACACCGAATAGTTGAACACTTCTTATTATCAACTGAATTTCTGTACATTTTTGCTTTCAAATGTAAATCAGTGGGCGTGAAATAACATACTTTGCAAAATGGCTCTGAGTCACAATAGTATGGGTAACCTAAAACGCAGAGTTGTACAAATAACCACTATTTCTAAACTCAGAATTTAGGCTACATTTCAAGGATGTATAGATTTCAACCATACATATTTTTCATTCATTAGTTTTTCCCATATTAATTGTTACATGTCCAGTACATAATGACAAATCCTTAAAGCTGCCGCTAAGTTGTTGGCTGTGGGTATCACCTGTCATTGGACAAACAACCACTATATATCCCTGTGACCAGAAGGGTCTGCCCGGGCAAAAGTATATTGCCTTGGTAAATTTTCTACCTGGGCACAGATGAAAAAGGTGTCAGATAGTTAAGTTTTTTCTTATTGTTTTTTACATTACTTCTGATTTCAATGAATAGAGTCTTTTGCAAAACCATGAGCGACCTACACAAATGACACCTTGGTGAATTCGAATGTTTGTCCAGTTTTATAGGTTTCTGGCTACACCCAGGGGTTTCAGACCTGTTTCCACCACAAACTACACGTAGGTTAAAACTACAAGAAATAGCAAAACTGGACAACCATTTTTTTAAAAAACATTGTCTGTTCTTGTTCGGTTTAGTAGAGTGAACCTTTCATCGATACCCTTTTTAGAAAAAAAAGCCTTTTCTGCACAGTACTTTTTTCCACCAAAAAACAGCTGTAGTTTATCATTTTCTTTGATATTTCCAGGTGAATTCACAAACCCTAGGTACGTTTAGAATACCCAAGATGTGAGGCGGAAGGATGCAAAGCTAACCTGGATGCATTTTTGAGGAAAGTTATGTAGGCTTGAGCGTGAATTGCCCCAAAAGTAAAAAAAAAGGCTTATCACAGTGGGCATCGTAATCCGGTCAATGATGGAAATGAAGCCTACATCAAATACTACATACTGTGGAGTATTCTAAGTTAAAATAATATAAGTCCTAGGAGAGAAGAGTTACAACAATAGGGGGAAATGAGTACTCAGAATTGTAGCTGCCAAACGATTGTGCAGTTCGCCTTGATGCGCACATGGTCCTTGTGCTACTTTGAAGGTTCAAGTTGGACCAGTGGCTCTCCGATGAAAACCTAACAGCTAGGTGTATGTCTGGCTTCTACATATTAACAGAGTTTACACCAGAGAATTGTGGGCTTTCGTGTAAGATTTAAAAAGAAAAAATCTGAGAAAGGTACGAGTAGATTATGCTGTAAAGCTCTTGAAAATTGACAAATAAATTCAGTTTCATTTTACTCACGTGAAACAGGATTGCAATTCCACACCAGGGTCCTAAACCACCCAAAGGGTCACACCTGCTGCCTATGTAGTATGCACAGGCACTTGATTCAAGTATTCAAAGGCACTAGAAGGCTGCTCGACCATACCTGATCGAGCACTGTATTGCTCTTTGGAAGCACTGTTGCTAACCAATATTTGTGTTAACATGCACCACTCGTTACCCCTCAGACTACAATTTTGGTATGCAAAGACAGATTTAGCCACATATATCAGTGGGTTGAATGGGTATCTGTTTTTTTTTTTTAAACAATTTTTTATTAGAAACAAAGCAGCAGTAAGGACATTGCATTGACAACTCTTGTACAGGTGTGCAAAAGAATACAATATCATGTTCCCATTATCAATTCGGCAGAGGTCCAGGAGAGTACATTTCAATAATAACAGAATAAACTACTGGTGGGTCGCTTACACGTTCTTGGGTCAGGAAACTTCAGTTATACACAAATATCTCTGGGTATCTTCTGCTTGTGCTAATAACTCATCGGCGTCTCCTCCTAGTCTCAAGAGTCTTTCCCTCCTCAGTTCTACCGTCGGCAAAACACTTTTCTCCCCTCTATATTTGTTCCAGCGCCCCCACTTGTGGTCCCATTTGCGTGGGCACCCTGTCCTTTATATACTGTTTTTTCAGCAACCATGGCATGGTCCATATCTTTAGCCCAGTCTCTTAGCAGTGGTACGGTATCTACACCCCACTTCTGAGCAATTTGGCGTTTCGCTATACTCCATGCCATCGTGACCCATGACTGTTCGGCTTGTGTGAGGTCTGTTGCTTCCCAGATATTGAGGAGACACAGTGTAGGGGTTGGGAGGATAGTTTTATCACAGGTTCTAATGAACAGTCTGGTGACGTCAGTCCAGTATTATTGTATGTGCGGGCAGTGCCATATGATATGTAAGAACGTTCCTTTGGTTACAGTGCCGGAGGCGATGATCATCAGCTCATCTGCCTAGTTTGTGTAGCAGTGTGGCGTCAAAGTATACTCGGTGGAGAATTTTGAGGTGCCCCAGGCGAAGCCGCATCGGAATGGCCACATTCCGGGGCAAAGATAGCGCCTCCAGACAGTACTCATCGGGTAGCTCCACCAGCTCCACCTCCCAGGACGCCCTCAGTCTCGACATTGGATCGGCACGGTTATTAATCAGCTTCTCGTATGTGAGAGATATGGCCTTGCAGAGCATAGGGTCCAGCAAGAGCCTGTCCTCCAGAGGAGAATAGTCTGGGGGGGGGAGTATCTTTAGGAAGGGCGGAGTCAATGACGTGGCTGATCTGAAGGTAGCGAAATCTCTCTGTCTGCGCTAACTGGTACTTAGTTTGGAGATCGGAGAACAATGCCTTCTTTCCCTTAACCCACAAATCGCCCACCGTGGAAATCCCTATCATATCCCACCTATCAAAACAAGCACAGGTGCTAAGTCGTCCCAGAATGTCTGGTTCCCATAGGGGAGTAGCCTTTGTTAGCCGGCCCTGCCATCCCATACGCCTCTGCGCTCCATGCCACACCTCTACAGTACGCGCCGTAGGACCAGTCGAACACAATTTCTTGTGGTTCGTATACAGTGCTCTGTTGTAGCCTCCTTTCCCCAGTTGCTAGAGGTCTGTGAGAAAGCTGGGGTCATCATGACGCCCAAAGACCCACTGGTTGATGGCTGTCAGTTGTGAGACCTGCTTGGCGAGGTGCACATCCGGCAGACCTATCCCTCCATCATACCATTCCATAGTAAGCTGGCAATGGCAATGCGAGGAGGTCTGTTGTCCCACAATAAATCAAGCACTGTAGCTTCAATCTGCGAAAAGTAGGAATCCGATACCTGGATGGGCGTGTTCTGTAACGCGTACAGAAACTGTGGTAGATCAAGCATTTTAAATAAGGATGCATGCCCTAGCAAAGTAAGGGGGAGCGTTTCCCAATGTGTGACGTCTGAGCAAAACCTCTGCAACGGCTCGAGCAGGTTTCTTTCAAAGAAAAGTGTGGGGTTGGTGGGGATGAAAATTCTGAAGTAACGAAAACCCAGTGAGGCCACCGGAATGTTGTATCCTCTGGGACTCCGTGGTGCTCTCCCCAGAGGAGATACATCTGGGATTTACACCAGTTTATCTGGTACCCGCAGTGCGCACCAAATATGTAAAAAAAATGGAGCACACAGTGCAAGGAGCGCATTGGCGAAGCAAGATCAAGCAAAATATCATCTGCATACAGTGATATGCGGTCTTCATGGTCATCCGTCCATCGAATGCCTCTAATACCCGGGTCACCCCTTATCCATACCACCAGTGGCTCTAGGTCCAGGGCAAACAGGAGTCGGGACAACGGGCATCCCTGCCTTGCGCCCCGACAGAGGGGAATCGGAGCGGACCGGTGATTGTTCACTGAGACGTGGGCCAAGGGCTGTGTGTAGAGCAATTTAACCCATCCCATGAATTTGGGACCGCACCCGAAGCGGCCAAGTGTTGCGAACAAGTATTCCCACGCTATCATATCAAACGCCATTTTGGCGTCGAGCGCCAATAGAATCACTTCCTCTTCCAGTGTGTGTACCCGGCCAGTGCACCATGCACATGACGTAGATTGCAACGCAGTATTCCGTCCTGGCATAAAGCCCAACTGATCCGGATGGATCAAGTCCGTGAGATAGGGGAGTAGGCGATTCGCCAAAAGCTTGGCCAAGATCTTGGCCTCTGCTGTAATCAAGGAAATGGGCCTATATGAGGCACATTCATCTATCGGCTTACCGGGTTTGTGGATGACTACAATGGTAGCCTCGCGGATATCATTCGGGAGGAGGGCATTATCGTAACTTTTATTATATAAATTCAGTAAATGTGGTGCTAGTTTGGAGGCCATGGATTTGAATAGTTTGATTGGGAGGCCATTCGGGCCCATCGCCTTACCCGCCCGAATATCCTGAATTGCCTTACGAATTTCCTCAACTGACAAGTCCATTTCTTATGCCTCCACATCTTGCTCCGAGAGGCCAGTCACTCCAATAGTGGCCAGGAGTTCTGCCGCTAGTGAAGCTTGAGAATCTTGTGGGCAATCATATACTGTCTTATAGTGGCTCGCAAATGCCTTCGCAATGCCCTGAGGGTCCGTAATGAGAATATTTTGGATCCCTTAATAGCACCCACCCACCGCGCCGATTGCTCCTTACACTCCAGCCATGCCAGTAGCTTGCCTGTGCGTTCCCCCTGTTCATATATACGATGTTGGGTGGCCAGAGCACGTCTATTGGCATCCTCTAGGAGCAGTTGTTTGTAATCCTGTCATTTAATGTCACGTCGGTGCTAGGTGTTAGGGCCTGGGGCTCTATAAATATCAGCGTCTAGGCAGAGGATCTCTGCCTCTAATTCTAAGAGTCATCGGCGATGCTTTGCTCTGTGGCCAGCCATCAGTGATAGTGCGCGCCCCTTGATTACTGCATCGTAGGCTCCCCAAAGCGTGATGGCAGACTGGACCAAGCCAATATTTTCTGGGAAATAGTACTCGATATCCTCGCGCAAGGTGTCTTTAATATGCAGGACTTTTAGAGCCCAAGGCTGGATCCGTATCGGACCAGGTTGCAGTGGGCGTTGTACGCAAAGTGTCGCCAGCACTGGAGAGTGATCAGACAGCCCGTGTATCTGTTTTTTTAATCATATCAGATGCAGCTCTCTACAGAGAACATTGGTAGGTAAACAGACCATACACTTTGTTTATGAGACTGTTTCTGGGATTGGATTGTGGATCTGATGCAGCAAAGTCTGAGGCTTTATTATCATTGGTGCAGCAGGTGCAGTAGCACTGGGCCCAGAGCCCTCAGGGGCACATTGAGCCAAGATAATTGCCATATTTTTAAAGGGTAGCAATATGTCATGCATGAGGATTCATGGGAAAATACAATAATTTTGACTAAAGAGCCATGGATGTCTCACACTAAACTCATACTGAGGTACATAGACGATATGTTTATAATATAGACCGGCTCAAAAGGGATGCTCTCAGAAGCCATTACTGAATTGAATACAAGAGATGAACGGATTCAGTTATCAGAGATCAATGACCCCAAGATTACATTTTTGGATGTGGAGATACATAGGAAAGGCACCGTTTTTTAAACTGATATTTATTGCAAATCTACAGATAGTAATAATCTGTTACACGATAACAGCTTCCATCAAGACTCTGAAAAAACATCTCCGGTACTCACAAATGATAAGAGTTAAAAGGATAGTATCGACACCTGAAAAAGCAGAAATCCGAATCAATGAGATGGAAAATAGATTTAAAGATAGAGGATACCCTCAAGATGTATTGAAAGATGTCAGGGCCCGATGTGGACAGAAGAATAGGAAAGACCTATTAACAAAAACAACTAAGAAGGAGAACACAAGGGTAGTGGTGGTGTCAAAGTATTCCACAAAAAGCAGAGCGTTTAAAAACATCATTAAAAGACATTGGGGGACAGAGTAGGCAGCAGCACGTATGGGAGGGGGGGGGGGAGTTGAGGGTGGGCGGACAAGGGCAGAGGGGTTTCTTGTACAACTGGACATTTCTTTGATTACACTTGTCTCCTGATTCACCGCCTATGAAAATGTTTGCATGCTGTATTATTGATCATTTGCTCTAGTGATTGTCTCTGGTGCTCAGAGAATTACGTGATATATTTCTGTCATGCAACTAATAAAATCTGTTTAAAAAAAAAAATGCATTGGGGGATACTATAACAAGAAACAGAATTCAACAACATTTTCTGTGAGATGCTTCTGTTCGCTTATCAAAGGGCGAAGAATCTGGGAAGTTTGCTTAAACCTAGGGAGTTTATACCAACAGGAACATTTCAAGGGACATTGTCCTGTTATAATTACAGTCACTGCAATAGCATCATCAGAGGAAACTTCATCACACATCCCAGTAAGGGATATAAAATCAAACTAAGAGTGTCAGCTACGTGTGACACAATGAATGTCATCTACTTGTTAAAGTGTCCCTGCGGACAAGGTTACGTGGGGAAAACGGAGAGAAAAATCAAGACGAGATTGAATGAGCACAAATCAAACATTCAAAATAAACTGATGAAATCAACAGTTGCTGCTCATTTTAGTGAGGCCTCCCATAACGCAAGCCAGTGGAGATATACCATTTTGGAAATTGGGGTTAAACAAGAAGGTTTGGATAACAACAAAAGTTTGTTACAACGCGAGAACTTTTGGATATATAAACTGGAAACTTTGAAACCGTCTGGAATGAATGATCGGACTGAATATAGCTGTTACCTATGGAGACTTTATAATTGCATTGCATGCGAAATCTCATTGTTTTGGCCTTTTTTTGTGTCTATATTAATGTTACCGACATATTTCACACATGTATCCCTATCAGTTGCACAGGTTTATGTCACACATTAGGAACATTGAATACTTAGAGTCTGTTTAAGCTGTTCACACCACTATTTTTTTTCATTTACTGCACCCGCTTCTAACCTATTTATAGATGGCCGCCATCTCACAGGGTTATGTTTAGTCCTACCTTCATGGTATTCTTAGTGTCAATTTACATTTTTTTAAATTGATTACATATCATGAACATCCAACACTTGAGAGTCTGAGCCCGTTTACGCCTTTTACACCACTAACACTTTTTCGTCTTTCAGCCTGTTTGCATACTTAAAGATTGCTGCCGTTCTTCGAGTGGTTATGTTTAGTCCTACCTTTAGGTTAATTAAAACTATGGCGAGTCAGCATTAGTTCAGACGTTGTTCCCGCAAATGCCATATGCAAGACATTTGGAACCCGTTAAGAAATATTGAGTGGCACCTTTTTTCGAGTAAGTTTATGCCTTTCTATACTTGCAGTGAGACTTTATGGGTTATAGAGGTTGCATAGAGACGGTAATTCCCGAATATTGTTGATATTGCATACCGAGTGGGACGAGGATAACACTCTGATTTTATTAACATAACCTATCTCAGTTTTAAGTAACTTCTTGTATAGCGCACCAGGTGCATCATAACTTTTTTTGTTTAGAGTTACTTCATGTAACAGAAGATTAACACAGTTCTTCTGATTTTCATTTTTTACTGTGCCATATTTCACCTTGTTTTTTATGTCACTTGAGAGAGATATTTAATGAGCACTCGGTTCACCGATGGAGACCCAGTGAACACCAGATAATTATGTTTATTTTCCACTGACTTCCACTTGGTTTTTTCACGCCGCTAAAACAGGAGAATTAATGAGCACCTGGTTCAACGATATAGGCACAATAGAGATATATATAATACAAACTCCTTTCTATGATTAAATTGTATGAATTCTATATGTATTTTCCCATGAATCCTCATGCATGACATATTGTTTTATTTGTAGAACCCAGTTCCCTGATGAAGGCTAGATTATAGCCGAAATGCATTGGATAATGCCCTGGGTATAAGGCTGGATGCCACAATCATGATTTAAATGAAATGGATACAATCAGACACAAATGGTTATACTGATTGAATTGAAGGAATAAAGAAATTCTGAATACGGAATACATTGATATTGAATGCTACTCTTTAAGCTTTATGTTGAGGAATTTTTACAACCCTTTTGGGATCAAGCTGTGACTAGGAGACGTCACCCAATCAAAGGGCACGTTGTTTGGATTATACTTGGTACTCTGCAACGGAGAGTACACCCTAGAGCACGCAACGACAGATCGAAACTTTGATAAATTCAGAGTGCAAGTGTGAGAAAATACATATTTTCAAAGGGGCCATTTTCATTGCTCGCAGCAGTGTTCACGACATTCTTGCTGTGCTACAGAGCAAATTGCAGAACTTCTGATTTATTTGAGGGATCTGTGAAAACCCTTCATCCTGCTCAACTCTAGTAAAGGAGCCCCTGCGTACAGGCCCACCAACTACAAAATTACGTGAGGATCAGGGGCATAACTTCAGAGGGGATTGGGAGATACACCCCGTAATAAATGGATTTTCTTATAAATACTTGGGTACAGGTACTTTCAATCGGGTATGGTGAGATGTCTGTCGGATTTTACCACGACTTTAAATGTACAGAGACAAAAACACACACACACTCTCTCTCCCGCTCTCGGTTTTGAAAGTCTTAAAAAATGTTGGTTATTTTACAAAATGTTGTGATGTCTCTCACTTAGTACCCCTACCAATTTGCAATCCTCTGCTTTTCCACTGTCCCTTAAGCCCCTCTCAAGCGCCAGCCTGTGGCATAATGTATTTAAAGTTATATTGTTGGACAATCTTAAGCTCACAACCCCTCCTTCCCCCCGCCCCCAATCTTACTGATCAAACTAAGCCCCTGTTGGGATCAGTGTACTAGGTGGAAACATGGGACGAATACTGTTACATTTAGCTCCAGTAGTACTTGGAGCTATGCAGGTACTCAGCGAATTATAGAAGAGGGCAGCATACCCTGTATATAGTGGGGGAAGATATATATGTATGAAATAATACAAGAGTGCGTATCTGTACCTAAACATTTTATCTGCCTGCATCAGTAGCGGCTGCTATGGGAAGTAGTGGTAAGGCAGGGATAGGGTGGTTAAAAAAAAGAAAATTTAAAAGAAAAAAAAGAACAATTCACTTACCTGCCGGCCTCCGTCTTTTTCGGTCGACGCAGGAAACAGGAAACACGCAGGCTCCCAGACTCCCCTTGCCAATCACAATGCTGCTGTGACCAGATGGACAGCAGCGTCGTGACTGGTCGGAGCGCCGTGGTTCAGCGCTCAGACAGGGAGTGGGAGCCTGTGCATGTTCTCCACCCAGGCTGTGCAATGCAGCTGGGTGGAGAACATGCTAGATGCGCATGACTCTTTGGCCAGCCCAAGACGTCCGGCCAAACTATCATGAGCACTTAGAAATGCCCACCACTCCTCCCCCTGCTCTGTGGGCAGCCTAGCCCCGCCCGCCCCGCACCTACAGAGCCAGTAGTGAAAAATAAAATTATAACAATGTGTTATTATCATTTTATTTTTCCTGTGGGGCGACGCTCGTCCGCTTTAGCGGAGGAGCCACCGCTGCTCTGCATTACGGTTAGGTCTAAGTAGCAGTGAAAAGTTACAGCCCCCCTATAATTAATGGAGTCTGGTCTATAATGCAGCAAAGAGCAACACAATATTCCTGCTATTCATAAAAAACAAAGACGTTGACCTATAAAACCACTACTGTGAAAACAGACTTCCGAAGGTCTGAATCTCTCCCAATGAAGCAGTAGAGTGAGACAGACTTGGCAGACCTCTGACCAACAGAATGCTGGACAGAATCCCAGACTGAGGAGAAAAGGTCACTGTGCCTGCTTTTACTTGTGAAGCAGCACAGAGTCCTAAAAATAGCACAGCTATGTTATATTTACGAAACCTGTGGATAAATGTTTATGAAATATAGTTTATTAAATTACTTCCACCAGTCATGGAATGAGAAAGGCAAATATTTCAAAGATAAGTTAGGACAGGATTGAGAAGAAGCGCCAATAAACTAAGACCTTCTACACCAGAAGCCTGCCACTTCCACACCCCTACCATTAGGTCATTTCAACATCATCAATAATCACTTTGTAAATCTTTCTGCAGAAATGCTACCCCGGCAACAAATATTAACATACAAAATGTATATGTAATTTGAATTGCTCTCTTTCAAAAAATAAAGGCAACATACATTATACAGTAGTAAAAATACATTAAGTGAGATTGTATGACATAGGGATGAATGTGTGCTTGAAAAGAACTGTGGATCGGTGATAATTTGTGGAGAATGGTAGTAACCTTTTTCATACTGCCAAGGCCACGATATCCAAAGAAAAGACCCCCAAAAAGATGAAATATTACATCACTGCAAAAAACAAAAACAAAAAAATACTCCAAGATTACAAAAGCAATCCACAAGGACAAATTGGTTTTCCAAACTTGTGATTCAATTTATACTTAAATGCTTTAATATCTTAGGAAATGGAATACATTATTAACTGTTATTAGAAAATGATACTGACAAAACTGACAAAAAAACTAATGGAAATGGTAAGGTGATGTATTCCTAATAAAGTAAATCACTTGTGTCTCCTTGAGTACTACTTTATTAGTTACCTCAAATATTTTTGGTGATATTAGCGGAGGAAGATTTTTCCTCCATAATAGTGCCTTCCCTCTTTCTATTTTGGAGGTCGCGTGACAGCTGATCACGGGCACGTCCACTAAACAGTGAGAATTCTTTCGTCATGTATCCCTCCCTTTTGATATTAGCTAGGCCTTTGCTGTATAAAGCTACAGCCAATGGGTGTATTCATTGGCATTGTAGACCATGGTATTTCCTCCTACAAAAAGCACTGGCAAAGCCAATAGGTCCCTCCTATGCAAGAGCTATTGGCTTTGCCAATGTGTTTTACATGTTGTACGCCAGTTTGTTTGCTGTTCCACGTGGCTGAAATATATTGGCATAAAATAGAGTGGAGTGTTGTAGAGTGGAGTTGAGAGGCAAAGAGTGGAGTAGAGTGTCATGGAGTAGAGTGGAGGGGGCTAGAGCGGATAGGCACAAATTGAAATAAAGTGTCGTAGAGGAGAGCATCATAGACTAGAGTGGCGTAGAGTGCTGTAGAGTAGAGTGTCATGGAGTAGTGTAGTGTCAAGCAGAGTCAGAGTGGAATGGCGTAGAGTGAAGTAGAGTCATAAAGTGGAGAGGAGTGACGTAGAGTGGGATAGAGTGGATTAGAGTGCTGTAAAGTGGAGTAGAGTGTCAGAGTGGAGTGTTGTAGAGTGGGGGAGGATGGCGTGGAGTGGAGTAAAGAAGAGTGTCAGAGAGAAAGGGCATATTGTGGTAGGGCGCAGAGTGAAGAGGTGTAGAGTGAAGTGTTGTATTGTGGAGTGGAGTGGGGCAGCATAGAGTAGATTAGAGTGGAGTAAAGTGACATGGAGTGCTGTGGAGTAGCATGGCCTAATGGGAAGTGGCATAGAGTAGCAAAGAGTGGAGTGGAGTATGGTGGAGTGTCGTGTCATAGAATGGATTGGCTTATAGTGGGGGGGGCATGGAGTGGAGTAGAGTGTTGTATAGCGGAAGGGTGCAGTGTGGTGTAGGCCTGGTGTGGTAGCGCACTTCCATTACAGACAACCATTTTCAACCGAAAGGACAATTAAAATGTGCACATACAGAAAAGGAGGGCTTGTGAAGGAATAGAAGTAGCAATGGTGAACAAGGGTCGCTTCTCGGGAGCGACAAAGTCATGCGGGACAGCCTAAAATTAATAAATAGAAAGCTAGAAAATGTGTGTTACAAACCGCAAAGTTCATGGTAGGCTATCATGGAATGCATTCCCAGAGAAGCTTTCAGAATGGTCACAAGAAGTGTTTTGACTAAACTCAATGAATTTGGTGCTTGAAAGCCTGAAGCCTGCTTCCACAACATGTCCCAAATCATACTTGCAACATTTGAATAAATCTTGGCAAAATACAATACATTCTAAATAGACTTTTTCTAGGTCAATGAAAATACTAAAGCGGAGTTTGAGACTTTTTGTACCTTTCACCAAGTCAGCGGATTTTATATACTGTCTTTTATGGGCTGGATTTAATGCTTTTAACAACAATGGAGGAGTACCCCCTAGATGCAAGGTATACAGTGTAGGGATTTCCTCTGTATCTAAAGCATAAGGCTTAGGTTAGCAATAAGTGTCCCAACCTTGAACCAGACAAAAAAATGTCTTTTTGAGAAGACCCCTCACTCACCAACCTAGTTGGTGACATGCTTCATCATCGGGGTCCCACCCCATAAGCCGAATGCCTATGGGGTGTGCTGCGACACCTGGTTACAGTGGAGCGGGTTCTTTGTTTTTTTTATATGTGAGAAAAAATTGTGAAAGGTGTGTTAAAAAGGGACAAAGCTGCTCACTGCAAAGACTTTATTCCTGAGTGATTTGTCCCTATTAAAAATATCGTGTGGCACCAGTGCCTATTTAGGAAGGCTGTGGTGTCTCAAAACGTGTGGTATATATAAAAATAGCGTAGTGTGCTATGTGTGGTTTTAAAATTTAGGTCTACATGTTTCAACCATTTCAAAAAGATTCTATTGGTTTTCTTCAGGACCGTGTTGTTTGAACGGGGTGGTCCGCACACGCTAAGGCGCGTCCAGCCCACGTCCAATATAAAGACCACAAATTATGGTCTTGTGAAAAAAGTGGTGTTTTATCCTGAATCAGGAAAAACCTGTAAAGAAAAAACATATAAAGGGTTGGGTTGTACCGGGTAAGACAATACAAAGGTACACACTTAGTGAATAGGTGAGCTTAGTGGAATCACCAGAGCTGTAGTGGTAGAAAAACCTGAAGTTCAGGTCGTACCAGTGGTCTGTCTCTGATAAACGACAGTAGTGCCCAGGCAGTATTTACCGCGTTTGTGACGTGTTGGGCTAGACTGTTTTATTCATCAACTGGTTTGTGCAAAAACGATCTGTATCGTATGCTGGTGGTAAACATACTGTGGGGGAGGGGAGGCAGGGGGAGAGCGATCACACCCATTCACGCAGCAGACACACAACATGCCGAGGCATACCTATAGGTGAGCGTCCAATATACGGCAGTGCTTTGGAGGTGCCGTATGCGTTTATATAGATTGTACTATGCAATTAGTACTAGCGTTGCTTACACGTGAAGCGTTAAAGTATTGCTTCATGGGCAGCGGGAGTTCCAAGACGGCAAGTGTCCGTCACCTGGAACCATGTGAGAAGTAAAAAACACCGTTAGGATCGTGCCTCGTGTTCGAGGCGTTTCGGGCAGAGAGGCGCGACAGCGTCGTGCTTAGATTCATATCCCACTTACTTGCGGCTTCTGCTCGTCTTGTTTTTAAACCTACTTGGTTTCCTCTCACTCCTGCCCCGTGGATTCGGCCGGAATGGAGACGCCGTGTAGAAGTAAGCAACTTGCTACTTCCTGGTAGGGCGTGGCTGTAGTCAGAAGGGTACCGCGGGCCAATGGGAGCGCGGTTCGTGGGCGGACCAATGGGAGCGCGGTTCGGGGGCGGGTGATAGATGACGCTTTCGGTAGCTTCTGTTTCGACTGGTTGTCAAGGCAACCGGTTAGCTGGAAAGCGAGTGCAAAATAAATACGGAAATGGCAGAGTTAGAGCTATTTCTGGAACATAGGAGTTTAGGAACATTAGGAGTTTTTGGAACGATGCTTGATTTTGGGACAGTATTTTCTCCATAGCAACGGACCCATATGGTTAAATGAGGAGATTGACAAGGTATTCTGGGGTGGCAATGATCAGGGGAATATAATAGGTGCCTGGGACGACACCTAAATCCTGATGTTATTGTAGTGCCTCAAATCGCAAGTAAGGAAAAGCAAAGTTTTCAGTGTGTCTCAAAACAGGGGAAAATTTAACCCATTACAGAGTGCCATGGGATATTGTCATTCAGACCGGTCGTGTGCGTTGCCAGTCTGTAGACCCATCGCTGCTCCTTTTCAAAAAGGCGTTGGCTCAGGTTTATACCTGGTCTTACTTGCTCGATGATTGTCCATTGGATTTCGTCTGGACTATGTCCAACAGACAGATAATGTTCGGTCAGCCTAGTATTGGATTTTTTGCACCTAATGGTGCTTCTGTGCTCTCCTAGGCGTGTTTTTATTTTTCTGCTGGTCATTCCTACATAACGTAGGTTACAGGGGCAAGTTAGTAGATATACCACATTTTCACTATTGCAGTTAGTATGCCCTCTGATCGTCCATACTTTGTTAGGCTCCAGTTGTAAGGTTTTAGTATTTTTTGTGAAGGGGCAAGCACTGCAATTGCCACATTTGTAGTGGCCAGTTACCTTTGGTAATCCCCAGGCATTGAGGACAGATTCATTTTCCATCGTCATTTCTCTTGGTCTTGTGTTAACCACTGCATCTCTGATGCTTCTAGCTCTTTTGTAGGAAAATAGGGGTTTTTCCCATCTCATGTTTCCGGTGTTTAAAATTCCCTAATGTTTTCCTATTATTTTTGTCACATCGTTAGATATTGTGTTATACGTAGTGACACATGTTAGAGGGGTTTGTTCCTCTCTTCTGACTGGGTCCTCCAAGAGAATTTCGCGTTGTTGATTGCGAGCTCTTTTTTGGCTTTTGTTCAAAATCCTCTCAGGGTATCCTCGATTTTTCAGCTTGGTTGTGAGCTCCTGGGCTTGTTGTTTGTAATTATTCAGATCACTGCAGTTTCTGCGCAGCCGTAAGTATTGTCCGTACGGTAGATTTTCCCGTAACGGTCTTGGATGAAAGCTCTCGAAACGGAGTAAGGTATTTTTTGCAGTGGGTTTGTGGTGCGTGACTGTTGACAACTTTCCATCAGCTTTCGTTATAGTAAGGTCTAGGAAGACCAGGGAGTGATGGTCCTTCACACAGGTGAATTTCAGGTGATCATCTAGTGTGTTAATCCAGTTGAAAAATGATGTCAGAGTCTCCTCGCTACCTTTCCAGATTGTTAGCACAATGTATTGTATTGTCTTACCCGGTACAACCCAACCCTTTATATGTTTTTTCTTTACAGGTTTTTCCTGATTCAGGATAAAACACCACTTTTTTCACAAGACCATAATTTGTGGTCTTTATATTGGACGTGGGCTGGACGCGCCTTAGCGTGTGCGGACCACCCCGTTCAAACAACACGGTCCTGAAGAAAACCAATAGAATCTTTTTAAAATGGTTGAAACATGTAGACCTAAATTTTAAAACCACACATAGCACACTGCGCTATTTTTATATATACCACACGTTTTGAGACACCACAGCCTTCCTAAATAGGCACTGGTGCCACACGATATTTTTAATAGGGACAAATCACTCAGGAATAAAGTCTTTGCAGTGAGCAGCTTTGTCCCTTTTTAACACACCTTTCACAATTTTTTCTCACATATAAAAAAAATAAAGAACTCGCTCCACTGTAACCAGGTGTCGCAGCACACCCCATAGGCATTCGGCTTATGGGGTGGGACCCCGATGATGAAGCATGTCACCAACTAGGTTGGTGAGTGAGGGGTCTTCTCAAAAAGACATTTTTTTGTCTGGTTCAAGGTTGGGACACTTATTGCTAACCTAAGCCTTATGCTTTAGATACAGAGGAAATCCCTACACTGTATACCTTGCATCTAGGGGGTACTCCTCCATTGTTGTTAAAATCTTTACTAGGGGACCAGGAGTTCCCACTACACATAGCCTGTGTAATTTCCCTTACTCTCTCCTTTGATTTACACTGGATTTAATGCTCCCAGACCCAGCCAGTCCCACATACATGGGGAGGGAGTGGTCTGTACCACACTAGCTCCGAGTTTGAAGACTACAATGGTGATGTCCTTGATGGAAATCCCCAATACATCATTTCACTACAAAACACCTTATCACGAGGCCTGGAGCTTAGGACACGAGATGTGAACAGAGATTAATTATCTCACAAATAAGTAAGAGTTATTTGACATTCACTGGAGAGGGAAGGGTGTGGAGGGTATTGCAGTTTTCAAAAATAATTTCAGCATCTCTGTAAGTAGTACTAGTGAAAATGTTAATTAGTTTAGCCTGCATTGGGTAATTTTGGTCTAATTTAGGGACTCTGATTGATGGCAGGGCCGGCTTTAGAGCTGGTGGCGCCCGATGCGACAATCACTTTTAGTTCCCCACATCCCTTGACCGCTTCCTCTGATTCTCTCACTACCACCCGCAAAAGTGCCCCTCATTTCTCATTTCATAAGATATTACTAAACACAGCACCCCCCTGAGGTCACAGCAGCCCCCTCCACAGGTCAGAGCCCAGTGCGTCCGCACCAGTCGCACTACCCTAAAGCCGGCCCTGATTGTTGGTGGCTAATAACTACTAACAGCATCAATCATTTGTAGAGATTCATCATGGTACTGTTGTGTGGTTGTGACTTCCTCATGAAGAAACACTCTTCCACAGTCCATGTAAGCAATAAGAAGAAAGCAAGTGACAAGGCTGGCTCATTACCTCAGCTGTGAAACAGATTTCAGCCGACCTTGCAAGGATGGTGGAGCTCTGGATCTAATCTGTTCAATGAAAGCTGGATGGCAGCTTTGGGATCAAGAGATTAGCATCCACATTATGCCACAATGAGCACGATTGGAATCCTCTGTTAAGCCAGGTCTCCAGAGCATCATGAGAGTATAATATGCTGGCTGAAATAATTTACAATGTATGATGCACTGTCTACTGCTCGAGGAGATCATGCCTGTTCATGTGCTACAAAATCTCCACATGTCTCCCAGCAGTTCTAGACCCAATTATCCCTCCCTGCCTCAATGTACAGTCAGTGTGATCAATGGTCATTCCTCCAGTGCTGAAAGGTACAATGTGGATATTAGATATTTGGTGTTTGCAGCTCACAATAAGTTTCCCTGGATCTAGAAGGCTTTTGTTTAAGTAGGGAAGCCCAAGAAGGCATATATAACACATACCCTGCAGCTGATAATATAGAAACACATCCAGGGGTAGGAAAGGACTCATTCCCTTGAATTCTCAAATGTGACAAAGGCAACATCTTTAAAAAAGGTCCCCTCTCGTCATAAGACCAGGTGCAGACAGCTGTGACATTGTCTTTGCTTAGTGTGTGATTAGTAGCACTGGGTGTTAGCTGAAGGGAAGACAAGGCAAGTAAAGAATATTCAAACTCATTTTCTTGCACAGCCTGTCCCATGACATTATTGCACATATAGTGGGGCCTATGTCACTAATATGCCTGGGCGCTCGGAGTGCCAATCAGGGATGGTAGAGGAACAGGTGACGCTCGGTCCTTCTCACTTGTTATATTTCGGAGATAGGGTGACCGCTGGTACCAATATATTTCAAAGTAGGCCTGCACACAGAGATAGTATAATGCCAAATCTGGAGTGTCGAACACCCCCCCTCCTCCGTGAAAAAACTATCTGAGTTTATCCCATCTAACGGCTGCTTGCCTGTCCAGACCAATATGTGTCGTGAAAGCATGAAAGAAGGAAGGAGCATTGACTATTTTTTATAGTAGGCAATGCATGTCAGACAGCCGCTTTGAAATTAATTCTGAACTTCTCTTGTGCTGAATACACATTCGAAATGGTGTGGTCAACTTACATGAAGCGAGTGGCATGTCTGAGCATTTTAGCACCTGCATTCTACACTAGACTGTGTTTCTTCACTCTACTCGTGGAAGTTCTCCTGAGGGGGAATTTCCACATCCAGAACATTGGCTATCAATAACAGATCAATACTTTTAAGTCATAAGTGAGTCAGATAGCGATAAACTGTTTTTTTGATTACTCACTTATAACGTCACGTCTCTCATGCTTAGAATGTTAATCAAACTTTTTAGATTCATTTCAACTCATCTACTGTTAGAGTCTGATGTGAATAAGACATCTGCCCAAATGGTTCAAGAAGGAGGTGCTATCAGAGTCCTCGTAGTGTTTCAGTCCATGCTTCATCATCATAGTCCATCAATCTAAAATGAAAACTAATTAACAGAGGGAATGAGCAGATAATTTCCCATTCATTTGTTCATTTACATGTGGGCAAGTAATATTCATTCACAACAGGGAGGAGGTGGGCCTACCAACTTGAGTTGTTACCTTTGGAACCTGGAGACCCAGGTTTGAATCTCGGCTTCAGAGGTAGACTCAACATTATGTGATCTGGGCAAATCAATTAATCTCCCTATGTCTAAGAGTGTGTAAAATGTATTTGTGTAAACCATGTTAGACTGTCAGCCTTAGGGGGTCTTCCCTCAAACTTTTTGCCCTACACCATCATTTTTGCTGATCACTCTGTGCACCTTACCACTGATAAACAGTACTAAAGTGCATATGTGCACTCCCTAAAACACATTAAATTTGGCTTACACCCAATTAGCACATTTCATTTACTTACAAGTCACTAGTAAAGTGTTACTGTCTGTAAACAGGGCCTGTAAATTAAATGCTACTAGTTGCCCAGCAGCACAAATTGTACCACCCACTTGAGTAGCCAGTCAAACACGTCTCAGGCCTGTCATTGCACACTGCGTGTGCAGTTTTAACTGACACTTCGATCTGACAAAATACATTTTTTACCAAGCCTAAATCTTCCTTTTTAATACATGTAAGTCATTGATAGGGTAGGCCCCGCACAGCCAAAGGGCAGGGTGGAGTGTATTCAGGGCCGGACTGGACGAAGCGGGCACCGGGCAATCTCCCAGTGCGCCGCACGGGTGGGGGCTGGTTCTGGGCCCCTGGGCGCCGATTTTGATACAGGGCCGATTTTGCTATGCTGTAAAATCGGCCCTGTAACAAAATCGGCCAAAAATCAGCCTTGGCAAAGAGCTCGGCGGCACCCCAACCCTTGGGGGGGGGGGGGCCAGAGCTCGGCGGCACCCCAAACCCCTGGTGGCTGGGGGGAGGCGGCCGAGCACTTTGCCAGGTTCCCAGTCCGGCCCTGAGTGTATTTAAGAAGTAGGACAAGTACTTTCAGATTTTACACATCCTGGTAGTGAAAACTGAAAGCTCTTTCAACTATTTTTCACTACTGAAAGGCCTGCCTCTCACATGGAATAACATTAAGTTAGCTCATTACATTTAATAGGAGATCATTTTCAATTGGGAGCGGGTAAGAATGTTGAGATTGTGGTCTAAAGATTTCTAATTTAAAACCCCCTTTAATGGAAAAATGTGATTTTTAGTCACAATTCTGAAAATGCCACTTTTTAGAAAGTTTGCATTTTCTAGCCCCAACCATTAGGTGTTTGCAGCTTGTATCCTGGGTCACATGACTAGATGTAGCTGGCAGTTGGTCTTTGTGTACTGTTCCCATTCAGTGAGATAAAAGAAGAAAACGTATTGGAAGGATGGGCCATCTCTGACTTGGCAGAGGGGCGGAGCAATCCCCTACCACACTTGCACATCACAAAGACTCAGCCTCAGCACAGTCACAAAGGGTTTCAGGTTAGTCTTTTGTTTGTACCTACCAGACAAGCTGGGGCCAGTGCATGGAGGCAGTAAATTTCAAACACCTCTGGTCTGAGGGTGGAAGCCTCCTGAACCTCCTCCTACTTCAAAGCTGGCACCAGGTATAAACACTGGACCCTCAGACCAACTCTTCAATACACAACTGGACCTGTGAAAGACTCAGAAGAAGGACTGCTGTGCTGCTCAGCTGCAGGTAGGACTGCTACTCTGCTGACCTGCGACCTAAGAGAGAAGGACTGGACCTGCATCTTGAACCCAAGTGGAGCTACTCCAGTCCTGGATCCTTGGAAGTGGGCCAGAAGGTGCAATCCTCGCTGTGGTCTTGAGCAGAACTGACACTGCATGATGCATCTCCTTGCAGTATCGCAGCAAAACCACCACTGCAACCAATTCCCAAGGCAGGGCCCCACAGCTCCACTGAACCTCATCTGCGTGATGCATCCTTGATGTAGGACCTCACATCGTTGCCCCGAAGCTCTGCAGGACCAACGCTGCGCAACCCATCCTTGGCACAGAACTTCGCATCGGAACTCCCCGGTACCTCTGCTGCATGATGCATCCTCGACACATGACTCCACATTGCACCCCACAGCTACCTCGAACCACAGCTGCGCTACGCATCCTCGATGCACGACCTTGCAATGCTCTGCAACCAGGATTTAAGATACTTTGTTCAGTGGGCCTAACTTTTCCCCTGTAACCTGCACACTCTTTATCTAGATCAGCCTGAACTCGCGACTTTGTCCAGGTCCGGCATGACGAGATATTCACAGTTTACGTTTTGTGCTTTTAAGGACTCCTTTTACCTACAATTGCATATCTCCCGCTCTACCAATTGGATTTTTCTCATTTTAATGTCAAATAATTTAGTAGATTTTACTCTTTTTTTTATTTTTATTTGGTGTCGAGATTTTTTTGTGTTGTGTTTTCACTTTACTCCCATTTGAAGTGCTGCCCTCAATACTTCACACATTGCCTCTAAGTTAAGCGTGACTGCTTTTGTGCCAAGCTACCACAGGGTTAAGCACAGGTTAATTTAGGGGTTGCTTGTGGTTCACCCTGACAAGAATTGCGGTTGCTACTCAAGTATAGTTTCACCACCCTAAACCAGTAACCCAATTTCCTACTAACCCCACTTAATATATTGACCGTGTTGGTGGTCTCCTGACTCCTCATGTAATGTACAGCACTCCCTTGCTTCACAGCTAGGTTTATGCTATATAAATACCAATACATATATGCAACACAGATGGAGATGCACTGGGGGAAACTTTTCCTTCAAGCAAAGGCCGTTAATTGAACACATACTGAAGCATTACGCTGTGTAAATATTAAAATACTTTATTTGGAGCTGCAAATAGAGAACAATATGTACCAGGACTTGCACTAAAGTAAATCTGAGGAGAATTTTTTTTTAAATTAATAACTACAATGACCGGAGTGGATTGAGACATTAGAATGTTGGGTACTTAAGCCTGTAATAGGAATGTAACACATGGACTATGAAATATGCAATCAAAGTCCACAATGAATAGGAGACCAGGAAGGGCTGCTAAAGTGAAGATCCGCACAGGATTGTCAATAATCACTGCTAGTTGAGTGGGGGCTCTACATAGCTTTATGAATTCAATTGTTTTCCTGACTGTCCGAAGAGGACCACTAAGTGCCTGGACAAAAAGGAACAGAAGACTCCACTATGACAATGGAGTTTGAGACCATTTGGTCTCTAGCCTTAGACTTCTATATATCCAAATACAATTTTAAACACAGCATACAGTGGGAGGTCTACCCATAAGTTCATGCATTCAATTTTAAATTTAAGCAGGAAATATTCTCATAAATATTGCTGAAATATGAAATATGCCTTCCTGTTGACTTTGCTCATTTTTTTTCTTTGACACACACACTATGCACTCTTCCGTGGGAAAGTGACTTAAAATTGCAGAAGTATTTGTTCCTCTCTCTCCAGTCCATGAACACGGAGTTCTTTGGGAGAATGCCTAAGCTCATAAAAAAGTTGTGTTTTTACTTTGCATGTCCCTACAGTAAAAAAACACCTGTCAGCCGACTGAATGACTGATGTGTTTTAATTATGAAACAATGTAGACTGAAAACCCTGTGGGGGATGGACCTGACGAGAACGAAAATGAGGTGCAGATTGGCAAAGAAATCCGCAGCAGCCCTCCTTTTTCAGTATACAACAACATTGTAGGTTATTAGAAGTGGTGCAAAACATGAGATGCAGATATCTGAATGTTGACTGTCTGTAACTGGCCACCTAACTACTGCTCAATGGTATTTAAAGTCCTATTTCACTATCATGGCAGCTGGAGTTTATTCATCCTACAGAAATTCATAGAACTCAACCTTCTTGTTGAACCTGGTGGAAGGTCAGATTTAGGGCTAAACATCTTCTAACTTATTTGATGGATCATTTTGGGGGTAGAGTTCTTATATGGGTCCCGATTACAAGATCTTAAGCAACGATTTAACTTTACCACCAAAATCAAAATCTGTATTCTGGGCATCCTTCACTCCACGGATGTGACAGCTGTGGATTCATAACCTTCGCTGACTTTATCGTGCAGCTTTCTGCATCAGTCAACGCCAGAAAAATTGATTTACCGTACCCAAAAGGAACGTTAAATTAGCTCTCTCTAACAAACCCATGTAAGAAGCTTTAAGAGTTGTGCTCTATTATAATCTCTGACTCATCCGTCAGCTCAGAGAGCAGAGGAAATCCTATAAGACTTTGATAGCTTAAAGCTTAATGCTAGAACCCACGAATTACATCTTACCTTTTAAAAAAGCACCAGGCTATCAAGGCGAATGGAAACTGGTTCAGAGGAAAGCAGTTAGAAAGCAGGGCCAGGAGACTGGACGGGTGTGGAAAGGTTCCAAGTATGACTAAGACAGTGTTAAAGAGATGGGAAGGAAAGGTAACTATCTCAATTACAAAAGAAAAGCAACCATACATGATGGTGGCTCTGTGCAAGGCACAGTAAAGTCACGGGTCTCGCAGCCATAGTTGGGCCATCATATCCCAGAAAAAGTCTAGTCTATAAAAAATGCTTTAAAAGAACAATATATAATGTTTGTTGATACGCAGCAAAAGCATTGGAGCATGGCATAGTCTCTCACCATAGCAGCACTGCATGAATGATTCATCATATAGAGGGTATTTTTATTCATTTCCCTTTCGTACCCAAATTGGCCCTACTGCTTATGGTCCCCTAGAAACAATCGCATGAGTGTGCCTTGCTACACTGTGAAACGGATTCACAGATAATATGCACAGTGCATGAAAGTATTGCAAAGGACAGAAAATACAGGGGTGTAGCTATCACTAGTGAAGCAGGTATTAAGGCACTGACACACATGGGTGTGAGAGCAGGGCCAGACTGGGAATGCAAACCTGCCCTGGCAATTGAGACGGATCGGCTGGTGGAAAACACTGCAGCTGCTTTTGTTACAGGGGCCCTATATAGAAGCTATGCTGCAAAACAATCACCAGTAAAAAAAACTGCCCTTTCGGGGTCCAATACCGGCCCCCACCCTGGCAGCCTGGCCCTATGTAAGAGGCCCCTCCCCAATTATAGCGGTCTTCTGCTTCCTAGCCACAGAGGGCAGGGCCCTCTCTGCATGCTTGCTTACCATCCTTGCTAAGCCATTGTTGGAGTGTGTTACCAAACAGCTGTACGTTACAATATGAAGTATATTGACACTCTTATATTCGTCAAGCCTGACAAATATTTGACTCCACAAAACAATACATCCAGATTCTAAACCTCCAATCTGAATGAAGCTGAAGTGCCTCAGCAGTCTGTCAAACGTTCCAACTTTTTAACATTATTTACTTTCTTATTAATATTTTATTGTATACTGGAGTACTATATAAGACTTTTATATGTTAATAGCGACTGATCTTGCTTCCTTCCTTCGGTACAGCAGCAGGAAGGAGGCACTTGCATTTTTTATTTCGAGAAGTAATCAAGAAATGTTTGCGAAAGTAACTCTAAGAATGTTCATATCCTTCAATAATCTCAAAAGCTCTAGAGTTGCACTTAAAATGACATGTACGTGTTCCCTGTCATGTTGATATCTAGCCCCGGATACAAAAAAGGCACCAATGCAGAAATACTTAAACAATGGATTCCACTTATATGGAAAGCCCTAGCTTCCAGTTGGAGACCCGAAAGTGTCTTGTACTAAGCATACAAGAGGCCTACGGTGTACATCCTTGGCTCAGTATGAGAAGAGCTTCAATACTGATTGTTTTAGACTGAAATTTGGATAAACACTGCTGAATTGATATCAATTAAAGATGTTAATTTTTAATGCTGTATCCCATTGGCATGAATCCTGGAGTACACTATTATGAGTTAGCAGAAAGGCCGGTGCTTCAAACGTTTAGGTGATCTTACTATGACGGGCAAGGCATCAACAATCATTTTCTCAGAGAAAACTCAATTATGATCACTTCAAATAGACACCATGGATCATCATGCTTAAACCCTTGAATATGATGAAACAGTATTAGTAATATAATTGCTTTAACTAGTTGACGATTGAGGCTTTTCACTAAAATCCTTAATCTTCAATCAAAGTCTTGTACAGTTAAGTGCTGGATAAATGTTTTTCCTCCTATCTATTGTACTATATTTTTGTTTAATTCTAAGCAATCACTTTTTTTTGTCAAGGATCTTCAAAGAAACTAAAATCAGGGAAAATGCATTTACGTTTGAAGGAATACAGTGATTGTAAAGGGCTGAAATGCGAGAAAAGATATTACTCTCTGAATACCCATGCTGACAATAATACATTGAAACATGACAATCTCGCCTTCTATGAAGAGGAATAATAAAGAGAAATGAGCACATCTGCAAATTAGAAAGGACTCAATTGCATTGAAAGAGCCAGGGCTAATAAAGATCAGAATCACAAACAAAAGTAATTATTGCACAATTGCCAGAAGTGATTTCTGTATATTTGCAAGATAGGTCGATGTATAACCATGACCCTCTTGACATATCTGGACCAAACTTTCTACCAAACATTCCTTTGCATTACACTACCTAGGGCATTATTCCAAAGTTGGGTTCAGACCAGTCAACAGGTGAAAGAGTTAAAGAAAAACAGCGGGAAAAAACGTTCTCAAATTTGTCCTGCAATTTTGTTTGAATTATAAGTCATATGCTTTTTAGATACCTCAACTGCAGTTCCCTTGGACCTAAAAATCAAGGGGGCACAAAGAGTTAACCGCTAAGGTTTCAACCAATATCTCATTGGCTACCTTTCTTTAAAGGCATGTAGCCTTTGCCTTTATGAACAAATCTGCACCAAATATAGAACAAGCATTAGCACAGCCAATAAGCGTGAAGTTGTCTGCCAGCTGCTTAGGGTTTTCAATGCATGTTTTCTTTTGTCATGGTTTCTATGAAATATTATACCTGGCAGAATGGATTGCCCCTCGACAAAATAAAAAAAATCATTGGTGAAAAGCAAAAATATTTTTTGGGGGGGACAATAAAACACCTTGCCATTGTAGACCTTGTACTGAAGTGAACTCGGAGAATCAGGCAAGGAATATTTATTTGTTTCGAGTATGAGCATATGTGTTGCCCACTCCTTAGAAAAAAAAAGGTTGCAGAGAAGTGCTTCCTATGTTTTTTATTTCACAAGTGTTTCCATTTAATAAATCTTCAATTCCAGTCCTAATATTTTTCCATTAAGATTTTTGCAGATCCACGTTTATTTATATTGTTATAAGTGCTGGAGACCACCTGCACGTTTGGTCTCGCTCATCATTCATATCTGTGTTTTCGAAATTGATGTTGCTAGAATATCATTTTTTACATAAGTAAAAGCTGTTAGCTTCTCAGTCCTGCTCCTTCTGGTAAGCATTTGAACAGGTGCACAAAATTCAGTGAACGGATTTCGTTTTGGTTAAACATAACTGCAGTAATTTTCTACCACTAAAAATCATTTGTCTGTAATTTTACCTTTGTCCTGGCAGCATATATTCCACAGAAGTGAGAATTTATCTGGGGCAATATATCACACCTTAATTCTATAGCTATATTTTAGTGACCATCACCAGTTGCCCTGTTTTTTTAGGGTACTTCCACGCTGACCTGGTGAAGACTCTTTATTAAAGTACCATTCGGTTTGAAACATTGAGAAATTGAAGTTTTTAACTGGATTTTTGGGCAATTATCATTAATGATAAACTTGGCCAAACAATTATTATTACAGCCAATTAATCTGAAATTAAGAGTTGTTCTATTTATCTCCTAGTCCCTTTTTCCACAGCTCACGTGCACTGTGCCGTTTCACCTGGTAGGCGCAACTATTGTATATTTTATCACCTATTTTCTACAAATACTTAAAAATATCATTGAAATTCTTGACTGTGAGTTGTCCTCATCTTTCGAAAAATTGTGGTTTACTTTGGGAATACATTCATGAATCCTTTTAAAATGTTGAAATTTTGAATGACTAAACAAAATAAATTGTTGTCTTTACTGCAGATTTACTCCCAGGTACCCAGTAATACAGGCCTGAACCACGGTATATTGTAAGATCTTGTAAATATCGGTGCAGCTGTAACTCTAACCGCCCACAGCGGGAATTCTAGGGCACTTCTAGTGAGGCCCTACGTTTTCCTGTCAGGTGAGAACTTACCTTACTCAAAAGGTAAAATCCTCGTCACTGCTCTCTTTATTTTCCAGCTAGCAAACAGAGATCCTACAATCCAAGTCAAAGGTGAGGAGTATTCTCATCTTAAATGTTTGTTACATTTATTAATGTCAAGTCATTGCTCCTCAGGTTTCATAGCTCTAATGAAATGCATTGCCAAGAAGGCATTTTAGGAGGGGTAAAACAAGGAGACATAAAAAGTGCCACACTAAAAATCCCAAAGCCATTGAGCTTAAAGGGGAGCCGATGCATAAAGATGTGAGAGTGGGGAGGCAATGCTCATTTTGTGTAACCTGATATTATCAAGTGTTCAGGAGCAACTTCCCTAGATAGATGTTCTAGACTAGTTCTGGACTTTACACAAGGCCTAGCCAAGTAACATTTGAACTTTATTTTCATCATGCGGACACATCCTTTTTCTACACTGAATTTGAATATTGTTTTGTACCAGTAACTTGCCGTGCAAATAATGCAGTGTGATTTTACATTTGAGGATACTGATGCTGAGGCTATTACTGTATGCCGTACCACCCCTTAATAATGCTCCATCCTTGGAGAGCTTGTCATGATTTTGAGACCTGAAATTGGTCATTTGAATGGATTTAATTATTTTCCCTTTTAGATCCAATCACCTCAATATGCTTACAAAGGGAGTATTAACATGCCTCTTCATTAGGTTGTGAAGAATGCTGAATAAGTGGAAATGTAAATATATATTTCAATATGCACCTATTAGTCCTAAAAAACCATGGAAACGTGATGGCCGATACAAACACCGCATTTTGCACAAATTTACATATCCTTTCGAAATTAATTTGGATCCCTTTTCACATTTCTGCCTGCCCTGCATATACAATTTTGGTCACAGTGCCGCTATTGTTGTCAACATTTGACCTGTTAAAAACGCATGTGAAGCTGTTGTAATATCATGCCAAATATATCATGAGTAGCATTAAACGGCAATACATAGATGCCAATGAGCATGTCCCTTCACCTTCTTTTAAGAGATTGTGAGAAAAACCACAGATCTTTCTTAGATTTTCCATCTACACTATAACCCTTTGTAGACAACAAATACACAACTGAAAATTATCCTTAAGTGTGCCTCTCTTCCACCAGCTACGTCGCTTCCGCTTCTCCAGTCGGTCACACTATCTTTAAATGTACACCACTTTTTTTTGTCCCCATGCTAACCCCAACCCCAGCCATATCAATGGGTTGCCAGTTTTAAGAGCATGAGACCTAAAAAAAACATTTACAACGTCAGGAAGGTGGTGTCATTCTTCATTTAGAACTTCATTCATATTCACAGGAGGTAGCAGAAAGTGATACCACAGTAAATTCTGAAGTGTGCGTACATGAAAAAAAATATTCTTCAGGGATACCATATTGATGTACAATGTGGACAAAACGATACAATGCTCCATTTTTAAACATTTTATAATTATAATGATCTAGCTAGTCAAACGTTTAAAGAACAATAGAACTGGTTTTATGGAAATTTAAGTTATAATTCAACTCACCTGAACACAGGACCCCTTTGTACCTTGCACAGGAAAAGTCATCACACTCGCAAAATAATCCGTAGATTTTCCCAAACTCACTCTCGAAGCAGAGGCACTGGTTGCAGCTGCACTCGCCACGGCCGCTGCAGATGGTCTTTCCTTCAGCTTCCCGGCACAGGTTCTGGTACATGTTACCATTGTCTCCCTCGCGACACTCACACTTGGCTCCCAAGTGACCCGCGTTGCATCCACACAGACCACATTGGTATGTCCCATTGCCACTGCACTTCAGACTGTCCAACTCAACCTCTTTGGTACATCCGCAGCTACAGTTATAGGACACCATTACCTCCAATGTGTCCTGGAATCCAACAGGCTTGATGGTGAAAGTATGTGTGGTGTCCTCAGAAGGGCAGTTACGAGCTTCAACAGAAACGTCAAATGATACCTATATGGGGATAGCAACATGTCAGTGCAAAACAAGACAAAGATTCTCAAGCATTCGTAATTTGGAAATCAAATTGTTAAATACATCACATGATTCAAAAAGTGACATGTATAATGAATTGTATATTATCTTGATGATTTTTGGATGAAGAAAATAGCATGGGATTAAATAGTATGACAAAAGTGAAGTTATAAATGGCGAATTTTTGTTGCAATTGAAGTATATCGTTTATGCTGTGCATGCTTGCGTCCAGGTTATTGATCACTTGGCCCCCACTTTATATTTTTATTTTAAAGTGCAAAACAAGACCCCAGCAATGACCAAGAGAGTACATCCTAACAAGGAGCAAGTTATTTAGCTGTAAACCCCTACCAAGTACATCATTACCACATATGGATAGATGAAATGTACACACAAAAGATGATGGCAACAGAATGTCATATAGTGAACACAATAGAGACCGCTCCCAGTTAGAGACCAAATTCGATTCACAGTGAGGCGCCTTGTGAAAGTGAGGCATCTCACAAAAAGTGATAGACTGGCATCACGTGATACACCACCAGGTGTCATGCTTCATCATCTGCCAGAATGTCATATGTCATCCCTAACACAACTCCTTAAAGTGGCAGACCCTGATGCAGAGGTCTAGCCCGGGACCAGGGTTCAATTCCCCGCCTCGGCGGGACTTGGGCTCAAAATTCCACGGACCTGATAATTCTCGCCTTGGTGCCTATTCCAATCATGGAGTCCCACTCTGCAACTCTGGGCAATAGCTTGCTTAATCTCCACAACGGCCCCCACAACGCTAAAAGGATGCCTGGCCTCCACCTTGGGGGTGCCCAGGAGTGGACGCCTCACAGGGAAAGCCAGGATGGGTTCCACAGCGGTATTCGTATAAGCGCCTTGAGACCCTTGCGGGTGAGTAGTGCGCTATACAAATATCAATTTACAATTTTTTTTGCATTTAAACCCTGCAACATGGAAATGACAGACCCAGGTTATAAGGAATTACTTCTGAAGATAAACAAACAGGTTTGGCTGTCTCTGAATGAAATGGTTGTGAGCAGTGGTCATCCAAGAACAGCACTTTGCAAGAGTAAAGAAAGTGCAGCGTTCTCACCTACGAGATGCTCTTCATAATTCTGATGAGAATGGAACATTTACACAAAT
Source organism: Lissotriton vulgaris (assembly GCF_964263255.1). Classification (NCBI taxonomy): domain Eukaryota; kingdom Metazoa; phylum Chordata; class Amphibia; order Caudata; family Salamandridae; genus Lissotriton; species Lissotriton vulgaris. The sequence continues at coordinate 1,326,941,312 of NC_141687.1, read as the reverse complement.
AGTCAGCGATATCAAATGCCAGATACTCTCGGGGCAAAGGGTTTTCCCAATTGTTTCAGTCCTGACCTGTAGTACATGTAGTTAGGGTGACGTTCGCAAAAACTGTTAAGTGATGACCTTTTGGCTGCTCTGCATATCTCAGTCAGTGGCACCTGTCTGTCTCCAGAAGGGCTTGTCGCACCAAGAAAAAGCCTCGATACCAACTCAAAGCACGTAACATTGCTTGTAAGAAAACAACAGGAGCGAGTGGAAGGAGAAACATTACAGCTCGACTTTGGATCACCTGAAATAAAAAAAGATCACGTACTGATAGAAATAAAATAATTGTAAAACGCCTCCAATAATTTTCCCAGTGAAATTCCAATAAAAAAAACGTGATTTACGAGCAAGAAAATTAACACGCACAATTGTCTCTTTTTTAAAAATTACACATTGCATCACACTTTTACACGTGCACAGCACAATGCTCTCTGATCCACCCGTGCTTCGGTGCAGCACAGAGACAGACACGAGATAAGAGCACCCTTAGGATCATCACTAAAGACACCAAAACAAGTCCCACATCGACCACGAGACAAATCCACTCACTTTCAATCAGTCACAGCCAATGGAAACGTGTGCTACTCTGAGGGTTCGTGAGGAACTTGAGGTACTACGCAAGGGTAACTAGAAGAAAATGCATGGTGGGTTAACATGTTCTGTCTTGAGCATGGTGAGCCAAAACAATGCATGCAATATCTAGGCAATCCTTGACCTATTCATGGCCTTCAATATAAGACTTCTGATTAACAAAAACAGAGTGACTTACATCTGGAATTCAGTAGTGAGCGAAGATTACTAGGAGAATAAGACACAGCTACTCACTGCACAATCTCTGTGAATCCAGGCCTCCAGGCTTCTGTTTACCACATGCAGATACTTCACCATGCACTGGGATTCGCCAGTTCCCAAGAAGTTCACTTCATAAATGTATACAAACCAGAGAGCTCCAAGCATGCTCCAACCGCTTCACACTTATTCATATGCAGTGTCTACAGTGGGGAAAATCCACAGGTGCAGGTATAGAGAAATGACTTCTTCTATGGAGAAAAGCCTTCCCTTTGCCCTGTGCTTTGCGACCCAATTTGCTCACTTGCTCTAGCATTTTTGACACCGACGTTAGGCTTGAAAATTAAGAATAAAAAGCCACTGGCAATGTTTGTAAACAGACATAAAGTTGCAATTTCGCGAATCTTTTCACCTTCCTTAGACACACCCTTATTTCCACCTTTTACTTAATTCTTACGACCACCGGCGGCTCCTCCACAATGGCGGAGAAGTGTCGCCCCACTAGCTGGCTCAGTGCCAGCAAATGAAAAATAAAACTATGTTCGAGCATCGTTTTATTTTTCATTTCCTGTCTCTGAGCCAGCGCGTGCAGGGAGGGCGGGCCCGAGGCATGGAACGGGAAGGCAAGGAGAAGTGCACGTATGTGTTTGGCCGGCCGTCTCAGGCTGACCAAAACACACATGCGCATTTAGGTTTCTCCAGCCTGGCTGCACTGAACAGCCAGTTGAGAAACACCGAAGCACTCACTGGCCTGAGCGGAGTGTCTTTTCAGCCTGCTCAGGCCAATCCCCCAGCAGCTCTCTTAGTTTGAGAGCTGCAGGGGGATTGGATGGGAGCCTGTCCCAGGGGCTGCGGGCCCGGGAAGAGTGCAGGAGGTGCGATGAGACGTGGGAGGCAGCTAGCTTCGAGTAAGTTATTATTTTTTATATATATATTATTGCTACCCCCTTACACGCACTCCTTCCCCCTCCCGCGTTACCTCCACCCACCCCACCAGCCTTTGTTTGTGTCGACCGCCACTGCTTACAACAGCAAAAATACTTGTGTTGGTAAACTTCCGCTACTGGAAATGGCTTTTCGGGTAGGAAAATGAACCAATCCTAAATTTGCCACACAGCATTTGGCAACTCTGGCCCCATTTCTCGCCCTCAATACGTTTTGTGAATCAGGTCGCGAGAGAGCGGACACTGGCAGCTATAATTGTGGTTGGCCCTCTATGACGCCACCAGCTATGGCTGAGTAACCACCAAATGGGATGTTAATTATTGCAGTTCAGCCCATCGAAGTTAGATCAGGTACTGCTCGTCAGTGAGACTCAACCCTCACTTACTATGGGTTTGGAGTCAATTTGTTTATTTCTTTTCCTTTCCTTTCTGGTTTCTGTGGAAGGCAGGGCTGTATTTAGGGAGTTTGGGTTTCAGCGTTCTTCTAAAGAAGTTAAATGTAAAACAACCACTGAGTTAATTGCAATAGTACTGTGCTCTTAAAACGACCTTCAATCCCCGAGAAGAAAAGGTTACAGGCACTTTGCACAAACCTGCTTGTGGGCATGTAAAAATAGGCTTTGCTCTGTTCACAGGCTTTCTGACAGGGAGGAGGGGGGAGTGGGGTGCAGCAACTGATCAAGAAGTGACGTCAGCCTTCTTGTCACCCTCTTTTCGACCCTCCACATCCAATGTTCAAAGGACCCTTACCCTGTGGGAGTTCCAGCTAGTGAAACATACCATAATTTAGGAACACCCAAGAGAGATTTTCAGCAGAAAAAAAGGCACATTTATTTTCTTACTGGATTGCATTGGGTTGAATCATATTTTGGGAGGGTGAAAATAAAAAAACAAAGTTGAGGAATAGCATTTGTAGTTTACAAAAAGGGATTCTTTGTGAGTAATAGGATTGGGAATACGAACATGTTTGTTTTTGAAATATGGCCTGTAAGTTATTATCTGGAAGGCAAGAGTGCCTCACCTCTAAAGAAGTGTAACTTGCTGGTCTCAGTAGAAACCTCTGTAATGTATGGTGGGAGTGTAAATAGCCCAGAAAGACGAAGAATAACCAATAGGGACGTCTTTTTGGCATTTGCTAGAGACAGCCTTAGCTATCTGTTATGAATGTTAATGTGCTCACTTCACTGTACAATTGACTTTATAATATGGCTTTAGTAACGTGGGAAAGTAATTTCTTACTGCACACGCAGCCATGGTGGGGCTGGGACAGAATATAGGCCCAGGCACCAAAACAGTGGCCCCATTTGCAAATCAGAAAGCTAAAAAGAGAAAGTGTCCGTAAAGACAAGCTGTACAAGTATTTTCCATGGAATTGCTGACTGCATGCATTTGTGCTTCCTGTAGGCAATGTTTGTGGTAATATCCGAGAACCCAACAGTATAATAGGCCAACCAGAACCCAAAACAGGTCCATATACAGCCAAAACAAGCTTTGGTAAAGCCAATAGGTCACACCTTTGGGACCTATTGGCTTTGTCAACGGTTCTAGCCATCCTGTACAGCATGGCATAAAAAAAGTGCTGCATCGTGACTGGCCATCATTTTGTAGGCAAACACATAAAGTACACATTCGCCTACAAAATGATGACACAAGCAGTAGTCTTTATTTTGTTTGCCAAGTTAGATCAGTAAACAAATGAAAAAATGTAGGCTCGGTGGGGGAAAGTAACACTGAGAGGAGGGGAAGCACCATGAAGGGGGATGCAGGGCAAAGCAATATGGAGGCTGTGGTGGGCATGGACCACGGAGGATAGGGGACCAAGCAACATGGATGGCGTGGGGAAAAGCGGTACAGGGAATGTGGGGAAATCAACAACAAGGGTGAGGGTGTGGGGGAATCTGGTTGTGTGTGTGTGTGGGGGGGAAGCTACACAGAGGATGCAAGGGAAGAAAACTGAGTGTGCGGGTGAGTCAACGTGCATACGGATAAGAGTGCGCAATTTGGAACTGGGGAGAACCACCTTAAAAAGAATTGCAGAAGGCGGGGGATAAGCACATGAGGCCATCGGAGAGGCCCACGGGCAGGCAGCAGCAATACATGCTTCTGTCTATGACCTTATAATTCATCCATTTCAACCAGACACAAGAAAGCACAAATCACTATGGCCAGCATCATTATCTACTACCATATAACTCTACAAAACATCACCTACTCCCAACAATGCCAGACCTTTTCAAACCACGATCTCTCCTCAGATCTGTGACAAGCCACCAGATTTTCTCTCGGAATCTAAATGCCACACAAACATCGAAACTTTCATATCCCACCTCTACTAAATTCACAGTCTCACAATGTCTGAATATGCGTTAAGTCTACAATAACACATCATTCAACAAAGGCAACTTAGACTCTCACAGCCCTGCATTACACTTCACTAAGACCTCTTTTGACATTGAGGGTTCAGGCACACTTGACCCCTCTACCCGGTCATTGCTTTTTTTTCACATACTCCCCAGTAAAAATGCGGAGATCCTGACAACCACGCCTAATCCCAACAGGCTCCCATTCTCTTTTCAATATCAGAAAACATCAGCTGTTATCATCCTTTAAAATGAATATGTTGCCACTCTACTCTCCTCCAGGTACAAATCGACAGTGCTTTGAGGAACTGGAAGGTCTTGATGCTCCTGCTTCCACCAGCACCACCTTCCTTCTTGGGGAGTTTAGTTTGACACTCAACAACCAACTCTAGCACAACCTCTTTTCACAGCTTCTCTCATATCGCTTGATTATCAACATCAAGCCTCTGGTTAGGCAAAGCGGTCTAATATTCAAAACACTCGCCCATTCCAAACCTATGATTAGACCCCTTCCATCTGACCTCAACATAATACTCCTTCTAATTAAGATTCCTCTGCCTCCTCCTAATAAAACTCCATATGCAACGAAAAACACTTTCCAGTGTTCTTCTGGGCATTCTTTAATGAATTACCCAGCCCCCCCACTCCACCCCAAATCCATCTATTCAATAATATTCTGAAACAAGCCTTTAATGAACACCGTCGGCTACAGGTCTTCTCCCAGACTGTGTCTTGTGAATCCAAAACGAAAATATAAGAACTCCTTTGCAAGTGCCACAAGAATAAGATGGATACAAACTGGAGGCATATGATCTTTGTGCAAGCTATCTCACACCTTTGACAATGTATGGAGCATGGAGGCTCCAGTCCACCAGAAGGCGCATGCTAGTTCATGTAATCCGCACCATCAGACACGTGTAACACGTAGCATCAAAGGTGGATATTTCTCTTTAAGTCCAGATTGTTTCTCATATTTCACAGAAAGCTACACAGAAGCATAGTAATAAGCAGTGTTTTTTTTTTTAACTGCAGACTAGGCTGTTGTCATGTCTGCTGTATCGAGCAAAACCTGTTCGAATATAATTTAAAATATTGGGTTTCTCGTTCTCACAGAATCTTCAACTATTAAAGGACAAAGACTATGAAAGGCCACCGTGGTCTTTCCCCACATGTCGCCGTTGACTGTTCAGAAAATCTCAACTATTGAGGCGGACGCTTAAAGCCGCCATTATGAGGCAGGTCTCTGGCCACTGAACGCAGACGGTGGCAGTCTGAGTGGCAGCTGCTGATGCCAGCGTCATGAAACAAAGAGGGTGGCTGGACTGGCACATGCACGCCCACGTGACCTGGGCCCATTTGGCCCAAAAAAACTAGCTCTATGAAAAGAAACAAAATCACTTCCCAACTCTGACGCATGCTATGGATTTCCACAGGCAGGCTGGGTTCTCACACGCTGCTTCGGGAAGGACAAACAGACGCAGCCTGCGAACAAGCCTGCCTGCCTGCCCTGAGGAAAAAAAGAATCGTTGACAATGCAAGTGCTCAACTGCATATTGAATTCCAAACCCTTCGCGCTCCGTTAAGGATTTTATGGCAGACATATTTATCTAGAACACTGCACCGAACGTTCACTTGCAGGCAGCTGCGTGGAAGAGGAGTTGCTAACCGCTATAAACCGTGAGGGGAAGGCGGGATGATGTTTCCAGACGATACAGCTATGCAAGTAAATGTGTACATAATTTATGTTTCCCTTGTCTTTATTACTTGATTTTGTTCGAGAAAAAGGGTCACTCATTGTGGTTGAAATATCACTCATAATTACACCGAAATTATAAAAATGTCACACATGGCCATCTGAAACTTTGGCAGCTATGACATTATACTTCTGATGCTACTATAACAAAGCGTTGTCAAAGCCAAAAGCTCTAGCCATCAAAAGATGTTGCCGTTTACATTGTTTATTGCAATCACAAGCTACAAAAAGAAACAAAAGAAAACATATTTTCTATTTTATGCAGGGGCGGCTGGTGACATTTGAAAGTGGTATGGCGTAAACTAATTTGCATATTGCACCGCAGCGAGCGAGCCCGAACCACCTTGCATCCATCCATACATCATTCATGCATCCACCCATCCATCCACCCACCCACCCATCCTGCATCCATACATCATTCATTCATGCATGCATGCATCCACCCATCCATCCATCCATCCATCCATCCATCCATCCACCCATCCATCATCCATCATCCATCCTGCATCCATTCATGCATCCACCCATCCATCCATCCATCCATCCATCCTGCATCCATCATTCATTCATGCATCCACCCATCCATCCAGCATCCATCATTCAATCATGCATCCACCCACCCATCCATCCTGCATCCATCCTGCATTCATCATTCATTCATGCATCCACCCATCCATCCATCCATCCATCCATCCACCCATCCATCCACCAATTCTGCATCCATCCTGCATCCATCATTCATTCATGCATCCACCCATCCATCCTGCATCCATCATTCATTCATGCCCATCCATCCATCCACCCATCCATCCATCCACCCATCCATCCATCCATCCTGCATCCATCCTGCATCAATCATTCATTCATGCCCATCCATCCATCCATCCACCCATCCACCCACCCATCCATCCATCCTGCATCCATCATTCATTCATGCACCCATCCATCCATCCATCCTGCATCCATCCATCATTTATTCATGCATCAACCCATCCATCCATCCATCCATCCACCCATCCATCCATCCATCCATCCATCCATCCATCCATCCATCCATCCATCCATCCATCCACGCATCCATCCATCCATCCACCCATCCATCCTGCATCCATCATTCATTCATGCATGAGGGCATACCGATATGTTGTGGGTATTAAATTGCTTAATAAACGACAATATTGGAATTAGAATTAGTAGAGGGGATCTTATGTTATCATTACACCTGTCAAATGACTGCATTGTTACTTCATTCAGTGTGTTTGAGAGTTTAGTGAAAAACGTTTTCTGCACAGGAAAATGTATGTTTATTTCGGTTTTCATACTTTTACAGACTGTCCTCCTCTGTTCTAAGTGAAATCTTTTTGTCATCTGCCTGGGGCTTCTTATCTCTGTGTTCTGGGAAGTGCGGGCGGGTTTTCAACACAGTAATATAAGGCCACAATTGTTATATGGGGCCTCCTCCTGGCATAACTTGTGGATTCGCTTCACAGAGGCTGCTCACTTCCACCTAGCCTTTCAGCTTCTGCTTAGATGTATTTGTACAGTGTATACAAGCGCACAGGCTACCCACAGACAGGCTACCCACACACAATGGAAGCTTGTATTACAATCACAGCTTCCTTTAAAAATTTGCGAAAACTGATAATCACCCGACTCCAGGTTGACTTCAACACACTTTTTTTTAGCAGTGGGTTCCCCATCCTGCGTGAACTCAGGCGAGGTATGCGCTGTTGTGCTCAACGCCGCAGGAGGTCTGAGCTGAGACTAATGGTGCTGTGCTTATTTCTCGGTTTCTATGTAGTGGGCCTCCTGGCGCTGAGACACTAACAGTCAGGATCAGCGCAATGTGTCTGATAGAGACAGTGCTCAGGAGCGCGGACGAAGCTCCCGGACTTGTGTTCCCCTCTCACCCCACCTCGCCGTGGTAATAACTCAATGCCTTTTTTGAACCACCTTTTCAGTATATTTGCCACAAACACATTTCCACATGAAACACGGCACGTGTGCCCTACGCCATTGGCAGCAGAGTGGTTGAAGTGACAGGAGTTGACTGACCAGCCAATCCTGGCGCTATATGCCAGGATTGGCTGGGGGGGCACCATGACTCCTCGCCCAGTCGCCCTGTGTAACCCCGGGGGCTTCGGCCCGCCCCCTGGTCCTCTCTCTAAGGGGGAATTCACAGGAAAACGATCTGCGCATGCGCGGGCATGTTTGTGCCCAAAAATACACTTGCGCAGCTGCAGCAGGCCCATCCTAGCCCCCCCCCCCCCCCCCCCCCCCCCCGCCCCCGCATTCCGGGAAAGTCGGGTGCCTCCCGGTTTCCCGGCCAGCAGATAGCGCGATTTTTTTTTTTATTTGCATTTGGCTTTTAATGACGACGCGGTAGGTCCATGGGGCTTAGTGGGGCTACGCCCCAATGGACGCACCGCGCCTGATTTTATGTGGCAGCTATTTAATCTTGCAATACAGATTTGAAAAAAATAAATGATCACTGCATATAATTTTAACATCAAATAATGGTACATCGTAGCTGGCAGTTGTATTTAGGCAATGTATAGACCCTTTACAGTTGTAATGCATATCACAGGTAAAAAATGCCTTATTGGCATCAAGAAAATGAAGAGATGGTTTAAACACATACAGATGACAAAAAAAAAGTGTAAAGAATGTCAAGAAAAACAAAAAAGCCTATTAGCCCAGCAGCCCTATCCAGGTGCAACACGTGCAGGTAAAAGTTGTTGGGCCGTGTTGGGGAGTGGATTCGACAAACACCAGGGAAAATTAAATAAATAATTATTTTTCCTTCATCGCCGTCTGTCGAAATCGCCCCCCACCCAGCCCCGCTGCTCTTACCTGCACTGGCCGCGTTGGCCATATCACTGTAGTGCGCCTCTATTTAGGTGGGTGTATACGACACCAGGCATAATGCCATCACTACCAGTGCAAGAACGATAACGGTTAGAGTGGCTGACCCATTGCCCTATGTTGACTACTACACTAGTAGGAAGCCAAATGTGAATGACTGTTAAACACAGCAATGGACAGAGGGCAGATCCAACACCCTCTATGAGTGCATTTATGTATGGATTTTTGATTTATGAATGTTTATTGATCACATGAGGCTGGTGCAAACAGACAAAGAGGATTCTAAAGCCGACTTAAACGTTTACAGGAAGACATGATTTCCAGTAGTTGCAAACCTGCCTGATATGGACCCAAATATATGAAACCGGCTTATATTGCCCGTCCGATTCTTCAGCAAGGCACAGAGATTAAAAACCTAAGCCAGAAGGAGTATAACTGGAAGTAAAAGCAAGCCTGGAAGCCCTCAATCGACCAAGTGAGGAGTACAAAAAGGTTAAAACTAATTTTATAATTAGACCTGGCTGATCTGTTTCATAAATTCAACAGTCAGACAATTCAACAGATTTTACTCTGCAACCACTGTCACTCTTCGTGAAATGTGAGATCCTTTTTCTTGGCAAAATTAGCGCCTTTTCTAACGTTTCTCCTTTCCTTCACTATTGTGTTCTTTCTAGGACAGTGTGATATCCAGCCTGCCTTTTTCTGGCCAGTGGTTGGGGCCTGTGACTGTACTAGGAGCTCCAAGTGATGAATGGAAGGAATAACACTGTGTTTAGCAAAGAATGGGTGAGGTTGTAGAAGAAACATTGAGTAGGTGTTTTCTCTGAGCATATGTGACCTTTCTGTTGTTGTGTTTTGCCCTGACGAACACAGGTCACCCCTTCAGTGCACCAACAAGCTTCATTTCAGGCCTGTTTTTTTTTCTGACAGACTCTGATTTCTGTCAGAGCCGGTCTTTGTGGTTGCTCGGAAACTGGGCAGAGTCCCTCTGACATAGCTGGAGCATTAAAAGCCTACCTATGGCTAGCATAGGGAACATATTAATTTCTTTACTCGAACTAGAGTAGAGGGGCACATCCCCCCTCCCCAAAGTCACAGCAAAGAAATATATTCTTCAGTTCGTCCAACACTGTCTTTTGAAAGACTCCTAATCACCAAAGGGCAGAATGTGTAGTGTCTCCAGTTCTAAGGTTTTCGCAGTCACACAACACACTAAGAGCCTGATTACGAGTTTGGCGGTGCAGACTGCCCCGCTGGGGGCCTGCTCCCACACTGCCAATCCTGTGTGCCCACCTCCCGCCAGATTACGAGTTTCCTCATGTCTGGCGGGATTTTTATGGCAGTCCCACAACAGTGTCTCTGAAAATGGTCACTGCAATGGGAACGGCCCAAAAAGTTTCTGCACGGCATGGACTGTAAAGTTTATGCCATGCAGGAACTGCGGTGCATGCTGACAGGGGGGCACATGCTGTGCCCCCTGCATGCATCCCCGTACAAATGGGCAACAGTGGGGCCTGTAGGGCCCCCTATGTTTTAGTACCTCCAGCCTTTGCATGGAGTAAAGACCTGCATGACCCCAATGGTGATTCGGATACTCGTAACCACCAGCATATTACTGAGAACCTGACCGCCGCGCCACCGCCAGGGAACGGCGGCTTCCTGGTGGCTACAGAGGTGCAGTGGTGGTCTGACCGCCAAAGTTGCGTAATGGAAGTCAGACCGCCGGTACGGCAGTGGCTGGACTGCCCCAGCGAGGCAGACGGTCACTCCTAATTTGGCCCTCAGTGTTTTTTCAAAACGGTGCAATAGAAACAACGTTTAAATTGTGAGAAAATATCCTATAAAATTCGTTTTTTTCAGCATAAAGCTCCACAAAACCTGTCTTTTATGGGGAGAAGTTTCTCAGCTGAAGGCCCTTGTAGATAAATTCTTCCATTGACAACAATTTCCATGAACTTTGCTTGATTTCGCCCAACCATATCAAAGTACAGAGCCTTCAGGAAAAGCAAGCTGGTTCCTACTTAAGGGCCAATGTTGTGCCTCAAGTCTATATGAGGTTGATTTAGTTAGACAGATTAAGCTGATTTGTGCCACAGACCGAAAAAGGATTTTGCCAGACAGTGGTGCTTAGTGACATTTTGTCCCATCCTACCCTAGCAATGGGTTTGTTTGTGTTTGTTTGGGAGGGGAGGCTGGGTCCGACCTGTTGGTCATGAACTGGGCATCTGTATAGAACAGCATTACCTTAGAATTGACACTTTTGTCAACCTCTACTTATAGGTCTTAGGTGGGAGTGTTGTGCCAAAAACACACAGGGCATGCACAGCCAATGCCGTAAGGTTAGCCAGTCAAGCGTGGTTCTCACCTGGGGATGGCAGAAATTTCTCAAATGATTGTAGCTATTGCCTATTGGCTGTTGCAACAACACTAATGTCCAGCAGAGAAGTCATTTTGGGACAGTTTTGTGGAGTTAAGGACAATTGGAAGGATCAATAGGGCTGTGTGGTGTTTAGCCTAAAGGATTCTGCATCTGGTACGGGTGTATTGGGACAGTTGTTAAAAAGGTAGCTTGGATGTTGGTAGACAGGGTCAGACTGGTGAATAGGGCAATCAGACTGTGCCAGAAGGGCGGCTCTGTCAGATCAGTGTGTGGGACAGATTTTTACCAGTTTGTGGGCTGGTTTTTACTGGTGATTTCCCCAATATTACCACAAGCATTGCCTACAGGAAACACAAATGTATTTAGTTGTCAATAACTTGCAAAATACCCACAGAGCATGGCTTTATAATTTAGAAACTGGCCTGATTGGCAAATGTGGGCCACTTTTTTTAGCTATCTGGTTTGCTAATGGGGGGCCACTTTTATTTTGTTTCTCAGGCCTATTTTTGTCTTAGTTGGACCATGTTGTTAGGTTATATTATGGAATATTTGGATACTGCTCCATTTTGGAATCATTGTGTACTGCAAACTCATTAGCACAATCAACCTCCTCGTGTTTCAATCAATCAATCAATCAATCAATCAATCAATCAATCAATCGTCTTGTAAAGTGCGACTACTCACCCACCCATAAGGGTCTCAAGGCACAGTGGGGGGGGAGAAGGAAGTGGGGGACTGCTGATCTGTCAAAGGCACTAAGGTTCAGTTGAAGAGCCAGATATTGAGGCCTTTCCTGAATTGAGGCAGTGACGGTGATTGCCTCAGGTGGAGAGGCGGGGTGTTCCGGGTCTTTGCTGTGAGGTAGGAGAAGGTTCTACCTCCAGCTGTGGTCTTGCTAATACGTCGGACGGTGGCACAGCACATCATCTTGCACCATCTTCCTTCTTGAAGCCAACAGCACACCTCCGACACCCTAGAATCCTCTTGTTTGTCTTCAATCCATCTAACACTCCAAATATACTCAAAATCACCCCACCCTTCGGCTTGACTATTCCATTGTGAAGAACAGGAACACCACCTGTGTGGTCAGTGGTACTAAATGAAAAGCAATTATATAAAAAGAAAATAAGATAGGATGTCTAAAAGAGTAATACAGGATAACCTAATCTAACTGAAGAGACTGGTACATGGTTCACCTAAATCCATGGCTATTCGAAAAAATTATACCGCTAATGTGGCATTAAATATTAAAATGTGTTCCTAGTGCGGATGGACGTTTTTGCACCACAGCATCAGGCACTGCTGAGAAGCTGCTGTTTTTGCAAGTGGGACGATTAGTTACAGAACTGAGCGCTATATAAAACTTTTCAAATAAATGTCTTGTTACGAGTTATGTATATGTTAAAATTAAGCAACCCGAACATAGCAAAAGTTAGCATCACGTGGGGAATAGCTCTAGGGTTTAAAAGCAGATGTGGAAGTAATTACTCATCAGGATCCTCTTCTGTTTGTCCAGCAGTGTTGGTGTAGCTGCAGCCTGCAGGAAATGCAGCTTCCTTTCAGTCACTCTGTGATTTAAACAGGCCCACACATTTTTCCGACCTATAAGTTAGGGAAGATTCCGAGTCTGGGATTTCAGACCACAGCTCGCTCCATGTAGCATTTGAAAGTTACTATGCTGGTGTCTGGGAAGTTAAAGAAAAAAACACTACCGACAGGTACTTAAGTTGGAAAAAAGAACACGTCCACGGACTGGATTCAGCTGTTCAGCCAGGAAAATAACATCATGCCCTTCAGTTGGAATGGTGGCTCTTTTTGCTCAGACGCTTTTGATACAGAGAGGGCAAACCTAGCCTGCAGTATTTTAGTGCTGGTCATGCTGGGCGTGTCGGGTTTGTGGTTTTCCAGGGCGATTCTTGATCAAGCCTGTAACATGACACACACTGGCACCACCTGACAAGAAAAACAAGCTCTGATCTTACAGCGCCAGCCTTAGGCATGTGCAAGCTGTGCACCTGCACAGGGCCGCCACGCCAATATATATCCTTAATATAATAATCCTCTGAGGATGGATTCATATTTGCGTGGCGGCCCCAGTGGCAGGGATTTGGCGGCCTCCGTCTCTGTTCCACTTCCAAACACCCTGACCGCCCCTCTTCCCTGGCCTCCGCGCCTCTACCGGGGCCTCCTCTATCCAGGGCCCTCTTCCTGGGCCCCCTACCTATGCTCCCTGCCCAGGGCCTCCATGAGCCTAGGGCCGCCCCTGACCCTTAGATGGAAAAGAGTAAGAGACACGCATTTGCAATGCAATAGGTCTCGCATTTACCAGAGTTTGAGATATTGGCATTGTAAATGACAATGACTTTTATTTATGTTTTGGTTTTAACGTTAATAAAAGGCATTGTCATTTACAATGCCAAGAGCTTAAACTCGCATAAATGCGAGACCTATTTCAGACCTATTGCAGGAGCACATATCTACAAAGATACACTTCCAAGATAAAAGTCAGAATATATGACGTAATCCTGCATACCATCAGTCTGCATACCATCAGTCCGCAAAAATAATCCCGCATGTACTATTACAAAAAACACAGTTGATGGACAGAATGCAGAACAATGTCTTACATTCACCCCAGTACAAAGATCTGGGCCTAAATCCATCGTTTTTTTGCACTCCACACCACCCTAGGTCAGACAATGGCAGTATGCAAATCAGCCTTGACCCTGTGCCTCATGGGAACAGTCCAGCCCGAACTACCAAGCCATGTCTTTCCTAGACCGGAATCAAGCATCCAAGGACCGGTTTCTGGCTATCAGCCTTCTTCAGCCTGGATAGCTTGACTCCAGTGATGTGGAGTCAAGCTGCCAGTGAACAAGCTGCCAGTGACAAAGGGTACGAGGTTACCTGAAACACGTATGGCTTAAAGTTTTCATCATTTGAAGCAAGGCAGGAGCGTGGTGATCAAGGCTGGCTGTGGCTCGTGTGAGGTATTCCCCTTGATGTGTGATGGTTTCAGTGGGGCAACCTTTGGTCTTTTTTGTATAGCGGCGTGTCCAGCCGCGAAGCCGTCCCGCCGCCTGAAACTGCGGAAACACAACGCTCGCAAACTCGAGCTTGGACTGGAATCAAGGGGTCGTAATGTGGCTCTCAAATAATTGGCGTCTTCAGAGTATGTTGTTATTAAGCGGAACTTGTCCTCATTAGTCTTTTTGTTGCTTTCTTTTTTCAGTAGTTGTTCCCTTGGTATTCTAGTTACTTTCTTCAGTGTGTTTTTTAGATGTTTGTGATCATAGCCCCTGGCTACAAATCTCTCTATGCTTTCATCTGCTGCTTTCAGAAAATAACGCTCATGGGAACAATTCTGTTTAAGGCGTAGCAGCTCGCCATAAGGAATGCTTTGTTTTAGTTTCGCTGGATGTCCGCTGGCAGCATGCAAAATGCTATTGCCAGCGGTCGGTTTGCGATATAGGGCGGTGGTAATCTCATTGTCCCTAATTTCGATCTTCAGGTCAAGATAGCTCACTGCCACTGAGCTTATTTCGCCTGAGAACCGTAGATTGATGTTGTTGTCATTAAGATGATCTACATATTGTTTAGCGCTTTCCACCGGCCCCCTCCACACCAGGAAGAGATAGTCGATGTAACGATACCAGGTGACGATATTATTCGTCCATTCTGTGTTTCCCATGGACCAGGCCACCTGCTCCTCCCACCAGCCTACGAATAAATTTGCATAGCTGGGGGTGAAGCAGGTGCCCATCGCGGTCCCTGAGACCTGTCTATAGAGGTCCCCCTGAAAAAGAAAAATGTTATTTAGCAAACAAAACTCAGTCATCTCCAGTAACATTGTGCTGTGTCCTGCACATTTCAGTGGTCTTTTTTTAAGAAAATATTCCACTGCTTTTAGGCTTTGTGAATGTTCTATACACGTATATAAGCTTGTGATATCTAGACCCATTAGTGTATAACAAGGATCCCATGTGAGTTCATCAATATGTGAAATGAAGTCCTTAGTGTCCCTAATATAGGATGACAAAGATAATACCGACTGAAATAGAAAATGATCTATAAAGATAGACAGATTTTCAGTAAGGCTTCCCATGGAAGACACTATAGGTCTACCCGGCGGAGCCTTAGTGTCCTTATGAATTTTGGGTAATTGATAAAATGTCGGAATAATAGGGTTCATAGTTCTTAGAAACAGATATTCCTCAGTGCTTAACATGGTTTTATTATGCCATTTTTGAATCAAAGTGTGATATTCAATGATACTTTCTTGGTATCTCTTCATGGTTGTAAGTTCATAATGGTCTTTATCTGTTAATTGTCTTAGTGCTTCTCCCACATATTGGTCTCTTGTTAGTAAGAAGATATTACCGCCTTTGTCCGTTGGCTTGTATATCACATTGGGATCATCCTGTAGTCCTTTCAAAGCGATGGCTTGAGCTTTAGTAAGATTTTTCATTTTCACTGATCCAGGCTTGACTGTATTACCCTTTGACCGGAATTTCACTAAATCTTTTAGGACTGCCTCCGAAAAGATGTCAATGGCATCCTGTGGTGTTTGGGGCAGGAATTGTGATACAGGTTTGAACGGGCTATGAAGAGCCTCTTGGTCTACTCCAAATTCTCTACTTCTTTGTGTTAGGGTCTCGGTGTTGCAATCTTCCATAGGAGTCCCGTGTCTCATTTCTTCAAGTAATTCCAGGGTTGTTAGGTCGTCAAGTGATAGTAGATCAGTGTCTTTGATTTTCCTTTTTATTAGTCTTGTTTCTTTAATGGTTGGTTTTGTCTTGAAATGTTTGTGCAATTTTAATTTCCTCGTGAATTTGAAAAGATCTATTCTAGTTTGTGTAAACTCCAATTTCGTTTGTGGGCAGAAATAAAGGCCAAGCTTCAAGACCGATTCTTCTGACTGTTAGTTTTTTGGCGCTCAAATTCACGATTGTGAGGGTGTCTGCCTTATTTACCATCTGCCTCTTCTCATGCTTCTGGTCACTCTCGCAGGCATATTTCCTCTGCCTTTTCCTTTTCCGCCCTCCCCTCCTTGTTTGACGGCGTCTTGTTCCGGGGTTTGCTTTTCCCCCCTCAGCCAGGATAGGCGGATTAGATAGAATTCCTTGTGAAAAGGAGTCTTCCTTCGTATCCCAGATGGGCCAGGTACATCTTCCCCCGAGAGTTCATTTTCTATTACTTCAGATTCTGAAGTCTCTACTCTCACGGCGTTTGCGCTGGATTGAGTTTTTTCTTATTCACTTCTTTTCTGGGGACGTCAAATTTTTTTGCGAATGTTATAATCAGACCCATAGAATAGTCTCTCTCATCCCGATCGAATTTTTCTTCTTTTCTGTGACGGATTTTTAGCTCATATTGTTGTAATCTTTTCTTCATTTTGTCTTTTAACTCTTCCTGTTTGTCTTTATCCGTATTGTTTTCACCAAATGAAAGTGGTAGTAGATCAGTGTCTTTGATTTTCGTTTTTATTAGTCTTGTTTCTTTAATGGTTGGTTTTGTCTTGAAATGTTTGTGCAATTTTAATTTCCTCGTGAATTTGAAAAGATCTATTCTAGTTTGTGTAAACTCCAATTTCGTTTGTGGGCAGAAATAAAGGCCAAGCTTCAAGACCGATTCTTCTGACTGTTAGTTTTTTGGCGCTCAAATTCACGATTGTGAGGGTGTCTGCCTTATTTACCATCTGCCTCTTCTCATGCTTCTGGTCACTCTCGCAGGCATATTTCCTCTGCCTTTTCCTTTTCCGCCCTCCCCTCCTTGTTTGACAGCGTCTTGTTCCGGGGTTTGCTTTTCCCCCCTCAGCCAGGATAGGCGGATTAGATAGAATTCCTTGTGAAAAGGAGTCTTCCTTCGTATCCCAGATGGGCCAGGTACATCTTCCCCCGAGAGTTCATTTTCTGTTACTTCAGATTCTGAAGTCTCTACTCTCACGGCGTTTGCGCTGGATTGAGTTTTTTCTTATTCACTTCTTTTCTGGGGACGTCAAATTTTTTTGCGAATGTTATAATCAGACCCATAGAATAGTCTCTCTCATCTCGATCGAATTTTTCTTCTTTTCTGTGACGGATTTTTAGCTCATATTGTTGTAATCTTTTCTTCATTTTGTCTTTTAACTCTTCCTGTTTGTCTTTATCCGTATTGTTTTCACCAAATGAAAGTGGTGATCAGTCCTACCTCGACTTTTGTTACTTCCTGAATGTTAAACTTCTTTAAATAGATGTTTCCTCGGTTCACATATCGTGAACACACTGAGGGAGGGAGTTTCCCGAAACGCGTCTGTGAAGCGTTGCGAATAAACTGCAATTGACGATCACCCCGTGAGTGCCTGTGAGTATCTCGATAACTGTTCTCTATATATATATATATATATATATATATATATATATATATATATATATATTCATATTCATCGGTATACTCACACAGCAAGTCTAGCCATAGTGCAGTCCTCCTGGACCTACGTTGGACATCCCTGGAGTACACTTTGCAAATTGCATTGATCGAACCCACAATAACAGTTCAGTAGGTTTAAGCTACAGTTGTAGAGCTTTCTATGTAACGTGTTGGTTACATGATCTTATTCAGGAGCGTAACACAGGCCCCCCAACTCTTGAAGGGCCCCCCATTCAGCCCAATGTCAATTAACGTCCGTGAGACCGTGCAGACTCGGGCACCTCATCACATTCTACAGGGAAAGGGGGATTTGTTTACAGTCAGTGAGTTGAGTGCCCTTTCATCTCGTATCCAGGCCCCAACAGACCGTTTTCAGTCAGAACAGCTAAGTCAGTGGCAGGAGGTTGTGTTTCCTGTACAACAAAATTGTGTTACATGCAACAAATTGGATGGTTTGTGGCAATAAAGATAGCTGTTTGGTACTTTAGGCAGTCTGTGCTGTGTGAGAATGCAGCCTGGTTTTGCTTTCTTTGTCATTGGCAGGGCAAGTTCTGGAAATTAGGTGTATTTCGCAAGCGCGCACACAGATATGAATACTCCCAAACCTTGGAAACATTAATGGAGGCCTATGCTTCAACACCGAAATACTTTAACAAAGGTATCCATGTTGTGGAGAAAACGGGAAAACCAAGGGCGTGTACTAGACATCGGACAAGTGCATCAACTGTGTTACTGGATTAATACCGTGGGATGCCTGCAAAGGCACACACTTAATCGGAATATGTCAAATAAGACAGGTGGTGAGGGACTACGGCACTTCAATGACTATAAGTGTGTTCCGCGCCGCCAGTGTAGGTTTCCTCATTGCGAGTATTCAGCTGTTTATCGGGTCCTCCCTTTCTGTAGTATAATACTCAACCTGGTATCACCTTTCTTGCTTGAAAGTAGAATCAACAAAAGAAGTGACTGTCACATTGCTATTTTGACTCCATGCTGAAAACCTCATAAAGATCCTCATATGATGTGATAAAATGGAAGTAGGCTTGAACAAATGGCATTGTTTCTGAACACGATGACTGGAGCGCTCTTGTATGCTTTGGGGTATGCAGCATTATAGCTGGTTTAGTTTAGTATAGTCGCTTGTTTCAATAATGTACTCAGAGAACGGTTTAAGTGTGTTGTATGCAAGGGTAGTTGGCCAACGCACTGCTACCTATGAATGCATTTTATTAATGTTAAATAAACAACAGAAGAGTGAAGCTAGAAAGACAGAGAAGCTTTCATCTGGGATAACTCATGATTGTTAGAAGAGCCCTCACTCACAAACCTGGTTGGTCACATGCTTCATCATTGGGCCCCCACCAGAGAGGCCAAGTGCCTCTCCGGTGTGCTACAACGCCCGATTACAGTGGAGCGGGTTTTTTGGGTGACAAGTGCTGGTGCATAAAGTGAAATTAAAATGGGCTTACTGCTTCCCAATTTTTTTTAATTAGGTGGAGAGTAAGGCCAGGTTAAAAAGTTGTGGTGGACGCTGTGGTTGATTAAATTGCTCAAATGCATCCAGGAATTAGAAAGTCAGGTTTACATGTTTCAGCCTTAAAAATGCTAGTTGCTAGGCTTTCTTCAGGACCGGAGACCATGGCGGTGTGCACACGCTAAGGCGCACCCTAACCTATGGTCTACAACAGGGACCGAATTACGTTTTGTAACCATCCAGAGTATTAGACGCCCCCTACGAACCTGTAAGGAGAGTAAAAGGGAGGACAACATAGAAAACCCACAGACATAAGACGTGACAATACACAAACAATTGGGTCTGATAATCCGCACTCAAGCTGAGCGATCCAAATCATGACAAAAGTGGGTCATGGTGGGAGGTTAAAAAGTTGAATTCTAATGCGAGTACTTGCCTGCGGCCATTTCGTGGCACTCATGTGTATTGTGCCTACTGCGGCAAACAGGATCAAGATAGGACTTATTCGTGATCGTGAACAAATGAGTGAAGTGCACTCTATGTGGCGCCAATAGATTCTAAAAACGCATATGTGAATGAGAGTAGTCTTACGAAGGAAACACTGTGTTACTGCCTTGCTGGACAAGCAGTCTGTGCGCTCGTCAGTTAGAGCAATAGATAAAAAAGGCTTACATTTACATATTAATGTTACCATCCATGGCTGCCTGAGTGTAACCTTTTTGGTTTAAGTCAGGCACATTCCACACATATATTATTATATATTCAGGCACATTCCACACATATATCATTATATCACAGAGATATGGCAGTTGTGTGGTATTCAAATGCACCATCTTTTCATGATTTGATACTGTTATTGGTGTGCATTGCATTCATGTTGAATGTTGACAAATTAACTACCAGGGAACTTAAATACACATCTTGGAGTAACACGAAAACAGTATAACTGAAGCTCGTCGCAGAGCAGTGAAAATATTTAAATTCTAAACACTGTGAAATGTGGCCCTGGTCACAGTACAACCAACAGTAAAAAAAGATAACCGAACGTCGATTTTTAAAATAGAAAGTTAAAGGGGAAGCATATTGAGGAAGTGTATGAAGTGGGCGAAAAATCCGTAAAAATATGTGTTATTAAAATAATTTTCTCCCTCATGTAACCACAATCCCAAGCCGATGGCAACAAGAAGGCTGCAGTGTAATGCAGTAATGCATACAGCTCTTCCTTGGCGCCCCCTTTAACTTGAATTTCCCCACATAAGTGTTAACAGCATAGAGCTCATTGCCACTAAAACAACCAAAACATGAATTGGACCCCCAACCTCAGCAGTGAGCGTTCGCATGAAAATATTCAATTTAAAAAAATAAAAAGACAAAAACACAGTCTGAAGTATTCGGAAGAGTTCTTCACAGGGAGGACGACATGGATGAAGTTCCCATTGTTCATTTGCAAAATGAAAACTAGTAAAGGGCAAACAACAATAGAGATAACGATAATTTAGTAGAGGAAACATTCATGAAACACGATTTTTGTAGGGAAAAAAAGAACGATGTAGTGAGTGTCGCTTCATCATTATTGTGAATATACTGGAGATATTCTGCAAAAACGTAACGTTCCCGACACAAGAAAGTGACAATAACAGAAGATAAGAATAGAAGGCAGACTTGTGTCGCGCATGAACGTGAGGAAGCTCACGGGTTACGTCTTGACAATGCACAACAGTATGACGAAATCATGGTATACATTGCATAGTATTATTGCTGGTATGCTTATTTTTTAAATTAAGGCAGGGACAAATGTAGTATTTTAACCTCTTCGATGCTCATGACGAGCTGAGCTCGTCATGAGCCACGGCGCTCCGGTGCTCATGACGAGCTCAGCTCGCCATGAGCCGTGGAACGCTCGCATGCGGGGATAGTTCCCCTGCTGTGCTGAGCGTTCCACGGGAATGGGTGTGGCCGTGACGAGCTGAGCTCGTCATGAGCACAGGAGCGCCGTGCCTCATGACGAGCTCAGCTCGTCATGAGCATGGGGGCTCTGTGCGCGCCCCCTCCCCCCCAGCACAGCGGGGGATTAACCCCCGCAGCGAAGGGGTTAACTATTTGTCCCACACCCCTGCCGTGTACATACATACACGCGTGTGACAAGTCTAGTCCGGATTAGAGTGTTTTACGAACACATGGAGAGCAGATCTAACAGACATGAGTAACAGCTTGTTTTAAGTGCATTAGACTTAGACAAGCTATGGGCAAAAGGGACAATGTTGCATTAACACTAAAACAGCAGGAAAGGATTTCAGAATGCCTACGAAAAGTATGATTATAAATATGTCTATTGCGATTAGCACCTGTGCTACTTCAGCTGTGGTTCTGTGGTTCTCTGATACTAAGGGTCTGTAGTTCGGAGATTCTGAACCCGTTCAATGAAGGTCGTCGGATATAGAAGATTTTGGTGTCAGCAGACCGCAAATGACGAGTGCGGTGTGTACGAGTGTTTTCGTCATAACCGATCAATGAGAACACTACGTATTCATGGATTTCGTTTGAACCCTCGGGTTCCATTTTGTGTGCGGCAGCCATTTTGTGTGGTTGCCCTCACATAGGCCGATGACTATGGCTGAACGAGTCTTTGGGACACGTACACCTTAGCTGACTTCTGTGTGACCTGGCCGAACTGACTCCCTTGCCCGAGGCTGACCTCGCTGAGCCAGTTCCTTGTTAAGCAGCTGGTCAGATAGAGATCAAAGAGCAGGACATTGCTGAGTTTATGGTACATGCACACACCCTTCTATCTTGCTTCTCATCTGCTTCTGTTCCTTCCTTTATGGCTTAATCACTGATTTGGGTTGAGGTCTTTATGATGGGTTTGTCCGGCCTGATCGAACAAGAATATTGGAATTTGCTTTGTCATTTCTGGTGGGCTGGACAACGGAAAGTGGGATTGTCGTCATGCGATATGTTTGAAATGTCATGGTTTCATTGGTCAGTTTGTATGTAATTGATGCTAGCCAGGAATGTGATTTTTGGTATAAAAGACGATGCTCCGCTCCATGAATTTGTGCAGTCTCTAGCGAACCACCTGTGTTGTGCTTCGTAGACCTCTGTTCCTGGTTGCAGCCAATAAATTTGGTCTTTGACGTCATCAAGTAGTGTCCCGTGTCTCTGTTTGCCGAGGCAGGGGAATCCGAAGACATCGGGCGTTATCCCTGGCGCCGCTGGGTTCTAAAATCCGGTTCTTCGCAGCGAGAGCTGCGGCTGGCAGTCCTCACAATAATGTGACTTACGTTTTCAAGCACCCATAAGGAAGCAAGTCAGCGGCCACACATTACAAGGCCTCACTGTGTTTATTTAATAGGTAGTAAGTAGTGCTGGCAAGGAATCAGTATCAAGTATTAAAATTAAACTAGGCTTCATGAACACATTTACATCTTGATTAGAGCGGGTGCGCGTGCCACGTATTAGACACTATCCCAAGCGAAGTGATTGCTAAATTATTATTAAAGTATGGGTAATTGCTATAGCCTCCCCTGGGTGCCCTGGCTCTCAGTGGGAGTGCGTTGAAGACAGGCATCCTCACCTCGTAGCGGGGTCCCTTCTGTGATTATAGCGATGTGCAAATGCAAAGTGAGCAAGGGACCCTTTGTTCGCCATAAGTTGGCAGGGTATGCTCAGACATGAGTCCCTTGCTCACTTTGCCACTGGATTCAAGCAAGCCTGGCTGAAGAAGGCTGTAATGCCAGAAACCGGTCCTAGGAAGCTTGTTTCCGATCCATGGAAGGGATGGCTTGGCAGTTCGGGCTGGACTATTCCCATGAGGCACAGGGTCAGACTGATTTGCATATGGCCATGTCTGAACTGGGGTGGCAGAGTGGGCTAAAGAACGGTGATGGATTAAACCCAGATCTGTTGACGGGTGTGAGTGTTTGATTGGTTCAGATGCTCCGTCCATCACCACCCTTTTTTGTACCGCTTTGTTCGCCATAATTTGGCAGGGTATGCTTAGACGTGAGTCCCTTGCTCACTTGGCCACTGGATTCAAGCAAGCCTGGCTGAAGACCTCTGTAATGCCAGAAACCGGCCCTAGGAAGCTTGTTTCCGGTGCAGGGAAGGCATGGCTTGGCAGTTCGGGCTGGTCTGTTCCCATGAGGCACAGGGTCAGACTGATTTGCATATGGCCATGTCTGAACTGGGGTGGCAGAGTGGGCTAAAGATTGTTGACTGGGTGTGAGTGTTTGATTGTTCTGATGCTCTATCCATCACAACCCCCTTTTGTATAGCTTTATGTTTCAGCACAGCCCCGCTTTCAGGTTTACAACATGGGAGCCACCCATCATGTTTTAGCGTGGCGCCCACTTACATGGTTATTTTTTTAGCACCATGGTGCTCACTTCACGAGCCGCTATGCACATCGTTTTTATGTACACGGGTGCTGCGCTTTATGTTTCAGCACGGCGCTCACTTCCCTGTTTACAAAATGGGCGCTGTGCTTTATGTTTCACCATGGCACCTGCTTTTATGATTACAATGCCAATAGCTCTAAGTCTTGCAAATTCAAGACCTATTGCATTAAAATTCTTGTTTGGACGTACATTCACATTTTGAATCAGACTATAGAAGAGTCATTCAGAGTTTGTGGTGTCACTCAACCTGAAGGATTGCATCTACTTGTTTACTATTGAAGTCTGCATGAGGAGGGGTTGGTGCTGGTAGGCAAAGGAGTCCTTCTTGGGAAACACTGAACAGCAACAAACCTGAGCAGGGACAACAGCTTGAGAAGTTCTGAGTGGCATGCCACCAAACGCCAGACATTGAGAATGCAAGAGGCTCAGCCATGACAATTTTGGGATGATAATAAGTCAACTTAAGCAGAAATCCAGATGTTATACTGTTCCGTAAATGAACTGACGTGTTGACATTTTTTTGTATTTTTTAAAAAATGTACATAAGTTGTGAATCATGTATATTAAATTACCGTGGATCTCTTTGTAGGCCTAAACTTTTAATAATAATCCTGGAAATCTTGGAATCTTAATATTAATATATATATATATATATATATATATATATATATATATATATATATATATATATATATATATATATATATATATATATATATATATATATATATATATATATATATATATATATACTGCTGCAAATGTTATATCCAAAGCTTCCTTGCACCCTCCCTGTATCAGATGCTTACCCCCCCAGGCAGAATGAAGGTGTTCTCTCCATGTATCTGCTACCAGCTACCCGGGCTGTCTTCATAGATGGAGGGGAAATGGACAAGTCTCCTGGCCCTAAGCGTACTGCCTGGATGATCAAAGTATGGTGACATAGTGTGGTCTGCTACAGGTAGTGGGCTGAATGATGGTCTAGCAGTGAGCAACGCAAGCTCTAGGGCTATCTGAGTATATGTGGCAGAGTGTTCAATAAGCAATTTCAAGCCCGATAGGTCTAGCTTTTTGATTTAAAAAAATGAAAATATTTCTTCCTTAAATTGACAGTTTGCAAGTGTGGCTAGTAAATTAATGCATGTAACATAGGCAAGAGAATACATGGATTTTTGGATTTATGGATTGATAAGTGCATGGAAATGCAAGAGCAACCTTCAAAACTTCCTGTGCAGAACTTAAGGTGTTCCACTGTCGTTCAGCAAACTACCTCACATAACTGTTTACATACCAGAAACCTCATGTCTGCCAATAGATGTCACTTTGTTCCTTATGAATAAAGAGATGTGGTGTGCAAACTCATTCTTAGTGCACCTAAGACAGAAAATTACTTTCTCAAAACCATAATATCCCTAAAGACTTGCTAATTCTCCCTGGCATTTGGCTAATATAATCACTCTTCATGATACAATTCCTCAGCTAACCCTTTAGTTTTGATTGGTCAGACGCCTAAGAAGAGTACACTTTCTTCCTCCTTTTCTCTCAGGACTATGCTCTATTTCAAGATTTTTTTCCGGTGTTTACACAGTAGGGTGGCTGAAACCTGGGCATCCTTTGCACACATTCATTATTCATTTTGAAGAGAGCCTCACGAGTGGAGGCCACTGCACTTAGCTGGGCATGTAAACAGATATGTACATGTACCATCCACATGTATGCTTGACAGGATGCAGGATGCCAAAGAGGTCATTCAGTATGCCCTGTGACTGGTAAAGGTACAAATAAACGATTTGCCTCAACTTCAGAGCTTAGTTCTGTGGTTTTCTACTCAGTTAATAATAGAACTCTACATGGGCTCTCATGATTGTCAAGGTCACAGGCCATCTGAAGTAAGACACGGGGGCAATCCTAATGGCTGTCCAGTGCTAATCAGAGGAACATTCCACACAACACGTTTCAGGTTATTTCTAGGTTACACCAGTGCAAGGTACCTGGAAATTGCACATATATATGAAATAAAGGAGAAGGAATAATGAGTCCGACTCAGACAATGAATGTGTGTAGTTGATTAGTAGGAGGAATTACCACAATATGTAGGTGGCAAAGAAAATGCAACTGGATAGGAAAAATGAAAGGAATAGCGGGTGTCAGTCCTGCACAGAAAACTGCATTGCAAAGATGGAGGTCTATGGGCAATCCCTGGTCTCGAACAATCCAAGAAACTTTAAGTTGATGCATCAATGATATGGTGGCAAGTGGTTTTAATTCTTAACTAAGAATTACCTCTCCACACAGTAATTTACAAATATACAGATGTTGGTCAGAGGACAAACATGACCAGTGACTGAATCCGAAATACGCATCATTAGTGAAGCACATAGTCTATGATAATTGTTATGGGTGGAGCATGTTAATAGATTTTCTGTGTGGAGATCATTAAATACATGGAGAAAGCTCTTTAGCTAACTGTTGGTAGAGTGAGATGTTCGCTGTTCAACAGATACATTAAAAAAACTATTGATGAAATCATATGTAGAGGACTGTATTACTGAGGCTTATAATTCCATTTCACCATCAATTGAGTGCTGAGTCATCACAGCCAACTGTGTGGCAGAAAACATAAAGAGGGCCCATCACAGAGCCATGTCTTGAATTCTTCATATAATGAGATCAAACTTCTCTGGGGGAGAGCAGATCCTAAAGAGAGAAACATGTTTCTTCTCCAAGATAGGGAGAATTGAATACTCCCAAGAATCACCTCTGAGGAACCAGCAATCCTAAGCAAAAATAAGTAGGGTGGCTAAGTTCAGAGCACTGAGGAGATTCCAAGAGAGGATGATCTGCGAGCACCCACAGACAGACAGCAGACAAATTACCTCTTCGCACAAGATCTAATCAAACAAGGGCTGGTAACTGCAGTTGCTGAATAAGCGACACCCATTCTTCTCATTCGCTATTTTCCAAAGAGTATCTGCAGGAAGCCAGCCATGGAAAACCCGGCTTCTGTGGTAGAACTCTCTTCCCAAGGACATAGATGACATCCCGCTTGTTTTTGCAATAGCCAGAAGACTATCTGCCGCTTGACCCACAGGATAACATAACAATATGCTTGACAAGAAGTGAACGAAGAAAAAGCAATCCCGAACAACGCTGCAGGTGACCTTGATACATGTCAAGCCTGGTAAAGAAAAATGATGCACTAGAACATCAGTATCAATATTTCACTTCAATTTAAATAGCAGTACTCTCAGCTCAGCTCTAGGCATTGGTTTAACACTTCACAGCTCAATGTTCATGTTTTTTAGTGCTAAGTCAAAGGGAAGGGCATTGACTGCTCACAAAACTTTGATCTATTAAAGCTTTAGGAAAGTGGAACTGCTTTGAAAGCAAGCATCATTAGGCTCTGGTATGGTCCTGGAGTGGGTGAGGAAATCCTCGAATGTTGACATGTAAAATATACTTCTTACTGCGGTGGTCATTTCTAAATGTTGCCTTCAGCTACTTTATCTGCCATATAATAAAGTAGGGAAACAAAGGTCAACAGAATCAATTACACCCTGTGCTACCCTGCCCCCTGAGGATGGGAAACAAATGGGGCATCACATGATATGCTATGCGAGGAATGAATTGAACACTCATTGAGTTTTACACCAGCCCAAGTTAAAGGGTTCACTTAAAGCTTCCTCCAATCGATAAACCATTAGAAATATTTCAACCTTTTTGCTGCATTTTCACTCTTTACTGATGCCCTTGTCAATGGCAAACATTGAAAAACACACCAACCTCTTGTTATTGGTCAGCAAAAATGGGGACATATATTTTGCGAAATTAAGAGCTCACTGCAGGTTCTGGTTTGGGAGATTCAAATGAAAATGCACAGTGTTTGCAGAGGTTGGTCAGGAATTGAAGAGCAGTATTTCCTGCAGCTGATCTGCTGAGTGACTGAAGGCTTCATTTGTAAGGAAACTATGGTATGATGGCTGCCTCTGAAAAAACAACAGCATAAACATCTGCTCACAAATAAAGGCTATCAAAGGGTTGACCTTACATACATATCTCAAGCAGTATAAAATAAAGCTGCTTGTATTAAATGCACAACATTTTTGGGAAAACATATCTATTTTTGTAACGTATCACTCTGATTGGGACTACTCCCAATATAGTAAACTGCTTGATTGCCATTATGCAAAGCAAAAATGTCTATTTTCTTTTTTCAAACACCTCCACATATTGATGACTTGTACATTTGAAATGCTTACGCTTTATTTTTCACTTTCATTGTTTGTAAACACTTTCACTTCTTTTTATAAATTCATAAGCCTAGCTTTTTAGGTCTTGTCTAAGACGGGACATGCACTGTCAGTTACGAGACATATTAATATCTTACAGTGAGCATAGAGCCCGCCCATTGCGCACCATTGATTGGCTTGGTTATCACTCTCATTTGCTTTCTTTTTATTTGTTAACCTCCGTAGGCTCTCCTTCCTCTTCTTGTATTTTCCATGCTTTGGATCATGGATTCATTGCTTGTGCCCATCTACTGCTCATTTTTTCAGGTGATACTTTTTTCTTTTTAGAGAGAGTGTGTGTTTTCCAGCTTTCCCCCTCGTGTACTTCTCTCTTGTCAATGTTCTTCTTTCCCTCTCTCCCTCAGTTGTCATTCTTACTTCCTCATCACCTTCTTTGCATGTTTGCTGCCTCTGGCGCGGTCATCCACCCTTCATTTATGGTGTGCTACCCAACCCTTCCCGCCCACCCTCAGTGTCTCTCACTCATCCTCCATTGCCAACTTGCTGCCTGATCCCCTCCGGCCCGCCCTCCGTTGTCATCTTGCAGCCCCAGACCTCCCGCATACTCCTGTTGTCAACTTGCTTCCACAGCCTCTCCCTTCCAACCTCCATTGCCATCTTGCTTTCCCGAACTCCCTCCTTGTTGACCCGTCCAACAACCCACAACGCACTCCCCCGGTGGTTTGTTTAAACGTGCAATAGTGCTGGGCATACTTTTTTTATGCTATTTAATTCTTATTTAGTCTTGATGCGCAACAGCCGCCAGCGGTACAGTATGGTTACAAATCATGGCCAAAGCCATAGCTCTCTTAGGCGAGACCGATAAGCTTTGCCCATGCTTTCTATCAAATACTTTCCTTCCAGTTTAGACTTAAGGTTGTGTATAAATGAAATTGTTCCCTCAATGCATTTCAAACTATTATCGAATCTTGCTCAGAAGTTATGTAACATTATCTACTTACTCACCTCAAGATTCCTACCTCTTATTATATAAGGTTTGCTGACTCATTCACCAAGGTCTATTCCTGTTATTTCATGGTCCAGCCACCTATTTTAATCATGTTCTTGCTTTTACTTCCCCTGCGGTTCCATTACTGTTTTAACCATTTTTTTCGATGCAGTTCATTCATTCATTAAATTCTTTATTTCGGCTAATATGCCATAAAAGACAGTGCATACATTACATTGCAATTCATTAGTAATTAAAAACATGTTATCACATAAATACATAAAACACAAACTATAAAATACAGTACAAGTTGGATGGTGATTTGAGCGGAAACATACATTCATAAAGGATATAGTGGACCATCATGACAATCCCAGCATCGATACGGTTACAATTGATGCCCAACTTTTTTCCTTTGATAAAAGATAGAGAGCAAAAATCTACTGACACTAAATACTATTTGTTGAGATGTATTTGTTAATAGGATTCTCAGAGCCTGGGAGCATGACCTCAAGCCCAAAAGTAAGCATATTGGTTTAATCCACCTCCTTCTAGCCTGTGCATAGAGGGGACAGAAAAAAAGAATATGCTGTTCATTTTCGGTCTGGTTTTGGTCACACAATGGGCAGAATTCATCCATGACTGGGGACGTTGGGTCGCGATTTCTAGCCCACCGTGCCAGAGTAGTTTTGATCAATAGATTTCCATACCGAAATTTTAAAAATAAAGTTTTGGCAAGTGGCGGCTCGATCTCATCCATAAACATCTCATAGAGTGGTTCATCCTTAAAGTTTAGGAACTTTGCAACTAAGGTACCACTGGTTGTAATATTTACAGTTCTACTTAACATAAAACTCCAAAATGCTCTTTTTAGGATTAGTTTGGGATTAGCGGGTAGTTGCTCGGGATTCTCCCAAAAGTGTTTCAATCCTATATTATTCAACCAAATCTTGATGTGCCTTAGCCATGGAGTGTTACTCTGGCTATCAAGAGTCATAATTTCCTTTAACCCGTCTCGGTAGTCTTGAAGTTCGGGCACTTGCCATAGTCTCACCCACAGCATTAAAGGTCGGATCAATACTTGGTGATCAGTCCTTTTAAAGTTTAGGTCGAGCTCCAGGGGAACTAATGGGGTACCTCTAGGGACTCTTACCAGGCTACGCATAAAATTATTATCCAAAACACTGAAAGACTCCCTGGACCCTGGACCCCATATCTCAGCACCATAAAGAACAGATGCTTGGACCTTAAATTTGAATAATTCCATCACTGGGGATACCGCTTTGCTAGTGCTCATACTTTGCTCCCTAAGTATTGGTTTAACATTTTGCACGTAGGTTAATTTGCTTTTATCAATTTGGGCTTTCCAGGTAAAGTTTGAATCCAAAGTCACCCCTAGATAAGAGAAATGTGGCACTGATTCGAGCGTAACTCCTTTGAGTGTTAAACAGCCCTTATCTGGTTTGATAGGATTTAGGGCCATACATTTGGTCTTCTTACCATTGATCTCCAATCCCTTTTGACTACAGTATTCATTAAATGTATTTAGTAATGTCTGCAACCCATTTTTTGTTTGGGAGATCAGAATGGTGTCATCGGCAAATAGCAAGGATGTCACCTTTACGCCATTCAGTTTTGGAGAATCATTTTTGCATCTCTCTAAGAAGGAGGGGATGTCGTTTACAAAAAGGGAAAATAGCGTCGGGGCCAGAACACAACCCTGGCGTACTCCTCGTTCGATGGGTATTTTTTGAGTTAATTCGCCATTTGGACCCCATCTAACTCTCGCGAAGTTCCCTTCATGTAGTTCTTTGATCTGGACGACAAGATTTTTTGGCATGCCTGCTGCACTCAAGGTTGCCTATAGGAGACTGCGAGGCACCAAATCAAATGCAGCCCTTAAATCTACAAAGGCTACATATAAATGGCACCTCTTAATCACTACGTACTTCCAGTAGAGGCAGCGAAATCTAAAAATTTGGTCTATTGTACTGACCTTGGATCTAAAACCAGCTTGGAATTTAGTTAAAAAAGAATTCTCATCTAGCCAATTACTCACTCGTATTAAAATGTGTCATGAGTATATTTTCTGTAAAATGTCCATTAGACTTATTGGCCGATAATTACATGGGTCCATCCTGTCTCCTTTTTTAAAAATTAAAACAATTTCCGCTCCCTTCCAACTTTCTGGAAATACTGAAGTGCAAGAAAATGTATTGCACAAGTAATTGATATAAGGTGCCCATACTTCAAGGTTGTGCTTATACAGGTCCCCTGGGATTTTATCCAAACCTGGAGCTTTCCCGGATTTGATTTGTGATATTGCCAGCTCTGTTTCCCCTATTGTGAAAACCAGATGTTCAGCTGGAGATTCGAGATTTTCTACACTCGTATTCATGTAAGGGTCATCGTATTTTTTGTATAAATTCGAGAAGTGTGTGACCCATGTTAGCTCATCCAAGAAAACATCTTTGGTTACCCTGCCTGCATGGTTCCCATTAGCGACCAGCCTCCAAAAGGCCACATTATCACGAGACTTTGCCGCTAGTAGCAAATCGGCCCATTTGTCTTCCTCCCAAGCTATCTTTGCGGCCCTTTGAACAGATTTGTAATCACTCCTTGCTTTTTTTACGTCTACTGGAGATTTGGTCTTAATTGCCAGTAGTAATTCCCTCTTTGACTCTCTACAGGATCTGTCATACCATGGCTTACTATGGGACAGATTCTGGGTCTTCTGCTGGATTTTTTTTGCCATCTTGGTGACTAGTAACTTGAGGTCAGCAAAAAATGTTTGATGAATTTGGAGAAATGAAGTGTTTCTTTCATTATCGCCTATTCTTTCTAAGTAAGGACCAAAAGTGTCTGCCAAAAGCGAGTATATTTCTCTTAAAATATCGCTATGATCCAATATAAATGGCCATTTTAGGGACCTTCTGTTATTACTGATATGGATCTCGGAGTTAGCAACTTCATCTTCCCCAGATGTTGATTGTTGGACCATGTCATTTAACAAATAGGCATCCAGCATCAAGTTTAAGGGAAAATGGTCACTTTCAAACTGTTCCATTACTTTGAGGTCTAGAAGATGAGGCCAGAGGGGAATAGAAGCAATCACAAAATCTAAATTGCTTTTATAGTTGTTCCTGGTGAATGTTGGTTTTTTTGAGCTGTCGGAGGGTAACCGTCCGTTACATGCCCTAAGGGAGTGTTCCGTACATAGGTTAATAAGTTGTAAGCCCAGTGTTGTACATTTAACCTGTTTTACATTCTCCAGGATAGGGATATTGTTTGCTTGATCTTCATCATTAAAGATTTCGCTAAGACCCAAGACTGGCTCAAAATTACAATTTAGATCACCAGCCAGGATAACAAAATCCTCCCTGGGATCTAATCTACTCAGAAAACAATCTAATTTGGCAATGGTCGGAGATTCTTTTGAGGAGGGTGAAGGCCTGTTATAGACATTTATAAGAAATAGATTCCTCCCATTGCAAGCTGTGATCTTTAGGGCTAATATATCTACCGAGTCAGTGGGTATCTCCTCTATGTTTACCCTTAGATTTATTTTCACCCATATCAAGAGCCCCCCTGACGGCCTACCACTTCTAGAGGGTATCGCACCAATCCCATAAGTCTTGTAGCCCACCCTATGAGGCGTCTCCACTGCCCAAGTTTCCTGAAAGAGGCAGAGATCAAAGGACTCTATATAAATAGCCCACTCTGGGTCCCTTAAGTTTTTATCAACTCCGGCTATATTCCAACAGATCATTTTTATCGGATTTTCAGGAGTAACTAATCTCTCAGTGAAAAACCTGGGCGTCACTACCTGAGAATTTGGGATGACATCATAGGGTACATTAACATTGTCATTGTCAGTTTTGCCCATACAAGAGGGAGCTGTGTTAACCAATACATCATTCACATCATCGAAAAACACAGTGTTAGCCAATGCATTCTGAGTGGTATTACTCACATCATCACAACTCAATGTATCTAACCCCACACACCCCAACACCTCATGGCATCAATCACAGTCGTCTAGGCCGCTAAAGATGTCATATCTATTAGAGGTTTCTAGCGGTGTGAATGGTTTCAGATTATCCATCCTACCCCTCTGGGTATTATGAGTTTTGGCCGATACATAGTTCCATCCCATTGGATCTGGTGCTATCATGGGGCATGGTATGCAGTGCATATTGTTTACATTCTGCAGAGGGGGGGGATAAGATGCGTAACAATTACTCCCAGCATTCTGTACAATAGGATGGTTAATTGGTGGAGCTGTGGGTAATGTGATGTAATTGCTGATATTGCGGCAAGTGAAGCTGTGACGGAAAAACCACTGACCTCGGGTAGAAGTAGGTCAATGGTTTGGGGATTATTATGTTATTTGTATTTCCAGCCTGCCAGTTCAATATGAACTGGACAGCATTTGGATCCCTAAAATTCACCACCACTATGTCACCATCAATGTCTTTGGGTCTACCCCCCAGCCATTGAAGGCGACGTACATGAACAATTTCTCCATTGACATGATTTGCAATAGGCCTATATAGGCTAAGCCAATGCATAATTTTGTTTTTTAATTGGGCAAAACCTTCCCTCTTGTTTGGTCCAAGCGCAGGCACCCCTGTTAAAACTACCACATAGGGTACTGCCTCTGGTGGAAGTTCGGGCAGAGGTGTCCTTCTAGCTTTCCCCCAAGCATGACTAGTGTCTCCCACCTCCCTTGTTGGTTTCACCAAAGGTGGATTAGATATGTTACCAGTGTTTTTATTTGTAACATTTGATGATGATGTAGGAACAAGGTTTTTTAGGTGTGGAGGATTAGGGGGTGGGTGAGTTTGTACAGTCGTCATCTGCATGTTCCCCGTAGATTTAGAAGTAGATGCAATTGGGGGAGGGATATTAATAGAAGTAGTGGTAGCTTTGGGTGCTTGGGTTTTTGCTGATGTGTTTTGTGGGACATTTGCTACAGTTGTTTTGGTCGCATTATTCAAACCGGTGTTAGTTACATCATCCTTTTTACCCAATACACGCTCAATGTTACACAACCTACATTCCACCTCCATCAACCTCTCCAGTATGCTTGCTGAGTAGGACTTGATCAAACTCTCTATGTCAAATAGGGACACAGGATCCCTGCTCACAGTAGGTCCATTAGCAACCGCAGACGTGTCCATAGAATCTTCGTTGGCTAACGGGGTAGTTGGCATGGCGGAAAATGTTATTGGAGCAGTACCCCCCTCGCTGTCTGTATGTGGAGTACAAAGTTCTTTAACAGCATTGCTTGTTTTCTTGCCAAAATCGCGACAGCTTAGTTTTGGTTGGAGCGGGTCTCCCCTTTTCCGCTGTTTTTTATTCGGTGGTGGACCATAAGTTTTTTGGGCAGGAATCAATTTTTTAACCTTAGTACGAGGTATTTTTACAACAGGCGAGGCTTCTCCTTTTGATGTACTTTGATTATTAGATAGTAGAGATAACCCACTCGCATCTAGGGTAGGTAAGGGGCTTTGTGTGAGCACAGTTACATTAGCTTCCAAGGGCTGACTATCCAATAAAGAGGACGAATCATTTACTGTCAAATCAATGTCAATATTATTAGAACCATTAGCTGGAAGAGAGGACAAAGGAACTAAGCCATTTTTTATGTTTTCCACGGAGCGACGTCGGTCAGCCCTCCTCTCAGCAAGGACAGATTCCCTAGCAATGTCAGGAGATGATTTGGAAAAATAATTGTCTAGGGTACCATTTAGCATCACTCCCTGTTCATCAGGTGCAGGCAGGTCTAAAATTGATGACGCCATTAGCAAAGGCTGAGGAGGGGAACCAGGGCAGGCAAGGTAATAAAGGGAGATGACAGCAAAAAGTACCTTATAGGCCAGGAATTATGGCCAGTCCGGTCTCCTCGGTTCTCGGAGGGTCTCAAAGGGTCCGCCCTTAGTCCGGGCTTTGTCCCGGGCTGAGTCCCGCACACGCGTCCCGCACACGCGCAGCTCCTCTTCCTGTTATATAGGAGGATTGCCAAAGGGGAGGGGTTACGGGAAGAGGCGGCAGGTGTGCCTGATGGTGATTGCACTGCCTGGTGAGCCTCGCAGTCCCGTTTGCTGACCTCCGTTCCGCGGCGTCTCCTCCCTCTGCACAGTCCGTGGGCAGGTCACAGGAATTACAGGCAGCTTCCAGCAGCAGAAAGAAAGAAATCACGGACTTCACACGCCTTAGCGAGCGGCCCCCGCGGAGCGGGGGCCGCGAGGCGTTATGAAGGTAGCGCCCAGAGGGGAGGGGTCACGGGAAGAGGCGGCAGGTGTGCCTGATGGTGATTGCACTGCCTGGTGAGCCTCGCAGTCCCGTTTGCTGACCTCCGTTCCGCGGCGTCTCCTCCCTCTGCACAGTCCGTGGGCAGGTCACAGGAATTACAGGCAGCTTCCAGCAGCAGAAAGAAAGAAATCACGGACTTCACACGCCTTAGCGAGCGGCTCCCGCGGAGCGGGGGCCGCGAGGAGTTATGAAGGTAGCGCCCAGAGGGGAGGGGTCACGGGAAGAGGCGGCAGGTGTGCCTGATGGTGATTGCACTGCCTGGTGAGCCTCGCAGTCCCGTTTGCTGACCTCCGTTCCGCGGCGTCTCCTCCCTCTGCACAGTCCGTGGGCAGGTCACAGGAATTACAGGCAGCTTCCAGCAGCAGAAAGAAAGAAATCACGGGCTTCACACGCCTTAGCGAGCGGCTCCCGCGGAGCGGGGGCCGCGAGGCGTTATGAAGGTAGCGCCCAGAGGGGAGGGGTCACGGGAAGAGGCGGCAGGTGTGCCTGATGGTGATTGCACTGCCTGGTGAGCCTCGCAGTCCCGTTTGCTGACCTCCGTTCCGCGGCGTCTCCTCCCTCTGCACAGTCCGTGGGCAGGTCACAGGAATTACAGGCAGCTTCCAGCAGCAGAAAGAAAGAAATCACGGACTTCACACGCCTTAGCGAGCGGCACAGTTAAATCATGCAACAAATGCTTGAACTGATGCAATTGTTGAAAAATGTATCCTTTTTTGTTCCTTCCATGATTCGGTTTGGATGGGCTTCCCATCCTGTTTTCATCATAATCCAACCCTCCCAAAAAGTCTAACAAGCATTTTCAATGCAACGGTTTCGCCTTTGCAAAAGTTAGAGCTATTGGCATTGTAAATGACAAACGTTTTATTTATGTGTTGTTTTTGAAAACAGATAAATAAATGGCAATGTCATTTACAATGCCAATAGCTTAATCTCTCGCAAATGCATGACCTATTGCATTTGCACCCACACACACACAGAACCACACAGAGCCACACACACTCACACAGAACCATACGCACCCACCCACCACACAGACCCCCTGCTTTTAAATGATATCGACCCCCACTAACATGCTGGACTTGCACCTCAGTCACTGCTGTGACCCGAGGGTTTGCCCATACAGTGCATTGTCCCAGTAAACAGAACTTAAGCTCTCCTTTTGTTAGCGCCACGAGGGCTCTGGCCTGCTTAGCAGAGAGTATGTTTGCTGCAGACAAATAACACACCTGCTTCCTCTCCAATCAGTGACAAAGAGTCAAGACTCGTGCTGCTGTACATTGAAACCTTGAAGGGTCACATTAACGGCCATGCTCCTGCTAACAGTGAAGAGAGGCGCTTTGTGTGAATGTGATCAGGGTTTGATTAAAGTCCCTTGGTTCACTTGCAAACGGCGGCATACGTGAACTGTGGCTGACTTAAAACTTTGTTTACTCATTTTAATTTGGTTCGTGCCTTGAAAATAACATGTCTATAATGAAGCCACTTGCAGCTCTGTCTGAAACCCGTGAATACCAGCCTGGTAGAATTGAACTATTGTATACGGATTATTAGATGGTGAAACCTACAGCTGATCCCATGCCAGGTACTGGTGCGTGTGTGTGCAGTCGCGGCTCCTGGAGGGAGTGCTGCGGGGCAGTGGGGCGGGCTGAGGGAGGGGCAGGATGGGGGGTAGTAAACTCCGGACCGACCGGGGTCATGACTGAAACATGACACCATCGGGTAATGTTCGCGCTATATAAAATCGCATGAAATAAATAAATAGGAGGAGGGGAGGCAAATAAGGAGGGGGGGGAGGCAAATTCAAGCCCAGTCGGAACAAACTCTTCACAGTTCCCTTTGTGATCATAAAGGTCCCCAAATTCAAAGAGCTTTGCGGATAGGAAATTAATTCCAGAGCGCCCTCCCCTCTCCCCATGTCGCTTGCCAAGCATGTGGCTGCTTGGACTTCAGCAAATGCCTGGAAGGGCTCCGAGATTGCTGATGAGAAATCTTCGCAGCAGAAATATGTGTTTCATGTGAAGGGGGACTGGTACGCCCTCCACAGACATGGGTCACATGGCTTATTAAACGTTAGTTTGATCTTTGACATCCTGGAAACAAATGGCCCTGATGATCGCAAAGAGGCGGTTAATTCATGCCCGCCTCACCCCTCCTTGGAAATCTCACGGGGACTCTGTCAGCCTGTGCTTGGGGAGACCGCAGTAATGGGGGATGTATGCAGTCACACCGCGGCTAGAGGGTATTGCTACTGAGATTGCAGTACCACAAGACCTACAGGCACTTAAGGGTGAGCTCCTCGCTGCGCTGACTGTAACACAAGGCACACAGTTGAACTTACATAGTCAGGGGTCAAAGGGCGATTCTGATTCGCAGCTCACAGTAATGCCACAAGACAGACACACAAACAAAGGATTGTAGGGGGAGCCTCTTGCAGATCTTACAGCAACAGAAACAACAAACACAGGGAGATTCCGCCGGAGATTTATAATACGGCACACAGACGAGATCTTCCTGCAGAGTTTACAGCAACTTATGCACACAGAAACAGGGGGAAAGGAGGGACGTCGGGAACGGGCACACGGACAGCGGGAGGGGGGCAGGAACGGACAGCGGGAGGGGGGGCGGGATAGACATACAAAGGGCAAATGCCGCTTACCTGCTAGCAAAGCCAGGAAACTGAAATCGCGCAACCCACCCCTGCAAACGACACTTTCAAAATGGCCAAAATTAAATAAACCACCGCCCACCGTCGCAATGCCGATCGCAAAGGGGCGGAGAGCGGAAAAAAACAGCGGAACGCCCACGAATCTGCTCCAGCGAAGATTGACACATCTCTCTTCCAATGGCTAGCATCCATTTATGGAGCTAGCCAATGGAAGAGAGAGGCGGGACAAAGCCCCGTACTGTCTAACATAAGATTTCGCCTGCGCGAACACTGCTGTGCAGTGGATGCCAGGCGAAACCTAAAAAGGGGCATTTTTTGCTGTGCATGATGGTATTTCAGCAGAAAGCTGAATGCATTAATAGCATGTTATATACATAGCTTCAAACAAAAATACAGTCACACTTTCCTCCCACACATAGCAGAAGTGGATTTAGTATTTTAAGTTTTGTATGAAGATATTTGAGTGCAAGTCTTTGAACGCGAGTTTAGGTTTAGACGCATGTTGGCAGTTTTTGTGTTTTTTGTGTTTTCAGTCCATGTTTTCAGGTACTACCAACAAGGTGAAGATGCAGTTAAAGCTCATTCACTATTTGCCCTGACCTTTGAAACTGCCAGCCAAGTATCCACCCAATGACAAGAAATGTTAAGTCTGTCAGACAGAGCACAAGTCACTCAGCTTGGATCACAGGATGATTTCACAGAAGTCACCAAAGGAACCACCATACATCATCAGAATAACCTAAGTCACAATCAGGCAAATAGATTAGTCAGTCAGATTTGGGGGATGTTGAACAAAGATTTCCCAACCATCACGATCATTAAAATAAAAAAATTATTGCAAATAGTCTTAAATTAAAAAATCTTTTCTGCACCACATAAGAGCTATCCAGTCTTTTCTTTATTCTTGGCCTGTTTTGTGTGAGAGGCCAATGCAAGCAATGCTAATAAATACAGGGCCAAATGTATTACTATAGCAAGCTATGGCTTTGACCTCTGGGGACAAGGAGAAGTTAGGGATATCCAAAAAGTAGAAAATAAATTTCTAAGAAATTTACTATCTGTGCCACAGTCAACATCATCTTACATAATCCACCAAGAAACCGGTTTAGGTTTTATTTCAGACCTAATCAGTATGGCACCTTTACTCTAGTGGATATAGGAATTTGGATAAACCGGGAGCTAGGGATGAACTTTGAAATTATTCGCAATCGCCTAGCACTTGATCATGCAAGCAGTATCCCCTGGTTGATCTATGTGAAAAGGCTTGCCACTTATTTAGGAAGGCCAGAGTTGTTCAACTCTCTAGAGAAGCTTCTAAAGGCGGATTTGATTTGGGCTAAAAACCCGTATCTGCAGGTGTCACAGACAGATAGAGAGGCAGGGAACTGAAAAAGCCACTGGTGTGGACACATCAATTGTTATCCACTTCATGTGTAATAGAACCCTATCAATATAGTAACTAATCAGCACCATTGTTTCCTTCTAGTGAGGTTTAGATTTAATCAATTACATCTACTTCTTGCAGAACCAAAGGGATGGAAAAAGATTGAGGACCGGGGTGTCTGTAGGTGTGATAATTTTTCCACTCAGGACTCATTGCACTTTGTTTTATTCTGTAAACACATGCACATCCGGAACCGGTTCATTTTACCCATTTTAAGGGGCAAAGGATTTTTACAGGCTAGACTTGCTTTTTTATATTTGCAGATGCTGAC
This sequence comes from Lissotriton vulgaris, assembly GCF_964263255.1. Taxonomy (NCBI): domain Eukaryota; kingdom Metazoa; phylum Chordata; class Amphibia; order Caudata; family Salamandridae; genus Lissotriton; species Lissotriton vulgaris. Next base: position 1,326,901,967 of record NC_141687.1, on the reverse strand, counting down.
TAATGTTTGGGAAATTTTTAATATAGCTAGTTTTCTGACAGCAGCGGTCAGAATAAAGAAAAAGAGAGGGATCGCTATGAATTAGATCATTTTTAACTATGGTGAATTTTAATTATTATAACATGAATTGCTTTTTTGTAGATGATCTAGATGCATTTTGTACCCTTTTGGAGCTTGTGTAATTGCAGTAGTTAACATGTTTTATGTATTATGCTTTTATGGTTTTAATTAACCAAATAAAGTGAATTTGACTGGCTGACTGACTGTGTGTGAGGGAAGAGAAGGGGTGGGTGTATACAATCTCTGCAAAGTTTCATAGAGATGTGTTTCTGTTGTATGAGGGGTGCTACTTCGAGTAGAAATCTGACCCCAGACACTTCCAGCCAATTGGAGGCTCCTGCATCCAACTAAACACACCAGAATCCTTTTATTAGGGGTGTGTCACAACTCAAACAACCCCCTGAAGCTAGGTCTCTGGTCACGATGAGGCTACTTCAAATTTGACCAAACACAAACTAGGAAGGGACTAGAGAGTGAGCCTCCCCTCGTCCTCCAACCAGACTATTAAACTCACAAAACCGGGTAAAACAGGAAAAAGAAAAGAAAAAAAAGGAGACATAGGAATTATTCTCAACTACCAATTGCCCGAATCAGACCATTAAAACTGTCAAAGTGGGTGCCCCTCTAAATATTTATTCTGGACCCCCTTGGCAGGAGGAAAACGTTTTATAGAGCGGGTGTATCGGAGAGACTAAATCTCCATCACCCTATTCGCTGGTAACTAATAGGGTGATGGAGATTTAGGTGTACATGCATCAAAAGAGGCAATAGCAATTCTTTAATTGAGATTTTTAAAGAACAGCTATTGCCTATGCATGTAGGAATTGCAAAAATTCCTACACATACCTTAAGTGCTACTCGCAAATAAGGAATTAATTTCCATTCATTCCTATGGGCCTAGAGGACCATAGAAATGAATTGGAATTGCATGCGCAATTTGTGAGTACCCAATAGGTACTCGCAAATTGCGTATGCAATTTCAAGGGTGCAAGGATGCCAAAAGGACACATTGTTGCACCCCTGAAATCACAATTTATCCACATGTTGCACACACACATGCCCCAAGGGCATGTGTGTGTGTAAACATGGCACTTTGAAAAATGCATTTTAGTGCATTTTTGAAAGAAATCACAAATTACCATCAACTTTAGATTGATTGTAATTTGTGTTTCATATTTGCGAACTCACAATTTTTGTTTGTTTAATGCATTGTAGTTAAGGAATCGCAATTTGTGATTCCTAAATGCAATTGCAATTTATGTATTCGCAAATGTTGCGATTCCTTAAATTGCGATTTTTGCATTTGGGATGCATCATCCCAAATGCAAAAATACTGGTCGCAAATAGGCAGATTCTGCTAATTTGCCCGGTTGCAACCAGTTTTTATGTTGATGCATGTGGGCCTTAGGCTATCCGATGCACAAAGTTTTAATATTCTTTCTTTCTGCTTTCGGGATCCCATTTCATGTTAAACTCTTTCTTTAAAAAAATACATATATGCGCTCCACCGCAAGCATTTGTCTGAGCCTTGTGTAGAAGCGGTCCTTTGATGAAGCATGTCACTATTTGGTGGTTGAAGAGAATTTTAATAACCCTAAGGATTTCCCAGTTATTTCTCCCCCTAGACCGTTTGTATATCATAGATTCCCATATCCTGATTCAGGCAACTGGCATTTGAGAATATAATTCCTATTTTCTCATTTTTTCTGTACTTCAAATTTGAGCCAGAGGCAAACAGGTCAACAGTGTTTCTAACCTGCAACGAAATATAGTGGCGTTCAGCTACTAACATGAATAGTGCAAATCATACTAGCTGAATTGATCATTTAATGTATTTTTACAAACATCTATTTCAATGATCCCTCATTTATAGAGCCTCATTATCAAACTTACAGTGTCGCCGATTTTGAGATCCCCACATTTTCTGAGTCCAGGATGTGAGAGTCCATCTTGACACGTGGCTGTGAATGCCAAGCTGATATCATCTGGGCTGTCTCCCACGGTTAGTTCCACCTTAGACCGAATATTCTGCAAAAACACCAGAGGGGAGTAAGAAATATGAAGAACAGAAGGAACTTCAATAGTATTCCTGTTCAACAGTCCAACATCTGGGAAGATCAGTTCTTGGTTTAATTTACAAAGAGCGATGCACCTAGCCGTTTTAATGAAAAGCCATTCGTTACCTGGACAAAGATGTTTGGCAATTTCTAGATTAACCAAGAAGAACTGTTCTCAGAAAGGCAGACCATGTGCCAAGAACCAGTAGAGTGCTTTACACTGAACCTTCTTTATGCAGCTGGAGAAGCACAAACATGAGGTGCTATGCACAGAACAGTATGCTGAGAAAAATTTGCTGCGGTCCAATTACTGTAATTGGAATGTGATGGGATGCGAGAACATGAAAATAAGGTTGTACTAGACAATGTTGTGTAGTTGAGTTTTAACATATTTACATCACAAATATTTACAATGTGATGCAATCCTTAGAAGACCACTTTATCAATGTTCCAAAAGATTTTCTTCATACTTTAGTTCATTATTTTACTGACATTTCTAAATTAATTGTACCAAATGCTGTAAATGTATCATTTATTTTTTTCATTGACCCGTTCCCACATGCCACAATTGGCTGTGCTATTCGTGCAATTTTTTATGTGAATGTGGAAAGCAGTGATCTGGCATTTCCTGGAATACTCACAAAGCCAAATACTTAATAGCGCACTTTTTATTGAAGTAGTTTTGGCTGTTGAGGCTCTATAAATCGTTCACAGTCTGCCATATGTAATAAACCGCAATATGATATATTAGAAATATATTATAGAGATGAGACAGAAGAGCAGTTGTGAATTAGACACAAGGTAAAACACATGATCAATTGCCATGCATATCCTGTTCCAACAATGCATTACATGGAGTTAGGTAGGAAAACTGAGCTAAGTATCCAATTCAGGCCTCCTAACTTGGGAAAAAGACTTACTCAGTAAAGGGTTGCCTGTCGTTTAATTCTAAGACTAAGAGCCTGGTTTAAATCTTGGTAGATTAGGTCCTGCCATTGCTTTTTCAACGGTCTTCCCGTCTGCCGGCTTGGCGGTTCGCCTGCCTTATTTATATGTTGGCTGGTCCAGAGATGAAAGACCGCCAGAGTCCTGTTGACTCCTTAGAAATTTTCAACCGCATCGATGGCGGTAAAGGCAGAAACAGCTGTTGGTGGGACTGAAGCCCAGATTCCTGCAGTCTGATTCCGATGTGTCTTTCTGCCGTGGTAACTGTGGCGGGAATTCCTCCTACTTCTGGTTGGCAGAATTGAAGTGAATGGGGTAAAAAGTACCTTTTTTCCACCTTCCGTTTCCGTCTTGTACCTCATCGTCCAGGTACCTCCTTTGCTGCCCTGACTTCACCAAAGGACTCCGTTGTCCCAGCGATCTATGGTAATCTGCTTATACAATTGTTCCATGTATTGTGTACTGACAACTTCTGTAGCCTTTTGTGCTTCTGCATTGCTTTTACATGCAACATTTTTCTTAGGTGTAATGCAGTAGTGTTCATTTTCCTACTCATCAAGGTAAAATGAACACACCTCTATTAACACTTAACAAAAAATATTGTTGTTGTGGTGTTTTCCGATGTTGTGCTTGTGGTGTCTGTGGGTGTGCTTTCAATAGTGTGTGTATGCTGGTTGTGTGGCATGCTATATGTACAAAAAAGGGGCATAACACATTACCTACATATACATTAAGACACATGCACAATATATATGTGTAGTAAGATAATGATGAGTAGTAATTAGCTAACTCCACACCACCATGGCCTCACTCTGTCAAGACATTGCCAGCAAGAAAGCTCCTGTCTATTGCCGCAACATCTAAATATGTTGGGTCAGACCACTGTCAGCTTGACGGAGTACTTGGGACTGCTGCTATGGCAGGGCGGTGATAGTTCCGCCAAGATCTAAAGCAGCCCCTAAGATAGCCACCTAAAATAGCCACCTATGCCGAGCTCCAGTTTATCCCTACGAGCAGCAAATACGTCTCGTTCCCACTGCTAAAAGAATGTGTACATGACTTTGCAGCATAAATACTTGGCCTGCCCAGGCTGGTCGTCACATTATTAATGATAGGACAGAGAGGAGGAACCAGAAACCTTTTCGGCATGGGAAGCAGAAAAGGACCACTTAAAGGGTTTCTCTTAACATTTTAGATGCTAATTTCCAGCCCTGAAACTAAAAAATAAAAGAGTAAGGCTTCAGGCTGATGTGATGGAGCCTGCTACTAAAAGAATTACCTAAACGGAGATGAACCCATAATAAAGTTCCCAGTTATAAAGATTTCTCATTCCCACAGACAGTTTTTTAGGGCTCGCCTGCTGATGCGCTTCTGCGCATAGCTGGCGAAGCTCTATTGTGGCTTATCCAGAGTTTAACCATCACTGGCTATTCCACTGGCGATTCCATGCAGTGCATGTGCTTTTTAGGTCATTGCGCAAGCGCAAGCCCTAAAAATCACGTGCACAATGCCACCAGCCGCCTGCCTGCCTGCCTCGCATTACCACATCAAAGGCAGCCCTCCCGGCGCATTTCTCACCCCCTAATTATTCACGGCCGGCCTGCCGTACTTTCAGTTTCATGGCCACCAGGCCATGTCTCCTTTTAAAACTTGTTTAACTTGTTTCTTTGAGGTATGCTTCAGGCTTGTTTACATTGTCTACCCCCAGCTGATGCTCAATTTCTGTTCTCTTCCCTAATGCATCGCTCGCTCTAATCTTGTAACCTCAACCCCTCCACTAAGTTTTGTTTCCTCTCTCTGCCTCGCTCTCCTTGAATTTCGTTTCTCCAGCTTTCTAAACTCATTGGGATGGGCACTGTTTATTAATGGTCTAAGACATTCCTCCCTGTTATCCGCCTCCAGGCCCCCCCCCATCCTGCACCCATCCTAGCTCTTCGGCCAGCTCCCAGGGTTACAGTGAACAGGCTCAAACTCTCTCACCATTAACCCTTTAATTCCACTTTAAACATTCCCTTTCGGACTGCATGTTTCACCCGAGGGCTAGAGTAGGAACATTGCAATTATGTGTGTATTCCTGTTTTAAAAATGTTTTGCTACGTACAGTGGTAAAAACGCTTTTGGTTTTCAGGGACACTTGTGAAGTGTTGGAGGAACGCTCCGTCTCTGTCCTTCGTGCCAGATCCAACTTCCCCTACCCAAGTACATCTCTTAGTCTGTAACATAAGGGCCAGGAAAGGGAACTTTCTACTGCTGAACGTAGAGTGCATGTCATTAGGGAGGCGTTTTCAAGGTCTGCATTCAGCAATGATGTAAAAGCTGTCCTTGAAACCAAAAACCTTGAGAATCCTTTTTTCATGCGCCAAATAGAAATGAATGAACCCCCATTTCAGTGGTTAGTTAGCAATGATACCTTTATCGCTGTTCCATCAGATAATGTTTTGTCTTCAGAATTCCAAAAGCTGCATCTTGTTAAATATATGCCTTAGTGACTTAAATCTGGCCTGTTGTAAAATTGAGAATTTGTGAGACCAGTACCGCTGAATATTTTCCTATTAAGTGGACACTGACTGCACGTATTTAATATCTGTGGCGCTTATAAAAGGCTGAGGCTGCCCATGTCGTTTACAGAAATTGCTTCCCGCACTTCACCGACAGCAAAAGCTACGTTCCAAGATAATATTTTTCACTCCTCCTACGTTCTGAGAAAAGTCTCCAAACATCTGGCAGACAAAAATGGAAATGGTAGAAACAAAGCTCAGCCTTGGTGCAAACAGCTGCATACAACAGAATATGAACTCAAGAATTGAAGCTCTAAAATGTGACCGCAAGAGTGACTAGGTAAGATTACAGGGACACCACCACATCACTCAGGGACATCACCATACAGCTCCACCGATGCACCCACCACACAGCTCCACGATGCACCCACCACACAGCTCCACCGAGGCACCCACCACACAGCTCCACCGAGGCACCCACCACACAGCTCCACAGATGCACCCACCACACAGCTCAACAGATGCACCCACCACACAGCTCAACAGATGCACCCACCACACAGCTCCACCTACACAGCTCCACTGATGCACCCACCACACAGCTCCACCGATGTACCCACCACCCAGCTCCACCGATGCACCCAGCACAGCTCCAACGACACAGCTCCACCGATGCACCCACCACACAGCTTCACCGATGCACCCACCACACAGCTCCACTGATGTACCCACCACACAGCTCCACCGATTTACCCACCACACAGCTCCACCGATGTACCCACCACACAGCTCCACCGATGCACCCACCACACAGCTCCACCGATGCTCCAACTAAGCTCCACCAATGCACCCACCACACAGCTCCACCAATGCACCCACCACACAGCTCCACCGATGCACCCACCACACAGCTCCACCGATGCACCCACCACACAGCTCCACAGATGCACCCACCACACAGCTCCACCTACACAGCTCCACCAATGCACCCACCACACAGCTCCACCGAGGCACCCACCACACAGCTCCACCGAACGACCCACCACACAGCTCCACCGATGCACCGACCACACAGCTCCACCGATGCAGCCACCACAGAGCTCCACCGACACAGCTCCACCGATGCACCCACCACCCAGCTCCACCGATGCACCCACCACCCACCTCCACCGACACAGCTCCACCGATACACCCACCACCCAGCTCCACCAATGCACCCACCACACAGCTCCACCGAGGCACCCACCATACAGCTCCACCAAGGCACCCACCACCCAGCTCCACTGATGCACCCACCACACAGCTCCACCGAGGCACCCACCATACAGCTCCACCAAGGCACCCACCACACAGCTCCACTGATGCACCCACCACACCGCTCCACCGAGGCACCCACCACACGGCTCCACCGATGCACCCACCACACAGCTCCACAGATGCACCCACCACCCAGCTCCACCGAAGCACCCTCCACACAGCTCCACCGATGCACCCACCACAAAGCTCCACAGATGCACCCACCACCCAGCTCCACAGATGCACCCACCACCCAGCTCCACAGATGCACCCACCACAGAGCTCCACCGAGGCACCCACCACACAGCTCCACCGATGCACCCACCACACAGCTCCACCGATGAACCCACCACACAGCTCCACCGATGCACCCACCACACAGCTCCATGAGGCACCCACCACACAGCTCCACGAGGCACCCACCACACAGCTCCAGCGAACGACCCACCACACAGTTTCACCGATGCACCCACCACACAGTTTCACCGATGCACCCACCACACAGCTCCACCGATGGAGCCACCACACAGCTCCACCGACACAGCTTCACCGATGCACCCACCACTCAGCTCCACCGATGCACCCACCACCCAGCTCCACCGACACAGCTCCACCGATGCACCCACCACACAGCTCCACCAATGCACCCACCACACAGCTCCACCGAGGCACCCACCACACAGCTCCACCGAGGCACCCACCACACAGCTCCACCGATGCACCCACCACACAGCTCCACCGAGGCACCCACCACCCAGTTCCACCGATGCACCCACCACCCAGTTCCACCGATGCACCCACCACCCAGCTCCACCGATGCACCAGCGACGGCTCGTGGAGGGAGTTACGGTGGGGCAGGAGGGCGGGGAGGGGGAGGGGCAGGGCGGAGGTTGCTAAAAACCGGCATATGGATAATTGCAGGTAAGTAAACAATTTAATTAATAAAACGAATTTCGTAGTGCGCCTTGCATCGCAAAATGCAATGCAGTGCGAGCTACGAAATTCGTTTTATTAATTAAATTGTTTACTTACCTGCAATTATCCATATGCCGGTTTTTAGCAACCTCCGCCCTGCCCCTCCCCCTCCCCGCCCTCCTGCCCCACCATAACTCCCTCCACGAGCCGTCGCTGAGATGCACCCACCACCCAGCTCCACCGACACAGCTCCACCGATGCACCCACCACGCAGCTTCACCGATGCACCCACCACCCAGCTCCACCGATGCACCCACCATCCAGCTCCACCGATGCACCCACCACCCAGCTCCACCGACACAGCTCCACCGATGCACCCACCACACAGCTTCACCGATGCACCCACCACACAGCTCCACCGAGGCACCCACCACACAGCTCCACCAAGGCAGTCCACCACACAGCTCCACCGATGCACCCACCACACAGCTCCACCGAGGCACCCACCACACAGCTCCACCGATGCACCCACCACACAGCTCCACCGAGGCACCCACCACACAGCTCCACCGAGGCACCCACCATACAGCTCCACCAAGGCATTCCACCACACAGCTCCAACGATGCACCCACCACACAGCTCCACCGAGGCACCCACCACACAGCTCCACCGAGGCACCCACCACACAGCTCCACCGAGGCACCCACCACACAGCTCCACAGATGCACCCACCACACAGCTCCACAGATGCACCCACCACACAGCTCCACAGAAGCACCCACCACACAGCTCCACCGAAGCACCCACCACACATCTCCACCGAAGCACCCACCACACAGCTCCACCGATGCACCTACCACACAGCTCCACAGATGCACCCACCACCCAGCTCCACCGATGCACCCACCACACAGCTCCGCCGAGGCACCCACCACACAGCTCCACCGATGCACCCACCACACAGCTTCACCGATGCTCTAACTAAGCTCCACCAATGCACCCACCACACAGCTCCACCAATGCACCCACTAAGCTCCACCGATGCAACCACAGCATCACTCAGCGCAACCACAGCATCACTCAGCGCAACCACAGCATCACTCAGCGCAACCACAGCATCACTCAGCGCAACAACAGCATCACTCAGCGCAACAACAGCATCACTCAGCGCAACAACAGCATCACTCAGCGCAACAACAGCATCACTCAGCGCAACCACAGCATCACTCAGCGCAACCACAGCATCACTCAGCATAACCACAGCATCACTGGTTCAAATATGTTCTTTCAATGTTTCACCTCCACCGACACAGCTCCACCGATGCACCCACCACACAGCTCCACCGATGCACCCACCACACAGCTCCACCGAGGCACCCACCACACAGCTCCACAGAGGCACCCACCACACAGCTCCACAGAGGCACCCACCACACAGCTCCACAGAGGCACCCACCACACAGCTCCACAGAGGCACCCACCACACAGCTCCACCGAAGCACCCACCACACAGCTCCACCTAAGCACCCACCACACAGCTCCACCGAAGCACCCACCACACAGCTCCACCGATGCACCTACCACACAGCTCCACAGATGCACCCACCACCCAGCTCCACCGATGCACCCACCACACAGCTCCGCCAAGGCACCCACCACACAGCTCCACCGATGCTCTAACTAAGCTCCACCAATGCACCCATAACACAGCTCCACCAATGCACCCACTAAGCTCCACCGATGCACACACCACTAAGCGCAACCACAGCATCACTCAGCGCAACCACAGCATCACTCAGCACCACCACAGCATCACTCAGCGCAACAACAGCATCACTCAGCGCAACCACAGCATCACTCAGGGCAACCACAGCATCACTCAGCGTAACCACAGCATCACTGGTTCAAATATGTTCTTTCAATGTTTCAAGCGGTTTTCAAGCTTTCTTGCTTTATTATAAATCACAAAAAGATGTTAACATTTCACTTCTGTTCTTGGATTTTCGTCACAATAAAAAACACTGAACATAATCTTCACAAAAGTTATTTACAAATGTTTAAGCTATTGCCATTACAAATTAAATAAATTATTTAAGTATTAATTATTTAAAAAAATTAAAAGCCATTGTTATTTGTAATATCAATACATCTAAGTCACGTAAAAACAAAACATGTTGCATTACAAATGCTATAGGTGTTTGCGAAAGTTATAACTATTGGCATTGCAAATGACAAAGCTATTAATTTAGCTATTTTAAAAAATAACACATAAATAAAAAAAAATTCATTTATAAGACCAATAGCTCAAACTTTCCTAATGCGAGCCCTATTGCATTTCCAATGCTTGTCTTAACAAGGAATCCCAACCACTGGGGAGTGTGAATTGGAATATTCCTACTAGAACTTTTTTTTTCTTTTTTGTGATTTAGGAAATGGAAGATGCAGATTCATACACATTTAAAGAGAGAAAGTACATCATTAGGAAAACACACTAAATATGTATAAATACATATTTTGATATTACGTGATAGCTGAGCTAAAGATGAACAATCCATTGCTTGAAGCAGCCTCAAATGTTTTGACCCATTGTGCATGCTTCCCTACCCTTACATTGGTAAAGCAAATACTCTAATTGCAAACAGGCTATATAGTGAGCTTGTCATTGCTGGAATGTTGGGACACCAGCGTCTAACCATGCTGAAGCGATACAGGTAAGTACAATTATGATAGCTACAAATATTGCATTTCGAAATATAGAAGTATTGTCTATTTCTAGTATGATTAATATGATTAATTCTGAGGTCGAACAACCTGCTGAAACAATTTGCCCTTAAATAACAAAAATCTAATTTATGAAATTTTGAACAGCTAGCAAACATATGTACAATGCCAGCACAAGGAAGTAAGAATCCAGGGCAGCAATCATGGAAATGGCATCCCAATTCATATAATTTAGCAGGGGTGTCAAAGATTAGAGTCTTATAATGCTGTACTATGAGGTTTGTGGAGAGAATCTTACTAGTTTATACTGAAATTCAGCCAATTATATATCAGTGTTCAGTTTATTGTCCCAGCTCTCTGTCTAAGACTCTTCCACGATCATTTTAGAAACAAAATATATGATAAAACCCAACCATTTGATTTTTACCATCAGATATACAAGATACCAGCTTACAATGTGTCATATTGAAATAATCAATACTTGCGTTTGAATAAAATCTCTGATCTGCAAGTAATATTGGAACTCAACATGAACAATGTTTGAGTGACAAAGCCAAAGGGGGAAGTAAAATCTGGAAAGGTCGCTTTGACAAGGAGGTCTGAAAATCATGTGAAAGCTACACCTTTTATACCCAAGTAAGAAGGCCTGGTCAGAAAAATATTATGAAGGATGACAGAGTCAAATGCCCTTGAAAGATCTAGTAAGATCAAGAAGGAGCAAAACTGTCCACACTCAAGTTGCGATAGACAATCTATTTGTTCCTGGGAAAATAACAGTAGAAACAGGAGATTGAAAATGATGATTTAATAGAGAGGCCAGGATATAAGAGCTGGTATTTACAATAATGCTATAATAAGGTTACACCGATCTACTGAATTCTCAGGGCCCAGCTACTTAGATGGAACCTTCAGTTCCTCAGTTGGCAACTGAAAAAATTGCTGCTGTGAGATTAGGAATGTTAAAGATCTTGAGTAAATAAAACATGATTTTAGCCTCCCTTATCCCACGTTTATAGTCATAGTAGTTTTTTGCCATTTCACTTTGATACTGAATCGTATTCTCTCCACTACTTTTTTTCAATAGCATGAAGAGAGCAATTGTGCACTACTAAGCCTTGGCAAAGCAATCTACAAGAAGGGTTTGTCTGTTTAGTGGGTTTATTGATCTTAACAGTTTACTAAGTACCTTGGCTTCATTTTATCAGTTCTGATTTGTGGGTTATTCTCTAGTCTAACAAAGGGTATCTTCACACCCTCAAGGCCAACACGGCATGAATGAATCAGGATGTGCTCCCTTCATCTCTTCTGTTAAAGATAATCATGTCCAGGTGTCCATGAGCTGAACAAATGTCATTGGTTGCTATGACTTTTGCCAATTGATGAACACTAAGGGCCCGATTCCAATGGCGGAAGCGCCACAATTCCGACAGGTGGTCCTTTTCTGACTGCCTGTCGGAACCGCAACATTACCTAGCATTGCGAGCAACACCGTTGGGATCATGATATCCATTTCTGCCTGCCTGTTCATGGTGGTTAACCAGCAAGCAATAAGTTGGCGGAAAGGGACCTTGGGGGACCGTAGCAGGCTCCCCCTTCATCCTGGACACTTTCTCTTGGAGGTTGGGGGCACCGATGGTGCCCCCCTACATTTCCCTGCACCATGTGGCAGGCACCACATGGTGCCTGCCACATAGTGCAAGGATATGTAAACAGTGCCCTATTTACAATGCTGCGGATGCTGCAGCCAGCAGCACCCGCCGCAATGTAAAGTCACATCGTAATGTGGGAGGTCGGTAGGACGCCTCGTAGGCGATTGGTCCCAATACAGCAGTGATGGCGGTCGGACGATAGTCTGACCACCAACGTAATGCCCTTAAGGGCCTGATTACAACTACAGAGGTCCATTGCACCACTGTAGTCGCGGTGGTTGGACTACCACTGGTCTGCTGCAAACGCCGGGGCTCCCTGATCCCGCAGCTGTGGCACAGCGGTCTCAGAAAGCAATATGCTGGAGTTGCCAATGCAGCACCGCTGAGCATAATATGAGTAGCCTGACTGCGGCCCTATCCATGACGCTGAGCCCGCCATGGACCGCCTCTGCAAGACCGTCCGCACAGGAATAACTCATAATCCGGCAGGTGATCTGACCTCTGGTTCGGTAGTCCTGTAGCAGGGCACTGGTGCGACAGTCCACCAAACTTGTAATAAGACCCTAAATATGTAAGAGGGGACCTGAAACAGAATCTAAGATGGATTTTATTTCTTTTACATACAATGCTGTCTCTAGGTCTTTAAAACAGTGCCTAATAAATTACTAATTAATGTTAGATTAAAATTCCCTGTTTGTATGATCTACAAATACCACTCTAAATACGAGCAATGTTTCAAGTACCTTTTACAGCTGACCTTAATAAAAACTAGGGGCAAAAGGGGCAATAGTTGCTTGGTACTTAACACAGTGTGGCCACACCATCATGAGAACATCTGCAGATCTGACCTAGTAAGTCGAGAAAATAAGGCACATACAGATTGAATTTTTCAGCATTTACCACTGCCCAGTAATTATCCGATCCTCCGTTACAAAGGGTGATACCTGCAGGGTGACCACAGCAAATTAAAAGCGTCAAGCACACTAGGGTTTCTGTCCACGCGGGCCAGCTTCACAGCCAATGACTATTCTTACAATATCCTTGAGTTTTTAAAGCATATTGTAGTTGCTAGATCTGGGATTAAGTGGTGAAAACTTGCACTCAAAGTTCAAGTGTGACAATAAAGCAGGCTTGGTTCTAAATAAATAAATGTGATTGTGGAATGAGACTGGTTTGCTTTCATGTCCTCTGGTTAAGTCGTCTTTTCTTTCCCTCCCTATATATAGCTTTTTCCATTTCCCTCCTTTTTTCCTCTTCCTTAATATATTACAGGTGTATGTTATTTGTCACATACTGATTTATATTTAATATATTGTTTTGTAACCTATGAAATTGCCTATCTTTGAACTCCAATAAAAAAGTATGACAACAATGGAAGCTAAACATATGTTCAATTAACGCCTATCTCAGTCGTTCACCATAAAAAAATAGGGAAGGCAGAACCAAATTGCTTTTTCAGGTCTCAACCTTGACATTTTCTCAGTTGAGGACCAAAGTTCATATTTAGACGCAGTGTGTGGACCCGACCCTCCAATTTAACATCACGGTCATCATCTCTATAAAAATAAAATACAAATTCTGGACACGCACTGCGCATTATAAACATATTAGTAGTCAGCTCGAGCCATAAATGCTCAGAGAAAAACAGCTTTTGTGTTAAGCAATGTTCTGCCAAATTAATTAGGAATTCACTACAGCAGGCAGTGCCCTGTGACGAACGGGTCGAAACAATCCACCCAGAAAGCGACAAAGAAAGAACGCGCCAAAATGAAAAGGGACTGAGGGACCCCTTCCATAGGGGGGTCTGCCCTTCCCGGGTAACCAATGGGCTGCGACTGCCGGCTTCCATGGGGTCATTTGTTGTACACGCTCTGCAGCAAAGAAGGGTTGCACCGCAGTTCAACACATTCCAAAAATAGTACATTCTCGAACACTCTCGAAAACAGAAGCTGGGGTTCAAAATTGAGATGCGTTTAGGGTTGCGACATTTCCCAGAGAAAAATACCGGCCATTTGTTCAGGTGTTAATAGTCTGCATAGGGCCCAGACATGGTACTTAAATACAACTTTATATATAATCTTTGTTTTTATTTTTAACATTGTGTTTATATTTTTGTTAACTCTAGTTATCGGTCGTAGATTCTGAAGACAGCTCTAGAGCAATTTAAAAAAAAAATGTTTTCTTATATTTGCTCTCTTGAAGTATCTCCTGATAAGGGGAAAAACAGTTGTAGGAAAAACAGTTGTAAGTGATTTTTTTCTAGTTTTTGTACCCGCTTGGACGTTAAAATACGGGTCATCTCAGTAATAAACCTGCGAGTCAGATACCCTAGATACACAGCTTTGAAGTCATGAAAATCGCCGATCTTTCTTATACAGTAGGAACATGACAACAAACACAATATCCCTGCCCTGACCCCTGTTGGCAATTAACTAGGATAATAAGAAAAAGACTATAAATAGGATGTGGTGTAACGGGGGACCAGGTTCGACTCTTGGCATCAGCTCAACATCCCATGATTCTGGAAAAATCACTTAATATCCCAGAGCCTACCAAATATGAATGTGTCCTTGTGTAATGCAACTGGTGCTTATTTAAAGCACTCCAATACCTTCGGGTCGAGTTTGAGCTATATAAATCTACACAAAAAAAATCAATTCTCATAAAAATCAATCCTCAATTGCATAACATCCGTCTCAGCCACAAGGCCTCACAGTCAGAACTCGTTACCTCTTGGTCCCACCCCTTCGGACATTACAGTCCCACAAACAGCAGGGTGGGGGTGAACAGAACTTGCCTAACTGTCTCACACACTATCTTCTGTTCCTCCAGGGACATGGAACAGGGGTGAGTAGGGGTGGATGGGCTGAATTCCACATATTGCTTTGGTAATATGCCTTTAGCGCTGATCTAGATCGAAAAACCAATCAAGAATACATTAACATTCCTTTTGTTATAATTGTATTTGTTTATTCCATGTCTGCCTTTGGTAGCCTCTTGGAGCAGTGGTTCTTTGAGTTGGCATGTAGTTCAGGGGAGCCTGAAGTCTTGGTATGGGTGCGTTGTTTGGCATGCAATGTCCATGTTGGTGGTAGATAGACAGTCGTGGCTTGCTCAGAATGGGGTTGGTGAGGCGGGGGATTAAAGAAAAAAAAAAGTACCTTCTCTGCTGCATGCCTCTCGTGCCGCCACACGCCTCTCTTCCTCTGTTGGAAGCACCAGAAGCACTGGGCTTCCGGGCTCTCCCAGCCAATCCTGTTTGAATGTTCAGGAAGTGCCTGGGTAGGCGGAGTAGTTCTCCACGGGGCTGTGCAACACAGCCCAATGGAGAACACGGCAAGTGCGCATGACGATTTGGCCGGTCCTAGAGGGCCGGTCAAACTGACGTGCACTTAGAGAAGGTCAAACTACTATTCCCCTGCTATGGCGTCAGGGAGCCAGCCCGCCCAACTCCCGAAAGCAAAAGAAAATGAGAATAACATCTTGTTATTATAATTTTCTTTTTTTCACTGCTGCAATAGCAGTGGGGTGACGCTACTCCGCCCACTGTTGAGAAGTTGTGTGTGGGTGAGCGAACTGGACTGTGTGGGCAGGGAACCATGGTATTGCGAGTGGCTGTGATGGAATTGTGTTTTAAGTAGAAATTACAGGTACCACTGGCTCACTTCTGAGTGGAGCAGGTTGGTGCATGTGACGGCTGCTAGATCTGTGTTTGTTGTACAAATGTTTGTCCACTGGTATCATTTGCAAGCTTAAGTGTGTTCATATGGAGGACCGGTTCACCTGGTGTAGCCCGAACATTAGTATTAGTGGAATAGGTTTCATGTAACTGTGTGTCAGCCGAGTGAGTTAGGCAGGTGAGATGTTGGTAGGAAGATGAACAACTGTTTTTAGTTTGGTACTTCATTGGTTTTTTACAACACAGTAGTGTTGGTGTTAGTGTGTGCGGTGGGTGGACACCAGCAGAGTGAGGCTTTGCATAAAAAGCACTTAACTAAGTTGTGTTATGGTAGATGTGTTCATGCTAGCATCGATCAGCACACTTTGGCATTGTCTCAGTAGTTGAGTTATTTTGCAAAAAGTGTAATCAGTCTGAGATGTGAGAGTGAGGTAGAGGGTCAGCATAAGACTTATCTGACTTACCCTTGAAATCTTAGGGAAGTCTTTGGGAAGTAGTAAAGTGATGGGCCGGTGAACAAAATGTGTCACTGTCGCAAGAAGATAAGGGATAAACGCAGCACTTGACTATACACCACTATTCACAAAGTCGACTGAACAATCAGTCACCAGAAGTGCTGCTATTTTGTCTGAGCAATGGAAATGATGTTGCTTAAAAGATGAATCTGCTTTATCTGTTTCCACAGATTGCAATGGCGCGATTTTACACAAATATCTCTTTACTACAGATTGCGCTATGGTTGAATTTTTCCATGTTATTTGCACCAAATGACAACTGTGCAGTGACTTTTACATAAACTGACTGACAAAAGTCAATATTCTTCCCTAGTCAGCGTTATTAATACTGGTGCAAATCTGCACCAGTGCCACCTCTGTAATCTGAAAATGCTGATGCAATCTGTGTAATTAAGCTCCGTTCCCGCACGACTCGCCTTTTGCAATAAGAATACAATACCGAGCTCCTCTCATAAGAAATACCGCAGGGGCACAACGGGCATTTGCACCCGCTTTGCACGCCTCCGGGGCACTGTGGTATTATAGAAGGGGGTGCAGACGCTGGTGTGTCCGCTTGTGAGTCTCTGACTGCACCCGCCTGCAAGGGGATCTTTTATCCCGTTTGAAAGTGCAGGCCGGTGCCGGCTGCACTGTGAAAACACGGAACAGCTGCTCCGTGTTTTCACATGAATGCGCACAATATCACTTTTAAAAGGTAAGCCGGGTGCAAACAATGATAATGTGTAATAGGGCCACTGCTGTCTTTTGTAATTTTTCGAATTGATACTATACAGCAGAGCAGAGTGCATGTCATGGCTAGCCATGATACCCCACAGCGCCCAGTTCCAGACATGAAAAAGAGCCAGCGACCTACCCCTGCAGGTGAAGAAACATTACAAAAACATCTTGTAATTTTCAGCACCACATACATCCTGCAGGGAAGGCCAGATGGAGCCACCAAAGGAAACCAAAACATGTAAATAAACAAAGCAGGCGCCTTAAGCCAAGTAAAGGGACCTAAACCTTACGTTGTAGGCGTTAATTATCAGCTGTAGAATATTTTTGGAGTCTTTATCCAGGATTTCCACTGTTGTTCCGGGTATCAGGGACGTAAAATTCTATAAAAAAAAGAGAAGAAAAATAAATATGCATATATGATTTTCGAAACATAATGTACTCGCATACAGCCAGCGGTTGTCTCACAACATGAAAGCAATAGACAAAACAAGAATTGTGAAATAGTGGCGTTATTCTATACAAAAGGACACAGAAATGATGCAGCAATGGACGGTCATCCTATGTGGCTCGGTTTTACAGACGTACGTGCCATATACCTGGTAAAGAAGCCAAATTAGGAATTATATTTTGCTACTTCGACAGATATTAATGCACAAAAAAGGCCACTGCTATAGAAAATACACAGCACTCTTAACACAGAAACCTATGCATATCCAGTAGGCCGTATTCAAAACGTAATTAACTAGCAACTAATAATTTTATTCTACGTGCAAGCCCAGGACTACTTTTGTTAGTGATGACCCTTCTAACTCACACATTAAAATATTGGATATTAAATGTATACAATGGTGCACTACGGAAAGATATGCTTATATCTACACGTTTCTTGTAATAAAATCTGTGCCTCTCTAATTCTGCAAAACCTAGTTATGTTTTTGTTTAATTCACTTTTGGGTTTACGCTGTGCTCAGACTGTATGGCCTCTGTGAGCATTGCTTTTCCAAGAAACAGCAGAGCAGACAATATTATACATTACATATTCATGATGCACACGCCTCTCTAGGAATCACTATATGATTGAATGAATTCATCAGACCTTAGAAAGAGATACAAATTGTTCTGGATTCTTCCACATAAACTCTGAGAGCATCCTGAAGTAGCTCCTGCCTACACAACACTGTCCATCATGTAAACAAGAACTTGAATGACTTTTGCCTCCTCCTGTAAACCATTTGTTAATAGAGATTTATTTTGGTTGCCACTAACGATACATCTAGATAAGTCTGCTAAAACACAATATTCTCATATTTGTTCTGAAAAGTTCAAACCTCTTCGAACGTTTAATTTGCTCTGTTCTTTTCTTCTGTAACTTCCAGTAGTATGCTGACTTCTTCACTTGTTACAAGATAATCTTTAAACCTTTTTACGGTTATAAAAGATAACCGGTTCTTCATTTATAGATGTATCCCCCTCCTACCCTTCTCCCCTCATCCCAGATCCCGGGTTTCAAAGAAAAAATGTAAATATCTCTCTCCCCTGTTTATTAATAGCCAAGTTTGTATTTCTTGTAGCTTATTCATCTACGATGTTCTGCTAGTTCTCTGCAACACATCTTATTATTCAATAAAGCTTTTTTAAACACAAAAAGAACTTGAATGACTAGAAAAACAAAACGTGTCTGTGTCACCCAAACAGCTTCCCATTGGAGCTGCAAACAGTAGTTGTGTTGCCTTGTGTTTCAGCATTCTACAACCAAACGTGGGCTACACTGTAACGCGCTATTACATTCAAGATAGGTCTGCTATTGTTTCCATGGAAAACAAAGGTCGGTGACATGTGTGTCTTCATTGTATGTTCATATTCATTTCTATGTTATAGCAACAAAGGAAGAACTAGTGAATGAAGGTTGCTTTGTCATCTGAACTTCTATTTAGAAAGCAACAAAGCTGAACTGTATGGAAGGCCAGGGGGCTTTCAATACAACCTGCCTTTTCAATTTTCTGTCTGTCATTCATGCAATGATACTGCACGAGTTAGCGCATGCATATTGGCTTTGCTTCATACTTATTAATAACCCTTGATCTATGAGAGGTGGATATCTTGAGTTGAAATATGCAGATTCTGCTGCAGATAGTGGATAATTGGAGTGCAGCAACGCAATAAAGGTGGCAGCTTCACATAGCACTAGTGGCCTTTTCCTTAAGGTAGAAGGGTGCAATGAGAAGCACAAGACGCAGAATTCTCATTGTGGCCAAAAACAGGAGGTATAATATACTCAGTGAAATGTGTGTATTTATTTTGGCTTGTGTAGGTTTGATTTTCCTGACATATATGCGGGGCGAACCAAAACGAGATGAAAAAATTGGCTATGGGGAGGACAATAATAGAAAATGTCTGTCAGAGAAAGACAAATCAAAACAACCCTGCCCGTGCCTCTTCTAGCCTATTCATAATGCGGATAACACCGTCTCTCCTGGACTAGTGGGGGAAGAAGGCAGAGAATCGGTGGGCTGAGAAGTGTTTGAGGTAAAAGTAGACACTCTCTTATCTGGTGACTTCCCCGTCCCACCAAGAGCGGGGGAGGGGGGGGGGGTAAAGAATAGGATTGACAGTGGGATGTGGAAGTGGAGGCAGTTGTAGAGCCCTACTCCACTCCTTTCAACAGAGATTACAGTGTTCATCACACTATCAGACAAAATTGTGACCTATGCATCTCCACTGGTTCCTTCTCCAGTGCAAATGATGGCGGACCGTGCCTTTTGTAAAGCCAATGATAATAGCGCATATCTGGCGCATAATGCGCAACCTCTACACAAGCTATTCTGTTCGATATCACTATCCCACTTCTCCCTTTTTTAGCTCCAGCTCCAGTCAGGCAACAGCTGGCAGTCCCCACAGGCATGTGACACCACAATGCGGTAAAGGTACCAGATTCTGTCAAATTAATATACGTGCAGGAGCAGCATAATTTAGAATCCACCCTCTGCATGTACTCTATTCATGTGTTAGAGTATATAATCCAATGTGTGCCTTAACCCATTAACTTGTGTATTTTTTGTTTATGCCTTTTCATATACAATGTGGCTGTGTTTATTTGGAAACCATAATGTTTTGAAGTGGAGTGAATAATTAACCTATGTATTTATATGTATTTGAATGTTCACGTTATAAAGATGACTGCTTGTTTTCTTATGGTTAACAACAGTATAATGTACATCCATTTTGATTGTCAAGGTAACTTAGCTTGACATAAGGCCTTAGCAGAGTGCTACACATTTTAAGATTGCTAGAATGTTGTGTATTTCTTTCTTTGCAGGCGTGTTATCAAGTCCCTTGTTAGCTAGCAAAATGCTTATTATTTTGTTCTAGATTTATAGTGAGGCCTGGGAGGAGAAACCTGGAAGCAAACATGAAGAGATGATGGTGGATAGAGCCCCCTGTACCCAGTGTACTAGGGATATACAACACTCCAGGACGAGCAGGTGTGCATCTAATTTTGTGAGAGTGAGAATTTGGGGAGTCTAACGGTTCCCAGGAAATGCCACCACAGGAGCGGTTCTGACCTGTGGGAGAAGAACATGGATGTTCTGGGACATTCAATGGTGCTTTAAATTAGTGTCCTTAACATTCAGAGGACAGACTCTTTCCTGACTTCATAGAGGGAAGACCTTCCACAGTGTAAGGCTGCGTGCTAAACACTGAACTTCTAAGGAGGTTTACGTGATGCTAACACGTTCCTTATTTCACTTTTAATTTCTTGATTAAGCTAGAATTAGTTTCTCTATGGAATACACACAACTGTGGATAATTTGCATTCTTTACATACTGATTAATTGCATTCTGTATTTTATAATAAATATCTCGATTTAGAGTGCATGAAAACATTAACAGATTGCCTGTTATGATATCTTTGATTAATCATTGACAAGTTTAATTATTGTAATCAACTAATAATCTGAAAATAAACCTTTACAGCTGCATACAATCATCTTGGTTATTATTGTAGAATTGTGCTGATTTATTGAAATTCATGTCTCCTGAAAGCTAGTTGTCTCTCCACGCTTGAAATCGACTGTCAAAGGTCCATATAACCTGTGGGGGATTCTGTTTGATGACTATACCAAAAGAACGAAGCTTGGAGACCGCTGCTCCTTCAGTGGTTTAAATTATTTTCTGGCTCCCAAGAAGACACAGGTTTTTAAGGGGCCATTTATTGTTGAGAAAAATAAAATTACCTTTACACGGCCCTGCATTTCTGACAGTTAGCAGCTACAGGCATTCCAGAGTGAGCCTGTGTCTCAACAGGATTGCTTAAATCCTATTTTGGCATTATTCACTTGATGGCCCGTTATGCCGCCATTCACCAGAAGTCTTTCTTTATGGGGCAAATAATCGTGCTGCCTGCTTTTGTACTATCAGCAGTCTCTACAACTGTTCCTTGGGTCTGTGTTTAGATTTTCCAATAGTTCAGTGTAAACATCTCCAGTGAGATGATGCATTCTAGTTCATGGTCCAAGTGACCCTATTGGTTCAGGAGCACGAGTACCTAACAGGCCATGTTTATTTTAAAGGTTGCTATTTGCCAGGGGTGGTATAACTGGATAATCTCTTTTTCACACATAATTCTCAAACAAATTATGGGTTTTATGTGAACTACGCATGGAGAGTCTTCTGAGAAAAAACTGCTGCTCAGAAAAGGCACATGAGTTAAAGCTCAATCCATTGCCCATACAGTTTCTAAAGTCACGTGGTGAAAATTGGGAGTGAAGCAGATGCAGTCGCAGCATGCATCCAGTTTCACAGTTCCCAAAAGGCATTTTCTGCTTGAACTAGGTCAAATAAAATACCAGAAACGGACAGCTGGATATGTGCACACAAGCATAGTTGTTAAAACATCTGTATGGAATGCGAGGCACCGCTTATCTGAAGCTACATGGGAATGCACTGGAATTATATGGGAGCCAACATTCTAGTGCTTTTGATATACATTATTCCATTATTTCCAATATACATGTCCAAGCGTCTTTCCTAATTGATCCTTCTAACCCTTCAGCCTTTCTCCGCTCTTCTTTTTTCAGTTCTGTATTGTTCTTCCATCCTGTGTGTTAAATAGGTTTGATTCTCTCTTAGTAGAAAATCAAGTTAATCCAAATTTGTATGTACTTTTTTGATTTTAATGAACACATGTATTATTGTCAAATACTTTACTCATTTAAAGGAAAGGCTTAAATAAAAAAAAAGTAAAACAAAAAATAACCCACTTCATTCTACCAACTAAAGAAGCTCGATTTTACCCTGATGTAAGCCTCGTGACGAGGCACTTAAGCACTTACAAACTATGCCTCTTGCCTACCAGACAGAATGTTCCCCAGCGACACTTTCGACCCTTACATGCTGCTATCTTTAGTCATTTGCCAATCCTATAGTTTCAGTGCCTCTCCAGGTTCTTGAAAGGTAATATGAGTTTTTTAAATGTCGTTCCAAATAGCACCATGAAGCATTGTTGCCTTTCCACGAGGCCCTACTATATTTATTTCTTTTTAGTAACAAAACCTTGCCTAATTTAAGGAACTCGAGCGCCCCCTTTTCTTCATCCTAGGAGTATTTTGAATGTTATTTTACATTTATTAAAGGGGTAGGAGGTCCGTGTTACACACAATCTAGAACTAGTGTAGAATAGTAGGTAGCTGGTATAATTTTGCATGTGACCCAGTAGGTTCTGGCAATGAACAGTCATCAACAGGAGTCCCTCCAGCGCCCTAAAAATGATCAATGAGCCAGCAGTAATTACCTTGTAGAGCATGTAATGGTTTTTTGTGACGGCAAAAATGAGATGAATGTTGCTTTCAGACAGTTTCTCTCCGAGGAGTGCAAGTGATGGATAATCCTAAAAAAAAAAAATTGTTTAACGATTTAGACAATCAAAGGTGAGGGCCTTCTCATAACTTTATTTTCAAGAAACTTAGCAGATTTTGGTCCCCAGTGTCTCAACGCACTGCCTACAGATGAAACGGAAAAAAAAATATGAGGCAAAGACTGTGGGACTAGTTCACAAAGAAAATTTGAAGCAATAAATGTGAAGTTGCATGCAAAATGCACCGACATTGAATTCACAATCGTTCACGTACACAAAAATGCACATCACACAATCTCATTAAACGGTAAGTGAATTTGCAAGGATGCACATTTTTCACTTGGTCAGACGGCTCATGGGCAAGATTCCGGAGGTTTATTGATCACCAGCAAAATGATAAAGGGTACTTGCACCTATCACTATTTTTCAGTGAAAACTGTTCAACTTTATTTTCGTCAGTGATCAGCATGAATCTGGGGTCCTCTGGACATGCTGGAGCCATTTGTCAAGTGAACGTCAATACATTTGTAAGTAACCAGGGCTGTTCAAGATTGGGGAAAATTGAACAAATCGTTTGCTCCATATTTTGGATCAGTAAAATTATTGGAGGAGGGTTTTTTTCCCCTACAGTTGTTTTTTTTGTATGGCCTTTGGTAACTTCAATATTGCATATGCAAATGACATGATTTGGCTGAATCCCAACTCATCTGTAAATATGGCGCAAGTATGTACACAATTCACACATGAACAAGGCAAAATATGTTTCTGTCAATTACTCATTGATTGCCTTCATACCAACAGAAGCATGGTACTTCTTTTGCAAGATCACAATCATTACATACACCTTCATATGAAAAAACAATATCAATTTTCTATACAGAACACAGCCCGCCTTAACTTTCATGGTGTTCTGAGCCAATCTAAGAATGACCCAGCCCCTCTATTGGGGTTTCATCTCGAGCATTTCTGCTACTGAAACCACAGAACAATGCCACAGGTTCATCGAAACGAACTAGAGCCCTACTCTTGGTCTAAAAGTGTCCTGTAAGAAGGTTCCAGCTGTGAGGGAAAATACTTAGGATTTCGGGAAGATAAAGGTCAACAGAAGACAGCATAAGGAGGAAGAAAAGAAATTAGGAGGGGAAAGATGTATTTAAAGATAGAGTATTTATTTATTCCATGCATTGCCTCAAACCTACCCTTATAGTCAATTCAGAAGGGATTCTGAAATAATAAAAAAAATGCGCGCACAGATTTAATCTGGTGTTAACAACTAAACAGAAAATAACATGCAGACAAGTCGTTGTAACGATTTGGTGCCGCCAGGCTAATATGGAAAAACACAGCATCTAAGGGTTTGAAGAGGTTGACAATGATGCTTATTTGCCAAGTAAGGAAGACTTGATTACAAACGAGTCTCCTGTGCTTTCTGTAAAGCAGGTTTTGGTTTGCGCTTTCATGGAGTAATCAAGGGATTCCTTAGTTCTAGGCCAGGCATCAAAAGGACCGGCCATCAAATGTGTTGAGATTTAATATACAACCAGCAGATTGATAGCATGGTTTGTGGTGAGGTAGTAAATGCCCAGTCCAGCACACCGATTTCAGATCTGATCATCAGGCAAAGGAAGTGATGCACGATCATTGCTAAACATTTCGCGAACACTCACTGAGGCTGAACCATACTTTCTCAAGTGCTAAAGCTTTCTGAAGATGTATTTTAAGAGTTCCATTCACATATCAGTCGTGTAGAATAGCACCTGCATCAGTCTTTCACAAAATCCCTCGAAACTGTGCTAATGTTATGATGTTTTAGTGAAAACATCAGCCCAATTCTAAAGCCTGATACTAACTGCTGAGCCCATATTTGTGCGAAATAACTATTGTATTGATTATCCAGTAAAACGTATTTCTGTGGCAAGTGTTGTTTTTTAGGTAGAGCCAACCAGACAGCACAGGCTGTTTGGCTGGAAAAGACCTGCTGTCTGCTTACCCCATCTCACAGTGGGCTTAAAGTCCGCCCATTTTTTACCATTAGTTGGTATTATTGTCATTCTCATTTGCTTGTTTCTTATTTGATGGCTTGCATTGTCCATCATGTGTCTGTTCCTCCCCGGAGCACAGTTTCTTTACCTGTGTCCTTCCACTGCTCACTGTTGGGAATCTTTATAAGTCTCCATTAAGACAGGACACGTGCGCTGACCCGTGCAAACCATTTTGTTAGCTTACAGTGGGATTAGAACCTGCTCATTCCTTACTATTAGTTGACTTCATTGTGACTCTCATTTGCTTGCTTGTCATTGGTTAGCATATGTGTGCTTTCCTTTCCCTTCCTGCAAACTTGTGTTCTTTGAATGCTTTATTTTTCTTTGTGATTAATCATTGATGAGAGTGTATGTGCTCTTTTTAGCTGTCTTCCTAGTGTGTCCTCCACTCCATGTTGTTTGACCCCATTTGTTCTATCCATGTCTGTGTCCTTCATGTTGCTTTTAATATACCTTCCTTTACTTTGTCCTGCTTGCACTCTAATATCGCCTTGTGTACGCTGTCCCCTCCACTGCACTCATATTGCTTCTCCCTTGAACTAATGTGCTTACTCCCCCCAATCCCCTATGTTGCTTTTTCACCAGTGTGGTTCTCCTCCTAGGTCCAAATTGTGCTCATTGCTGCCCTATCCAACCACGCCCTCCATGCTATTCACACCAGCCCTGTCTTTTTGCTCCTACTGCATTTTACATATTGATTTCCCCCACCAATACCCCCTTTGATGCTTCGCGACCCTGACTGCTCTACTTTTTTATTTCTTTTCGTTTACTGATGAAACTCGGATAGGTCCCAAAGGTGAAACCTATTGGCTTGGCCAATGGTTGTTATCTTTTCATCAACCACTTAACAAGAGTTTTGTGTTTTCCAACTGTCTCCCTATTATGCATCTCTCCCGCCCACTCTGTGTTGCTTTCTCTTGGCCATGTCCTTTTCTCCCCTACCACAGGCGGTTTGCGTAAGCACCCAACAAGTGCATGTGTTTTCCATCTGTCTCCCTTGTATGCTTCTCTTCCCCTCCGGTGTTGCTTACTCTCTCACTTATGTGTGCTTCCCTCCCACCCACAATCCACAATGCTCTCTCTCATATATAGGTTTTTCTCCCCCAGACTGTTCTCCGTATTGTTCTCTCCATCCTCCATGAGCTGCTTTTCCCCTTCCTCCTACTCAGCCAATTCCTCTCCTAAACCATATACCCACCCCCAACACGTGGTGCTTTAAAAAAAAAATAGCACAGTGCTTTTTTTAATTAGTACTTTTGTGCTAAAAGCCCCTTTTGTAATTTACCAATCCAAGTTTCGTCTGCTGTCTTAGATTGTCAAATACAAAAATAAAGCAAAAGGCCCTCACGTCATTACGACGTTACGCCCAGTAGTTCTGATGCATGCACTAGTCAGTGGAACGACATGACCGCAGTCTTTTTTTATGTTGTTTTTAGGTCGAGCCTGCGAGGGCTGCGCATGCGCAGTATCGCTGGCGAGATTTTTTGATTTTAAATAAGTTTCAGTATCGGGATTTAATCCCCGCCCCTCTTTCCCATTGACTGTCGTCACCGTTTATGCTAAACGGTGGCCAGCCATTGGGAAAGAGCACTGCATGACGTACACTTTTCTCTTTTTCAGATGGCCCACTTGGATGGGCTCGTCTGACTTCCTCCCGTCATGAAAGCTTTCTTATCTTTGTGGGGACATGTGTTTCAAACACATGGCCCCATAAAGATGAGAAAGCTTTCACAAGGGACGAAAGTGAAAGCAGACCGTGTTTTTCAGCTTATCGCCTCGGGGCTTGTGTGTAATTTAATTTGAGTTTCAAGGCTTCGCTTGTCCCAAGGCTTCAGATACCAGGAACCAGATGTGTGTATGTTGCTTTGAGTGGTGCACGTGAAAAGTTGTGAAGTGTTTACCCACACAGCCTAACTGCTTTTAATTGAAAATGATTTTTTTTCTCGCAGTACTGGTTACAACTTTGAACGAAACCAAACGATACGTGACAGCGCATTGTATTTGATACTCGATAAAAAAAGTATATATAATCTCTCGTGGTCAACTTGTGCGCTATCCTAGCGCCAACCCATGCGCCAATGTCTCTGTACCTGATCCCCTCCACCCCGCCTCCCAGGATGGCATGAACAATGCACCCTTCAGCTTTAACAGCACAGCGCAATTTTTCTGCAGAAGAGAAACACAAAGGGTCCTCGGAAAACGTTTAGCTGCCGCGTAGCAAAGGCCTTTGTGTTTCTCTTCTGCAGAAAAACTGCGCTGTGCTGTTACATAGGAGTTACAACTTTAAAGGTTCTTGAATATTGACATTTGTAAGATGATTTGTCGCGATGCGGACACGGGTTACATTTTTTCTCAGAGATAGTGCAGTTTTCCACGCAGGTGCCTGCTTTCCCGTATGATGGTTCTAATATAGCCACCAGCTAAAAAGAAAAAATAATTTAAGGGTTGTTGGAAATTACCAACATCAAGTGTCTGAATTGAAATCACGATTTGAGTCTGAATATGTTAGAAATTATTAGCCCACCTGGTTACCGTGACCTCATAAAGCACAATCTCTTTGGAGATCTGTGGTTCCTATAAAGCCAGTGGTATAGAAACCGTTGATATTAAAATTTGATGAATTTTTCAAAACATTCTTCATCAATGGAAGCAAAGTCTAACCCACATTCACACCCAGTTATACATTAACCGAGACAAATAACAAGGGAAAGCTCTCCCCTCATTTTCGCCGGACAAGTACTGAAAGTTGAGCAGAATTAAGGTGACACCTAGTAATAATGCTTGACATCAAAGACTAGATCACAAAATTCCTTATTGGACCGCCAGAAAACTAGAATACAGCGGCATATATTTTCAGTTTAAAGCCCTTAAACAGAGCAAAATAAGAAGACAAAAACCTTGGAAGTTAAAACTCAACGCACTATAGTCTCGGACACACGCTTCTTTTCTCATACAAGTGAAAACCATACCACACAATAAGAATTTACTAGCAATTAAAATTGAATATATAACTCACTGAAAATACAAATACGAAGTAAAATATATTTGTTTTACACAATTTAAGATTGAAACTAAATTCGAACAAAATGTCTAATCACCATGAAGAACAACGAATGTGGCATCTGATAACAAAGTACAAGGTCGGTGTTCACAGCCTACTTACTGAAGGAGGGCAGCACATGCACACATGGAAAGGAAAGCAAAAGTGTGCTGGTAAACAGTGGAACCAGTACTTTGTGGAAGATGGGATTCATTTTTTCATACACCTCCCATTATAGAATAAATTGAACTGTAAGGGTTGCTCCTATTAAAACCTACTTATGGTTTTTTTTCCCTTGTAAATTTGTTTCTTGAAAAACGTTCAGAAGTTAACAAAACAAAAAATAATCTATCTGCGCACTTTTCAGAAAACGTTAGCGTAAAACCTTGGCAGGCTTGTACCTGCACTCAGATGATGCATTTCAAACTGGGCTAATCATAGAAGCTTGAGATGGTGGCTCTTGGGTGGCTGAGTAGAGCTTCCCGAAGTGCGGAGACAAGCTCGCCTGCATGTACTTTCATGACTGCAGTAGTTTCTCAGTTGTATTTCCTTTTGCAGTTCCTGGTTTGTGTCATGTCATTGATGAGGTACGCTCAGTCTTTAGAGAGTCCTACAGTGATGCAGTGACCTTGTTTACCTTTCAGTCTTTAACCCCTCCCATGCTGGTGACGAACCCCAGCTGTCACTCCCCTCGGTGGGCGTGTGCTGATGACGGCTGGGGTTCGTCACGGCCCCGCCCTGTTCTTTTGTTTACTGCACAGCGGTAAAATCGTGGCAGCAGCGAAGGGGTTAATATTGGTGAAATTTGTCTTCAGACTAGTCAGGATGAATATGGAAGCAAAGTGTGCATTTAAGCAAAGCTAAATTACAAAGATTTTCAGATCAAAGGGTAGGATTCCCCTAAAGTCTAGATTGAAGAGTAGTGGATTTTTATTATTTTAACTAGGGCTGTAAATGGTTACCACCAGTTTGAAAATTCTGGTAACTTGGCTGACTGCCTACGCTGCATGGTCTCCAGAAGCCTAGACCTCTAAGGATCAGTGGTTTAACTTGGGAAGCACAGTGCTACAAGGGCTTCATAGGTACTTTGACACAGACAACCGTGTTTAAAATGAAAATTCGCAAATGCACTTGATGTGATGAACTGGCCCCTTCACTATTTGTTTGATAAACGTTGTACCCAATTATCTGCCCGTTTCGGTCAAGTTCTGGATGGTTGACTGCACCCAGGAGTCTTCTTTGTGCACCTTTATTGACATTTGGGATTTGGTGTAGTGTGAGGCGGTTTCAAACATAAATAAAAGGCATTGTGATTTGTAATGCCAATAGCTTAAACTTGCATAACTGCAAGAGGTCTTGCATTTGCGAGAATTTTGCGAGAATTTATGCTATTGTATATAACAACGCCATTTATTTATCGGTTTTCAAAAAAAAAAACACTTAAATAAAAGGTTTGTCATTTACAATGCCAAAAGCTCAAACGTTTGCAAATGCGAGACCTATTGCATTGCAAATGCTTGTTTTATGGTGTTGCACAGTGTTCCAACAGTGTACAGCATACGCAACACAAACTTTCCCAAAAGCAGTTGTCAAAGCCCATAGCTCCCAAAGGCAAGATTATATTGGCTTTGCCAAAGAAGGTTAAATAATCTGTCTACCTCCGATGTTTCATTAGACAGCACAGTTTTCCAACACACACTCAACGTCAATCATGGACTACATGAGAGGCAAGTAAGCAGCTTGAAGAACCCATGTAGCAAACTTGATCCCTCTAAAGCAGTGCATTTCAGAATTTTTGAAGCTAGTTTGTCCATCTGTGGCAACCCCAACAAAATTAGCGCTCATCGATTAAGCATCTGTTCGGGCAAAATAGCAACCATTTGGAGGACCCACAAAAACAAATGTAAATCACCCCACACATCATGCTCTGGCCATGAAACGCATCCCACCGTCCAGAAAATCAGGAAGTCACTCATAATAGTGAATGTTTTCCTAATTTGTGGACTGTTCTGGTCCTTTCTGAACGGCGACTCTCTTCTAGTTCTCTGAACGTTGATGGTACCTCTTTGGTCTTCAAGTACTACCACATAAGGACCATAATTTGGAGCGACACACACTTTCCCAAAATATTGAAAAGAAAGGTAAGCAGGAAGCACTGCAAGTTAGTTTGTGACTTGGGACAGAATTGTCAAACATCAGAATAAACAACTAAATCTTAGTCTGAATTAGCCGTAACGTATAGCAGTTCACAGATAGATCTGCATCACTAATTGTTTTAGAACAAATACAAATATGCAATCTCTTTCAAAATATTTGTGCCTTATTGTTTTCTTCCTAAGGTAACGGACAATCCTACTAGTACCATTTCTTTTGTTTTGCCCCCTCCCTGCCAATCAAATGCTACAAGAAAGTAATGGACTTTACAGATGAGACAGCCAGCCGGAATCTGGCATCAATCACCTAAAGAGAAGACTTCCAGTAATTGAAATCTGGATCAATGTTGTTTGTGTACAAATCAATCAGTCACATTTGCTTCTTTACTCTGGGAAGTCTTATTCCACTTCACTGCCCTTGTTTTTCATTCTTGTTAAGGACCCTTAAGTTGTCTCCCTAGTTAATTTTTTCCAGGCTGCTGCACTTCCGACATGATGAAAAAAGTCATATTCTTACATTTGAAGGTTTAGGGACTGAACATATTGAGGCTGATGCAACCTTGAGTTCCAGGCGGGTTGTGCACATGATTAGCTGAAAAAAGTAGAGGAAAGTGGCAGGTAGTGTTTTAATTGAGAGTTTATGATGCTTGCTGTGTAGAAAGTGGTGGATGAGTCTATGGAGGTTAAAGAGGATTCTTGGAAAAAATTGATCACCTAGTTTAGCCAGACATTGGGTTATTATGGGGGTCCAACTGGCAGAGTTTCCAATAGATTTGCTTGCTCAAGAGTGTTGTTTAGAGATTTGTTGGTGTTTGGGGGAAAGGTTGGGAGAGATAAGAAATGTATTAGTAGTTGGACACTGGTTTTGGAGCTGGTGGCTGCAATGAAGACGTCCGTCGTTATTAAAGAGGTGAACGCCAATAATGCGGATCCATACATGTGAGCAAGTGGCAACTTGTGGTGGACACTTGATTCGATTCAGCAGATGGCAACACCCCAGTGCTCTGATAGAGACCTTGCACTGTGCCTACGGTTCCAAGACCTTGTTACAACTGGTTACTTGTATATATAAAATAGTGACATTGAATATTAAGAGAATCGGAAACCCCATCACAAGATGTAAAACACATCTGTGAATTAGATATAGCCTGCATACCGGAAATTCATTATTCTAAACAAGAGGGCAGATGCATGAGAAGTGGAGATGGGCACCTCTTTATAAGAAAGGGGCATTTTAATATGTCTGAAACCCAGAGTGATGTTTGTGGCCACCAAACCCAATCTGAACCATAGGGCACATTTGTGAAAATCAATGGATGGTTAGACCATTAGCGCTGGTCTGTGTATATGCATCTAACACCACTGTAGATGAAAAGATCTTTCTCCACTACCAAATGCCCACATTCTTACAGTATCTGCGACATCCACAAAGTGGCTCCAACACTGGAACTGATGGATATGAGACATGCACTGCACGCAGATGTGGCAGAATACTTTTCGATTTCTCCACACATACTCTGCACTCCAGACTTGATATGTTGCTGCCGCATGTTCATATATAAGGGTCCAGAAACTGATCAGTGTACTTTACTGGCACACGAGATATGCGGCAGGCAGATTACCCATATTCCCATGTGGAGACTGCAAAGAACCTTATTGATAGACACTGCCTAAGTTAAAGACTATTTGGGAACATATCCAACAACAATACCACCACTGATAATGCAGGCTTGAATGACAACTCATTACTGAAATAGCATGCTTCTAAGATGTTTGCATGTGGGATAAGTATCATGACTGTACATGTGGTTGGATCCACCATTAACCAACTCATCACTAGGTTTGAGGAGATTTAAGGAGGATGGAAGTGGAAAATGCAAGAGTAGCCCAAGCAGCAGCGACACTATAGCATGCAGTAGCTACATATGGGAACCGAGAAGAATGTCTCACATTGTTTGAGTACAGAAAATGCACAGCCAGACACCGTACTGAAGGAAGCAGATCAGGTCATATTTTGTTTGACCGACATGTAATAACGATCCACAAAGCCCTACTAATGCAATCAGGGCCTCTTACAGTCTATTGGTAAATATGCAAATCTAGATAAATGAGATGTCAAAATACTACAATCAACTTTATAGTGTTCATAAATAAATAAATAAATAAGTAAACTTTCTCCGCTGCACCTTGAAGATGGCCTTCAGGAAATCTGGCAAGCAATAACACACTAAGTGTCTGGCAAACCTCCTCAGTGCCATGGACGTCCTACAGAATTCCAGACGTCTTTCAGTGCTAGTCTGACCCCCCAGACTGCTGTTCATGTATTCAAA
This sequence comes from Lissotriton vulgaris, assembly GCF_964263255.1. Classification (NCBI taxonomy): domain Eukaryota; kingdom Metazoa; phylum Chordata; class Amphibia; order Caudata; family Salamandridae; genus Lissotriton; species Lissotriton vulgaris. Next base: position 1,326,869,495 of record NC_141687.1, on the reverse strand, counting down.
GCCTATGGCAGAACAACCCATCCTAAGTCCACATATGAGGCCATAATCGTGCCATTGCTCAAACCCCACAGAAATCACTGGACGTTATCCTCCTACTGCCCATCTCCATACTCCATTGTAAGATTTTGGGCAAAATAATAGCCAACAGAAAGTCCCCACTGTGTCTAACCTGTTTCAGTGAGATCAATCAGGCTTCAGAACATACAAAAATATGGCAGTGAATATTCAACGTCTCATCCATACCTTGAGGGAATGTCTGTCATCCACAATGCTCGCAGCAGTAGCCTCGCTAGACACGGAGAAGGAGCTCAACCTCCTGAAGTGGTTGTATAGTTTTTTGGTGCTAGAAGAAATATGCTTTGGAGGGAAAGTGCTGCAGTGGATTAGACTACTGTACTCACACCGGACAGCTAGGGTCAAGACAGAGTGGACAGTATCGGAATCAAGGCCCCACGACTGGGGTACATGTCTGACCGTCCCCTCTCCCTTCTCCTTTTTGCTGTGCATAGTTCCACCCAAAAAAGTGTGAGGTGGGGCATTTGATCGGAAACTACACAGTTATGATGTCTTCTCATGGGGCCGATGTCTTGCTGCACCTTAAGGAAGTGGGGCAAGAACTGCATTAAAGAGGTTTGAGGATGTTCCGGGCCTGAGGGTGAGAGTAGCCAAATCTTTTCTGTGCCCCTGAGACTCACGGTCAGTCACATGGACACCTCTCTCCCATAGCTGCCCCTGCCCTAGGAATATACTACATTTCGATATCTGTACATACGGACATATCACTCGTATTGAGATCTTATAGAAGGGTATCTTGCCGGGGTACCAACAAATCTTCAATTGTTATCAGTAGTGATATTGGCGATGGGCAGAACAGTCTTAACCATATTTCTAATCTTGCCACATCATCTATACTTAATTTCTTCCTCTACATTTGCCTAAAGACCTTTGTCAGCAACCTCAACAGCATGCTATCATACCCTGTTTGGGGCGGGTGTAGACACAAAACTTTGCTGCACAAATTGGAGCTTTCCATTTATGAGAGGTGGTCTGAGTGCTCCAGCTCATTAGCTGCCCAGTTGCAGTGTGTAACTCAGTAGCTGAGTGAGCCTGATTGCCTAGAAACATTATATTGACATCATGCCCAGTATCACTGTAGTTCTGCTGCAATGGTTTGTACTGCAGGGTAGGCAGCTGGCGCTGGACTTTTATGATGCAGGACTTTATCACGCACAAATTGGAGAGTGCCCTATGCACCAGACCTGCTGCTATGGTCTCTGCTTACCTTTAGGGGACTGGTCGGGCAGGATGATGTAGGGACTTAGTCACACAAAGGTGTACTTACGCTGAGAGATCTAGTCACCCGCGATAAGTTACATACATTCAGTAGCTTTCTGAAGACACATCCATCTTTAATGGACAGTTATTGACGTTCAACACACTGACAGATACATTCAGAAAGACCTGGGACATCATTCATGGCATTCATGCATGATCACTCATGCTGCTGACTTAGGTGCCTGGCAGAAAACTCAGAACGCTACTGTACTGTACTGAGCATTTTTGGGGGATGACTAAAACAGATCTAACTACATTGATAACTAATTGGATGGAGGACACTGGCCATCACCTAACATAGGGAAGGGTAGTCTGGATTCGGGTACCTACAACCAGTCTCAAGAAACATTATGTTTAAATCGATAAAATACAGAATACTACATCGTACTTACCAGACACTCAAGCAAAATATCCCCTTTGAGTGCCTAAGATGAAAGGCTGTTGATTAAATTCCCATGCATTTGTTCTGCTCTTGTCCCTTGAAACACTCTTTTTAAGAACCGCTGTTTCCTGGTGGTATTGCAGTGGTGTTGAGGCCGCAATATGCTTGGCAGGACCGTCATGGTCCCACCAAGCAAATTACGAGTTTCTTCTCTGCCACAGCTTTCATGGTGGTTCCTGCTCCATGAAAATCGTAGCAGATAGGAAACATGCTGTGCTTCTGGGCCATGGGGTGCATGCAGGGGGCATAACATGTGCCGAGTGCATGCACCTCAGTTTCGTCGTGGGAACGTAAAACAAATAAAAAGCCAGCCAGACGCACGAAACACTTGTAATCTGGCAGGTAGCCTGAGCACGGGTATGGCTGTGCGGAGGAGCGGACCCAGCACAGCACCGCCAAACTCGTAATCAGGCCCCACGTGGGTGGAGGCTGAGGGACCTGCACATGTCAGCACAGCAGGGGAGCAGGTCAGTCTCAAATATTGTAATGGGATTACTCCCTCCTAAAGTTACCAGAAAAAATACAACTCCAGACCCCTTGAGATGCAAGTGCGTCCCAGAAGCGAGCAGGTGGACAGCTAATAGTGGTCCTGTACCGCTTGAAGGTCACCTAGAGCAAGCAATGTAGATGATATATCCTTGGCTGAAATGCCTGTAAGAGGTGTACCATCACTTACGGCTGGGCAGCCACCACGTATATCTGCCCTGCAGGTAGAAGTAAATATGTACTCGAGGGTCACAGCACGCAGGGACACAAGTACATCCTTTCTGTCATCACTCTGCAGTGAACCATTAGAAGTGAACCATGCTTAACAAGCACTTGCAACTGTCTGAATCATTGAATGTGGAAGTGACTCAAGGACAGGATCCATCCTGCTTTTTAGGTCTCGCCTGAGCAAGCGCATGTGCTGCAAGACATTTAGTAGAGGCTTCAAAAAGTGCTACCACAAGCTGCTTTGGCTGGCCTAGTGCTTGTGTGAACGAGCGCAACCGCCAGCTTTCCATCTGTTTTTCCGCTCACTTGAGTGCTTTCTTAACGCTCCTCCACCCCTCTCCACCCCCGCCGCGTCACGCTGCTTTTACTATAGACATTTTGTTTAAAATTCCTAGGCTTGCGCTTTTTGGGGTGCTGCAGTTGTCAAGAAGCTATTCCATCAGTCCAACGTTTTTAGCATCGCAAGGTTGCATTCTGGGACTCGTGGTTTCGATTTAAATTTGCACATTCAGGCAAAAAAAAAAAAACAATACATAAAATACGGTTACACCAAATGCCAGAATTGGGAGATGGTGCCCCGCCCGATACTGGACCATTTTGTATGGACACATAATCCGTCTAATGAATCAACTTGGTTTGTGGAATTCCTGCAACAGCTATTAAAAACACACCTACGAGTGGCCGCCTCATGCAACAAAATCAATTAATAAATGGTGTGGACTTCGCACACTTTAAGCACTGTACCAAAATCAATTAATAAATGGCATGGACTTCGCACACTTTAAGCACCGTCCTCTTTTGGGGAACAGTGTGCCGACTCTTATTACAATCTATGGACCTGCACCAAGTTTCCAAAATCCTTCAACCCACCCCACAACACAATTAACATAAATACCTTTGGCCATGATAGTTTACCGCTAGCAGCACACGTGTGTAACCGGCCAGGGAAGTTGATAAGGAAAGCTGAACAGAAACTAATGTGACGCGGTCCCTTTAAATGTACCAAACGTAGGCCGCCACTCGATTCTTCATTAGACCGATCATCTAGGTTATCATTGGCCGTGTCCCCTGCCTTTCAAGGTTTATTTAAAATTGTATTTGGTTATCGGCAGTGACTAATCTCACCTCTCCATAAGGTTAACCCCCTCCGGGTCACGCTAGCCCTTTAACTCTCCGCGTGCCTTTTCAAATTCCCTTTCCCCTATCTGATTGGTTGTTGGTGATGAACGTAGAACAACAGACTCGGTTGCCATGGTTGAAGAAGGATGCCTCTGAATAGTAAGATGTAGAGCAAATACCTATGCAGCGCGTGGAAATACGGTGCCATGGTTATAACCTTCAACAAAGACATAAATAGGTTGCTCCTTTTGACGCAAGGATCCTTTTATTAGTAAAGACTACCCCAAGTACTGATACGTTTTAAATCCTGACTTTGTGTTTCTTTCGAGCATGCAATCTTAACATATATCCCCTACCTAGAAAGAGATGTGTGAATCCTACACCTTGAAACATCATTGCAATATCTAACATTCTGTACATTTATTTACTCCCCTGTTTGATTTATTGCGAATGTACAATGTGTGCTTGTAATGTAAAGCCCTCAAACACCCAACACGGGACTGAGCAACGCTTTTAGAGAAATAAATACAACAATTAGTAAGAGCTATTTAAATTGTTATTCATGTACATACTCCTACAGACAGGACCGGCCTTGGGCATGGATGAGCTGGGCCTAAGCTCGGTGTGCCAAATCTCAAAAGGGTACACCTGGAAACTGTCTGACTTAATGTTATGCAAACAGCAACTAGTATATCCCACTTGGTGTCAATCAGGTCCCTTTAAAGACCTTGCAATCAACCCTTAACGTACCTCAGCATAACTGTTAGTGCCCCATCAACCCCCTGCCCTCCTCCCATCTTCCTTACACCTCCTGCCGTCACACTGCAACAACCAGGGCGCTGTCCGGTCAATCTGATTTAGGGCCTACAGACAGATACATCTGATATGCTTACAAGGCATGCATGTCTTTTACACACAGGGATTGAACAAAGTCAAATGCTTACCTCCAAATCGTAGTTTCTCTTAAGTACTTGGAACGTGACGTGGCGAACAGCCAGAGCTGCTGACTTTGGAACTGGGGATCCACGTTCCAGTTTTGCTCAACATCCTTTGATTCTGGGCTAATCACTTCATCTTCCTGTGCCTAAAAATGAATGCGATCCTATGTAATGTAACTGGTGCTCAGGTAAAGTGCTCCAATACCTACAGTTCCAATGCGCTCCATGTAAAACATGCATTGCCATAGCCAATAGGTCTCGCTTTTGGGACCTTATAAGTATTTAGTTATGCAGCACAATATCCTTGTTGCAACAACATCAACTGTTGCATGGCTAAACACTTATAAGGTCCAAAAGCGAGACCTATTGGCTATGCCAATGCTTGTTTCATTTTGAAATATGCTCGACCCTGGATTCAATCTTTAAAAGGGAAAAATGGCAATAACAATATTTTATAAATAAAAACAGTTGAATGGCATATTCATTTCCCATTATGATGAGGAGGTGTTGAGGGGGTTCAAGGTGAAGCAACGAGGGGGTAGAGGCTTGTTCGTGCATATGTGGCCGAGAAGCACATCAGTCCAAGATCAACTGAGCATGAGGGCCTGTAGTGGCAACCACAGTCCAAAAACAGAGAGGCAGTGGCCTATTTGGATGCGAAGCTGAGGAGTGATAGAGAAAAAGGAAAGACGACTGGTATGTTGCCTGCATTTAAACAGACCTGGGCTGGTGTTTAATCAACCTGGCATTACCCCGGTGGGCAAAAGCTCATGGAGGCTGGCTTTTAGGGCAGGTGCAGTCTCCTCCGACATCTTGTCCTGTTATCTCAGGAAAATAGAGCAGGCCTTCAAGAAAGAGAGAGATGAGAGCGAGGATGAAGGATAGCAGAGCTGGTTTTAACAGTTTGGCTTCTGGTTCCAAGCTGGGCCCTGACCAAGGCACGTACCTCACGAGTGTCAATGTGAAGTGACTTGGGGAGCCCGGTGATAAAAGGGAGCAACGACAGGTGACATAAAAGTTTCAGATGGAGAAGTAAGAGGGGACCCTTCAAAAGCTACGCCTGCTAAGCCAGTGGTGAATGCCTGCAGAACGTTCCAAGAAGACGAGGGTACAGAAGCCGTGAGTGCAGGGGGTGGAACTAATGCGTGCTAGATACATGGGTGAGGGCAGTCTTGGGGGAGCGGAGCAGAGAGAAGCCAGACTGTAGTGTACTGATGGATAGAAAGTCTAGGAATCTGTCTAAGCTAAACTCTGAAGGATGCTGGACAAGTATGGCGGCTGGGATACAGGGCAGCACTTGCTCATGTATCTTGTGTGTTAAACAAATACAGAAACACCGTTATCCCCGCTTACCATCTCACTGGAGGCGCTGTATTCATTTACTTCGTTCAGGTGACAGAGGCCATCATGTGGCCGAACCAGTCCACCAAGCTTTCCGTCTAGTGCAAGGTGTTGCACATCATCTGTCGTAAATACTAGCAAGTGCAAGGCCTCCTTCCGCCAGCCAATCCTATCCTGGGAAAGAGAAGAGAAATTTGTTATTCAGCTGTTAAGGATCTGAAAGCCAATGGCACATGCAGGTCTCTGAATACTCTGGGGAAATCAGGCCTCTGTGCTGGCCAAGCTTGATTCTGTCACATCATGAGGCTTCTTCAAGAAATTGTACATTCTGCAATAAGAGAACACGTGAAACAGGTTTGAATTTGAAAAGTAAGCCCAACTAAGGACGGAAACAAACTCACATACTATTTAGGGCCAATCTCCTTCCTGTACAGTCAGCAATAGATTAAAAATGTACATATGACGGCAAAAACGAAAGGCTTTTTTGTGACTAGACTCTGTCTTGTAGGGTATATACTCAAAGACTGTTCTTCCTGATAATTATTAAATATATTGGACGAGATCTTGTGTCACTCAGCCCCTGGCCATCAATATTAGAACACACCTAAGGAGAAGGCAATGTATGTGCCTGGTTGAAGATTTTGGTAAGTTGGGGCTTGACTTGTTCACAGAACAAAGTCAGGTTTCATTTTACGTCTGAGGTAATACTCAATAGTTATGCAGATTGTATTTGCTGTGGCTGTGTCACAGGATATATCCAATACCACTGTAATTATGCAATTGAGGGACTGCTACATTTTCAGCATAAATAAAAAAGATTTACCCCACTTTCCGCATAATCCACATTCTACTGCATAATTTGCAGATTTCAATAAAGAAGAATTTGTCTCGCGAGCAAATGGATCAGACGTTACCCAAAAAATTGCACTGTATATGGTGACGCGCCGTAGCTGATATTTGAAGGCATAACTGGTCACTCATCAGCTGCTAACTGCTGAACTGTTACTGATGAGGTGAAACCTTTTCCCACGCAGTATAAATATGTGGCCGAGTAGCAAAATAATAAAGCAATACAATTTGTCGCATTATGCTACATAAATGCGTCCTATCTAGCAGTATAATGTTGTCAACCTTGCCCCATAAATTGGTCCTCTAATAACGCATATTTCCATTGGTCGTGGATATGGCAACAGAATTTCCTATTAACATCTACACAGATTTCCTTCACTGCCTGCAGTCCTGTATTTACAGGGAAGTGACATTAATTCTTGCCTCTCTGTCCCATCCCTCCAAGGACGATAGACTTTGCTGTCCTTGAGGATTCAACTTATCCGTGTGATCGCTCAATAATACGTGCAGTTTTCAAGATTACACCGTAAAGAATTGCTAGGGATTGATCTGTTCATTTCTGCTACCTCTCAACTTTTCCTTTGAGACAAAGTGTGCAGTGAGAGTAGAACAATAGACTGGGACATACCCTAGATACAGCCAAGGTCTTTCAGGATGGACTTAACTGGACAATAACCCAGAAGCTTTGTGTCCGAGCACCATCAGGATTCAAGCAAGCCGGGCCGACGACGGCTGAAATGCCAGAAACCGGTCCCCGGAAGCTTGTTTCCTTCCCAGTACAAGAATTGGCTTGGTAGTTTGGTTTGCCCTGTTCCCATCATGCACTGGGACAGGAACAGACTAATTTGCATGTAGCCAGGTTCTGAGCTGGGATGGTGCAGTGAGCTAAAAAACGGTGATGGATCAAGCCCTGATCTTTGGACTGGGTAAGAGTGGTCTGCTTAATTCAGACACTCTGTTCATCACCACCCCCTTTTCTGAATCATTTTGTCCACCATAAGCGTGGAAGGGTATACTCAGATGTGAGTCCCTTGCTCATTGCACCATCAGGATTCAAGCAAGCCGGGCCGACGACGGCTGAAATGCCAGAAACCGGTCCCCGGAAGCTTGTTTCCTTCCCAGTACAAGAATTGGCTTGGTAGTTTGGTTTGCCCTGCTCCCATCATGCACTGGGACAGGAACAGACTAATTTGCATGTAGCCAGGTTCTGAGCTGGGATGGTGCAGTGAGCTAAAAAACGGTGATGGATCAAGCCCTGATCTTTGGACTGGGTAAGAGTGGTCTGCTTAATTCAGAGACTCTGTTCATCACCACCCCCTTTTCTGAATCATTTGGGGCACTCGGGCACCCCGGATTTGCCAACACACAGACCGCGTCTCTACAGGAAGGATTCAAAAACAGACACAGGGCAGAGCCTCGGGGATACAAGACACCAGGCTACAGTGTTCCCTACACTTCATCATTAGAGCACAGACTAACAAACATTCTGGAAACGTTGGCAAAATGAGGACCTCCGTGTAAGATACATTTTTAGTGAACTTATATGAGTTTATGCCCTCAGTGTCACCACCACGGAGCTACCTTGGACATGCTTGCTTCATGAAGAAGAAAAGCTGCTGAGTCTAGCCTCTTCAGCTTGCAATCAGGGGACAGGCTGAAAAATGAATAATTTATTAATGGGAGGGATTGGCCACCTTCCCAGCTCCTCTCACAGAGCAGAGTCCAGGCAAGAGGGGGGGGGGGGGACCTTAGGACATAGCGCCCTGAGGAGTCCCGACGCCCCCTCAAAGCCCTTTCCTCTCGGAAGAACTGAGCCTGGTGCTGGGACCACTTCCACCAAAGCTTACATTTAGCATTAAGACGAACGAGCTGTTTTCTGCTGGTCAACCAAACTACTGATTTCATTTAAGAAATCCTGCTCCATCATTCTTTGGCCCACTTAGAGATTGCTTGCCCTTTCTCACAATATTAAGGTTGAACCGTGCTGTCAACAACATAATGCAGATTAGTGTCTCAGCCAATCACATTGCAAAGAGCTCTTTTTCCTCGGCTGCAGCGTCTCTAATAATCACTTAGATTGTTACATTGCCCAATTGGGTGCACAATGTTTTGGAAAGAGCAGAGGGCCTACAATGCCTTTTATGAAGGTTTGGAATTTTATAAGCAATAAAACAATTTTATACATACAGTATCTTTCTCCTCGCGACCCTAGCCAAAAGGTCATTATAGTTAATTCAACCTTTGAAGCTGTGAAAGTTACTAGTCTTTATGCAAACTTCCTATTTACCCTAACTGATCTGTCCTCCTTTGTTTCTTGTTCTTTTAACTTCTAGGCACTATAAAGCGGGCTCGTGGTGCTTAATATATCACCATTAAATAAAATAACATGCTTCACCATTCCAATAAGCTTGAAAATGCATGGAATTCGAAAAATTATATATTACTACAATTACTAACTTGTGACATCACCACGTGTGACACATAAAATAAAACGCAGGGAGCTGGAATGTGTTTTCTACATATTTTGCAATCACAGGTTGATTGCTTCTAGGGGATTGGGGTTCGGCAGCTGGTAATTGTGACAGAGTGATTGTGTTGGAGGATGCAGTCCACCATGTGAGTACAAGTTACCTCACGCTGTCGCTGTGTCCCAAACCGGCTAAGGTGAGTAAATGGTACTGTGCTACGTGGAATCTAACAGGTCGAATTGAGTGGGAACCATGTATCTCTCCCATCAGCCCCAGTGCCTCGTTCTTTCAAGAACCGAAAGAGGACTCAAATATGGATCATGATCTTAAATATTCTGTTACCCAGTTAGCTGCGGTAAACTAAACACAGGATCAAATTCAACAACAAACGTTATAAACTTGACCTACCTGAAGTAAAAATAAACTACTGGAGCAAAAGAAGAAATGGTATGCCACACTGTCCCTTGTGGAGAAGGCTAGAGGCTAACCGTAGCGGTTACATGAGTGAAAACGTAAACAGAAAAGCGGAAAACAAGGCTTGGCTCACAAAATGCATACATGCAGATCCTACCCAAACCTTCAACATGTTCCAAGATCTTCATAAATCCTGACCATCTGAGCAACTCCAATGAAGTAATGGAGACTTTTGATGGATGGGAAAGTAGCAAGACAGCCATGCAAATCAAAGCACATAACTTGCCAGTATAATCATTACCGGCAGCATGAATGAAAACAAATGTTCCAACCACTCCCAGCTGATATCATGAATGTATCATTAAAGCTTCTATCCTTAGCATAAGCGTCTCTGAGCCAGTGAAACACAGGGCCAGCACCTCTCTCTTTCACCGCACCCTTCAGAAACCATTCATTGAAACTCGGGTTCTGTTAAACTACCAACCAATCACCAAACTTCCTCCACCAGTGTTGAGCTGCATAAATATGTGAGCATAGCTACATATGTCATGTCCGTCAATCTGGTTTCATCTACAAGGTACTGTATTCGATTAGGTATACATCAGAAAACATGCGAATCACCATTGACAAAGGCCATCATGCTGGCTTAGTACTCATCAACCTCTCAGCAGCCCAACACACTGATCATCACAGCATCCTGTGTAAAGGGCTTCAAAACCAGGCTTTGGGGTGTGTGAGAAGTTGGTCCGATATGCAGCGTTCGCTATTCTAGCGACCACTATGCATCGGTCCAAACGACCCTTATGGTGATTGGTTGTAAGTCAACCTTAGACCAGCTATCCTAGTAGCGTGGATACGAGCAGTCTTCGGGCTAAACTCTAGAGGGCGTGTTAAGCCAGCTGTTATACCATCACATACCCCTTGAACACCAAGTGAAAGGACACCACACAAGTGTTATGAAAATAAACAGTGTATTTATTAGAATCACAACAGCCTTGTACTCTTTATGAGGACAGGGTACTAAGCACAGAACAAAACTCTTAGGAAAATACTTCAAGTGCACAAGTAAAACAAGTGCCCGAGGGCACGGAAAGTTCTAGTGGTCTCGGGCGGACCCGATAAGGCAAGTCGGAAGCGAGGGACTCGGGACCCTTGAGTAAGGAGGCTATGCAGGCACCGTAGTGCCGGAGTTAACTAGCCACGAGGGCTGCGGCTGCACAAGTCTTACAGGCGTCGGGGGACTTCGCTGACGAGCCAGGAGCCGGAAGGAAGGAGTTGCTGGCCGGCGACCAGTGATGAATAGTTCGTAGAGATCCAAGCCTGGATCAGAGATTGATGATACCTGAAAGCAGAGGGGACCAAGTTCGTACTACTAGCCAGTAGTCAGAGGGTACCAGGAAGGCACCGGATGGCCGTCACCTCGACTAGGTGAGTGGGCGACGCTAGGCTCTGCAGTCTCACGGACCAGGAGGCGTTGTCGGCGACCAGGATGGAGGTGCGAGCTGTCCCGCGAAGGTTGATGCTGTCGGCATCGCTGGGCCCAGGATTGGGGCAACAAGCCTTGGCAGATTTCAGGGCCACGTGGTGGGCCTAAAATGGCGTCTTGAGTGGACCAGGAGGGTCCGTGGTGCTCCTCTCGCAGAAGGGAGCAAAGGCCAGTCTGGAGCAACCAGACCAGCAGCGTTAGTTGTCGGGTGTCGTCAAGAAGGGCACAAGCCAGCGGCTAATGACCAGACAACGTGCTGAGCAGCGAGCAGAAGGGCCCCACGCAGATCGTGGAGATGCTGGGAGACTGCACTTCGATGCTGGAGCTGCTCAGGGTCGGGGCTTCTCGGACCCCAGAGCACTCACCAGAGGATTCCTTCGGTGATCGTGCTGGTTTAAGAAAGCCTGCAGGTTTTGATGATGGCCGGTCCCTCGAGGTCTCGTCGCACCCACAGATCTCAGCTGAGCTGACGATGTGGGTAGAGGTCAGAGGTGCCAGGGAGTCGGTTCTCGTCGAGCTGGGTCGTCGGATTCCTGAGGAAGGACTTGCAGCAAACCGCAGAGTTCTTGGATGGTGCCCGCTGGTGCAGGGCGACTACTCCTTAGCCACAAGGGAGAAATCTTGAGAAGGGTCTCGAATGTCCGTTCGTAGAAAGAATTTCTTGATTCAAAGATGATCTAATTTGGAAGGGTCCCCGCTCCAGCCTTTATCCTAAAGAAAGGGGTGGGTACATGACTAGGTCCTGCCCTAGGGGTGGGACCAGGAAGGGGGGTAGTTACACCCCTCTCCCCTGCCGGACTTTCCCCAGGTCAGGGGCTGCGCGCCCCTGGAACTGGTTCTAACCGGCAGATGCGTAGTGAGCACCGGGGTGCCACTCCGCAGTCACCTTCCTGCAAAGCCCTACCTACCCAGAATACACAAACCCTGTCTGGGACGATAACGCTATACCGAAGTTACCGATATGATACGCGTTATCATGGAACAGCTATTGGGTCTTGGTTCCGCAAGCTGCAACCGGGCTCGGCTCGTGCCAGAGCCCAGTTCACACGATTCCACGCACTCTGCCTTCTGGATTGTTAAGGCCTGCCATAGGAGTGGCTGATAGGAACTCGGGTGTCCATTTTGAGTTTAGATATAGGGATACTATACCTACAGCAACGGGCGAGTACGCCACGTTGCCCCAGCTGTCGTGCAGCCAGTTGTGTCAGATTTAGATGGCCAGCCAGGGGTGGCATAATACATGCTGCAGCCCCTGGTAGGCCCTGGGTACACCTATGCCCTGAGTTACAGGGTCTGATAAGGTGGCCCAGTACCAATTGGAAATGTACCTAAGGTACATGGAATCCATTTTAGAGAGAGAGCAGTAGGCCTGGGGTCCTGATTGGCAGGGCCCCAGGTCAACTAAGTCGGAAAACCAGCAAAACACCAGGCAAAAAGTCGGGGGTAACCATAGTCAGGTATCTACCTTCCTACACAACCCCCCCCCAAACGAAAGGAGATAAGGCTATCCTTGTCCAGGTAAGCCTATATTGCCTGAGTGGCCATATGAGGTGGTACATGCACTGGCATGGTTACCCCCTGTATCATGGTCCACTAAGCAACCCCTCACCCTAAGGGTATCTGAGGGTCTCCACCATAGGGAATCACTACCTGTGGTGTGCTTTGGCAAAGTAAAAGGCTGGTGTGGGAATGGAGTACTGAAGTGAGACTCCACTACGGTTGGGCTCAACTTCCTCCAATCACTATCCACCATATGCGCCTTTCTTTCCAGTACTGAGTTGCTATGAGCTCTCAGGGTCAACCTCTGGCTACCTAAAGCTGGACGCTGAGTCCCTCTGTTTGGCTTACTGGAGGGACAGGTCAGGTTTGGGGTTTTTAGGCCCCAGGTTTGGCTGTGCCCAGCAGTGTCCAGCTGTGGGAGGTCCCTAACTAAGTTTAAGGGGGATCCCTCAGGAGTTTGTTTTATTTTCACTTGGCTAGGACTACTAGCTTCAGTGATCCTAATCAGCTGATTGGGAAATTCTTTTGGACAGGGGGCCCTTTGGGGTCCACCACTGGCCTTCCTGACCTCTACTGCCCTGGGCTGACTGAGGCAGGGTAGAGAGGGGCAGGTTACCTGCTCCAGACCGGGTCCCACCTGGGAAGGTTCCACTGTCATCAGGGGCTCTGCCAGGCTAGGCCTGACTACCTCTGGGGCAGTTCCTTCACCAGGGGTAGAGTCAGTTCCCTGAGGAGGCTGGCTCTCACCTAGTGTCTGGGAGGGGGAAGACTTTTCTTCCTCCTCAATGCTCTCTGTCTGAGTGGAGTGATCCATAGTTTCAGGCTTCACAACACTGTTATCGGTCTGAGTTTGAGCTGTGGCCATCACAACTCCACCAACCTTTTCAGGAAGGGAGTCAGTTTGGGTTTGGGCTGTGACCATCACAGCCTTGCCAACCTGTTCAGGAAAGGCATCTTTCTGGGATAGGGCTGCGACTGGCACAGCCCTCGTGACCTGTTCAGGGAGGACATCTTGGACTGGGGCAGTGGCTATCACTGCCCCACTACCCTTACCATGGAGGTTTACCATTTTAAAATGGGTTTCTTGCTCTACCTCAGCCCAGGCTGAGGTCTCCAAATCATTCCCCAGTAGGCAATCTACAGGCAAGTTTGGTGACACTGCCACTCTCTTGTGACCAGTGACACCTCCCCAGCTGAGATATACCACTGCTATGGGATGATCTCTCTGCACTCCATCAATGTTCACTACCTGGTATGTGGCACCAGGCACAAGTTGCCTTGCGGGGACTAGGCTCTCAGCCACCATGGTGATGCTAGCCCCTGTGTCTCTGTAGGCGTCAACTTTTGAACCATTGATGAGGGGCTCCTGTCTGTACCTGCCCAAAGTGTTGGGACAGGTGGTGAAGTTGGCAAACCCCATGCCAGTCTCACAGACAAGAGTATCTAAGTCCGGGGACCTGGTTAGGCCAGAGTCCCCAGGTACTCCCAAAGAAAATTCACCCAGATTCTTGGGGGCACTCCCACCACCCGGGGGATTACTACTAGTAGTAACAGGAGGCTGGGAAGCTTTATTTGGGGGTATGTTCTCCTTATTGTTGTTGGCCTTGGGACAACTGCTGTCAGTTTTGTAATGGCCCACCTGTTTGCAGGTGTGACAATAAGGTTTCTTTTGGGTTTTGGGAGAAGTTGGGGACCCACCCTTTTCAGAGGAATTTTGGGGCCCTGTGGTTTGATCAGAAGATTTATTCCCACCCTTCTCTTGAGGCTTGGTCGATTCCTTCTTTTGGTCACCACCCTGGTTCTTAGGCCTGACCCTGGTTCTGACCCATTTGTCCGCCCTCTTACCCAATTCTTGTGGAGAGGTCAGATCAGAGTCTACCAGGTGCTGGTGTAATAACTGGTTCTGACAATTACTTAAGATTTGCTCTCTCATAATTAGATTGTACAATCCTTTAAAATCAGTAACCTTACTTCCCAGTAGCCAGCCTTCAAAAGCCTTAGTGGCACAATCGACAAAGTCAGACCAGTCCTGAGACTGAGTTTTCTGGGTATCCCTGAACAGCAACCTGTACTGCTCAGTGGTTAAGCCGAACCCATCAATCAGTGTGTCCTTCAGGACCTGGTAATTGTTAGCATCCTCAGCTCTAGTAGTGAGGAGCTTATCTCTCCCTTTACCTTCAAAGGAGAGCCACAAGAGAGCTGCCCACTGACTCTGGGGGACGCACTGTACAGTGCAGGCCCGCTCCAAAGCAGCAATCCATTTGTGGATCTCGTCCCCTTGCTTAAAGGGGGGCACTATCTTATTCAGGTGCTTAGTGTCTAAACTCCTCTTTTCCCGTGGGGGAATGCTGCCACCAGTGGGAATGGTCCCACTCAATTCCTGCTCTCTAGCAAAGGCGAGTCTTTCTTTGGCTAGGGCCAGTTCTTCCCTTTCGATCCGCAGATTGACTTCCCGCTCCTTCGCTTCGTACACTCTTCTCTGAGGGGATGTCATCCCTCTTCGAGCAGAGCCTCGAGAGCCATTGGTTCGAGCGGATCTGTTAGAGCCTCTCGACAGAGACCTAACTCGTCCACTCCCAATGTTAAGCTGGCCTGAGAGGGGCCCCAGGGGTCTCCGAGTACCATTCTCGTGCCGGCTTAAGTTGTCCCTAGTTAGCTGGCTAACCACTACTGGACCTTTGTCTGCCTCGTCCCCAGATGTCTCTGGCTCCTCTTCCCCCTCTTCGCCCTCTGCGGAGAGATGGATAAGGTCAGGGTCACCTCGGCTTCCCTCGAGGGGGGGCATATCCACTTCTGGATGAGAAGGGTCGGTGTTACCCGCCCTCCTTGCATCATAAGTCTCCAAGAGACCAATCAGAAACGGAATGGTAGGGTTTGCACCCTGTTTTAACTTCTCAACCCTTATGGTGATTGGTGGTAAGTCAACCTTAGACCAACTATCCTAGTAGCGTGGATACGAGCAGTCTTCTGGCTAAACTCTAGAGGGCGTGTTAAGCCAGCTGTTATACCATCACATACCCCTTGAACACCAAGTGAAAGGACACCACACAAGTGTTATGAAAATAAACAGTGTATTTATTAGAATCACAACAGCCCTGTACTCTTTATGAGGACAGGGTACTAAGCACAGAACAAAACTCTTAGGAAAATACTTCAAGTGCACAAGTAAAACAAGTGCCCGAGGGCACGGAAAGTTCTAGTGGTCTCGGGCGGACCCGATAAGGCAAGTCGGAAGCGAGGGACTCGGGACCCTTGAGTAAGGAGGCTATGCAGGCACCGTAGTGCCGGAGTTACCTAGCCACGAGGGCTGCGGCTGCACAAGTCTTACAGGCGTCGGGGGTCTTCGCTGACGAGCCAGGAGCCGGAAGGAAGGAGTTGCTGGCCGGCGACCAGTGATGAATAGTTCGTAGAGATCCAAGCCTGGATCAGAGATCGATGATACCTGAAAGCAGAGGGGACAAAGTTCGTACTACTAGCCAGTAGTCAGAGGGTACCAGGAAGGCACCGGATGGCCGTCACCTCGACTAGGTGAGTGGGCGACGCTAGGCTCTGCAGTCTCATGGACCAGGAGGCGTTGTCGGCGACCAGGATGGAGGTGCGAGCTGTCCCGCGAAGGTTGATGCTGTCGGCGTCGCTGGGCCCAGGATTGGGGCAACAAGCCTTGGCAGATTTCAGGGCCACGTGGTGGGCCTAAAATGGCGTCTTGAGTGGACCAGGAGGGTCCGTGGTGCTCCTGTCGCAGAAGGGAGCAAAGGCCAGTCTGGAGCAACCAGACCAGCAGCGTTAGTTGTCGGGTGTCGTCAAGAAGGGCACAAGCCAGCGGCTAATGACCAGACAACGTGCTGAGCAGCGAGCAGAAGGGCCCCACGCAGATCGTGGAGATGCTGGGAGACTGCACTTCGATGCTGGAGCTGCTCAGGGTCGGGGCTTCTCGGACCCCAGAGCACTCACCAGAGGATTCCTTCGGTGATCGTGCTGGTTTAAGAAAGCCTGCAGGTTTTGATGATGGCCGGTCCCTCGAGGTATCGTCGCACCCACAGATCTCAGCTGAGCTGACGATGTGGGTAGAGGTCAGAGGTGCCAGGGAGTCGGTTCTCGTCGAGCTGGGTCGTCGGATTCCTGAGGAAGGACTTGCAGCAAACCGCAGAGTTCTTGGATGGTGCCCGCTGGTGCAGGGTGACTACTCCTTAGCCACAAGGGAGAAATCTTGAGAAGAGTCTCGAATGTCCTTTCGTAGAAAGTAGTTCTTGATTCAAAGATGATCTAATTTGGAAGGGTCCCCGCTCCGGCCTTTATCCTAAAGAAAGGGGTGGGTACATGACTAGGTCCTGCCCTAGGGGTGGGACCAGGAAGGGGGGTAGTTACACCCCTCTCCCCTGCCGGACTTTCCCCAGGTCAGGGGCTGCGCGCCCCTGGAACTGGTTCTAACCGGCAGATGCATAGTGAGTACCGGGGTGCCACTCCGCAGTCACCTTCCTGCAAAGCCCTACCTACCCAGAATACACAAACCCTGTCTGGGACCTGACAGGAAACCCTTTGTCCAAGCTCTCCTCGCTGGAAGGACTCCCAGCAACAGGAGGTCAGACTCGTGTCTGTGGTGGCAGCATCCATTTTGTGGAGCTGAGGCTTCAGTTAACTCTAACCGGGGTTCACAGTTACGTACATGTTGTGTCCCTCTAAGAAGGGTGGAATGCTAACCTCGCCGCCAGAATTGGTGAGGGGGCAGCATCCCGATTCGTATGACACCTTACTCGACATGTCTTGATAACGCTATACCGAAGTTACCGATATGATACGCGTTATCATGGAACAGCTATTGGGTCTTGGTTCCGCAAGCTGCAACCGGGCTCGGCTCGTGCCAGAGCCCAGTTCACACGATTCCACGCACTCTGCCTTCAGGATTGTTAAGGCCTGCCATAGGAGTGGCTGATAGGAACTCGGGTGTCCATTTTGAGTTTAGATATAGGGATACTATACCTACAGCAACGGGCGAGTACGCCACGTTGCCCCAGCTGTCGTGCAGCCAGTTGTGTCAGATTTAGATGGCCAGCCAGGGGTGGCATAATACATGCTGCAGCCCCTGGTAGGCCCTGGGTACACCTATGCCCTGAGTTACAGGGTCTGATAAGGTGGCCCAGTACCAATTGGAAATGTACCTAAGGTACATGGAATTCATTTTCGAGAGAGAGCAGTAGGCCTGGGGTCCTGATTGGCAGGGCCCCAGATCAACTAAGTCGGAAAACCAGCAAAACACCAGGCAAAAAGTCGGGGGTAACCATAGTCAGGTATCTACCTTCCTACAGGGTGGAGGCTTAATCACCCATAATTCATATATTCATATGATGATGTAGTTAATTAATTCAGGCTGTTTGTGAGGGCAGTATGCAAGATGAGTTGAAAGGTAATTCACTTAGGTTTGGAGATCTGTAGGATGGGGGTAGTGTGGATCAGTTTAACGTTGTCAATGTAAGATCTTATTTTGCTGAGTTTTTTGGTGAAGAAATTATTGATTCTGTAGAAATTGTCAACTGGTTGTAGGATCTGGGAGTTGATTGATGCAATGCTTGATAGCTTTGAAGAATGCTTTGTCCCTTTCAATTTCGTGGTTAATAGTAGACTTGTGAAAAGTGCCTTTAGTTGTGCCGAATGAGAAATCTGTATGAAGTGTGGAGTGCTTTGGATTGGGTAAAATCAGCAGTGAGACTTTCTTCAATTCTTTCCTTGTCTGCTTACTGTACGCTTCTCCTCGGAGACTTCTTATATGTACTATGGTGCTGAGGGTTGAAGTTTGAAGAATTATCCTTTATGTTTAGTGTTGGGGTTTATAGTTCTTCGGGCTATTATTGTAGTTATCGAGGAGTGTATTGATGTCGGTTGTAGGGCTGAAGTTAGTTAGGCACAAGAATGAGTACTTTTTGTTGGGACTTTATGGAGCCAGCTCTGTGGGAGTGGAACATTAGTTTTCTCTTTTTGTCCAACCACAGTGCTTGGCTGTGGTGTGATGCATAGAAAAGGGAACATCAGAGTGGCCTGTTCAGACCCGGGGTGTCAGGATAAATGGATAGTGAGTAAGGAGGATAAGATGAGGCCAAGTGTGTTGCCTCTGAAATGGTTTATCAGTGAAATGCTGCTTTATGTCCAGAGTGTCAAGAAGTGTGTATAGAAATTATTTAATTGTCTTTGTGCTGGTGTCACGGTTTTCAAGAAATGTAGGATGGAGATGATAACATCGGAGGTTTCTTCTATAAATTCCTCGTTGGAACCAGGGTGGTCTGCCAATCAAATAGAACAGGTCGTTTAATGTACAAAACTTCTAAAAAAACAACTAATAAAAAAAAACACTGATTTATCACTTCTGTTACTGTTATTCAATATGCACTATGATTTTTGGAAAGCAACAAATTGCCACCTCTTTCTCCTAGTTCACTTTCTTGTTCTCACTTGTTCTCCTGTTAATGCATTAAGGCAACATGATTGCGACTCAGTGCGCTATGGAAATATTAAGCATATGGTCACTTAATTTAAAATGTGCAAATTATTTTCTCGGTGGATAAAGATCACCGATTTTGCCCGCACTAACATTCAAGCTGCATTTCAAAGGCTTATCCAAAATGCCATTTGCAATGAAGGTATCGTGTCTAATGTTAATTAAACAAAAAAATGGAAAAGGAAATCTGCCTGTGGTCCTGTCGTTTGATCCTGCTGAATTTTTGGTCTTTTGGGAAAAGCAGAAGCCAAAATTGCCAGAGGATTAAAAAGCAGCCGCTCAGAAGAGATTAGAAGGTTTAAATGATGGCTCATTAACAGAGAAACTGGGCCTCCCAATGTCATTACTGAGAACTTCAAAGGGGTCTCACAACTTTGCAATGTCATAAAATCACCACATTTCTCAAATCCCAAGAATCAGTTCTCCTTCTGGGGGCTGGAAGTGAGGCAATTCACCTTTCAAGATAACACTGTCTGCAAATACTATTAAAATAAAAAAATAAAAAGGGAGCCCTTTCCAGAACTGATCCAGGTAAAGGTAGAATGTTCAACTGTATGGGATAAACTGGGTGAAGACTTTATTAGATGATGCATCGCTCACATAATGCACAGGGCGCTCGTTCTAGTAATGACATTTTTTAACAACTAGGAATATTGCCATCTAGGACAGGAATAAAAAAAAGTTTGCACTAGTTAAAAAACCAGACAGGGCTAATGCTTCTACAAAATCTTTCTTGTTTATGTGACAGGGAATAGTGCAAACGGTATTTCCATCTTTCAAAGACTTACCATTAAATAAATGAATCCACGGCGGAGTAGGCATTTATTCAGCGGAACAGAAATCCTAAAGCCATAATTCACTAAATGAAACTGAGGAGAGAAGCATCAAAAGCTACACAAGAACATCATTCTTAGGTTTGTGCTGGCTTTAACCGTCTGTTGGTAGACCTAATGTCTACAGTACACTTCATATTACTTAAAGTAGGCTTTGGTCAGCCCCTTCCTCGTGATTGGATGGCTTTGTTGTCTATTGCTCACTTTCCAGTTCCTGATTGGTCTCACTTTTTTCCCCCATCAAGGAGTACTTCAGTTTCACACTGCTCTTTGATTAAGTAATTCTACACTGCTAAGTCACAACCTGTTTTGCAGTGGCGGGGAAGCAGTGCAGGGAGGTCGTCGGGCTACTATTTTCTCTCCCTGCACACCCATCCACCTCTGTTTCCTCCTTCAGTCTCTATCACCCAGCGACCTATTGCCTCCCAGCACACTTGATTTAAAAATAAAAGACTATTTTCAATTCACTTTTTGCTGCCCATTGCGCGATCATGGAGCGGTCATTGTAAACATTTTATTTTGACCATTTCAAGATGTCCTTCCATTAGTTTGTATGCAAACACAAAGGCAGTGGGTACCTATGAATGTGTTCGCTTTAATTTAACAAATCCCATTCAAAGATGGCTGCCGCAAATGCATGCACATCCATGGAGGCCATCTACGATTGGAATTTGTTATAATAAACTAAAAGGACTTCAAAGATGGCAGCTGCAGAAGAACATGCATCTAGAGCAGCCACTTTTTGAGGTGCAATTTAAACTCTTTGGCCGCCCCACATGTATTGCGCCTTGAATTTGGATTAGTCTCGACCTTCATTTTATCCTTGTCAGTGGTTCTTAGGTGGGGTAACTCCCTCTTTTGGGGGGAGGAGGGTACACTCAAGGCTGCCCTGAGAATAGACATTTTTGGCACGCTAAACGAACAATTAACGTTTTTCAGGTCTTTTGTTTGTGCAAGTAAAACATTCGGGCTTAGTCTGAAACCCGCTTCTCCTATGCCTAAATCTGAACTGAAACAGCTTTTAAAGAAGTCTAGATCCCCTATTAGTTTAGGGAGAGACGCTGCCTCAAGACAGTCCAGGTCCAGTAATAAGGCGGTCAGTGGGAGTGCTTTGGGGAAAAAACCACAGCCTTATTTAACTTGGAATATCCCACATTAGAAGGCTGATACTCCGACTGAGATCTAATTTGCTGCCTCTAAGAGAAGTCACTGGTATCTGAGATAAAACAACAACCGGCACAAGCATCAAAGCTTTTTGCGATCGCAAATTACCGGCGATCTTTGAGGCCACGCCCCTTTCCTGAGGCCATGCCCGCCGCCGAGACCACATAAAACTGTAGAACAGTGAAGGTTTTGGATCCTACGTCTGCCCAGCCCGGATCTCAACAATGGGGAAAACAGAACAGGGTGGCTGGACAGGATAATTATCAACAACACCTTTCAGCCAGGTAGTCCAAGAAATACCACGCGGCCTCTGGGAGAGAATCCCAAATCAAATTTATTTTCTACTGAGACTCAAATTTTTAAGGAATCTAAGGCATGAACACAAACAAAACAACTGTTATGACAGTGAATACATGATGGCAATATCTACAAATTTACAGAATTTACAATGCATACAAAAGTGAATGAGGCCACATTAGTGAATGAGACACACAAAAAACAATACAAAATTCAGTGAACAATATTAATTGCAATTATATACAGTGCAAAACTTTGAAGTGTAAAGCAAATGTGAACCAGTCCTACAGACTGTGAAACCATGGGACAGGCGGGGAGGTGGAATGGAATGCCTGCCTGTCAACCAAGCCTGTGGTTAATTTATTTACAGCGGGTTGCACAACTAGGGTCCAACGGAATCGGTGTAATTGTGTCCTAGTGGCACCCTTGGAGGTTTACCACAGGGTGGAGGTGTCGACGCGTTTCGAACCGGGGTTGTTCCAGGTTCTCTTCAGGACAGGGACTGGGGATAATGATTCTGTAACAGATATACAAGGTGGGTGTCAGATATGAGTTTTCAGGACAATATTATACAAGACTCTGACTCCAAAGGTCAAAGGAGGGGGGTAGATTACCTGCTCAATGGCGTAAGAATGGCCGTAATACCGGTAACGCTCAACCGGGCAGGGTTTCTGAAAAAACAAATGGAAAGCTTAGCGCGGTGGCAAGCCAGGGAGGCTGAAAGAGGTGCCATATGGTGTGGGGCCATGGTAGAAACTTTTTAACTGATCCTACCTGTGCTTCAACCAGCTATTGGGCTGGAAATAGGGGTGCCCACGAAGCGGTGCACAAACGGTGCTCACATGTTCAAACGTCTGAGGGTGGGAACTGCAGGACCACAGAAAAACACGGTGCCCAGAGTTACTATCATTAGCCCATATGTCATGGATAATCCCCATCGACCCACAAGGAGAGTTTCCTACCTGAAATCCCAGCCAAAGGAAAGAATATCTGTAGTTTTTTGAAAGGTCCGTGTCAGTAAGGGGTTAATGGTTCGCGCTGACCTAGAAAGAGGGAAGCGCGAGCTTCAATTAATAATTGTCACCAACGGGGCATGCCGTCACCGGGGAGGAGGGGGGGGTAAGGGGGGAGGAAGCGCGAGGCTCGTCCGGAGGGCGCAAGGCACTTACTTTCATTTCGGAATTAATCCGGCGTTCTCGAGCAGCAACACAGGCTCGAAGTAAAGCGCCGCGCTGGGACGCATAGCTAATGAGCTCACCTGATCGAGGTGTTGGGGGGTGTGTCTACGGAGGATTGTCCATGAGAATGCTGGACTTTGTAGTTGTTACGTATCGGTAGCGAGGAGTCTCAATGCGAGTGGGGGCATATGTGTGGAAAGTGCAGCAGTGGATGCGGTGGCATTACGCAATAGTTTTAAAAAAACACCCGGAGTTCCTAAATCGATGAAACACACGCTCGATATAGAATTAAACGAGCCACACAATAGCAGTTGCATTGTTTAAAAGTTCAACCACAACATGAAAATCTTGGCATTTGCTACAGAAACATGCTCAGAGCCAATCACGATATTATCATGTATGCATTAGAAACTTTTTTTACAACAACATCAAAACCTAAGCTGTGTAAATAGGGTTAGAACTCAATGTATTATTCAACAACAATTACAACCGGGAATGTGATTCTCATGAAGGATGCTCTATACAACAGCCCTGGGATTATCAGCAGTACATTATGTAGCCTAGTAAAAAGAAAGTTCTTTTACCACATGAACCAATGTAATGTCATGAGCCCCATGGATGATGTTCTGGGCAGCTAACCCACTAACCAGCTTATCCACGTTTTCACCCAGACCAAAAGCAGACCTCTGTCGACCCACCCTGGGTGCCTCAACGCGCCAAACAGACATAAATGTATGGTTAAGCACAGGTTGAAAGGGGGAATCACTAAGACACAGATCAAAGTAAGCGCACAGCCAGACTCTGCCGAACTCTATATTTAAAGGCTGGTAGATTCAGTCATCTCGTTCAGGCCAGAATTGGATGTATCAAACTTGAGAATGAGGTACGCCTCCTTTTGGGATAGGCGGGCGTCTGGGTCACCATTGCCACCCTTGATGACTGCAAGGACCGTCCATCTCATGTCCTGACTGGAGTGTTTCTGTTGCACAAAATGCGAAACCATGGGGGCCGTCAGGATTTTGTTGTTGATTCTTGACCGATGTTGTATAATTCTCTGGCGGACCTCCTGTGTGGTTTTACCAATGTATAACAGATTGCATGGACACAGTATCGCATACACTGTATATTTGGTTTTGCAATTTGTATGTTCGTTGTGACGCCAAAATTTGTTTCCATCCGTAAAGAGTGAGCCTTCCATCGTAAGGTCACACACCGAGCAAGTCCCGCATTTACGGTGTCCTGTAACTGGGCTTGCTCCAAAGATGGTACTTTGAGAGACCTTCTTTGGAGGTGGTCTGGTAGATGTGATCATTTGGCCAATGCTCCTGTTCTTCTTGAGTGCAAATAGGGGGACGCCTATGTCAGGAAGGATTTCTTGCACCAGATGCCAGCTCTTTCTGATGATTTTCTGGAGTTGGTTGGTGTGGGGGCCAAAGGTGGAGACACACACCATCCTCTCAGTCGTTGGCCTGGGTCTTTTTTCTAGTAGATGTTCCCTCGGCGTCCACCTTGCCCTCTTCATCGAATGCTTCAAAAGTTTCTGGGGGTACCCACGTTCCTGGAGCTTCGACGTGAGGCTCTGACCATGCAGCTCAAACTGTTCGGTGGTGGTACAGTTCCGTCTCACACGGAGATATTGGCCATAAGGGAGATTATCCCTTAGGCTCCGTGGATGGTAGCTCTTGTAATGGAGAGCATTGTTCTTGTCCGTCTTTTTTTGGTACAACGAGCATGACAACACGTTGTCTCTGGCTGAGATTTCAACATCCAGGAATGGAAGAGATCTTTCGTGGTAACTCAAACTGAACTTGATGTCTGGACTCCTATTGTTCAGCCAAACGTGGAATTCTTCCAGTTGTGTAGATGTTCCATTCCACACGCACCAGACGTCATCAATATATCGGAGCCACTGTCCAATGTGGCCTCTGTAGGGGTTGTTGTTCCAAACGTACTTTTCTTCAAATTGTCCCATGTACAGGATAGCCATTTCGGGAGCGAAAGGGCAGCCCATAGCCGAGCCTTTGATCTGAAGAAACATTTCCTCTTCAAAGGTGAAAAAATTCTTTTTCAGAGCCACAGTGGCCATGGAGATTATGAATTCAGTGGGGACTCTGTGGGGGCGTGGTCGGCTGTCCAGATACAGTTCCATTACATCCAGACCATATTGTTGCGGTATTTGTGTGTACAGAGATGACACATCCATGGAAGCGAGAATTTGACTGCAGGAATCAAACGGGAGGCCTTCCACTCTGTTTATGAAATCCATGGTGTCACGCAAGAAAGATGGTACTTGTACCACAAGGGGTTTCAAGAAGACATCCACGAATTTGGAGATGGGCTCGAACACGGAATCACACCCGGACACGATCGGGCGGCCGGGTGGTACTTTGGGATCTTTGTGCACTTTAGGGAGGAAGTACAAGTGGGGGGTTCGTGGGTGTTTTTTGATGAGATATTCTGATTCTTTTGGTCCAAGAAAACCTGATTCCTTTGCGGCGTTGACCAGTTTGCTTACTTCATCTTGAATCTGTGCCGTCGGATCGTGGGTGATTTTGCGATACCACTCCTGGTTGTACACATGGTTGCGCCCTTCAGTACGATAAAGATCTTTCGACCACAGAACCACCGCGCCCCCCTTGTCGGCTTGTCTGATGACGGCCTCCTGCTGGGTTTTGAGTTCTTGAATCGCCTCCCTGTGTTTTTTCGTAATGTTTTTTGGGACGAAGGGACGTTTTTTTTCCAAAATATTCAGTGATGACATGACTGAACGTTCGAAGGCTAGGATATTTTTGGAGACGTTGTGGTTTGGCGGACAGAACGAGGATTTATTTCTCAATCCTGACGCTTCGACGGAGAGTGGTTCGGTGACATCCTTGAAAAACCATCTCAATCGGACCTTTCGGAAAAATTCCATCACTTCCATTTTAATTTTTGTGAAGTCCATGGCGACCCCAGGAACAAAAGAAAGACCTAGTTCTAGAACTAAAAAGACTAAAAGACGCTGATTGCAAGCGCCTTTCCAGAATCACTTAATTCCTGAGGCGGAAGCCGGGAGCGCGACCTGTTCAACTTTTAAAAATTGGAGTGTCACTTATTTGTGTGTTTTTAAACTCACCTGTCATCCTCTCCTGGCATCATTTCAGGGCATTAGCTCGCTCCTGACCAGCCCGCGCAGCGGATCTTAGCGCTGCCGCGGAAACATCACAAACAAACTTCTTGCCGCCATTACCGGCGATCTTTGAGGCCATGCCCCTTTCCTGAGGCCACGCCCCCCGCCGAGATCACATAAAAGACGCTGATTGCAAGCGCCTTTCCAGAATCACTTATCTCCTGAGGCGGAAGCCGGGAGCGCGACCTGTTCAACTTTTTGCCTAAGGCAAGCTCGTCTGCGCCCGTCCGTGACTGAACAGGGCTCGGGGCTGGACCCCTTCGCTCATCTGTACCCTTGGACATGACGGAAACAGGAACTCCCAGGCAAAGGACATACTATACTAGACAAAAACTACCATCTCTACGCCCAAAACTTAAAAACAACTGCTACCACGCCCTGCCGGCTGACTCCTTACCTGTCTTCTGTGAGACCTGCAAGTACACTCCTCCACTCTTGAAGAAAAATAAAAGGGAGACAGCTAAATTAAAAATGTTGCTCCTTAATTGCAGATCCATGAAGAAGCATAAAACAGAGATTCATGATCTTCTAACGGAAAGAAGTCCTGATGTACTATTTCTAACACGAGACGTGGCTAGACGATGCTTCATCGCCTGAAGCTCTCAAAGCCACTCTTCAAGGATACTGCCTACTCAGATTAGATAGACCGAAACAGAGAGGTGGGGGGTTAGCTCTCATCTATAAAACTGAGTTAGAGTGCACCCTACTGAAGGCTACGCTACCTAATAGCGAAAGCGGCATTTTCACTATAAAAGCAGGATCCAAAAACATCATCAACGGACTACTCATATACCGCCTGCCGGGAGGGGCTGCACAGTTCGGCGAACAACTCACCGAACTGATAACCCAACCGGCACTTCGGTACAAAAAATTTCTTATCTTAGGTGACCTAAACCTTCACTTTGATAATACGGATTGTAAGGAGGCTCAGACTGTGGCAGAAGCACTAAAGTCTCTAGAGCTTAACCTTCAATCCAGATCCCCCTCGCACCAACTAGGGCATCTTCTGGACCCCATCTTTGCTAACTGGGAGGGTGTCAACGTCTCCTCCCCGATCAGAACAATCTGGTCTGATCACTTCATCATTCCGTTTCAAATAGAAGGTATTCCTCCTGATAACAGAACTAATAATCCCTTACCCCAGAAACGTAGAGATTGGAAAAAGTTCAAGCAGGAGACATTTAAGCTTGCCCTACTTGAGACACCACCGCCCCCTAGCAACACTTTGCAAGAGGCGTGGAACAATTATGAAAGTTGGATGTCCAATGCTTTAGATAAAATAGCTCCTTGGACGCTCAAACCTCCCGCAAGATTGACCAAAACCGCCCCCTGGTTCTCTCAAGAACTCAAAGAAGCTAAAGCAAAATGCAAAAATTTGGAAAGACAATGGAGGAAAAGTTACAATCTAGAAAGCAAGTCACACTATAGAACAGAACTAAAAAAATATCACAAATTAGTAAGAGCAGCAAAAGGTGCCTACTTTAAGGGTAGAATAGAATCTGCCAACAACCCCACTAGAGAACTCTTTGCCATTTACAAAGAGTTAACGGTCCCGACCAGACTCGAAGCGCAAGACACCTGCTCCAGCGAGCTATGCGATTCCATAGCTGATCACTTTGTCGGCAAGGTCGACAAAATATATGCCACTTTCACTGACGGAGCTGATTCCCCTAGCACACAGATGGCAGTCAAAGAAAACTCCACTGTTAAATCCCGCCTGACATGCTTGAAAGTACCTGAGAGACAGGAACTGCTGAACATTGTTCAAAGCATACAGTCTGGCTCTCCCCGTGACGTGTGCCCCCCCCAACCGCTGTAAGGGAGTCTTGAAGAGTATGATCGATCAGATCACTCATATTATCACTCTTTCTCTCCAAGAATGCCATATTCTTGACACATGGAAAACAGCCCAGGTCATCCCTCTGAAAAAAAACCTAATGTCCACATCTCCCACCTTCAAAATCTTCGTCCCATCTCCCTTCTTCCCTTCTGTGCTAAAATAGTGGAAAAAGTGGTCAACGGGCAGCTCATGAAATACCTGGAAGAGAACCCTCTCCTCCACCCTACTCAATCGGGGTTTAGAGCCAGCTACTCGACTGAGTCAGCCGTCCTCTATTCCACTGAGTGCCTCAGACAGATGGCGGATGAAGGACAGACAGCAGCGTTGGTTTTACTAGACCTCAGTGCAGCATTCGACACTGTGCTGCACACAACGCTGCTGTCTCGCCTCTCTGACATGGGAGTGGCGGGATCTGCCCTTGCCTGGTTAAAATCTTTCCTGGCCAACAGAAGCTTCCAGATGCACTGTCCCCCCTTCACATCCTCCCCCCGGAAGCTGAGACATGGGGTTCCACAGGGCTCAAGCTTAAGCCCTACCCTGTTCAACCTTTATATGGAACCCCTGGCTCACATAGTTGAAGCTTTCGGGGTGGATATTGTTACCTATGCCGATGACACCCAACTGATGATCAAGCTGTCGCTCGACCATACGGAAGATGCCATTAACTTTTCCAAATGCCTGTTATCAGTGGCATTATGGATGAACAATAACTGTCTACGCCTAAACGGCGAAAAAACTGAACTTTTAGTTGTTGGCAAATCCCCCTCTGCCTGGTCGCACATGTGGTGGCCGGCGGAACTGGGCAATTTTCCCTCCCCCGTGGACTCTGTCAGAAATATTGGAGTAATGCTCGACTCGGATCTCTCTTTCAGGTCTCAGGTCAATAAAGTCAGGGGAAGGTGCTTCAGCACATTAAAAAACCCTCCGCAAAGTCCTTGACCTCCTCCCCATCAACGCCAAAAAGACACTTGTCCATGCCCTAGTCACACCCCATCTTGACTACGGCAATGTCCTACTCCTAGGTCTAAGTAAAAAAGGCTTACACCAACTGCAGTGCGTGCAAAACGCTGCCGCCCGCCTGGTACTCAACCTGCCTCGCAGAGCATCTGGGAAGAATGCTCTAGCGAAGCTTCACTGGCTCCCGGTCAAGGATCGCATCAAATTTAAAGCCTTATGCTTTAGGCACCGCATCGCCCAGGGCAAAGGCCCAGGATATTTGCAAAAGCTCCTCACAATTCACCGCCCCACCAAAAACCTGAGGTCAGCCGGAGCTATGCTGTTCAAACTCCCCCGCACCCGCAGAGCCAAGATGGGTGGCCACTCTTTCAGACACCTGGCCCCTAAACACTGGAATGAACTACCACTGGATCTTCGTATGGAACCTTCAGAAACCAGATTCCGTGCTAAACTTAAAACTCATCTGTATCCAGCCACCTAATTCTCCCTCCTTCCTCTGACCCCTGCTTCACTCTCCCTCACTTTCGGTCTCTTGAGATGTAGTAGCATTCTAGTGCGGGGACACACTATTTTTAGTACAGCCAGGCGCTTTAAAAATGGCTTTTTTATTATTATTATTTTTAAATGGTGCAATTCTCAAAAATCTGCCGTTTGCGATCACAAAATTAGCTTTTGCGATGCATCAAGGGTCAAGGCCCGCGCAATTTGAGAATTCGCAATTAATTGCGAGTTCTCAAATTGCGATTGCATTTAAGGAATTGCAAATTGAGATTCCTTAAATGCAATGCATTAAAGTAAAGAAATTAGTAATTTCGCTAATAAGGGGCGCACATTACCATGAAGTTAAACTGCATGGTAATTTGCAAAAACTTTGAAAAATGCACTAAAGTGCATTTTTCAAAGTTCCATTTTACACACACACATGCCCTTGGGGCGTGTGTGTGTGCAAGATGTACTCATATGCAGATTTCAGGGGTGTAACAGGGTGTCCTTTTGACACCCTGGCACCCTTGTAATTGCATTCTCAAATTGCGATTCTCTAATTGAGAATCGCAAATTGAGAATGTCCATAGGAATGAATTGGGAGGTATTCCTTAATTGCGACTCGCAATTTGCTAATCGCAATTAAGGAATGTTTAGAAATCGCAATTTTTTAAGCGATTTCTACATGCATAGGCTTTTGCGATTCCTTAATTGCGATTCCTTAAAAATCGCAATTGAGAAATCGCAAAAGCCAACATTGATGCATGTGCCTGTATGAGAGAAGAGAATTTGCGAATTGTGCCAGTTGCAAATCCAAGATCTGAATCATGTTTTATTTGTATGTCCAAAGTTGCAAAGTGCTAGGCGAGTGTTTTTAAAGCCACTTTTTATTAAATTTAATATTCACTTTGCCCAGGAGGCACGATCTCAGGTTTTGTCCCCTCCAAATGAAATAGTTTGTTTTAAGATATATCAATTTTTTTAAACATTTCTGTCTATTTACTAGGAAATTTTTTAGCAAGTAATTCTATTTTCATGACATTATATGATGGGTTGATTATTTGATCGCTTCATGTATGTATAGCACTATTTGCACATTTCTCAGTATGTTTGATATAAGACCTTTTACAGCAGTGTATAACAAAGAATTTCGTACTGTATGTAAAGTTTGTCTTTTGTTAATCTGTTGGTGTGTTTTTGTGGACCTCCGTAGGAGTTCCATAACAAAATAAATAAATAAATTGATATATCCCTACGGCAACACGTGATTTCCTTGGCCAACTAGGGCATCAGATAAACAAGTGCTCCATTTGAATACATGTATGATCTTTTGGGACTTCCCAAAAATCCTAATGCAACCCCATAGAGAATGACACAGGTTGTACATTTCTGGGCTTATCCAATCCTCCTTTATATTTACTGGTGCTGAATGTCTCTGAGTGATAATTAGCACAAGTAAGCATAAATGTAAATGTGGAAGAAAACTGCATTAGAAAATTTAACTTGTTTCTTTTTCTTTTTCCACCAGAACAATATTTGTTTTACACTTAATTTGCACAAGCATGCCTGATTGTTTTGGAACCAAGTGTATAGGTGCAAATTGAGCTTGAAAAAACAAAGGAGAGCCTCATGAATACCCATGATGTTACAACTTTTATGGTGCTTTTCATCTTCTCAATGATCACATCCCCATCCCCCAGGGAATAGTAAAACTAATAATAACTTAACGGTTTTAAAATGTAACACCGCCTACCACACTTCTACCATTTGTAAGCTGTGCAAATACCAATAGTTGTATTTACCTAATTCTAAATTTCGAAAAGTTGGATCATTCTACTTGCTATAGTATCTAACCTCCAAACTCTACTCCAAAATTTTGCACTATATAAAATCTGCAGTTCTGATTGACGTTATATTACTATTATTAATTTGAGTGTGCAAATGTCCACAGATGTTGATTTCCCTAATAAAAATTGTTGGAAATGGCCTTTCTGCAGGGTCACCCCCAACGGTTTTGGCTTCCTCCTCCCATTTTTGTTGAATTCATTTTTGTTGGCTTTAGAATTCTGGGCACTTTACAACTGAAAACCAGTGCAAAAATGCATATGCTCTGTACTCAAAAGATGGTAACAGTGGCTTAGCCCCAAATGGCATATTTAATTTACTTTTATGCCCCTAGTAAAATTCACTATGTGTGCCCAGGTTCTCTAAATTAATTGCTCCTAGTCAGCCTGGAGCAACGATTATGCTACCCACTTCAGTAGCCCTTTAAACATGGCTCAGGTCTGCCACTGCAGAGCCTATGTGTGCAGCTTAAACTGCCATTTCGACCTGGTAAGTTAACCTACTTGCCAGGCCCACACTTTACATTACATATTAGTCACCCATAAGGTAGGTCCTATGGAGCCCTATGGGCAGGGTGCAATGTATTTAAAAGGTAGGACATGTACGTTGAGTTTTACATGTCCTGGAAGTGAAAAGGTGCTAAACATGTTTTTCACTACTGCTAGGCCTATCGCTCCTATAGGTTAACATTGAGATTGCCTTAAAACATCTTTTAAGTGTAATTTCCAATTGGGAAAAGTTAAAGATTTTGAGTTTTGTGTCTCTGGACTCACAATTTAAAATAACTTATGGTAAAGTAAGATTTCAAATTGTAAGTCTGAAAATGGCACTTTTAGAAAGTTGGCATTTTCTTACTTTAACCATTCTGGCCTCTGCCTGTCTCTGAATATGCATCTGGGTTGGGTGACAGGTGAGCTTTGTGCATTCCTCTATACAGTCACACAAAGGGAGCGGGGTGTGACATTTGCATCCTGATGGTCCATCACCAGACTGATTGGCCTTCCTCAGGTAGATTGGGACAGAGCAGCTGACACGTGCGCCAGAATAGGGCTGCACCTGTCACCACACAAAGAGCTGCATACTCCCCTCTAGTGAGCTTGGAGCTAGGGCAGGAAAGGCAGGGACCTTGAGCTCTTCAAAGGCCTCTTTGAAGGCTTCCCTACTTCAAAGGCACAACTAGGTATGAGTACTAGGCCCATGACACTACCAAATCAGAACATTGCTAGAACCGAGGACATTCTGCCTGGAAGAAGATCTGCTGTGCTGCAGGAGGGACTGCCACTTTGCTAACTGTTTTGCCATGGTGGCCTATTGCTTCTGATTGCTGTGCTGTTGGAGAGACTGCCACTTTTCTCCTTGCCCTGATGTGCTGGCCTGCTGCTTATTGTCTGAGAGTGAGAAGGACTGGACCTGTGTCAACATCCTTGAACCCAAGTTGCTCCAAGGGCTTGCCCCCTGTTCTTGAAGTCTCAGGGCCATCAAATGCTTCTTTCAACTCTACTTCAGCTGATGGACTCTGCCATCTGTGCATCCTCCCTTGACTGAGGTGCTCCTCCAGTCCTGGGCCTTAGACGTGCGTTCAGAAGATGGTTTGCTCCAAAACTGATGCACCGTCACCTCTGCGCCGATTGGAACTGACGCAGCGCCCTTCGACGCGATGCAGTGCTGATCTGGGAACATCCCTGCGTCACTCAACGCGGGACCTGACTGCGAGGTTTGATGATAATGCAGTGCCGATCCGAAGATACGGCTGCGAGATCGACGTAAACGTATCGACCTGGCTGGATGAATTGGAACCGACGCATCGAGTCTTCGATGCCGACGCTTGCTCCATTTAAGGTATTTTTCCAGTGGGCCCTGTGTGGGCCCTGTAGCCGGCCTGCCCTTCATCGGGGTCGGCCTGGAACTTTGGGTTTACCCCAAACTAGTGCAACCTCAAGTAACTTTTCAGCACTATTGACATCTAAGCACTGTTCTGTGATTTAATCTTTAAACATTCATATATCAAGTTCTACTAATTGGATTTTGTCTTTTGGCCTTGTTTTAAATTGGTGTGGAGCATTTTGGTGGTGTTTACGCTATGATTAAAGTGTTGCACAAATACTTTCACATTGCCTCTTAAGTTAAGCCTCACTGCTCTGTGCCAATCAGCCAGAGGGTGAGCACAGGTTAGTGTAGGTTGTGTATCTGATGTACCCGGACTAGGATAGTAGTCCTCACTTGGACAGGGTGCAAACCGCTGCCAACTATAGACCTAATTTCAAACACAAATTCTGCAATTTTTAACTGTACATTGTTTGTCCTGGACACCTTTGATGGACATAGGTACAGAAAAATTCAGAAAAATATAAGTGCTATGTACCATCTACCTAAAACGGTGAAAGAATTGCCTACTCTTGCTGGGATTTAATCTTTGTCACTTCAAACAATAACTATGTAAAACCTCTTTAAAGCAGAAAAATACTTTTGCTGGTTTCATCAGTAATCTGGCAGTCATGAAACAGAGGCAAAACAGGAACAGGCAATTAGTAACCACACTGATACATTAAGGCACTTTATGGGAGACACCAACTAGCCCATAGAACTGCAATCAGGCTATAGATGTATCTCAGATGCAGTGGGAAGCTATCAAACAGATTAACATCAAATGCTAAAGAAGGATTTTCAGTTCTTCCAGGAATGGCAACATGTCTTCCTGTCTTCATCCAATTTCTAAAAAGCATTGGCAAAGCCAATAGCTCTTGCCTGTGCAAGAGCTATTGGCTTTGCCAATGTGTTTTAGTCATGTTGTACCCCAGCGTGGCTGCAGTTCAGCATGATTTAAAGTTAATGGCAGAGAGGAGAGTGGCGTAGAGTGTTGTAGAGTGGAATGGCATAGAGTGTAGTGTATTGGAGTGGGATAGAGTGGAGTAGCATAGAGTGTTGTACAGTAGAGTGGCCTAGATTAGAGTGGGTAGGTGTAGAGTGCATAGGCGTAGATTCTTGAGGCGTTTAGAGGCATAGAGTGCAGTGGCATAGAGTGCAGCGGCAGAGAATTCAGTGGCATATAATGCAGCACCGTAGAGTGCAGTGGCATAGATTAGAGTGCTGCATAGTAGAGTGCAGTGGTGTAGAGTGCAGTAGTGCACAGTAGAGTGCAGTGCTGTAGAGTAGAGTACAGTGGCATATAGTACAGTAGCGTAGAATGCAGTAGCGTAGAATGCAGTAGTGTAGAATGCGGTAGTTTAGAATGCAGTAGCGTAGAGTAGAGTGGCGTACAGTGTTGCAGAGTACACAAAACAGGAACAGACAATCAGTATGCACACTGGTACATTAGGAGGACCCACCAACTAGTCCATACAACTGCAAATAGGCTATAGATGTAGTCCAGATGCAGTGGGAAACTATCAAATAAATTAACATCAAATGTTAAAGAAGGATTTTTAGTTCTTCCCAGAATCGCAATATGTCTTTCCGTCTTCATCCATTTTTTAACAAGCAATGGCAAAGCCAATAGGTCTCGCCTATGCAAGAGCAATTGTCTTTGCCAATGTGCTTTGGCCATGTTGTACACTAGCATGGCTGCTGTTTAGCATGGCTAAATGTTAGTGGCATAGAGGAGAGTGGCATGGAGTTTCGTAGAGTGTTGTAGAGTGTTGTGTATTAGAGTGGAGTAGCATAGAGTGTCATACAGTTGAGTGGTCCAGAGTAAAATGGCATGGAGTGCAGCAGCATAGAATTCAGTGGCATACAATGAAGAATTGTAGAATGCAGTGGCATAGATTAGAGTGGTGCATAGTAGAGTGTAGTGGTACAGAGTGCAATGGTGCAGAGTGGAGTGGCAAAGAGTGTAGCAGTGTAGAGTTGAGTGATGCAGAGTGCAGTGGCCAACAGTGCAGTAGTGCAGAGTAAAGTGGCGTAGATTGCATTGGCATAGAGTGCACTGTTGCAGAGTAGAGT
The DNA here is from genome assembly GCF_964263255.1 of Lissotriton vulgaris. NCBI lineage: Eukaryota > Metazoa > Chordata > Amphibia > Caudata > Salamandridae > Lissotriton > Lissotriton vulgaris. The sequence continues at coordinate 1,326,834,697 of NC_141687.1, read as the reverse complement.
GTAGTAGAGTGCAGTGGTGTAGAGTCGCATAGAGTGCAATGGCGTATAAAGCAGTGGCGTAGAGTACAGGGGAGCAGCATAGAGTACAGTGGAATAGAGTGCAGTGAGGTAGAGCTCATTGATTTATAGAAGAGTGACATGAAGTGCAGTGGCATAGAATGGAGTGGAGGAGAGTGGCATAGAGTGACAGGTTGTAGAGTGAAGTGGTGCAGAGCAAATTGTTACGGAGTGAAGTTGCGTTGAGTGGTGCAGGGTAGAGTGGCATGGAGTAGAGTGGCATGGAGTAGAGTGGCATGGAGTTTAATTGCTTAGAGTAAAGTGCTGTACAGTGCAGTGACAGAGTGTAGTGGTGCAGAGTAGATTAGAGTACAGTGGATTGGCATTGAGTGCAGGGACATACAATTGAGTGTTACAGACAGAGTAAAGTGAATTGACATAGAGGATATTGGCATAGAGTGCGTTGTGTAGAGTGCAGTGTTGCAGAGCGGCATAGAGTGGAGCTGTACAGAGTAGATTGGAGTGGTCTAGATTGGAGTGGTGTAGAGTGTAGTGGTATAGAGTAGAGTGGTGCAGCTTAGAGTAGAGAGGCATAGAGTGAAGTTTTGTAGAGTGCAGTGGTTCAGAGTACAGTGGTGCAGCCTAGAGTGCAGTGGCATAGAGTGGAGTATGCATGGTGTGTTAGTGCACTGATATTACTGACAATACATTTTCCATTGAAATGACAATTTCATTTGCATAGACATGCATTTTACTAATAAAACTATAAAAGCACAAACACATGTGTGGAAATGTCAACTAGGGTATTGAATAGTTTTGATCATATTAAAGTATTTGTTTCCAACACACTTCAGAATGAACAAAAATGTAGTTAATTTGTGTGTTCCTAATTCTGACATTCTGAAAAACTTGCATAGTTCATTTAAATGTTGTTTGGTGCTTAAAACCCCTTTCCTACCCCAGTATTCAGCAAGATTGTCACATAAATCCTCTCAGTTTGAAATCAGAGAAAGAAAAGTAAACCCCATGCTCCCTCAGAAGACAGAGTCTGACATTTGACCTGTCTTTGAATGCACAGCAGATGTGACAAGTTAAGAACAAGGTTTACAGGCCTGTTTACAGAACTGAGCACTGGTGGAAGATTACAAGAGGAGTTGGTGTGAAAAGGCTTTGCTCATTGGGAGGGACAATATCACCCTGGACAACCTAAAACAACTAAAGCCAGCTAATAGAAAGCCAGAAAATGGGATTTACAAACCACAAAACCAATGGTAAGAAACTGGTGGAATGCATACCTACGGAAGCTTTCTGAATGTCACCAAGTTGTCTTTCGCAAACCAGACAGCTGTGCTGTCTTGTAGGCTTCGACCTAAGAAGGGGTATGCTTCAAACAGACGACCTCAAGAGAGAGCCACTGTTGCATGAATGGGATATTTTAATCCTTTCTTTGTTTTTAAAGGGACATTCATTATGATTTTTTCTCTCTTGCAGAGTTCTGCTCTAGTTTTGAGCTCTACCAGGGTTATTTCCTTTTTCCACACATGACCCTATTGTTTTAAGGGTGGCATAGTTGATATGGCCATGTAAGTAGGCACATTTCAAAATGGATAAGGATTCTTCTCATGGGGCTGTGCCTGGCAAAGTAATTCTGAACCGGTGACTAGTATGTTGAGCATCTGAGAATAATGGGCTTCATTCTACCTTATAGAGGCAATGCACAAAACTACAGTGGGAGCGGTTGAAGTAGTGAGTTCCACAATGCATATTTTACAACTAAGCATTTGCACAAGTTGTACGTTTTTGGTGATTTACATACATTTACATGAGTATAAGGAGTAAGCTGTGTATAGAATACTTACGGCAAGTGCACATATGGCACTTATGTAGAATATAGACCTTAAACTCCTTTCCCAATGTAAAAGATACCAACACCGGTACAGGATTTGGAGCCATCATCTTAATTGATTACTTTTTATTTATAAAGGAACCATTCCTCAGCATCCTGTAAATATTATATTGACTGGTGCACTTAATCTGGAAATAAAGGTGCAAGTAGGTGCCCTGTCAACATCCCCTCAAAAATATAAAAACAAGAAACTAATACTTGCGTGGTTGCAGCCACAGTTGCATTGCAAGTCACTGGTCATTCCTGACACCTCCCTTTAATCCTTCGTTTACTTCCATGATCATCACCACACCGTAATGCTTACACATACATAAATGAGTGTGTACGGTAAGCAGTCGCTGTATAAAAGGCTTGGACGCTGTGTGCCTAACCCCCTACTCTGTATGTTTATCTCTGACATATTTTAATTAGTTATGTTTATTTGTAAATAGTGACCTTTTCCCGGAATAAATCTATTGCTCCACAGCAAAAAGCATTGCGAATTCCACCCTCTGCCTGCCATAATTTTACGTCGATTGCTAAATGGAGAAAAACTTAAAAGGAGAAGACTTATCGCTGCTGGCGGAGTCGCAGATATCCTATTATACGAGTGACTGGTTGGTGGCTTGCACTTCTACCATGCACTGACTGGTACTCTGCCTTTCAATGTCTTTCTATTTTGAGGAGCACAACATCTCATTTGATCAGATGGGGGACATCTCTTGCAGCCTACATGGCAACGCAATGACGTGGCAAATCATTGAAGGAGCATTGGTGAAATCACTGTCCCATAACCTTATAATGGAAGAATGTTAATTAAAATAAAGTAAGCAGCTAACTGACACAAAGTTGAAGAAACATCCTGTCCTGCCTCTCCTCTTTCCTCTCCAACGAGGCAGTCAGAAAACATTGCAATACTTTTTGATATGTTGCCACGGCACCTCCTTTGTACTGTGCTGACATGGTGATAATTTGTAGTGGAAAATACAATATAAGGAACTGGAATTGATTGTTCTGTCCAATAAACATAGCTTGTGTTATTACAGTACGCACAATTATGTGGACATTAATCATTGGACCATAAGGAGTAGCACAGACCACCTACTCGCTTCTTGTGTAAAAAAGGCAGCTTCATCACATACATTTTACTCTAGGCCTTCCCCTCTCAAAACTATACCTCACTATACATTACTTCAACTAATTCCCCCAACCACCACCCTTAAATTTACCGCCCCCTTTAACATCTTTATTTTGCAACTGTAACTCCTAACCCGCCATTGAATTGTCAATCTTTACAGCGATAAACACTTTGACTTACATCTATTATCATCTAAATCTCTATGTATCCTAACTCTCAACTTTTCCATCCTCCAGGTTCAACTTTCTTACCACCCCTCAATTATCTTGCTTTCCCCAAGCTCACAACTATCATCTTAATGTATAACCATGTCAATTGAAATGCCTACACCCACTCAGAAAAGACATATCCTCCCTCTTCCCTTTTTCTGACCCCCACCCAACCCCCTTCTAGGAACCTTCCCTATCTCTGCTCCCTGTCAGAACCTTATCCAAAGCCTCTTTTATCTGAATCAAATACAACTATAATCCGTACGGTGACCGATGCACTCCATCCCCTCTGACGAAATATGCAGCCTCAAACCTCATCTCCGGATTTTCTACTCTGCCAAACCTCTTTTCTCTACAAAACATCCTCACATTGCTGATAATCTTACGCTGGGCCTGGTCAATGACAGCCGGCCTGGTCGCCCCTCTCCTGTGCTGCTGCAATACAAATTCCGTCTACACAACAAATGTCCTAGACCACTGCCTCCTTATTTCCAGCATGTCCCTTTTCATCTCTTTCAAGAGGGCAAGGCCTTTACATACCACCAAATCCTTTTCTCCTAAATACAACACCAAATTGTCAGGACATCTGCGCCTCACCAATAGCTGATTCAAGCAATGTAAAAGTTAATACTAAGGCATACCACCTTTTCCATGCCATTTCACTGTAAAAGCTGTTCATCCAGCCCAAGGATACCGCCTCAGCCTTTTTTTGTAGTTTATGTCATTCAGCCCATTTAATAAATGAATATCCCACGATCCATATTGACAAATGACTTACTTCCGGCCCAGCTACCGCACCTGAAAAGAACACAACTGTGAGATACGGAACTGGCGGCATCACAAACCCCAATTGTGTTCCCCGTGGACCCCATGCTGGAAGAAGCCTGACAACCATTGGCACAATGCCGTAGTCCTTTCCCTGTCCCAGCACCTTTGGGCCGCTTCTATGGCCGCACCAATCGTAAAGGAGTGTGCCACAAATACCTTTGGGGTTTCGCCCATGCTTTCCAAGGCACCCGCATGACCCACAGAAGTTGATGAGCTGTCACCGAGACCCATTCATGTGATGGAAAATGTCCCCCCCTTGTCGCCCCACTAACCTCCTCCCCCCCTTTGTTACCCACTGTACTGGACACACCTCCTGGGCTAAAAAAACAAGAAGGCCTACTCTCTTTCTTAGCGCCCTCTGATCGGATTTAGATTGCCAAATGCACAATTCCAGCTCATCCTCCTGCCCTTCAATATCCCCACAATTCAACCCTGGGATACCTTTTCTACCCAGCAGTTCCAAAACGCCCAAAAACCCATCAGTGACATGAGAGTTGAGAAAAGGAACCTTTCTCCCTGTTCTGTGCATATCTGCAGAAGCAAAGCTAAAGTTTGCTGAGCAACTGCCGGATAAAGGCCTCCATCTACAAGACCACCGACCCCTTTCCATGGGCCAACCCTCTAGCATTCTCCTACCCAGCTCACCTGACAAAGGTGTGCATCCCCATAAAAGCTTGCCCATGAATGCAATGCCAGCCAGTTTTCCCGAAATTGTGACCCTTGAAAGGGCTTTCCCTATCAGCGTCAGGATGTACTGTACTACATCCTCTTCCCTGTCCCACTGTTCTGACCTACACTCAGCTCCCCCTGCTTGAAACTCCTTCCAGGCCAGAGCATATGCTTTCCTGGTAGATACGGCCAAGGGCCCAATCACCAACGGCAGCATCCTTTCTCTCCTATGTTCCACATGTTGTCTGGTATCATCCTCCTGTCTTTGTCTGCCAGCCCATGGAACCTGTCTCACTGTGAACAAGACAAAGAATTCTCAATGACATGGTCCACCCTGGCATGTGATTTTCTCTGATGGCAACATCATTCTTCAAACAACACATCATTAATGCTTGCAGCAGCTTAAGTATCTGTTCATCCCTCATGGACTGCCAGTTTACCACGTGTAGGACTGACATGTTGTCCACTCTGATTAATACCTTTCTATGCGCTTGTTCCTGCCCCCACCAAGGCATAGCGACAACGACTGGGAAAAACTCCACGAAAGCTGTACTCCTACCCCCCTGCTGCCGGCCATTCTTCTGCGCACCACCTGCCCTGACAGTAAAGTCCAACTCTGATCCCCCCCAGAGGCATCCGAATACATCTGAACATCCCACTCACATTCCTGTGGACTAACCATAGGAATTCCATTGAATTTGTCCAGGAACCTGCGACTCATGCACAGGTCTTCTCTCATACCCACAGATAAACTTATGTGATGATGAGCCCTGCCAAAAACCTGCCCAGGCACCTACAGAAAGTCCTACCCATCCTGACTACCCTAAACACAAAATCTAAATGTCCAAACAAGACTTGCACCTCTTTGACAGTCACCTTTGGTTTGTCCAGCATTGTTCCCAATAATTGTATTTGCAACTTCTTGTCCACCAGGAGTAGTGCTTCCGTAGACAAGGTATCCAGTTCAAAGCCCAGAGACAAAAGCACAGTCACTGGCCCAATAACTTTTTCCAGAGCCAGCGGTACCCCGATGTCACCCTTGAGCTCTTGAAAACTGACATTGACAGTCTGCAGAACTGGGCAGTTCCACATAGAAAGAAATCATCTAAATAGTGCGTTACTTTCTTCTTCCCATTGTGGGACCTAAAAACCCACTGTAAGAAAGAGATAAACCACTTAAACAGTGCACAGCCCATGGGTAACACCTTCTCCATGAGCCATTGGCTTTCAAACTGTATGCCTAGCAACTGAAAATCCTCCGGATGAACTGGCAACAGCCGGAAGGCTGACTTAATGTCACAGTTCGCTATGAGTGCACCCCTTTCAATCTGTTCCACCAATGCCATCGCCGCATCAAATGAGGAATATGACACGAGTCACCTCTGGCCATGATAAGTGCTGTATAAGCCAGAATTGTCCCTACTCTTTTTTCTGCACCACCCCCATTGGCCAAACGGTCCTGCCATTCTGCCCTCCTGAACCCCTTTTTCCAGTTTCTCCCTCACAACTTGCTTCTGGGTCACTACAGATTTCAGAGTGTCAACCTATCTTGTGACTCTGGGGCCCCATACCCCAAACAAAATTCCTCCAGTTGCTTAACAACTTTGCATCCTGTCCGCTTCGATATTTAGTCAACCACACTTCAAGCCGGTCACCCTTACTTGGCGTATGAGCCTTTGCCCATATCGCTGTGTGTCCCCAGTCCTCCTCTGTTTGCCGCCACTGGGTTACCCTGCGGACCGTTGTACCCCTGTGATACAGGTTGCAATGTCCTGCCTGATTACCCTGTGTGGTCCTTCCCGCCCGTGGCATCGAATGTCACCTTGCACACTACTAGCATTCGTGTTTGAACGTGCAGTAGTCCCTAGAACATGATCCTTTATTAAAGTCCCAGTATGTCCCTATTGTACCACCCTGTGTCCTGGCCAAGGCCCCCTCCCCTCGGTCACAAGCACTTAGGTTCATCCCTGGGAGTGCTGTGACCATAACGCTGGAGTGCTCTCTGGACCCAGTATTTTACCCAAGCCTGCTGGCTTTGGGGTAAAAAACTGCTAGAACTAAACTTACCAAGAAAGTCTAAGCCTTTTACACATGGTGCAATTGAAGAAGGTCAAAGGCTGGGAATATTTCCACTCTACTGTACTCTGAGGGCATGATGATTAGTATGTGTTATTCTGGTTATCATTTTAAACGTAGGACATAGGGCCAGATGCATCAAGCGAAATGCGCTCGCAAAAGGGCCAGATTCTCAGAATCTGGCCCTTTGCGAGTGCAATTTTTGCATTTGGGATGCATCATCCCAAATGCAAAAATCGCAAATAGAGAATTCGCTAAATTGTGATTGTTTGCATTTAAGGAATCTCAAATTGAGATTCCTTAAATGCAATGCATGAAAGTATCAAAAATAGCGAATTCGCTAATAGGGCACGCAAATTACCACGAAGTACAACTTCATGGTAATTTGCAAAAACTTTGAAAAATGCACTTTTGTGCATTTTTCAAAGTTTCATGTTGCGCACACACATGCCCTAAGGGCATGTGTGTGCGCAACATATGTGCACAGATCACATTCAGGGGTGTAACAGGGTGTCCTTTGGACACCCCTGCACCCTTGAACTCGCAATCTCAATTTGCGAATCGCTAATTGCGATTCGCAAATTGAGATTGTCTTCCCATTCATTCCTATGGGCCTCTAGGCCCATAGGAATTAATGGGGAGGTAGTCATTAATTGCGACTCGCAATTTGCGAGTCGCAATTAAGGAATTCTAAGGAATCGCTATTTTTATAGTGATTGCTTGATGCATTCCATTTTGCTATTCCTTATTAGCGATTCCTTATTTTTCGCTAATAAGGAATCGCAAAATGGATGCTTGATGCATCTGGCCCATAATGTTAACTTCTTACAAAATAATGTATATTTTAAAGGGATTTTTATGGAATAATAAATTTTATTCATGATTGCCTGCACTTTTATGCTTTGAAATAATGTGAAATGAAGAAAAGTAAAAAAAAAAAGTAAAGTCAAGATTAGTATTTACATTACAATATAAAACTCGTGCTGCCCTGTTTCCTGTCTTTGCTAGACCGCTAACGTTATTGCACAGTGACAATTTGCGCTTCATGAATCACCTAATTAAAAATATGGATCAGGAACTCACCTCTACAGAAACCTCTGAGTATATATAACTCCACAGGAAGCAAGGCTGCACAAATTTCCATTCACACGGAAGATAAGAACACTGCCCTCAATTTACAAAAAAATTGTAGGCTTATAATTAAAGTAAAATGTTTCTTTTGTATTTACAGAAATCTCTAAAACGATGCTCCAGAATCTATAATGTCTCATATATGCAAACCCTAAACTGACCAATTTCCCATTTGTAGAACATACTCTGCTTTACAGTTTGGACTCAAGGTATTATTAATTCACCCAAACTCTTGTTCTATTTTTCTCCCCATGGAAAATACTTTAGGATTTTTCGGATACCTGGTTTCGAGCTGCTCAGCTAAATGGAATATGTGCAGTAACCCCTGACTTCACATGTCTCAATTTTGGGTTTTATGATGAATATCGGCAGGTCAAACCTGCTATTGTTTATCAGTCGAAACATTTTGGGTATTTACAGGAACATGCATTTTTGGAGCAGTCCCCACCAAAATCTGCATGTTACCCCCCCAAAAAGTCATAAATACGAGGTATTTAAACCACTCCACAAATACGGTCTCATTGGAGTTGGATTTTAATCAGATGCAATTAATATCAAACCAATTACAGGGCCACTCATAATGAGGGCAAATTGCTTGTTATGGTAATCAAGCTTATAAAGCACACTGTTACCCCCAAAAAAGATGTCCTGGTGCTAAAGGGAACCTGAAAGGAAAAGGGTGGACAATTGAAGTGTAAATCACAGTTATAAACCGGTAGCTTCTGACATTCTTCCTGAAAGGTCATGAAGTTGGTTACCTGTCTTAGATGATCTGGAAGTGCACTGCATTTACAGAGCCATGAAAGTAGAAGGCACACCTGCAACAACCATGTTGAATATGTAGGACAACCAAGAGATTGATGGAAGCTGAGCGCCGTGTACTAACGTAAAATTATATGGCGCCCATAAAATGTGAAGCGGGATCATGAGTCTCCCAAATTTCACGGATATTCATTGGCTCTGGCTTATTATTATTATTATTATTATTAATCGGGTTTTGTAAAGCGCAAACAACCCGGAGGCCTCGTAGCGCTGTGTATAGTCAGTGAGGGGAAGAGAGTTAATGAACAGATAAGTGTGAGGGGAAGAGAGTTAAATGAACAGATAAGTTTTCAGATCCTTCCGAAATTTTAGAAGGCTGGGTTCACTACGAAGAAGAGTTGGCAGAGAGTTCCATGCCTTTGCGGCATTCCAAGAGAAGGAACGCCCACCCCATCTGGTGCGTCTGATCTTGTTGACCGTGGCCAGGAAGGCAGTACTAGATCTCAGCGATCTGGGGGGAAGGTAGGGGTTTGCTAGGGAGCAAATCATGGTAGGAGCAGTCTTCCACATGGCTTTGTGCATGATGCACAAGGATTTGAACAACACTCTGGCCCTAATGGGAAGCCAGTGCAGTTTCCTCAGGGCCATTGTGCCTGATTCCCGTTTGTTAAGGCCTAGTAAAAGACGGGCTGCAGCATTTTGTGTCACCTGCAACTTCCTTATAGTGGAGGTGGGAGCGCCTAAATATAGGGAGTTCCCATAATCCAAACGGGATAAAATAATGGCTTGCACCATTATTCTGCGGGCTTCAAAGGGGAGAAGTGGTAGCACCTTTCTCAGCATACGCATGAGGCCAAAACATGTGGCGGACAGAGTAGTAGCTTGTTGCAAGAAGCTGAGGTTAGTGTCCAGCCAGATGCCGAGACTTTTTATGTGGGGCTTTGGTTGGGGAGGAGGGCCCATACACGGGGGCCAGTCCGACATAGGACTGGTGATGGTTGCGTTGCCTAGCATCATGAGCTCCGTTTTCTCGCCATTTAATTTTAAATGCGAGGTGGCCATCCACTGAGCGACCGCTACCAAACAATTACTTAGATTCGATGAGGAAGAGTCAGACTGGTTCATAGATACAACTAATTGTGTATCATCGGCGTAAGTCACTATGTCAAGGCCGAACGAGTGCACTATATCAGCAAGAGGCTGCATGTAAATATTGAAAAGAGTAGGGCTCAACGCTGAGCCCTGGGGCACACCTTGGTCCAGAGGCCAAATTTTTGAATGGGTAGTGCCCTCAACAACCTCAAAGGAGCGGTTCTCCAAAAAAGACTGGAGCCAGTGCATGGCCTTCCCAGTAATTCCCATTTGATCGAGGCGGTGAAGGAGAATGCTGGTGTTAACAGTGTCGAAGGCGGCACTAAGATCGAGCAGCATAATAGCTGTAGTGCCGCCTTGATCCATTTGTTTTCTGGCCAGTTCAGTTACCGCCAAAAGAGCCGCCTCAGTTCCCAATTTGGGACGGAAACCGGCTTGGGAATCATGAAGTAAATGATATTTTTCTAAGAATTGGGTAATGGACATATTAATGTGTTTTTCTAAAAGCTTGCTAACCCACGGAAGGAGGGAAATAGGTCAGTAGTTGGCCATATTCTCCGGGTCCAAGGTAGGCTTTTTCAGTAGCGCCCTAACTTGGGCACGTTTCCAGGCACAGGGCACTGAGCCTGTAGTAATAGAGGCGTTTAAGAATATTAAGAATAACAGGTTTGATGGTGTCCTCAATTTTTACTAGCTGGCAGGGGGGGGGCAGGGTCCGTAGGTGATCCAGATTTAATTTTCAGCATTAGAGCCCCTAGTGCATTCTCATCCAGCAGTGGGAATTCATCTAGTTTTGGAGTCATGGTGTTTAGTAAAGTGGTTCCTGTATCCAGGGAGAGATTGGGTGGGTTAAAAGCAGAGGCAATTTTCTGTATTTTACTGTGAAAGTATTCAGCTTGACTATCACAGCGGGCCTGGGCTTTGCTAGGATCAATGGGAATCGGAGGGGTATCAATCAGGAACTTAGCTATCCGAAAGATTTCTCTGGATGAGTTGGAGGCAGTAGTAATTTTTTCCTCGAAGTATGAGGTTTTAGTACGTCTAATTTCGGTTTTATATTTTTTGATTGACTTCAAGATGATTGGTTTTGTCTACGTTACTGCGAGAGACCCTCCAATTCCTTTCAAATTTCCTACATACCCTTTTTAATTCTTTGAGTTGGGGAGTATACCAAGGCGAATCCTTAGATTTGGTCTTCTCTTTGAGGGCTTTAATGGGTGCAATGGAGTCCAGGGCTGTGCACAACCAGTTGATGTAGTTCTCATACTGCAATGCTGGGTCTGTCTCATTTGGGGGAGCCGAGGAGAGAGAATTGGCCCAGCAGTCTGGGGAAATTTTAGACCAGTCTCTCCCTTGAAGGATAGTGCGAGGGGGGACCTGTAGTGGCATAGCTGGTGTCCACTGTAAAGGTATTAAATAGTGGTCTGTCCATGTGAGGGGCAAAGGAGTCCCTACTTCCACTCTATGATCATTACTAAATACCCCGTCAAGGAGATGGCCCTTTTCATGTGTGGGTTCAAAGCCCTTCTGTGTGATCTGGAGAGCTGCCAGTCTGTCCAGAAATGTCCTGGCCGTAGAGTTGTTGGGGTCATCTAAATGAATATTTATGTCTCCTAATAGCGAAAAGTAGGGTCTGCTAACCACTAAGTCAGCTATCTTAGATTGAAGAGAGTCCATAAATTCACCCAATTGGTTAGGGGACGGTAAATAAGAGCTCCAGAAAATGAGACTGTAGGTGAGAAATCCAGTGTGAAGAGCATACTCTCACAGTTGGAAATTGCGGCCGAAGAGGTCCTACAAAGGTAGTGGTTCTTAAAGAGAATGCCTAGGCCTCCTCCTCTGCCTTCCGGTCTGTCTACCCTCTGCAGGATATAACCCATTTGCATAATGGCAGTAATATCAGGATCAGAGGCATCTTTTAACCACGTCTGTCAGAAATATTGCGTCGGGATTATTCTCCTCTAACAGGAGGGACATTTGCAGAGCGTGTTTGGTTAATGATCGGCAATTTAAAAGAAACATTTTGTAAATTTTGGCAGGGTGCAAATTACCTTCATGGCTGGAGAGTTGGAATTTGCAGTGAGAACAGATACCAGTGGTGGTATTAGGATGAATAGAGTGACAGCAGGTGTCGTTAATTGGCGGCATTAGGTTTTTTAGTGTAATAGAGTCATACCGCCTCAGAGTGTTGCATTCTGTGCTGCTTTGAGCAGGGGGGGTGGCCCCTGGTCCCGTCCGGTCGCGGACGGGCGCAAACGGGCTTGCCTTCGGCGCGCCCGCTGCGCGGACGGGCGGATCTGATGTTTTTATCCACTGTGAGGGGCAGGAGGAGGGTGGGATAGTCGATCATCTGGACCGCGATCCTTCCCCTACCCAAGTTGGCGCCCAAAGTCAGTTCAGCGCCCAGCGCCCGACAATAGCGGCGCTCTGTCAGCTGAGAAGGAGGGGGGGGCCGACCTGGGCGACGCGATTCTCACACCAAGGTAGGGCCAACTGGATAATTAAAATCTATCCAATTAAAATCTATACAATTTTTAAAACGCTGGTTAATAGTAGTCAATAACAGGCAATAGCGTCTAACACAGAATCACTCAAGAGCAAGAGCGCTGAAGAGCCCCCGGCTTCCGCCTCAGGGGTGAAAAGAAGTATGACTGATACCTCGAGGGAGCGGGACTACACCCCTTTAGTAACCTGGGAGGGCGGGATAGTCGATCATCTGGACCGCGATCCTTCCCCTACCCAAGATGGCGCCCAAAGTCAGTTCAGCGCCCAGCGCCCGACAATAGCGGCGCTCTGTCAGCTGAGAAGGAGGGGGGGGCCGACCTGGGCGACGCGATTCTCACACCAAGGTAGGGCCAACTGGATAATTAAAATCTATCCAATTAAAATATATACAATTTTTAAAACGCTGGTTAATAGTAGTCAATAACAGGCAATAGCGTCTAACACAGAATCACTCAAGAGCAAGAGCGCTGAAGAGCCCCCGGCTTCCGCCTCAGGGGTGAAAAGAAGTATGACTGATACCTCGAGGGAGCGGGACTACACCCCTTTAGTAACCTGGGAGGGCGGGATAGTCGATCATCTGGACCGCGATCCTTCCCCTACCCAAGATGGCGCCCAAAGTCAGTTCAGCGCCCGACAATAGCGGTGCTCTGTCAGCTGAGAAGGAGGGGGGGGGCCGACCTGGGCGACGCGATTCTCACACCAAGGTAGGGCCAACTGGATAATTAAAATCTATCCAATTAAAATATATACAATTTTTAAAACGCTGGTTAATAGTAGTCAATAACAGGCAATAGCGTCTAACAGGGGCTTGAATGGTGGAAGACCATCTCCATCTTTGCAATAAAGTGATGGTTCACTTACCTGGCTGTCGAGTGCTTCTTTAAGCTGCAGGAGCAATTTGGGGGAAAAAGTTTACACGACAGCTTCGGTCGTGGAAGAGGCACCACTGGAAACAAAAGGCAGGAGCTGATGGAGTAAGGGGCCGTGAAAGCAGGAACTTTCTTGTTTTAACCGGCGCACCAGGGGCACGACACTAATGGAGGTGTTATCTTTCATCCGGGGCGCTTTTGAATTATTGGGGAGTTGCGGGACCCACTGTGGGAGGTAATGCGGCAGATGGGGACTACAGGTCCCAGTGTACATTGCAGCTACAGCTACTGCAGCTGAAACGGGATTCCGTTCCTACTAAAGGTGAAGCGAACTATGGGACATCATCGATGGCTGCTGACTTCGCATTCTTCAATCGGCCCAAGAAGAAGCAGCCCACAGCTCTGAAACGCGTAGGCTAAAGGATTGAAATAACGGTGGAAGAACATCTCCATCTTTGCAGTTGGTTCACTTACCTGGCTGTCGAGTGCTACTTTAAGCTGCAGGAGCAATTTGGAGGGGAAAAAAAATAAATATATATATATATATATATATATATGTATGTATATGTGTATATTCTAAATGTATTAACACACAAAAGGAGGTCCTAGGGGAGTATTTTAATGACCCAACTGCTAAACCCCCTAACTTTCAATAACACCAACAAAAATTAGCAGTGAGTCAAAGGCTAGAACAGTCATGTATCCAACTGAAAATGAGAAAAGCTAACACTGTGAGCGAGTTCCCATCAGTCCACCATCGAGACCGCCCTTCATCATCTGGGATCTCTTACTCTGGATAACAAATGGTAACCCATAGACTACCGACTGCAGATGTTACATAGCCAGGTAGAAAGGGTCCCAAATACATCAACTCAGATGTGACCAGGGTGTGTCACAATGTGGGAACTGAATAGCAGTGCTAGAATGAAAAAAGTGCAAGTGATGAAAGAAAAGAGAAAGCTCTAAAATTAGGTAGTGAGAGGAGAAACAACTTTAATAGATATCCTTCCACTCCTAAACTAATAAAAAACAGTGCAAGGTGTAGTATGAAATATTGACCACTCCCTGAGATGATAGGTCGACATGTTTCTGCAGTCACCGGAGCCAATAGGTCTCCTGCTGCTTCTTCAGGACCTTGAAAGTGCTACTGCTATATAAAAAAAGTGAAGATATCACCTGATGAGTGCGTCTCCCCAACTGTAAGTCCCAATATTCAGCCGGGAAATGATATGGATACATGAAAGAAAAAGCAAACATAAGGCACAATCAATAAAGATAATCGTAATGACGTGCTCGCATCACAATGTTGTTCTTTAAAGGTAACAACGAGTGTGGACAATTATCCTTTGTCAGAACTTATTTTTAATTATTACTCACCCATTTGCTGGGGAGGAACAGCCCACCTCACCTGGCACCAGCTCAGGTAGTGGGTACACCGCTCTAAAATTAATAATGAAAGGTATAGTTAAAAGCTAGGTGAAACCACCTCATTCTCCAGGCAGACAGCCGACTATCACACGCCACAACTAACGGCCGGATCTCTCAAATTAATTGTTTGCAACCACTTGAGTGTCTAAATGTGTTCAAAAATTGATCTCTCCGTTCACAGGAGTCAACGCAAACAAGTGATAGTTACCGATCTTATAACTCATAGGCTAGCGTTAGTTAGCAGCACACAAGTAATGCCACATAAAGCCACGCTGTTAGTGCATATAATCAGCGACCCCTATTTGTAGCTTGTATCTCTTAAAAACGGCCCACTACGTACTAACAGCGTCCCCACTGTTGTATCAGCCCTTACCTCTCCGTCGATGCACCGGGCGTCCCTCTGAAGCTCTTTCGTAGGGAGGTTCCGACCCGGTGCACCGACGCCAATAAAAGGAGAATCTCCTTCCGTGTTGACGCGCATCGCCGTGCGTGCGTATGACGTCACAGCGCACAACATTGAAACGCTCGTCGTCAATACTATGCGTCGGCACAAATGCGCCTGAGGCCACAGCTATACTGGGAAATGTAGTTTAAAGGCTGTAGATGGCTCGATGTCTGATTATATTATGATAACTATTTAAAATATAGTGAGTCTCTTTATCACACTGGGGCCCTGTCTTGAAAGTATTACAAACCCCTCTAGATTCCCTGATAATCAACAGATAACCTTCCCCATAGTAACCTAAGTCCTATGTATGTGCATTGCCGAGTGGACTTTGAATTATACAGCCATGATTATTATTATTCAATGATGTCAGTGCGAGGACAGTAATGTTATACATACATTATATGTGGCATATAGTCTGGGGGCAAAGATGTAAAGATTTAAGTTAGACCATAGTGGGACACTGTTGTTGTATTTTAGTATGGGGGCACGTGTAGTGGTAATGGCTCTTAAGTAAAAAAGAAGAATTAGGGTCCCAGACTAGGTATTCAGAGCGACATCCAAGGGATGTCCTCGTTTAGCCCGGACTTGTCAGTTTTCAGTCTAAATACCCATTTCTGCTCACATTTGAACAGAAATTTGGAGACATCAGTGACTGTTGACGGGATCCATGGTTGATCCAGCACCGTCCAGAATAAATCAGAGGGTTGATGTCCTGCCTCTCTATTCTAAATGTAGTCAAAAGAAAGACAAAGACATCAACACAGCGTCGTTTTAACTTTTTTATTGAGCCAGACAGCAGCAAACGCGTATGGCATGCAGGAAGGCCGGAGGATATGCTGACGTCCTTCCACCCATGACAGTGAGTGCTGCAACCTCAGCGCGAGTGGTGAATCCACAAGGGCAACCTTTTTTGGAGAGAATACATGCGGCCTGTCCGGTCGCGGATGAGCCCTGCCGCGGACTATGCGGATCCAGTTTGCTCTAACATGCGAGCAATTTCAGGAGCGCTGGGAGCCTAAGCCACGGCTGACATTGGAGGGACAGTCAGCTAATCCCCTTGACATTCCCCCCAACCGGGTAAACATTTTTTAACCCTGTGTGATGAAGCAGCGCACTCGTGCGTAGTAACCAACTACAGCATCCAGAATGCCAGAATGCTCGAGTGCGACGCCCACTTGGGCGGGACCTGATATTTAAATAAAACTGATGGTCAACATTCACCTGCCTCGTTATTCAGGGTGCCAGTGATCAAGAGCGATTAGCCAGCTCGAAACGCGTATGGCATGCAGGAAGGCCGGAGGATATGCTGACGTCCTTCCACCCGTGACAGTGAGTGCTGCAACCTCAGCGCGAGTGGTGAATCCACAAGGGCAAACTTTTTTGGGAGAGAATATATATATATATATATATATATATATATATATATATATATATATATATATATATATATATATATATATATATATATATATATATATATATATATATATATATATATATATATATATATATATATATATATATATATATATATATATATATATATATATATCCTTTCACACAGTTTACGCCTTCACCACACATGGCTTTGCGTTTTAATGGCAAGCGTGGTAAAGACATATGCGGAGTAAATATTTGCGGGGTCATGGTATGTCGGAGTAATAGCACTTGCGTTATGAAAAATGCAGGGTAATTATATGCAGGGTTTTCAAACGCGGGATAACGTCATATATTGGGCTCTGACAGCAGCATCTTGAACTTCTACATTTTTGAGGGGATCTGAGATGCCTAGATAAAGTGTGTTTTAATGGTCCAATTTATATGCAATTAAAGCTTGAACTATGGCGTTGCATAATGAAATTTGAATATAATCTTTGCCATTTTAAGATTGAGAAAGGAAGAGGCTGTAACCAAATTCATCTGAGGGCTCATGGGAAATTCCCGATCAAAAATTACCCCTATGTTTCTGACCAAACTCAAAAGGGAGGGTTCAGGCCAAAAACGTCCGAAGCCTCCAGTCAGAGGAACGAGTATTTGACAGGAAGACTAAGAGAAAAACTCCTAACTTGAGATTCAGAAAACCTGTATGCATCAGGCCGCCATTGCTTGCACACATAGTTGAAATTTAGCCTAAAAATAGTCACTGAGAAAAGGTAGCACATTCTGAGTAATTCTGCATATAGGAGGTTGTCAAAGACGAAAGACCTGACCAAAGCAGCCAGGGGAAGAATAGACCCTTTAAAAAGGTTCAGGCTTAATATAGAGCCCTGAGCGACACCGTATTTGATGGTGTTTATGGTGGCTTCGAAAGAAGTATAGCAGATGGGTTGGGTGCGGTCTGTCAAAGGTGATTTGATCCAGGCTAAAGATAAGCCATTTAATCCAGATACTCGCAAGCCTCTCCAGTATAGTGGCATGACCTTTAATATTAAGTTATCAACAGAGGATACAGGGCCATCTTCATGCTGTGGCTAGAACGAAAACCGGATTGGGTTGGGTACAAAAGTATATTTGATTCCAGAAAGTTAACGAATTGATTGCTGATAAGCCTATCAATACTTTTGGCCAGGAAGGTGAGAAGAGATACAGGTATGTAAATGGCCTGAATCTAATGGTCAGCTGATGGCTTTTTTTAATGGAGGTATCAAATGGGCGCTTCTGGTAATTCCGGTATCACTGCTGAAGGCATACAAGTATTACAAAGAGAGGAGGGGTACGTTGCCACTAAATTGGTGTTATGAGTTAATAGTTTAGGGGGCAAGTGTGACGAGGTGAGTCTGACTTGGTGGAAAGCAATGCTGCTCTTACTTCTATTTGGGACACATCTTGAATCCTTGAAATTGTTCCAAAGGGCTTTACTGGTAGATGAACTTTATTACCCAAAGAGGAGGTAGAAGTCAGTTTGTTACCAAAGGAAGTTAAGATTGTTTTGATCTTA
The DNA here is from genome assembly GCF_964263255.1 of Lissotriton vulgaris. NCBI lineage: Eukaryota > Metazoa > Chordata > Amphibia > Caudata > Salamandridae > Lissotriton > Lissotriton vulgaris. The sequence continues at coordinate 1,326,816,722 of NC_141687.1, read as the reverse complement.
TTAATAAAATTGGCAGCTGGGACGCTGCAATTGATTGCGCATCAGAGAGCGGCTGCACCAGGGATTTAGGGCTGTGGGCTGGATAAGGATTTAACTACATTGAACATTTCCTTTTGAGAAAGGACAGCACCCTTAATTTGCTGGGATTAGATAGCATTGTGCTCAGCTCTAATAAGCTTATGATGGCAAAGGAAAATGGGATGACAGTGATTCGACGAGGTAAGAGGTATTGGCTAGCTGCAGGAAGGGAAGCGAAAATGGGATCTAGTAAGTAGGCCGCTTGGTGAGTCGGAACTTCTGAGAGCATTTTTAAGCCACTAAAACACCATGTCATTTGTCAGCTCCTGAGCTCATATGTATATTTTATCTTCGAGACGATACTTCGGAGCTCAAGGCAGCATAAAGTGTGAGGCTTTAAGCATGAGTGGGGCTATCTGGTCAGCCAGCAGAAGAGGGAGCTGGTAGAGAGTTATAAAGAAGGATGCCAGAAAGCAAGAGCTCATGGAAGAACCTACTTTTAGAAACCTTGACATCTGCAGATGGAAAGGGTCAGTCAAAGAGTTACTAGCCTCATACTTAAGGTGATATTTTCAAATAACCTTGACACTGCTGTATCAAAATGGCAGATGATGTAGCTGTTGCAATATCAGGATTAGAGGCGGGTCTTAGGCACATCCTGTAAGGAAAAATACATCAGGCTTAAAAAAATTATTTACCATCCCAGTTCTCAGTAGAGTGTCTGGGTAGAAATCGAACATTGAGCAGTAGGCAGGATATTGTAAGTTGTTGTGGTTTCTCTGAAAGGGAATGGTGTGTGGGGCCTTGATAGTGAGCTGTGTGGCAAGGAATTAAACTTGCACAATTGACACACAAAAAAAGCCATCAACCTCAATGGAGGGGGTAGCATGGAAATGCTTACCTGAGGCCTGAAGGTGGAGAGGGTCTTAAACGAGTAAGTCATTTTGAAGCATTCTTTAACGTAAGGCCAGCAGTGGTCCAGGTACCTGGCGATGTCAGAGCAGGGACTGGCATAGATAAGCTTGCCTTTAGTGTACCCACTGCACATGCACACTAAATTCCCATTTAAATAAGGCACCATTCTGGGCTAGGCAGAAGTCTTCTAGTAGCTAGACTGCTGTGAGGCAGGGAAGAGCAAAGGGGAGGCAAATTAATAGTAAACGGGAGCCTAGCCCCTCCCATGTCTCTCCGCAGGCTTCCATGTGGGGAGAGTAGTACTAGGAAAAGAAAACAAGTTAGATTAAAAATGTTACAGTAAAACACAAACATAAATAAGAAAAAAACAGCCTGCAAGCCTTTGCAGAAATGGTGCCCTTCAGTAATAAAGAGGAGCCAGGCACCTCCCAGCGATTCACAAGGAAATTAAAACAGAAAGGCCGCAGGTCTCAGGTCCAGCTGGGAAACTTCAGGAGGGTCTGTCAGGTCCAGCACCAACAGGGCCATTCAAGGCGGGACAGGAGCCCTGAAGTAGCTACACAGATGTGAGGCCAAAAAGAACAAAGGTGGGGCACATTACAAGTGAACTGGAGCTTAGCCGCTCCTCTCTCTCCCCACAGGCTTCCCCGCGGGAGAGAAGTACTGGAAAAGGAAAACAAGCTAAATTAAAAATGTTAAAGTAAAAAAAGCAAATATAAATAAAAAGGCTACACGCCATTGTCAAGATGGCGCCCTTGTGCTGAAGGGGAGCCAGGCACCTCTGGGTGGTTTACAAAATGAAAGAACATTGGGAATGTTGGTGAATGCCGACAACTTTGTAGACGTTTGACACTTCCCAACTGGTCAACTACCTCTTATCGTGAACATCCCAATTGTCACCCCTGACCCTCTCCTACTAATTACACAAAATCAGGCCTACTGGAAGATTTCACACAGTCCTAAGCTCAGCTTGAGGGCATAAATGGCAGCAGGTTCGGATTCCTAAAATCTTTATGGTGATTAACAATGCTAAATGGCACGTGTACTGAAGGAAAACATAAGGCTGCATAGTATGCTTTACGAATTGAGTCCGCTTGCAATGTGCTTGGAGTGTCATTAGCCTGGTTTGGGGCACGTTGGTGCCATGTCCCCTGAAAGTACTCCATCTGGTACATGGGACATCAGATTACTGCTGAGCTCCAGTTTTCAGAGGATATTGACAAAGCACAAGCAAGAGAGGATGGGCCGTGAGGACGGGGAATGCTTCAAGGAGCCAAACCCATGCCTTTTGGGGACCTCATTTCTGAGTTCTTCAGTGATTACTTTCTTAGCCCCTGTGTCGCTTTCACAGAATGGATAAAGGTGAGCCTATCAGCTGCACTGCACCGGTAGACTTCAATCGAAGCTGGCGAAGTGCAGAAAACACCTCAAGCATCAATACTTCTGATAGTTTTCAGAGGTTTACTTGTGTATGGAACTAACTGAAATTTAACCGACTATCCCTTTGGTCGGCTCCGCCATCTCACATTCAGCTTGGAAACTCTACCGGCTCTAGTTGTGTTTGGAGGTCTGTTCCCGATGCACCAGAGCTGTCGGAAGCTCAGTAGTACCACCAATGTCCTTATAAACACTTAAGAGTCAACGCAAACAGCTCTCAAGCCCACTAAGAAAAACATCATGAGAACATATTTGGAACCTTTAACAAAAGGACCTCTGACCAACTACAGTTTTAAAGAAGATAGGCTTTTTCTTTGCTGAATTAAGGAAATATCATCTGGAGTATTGTGCGCTTCATGTCTTTCTTAAGCGCGGCATTAAATTACGTTCAAACCTTAATTAACAGCACAGAAGGATTTGACTGGGACAGAATTATGCGATGGTGCGCCGACATAGCGGATCATGGGCCCATTTGACTTTGATGTGCTTGTAGACTTTGGGCCTAATTTGGGTTTGGTGGGCGGCCCAACGTCAGTCATGGTGGCAGAGGACATTACGTCCGCCACCCTGATGGACTATTAGTCATTTTTGTTAGGGACCACCAGGTCTTTCAAGGTTCCTACAGTACAAGAAAATACTTGTTAATGTGTTGCTCAATTTTATCACAACTGAGCTTCAGTGTGTGCGCATCTTTCTTTTCTGGCCCTTCAGCTAAATGATGCCATCAATAACGCTATTTTCATTAAAGAAACGCCGATTTCCTAATAAACACGATTTAATGTAAGGGGCAAGCGAGCTAGTCTGTGGCAGTGAGATCTACTCGGATTAGGCATCACACATGGGCACCAGCTGCATTCTTTGCTTGACAATTACAGAGCAGCATTCCTTTTCAACAAACTCGCCTTTGTCAACTAAATGGAGGATAATCACAACCATTTCTTGGCATCATGCAAACGTTCACCCGTCATGCTTTGCAAGTAAACTAGTCAAAAAAATGCATTATCTGCAAATTAAATAAAGGATTATCAAGAAAAAAGGAGACGTAGAGTCAACCAAACATTTTTTCAGAACTCTATTAGTGATTCAATTGGTGACGTACCAGTCAGGACTGCATTTCAAAAGTTAACATGCTTTAAGAAACTGCGGCATTTCTAAAGGTAAAGTCTGCAAGATTCCAAAACAAAAACTCCAAGTTAGAGGCATCCATTCACATTTTGCGTCATCTGGTTCAACGTAATCGGCATTCGTTCCATACATTAACAATTTTTCGAGGTAATGCCAACTGGACCTCACCTAAATTCTGGATTAAGACCAATCTATTAGGAATTCCAAAACACCAGGGGATGTGAAAGTGAAACCACACACAACTTTGACCCCCAAATAAACAGGCTCTATTTCTATTCCTGCCACGGTCATGCCATGACCCTCCGTCCTTACCCCACCCCAGAGACGAAGGTGAGCAAGGGCAGATGAAGTGATCTCAAAGAATAATCCAAAGTAGCATGGATCCCTGGAGCCCTTGTGGCACATTTAATATGCTTGTGCACTTTCAAACACAAATGAATATAACTTGTCAGCAAATTAAATTGATATTGAATGTGGCATACAGTAAATCTTTAAAACATATGCAAGTATGGCTAGAACTTATTTTATATGAAATATACGTGTAACATTAGTGCCATCTTACATAAATCCCATTACTGTTTCTAGAGTAATCACAATCAAAATATGTGAGGATGGTTTATTCATCAAGTCTCCAAAGATTTGCTCATATAGGGGCCGATTGGGATGGCGGACGGATCACCACCGCCATGCAGGCGGTGGCGATCCGTCTGACATCCGTGACTGACCGCCACCTATTTCCCCCCGCCATATTACAATGGCGGGGGGGACCACAGCAGACGGAAACACCGTCCGCCGCTTTCCGCCCTGGTCGCCTTGCGGCCGGGGCGTAAAAGGGTTCATATGGCTGGCGGTGTTCAAGACACCGCCAGCCATATTAGGATGGCCTCCTGCAGATGCCTTCCGCCACGGAAAGGCATGCGGTCTTTACTTAGGGGGCCCCCTGCGGGCCCCCATGGTGAAGGCGAGAGAGGGGGTGGACATGGGGGGTACCTGTGGTACCCCCCTGCATTTGCATACACAAAGCGGCAGGCACCTCGCGGTGCCTGCCGCTTTGTGTTCGCAATGCATGCCTGCATTTTTAACATTGCGGCGGGCGGCGCCGCAATGTTAAAAATGCATGATGCGTCCGCCAGTGTGGCGGGCGCATCATAATTGCCATGGCGGGACCGCCGCTCACGTCGCGGACGGTCCCGTTTACACAGGGATGGCGGAAGGGCAAAGTCTGTCCGCCATCCTAATCGGCCCCTTAATACGGTTAAGGCACACAGTGTTACGTATGAATTCTCTAATTCTACAGTGAATGTGTTTCAATAATGATGTCAACTGCAACACCTTCTTTATATATTGTTGTTATTAGGTCACACAGAAAACATGTGCCAAGTGCACGTTTATATCATGTATTTGTGACATTTAAAGGTGGGGTCTAAATTACGCAGTACCAGATGCAATTACAATGTTGTGATGTTTTATGTTTCTATTGTTCTGCTTTGTAAGGAGAGTTACAGGGCGTACCAAAGAACACTGGTGCAGAAAGCAAACATATCCAAAAGAGAGCTTCATGTCAATATCATCGAAGTCCCTATGGCAGGACCCCGGGATGAAAGCAATGGCATTCTGTTATTCCCATGGGTAGGTGTAATAAGCCTGAGCAACGGAGCTCTTGCCTGGTAACACTCCGCCTCTGCGCGTGAGTTCATTTTCCTGTACAATGGTGTCCAGATGTGGGTGAATCCCAAAGGTTCAGCTTGAGATACTGTATACTGCTGCTGCTTGTTAGCTAATCAGGCAGACAGTTGGCTTAGGTCATATCGTCGCTGGCTGCCCTTGGATTAGCCATACGTTAACCCATTAGAGTACCACATAAACCTGCAACATAATAATCTCTAAAAAAAACTGGTGTGGTGTCAGACATTTTCCTGTGCACTTTTGCATGTACTGCCGATTAGGATGGCGGACGGACTTTGCCCGTCCGCCATCCCCATGGCAATTATGATCCACTGGCGGGCGCATCATGTATTTCTAACATTGCGGCGCCGCCCGCCGCAATGTTAAAAATGCAGGCATGCATTTGCATACACAAAGCGGCAGGCACCGCACAGCCTTAGAGCCCTCCTAGTGGGCTCTACTGGCCTTTACAAGCTCCCTCCCTTGTTAAAGGCCGTCGCTGGAGTGGGCCTTTAATGAAGGTAGAGCCCGCTAGGTCGGGCTCTAAGGATATATTAAAACATGTTAAGGGTCTGCATATTAGCTCATAACCCATGCAGAAGCAGTCTCATAGTCAATTTTATTTTTACTGTGAGACTGTCACACACCACTAAAGATTAATCTGGGTGCTAAAAAGGGCGGGGAAACGAGACTTTAGTTCCTTACAATCTGCCTGAGATCAGCACAGTACAGGTCACTTTGGAGACATCTTGCTTTCTAAAGGATGTTGGAGGATCTTCAGGGATGGCACCAACAGCCATCTGATCTTTGACATTAAAAGTATGTGACAGCCACAAAGGCAAGAGCAGGGTTTCTGGCACACCACTGATATATCAAAAACACGATCATCCAAATTCCATTGCCCAGTACAGGGCTGAATGGAGAAATTGTGTTTTTAGATTCGGAAGGTGTGTTTTTAGATTCGGAAGGTGTGTTTTCACAGCTTCCAAAAGGAAGGGATCAGATTGCTCTACCAAAAGAAGAAAGAAAACAAAATTGGGACAAAAAGACAGCAAAGCAGAAGTCGCCGATTAAGTGTCTTTACATAAACTCCGATGGCGGCAGCCTAGGAACTAGTAAACTCTTATGTTCATATATAAGGGTGACCAGACGTCTCAAATTTGCCGGGACAATACCAGTTTTTCAAGGACTGTACCGGTATCTCAACAGCTTGTGCTGCAAAATAGACATGTCATGGTTTTTGAGAGAGAGTCGGATGAGTGAGCACATTAATCACAATGTGGTGCACTTTCACATTTCCTCCTGCCCTCTCTTCACACCAGGGACAGAATTTGGGCTGTTATAAAAGTCACCTCCTGTGCTGCCATACCTCCCTCACACAACACAGCAGGATTTAATGAGGGTTGAACCAGTGTCCAGTCAGCCAACGTAGCCACCACTAGTAATAGGCTTCTGAGGAACAGGAATGTACATATTTTAATATTACAGAGTGGCAATAGTCACTCTGTAGTTATAGTTGGAGTTACCAGGGATACGTTTCCATATAATTAAAAAGAATGTATGGAGTACTATGGTACTGCTTTGAAGTACCATGGTACCATAAATAAAGGTTAAAAAAATATTTTGAAATACACTATAATAAAACATTTTTTACAAATATAGTGTACTAAAGTGTCTTTACTGTGCTACTAAAAAAATGTGATATTCTCCCTCGACTGCAAAAAAAATATACAGAAAATTATAAATAAATGTATCTAGCTATTACCACTTTAATAGTGAACAACAATGAAACCTAATACTTACCTTTAACTAAGACCCGAACTTGGAAAGCAGCAAAATGCAGACTGCAGAACAAACCAAAACGGTAATGAAAACTACATGGCTGTCTTTTACCTTTCGTAAACACAGCCATTAGCCAATCACACACAGACTTCGCATCCGCATGTACCGCCGTATGATGCAAACTTGCTGCGGTATACCACGGCACAATATATAAAAAATTTTTTAAAGTATAACTTTAACACTACTTACACTATTCACACATACTACCTAAAATTACCATTTACACCGAATTTTGTATATTCCTGCCACATTACATCTATTCGCACACTTTCAACCTAAGTTTGTTCCAATTGACACACACCACTCTACACTATTACACTACACGCCACTAGACTCTACGCTTGTCCACTGTACACCACTCCACTGTGTACCACTGAATGCTGTTATACTGTACCCCACGGCATTCTATGCCATTCCACTGTACGCTGTCCACTGTATGCAACTCCACTCTATGACACTACACTGAGCAAAAAACTTCTGAAACGTGGTATTACGGATAGGTTTAAGGCGCCTCTGGGTAGAATCACATAAAAATATCTGATTTCTATAAATTTGCAAAAACGATGCTGTAAGGTGTAGAGAACCACAAAACTCCACAAATCCAAGCTTAAGCTCTGTAAACAATATACTTCACTCCCCAGCACACGTCAAATTCAAATGGTTTCCCTATTGTTACTAAGAACTGGCCAATAATTATTCATCACACAACATAAATTGTACACAATTCCGTCTTTTTTATTTTTTCCGAGTTTATTATCGTGGTCTTGTACATCAGTAGTCAACGGCCACAGCTAAGGCGTGTTTCGTCGCTTAAGGGCCATGGTCCTGCGACTTCCTCAGGGCTAGATCCTTCCAAACAGTGAAATTTGAAATGTGGTGATACTTCGGACCCACATTGGGGTTTCCGTTTGAGCGGCGTGTTCAACGTGTAATCAATCCAAACGTAAGTTTCCTTTGATAAGAAAAATCCTGGTTTCTCAGTGTGTTTATATTGAACCTCCCGCCACTCGTGTCTCTCACTGTGTGTGGCGAAAAAGCTCACGACACATGAAGCCGGTTGCCTATATCCAAACTTGCCGTGCTCGTGGGTCATACACGTGCATGATCACGTCACCTAGATCCTTCCAAACAGTGAAATTTGAAATGTGGTGATTCTTCCGACCCACATTGGGGTTCCGGTTTGAGCGGCGTTTTTAACGTGTAATCAATCCAAAAGTAAAGTTTCCTTTGATAATCAAAATCCTGGTTTCTCAGTGTGTGTATATTGAACCTCCCACCACTCGTGTCTCTCACCATGTGCGGCGAACAAAAAACCCACAAAAACTGCATGTTATTGTACTTTATGCCACTCCACTTTACAGCACTGCACTATACGGCACTCCACTCTTTCAATCCAGTGTACCCTATTACACTGTACAACACTACAGTCTACACCACTTCAATCTTTGTCACTACATTCTAAGCTATTCCACTGTTCAACACTACACTCTATGCTACTCTTCTCTATGCTAATCCACTATATGCCACTCCCCTTTACGTCACTACACTCTACGCTTTTCCAATGTTCAACACTGCAGTGTACACCACTTCACTGTGTACTACTCCACTATATGCCACTCCTCTTTATGCCAATACACTCTACGCTAATACACAGTACATCACTCCAGTCTACCGCACTACATTCCACCCTGCTCCACTGTAAAACACTCCTCTCTACAGTATTCCACTTTATGTCACTCCAATGTATGGTGCTTCACTGTATGCCACTGCACTCTGTGCTAGTCCATTCTATGCTACTCCACTCTACCCCACCCGTGTATGCTATTCCACTGTATGCCACTCCACAGTAAGCCACTGCACTCTAGACTATTCAACTTTAAGCCACTAAAATGTACCTCATTCTAAAGTACGCCAGTCCACTCTACACCACCCCACTGCACTCTATGCTAACCCACTATATGCTGTAGTGAAAGAGGTACTCTTGTGGTTTGGCATCCTATGATGACCTTCGACTACCATCATTTTAATTGACTTTAGTGTGTTATTTTACCCTAGCCTGGATATATGAGACGGTCCTGCATATGCCTGCTTCTCTTCTTTCTTATAATCTTGTTGTCTTTCAGTGGAAGCTCAACACAGAATAGATATATTGCTGTGGAGGTGACAGAATTAGAGTCCTTCCTGATCTAACTCCTTCCTGGGCTGGTAAAAGGCTCCCCCAGCTTGAGTTGGCAAGGATGTTGCTCGGTGAGGCGTTCCGAACCATTTTGTATATATTTTCTACTCTTTGCTACTTGTATATACTGCACTTTATTGTAATTGTACTTTTTAGTCACTTGACATTTGGGAATCTGCATGTACTGATATATTTGGCCTACCGTTCTAAAATGTTGCATTAATAAACTTGTGTGTGTTATTTTAAGTGCACCTGGATTTGTTTCCTTGCCTCGCCTAAAGGGAGTGCTGCGTCTTTTCCTCGTCTTTAGGGTGTGCTGCTCAAAGTGTATTATGTAAAGGTGCAGTGGTATATGTGCCTCCAAAGTGGGAGTGCAGGGTTTGGCTTATTGGTGAGAAGTCACATTCATTACATATGTCAGTCCACTCTCACTCCACCACACCACATCCTACATCACTACACTGTACACTACTCCACTGTAACCTATTCCAATGTATGCCGCTCCACTGTACAACACTGCAGTGTACGCCAATGCACTGTACACCACTATACTGTACACCAATCCACTATACACTATGACACTGTATGCAACGTCACTGTATGGCACTCCACTCTATGCAATTCCATTCTATGCAATTTAACTGTATGCTACTCTAATGTACGACACACCATTGCACTCTACTGCACTCCACTCTACACCTCTACACTATACGCTATTCCACTCTATGCCCCTATAAGATACACCAATCCACTCTACACTGTCCACTATATACCACTACACTTCCACTCTACCCCACTCCTGTGTATGCCACACCACTCTACAGTATTCCGCTGTATGCCACTCCACTGTTTGGTATTCCACTCTATCCCACTCCACTGTACACCACTCCTGTCTATGCCACTCCACTCTAAGCCACTTGTCTGTATGGTACTCCAGTATGCGCTATTCTACTCTACGCCACTCCACTGTATTCCCACTTCAATCTACACTGTTCCACTGTATGCCACTACACTGTAGCACAGACCAGAGTTCCATTTTCCACTGTATGTCGCACCACTGGATGCTACTCCACTGTAAGCCACTGCAATGTACGCCACTGTAGTGTACAATACTCCTTTCTACGCCACTCATTGTAAGCTACAGCATTGGAAGCCATTCCACTGTACCCACTGTATGGTATTGCACTGTATGCTATTCCACTGTACTACACTATGTCACTGAACCACACACTACTCTATGCCACTCCATTACACTGTACGCAACTCCATTCTAACCCACTCCATTGTATGCTATTTCACTCTACCCAACGGCACTTTATTCCACTGCAGTATACGCCACCCTAGTTTATGCTATTACACTCTACACAACTTCACGCTACGCCACTCTACCCGACTGCATTGTAAGCCACTGCAGTCTATGCCATTCCCCTCTATGCTACTCCACTTACGCCATTCCACTCTGCACCACTCCACTATATACTATTCCACTCAAGCGTACTGTACTGCACGCCATATCACCACTGTACGCCACTCCATTGAATGCTATTCCACGGTATTCCACTGTACACCATTTCACTAAACTACACTCTACACTACTCTACTGTACCCCACTCTATTCTACTACACTCTACACTATTACACTGTATGCAACTTCACTCTACTTCACTCCTCTGTATGTTAGTCCACTCTACCTCACTCCACTATACATCACTGCAGTCTACGCTATTACACTGTAGGTAACTCCACTCTACGCCACTCTATGTTTTCCACTCTACCCCACTCCAATTATGCCACTGCAGTATATGCCACTGCACTGCACGCCACTAGCTTCTACTCGCCCACATGCTAGTCCACTCTATGCCACTGCCATTATGCCACTGCCATTATGCCACTGCACAGAATGCCACTGTATGCTATTCCAGTGTATGCCACTTCACGCTACGACACTCCACTGTTTGCTGTTCCACTGTATGCCACTACACTAGATGGTACTCCATTCTACAACACTCCAGTGTATGCCACTCCATTTTACACCACTCCATTCTACGCTATTTTATTGGACAACAGCCGACGCCTCTACACTGTATTATATTCGAATCTACCCCACCCCACTCCGGTTACAACTATAAGTTTAGAATTTCTAATGTTTGTCTAGTTTAACTTGGGTTTGTATAGAAATAATAAAGTTTTCCTAACTAGAACTTATTTCTAACCTTTGTTTTTTTCATTGATTATATATGTATATCTCTAGCCAAAACACAGTCTAATTTCTATTTCTATGGCAGTCCAGGTTATTCATTCTCAAAATCTGGTTACCCTACTATATATGCCTGGTGGGAAGAAAACAAAACAACAGGATGGGAGGTGGGCGATCAGGGTGAGTGTATGGGTGGTAGAATGAATGGAATTTCAATTCATGTGCTGGCTTAGCTGGTACTCCCAGCTTGACATCATTTTACATGTGTTTCTGCACATCTGGAAGAGGTTAGTGATACATTTAAACAAAGAGGCCATGGTATTCTATCAGGGCTATCTTGAGGAGCTCTCTGAACATAGATGGTATATTTAGGCACAAGTTTGTTATTTATTATTTTTGCACAGCCACGTTATCCGCAGTGATTTTAACTTACAGATATGAATTAAACAAGACTTAAAGTATGCACTTTGTATGGACAGTAAGTTTATACTTTGCGGTTTAACTGTAATGTATACAAGGTCCGCAGAGGAGTGCCAACGTATTTCTAAGTGATATGATTTACTTTGAATTCTTTGCTATATTTGAAAAACAAAATTAGAATGATGTTTATCAAAACAAGACACCCAAAGGGCCGCTAAAACACCATCGAAGAAAATAAGATCTGAAAAACCCGGTCTCTTTATTGGTCGCTACTGGACGAAGCAAAGGGCTGCAGAAGTTGCCAAAAAAATTGTCATTGGTGCAAAGTGTGAAGAGTTGGTGGATGACTCCAACCATAATTTTTGAACATGTAAAAAAAGAAAATGCGGTTATTCTCACTTGATGATGTCAGTGACTGCTGTATACACCCCCACATGCTGTAATCAATTCAGCAATAAAATATCAAGGAAAACAGGTCATTAATATTAATGATCAAAAACATGTTCTTATCTAAAGAAGAATTAAGGTTATTCAAACCAAGCTTTTTATGTATCATACAAACACTTAGCAAGCCCAATCGGTGCAAAAGGCCTTTAGTGAAACGAATGGAAAAGGCCCCATGACAATAACGAGGGTTCAGTGTGAGCAACCAGTCCCACTTCATTTGTTGAACTATTAATAGATAAGCCCCGGGGCTAGCCTTGAAATTTAGAACAATATTTTAATTATCACCATCTAAAAAGGCGAGCAATATGCCTTTCAGGAATGCTAAATCCCTGGGACTTTAGAAAAATAGATTTAAAAAAAAACATATATAGTTAAAAGGCAATCAATTTCATTCACTATAACATTATGTAACATAGCAGCAACGTAAAGACCTCAACAACGGAACTCTGGTATGAAAAAATGATTTAAGGGACTTGTGTTAAACAACTTCCCAATGAATTCTTCCTTAAATGAAGGGCAAAAACTGGATACTAACCGGAAAAGAGCAAGCAGCTAAAATATTCAGATGCCTTTTAGGAAATTTGAACCCCGTTCTCGAACTAAGCTGTCATTACATAATATCCCACAAGTTATTTTGGAGAAATCCACTAGAAAAGGTTAATTCAACAAAGATGTTTTTCTGAAAACCAAGCGCTCATCAATCATATAGGATAGTATAAAGTGGAAATATAAGTAACCTTTTTGCACTGAGTTAAAAAGCAATGAGTACTAACTAGGCTTATCCTTCTCAACTTTATCAATACAAGCCAAGTTCTGAGCAAAACCACCAAGTAAGAAATAAGTCGAGTATTCTAAAGAAAAACATGACTGTTTTTGCTTTCTGAACTTTTTCTCTTTTGCATTGCTAAATCTAAATGTATAACTTTATCAAGGGGTGTAAGGCAAAATGTAGGGTCCACTCTGCAGAATGTGCTTAGGGGCCCCTGAGTCGCCAATATTCCACAGATATACATTAGCCTTGGGTGGAATGAGGACCCCTCAAGGGTTGAGGAACCCTTGACGTGTTGTGGGCCTCACTGCTCCACAGGGGTCTACGTTACCTGGGGCAGCTCCCCGGCTATGGAGGAGGAGCGTCGCCCCACTGCTTTCTCCCAGTGCGAGAAGCCAAAACATAAAATGGTGATAACTTTTAGTTATTACCATTTTATGTTTGCTTTGCAGGTGGGCTGGGCTGCTCTGCTCTCCAAGCAGGGTAGGGGTGGAGTGGCTTGCCCAGACTTGAGTGTGCACAGACTGTTTGGTCGGCCCTCTCGGGCCACCCAAACCAGTCAGCACTTTGCCCTTCTCCATGCAGGCTGCACTGCAGCCATCATGGAGAATATGCACACCCCTCTAGCCCCTCGCTGAGTGCCATGTCATAGCACTCCAGACCAATCACAACGCTGCATGCAGAGTTGTGATTGGCTTAGGGGAGGGAGCCTGGTTGCCTGCTTCCTGTTCCTGTAAGAAGCTGGAGAGCAGGAGAACAGGAGCAGTGATGACAAGGGACCCGTCGGAAAGATAGATTTATATTTTTTGTACATTTTGACCCCTCTCTCCATGCAACTCCCCCGAGCGACCCACTCCTCCCCGCATGGCCCACCCCTCGACCCGCGAGCCACGCCAGCCGCTACTGTACATTACACCCCAGATTTGCAATAGTCGACATTGTCACCTCCACTAAGAAATCAGCATCAGGAAGTAAAAGCTAAAGCAGGAACTAAAACGACAGACAGTTTAGTTTGATAGCAGAAAATTCATTCAACTCTTCAGTGCTCAGAGAAAACATTGAAATAATAAGTTATCATATGTATTTGGTCATGTTGTCACACTTTTCATATTAAAATGAAAGATCTTATCACTGGAAAAACAAAATAATAAGTACAATACTCTCTATGATAATTTGGAAAAATTAAGGTGCTCATGTGAGAGAGTTGTGTTGTGTTTTTTTTCCAATTTGAATCCTGCGACATTTTGCGGGAAAGGTGTGTTACCAGCTGTGAAAGGGGAGATGATTCTATGTGGTCTTACACACTTGGTTCCCTTCTCTGTAAAACGTAAAGAGAACACAAGAAAGAACTATGTTTTCACCCAGGTGTCAAATGTTAGAGCCTTGGCCATCCCACTGGTCTCAGTTGGTGAATGCTCCTTATTTTTGAAGTAATGTTCGGGTGGGTTGCAGAGCGGGTAAGGGCTCGGAACAACTATCTCGGATAAACACCTCTGGAGAGGATGAGGTAAGGGAATATTTGTGACTAATTGTGTTAATTCTAAAAATTATTGGCTACCTATGGTATCTCCACCTTCTTCTTCTTCCACAGACATATCTTGAATGACAGTGTTTTTGAACTGTGGTCTGTTGCAAAAAGTTGATATTAATAAACCAAGGTTAAGTACTAAAACTACTGTTATGTGGGGATTAATATCGATTTGAAATGCTCTATTGAGATTTTACTGAAAGACAATATAAGAAAGTACCAACTTTTGCCACTAAACAGAAAGAAAAAAACATATTGTTTGCCTGCAGCATCCAAGTACAAAGGAATACAGCTATATAATATAGTGATAGTATTCGTGTAAGCCGTGAAATACCAAACTTGACTATCTATGTCTCCATGAAATGTTCAAGGGGTTGTATAGTCCTTTCCTTAGAAACTCTTGAATGCCTGATCAAATAAGAACTACAAGAAATCCAAGCCATTAAAGAAGAAATCTAAGCACACTGAACAATTA
Source organism: Lissotriton vulgaris (assembly GCF_964263255.1). Taxonomy (NCBI): domain Eukaryota; kingdom Metazoa; phylum Chordata; class Amphibia; order Caudata; family Salamandridae; genus Lissotriton; species Lissotriton vulgaris. Next base: position 1,326,801,708 of record NC_141687.1, on the reverse strand, counting down.
GCAACAGCAAGAACCTCCTGAAAAAACAGCAATGAACAGATTAAAAAATGAAAATGTATAATGAACACATAAACACACAAAATCTGAAAATTACAAAAGCGCATCCCTAACTTCTCAAGTGAAAAAGCATAGTCATGTCTAAAAAGAGAATACTACGATAAACCAGCGAGCACATATGTACTATACCATTACAAAGGGAGATCTGGAAACTGAATTGGTAATTTTTCGGAGACTTACTCTAGGTACTGAAAGTAAGAGACTGTTGTGGAAGAAGGATAGCCATGAAACCAGCCAAGATATCAAGCTTTTCTAGGAAAAGGCCATGGCAGAGGAAAAGGATGACAAACTGAGCAGAACCTGTACATAATCCAAACAAAGAAGCAAATCTAAAGAAGATGTCAAGAGAAACGAAGCCTATGATAACTACTATCAATATAAACAATATGCAGATGATAAAACTACAACAAAAGAAAATACAAAATACGATCAGATGACACAAGAGACAGAAGCGACAATTACTGACAATCACAAATATTCAGATAATAAGACTGCAACAAAAGGACAATCCAATTACATTCTATTAAGCAAAGAACTCCTCCAAAAGACCGCCATTGGTTCCCCTTAGACCAGAGGTCATCAAACAAGGGGGAAAAACCCCGGGGTGGGCACGTTTCTATTTCTAAGGAGTCCCTCAGGAAATGTGGTGCAGTCTAAAGGTATTGGGAGAGTCAGTTGATCACTGCTTGTAAAGATAATCCTGGAAGCACGATCTTGTGTGGTGCATTTCCAGGTTGTCTTTAATCACACCTCATTCATAGTGATGGGAGGAAGGGAAGGGGGTTGCGAAATCCTGCTGTCCCCCTGGCGTTTTACTGATGCCCATCAAGAGCGCAGCTGTACAGAGCCCAGTCTCCTGGTGGCCTCCGAGTCATGGCCAAAGAGGGACGGGGAGAGCAGACTCACTGTAAAATGTTTACACAACAGATTGCTGCCGTTGGCCTAAATGCAAAAGGAAATGGCCCATTGGGCAGGATGCGTAGGGGCCGCTGGGATGATTTACAAATATGTAGAGGGCAGTGCCCGGTAGGGCCTCAGATCAATGGCTCAGGGGAAAGGAGAGGGCAGCATTCAATGAGCATTAATAGAAGTATGGGAACTGGGATGCTGCATGCAATGAGGGCGGAGTCAGGGAGAGTGGTTAAAGGTGTGACAAAAAAATATATATATTATGAACATTGTTTTGGTCTTTCACCGACAGTTAGCTACATATAAAATAACGCGCAGCTTAAATTAGAATTGTAAAAAATTGTTCATCAGTTGGAAATGCACTAAAGTACATTATGAAAACGTTATTAGTTAATGCACTGCAGAGGTCTGTGTGTAACATGTGAGCCACAGAATTTAATCTAGGTTGGTGCAGTGGAAAATAGTGATTGGTAGTATTTTTAGGGCTATGAAGTCACAACCTGCGACAGAAAGAACTGCGTATATTTAAGTCATTATTTCAAACTTGCATTACACAAAGTACAAGATAGACAGTTACAAAAAGCACAAAACGTTTTAAGATAAAATGGTGCTTCAAAAATTTTAGTAATAACCAGACTGTAAGTAATGCAATTGTTTTACATAACAGTCCCTTCAACACCTCGTCGGGGGTAGTAAGCACTATATAAATACAATTACAATTAAAAGCACACACTTCACAGCTCAGTTAACTCTTTCCACCACCACTCAAAAGGAACAAATCTTTCTCAACACAAAGCTTCGAGTGACTCAATCAACTAAAGCCACTACAGGCTCCCAAGCGCCCTTTGAATTTGCAGATTAACTCGCGCGTGCATTTACATTTCTTTCAGGCAAGCAGGCATCCCAGCAGGAAGGCATGTTTAGCTGTCCACCCAGGTTCACAGCACAAGAGGATCAATGAATGACACATCAGCTGAAGGATTTAAACTATCACAATTAACCGTCCCAGGATGGTCTGTCTTTTTACAAAAAGTAGGGGCACTGTTTCTCATAAATCAAAAAAGTATGGGCACGTCGTGCCCCTCCACTCCCGCCCACTTCGTCCTCTGGGAGAGGGGCAGTGTGTGTGCCTGCTGCAGCATATCAGCTCACCTTGTCTAAGCAGAGGGCGACATGTCCTACTGGGGTCAAACTTTCTAATAAAAGACTGAAGCAACAGGTCCCAGATCAGTTGGTTTAACATACAGATGAAAGAAGCACCTCTTTCAGCTGCTGCAGCATGAACGGATTGGAGCAATATGTCTCAGGGGTTTGTTTCTTTACCAAGTGCTGTGTTTGTAGTACTCTGTTGAGTGATGTGTTGAAAACATAGTGAATGAGCTACAAATCAGACAACTAAAGAGAAGCACCTCTGAGGTATGCTTTTTCTGTCCATTGATGGACGCAGCAACTGTTGCTATGGGGTTGTGCATAAACATGCATATGTTACAGTGAAGAAGGCACTGGTCTTTAAATGTCATGTTGAAAACAAGTTTAGTGTTCAGTACCTGAAGTGTTCATAGAGGAGCTCATGAGGAGAGAAACATGTGTCCGGGACTAAGCACATGAAAGATTGACCAGAATGTACTAGGAAGGCTACGGAGTCATGTTTCTCTTGAAATCCTCCGCTGAAGGCTATTGGTGAGCATCAGTCCTGTTTGGAACGATGCTTAATGGAGGTTTCTGCTTTATGCATACATTTCACTTCACCTTATCACCCTCGAAACAAAGGCTATCCCTCCCATTGACTTTATTGGGTTCACCTGCACGGAAAACATTCCTCACTTTTCCCAAAAATGTTAATTTCCATTTCAACAGGATCACCATCAAGAGCCACTGAATTTTACCGTCTCTGAAGGTTGGGAGATCTGCATCATGCATTAACTTTGAAAATATGTACCTTTTGTGCAAGTACTGCCTTTGTTTTCCTTATTAGACATTTAAGGATAGCTTAAATGCACTGCCATAGAAGAACAAATCACTTCAGAAGTATTTCTTGTTATAGGTTTATATTTCAAATGTAAAAGACACACTGGCTATTAAACTTTTCTCCAATTTCTGTACCATTTGTAACATAATTTAATAAACCTCATCCCATTGTTCCCCACCACCGTTCCGGCCGTAATGTTTTGAAGGTGGGCCTGCCTGACTTTGAAATACTTTGTTTAAGCTGAGCATGGCAAGTCTACACACCTCTGTGCTAGATGCACATATCTTGAAGTTGGAATTAATAGAATTAATTTCAAAAATCAGACTTAAGGTCTTTCACAATGCACAGATGAGAGAGGAATGTAAGAATAATTTTTCCGGTCTCCTTAACATTTGCTACCTTCAGAAATCACAGTATAGGAAAAAGCAGTCATACAGAAAATCGCAGTATTTCAATACACCTCTCAGCACATCCAACACAATAGCTCCAAAGAAGAACAAAAATCATTGTAAGATTTAAAACCAGACAAAATGTCCTGCCATTGGTCTGATTATCATGAAATGCGATATAGGCAGTCACTTGCCTTAATGAGGGAACCCACCAGATGCAGATTGACTCCGAAGAACAGACTACTGTGCAAAGCCTGAAGATTTAGCATATAAGAAATGTGGATGCCCCCAGAAACTTCAAAAGATTTGGGCACACTGGTGGATTTCCAGGCCATGCAACTAACAGTTCCATAGTATCCATGAATGTGAAATACAAGCAATGCACTTTGGGCAGTAGATGAGTTGCTGACGTGTATTTTGATTGCAACCTCTGTGTGATTTGGTGCTATGTTTCATATGTTATCTTCAAGCAATAAAAACAAGTATATAAAAATGAAATTAGCTTCTTCAAAAGAGTTTACACTTTTGATTCAATTATAGTACAAGATATGGCAAAATGCAACGAAGAAGTATGGCACCAATGGAACAAACGAAAACACCACAGACCGATACTTTCAACCCTACTAAAGAAATCCAGTGGATTATTAAAGGCAGTATTGATGATGGCATCTATAAAGGGCGATTATCCTAAGCAGTACGTGCATTTCAGAATAAATACATAATAGAAAGAAAATCTTCTATGTACTTGCAGAAATCCAAAAAACATAAATGTAACTGCATTCAGCTAATAGGGAGTCCTCTCATATATGTAAGATCTGGGTAGACCAAGAGGAAAGGGAGTTAGTTAATGGCCATATTATTAATTGATAATCACCATTATAGAGACTCTTTCTCCTTCATACCAAAGATTTCAGCCCGCGCTCCTCGTCAGAGGGTGGGTGCAGCTCAATGCCTGAAGTTGCCTGGTATAGTACACAGGAAAGACTGAAGGGGGCGTCACCTTTACAGCCCACTTTGCTGACATGGAGGGGCTAGCTATGTAGAAAACACTTGGACAATGGGATGTCTGGCTTTGGAGTTGGGTGTACCCATTCATTTATACAACTGTTAGATGAGAAGGGGCATATAGGAGCAATGAAGGCTCGAGGTAAGTTACCTCAAGTCCTCCTTTCTTTGTTGTAGTTTAAGTAAAGGTGTACACACCCTGCAAGAAAGCAGTCTTGTAAAAAAAACACACAAAAAATGCTCTTCACCCATCGAAATGCTTTTCAATGAGGCCATGCTTGGTTAATTGAAATAAACGTATGTCTAAAATCATTGTCAAAAAGTGTTCTGAATCAATAAAATATTAGCACATTTATTTTTTCTACTTCCTATGACGTGAACGTAAGATTTTGTCTGAAGCTTTTTATCACGTGCATAGCGACAAAATTATGTTTACTGTCAACTTTAACTTCTGTTTAAAAAGATCAGCAGGCAATATAGTTCAAGGTCTGAGATGTGTGTGGTGTAAATATGACTTGGAGGCACTTAAATGAAGAGCTACTTACTTGGCAGACAGCAGCCTGTAGGATGGCATCAAATCCTCCTTCTGGTGCATCTCTGTTCCGGGATACCTTCTGCTTCTGTACCTCTTCGTTGAATCGGTCCACCTTATCTGTAAGGGACAGCGAGTGACGGAAACCAAAGGAAGGAACACAGCTTGGCGAGAGCTTGTACCTACAAACAAATATTGAGAAACTTAGATCATGATGGTCTCTCAACCTTTAATACACATTTGAAGAAAGGCAACCCATAGCTATGCAAAATTCATATCTTATAATATAGGAAAACAACCTCACTCAGGACTCTGTGGGAGAAAGGAGGTGTGTGAACATTGGTTCAGCTATACATCCCATATCAAAGAGGAAACACTAAGTGCAACAGTACATACATTATGTATTTCATGACCTATCCAACCGAGATCAATAAGAGGGAATGTCCACCAGAAAATTTTTAAAAAATGCAGGTATTGGAGCACAGTGGTTTTCTTAGATACTTCCATATCCTGACAAAATTAGTCAACCACTTTAGGAAGAAAACACGAAAGTGATGGCGGAATGCTTAAACTATTCTCAGCCACTGGTAATTATTCAAGGTTCAATCCCAGCCTATCGTTTTTTTTAATCACTGTGCCATCTCAATAAGGAATCCGACACCTTCAAATCAGTCTTGGTTTTGCTTAAATAGGAGCAGTCCGCCCAAAACTGCCAGGCCAGGTCCCCCCTAAACAGGAGCACAAGGGGACAGTATGCAGGCTAATGGCTAGGGCGGTCAATCTCAAATCTGGGGAAACGGGGTCAAGTCTCGGCAATGACGCTCAACATCCTGTGATTCTGGGAAAATCACTTTATCTCCCTGTGCCTAACAAAAAAATGAATGTGTCCTTGTGTAACACAACTGGTGCTCATGTAAAGCGCTCTGATACCGAATACCTTCCAGTCTATATAGAACTCTGGGAGGGGGGAAAATAAACTAGAATGAATCTGGCCTACTGGGAATTCCCAGAGCTAGGTCCTGTGGTCACTGTGACATAAGACTCAAGTGCACCCTACTGACGAGGCACAACATGGACCACAACATGGGCAGAGGCTGCTTGTGTGATTAAAAGCATACAATCCAGAACGTTTACCAGATCCTGCTTTGATTGAAGCAGAATGGGACAGTGAAGGGAATTTTCAAGAAACTCACTATGCAAATCATTGACCTTTAGATCGATTCTACGTAAGTATATCTAATACTGATATTGGGAAAATCTGGCATTTAACTTAGACTGCTGGACCTAAGCAGGACACCCCTGCTTTAGATTGTCTTGTAGCTTGATCTTGGGACAGAAAACAGTGCTTGTAAAACATCAAAGTATTCCGCAGAAATATATAGTCAGACTGACGATTTTGTTTCAATCTGCAATTGCACAGATTGGTATTAAATGTGTTGTGCAGGTACAAATCAATTCACAAAAGAAACATAATTGTACACAATGTGCTACATGTGCATTAACACAATTGCAAACATGCATGTAGTTATAGTGTAACACTTCTGATCTTGGATGGGGCCAGGAATGAATTATGCATTCTTTATGTTCAGAGGAATACACTGGACTGCAACTCCTTTCCTCTAAGTGAACAAGAAGAAAACTATGAGAGTGCAGAGGTCTCATGGCCAATGAATAAGGCACATGCCAGAGACAGCCATTTGTGTGGCGGTGGTATATGGCCCAAGAGAAACTTTTAATGTCACAGGACCAGATATGCTTTAAATCAGTTATGGTGGAGGTTGGGTGTCATGAAAGCTGGTTTATTGATCTGGGTTAGGATAATGAACCATGGGAAGCTTCTCTTGGGTGGAGTAAAACCTTTTGGGTTCACAATGAGGGCACAAAGCTTGTTTGAGGTCAAGTTGGGGTTGAAAAGTGAGCGAAGCTGCTTTGGGATCAAATTGTGGGTGGCAGTGCATATGGAGGCTTTTGGTGTCAGATAGTGTTTTAGGGCTAGATGGGCTTTTGTAATGGTGCAGAAGGGTTGTGGGTGTGTGGCACTGCCCACACTAAACAAACTCTACCCAACACCGAAAGAGTCATCCATGAGGCTCAAAGGGCCAATGTTACCACTTAGAGGGCACAGGTCATCGACTGGCATATGGAAGAAGATGAATTATATGGTATTAATGCCATAGGCTGCCTTGGCATTTGTTCCCCAAATCGGATTTCTAAAAGGGCATGTGTAGCATAACAGCCGGTTGTTGTAAAGATGCTAATCTTGGGACTCTTAAGAAAAATACAGTGAACACCAGGAAGTGTACCCAGTTCCAGTACCAGCCTGGTTTATGTAAGGCAGACTATGGTTTATCGATTAGAATAATAAACGCCAATCAATGGGGCGATCCCAAGAAGACTGGCTGTTGTACTTTACAATGCTTATTGACAGAATATCACCAGGCAACCAGGAGAAGGGTTTAGTCCTGGTGAGACCAGCACCTGATACAAGAGCCTTTTTAGGTTTCGCCTGGGGCACGGAGCGTTAGCTCCGCCCCCAGGAGAATTCTCTAGTTTTCAGTAAGAGACACTTGAATACGCCCCTCTGTTCCATTGGCTAGCTCCATAAATGGAGGCTAGCCATTGGAACAGAGATCTGTCCGTCAAGGCCGGACCAGATTCGGGGGCGTTCCCGAGATTTTTTCCATGGGCGTTCCCTCTGTGTAGTCATGCGGCAGTGGGCGGGGTTATTTTTTTTGTTTCCTCAAGTCATGTTTTTGTCATTGCGCCGAAGATGGCGCCGGGGCCCGTCGACTTCTCGTTGCTCCAAGAAGTCCAGGTGAGTGCTCTGCCTTTTGATTACCCTTTCCCGCCCCCCTGTCCCCGTGTGTCCGTTCCCGCCCCCCCTCTCCTGCTGTCGGTGTGCCCTTTCCCGCCCCCCCTCTCCGTTCCCGCCCCCCCCTCCGTTCCCGCCCCCCCCCTCTCGGTGTGCCCGTTCCCGCCCCCCCCCCGCGGTCTGTGTCTCCGGCCCCTTGTAATTGCGATTAACATTGCGCCGAAGATGGCGCCGGGGCCCGTCGACTTCTCGTAGCTCAAAGAAGTCCAGGTGAGTGCTCTGCCTTTTGATTACCCTTTCCTGCCCCCCTCTCCCCGTGTGTCCGTTCCCGCCCCCCCTCTCCCGCTGTCGGTGTGCCCGTTCCTGCCCCCCTCTCCGTTCCCGCTCCCCCCTCTCGGTGTGCCCGTTCCTGCCCCCCCTCCCGCGGTCTGTGTCTCCGGCCCCTTGTAAATGCGATTAAGCTTCACACGTGACTGTTATCTGTAAATAGTGTGTCCCAAAGTTGCACTCTATTCCACAAGCCTCTGCTTTCTAATAAAGTGGCACTGTTTAACTTATGCTAAAGCGTCCTCTGTACTCTGTAATATAGTTATTTTGTTGAACCTTGTGTGCTGTATGATAAAGCTACACCCAGGACTGCTGGCCATTGTACATTCTGTACTGCTCACCCATTTGCAAGTTGCTGTCAGTGACGGTGACTTGCTTGTGTTGTGTAATAAAATTGTACTCTGTACTTCTGAAGTCTGTATTTTGTCGCACTTGGTATGGCTTTTGTGTTTTCTGACCATATTATAATAATAGTTAAATTACTTCTTTATATGCCTTATAAATTAAGATTCTATATCTTCTGCACTTAACGAAGCTCGTCATCTTATGAGGTAGGTGAACGTAAGAACCGAGTGTGTTAGTCATACATTGTTTACCTGGTTCACGCAGAATTTGGAGCTATTTGAGCAGTTATTCTACAACTATCGAGAGGAAATTGTTCTTGTTGGTACAGCTAGATGGCTTCCAGTCAATGGCAAATGCCATATCTATTGTTAGTTCTTACTTCGGAAACAGACATTTCTTCACGTTTGTAATAAATGCAAAGCCTGAAGCTCCCTAGCGTCTGAGCGGTAGTTTGCATGTTGCCAGTTTCTGCTCCCAAAGAACTGCACGTTAATTAGTAACTCCTGGTGTTCGGATGGGATCGATAAACGCTTCGCTGTCTCAGCATGGAGTCTCCAAAATGTCTTGTGCGGGTTTCCCAACCTTTCTTTGCAAACTGCCTGCTCACCAGCGCAACGGGTCGTGCTCTCGGACTGTGATCCTCGGCATGTGTGTGGAGCAGGCCTACTTAATCCTCCTCAGTCGGGCTTTAATAGCTGTTGCGGTCCTTCTGATACTTTTCATCTACAGTGCCCGATAGTTGGGATCGCAGCTTGTAGAGAGAGGCGAGAGTCTAAACGTTCGCTCTTCATTTTAAGAGAGGTGATTTTCGGATGTTTAGTCTCGTCAAATAAGTGTAAGCCCTACGCTTATAACTCTTGCGACCTGCGTGGCATGTGGGTACATTTGCTACGTCACTCCAAGATGAACTTTTGTCTCGGTTATTTGCCAGTCATCCTCCAAGGGAGGCACTCGGTCTGGATGAACGATCGCCATCTTCGGTGGGTGTCTAGCTGCTGTTCTCCATTGCCATCATGCCCCTTTCAAACGCTTTTCCTCTGTAGGTTGTTTACTTGGTAATGCCATTATTTCAGGCCAGCAGTTATTAGATATGCATTTTCTAAGTGCAAGTATACGTAGTTAATAGTCGGAACTGAACTTTACATTTGCTCTATTTTACGAGATTCACTGAACGAGTGCCTGATGACTTGCAGGGGCGCCGCTAGATGTTTTTTAAAAGGAGTCATACGAGGAGGCGCATATAAAACTGGCATTCAAGCTATAACGGGGGATCATAAAGTATGTATGTTCCGCTTAAGTTCAAGTCAGAATCTGCTCGATGTCCTCTTGCACCCTCGAAACATGCTTTCATGTGGCTTCTGTGTGCCATACACACTCTAACCTCAAGTGCCAAGAATGAGACAGTCCATCATTGATGTAAAACAGGATTACAATATATCCAGCTAGTGGATGAAATACACAACTAGAAAACATGACCCAGCTTCCCTGCTTGTTTTTGTGAGCCTAGGTGACTATTTGATTTCCCTGATCCTCCTTTTCAGGTCTCGCCTGCGACAACTCGTGTTCTCTCGCTTGCAAAATATATTATTGTATGCAACAAGGGGCTTGCAGCCCACCTATCGGTTAACATTCATTGCCTTCGTTGTTGCTCTTATCTGCTGCCTTTTAATTGGCCATCAGGTGCTGGCTTCACTTCTTTAGGCTAGAGCATGGGCCACATACACTCCCTGCACCTCGCAGCCCTCCCTGCACCTCGCAGCCCTCCCTACTGGAGCTCACAGCACCTTACATCCCTCATTGCACCTCACATCCCTAATTGCACCTCACAGCCCTCCCTGCAGGAGCTCAATGCACCTCACCGCCCTCCCTGCAGGAGCTCAATGCACCTCACCACCCTCCCTGCAACTCACAGCCCTCCTTCCACCTCACAGCCCTCCTTCCACCTCACAGCCCTCCTTCCACCTCACAGCCCTCCCTGCAGGAGCTCACTGCACCTCACAATCCTTCCTGCAGGAACTCGCTGCACCCCACAGCCCTCCCTGCAGGAGTTCACTGCAACTCACAGCCCTCCCTGCAGGAGCTCACTGCACCCCCCAGGTGGTTAAGCTGATCTCGCGAGGATAGCTCTGGTTGGTTCCGGAAGTGGGGGTCTACGACTTTGAGACCGCCTTCTCCGTGTTTATTCCACCTGGCTTTGCTGTGGCAGAGACTTGTTTGATAATAGACAAGGTGAGAGCAACTCGACGTGACAGCTTCTTGCATTTCCACCAGAATTTCCATCCTGTCCTCTCCCTGCCTGTTGTCGTGTCCGGGCGGCAGCAGGCAGGAGCGTGCACTGAGTCCCCGAAGTAACAGCCTTAAAGCAAGCAAGAAGTACGCCCCCCTCCCACCAATCCCTGTTAGGTAGTGGAAACTGTCCAAACTGGGGTGCAGACAGCCCCTCTCACCTTTCGGCTTGGTACCACTGCACCAGCCGCACTACTGACCGTTCTCCACTTCAGCCCCGTCTAAATTACAATTCCTGCTTGTGACCCTTTTGCCTGCTTGTGCTTGTTTTCCTGCCCCTGTTGCCTGCTTGTGCCTCCGTGTGCCCCTGTTGCCTGCTTGTGCCTCCGTGTGCCCCTGTTGCCTGCTTGTGCCTCAGTTTTCGTGCCCCTGTCGCCTGCTTGTGCCTTAGTTTTCGTGCCTCTGTTGCCGGCTTGTGCCTCCGTGTGCCCCTGTTGCCTGCTTGTGCCCCTGTTGCCTGCTTGTGCCTCCGTGTGCCCCTGTTGCCTGCTTGTGCCTCCGTGTGCCCCTGTTGCCTGCTTGTGCCATGTGGGTGTGTGTGGAGGGCTCTGTGTGGCTGTGTGTGTGGGGAGCTTTGTGTGGCTGTGTGTGTCGGGAGCTTTGTGTGGCTGTGTGTGTGTGGGGAGCTTTGTGTGGCTGTGTGTGGGGAGCTTTGTGTGGCTGTGTGTGTGGAGGGCTTTGTGTGGCTGTGTGTGGGGAGCTTTGTGTGGCTGTGTGTGGGTAGCTTTGTGTGGCTGTGTGGCTGTGTGTGTGGAGGGCTTTGTGTGGCTGTGTGTGTGGGGGGCTCTGTGTGGCTGTGTGTGTGGGGGGCTCTGTGTGGGTGGGCTCTGTGTGGGTGTATGTGTGGGGGGGCTCTGTGTGTGTCATTTGCGAGAGATAAAGCTAGTGGCATTGTAAATGACAATGCCATTTATTTATGTTAAAAAACATAAATAAAAATAATGTCAAGAGCAATGCCAATAGCTCTAACTTTAACAAAGGCGAAACCATTGCATTGTAAATGCTTGTTTCCTAATACATCCACCACATGGGATGGACTAAGCTGAGGACACCTCTGTCTCTGATATCTGCTCACTAAGCCAACAGTCTATATTAATCTCTCCCTCGCCAGTCAAATCAACGCACTGAAATTCCCACACACGGAAAGAGGCAGAGTTGCCCCTTGGTCTCTAGCTATCCCACCCAACTACCAGGGGTGCTTGGGCTCAGACCTAAAAGAGAAGCAGCCCTCCGCAACCCGCTCGGAAAGTGAATTATGTACCCCTACGAAGGAAATTCCTGTCACTGCCCCATTCTTTCACTGCTGTCAGGACTAGAACCAAGACTACTACACTACTGGCAGCAGTGGGGTATGTTGGGAGCATTGAGACGTCAATCATCGCAATGCCCCAGTGGGATATTTGTGCTCATTCCACTGGATAGGCGGGGTACCACAACAGATGATACAAAGGTATAGAGCAATTTAGCAATTTAGCAAGTGATAATAGAAACAGGTTAAACAAGCATTAGAAATGCAATAGGTCTCGCAGCATTAGAGTTAGTGCTTTTAGAATTGTTTATGGGTTTTTTTTGTAAATCTTTAGCATGAGGGTGAGTGAGGGTGAGGGGTTGAGTGTGAGTGAGGGTGAGGCTGAGGGGTTGAGGGTGAGTGAGGGGTTGAGGGTGAGTGAGGGGTTGAGGGTGAGTGAGGGTGAGTGAGGGGTTGAGGGTGAGTGAGGGTGAGTGAGGGGTTGAGGGTGAGTGAGGGTGAGGGGTTGAGGGTGGGTGAGGGGTTGAGGGTGGGTGAGGGGTTGAGGGTGAGTGAGGGTGAGTGAGGGTGAGTGAGGGGTTGAGGGTGAGGGTGAGTGAGGGTGAGTGAGGGTGAGTGAGGGTGAGTGAGGGGTTGAGGGTGAGTGAGGATGAGTGAGGGGTTGAGGGTGAGTGAGGGTGAGTGAGGGGTTGAGGGTGAGTGAGGGGTTGAGGGTGAGTGAGGGGTTGAGGGGTTGAGGGTGGGTGAGGGTGAGGGGTTGAGGGTGAGGGTGAGTGAGGGTGAGTGAGGGTGAGTGAGGGTGAGTGAGGGTGGGTGAGTGTGAGTGAGGGTGAGTGGGGGTGAGTGTGAGTGAGGGTGGGTGAGTGTGAGTGAGGGTGAGTGGGGGTGAGTGTGGGTGAGTGAGGGTGAGGGGTTCAGGGTGAGGGGTTGAGGGTGAGGGGTTGACGGTGAGGGGTTGAGGGTGAGTGAGGGTGAGGGGTTGAGGGTGAGTGAGGGTGAGGGGTTGAGGGTGAGTGAGGGTGAGGGAGGGTGAGGGGTTGAGGGTGAGGGGGGGTGAGTGAGGGTGAGGGGTTGAGGGTGAAGGTGAGTGAGGGTGAGGGTGAGTGAGTGTGAGTGTTACAAAGAGACCCTACCAGTATACAACTTGATGAATTTTGGTGTACAATTTAAAATATACTGCTGCCAGAGAATCCTGTGCATTTCTTTAAGAGACCCCATTAATAGTTTCAGTCAGATCAAAGAGAGATGGGAGCGATGGCTGAGGGAGGAGGGGGAGGGCGAGGGGAAAACGAGAAGAGGTGGGGTGAGCCGCGGGGGAGGAGAGGGGAGGGGAAGGCACACGTTAGAGGACATGGTGGGGAAGCAAAGCAAATGAGAGGAGCAAGTGAGAGAGTGGGGTGACAAGGGAAGAGTGAGGCGAGTGATGGAATGGGGTTACTGTACAGTTTAAAACCTTTTGCAAAGGACGCCCTGCTGCCCCCACCCCCTCCTCAGCCCTGTAGAAAGGTCGGTCTGTGGCGGGTCACACGAAAAGAATGACGTTGGTGTGCAGGAGAGCGCTGAGGGAGGAGGGGGAGGGCGAGGGGAAAACGAGAAGAGGTGGGGTGAGCCGCGGGGGAGGGGAGGGGAGGGGAAGGCACACGTTAGAGGACATGGTGGGGAAGCAAAGCAAATGAGAGGAGCAAGTGAGAGAGTGGGGTGACAAGGGAAGAGTGAGGCGAGTGATGGAATGGGGTTACTGTACAGTTTAAAACCTTTTGCAAAGGACGCCCTGCTGCCCCCACCCCCTCCTCAGCCCTGTAGAAAGGTCGGTCTGTGGCGGGTCACACGAAAAGAATGACGTTGGTGTGCAGGAGAGCCTGCGTGTGGATGGAAGCTTGCAGTAGTCTGGCACCTGGTTTTTAGACATGCAGCTGTTGAGCACCGGCAGAACCCGGCCCACTTAAAGCCCCTGGGTTCGCCAATGTTACCACGTCTCTGTCAGTCTCTGACATACAAAGACTCACTCTCGCACCAGGCATTGCAAGGGAGACATTTTTGAATGGTTTGATCGGCGCTGAAAGTTTACATTTCTATTTCAGCATGAATCTCGTTGGTATGCTCCCTTCCCGTATCTTCAGATCCAGCACCCGTGTGACGTCTTAATGTTTAGCCTCTTCGCGTCATCTCTGTCGCAATCATACACATCTGGGTCTGGAGTGTGTGGGGAGCTTCATGCACTCATGGCTGCTAGAGGATCCCCTTGTTACCCGCCTCTGTGTTTCCCAGACTAGACTATGTTTTCCTTTTGTTAATAAAAACGCTTGCTAACAGTTGGCGCATGCGCAGAGCGGGGGCAAGCAAGAGAAGGAGTAGACACAGGAGAGAGGGAAGAAAGGAGTTATGTCACGTTGGCTGCTTATACGGCACGGAAGTTGCCCTACATTTTTAGTGCACCGTAGTACTTTAAGGAAGCAGTAGGGGTGAGGAGAAACAAGTGGAATGAGAGAAGAAATTGGAGAGAGGGAACAGGAGAACCCGATGTAATATGTCAGCAGTTTGCATAGATAGTGCTTATGCCGCATGTAGATAGGGTCAAAGCGCTGCATCTGAAGGGAAAAGGTACACAGAAGCGGCGCGGGGAAGATGTCACTTTATGTAATGTATTGGCTTGCATAGTGCTTATTGCGTTTAAGACATGTTTAAATCGCTGCGACACAACTGAAGAGGGAATGACAGGGCATGGGGGAGAGGGAATACTATAGGGAATTGGAGCGAGGGAAACAGGGAACACGATGCTACGTCACACTGCTTGCTTGAATGGTGTTTAACCCTAAACATTATGCTTTGTTATACTGCTTCCTAAAATGTGCAGCGCTTATGCCAACCCTATGCATGGGAAGAAAGGCACGAACATTAAATAAAAGAAAGTGGCACGAGTTACAGAAAGATCTCGGAAACAGGAGCTGTAACCCGAGGAGTTGTTTTACATGACTACAGGATGGGTGAAAGGCGGGGTACAGTTACAGAGACTCACAAGACAAGACGGAGGGAAGAGAGGGGAGGGGGGAGGAGAAATGCGACACGGCGGGAAGGGGAGGGTACTACAAGGGCGGCGCAGCGGTGGGCACACGCTCCGAGAGGCTCGGGCGCGCTGGAAGTCCACAGGGAACTGGATTTATCGTATATCCGTCTGTGATTACATTGAAGGAGACGCATCTCCGGCAGATTTATAATATCGAATCAAGAGGGACCGATTGCCCCATGCACGGTCTGAGAAGACAATAAAGTGGAAATATGGGCAACAATAAAAGGCGGGAAGCTGCAGAATGCGCGGCTGCCTTTGATAAATATTGATGAGCCGGGCAGGCTGCGGCTGCGGGCGAACGAGGCAGCGGGAGACAGGCCTTCAAGAGGGTCGTTCCGAGGAGGCAGATTGTGATGAAGTGCAGCAGAGGGACGGGAAGCTTGCTTCGAAAACAGGAAGACGGAAGGAAGAGAGGGGAGGGGGAGGAGAAATGCGACACGGCGGGAGGGGGCGGGCAGGGGAGGGGGCGGAGAGGGGAGAGGTGCGACACGGCAGGAAGACGGAAGGAAGAGAGGGGAGGGGGAGGAGAAATGCGACACGGCGGGAGGGGGCGGAGGGGTAAACAAAGACGGACGTGCACGCGCACGCGCTTTTAAGGTCAATGCGCATGCGCATAAGCTCAATGCGCATGCGCATTGACCTTAAAAGTCACGGGCACTGCAAGGAATCGCCACGATTCCTTGCAGTGTGGATAAAGAGTAGATAACTCGCAATAGTCTCGCTTGCTCGATGCGCATGCGCATCGACAGGCGAGACCTAAAAAATTGTGCAAAACTAGAGGTAATAGGGGCGTTTCATAAAGTGGGGGCAGAAACACATTGACCCAGAGAGGGGACTGAGTGAGGTGTATCACCAGCGACTTAGATAAAATGGCCAGCTTGGAGAATGGAAAAAAAGCACAAAAATATAAGAACATCCTCTGCAAACTACAAACAAAACCTACTTAAAGCCAAGGAAGGTTTTTAAAAACACCGATGCCCGCATTATTCCTTGTCAATTTACAGCACAGGAGGCCTTCAGCATGTCAATGTCCTTATGATTTGTGTCTTTTGGGGCTTCTGTGGAAATCAAGGACTCATCACATGTAGTATAAAGGAGAAAGTGTAGTCCTGATTTTTGCCAATATAAATAAAGTGTAGGTTTGTTTTAAAAACAACAATCGTAGTGAGCAGAATGCTAACTCCTTTCGGTTTTTCAGCCCTACTTTGCGTCACAAGCGTAGGCCATCTCCTGCATACTGTTAAACATTTTTTAAAACCTCAGTAACTATCAGTTCATTTTTAAGGTTAAGTTAGCAAACAGCCTGCGCGTTTACAAGAAGTAATACATCTGCGTCTAGCAAAGAGTGCTGGGTTTTTATTGCAGACAACATAATCAAAGTAAGAACTCCAAGCGGCTGCAAATTATTGGACCCCTAAATCTGCAAGCTCGGGGAAAAAACCTCTAGCTTTAAACAAACCACGTGAGCTGCTCATGTGTTAAGTCAGGCAGAGCCCAGTATAATGCTTCAATGACATCTTTCTGCGAGCAGTCGACGGAGGAACCGCAGGGACTGCGTCATCGTGTCCCCTCGTGGACTACGGTAACATTATCAAACAGTTCAAAGCTAGAATTACATCACAGACTGCTTTATCCACCATAATACCTCAAAAGGACCTGCTGTGTTTATAATAATATACAAACTATACTTAAGGGTGCAAGGTTGCCCCGCTCCTGATGTCGGTGAAGCAACAAAGGGAACACCTGAGTAGGAAAAAAGTGCATCAAAGTACCAACGCCATCCGCAATTTAAAAGCCATGTTTCGACACAATTACCAACATCAAACACTGACTCGCTAGAACACTGGTCTGATATGGTGCACATATTTCTGAAGGTATTATTTGATATAAAAAAAAATCACGCACACTTTAAGAGCCATTATTATAATGTTAATACGCACATTCCTTTTTTTCCGGATGGCGCTTGTTCAGGATCTTGCACATTTCTAATTGTTATTAATTTAAACTGCCCTGTGGGCGTCACAGTGACGATCAACAAGAGAATTTAGAAGCCTAAACAGAGGAAGGGACAGACGTGGTCTGGGGGACCACTGTAAGCTCCTCCTGTTCTCTTCCCAAATGGCATTTTTTTTGTTTAACCAGCATCTGTTCTTTTAAGGGAGATAAGCTTCTTTTTAAAAACATATATTTTTTTGTTACAGAATGCATACATGATAGGGATGGAGGTCTTCTTTCTCATTCAGGCCACTCTTCTTGCGTTTGTTGTAATTTGCACAGGATTGCAAACAGCGACCTGGCGAATTACTATTAAGTAGGCAGGTCATTTTGCGTCTCCGCGCAACCTCCCTGCACCTAGATCACATCACAAATTGCATCCCTGTTGCAAACCAATGAGAGTACGATTTGCTAATCCTGGTTTCACAACATGAAGGAATAGAGGTATTACTGACTAACTACAACAATAACTAGACATCTCATCTAAAAGTATTATCAGACTACAAGGAATCATGTACATTAACAAACACGTTACTTTCCTACCCGAACGCTCTTTCTGGTAGAGACGCTATCTGGCTGCAGATTCCTCACCTTTTGAATATTCCCCCAGGCGTTCGTTACACTGGATTCATAATCTTATCAGCAATTCCTCTCCACGCTAATAGGTGGCGCCATGCAGCTCTGAACTGTCACCGTTCCACTCCGGAAATGATGTGTAGAGCCTATATAGACACCACGTCAGTTGCGTTCGAGACTGTCCAAGCCCACTCCGCAGACGCAGAGCACTAAAACACAAATTGGTGTGACCAGAAGGCAGGTCAACCACAGACCAGCGAGAAAGGGAGGATCAGTAAGGAATTTGCTGGTAGATCATCTCTGCAGAGAAAGAGTGTTACAGAAGGTAAGTAGCTTGTTCCCATGGAGACTTCTAGCCACAGATTCCTTAACATTTTAACAGATACCAAAGTAGTATCTATTTGGAGGTGGGTCTGTGGATGGACTCAAACCACAAAGTCCTGTAGGATAGCGGGCAAAATGTCCCCTCTGCAATCCTTACTGTCAAGACAAAAGTGGGACACCCACGTACCTGCCTAGGGCAAGGACTCTGCGTGCTAATGCATTTGTAACAGCTTTTGCCCTGGTAGAATGAGCATGCAATCCTTCCAGAGGCTACATTTCAGCCAGTGTATAGCAGATCTTAATGCAGAGCAGGATTGAGCGGGGGAAGGTTCTCTTCTGCATAGCTTTGCCTTTATGTTCACAACAGAGAACCCTACAAAGAGCTGATCATCCACTTTTTGTTCTTCAGTATGATCTATGTAGAAGCTCAGTGCTCGCCTGGGGTCTAAGCAATGTAGTCTTTCCTCCACCTTAGAGAGTTGAGGCAGAGCGCAGAACGCCGGAAGGGTAATGTTTTGACGGTAATGAAACAGCATCACAACTTTAGGCAAAAACGATTCCATAGTCCGCAAAACCGGTTTGCCTAGGAATAAGTTGTCACATGGCATGTTAACTTAAAGAGTTTGAAGCTCACCCACTCCGCTATGTGATGGCAACAAGGAACACTGCCTTGAGGGTGAGGAGCCGCAAGGAACAGTTGTGAAGCAGTTCAAGTGGAGTGCACATTAGAAAGGTGAGGACCAAGTTAAAGTCTCACTGTGGCATAACAAAGGGAGAGGCAGGAAACATATGTTGTAAACCTTTCAAAAAAGCGTATAACAACTGGAGTGTTGAAAAAACAGGGCTGATCTGGCAATCACCATTCGGAAAGGACTGAAGGATTAGAAGGGTGAACCTCTGTACACAGTGGAGTAGGTTGCATTATATGTTGCTTTTTTATCAGATGGGGTTTCCTGCCCATTCTCCCTGGATGAATTATATGGTATTAACACTGGCTTCACAAAAAAGTGGCTGTGATCGATTCCAGCCCTCACAAAGGGGAGGGAAGAACAGCTCTACTGTGTCTCTCCCTGATGTTCTGAGTGGAGTGGCATCATCTTACCTGCACCATGTTAGGGGAGGGATAGCTCTTGTTACCAAGCTGGTTTCTCTAGCTTCATAAATTGCACCATCTTTAGAGATTATTGAACGACCTCAGAAGAGCAGTTCACAGCACCTGGATTATCAGGAAGTAAATGTCCCCTTCCTACAGAAACAAATCTCCACCTTGAAATACTGCTCTCTTCATACTTGTCTTCAGTATTCCTGGACCATTCCTGAACGGACTGTGGTTATATCACTGAAAGTTGAAGAAGGATTGTTATTCCGGAAATAGCCTTTTAAGTTTAGGGTGTTGTCTAAATAAACTTTGCTTCACATTATCTGGGCTACTTTACTTGGGTGAATGGTGGGCTGATGGGCCACTTATAAGAACAAAGGTTAACATGTTATTGTTTCAGGCCTTCCATTTCAGAAGGAACATGGGATGGGGAGGTCCGTCATGCTATGTGCTCTAACCCTATGACCTCTAACTCCCCCGGAGTCAGTGAGACCCAGTGGTTAAATGGTTCTTTTAGACTGGAGGCTGGGATGACAGGATATCCCTTTATGTTAGTTATATTCTTCTAAATGTGGAGATGCTATTCAACACTCACTTCTCTGTAGTGGGGGACTTGTCCAAAATATGTTTTGAAATGCTCCAATGGAATATCAATGTGTGGAGGTGCTGAGAAAATGTGAGGGAGGAAGGAACTCCCTCACAGTCACAGTTATGTTTGGGGTTCTCGACTATCCAGGAGAAGTGTGGCTCACTGGTTAGAGGAGGCAGACCTGGAAGCAGAGATCAGCCCTGGACCAGTGTTCAATTCCCGGCTCGGCGGGGTCTTGAGTCCTAAAAAAATGTCCACGGACTCGACAATTCTCGCTCCGGTGCCTACTCGATTCATGGGTTCACACTCTGCGACTCTGGGCAATAGCTTGCTTAATCTCCACAACGGCCCCTCGCAGCAGGATGCCTGGCTTTCACCTTGTAGATACCCTGCCGGGGTTATCTCACAGGGGAATACCAGGACGGGTTCCCTAAGCAAGCGCTTTGATACCGGGTTGGTGATTTGCGCTATATAAATACATGTACATACATACATACATCCACTGTTAATGACTGGGCAATTGCCACAAAGCAGGAACATTCATGAGTATTGATAGTCAGGCAACAAGGGACAAGGATGACCTATGTCTGTTATGTTGAGGTAAGGTTGCAGCCACCTCGGCAGACCCTACAGCCTAGGTCATGTGAGAGTGGAATGCTGCCACATCAATGACTGGGTGGAGGAACAGACTGACCAGCAAGACACCCCTCTGGTGGGGCTACACAATTAAGAATCTGACAAATGTGGGCTAATGTACGCTATTTGGCCTAATTGGACTGTCTTACTGCAAAATAATTGCTGGAGTACATCTGACAGGAACAAGGTATAAGTGTTTTTATTGTTTAACATATTTCTATAGTGTAAATGCTCCAAGTGGTATTTGTGAGCTTAACATGTAACAAAACTAAATACATTAGAAACCAGTAGAATAGCACAAGTAACACAGCTTAGAGGTGGAAATACAGTTTGTAAGAAACTACATATAGTCGGTCACCACTGAACTCCGAACAGAAGTGAGGATAGTGTTAGACTTGAAATACTTGGTGGGGTCTTACCGCAACCCTTTTGCCGTCATATCGCCAGTTTTCGGAATTTCCTTTTTGTTTACATTAGGACTTAGTGAACTTTACTCTGCTAACCAGTGCAAACGTGCTTGTGCTATCTACTTAAAACATGGTGAGATTGGCCTACACCTGATTGGCACATTTCATTCATTTATAACTTCCTAGTATATGGTACTACAAGTACCCAAGTCCTGTAAATTAAATGCTACTAGTCAACCTGCAGCACTGATTGGGCCACCCACCAAGTTAGCCCTTTAAAACAAGTCTCAGGGCTGCCTTTAAAGCTTGTAGTCCACTTTTAAACTGCCAATTCGACCTGGCAAAGAAAACCTTTTGCCAGGGCTAAACTTTCTTAATACATACAAATCACTCATAAGGTAGGTTCTAAACATCCCACAGGTTAAGGTGCACTGCATAAAAAAATTGGGACATGTGTTTTTAAGCTTTACATGTCTTGGTGTCAAAAACTCCTAAATGTATTGTTCACCACTCTAAGTCATTCCCCTTTCATAGGATAGCATTGGGTTAAGTCATTACATATAATAAGTGTGAACGTTTGATTGGAAACAGGTAGAAATGTCATGTTTGGTCTCAAATTAATTATAATTTAAAATCCTCTTTAATGGTAAAGTTAGATATTAAGTCACTATTCTGAAAATGCCACTTTTAGAGAGCTGGCATTTTCTTTTCGTAACCTTTTGATGTTTGCTGCCAGTGACAAAGGACACTCCTGTCAGTCTTTGTGTATTACTCCCAGACAGTGAGACTATAAGGCATTGGTGTGGGCAGGATAGGCCATCCTGACAGGATGGGTGGGGTGGAGCTGTTCCCTACCCCAATTGCACTTCAGGCAAACTGTATTGGAGCACATGCAAAATCAATCTCGCATCAGTCTTTTGTCACCCTAGACTTCTTGGAACCTTGGAAGGGGAAGGCAGGAATCTTCTAAGCTGGCCCCGGGTATAAATATTGATCCACAGAGCAACGTTTCAGTACACTTCCGGATCTGCTAAGGATATTAGAAGGACTGCCTTGGATCCCTAGAGGACTACCTTGCTGCTTGAGGCCTCATTCTATCAGAGGACTGGCCTGTTGCTCAGGAATGAGTTGTAACCCAGCGGACAGCCCTGATGCTTGAGGCTTGCCTTGCTGCTTGAACCCAGGACTACCAAAGTGACTCCAAAGGCTAGTTGTTTGGCCTCCAAAGTGAGATACAGGGACTTAGCAAGCTTAAGAGACCTTGAACCCTGCACCTGGCCTCTGCTGTAGTGAGTCTGGACTTACCCCCACAAGTGAGTCCTAGATCCTTGGAAGTGGTGTAGAAGGTGCTGCTCCTGACTACCCCAAAAAGTTGGGATATAGAAAACTTTTCACCAAAAAGTGGCCAGAGAACCGTTGGAAGATCGGGACCAACCTACCTGCCTGTCGATCAGCCTAAGGTGCATCGCAGGTTGGCCTGGCCCCACAGTAGCTATCTCTATGTCCTTCTCTGCAGCAGCACACCCTGTTCAGCACGCCTCTCAGTGTAGGCATCTGGCCTCATGGGCTCCTGTCCTGCAAGCTTCGTCCTGCTAGAGATTTTCAACTTCCAAATAATTGAGAAATTTACCCTGACCCTATTGAAGGCTCCCCTGCGTCCACGCCTCCTCTTTAGACACCAGTGGCTGCCTTGCCTCACTGAACTTTACCTTCGCAGGAACTTTTCTTTTAAACTTCAGAAGGTAAGTCAAGACCAGTCCCAAACCATCTTGTGTAAACTACTCACGCTCCATTGCAGTCAGCCTTAACCTTTGACTTTGCCCCGACTAGATACCTGTGGCTACCACTTTGATCTTTTAGGTGCTTTTTTCCTCTAAAAACATTAAGAAGTAGAGGTTTGACTGAGCTGCATGAGAAGAGATATGCTTTCAATAACATTCTAACAAAGATAAGAGGGCTCAGTTCTCATAAGAGTGATGGTTGGTGGCAAATCCAGAAAAAAAATGAGCCCAGAGAAGAATTATGGGTCCGATTTCGGTGTCACAGAGTTGGTTGCACCCCGGCATGACTTTTGAAAACATATCAATATTTCTCAGGTTGCTTGATATACTCTCCTCTGAAACCTAGGGCACTGGCAGAGATTATGATAAAACCGGTGACCTCAATGGTTTAAAGGTGATCACGAATAATTCCCCAGTCAGTCTGATTTGATTTAAAGCAGATGGGGACCAATTATGGGATGACTAGATGATCCTGATTGGGAGGAGGCACAGATTCTCCCCGAGAGGTATTTGTTAAAACATGTTTTAGGATGGTACAACAGCATTCATCTGGAAGGAGCACAATGCTTGAATTTCTTATGTGTTTCTAAGAAGCTAAACTTCCTCACCATTTAGGGCAGTCTCCCTGGATTGCAACTTCTGGAAAGGAAACACTGCAATGTTGTTTATGGCATTGAGCAGGATTGTGGCTGAGCCAGTTAATAGCTCTGCTGAGGATCTGATGTGGCCAGGAACTAACCATATTTCAAACATGTTTGATAAGCTGAGGTTGAGCGTCACATTGAGGGATTTGGTGCAGAAATTGTGAATCCCCACCCCCACGTTCTACAACTCTGGAGTCATTGTGTATAAATATGGATTAGGGCATGGCAGCAAAAAAAACAGTGTACATTTGAAGGAGCCACCAAAGAAGCTGGAAAAAGTAGGAGGACCAGCGATTCCCCACTTTGGATAAGTTTCTTCGAATGTGTGAAATGGTGCTTGCAACAAGTTAGGGAAAAGATGGTGACACAGATTGTTTGGCAACTTATTATAGCTGATGTTTTTGTTTTATCAGACTTGAAAAAAGATTTTTAAAAAAGTTTTAAAGGAATATTAATACCCTGTACTTGAAGTACTGGTATCACCTCTACACCTCTACAAGACCATTACAGAAAAATCCTTTGTAATTTCCATGTCAAGGGCATATTTAAACAGTGCCTTTAATATCAGCCAAAAACATTGATTCTCATGCCTTGAAACTAGAAAGCATTCTCACAGTCTGTCTCGAATAGAATATTCCGAAAATGCAAATCCCATTTTCGCTCTGGTATGGAACTATTGACAGATCAGAATATCCAGTAAAGAGGGCACCTTTCTCACCAAATCAGTCTTTATGCAAACTCTTGGGACTATGATGAGGCTCTGAGAAGGCTTGCCTTGCTACGGGTAGAACAAATATCTAGAGTTCTCACTTCAGTATCAGGACACCATTGAAGATCAATAGTACTGTTTCTCATTGGGATTTTCTTATCACATGCTATAAGAACATTTGTATTAGAGCCAACTCTAAGTGGTTTTTATTTGTCTTAAATTTACCACATTGGCCTAACGTTTGTACCCATATTCGTTTGCATTTGGTTTAAGTGGACTATAACTTAATGTCTTTGATAATTGCTGAAGCTATTCCGCTTTCATAATACAAAAATCTCTCTTTTTTAGTGTAAGTATCATTAATGGCATATATGCTGTACACATGAAAGGCTTTAATGGTGCATATTATAATGTAATATACTCAACATTAACACCTACGGATGGATTTGTCTCTCAAGACCTAGCGATTTCCCCACCTCCTCCAGTCCGACAAAATTGCCAGGGCTGCTTTGGGTTCTGGAGGCTGGAGTGGGTCAGGGAATGTAGAGTTGCATCAGAGCTTCTGCGTCTCTTGACAGCACACTACTTGCGCCTCCATGCTACATCTGCGGAATCTCCTTTCAGAGCCCTACAGTCGCATGGCTTCCGAGAGACAGAGTGCCACGCACGACCAGTAACACCGCAACCCTTTACAGAGTGCCAGTCTAACACAACTGACCTCTACCTAACACCCTTCTTACACTGACCAGCAGACACTATTGGAAGCAGTATCACATCCACAACAAACTCTCAACGCTTGGCTGATAACTGAAAGTACCTTTTCATTCATTTGTAAATGTATGTGGGTGGTACTGTGGAAGGGTGAGTGAGTGAAGACATAAACGAGTCCCTGAATTTGAATTTGAATTTTAAAATATTTATAGAGCGCTCTTATACCAGAATCGGTTTCATGGCGCTAGATGGCAGAAGACCAGTGGGTGCAGAGGAAAGGGTTATACGACTACAGATCTGGAGAACAAGAGGGTTTTAAGATGTTTGCGAAATTCCAGGTAGGAAGATGACGACCTAAGAGAAAAAGGGAGTGAGTTCCAGAAGGAAGGAGCCAGCACTGCAAATCTGGCCCCACCAGACTTCTGTTTTCTGAAACGAGGGACTGACAAAAAGGCCAAGTGAGTGGAACGGAGTTCTCGGGAAGGAAGGTAAGGGGAAATGGCTTCACACAGGAAAACGGGAGCGGTCCCTGATCTGGCCTGGTAGGTGATACATCCAAGCTTAAAGAGGGCCCTCTCCCTCACTGGGAGCCAATGGAGAGACTGCAACAAAGGGGTCGTATGGTTGAACCTGGGGAGTCCGTAGATCAGGCGAGCCGCCTGATTCTGAATCTGTTGGAGCCGGCGGAGCAGATAAGCCGGCGCACCATTGTAGATGACGTTCCCATAGTGGATTGATTGATGCCGGAGTACAAACAGGAGTGAGTGACTGAGTGCATTGATGTTGTGTGGATGAGTGCATAAAAGGATGTATGAATGACTGCATAGATGAAAGTACCCAGGCAGTTTCAGTTAGAGCCTGATCTATTTATTTTGCTGCTTCTTTTACGCTTTCAATCATGGTCTTCATTACTGACTTACCCGACCGCCCTAGACCCCTCTAATTATTAAAGTTTCTGACTTTCAGATGAAGCAGCTGAACTTAATGAAACAGTGACAAACATATCAAGGGCTGAAGTGAGTATTGCGGAAAGGAAACCGAGGAAACTAGTGTTCCACTGTTCAAGCAAGCAAACTTCATTCATTTAGCTGTCTTCGTGTGTAGTTGACAGGAGATTACTTTTTGGATGATGTCCTAGTATCATTCTATGATACCAAACAACTGAGTTTTCAAAACTTGGAAAACTCATCCCAGGGCTGGGCATTTCCTTCCTGGTGTAGCGCGCACAGCATGAAATCTTTAAAAACAGGATATAAAAGTGTAGGCAGGAAGTAATTGTAGTGAAACTGATTCCGCTAAGTCGTTTGTGCGGTAGTAACTGAACATACAATATGTGCTATGTAAACAATTTGGATAAAACAATGTATAGAAACATTAGTTTTGTAGCAAGTCTTATGTGCTGAGCAAGACTAATATCCAACTAAAGCGTATGAAACCACTTCCTGAATTTTCTCAACATCTGACTTAATGTACATACCATTTTTTGGGCTTTTGAAATTGTTGGAACAGTCCAGTAATGAATCCAAAGAAGCGCCTTGAGAGAACCAACTCTTTGACAACAAGGTTCCAAGTAGGAAAATGGGTGCTTTTGCCTCAGTATTCTATGTATGTGCTTCTTGATGGATATGGGAGTACTTTTTTTCTTTTTAGGTCTCGGTACTATCCGGTTCGTCAGAACCAGAAGTAGCGAGATCTTATGTCTCTTAGAGGGGCTCTTCATCCCGCCTCTAATTTTGGCTCTCTCCCATTGGCTGGCTTCCTAAATGGAGGCCAGCCATTGGAGGAGAGAGCCGTTGCTCCAAATAGGCTCTGTCCTTTTCGGATTTGGGGGTGTGTTCAGTGTTCTTCTTTCCACTTTTTGGCCATGCCCACCGAACACGCCCCCAAATCCGAAAAAAAAGACGGAGCTTGCCTCAGTGTAATTTCTTCTGCCCCGTTCGCTTTTATAAGAGTCTAGCTTGATGGCGGCCATGGGCTTCTGGCACATTCCGCTGCAGATGTTCCTGCCAGTGGTGGGGAAGGCTTATACCAGAGCCGTGGGTTCGTCTATCATGAGAGGTGGTGTATTAAAGCGGCCGGCAAGTTCCTCATCCACCCGTACTCTTCTTTCAGGTAGATTTCCGAGGGGCGGGTAAACAACCTCATCCTTATATCAGTAAGCCAAATGGCGTTCATGTAACTCCTATACTCCCCGACTGCATTGACACCTTTTAAGACCAGGCTGCGCACGATTTTTGGTGGGTGAAGTGCCATTATGGCAATAAATAATCTATGCGGTGCCAGCTAGTTTAACGTTACCCCACATAATAGCTTTGACCTGCTTATAGGTGATGAAGACTTGGGTTCGCGTTTCTTTTTTCGTGTGTGCGACGGCCATGTTTGTTGAAGGTGTATCAATTTAAGACTACGAACATGGCGTTCTACTCGTACGGCCATTTGGAGATCGCTTTTTAGAAACGAGCTTCAAGACAGTCGGCAAAAGATTCTAGTTATGTTAAAATTAATTTTTAAAGTACAATAGCATATAGGCAGTTTCGCAGGCAGCAGCATTGTCCTAAAATAACGAATACCAGACATAGATCGATTACCCCTCATCTAATTTTACACTTTTGTGCTTTGAGAGACCAGGTTTAGGTAAATATTTAAATGCACCCTGTAATCTATGGCAATATATAACAACATTTAAATGTCCCTTTTTATTGCTGATGGAAATCGACCTCGTTAACTTGATCCTCTAGTCTGGATCGAGTATTTTGGAGTGATGGTTTTTGAATTTGACAGAGTAAAGGGTGTAAGCATGTATTGTGTACTTTTAAACCACGTCCTTTTTAATTTATTCCCAAATGGTTATTTTACTTGTTGCGGGCCTACGACAGAGTTGAGCGGGATACGCAGTGTGATTACGTCTGTAATTATGCTGAAAGTTAGGCCACGCTTACAGGGGAAAACCACTTCTGTGTTTTGCCATCTTTGTTTTTTATGTGAATCATGTCTGACTCCCAATAAATGACCGACCCATGCACCGCACACTATAGAACAGATCTCTACTCTCTGAAGCCTACGCCATTGGTTAGTCACTTGCCCAGTTAGCTCAACGCTTGAGGATGAGTCTGTACCAAGGACCCTATTAAGCAAAGGATACATTAACCTGAAACTTTCAGAAGTTATGAATTCCTGAATTTGGTCTCGGCCTGCATAGGCAGGAGCCATGAGGCCGTCTATCGTGAGAGGTGGCATATTAAAGCGTCTGGCAAGTTCCTCATCCACCTGTACTCTTCTTTCAGGTAGATTTCCGAGGGGCGGGTGCAGCTTCTTCCCAAATAGCTAGAGAAAAGTAAGAGTCGCTATTGACAGGCTCTAGTGCAGGAAGACACCCTCACTCAGTGTGTGGGAGGCATGGCAGTGGTTATGAAAAAGCATACACACGCTACAGATGTGATTACAAGAATGATTGTCAATGGCACAATTACTTATGTACTATTTTAAAGAGTATTTGCACAGAACCATTACTTTAATTGTGAGTAAACAGTTCAAGGTTCACGAGTATGGATTTTTTTGGCTTTAAACCTAAAAAAACTTACTGCAGATGCGATCACGTCTTTTGTGCTTGATCATGAAAAATAAAACGTTTAGGCTGGTATGTTATTCGCTTGCCAGATGTTATAGTAGGGTTGCTCGTGCTCACAGTGTTAAATTCTGCTAAAAACATGGGTGGCTCATTTGACTGTGGATCTGTGTGTGTGGATCTGTGTGTGTGGATCTGTGTGTGTGGATCTGTGTGTGTGGAATTGCTACTTGCCAAGTAATGTCACTCATGGTGTCAGGTGTGCAGCGACCGACTGTCAGGTATGGTGTGTGCACAGCAGAGGCTGTCGGAGGCACGCATGTACTGAAAATGTCTCTGACTGCCAGAGCATAAACATTGCACTCTGAGGCGCTCTTAGCACTGAGCTGGACTCCGAGCGCAGAGCCGCAGTGTTCCTGAGGGCGGGGCCGCAGAGGGTGACACGTACTGGCCGGGTGGCTATCGGTGGCGGACAGCACCACGGGAGCTCCTCCGTGGGGGAGTCCACTCATACTAACGTCGCCACTCCGCAGCGTCTACTCACCGGCACTGGCCCTGCGTGTCCCCGGCCGTCCCCGTTGCATTAGACCTAGATGTCCTCTGGCAGAGACGGACAGGCATGATCACCCAATCCAAACCAGCCCACTGACGGAAGTGGAAGCGCTGTAGGTAATTTCTGCTCAAGGGCACATGCTACTTCTTACATCCAATCAACGTTCTCCTATCCAGCCGCTCACAAGCCGTGGTTCGGCTTCGTGATACCCCTACAGCCAATTGTTAACTGACAGGAACTCTCTTAGCCAATGACAGTTTTCAGGCCTGCAACCAACCCAGTATTTTTACCACGATTCGTCATGTGTAGATCATGTCTCCTTGTCTCCGATTGGTTATCAATATTTTGGGATTCCGTAAACTCTTGCTCGCTCACCATGCGATTCACGGAACTGAACGCGTGTTTAGGGGGAATACATGATAACAGGTTTCAAGCTCAAAGAACGAGCTGTCCACATGTCGTCGTCCTAATTTGAGCGCAGCGGTTTAAAACAGAGGTACAGCGGGGTATGGTCGAGTACATTTGTGTCTAGTAATGTAGACATGCATGTGGTGAGTGGGGGTTAGCAACGTATGCATTCTTGCAGTTGCAGTCCTTGCTCACTTCAGTTGTAATTGAACGAACACTTCCAATTATTATGTGTAAAGGAAATGGCCACGAACGTAGAATTGTCTTTTAGCAATTTATGACGGAGTCGTCCAGTCGTTTTACGTTTAGTGAGATATATTGGGCTCGATTTTGTGCTATTAGAAGTTGTATAGCGCATAGACTGCAATGAGTATGACGTTGCACTGTAATGCTGTAGGTAAGCATGGTGTAAGTGAGACCCAAGATGATTCAGAGTGTCGAGGGGTACGATGAGGCACGTTTTCATACAGTCGATGCAGTGAGGTGTGAGCGAGAGGATACCGGGTCTTGGATACAAGGGTACTTGGATATTTCGGGCTATAGTTTTACTCTTATTTATGTGAGTGGATTATTAAGCGCCAAAAACCATGAGCAGGTACCTTCGTGGCGCCAAGACAAGGAGAAGAGGATAAGTAAGGATAGGCAAGGGTGGAAGTGGGGGTCTGTGACAGCCTGGTTCTAGATCGCTTCAGGTGGGCGGGGGCCTGTGGCCTGCCTATTTCTAGATCGCTTCAGTTGGCCTATGGAGGGTGTGTGTGCTTCAGCTGGCCTTTGGGGCGGGGGTCAGCTTGGTTCTGGATCGCTTCAGGTGGGTGGGAGCCTGTGTGCTGCCTAGTTCTAGATCGCTTCAGGTGGCGGGGGCCTGGTTCTAGATCGCTTCAGGTGGCCTATGGAGGGTGTGTGTGGGCTGCCTGGTTCTTTCACTCATTCATCCATCCACCCTTCACCCAGCCTTCCATCCTTTCACTCTTCATTCCGCCGAACACCCTTTCACTCATCCTTTCATTCACCCATCCATTCTTTCACTTGTCAATAAATCCCGCCTTTCATCCATACATCCTCCCTTTCATTCATCCATCGACTCTCTCACTCATCCATTCTTACAGCCATTCTTTCACTCATCTATCTTTACACTAATCCTTTTAATCATCCATACATCGATACTTTCAATCATCCACCCTTTCACTCAGTCCATCCATCCACCCATTCATTCTATCCATCAGTCCATCTATCTGTCCATCTGCCGCTTCACTCATCCATCAATCCTTCAACACATCCATTCTTACGTTCTTCCTCCCACCCTTTCATGCAGTCCATCCAGCCACCCTTTTACTCATCCAACAATTCCATCACAGTGAGTGCCGAGTAGTGAGTGCCGAGTAGTGAGTGCCGAGTAGTGAGTGCAGAGTGCAGAGCAGTGAGTGCAGAGTGCAGAGTAGTGAGTGCAGAGTAGTGAGTGCTTTTGAGTGCAGAATGCTGTGTGCTTTTGAGTGCAGAGTGCTGTGTGCTGTTGAGTGCAGAGTGCTGTGTGCTGTAGAGTGCAGAGTGTTGTGTGCTGTTGAGTGCAGAGTGCTGTGTGCTGTTGAGTGCAGAGTGCTGTGTGCTGTTGAGTGCAGAGTGCTGTGTGCTGGCAATGTAAATGACAATGCCATTTATTTATGATTTAAAGAAAAAAAAGAAATGTCATGAGCAATGCCAATAGCTCTACCTTTAATGATGCCGAGACCATTGCATTGTAAATGCTTGTTTAGTTATCCATTGCTGCTTCCTTTTATCTTCTTTTCTCCGCTTTTTTTCATCCTATTTTCTCACTTGGCTGTGTGTGGATTCATTGTAGCGCTTTCCTTGGGTTCATCAATCTTTTTAATTTTAGCCTCCCCGTATCGTTGAACCTTTTAGGATGTGGGTGTGATGTCAGGATATATGTATGGCCCATCAATAGCTGGATTATGTAGAGGTTATGAAAGAAGCAGAGGACTGTGGGCTCAACAGCAGGAACTGTTGGTGCCTGTGATGCTTTTATTTACTAGCGTAGAACTTATTTTTGAGTTTTGTTACAGAAATATGGCAGGACGGCAACTATTCATAGATGTGCACGTTTTTGTGGTCTGGATTTCTTTGTAAATGTATTAATGGAGTGTTTCCAATATTACACAAGACTGTCAGTAGGACATTTTGCGGTCTATATACCATGTTTTCACTCTTCAACGAAATGTATGGTTTCCAATCGTACACCAGTACAAATGTATTAATAACAATCAGACAACCCATCTCCGAACTTTCTCTTTCAAGCTACTATATAGGGGACCTGATGTTGATTTAGCAAGTTTAATATACAATAAATTTAATAAATGAATCAACTTGTGTCCCAACATCGATGACTGTGTAAACTGGGAAGAGTTGTCGAAAACCATTTTACCTTTGTTGCTGCGGGAGGACACAGCGTTGATTGCTTGCTTTGACTTTCTGGTATATCAACAACAACCCATCAATATCCACATTGGGACAATGGCACCCATGCACAGAGATGCCCCTCAGAGTGATTCGAGCGCGTTACAAATTAAATTAACATAGCATAGCGTGGCGTCGATCATTTCTCTTGAATGGTGCTTCAATTTATAGGGTGCACCGTGGCAAAAATCCATACGCATCCTACACACCCCGCAGAGCAATATGCTTCAATGTTACCATATATAAGTGTGGTAGATTTACATCACCCTGAATGTCGATTATATCTGTCTGCATCTCAGAACAGTTTCCAAAGGTTTGTCCTCATACAACCATCGTCATAATTGTTTAATGTAAATGTATTGCAGGTTTGATGGTAGACCGCCTTCAATGGATACAAAGAAGAGCCCCCGTGCTGTGTGCTATTGGCTGTCTCTGAGTTTCCAGGCAGGCCAGCCTACAGGTCTCCATAGTACTTAATCTGAGGGACAAATATTGCATCTGGCTGGCTCTGTGCATTTTACAAATACAAGCTATCTCCAATTACATGGTCTGCCATTTTCAGAGGATGTCTGAGGTTTTCAGGAATTTCACCCTTCACTCGTTTTTCTCAAAAATACGGAGGCACTTGAAGCCATAGTAAAGAAAGTAACAAGCTAGGAAAATTACAGCTCACGCCCAAGGATAATTGGTCACTAAGCAGAATAAATATTTTGTGGTATCTATAGAATATATTTAGTCCCTTAATGCCCACTTTTGTCGTATTAAACCTATCTGGGCAGCTATTTAGAATATTTGCTGACACATGTTCCACCATTGGGTCCATATTTTTGCGAGCATCCCTTTCCTCTGCGGCGTTTCAGAAGACCATTGCTATTGTTCATTCGGTCACAGCAGGGGAAGCCGGACTCATACATAAATGGGCTATTTCCAATAATTAAGCCAGTGCAACTAGTCTCTTCCCTGCCAAAATTTCAACCCATCCTGACAAGATTCCTAGAAGTGCCACCAAAGGTGCACCCGTGTGGCTCACCCCAACCATCCCGGTCAACACTGCATAAATTCTACACCAGTATCTATGGACCACTGTGCATTCCCATACCATGTGAATAAAGGTACCCACACATCATCCACACATCTTGTGCAGGCTCGGTTAGGGCTTCTCACTAACTTGTGCAGGCGTCCAGCTGTAAAATAAACTGTGGAAATATTTGAATTCAATAAGGCGGTAGCTAGCTGGTATCACCAATTCCCAGTCTGCAATTTTTGCTTCAGCCCAATCTTCAACATCTTAGGGGCCCCCAGATCCCACTCCAATCTATCCCTGAGAGTCTGCGTCGTGTCTGGTATATCAACAATTAATGCTGTGAATATTCTATAAATGGTTGTTGTCCCCCTTTGTTCCTGCATCAACTTAGACTCCAATGGGCTGAAGTCCAGGACATCCTGCAGATGCTTTTTTGAACCCTTAAATGTATGCCTCAGCTGGAGATATCAAAAGAATTGAAATCTATGGAGGTCAAACTCTGACTGTATTTGGCTAAATGTGTTGATGCTTGAGGCCTCCCAAACATCTCCCACTGGGTTAACCCTAATTTGTCACAACTGAAAAATCCACACTATCGGGAAACCTCTGGCAGCCACTTGTCGTGCCAAAGGTGGGTTTCTTTTCTGATCCGGCCATGTCACTTGATATCTCTGAGCACCTGGTGCCAGCATTCAAGAGTAATCCTGGTAACCGTGGGCATCTCCCTCGTTAGACTGCAACTATATAATTGCATTAGCAGAAGGAGCACTCCCGCAACCACAACCTCCAGTTGTTTTGTGGAGTCTGTCCTGTCTGCAAATGACAACCTATTATTGGCAATAGTCGGGCGGCTTGATAGTAATGCCTTATGTAAACTCAACCTCCACATCATATTGTGGCTGTATGAATTTGTTAAAAGAAAGCTACCCTCTATGTCTTCCCTGACTATATGAAGTTTGTATTAATGGACGGCAAAGAAATGAAGAAATCTCCTGAAAGGAAATATGGGTAGATTTGGAGAAAGTATAAAAGCTGGGGTAGCGTGATCATTTTAAATAAGGCACCAAAGCCCATCATCGAGAGTGGCAATTTACTCCAGGCCTCAAGTTGTGACTTTAACTGGCATATTCGAGGGACCATATTAAGTTTCAAGCCCCTCATCAGATCCAGTGAAACATGTAGCCCCAGGTATTTAAAGTTAGGAGCGCTCTTCAAAGGGTCTCTAGCATCAATACTGAAAGCAGCTGGGGAGCTGGTAATTGAGAGGACCACCGGTTTTTCCCCAATTGATCTTGAAGCCAGTGTCTCCTCCATAAATCCTGAATACATGAATAAGGTGGTGGATAGTGAGGTCGGGCATCACACATACAGCAGGGCATTGTCAGGGGACACAACTACGCAGTCCTCATGTTCTGGGTGCCTATGCAGGCCCCACACCTGAGCATCAGGTCGCACCCATTCTGCACAAAGCTTCATCACTACGGCAAACAAGTGAGGGGAAAGGGGCAGCTCTGCCTTCTGCCGTGCTGCATCGGAAAGAGAGGCAACATCACACTATTTATCCAAACTGCAGGCCTTAGCGCCTCATACAGAAGCCTTAGGTATGCCCGGAATAGTGGACCAATATTCATTTCCAAAAGTACCGTGAACAAGGAGGGCCATTCCACCAAGTTTAACGCCTGTTCAAAGTCAATCAAGAGTTCCTTCTGCGACTCAGTGGATCATTGTGCAAAAGCTTGAACCACCTGTAACCATAAAATATAGTCCCTATATTGAACATAAATTCAGTTTGGTCTGAAAGTACAAATGTTTGGATCGCACCCACCAGGCAATTAGGAAGCACTTTAGCCAGGATCTTTGTTTTGATTGGGAATAAACCATTTTTACGTCACAATCTATCTTTTTGACAAATAAACATTTCGTTTTTGTCATCACTTTTACTTTTTCCATGTCTTATTATTCACTTTACCATAATTCAAACAAGATCACCTTTAGATCATAAATTATCAACCAGTTAGTCTTTTCTTCAAATAACTTGTTTGGTTTTCAATTTGATACTGGCCAACGCATCTTGAGGTGGATCTTAGCCTTTGGCACAATTTCAAACTTGAATAATGCATTTAATAGAAATAGACGTAACTACTTACCCAATGCAGGGATTGTTTTGATATCTTGGTGCCGCATATGAGAAAGGTGAGATGTTCTTATCGACAAAAGAGCCAAATCCCAAACGGAAGTTGCTGGTGAGTTTCTTCATTTCCTCAGTGAGTTTGGTACCAAGATTTCGAATGTTGTGCAAGTCATCCTTCATGGAGAGGGAGAGATCCATCAGGTAATAGAGATCTACCGGGTAGTCTTCCACCTGCCGTACCTGAACTTGAAAAGAAGCCGGGGCACCTTAAAAAAATAAACATAAATATTACTTTTTTATTGAATTTCATTTTCCCAAATCAAAATAATACATGGGAGGGGGATAAATAATGGCTTTCAGAAAACTTACAATGTACCTATTCAGAAAGGCTAATAAATTTCAGCCTGGTTGTCTGATCCTGCACCCGATAGGCTCTTTTATGAACTCTTAAGGAGACTGTGATATAAACTGTAGTGCAATAGTAATGTTGTGCCAGCAACAATAAACCACTAAAAGAAAACTTCACAAAATTGAAGATTTTTTTTCTGAGCACGAATAGATATCGGAATCTTTGTTTTCAATGAACACACACAAGCTTTCTTCAGCTCATGTGGGCCAATTTTTCAAATTTGTCAATCACATCTTTAATGAGGGGATGGTGGATTGTACATATGTTTGCATGCATAGTGAGGAACAGGGTCAAGTCTGATTTGCATATAGTTGGGTCTGAACTGAGGTGGCGAAGTGAGCTAAAGAATGATGATGGATTCAACCCAGATCTGTGACTGGGGGTGAGTGTCTGAAAAGTTTCAGCGCTCCATCCCTCACCTCCTTGTGTTTGCTTTGTTTGCCATATGTTGGCAGGGTATACCCAGATGTGGGTCCCTTGCTCACTTTGCCACTGGATTCAAGCTAGCCTGGCTGATTAAGGGTGTTACTCAGAAACCGTTCCCAGGATGCTTGCTTTCGGTTCAGGGAAGACCTGGCTTGGTAGTTCGGGCTGGACTGCTCCCATGAGGCACAGGGCCAAGACTGATTTGCAGATAGCTGGGTCTGAACTGAGGTGGCGAAGTGAGCTAAAGAATGATGATGGATTCAACCCAGATCTGTGACCGGGGGTGAGTGTCTGAAAAGTTTCAGCACTCCGTCCATCATCTCTTTGTGTTTGCTTTGCATGCATAATTTGCCAACTTGTGTAAATGTCATGAGTGTAAATTTTATCCAAGGAGTACTTAAGGAAATCCGTAACTATCATAGATCTAGTTCAGTATCCTGGGATCATTTTTGAGTGCCATGAAATCCCATATTTGCGTAAAATATAAGAGAAATCCAAAGGGAGGAAATTTCAAACTTACAGTGCCAGGCCTTTGTGATGGTGATGCACTACTAGTGAATCGTATGCAGAATTTCCACATTTAAAAGTGTATTGTGTTCACATGAAAACTATAGCAATCCTAATTCCTTGAACCTGGACTGTGAATATACAGACAACTTACGGTTGTACTGTACAGCTAAATTCTACGTCGATGTATACATTTATAGTTAATTTAACACTTAGAGTTTTTGTAGTCATTGACAAACTACATGAATGTGTGACAGGAGTTGAAAATCAACGGAATACGTTTTAAAATAAACAAATGAACATTTATTTCCCTAATTGCAACTTATTGAAAACAAGGCTACTATATGTCTTTTTTAGGTCTCGACTATTCTATCCCATTAGGGATTGAATAGGCGAGATTATAGTCAGTAGTTAGAAAAGTCTACCTAGCCTGCGGATCCCGTACAGTTCATGTGAGGCAGGCGTGTGAGGCCCGCGCGTGCACATCAAACACCATTGGCCTCGGCATCAGACTTCAAAGGAAGCCGCTCCCACACCACCATTTGTCTTAGCCTCGGCCTCAGACTTCAAAGGAATCCGCTCCCAAACCGCTCCCCCGCCCCCCCCTCAGACTTCAAAGGAATGCGCTCCAGCTCCCCCGCCCCCTTTCACAACAATGCCGAGAGCGTGGTTTTTTTTGCATCCATTTCGCGGGGAAGCGTTTTGTTTGGCGTTCTCTGCACCTTTCTCGTTTTTTTTCCTGGACGAAAGTGAAAGCCTACTGTGCTTGTTTACAGTAGCCTTGCTCCTCAAATGCTGTTGCTGTGTTGCCATCTCTCTAGGGACACTCAGCTTGAAAACACACGACTTGCTAGCTGCAATGCTACATCCACTATGCTTTGCCTCTAGACCCGTTGATCCCTCGCAGAGTGTGCTGACTCTGCCCCTTCTGATTCTGAAACTGACCAACGCAGTCACCACGCAGTCTCTTCTCTCTGTCTTATGATGTCTGCCCTGCCACCATTTACTTCGGATCCTCACCTTCACACCTCCTCACCCTCACACACCCTCACTCGCCCTCACCCACCCTCACTCACCCTCACATCCTCACAACCCTCTCACCCTCACAACCCACTCACACTCTCACTCACCCTCTCACTCACCCTCACACCCCATCACCCTCACACCCTCACCCTCAAACACCTTCACCCTTACTCACCCTCTCACCCTCACACACCCTCACATCCCCTCACCCTCCCTCACACCCTCACCCTAACACCCCCTCACACCCTCACCCTAACACCCCCTCACCCTCACACACCCTCTCACCTACTCTCACCCACCCTTTCACCCTCACCCACCCTCACCCTCACACACCCTCACCCTCACACACCCCCTCCCCCTCACACCCTCAAACACCCTCACCCACCCTCAGCCTCACAACCCTCTCACCCTCACACACTCACACCCCCTCACCCTCACACCCCCTCACCCTCACCCTCACACCCCCTCACCCTCACACCCCCTCACCCTCACACCCCCTCACCCTCACACCCTTCCACCCTCACATCCCCTCACCCTCATATCCCCTGTTAGACCCGGCCTCTTGGCGTGGTCCTCCCTGACCCGTAGCAACTCCCGTCCGAGCTTCTACCACAACAGACCCCTGAGTCCCCCGTCCTAACCAAACCTTCCCTCCATGTTAAGTCATGATCCTTTCCGGACTTCCCAGCCCGTGCCTCCATCTTACCGGCCCGTAGGCCCCGTGTGCCCACTTTTCGGCACCCAAGATGGCTGCCTGAGCCAGCGCGGCCTAGGCCGAGAGGCGCCACCCTGGGGGAAGGACAGAGCGCTCCCCGCGAGTGAGAAAGGGAGGAGCAGTATCCTTCACACCACCGACCTCTCCTCGAGAAGTGGGTTTCGATCGCCCCTCCGGCCGCACGGAGGGCTGGCTCCACGCCTGCTGTGTGTCTGGGACTCCTCCCGAAACCAACCTGAATGGATCAAAGGGCCGCGTGGCAGGAAACCCCAACAAGCGGCCCCCAGGTGCCAAGTCCCCTGCCGACCAGACTCCGGAGATCAAAGAGGAGCAGTCCTATAACTGGGGATGCTCCGGGACTATCGGCAGATTAGATTCTGGAACAACGAGAGCCCTGCTGACGTGGTCGCGGCTTGTTTGGCAGAGAAGGACTCCTGCTGGAACCACCTGAGCCCTGCTGAGTGACTCGCGGCTCCCCCGCAACCTTGAACCATCGGAGCCCTGCTGAGTGACTCGCGGCTCCCCTGAAGATTGTACGACCTCCGACATCTTGCTTGAGCCCTGCTGAGTGACTCGCGGCTCCCTGACTCTCCTGGTCCGGCTGGACCCTGAAAGATCGCCCGTATCCCCCGGCTCGAGGATTGAGAGCTGTGCGCCGGATACGCAACGTCATTGACACTGATCTTATAAGACTGTCCCGCTACCCCTACCCTGACAGAGACTCTTGAGCCCTTGTGCTACTTGTAACTACCAGCTTTCTCTGATCATAAAGATCCCTTGAATCACGAGATAAAGAAAACGTTCTTAAGAAGCTACGGTGTGGTGTCTCTTTGTCGTGTGGTGCGTGTGTAGTGTGTACGATCCTAGATTCGAGATTCTGCCCCTGAGAAGTCTTCCTCCAGTGCTCGTCTTCGTACCTAGGGAGGTGGGTCCCAGGGTGGTCAGGTACACTTCCTGCCCTCCCCTGAGGTCGCCTTCTAACATTGGTGGCAAGCGACGGGATACGAGCCGCAATCTAGAGATCGTACAGTACACGACTAACGCACTACCGAGCAAAGACAACGGAAGAAACCACCATGAGTATCATCGAACAAATGAAGGTACAAGGGGAACTAGAGGAAAAGAAACTCCAGCGGGAGCATGAAGGAAGGAGACTTCAGCTGGAACACGAGCGAAGCTTGAAGGAGCTCGAAATCAAGGCAAGGAACGAGGAGAACCGGCCCCTGGGGAACCGAGAGACCGTCCCCCCTGCCGAGCCGAAGGTCCACATCCCCAAGGATGTGGTCAAAGAGTATTACAAAAATGACGACATCTAGCAATGGTTTAAGGCCTACGAAGTCGCCATGACCTCCCAACCTGTTGACTGACTCCTGGGGAATGACCTGGAAAGTTCTCCATGGAAGCAGGTCGAGCGCCGCACCCACCTCGGGATGATGGGTCTTCCAGAGTGGGTGTGCGCCACCACCCGATCCATGGCAGCCCGACTGCCCCCCAACAGAGAAATAGAGGACGGCCCGGCCAGCCTTCCCCCTGTGAATGGCGACCGAGCCCATCCAGCCGAGACCTCCGACCTTGTCCCACGAGGAGAGGAGGACACTAACGGCGAAGCCATACACCCAGACCCCGCACAGATCACCGAGCTGGGTGATCTGCCCGAATTGGCGTAATGGCGCCACGAGGGGGGCCCTCCCGAGAGGAGTTCTGCCGAGAACAAGCTACCTGTCCTTCCCTGGTCGGGCTCCGGCGACAGGCCGAAGCCCAGGCGGCGGGCGACCAATCGGATCGCACTGGCTGTACTGGGAGAATGACCTCCTTTACAGTGAACAGAAGTCAGCGGAGCTAGGGTCAGCCAGAGTGCTGCTGGTACCCCTACGCTTCTGCGACTTCCTCCTGAACTTGGCCCACGATGTACCCCTAGCAGGCCACTTGGGCCAAGACAAGACCTCTAGCCGCCTGGTTACGCACTTCTATTGGCCCAAGATGAAAACAGACGTAGAGGCCCACTGCAAGTCCTGTCCCACGTGCCAGGCTAGTGGAAAAAGTGGAAGAAAGCGCAAGGCTCCCCTCCAACCATTCCCCGTCATCAGTACCCCCTTTGAACGTGTCGGAATTGACATTGTGGGGCCGCTGGACCCCAAGACTACTCAAGGTCACCGCTTCATCCTCATCCTAGTGGACCATGCCACTCGATACCCAGAAGCCATACCCCTACGCACCGTCACGGCCCCGTGGTGGGCCGGGCGCTGATGGGAATCTTTTCCCGTGTAGGATTTTCCCGCGAAGTCGTGAGCGACCGCGGGACGAACTTTATCTCCCGGTACATGACGCCCCTTTGGCAGCAATGTGGAGTGTCCTATAGGTTCACCACTCCGTACCACCCCCAAGGAAATGGCCTAGTAGAGCGGTTCAACCGGACTCTAAAGGGGATGATCATGGGCCTAGAGGAGCCCCTCCGGCGTAAGTGGGACGTCCTACTCCCCTGCCTCTTGTTCGCCTACCGGGAAAGTTCCTCAGAAATACTTGGGGTTCAGCCCGTTCGAACTACTGTACGGACACCCTGTACGGGGACCCCTCAGCCTGGTCCGAGAGGGTTGGGAGACGGCCCCCCGCGACCCTCCTCAGGAGGTGTTCCGGTAAATTCTGACCCTCCGAAATCAGACTAGGAAGTTCCGATAACTGGCCGAAGCCAACCTGGAGGTGAGGTAATTGAAATTTTTATGGTCAAGTATGTCCCCTAACGTGTACCCCATCGTCTCCATGTACGAGTTTAAAGTGCATGTAACTTCCCTCCGCAACCGAATTTGAAGACGCAAATACATTTGCGTCCAACGTTAACATGTCCTCAATCAGATCCACCATGAATGGATTGATAATTCCGTTCCTAACTATGCCTTGCCAACGTCTTTACATGGTGCACTTTCCCGTTTTACTGGCTCTGCAGAGCTAGGCCCTGATTTCTGCCATTGAACCACTTTCTGTCTCTGTCTCCGAAAGCTGTAACGTGAAGATGCATCCCTGACCTCTGCCTTACTTCCTGCCAAGCGAAGCGGTGCCTGGCTCGGCATGGCCTGCCTGCCAAGCAGTATTTTGCCTTCAAGTTATCAGTATAGCCAGTTCAGCCTCCTCGAAAACACATTCCTGTCTAGTGAAATAGGTAAACAGCTCCCCGGCTGCAGAGCAAAGGGCCAAGCCTCCCTGTCTCCCTCATGTAATTCATAGCTCCCGTTACCATGGTAGGCCCATGGCCCGCGCATTGCACTTAAACACATATGCATCCAGTATAGAATAGCCTCTGCCCGAGAGACCTTTTACTTCAGATTACACCTACCCCAAATACCAGATATCAGACATGTTATAGGAACAGGTCGATCTGACATGCCAGACGTCTGTCTCTTCTACTAGTGCTAAAAGTCAGACCCTTAGCTTTCTCCAGATACACGTCAATCACGCGTCATACCAGCTGCGCGCGCACCCAGGTGACAGGTCTTAGCTGACTCTGCAGAATTTTCTATGTAACCACCCACTTATGACACTTTTCTGTGACGTTTCCAGCACACACCTTCGTGCACGCCTTTGTACACGCCTTTTTGCTACGCACATTCACTTGTCACGCCTACTGTATTCATTGCTATTGCACCGTTATACTATATATGTCATGTACTGTTAATAAATCGTTGACATCTTTTTTGCCATCATTGCATATACCCCCGAACCCTTGTATTGATGGAATTGATTTCCATGGCTCGAGCCATTCTGAATTAAAGCCCTTAAGACTCAGACACCCCGGACTCTGCCTCTCATTTGATTGAGCTATTCTTTTACTTGTCATTATACGGAAAAATAGTATACGGTAAATTATATTTACCACATAATTTGGCGCCCGAATAGGGACCCCTCCCCCACCCCACGCGCCGGCGATGTGTCGCAGGCCTTGCCCCCTGCCACAGCCGTGACGGACTTCTATGCGCATCTGCAGGTTTTCCTGTATCTCCTTCAGGCCTACGGAGGTGACGAAGACTGCGATCGACATCCAGACGAGGCGGTGAGGAGTGCGGAGGATCCCGACCAGAGCCCAGCCGAGAGAACAGTGTCCGAGGTGTCCAGAGGCCCACCTGTCCGAAGCGTCGAGGCGCATGCATAGTGCGCAGCAGCAGTGACGTCGTAGCGGTCCAGTCCAGTCGATTTTCCGAGGCCTTCCGTTCCGTGCTTCCCGGTGAGTACCGTTGCTGGGGACGCATCAAGACGGGTGCATTAATTTGTATCCGGTCAAGACGGGTTTGGGTACACAGATCCGGTCTGCACTGTTTTAGCAGTGTATCTGTGCTGTTTAGCAGTACATCTAGTAATTCAGTTATTCAGCGATTCAGTTTCGTTTTCGTTATAGAACTCGTTGGTAGTCAATATCTGTTCGAAATGTTTCAATGTGTTAAATGTCGTGGTATGAGTGATTGTTTGCATAATTTACTGTGTTCGTTGTGTTTGCGTTCAACAT
The DNA here is from genome assembly GCF_964263255.1 of Lissotriton vulgaris. NCBI lineage: Eukaryota > Metazoa > Chordata > Amphibia > Caudata > Salamandridae > Lissotriton > Lissotriton vulgaris. The sequence continues at coordinate 1,326,759,586 of NC_141687.1, read as the reverse complement.
AGAGGTAGCAATGCCTTTGTTCTCGAAATTACGACAGATAGGAACTAGGAAAGGGATACTTGAAGAAGCAGTTCCCATCCCACCTAGGGACACTCCAGGACATTTTATGTACCACAAGCATGGCTTAGATGCCATACTGTACTTAGACCTATGGGTGGATTATACTAAAGACCTGGCAGAGAATCAGAGATGGCCCGTTACAGGGACATGGGATGCAGAGTGCATCATGAGAGTAGAAGAAGCATTATGGAAAAAGAAAGCCAGACAATCACAGAAAGACGCCATTGAATTGTGGCGCAAGGAATCACATAGACGGACAGAGAAAGCACTCAGAAAATCAGAGAAGAGTAGAGAAGATTCCGAAAAAGCCAAAGAAAAAGAACTACTAGAAGAGGGACAGCGAGTCAAAATCGAACAACATGAAAGACAGAGTAATGCCCTTATAACAGGATTGTATCCAGTTCTGGCCGAGGGCCGAGGGCCCAAAGCAACCCCGGAAATACCCAATGATCTGCCCCCTCCACTAGTTCCGATCAAAGTACGTCATAAACAGACCGCAGCAGATAGTTTCCTTTCTTCCTATTTAGATGATGAAGCTCCCGCATACGCCAATGTACCCCGACAACTGCCACTGCTGATTCCTGCTGATCAATCCACGACCCCTCCACGTCATCAACTTCCTGCACCTGTTGTCACTTCCCCTGCTGGTCCCTTTACTCTTGGTCCTAATAACCCTTTTGGTACAGATGCGACTCGGAGTCAGTCGTCCCCGATAAACATACCTTACTCACACCCATTAACGACAAGTCAGGCTCACGGTTCTGCCTCAGGAGGTGCTTCAGGAAGTTCCCATCACACTCCGCCACCCTTACACCGAGTGACAATGAGAGAAATAGCCATGTCGCGTACACCTAAAGCAAGCCCAGCCGAAAAACTCAAAGAATACCTGACAGATTGTAGATACGATCCAGTACCTGGCAAGACAAAACCCATGATGTTAGCCTCACTACATCTACGCCGTGTTACAGACTATCTACTGTTATTACCAGACATGCCAGAACATCTAGACAACATATATCATTTTGTTAGAACAGGAGAAAGGCCAAAATGTGTTTGCGAAGCCATGGCACACGAGAAAGTTGAGACACAGGGTATGATCTTGCGATTTCTGATTAATAGTTTGATAAGGGTACTGGACAAGCCAGGCTTTTCGCAAGAAGAGATGGAGGGTTTGTCGAGGTGGAGTCAGAATATTGCCGAATGTAAGCATGATAAAGAGAAATGTATAGCGGCCATGACTAGAAAGATCCGTAAAGAAATAATAGCAATACATGCCAGACAAGCTACTGATAAGCCTCTCGAGTCAGACGATAAAGAATCCTCAGAGGAGGACGAACCAGAAGATTCAGCAGCGACCCAAGTGCCTCCAGGCACGATAGCTTACGTAGGTAGAGCGAAACTCCCTAAACAGTATTCTCTTGATAGGCCCTTTGACAGACCCATTCGTCACCTTTCCCCGATTCCAGAGAAATGTTCCCTTGAACATGTTTTCCAAGTTACTGATAGAATCCTGAAAGAAAGAGTAGGTTATCATGAACTCACTACCTTGCGTGATCAGGAACTAGCCCGGTCCGCAGTTCAATGGGCCGGGGATGACAGTATATATAAAGATGACTTAGTAGTGCAAACATTTATAAGTCTAACTCCAGAAGAACAGCGACTAGCTGGTATATACATGACTCAACATCATATTATACAGTACGAGAATCAACAATCTGATCCAGGTCCGTTGTATAATTTATTGCAAGACTTACTCCTGCATAGATGGAGAGGCCTAGGTACTGATTTGATTAATGTAATTCTCGAACAACGCCATAAATACAGAACGTTCTTGACCCCACGTTCTGTGCCTGTTCCACCCCCAGTAAACAATCCTTTTCACCTAGACAGACAGAACCCTTTACGAGAAGTACACCCCATCCGGAAACCAGATAATACATTTGAACCCGTATATGTATATACGCCCATAACTAAAATGGAATTATTGGAAATGAAGAAAATAGTGCCTAGTCATGATAAAGATCCTGCAGGTTTTCACCGTGAAATAAAAGATATGCTACTCATGGGAGATTACACATATTCTGATATTATGAAAATACTGAAAGTGTTATTACCTGCTGGTGTTTACGAGAAACTCAAAGAAAAAGAATGGGAGGTGGGAGACAAAAAGATTAATTGGACTGAGTTGGAAGACGAAGACAAGGGTCGGGCCCCAGGTTTAGGTCTTGGGGATAAGACTAAAGCGTTACCAGGATTATTAGTACAGATTTTGCCACGATTGTTGACAACTAAAAAGGAGGACTGGGATGCAATCTCAGCCTGCAAACAGAAACACGATGAAGACACTAGCGATTTTTATTCCAGATTCGAGAAATGTTTTATCATTAACAGTGGCCTGAAAACAAGTAGCGAGTCATACCCACATCTATTTGTAACCAAATTGGTTGAGAATTCATTGCCCCAGGTTAAGAACCGTGTATTGAAGGTCGAGAGCACATGGCAAGCAAATACGCCTTCCCAAATGTTACAAATGTTACAGTACCACCAGAACAGAATTAGGGAGGAACATGATCATGAACAAAGACGAATGAAAGACACGAAAATGAAAATGCTAGTTGCTCAGTCAGTTCCAGCTGATAGTCAGAAAAAGGGTACGACACAGTCCAATAATTCGGCGGCTCCCGTTAAAGGGACATGCAACTATTGTAAACAGCCAGGTCACTATGTAAACGAGTGTACAGTTCTGAAACACAATATCGCCACAGGTAAAACTAAAGAGAGACCACGTCCGCCTAGACAGGACCAGGTCCAACAACATGTTCTGCAGAATGTACAACCTATGCATGTTCCACAACAGACCGTAGCGGTACCACAGCCCCAACCCATTGCCGCAACACAGCATGTCACACAACAGATGTACCAGTATGCACAATCTGATTACCCCGATTATCAGCAGTACACATGAAACAGCCTAGAGAGGGAGGTTGGCTTGCCTCTTATTGAAGTTCCTGTAGATCAAGAGGGTCCTTATGTACATAGTCAGGTATTAGGGAAGGATAGAAAATTTTTGATTGACACAGGGGCAAGCAGAACTACCATCAGTCATGACGAGGTACCAGGGGCACCCCTCTCAGGCTCACAGAATGTTTCCCTTGGATTTTCAGGAAAGCCTATTGTTAATGAAGTATCAAAACCCGTTCCCCTTGCAGTTGGTCCATTATCCCGTACTACTGATTTATTGCTTACGAAATCATGTCCAGAAAACTTGCTTGGTATAAAAACTCTGAAAGCTCTAGGAGCTGTAATTTGTTGTTCTCCGGAAGGAGTAAGGCTGTTTCTTCGTGATTTCAAGGGCCATTATGTGTTGAGAGATTTTGATCCCAGGTTACAGAATGTTCCTGCGCATTTATGGGCACAAGGCCCCACTGATGTAGGTTGTATGCACATTACACCTTATCGTGTCACACTCAAGCCAGGAGTAGTACTGCCCCGAATCCGACAATACAAGTTACCACCTGATGCTGTAGTGGCTTTACTGAAAATCATTGACAAGCTCATTGCACAAGGAGTGGTTGTAGAAACCGACTCCAATGTTTGTAATTCCCCTATCATTCCGATTCTTAAACGCATTGATCCAAATGTGCCTCCAGTTTATCGACTGGTGATTGATTTACGAGAATTGAATAAATGCATTGTACCACAGTATCCTGTGGTCCCAGATATCTCTTCTTTATTGACAGCTATTGATTCAGAGGCGACGTTCTTTACTGTAATCGATCTCAAGAACGCCTTCTTTAGTGTCCCCATCGATCCGGAAAGCCAGTATCTTTTCGGATTCTGTTTAAATGGCCGTAGCTTCAAATTTGCACGCGCCCCTCAAGGATTCACAGAAAGCCCCAGCATCTACAGCCAAGCATTGAAACGACAACTTGACAATATACACATGCCTCCTAATACTGCCCTGCTCCAATACGTCGATGATCTATTGATCACCGCCCGAAGTGAACCAGAATGTGAACAAGCATCACTGACAGTTTTGTTTTTCCTGGCGGACAAGGGACACAAGGTGTCTCCTTCGAAGCTACAATTCTGTGCCCAGCAAGTGGTGTACCTTGGGCACTTGCTATCCAAAGAGGGGAGACAGTTGACACCAGATCGTATACAGTTAATAGCACATCTTACACAACCCAAGACACAGAAAGAAGTACGAGCCTTTATTGGACTCACTTCTTATTGCAGACAATGGATTCCCCAATATGCATTTCTAGCTAAACCACTTATACAGTTGACGACACAAGAGGCAGCGTCTTCGGCTGTCCTCCCATGGACTCAGGAACATACTCAAGCTTTTGATAAATTGAAGAAAGCCTTATGTCAAGCACCTGTTTTAGCGACACCATGTTACAGCAAACCTTTTACACTTTTTGTCACAGAACGCGATGGCACAGCATTGTCGGTTCTCACTCAGGTTCAAGCAGACAAATACAGACCGTGTGCTTATTTTTCGAGCACATTAGATCCAGTAGCCCAGGCCTTGCCTGCGTGCTTAAAATCAGTTGCAGCAACAGCACTAGCAATCAGACAAAGTGATTTGATTGTATTGGGACATCAATTGACAGTACAGGTTCCACACTCTGTGGAAGTCCTCCTAAACAGAACACAGACTCAGCACTTGACTATAGCACGACTGACAGGTTATGAATTGACATTATTCCAACCACACATAGAAATCCGACGTTGCAATACACTGAATCCTGCTACACTTTTACCATCGAGCACTACAGATCCTACTCCACATGACTGCGTGGAGGTCATTGATACAATCACGAAACCCAGACAAGACTTGACAGATGTTGCATTACCCGATCCAAACCTGACACTTTATGTGGATGGGTCATGTATGAGAACAAGTACAGGAGAGCTAGTGGCCGCGTATGCAGTGACCACGGAAACTGAAGTCTTAGAAACACATCGCATTGACACCCTGTCAGCCCAAGCAGCAGAGCTCATTGCTCTGACCCAAGCCTGTATACGAGCCAAGAACCTTAAAGTAAACATATACACAGATTCACGTTATGCATTTGGAGTCGTACACGACTTCGGTGTCCTCTGGCAAGAAAGAGGTTTTCTGACCTCTCACTGAGCCAAAATCCAGCATGGTCCCCTCATTCAAGCTCTGTTAGAAGCAATACATCTGCCTACAGCCATAGCCATCATGAAGTGCAAGGCACATACAAAGGTCACAGACACAATTTCCCAGGGTAACGACTTTGCAGATCGAACAGCGAAACATACAGCCCAGACTCATACTCAAACGACTGATATGACCAAGACTGACGTATCATCACTGACACATTGCATGACAGTTAGGGACCCCACACAAGATGTCATTGACATACAGACACATGCTACTCCAGACGAAATCAAGAAATGGGCTGAACAAGGAGGGGTCCAGACTGAACAGGGATGGATGACGAGGGGAAAGACCACATGGTTTCTCCCCGACTCTATGGTCCAAGTAATTATCAACACTGCACATAGCCCAGCACATTTAGGTGAAAAAGCCATGTTAGACAGTTTACAGAACCTCTGGTTTAACAAACATTTACGAGCAGCAGCAAAACAGAAAGTTCGTACCTGCATGATCTGTTGTCAGTTCAATCCAGGAAAAGGTATTCCCGTGGAGCGAGGTGGATTTCATCCTCCCGACCATCCTTTTGAAGTCCTCCAGATGGATTATATCCAGATGGACAGATGCAGAGGTTTTAAATATGTCCTTGTAGTTGTATGTGCCCTATCCCGATGGACCGAAGCATATCCCGTCCCAGATTACACTGCTCCGACCACTGCCAAGCAGTTGGTTCGTGAATTCTTCCCGCGGTACGGTTTGCCCCGTGTCGTGTATTCGGACAATGGTCAGCCATTCTCGTCCGAACTCATGAAGCAGGTTTCCCTTCTATTAGGTTATCAGTGGAAATTCCACTGTGTCCGACATCCCGAGGCAGCAGGTCTCGTGGAGCGACATAATCAGACTCTGAAAACTCGTCTTGCCAAGGTGTGTAAAGAGAAAGGAGTAGATTGGATAGTAGCTTTACCAGTTGCCCTCTTTTACATGAGAATGGTAGCCCATTCTAGGACAGGGCTATCCCCGTATGAGGTGGTCTTCGGTAGACCTCGTAATATGTGGGGGACGCCTATGCCGAGGAAAATTACTGATGTTGAAAGTACTATGCTGACAGATTACCTTGCTTCCTTGATGTCTGCACTACAATCATGTCGTTCACAGGTTGCAGCAGCTTTTCCAGACAACACCGAGGTGAAACCGCATGAGCTGGTCCCCGGCGATGTAGTCGTCGTGCGCAACTTCGACAGGTCAAGCCCTTTGGAGCCCCGTTGGAAGGATCCGAAGATCGTCTTGTTAACCACCAGGACTGCGGTGAAACTCGAAGGCAGAAAAACCTGGCTCCACTCGAGTCATGTAAAATGCTTTTATGGACTTCCGCCAAAGACTGATTCACAGCCTTGTCACATTCCAGAGACTGATACTAAACTCCCCCTGGTAGAGAAAACTCCTCAGCAGGAGTTCCGCATGAAGTTGAGGTCTAGTAAGTCAGACAGTTTAATTGTTTAAGTCTCCCTCGGGTGAAGCGGTTAGACAGTTTATTGACATGTACAAGTTAGACCCCAATAGAGAGAGAGATAGACAGGAGATCCAGAAAAGAAATCATTATTGTAAAAATCTCCGTAGTCGGTGCATCTGCACCCTGATTATTATGTTTTTTCTGAGTCTTACGTTAATTTGCATCAGTTGGATGTTATATATGTATTTTCCGATTGCACATTCTTTTTCTAATGACACTGCAGAGCACACGTTTAGTGAACTACCCCCACACGAATTGTCTTATCGACTTGCGCTGCGCAACAATACATTCATTCGTATGTTACACCATTCACACCAGATCAACAATGCTACTAATTGTTGGATATGTGGCCGACTCCCTCCCTATCAGAACTACAAGGGAGCTCTGCCCCTCTTTCCTTACCCGTTTATAGATAATGGTTGCTGTGGTGCATGGTTTAGTTTAATATCCTCTTTAAACACTGAATCAAGGGTTTCCCAAGGCAAGTGGATATGGGGGAACCTGAACACAGTCATGAACAAAGCATGTTTCCCAGATGAAGAAGGTCTTCCACAAATGACAGGGACCGATCTAGAAAATGAAGTGTATGGATTAGGCAATTTTACACTCAACCTCATGATTCTAAATGTTCAGTCAGAAACTAGTCCAGACTTGCCATCTATATCAGTTTTACCAGCAAAAGGTGCATTATGCGTCAGAAAGAATGGTTCAGTACATCTAGGCCATAGTGATTGTACTACTGTGGTCGAATTTAGTGATGAAGGCAAGTCTACATTCAAAGCTTCCTGACATTCCTATTTCATTTGTGGTCATACAGCTTATGTACGTTTACCTCTAGACTGGGATGGTACTTGTTTCATTGCATTCCTATTGCCACCAGTTTTTCTAGCCCCATCTGACTATCACAGGAATTCCCGCCTCAATCTTGTTAGGCACAAGAGAGATCTCCCATTAGTTGATCAGACTGAAACTGCATGGGAACAATATACAGACTTCAATAAAGGATTCTTTCCCTATTTAGGCACTGTCTCCAATAGTAAACTGATACGCAAATTAACCAGAATTCTCGAAGCAGTAGTGAATGAGACTACTTCAGCTTTGGGCAACTTAACAGAGGAGCAGTCTGCTATGAGACTTGTTGTTCTTCAGAACCGCCTTGTCCTTGACGTCATCCTGGCCGATAGGGGCGGAGCTTGTAGAGTCATCGGATCCAGTTGTTGCGTGTTTATTCCTAATAACGCGCCATCAGTCTATAAGGCCATCACCAGACTTCACGAAATTGCCCATCAGATACATCAGAACCCAGGCTCTTGGACTTGGTCCGGTTGGCTCTGGAGTGTAATAACAGCCTGGGGATGGAAGCTACTGTCATTCCTAGGGATTATATTGGCCATAGTATTCAGTTGTTGTTTATGTCTTCAATGTGGGCCAGCGATTTGCGGCTTGTGCGCCACAGCTTGTATTCCCCACCCAAGTTCACGTTCCCATTCCCGTTTAAAGAAAGAAGAACAGATGATGTTATATGAACAGATAGATGGTCTCATGAAAATAGATATATCCTAATGGGTCCGTAGGGGACAAGGAGGGAATGAGGTAATTGAAATTTTTATGGTCAAGTATGTCCCCTAACGTGTACCCCATCGTCTCTATGTACGAGTTTAAAGTGCATGTAACTTCCCTCCGCAACCGAATCTGAAGACGCAAATACATTTGCGTCCAACGTTAACATGTCCTCTATCAGATCCACCATGAATGGATTGATAATTCCGTTCCTAACTATGCCTTGCCAACGTCTTTACATGGTGCACTTTCCCGTTTTCCTGGCTCTGCAGAGCTAGGCCCTGATTTCTGCCATTGAACCACTTTCTGTCTCTGTCTCTGTCTCCGAAAGCTGTAACGTGAAGATGCATCCCTGACCTCTGCCTTACTTCCTGCCAAGCGAAGCGGTGCCTGGCTCGGCCTGGCCTGCCTGCCAAGCAGTATTTTGCCTTCAAGTTATCAGTATAGCCAGCTCAGCCTCCTCGAAAACACATTCCTGTCTAGTGAAATAGGTAAACAGCTCCCCGGCTGCAGAGCAAAGGGCCAAGCCTCCCTGTCTCCCTCATGTAATTCATAGCTCCCGTTACCATGGTAGGCCCATGGCCCGCGCATTGCACTTAAACACATATGCATCCAGTATAGAATAGCCTCTGCCCGAGAGACCTTTTACTTCAGATTACACCTACCCCAAATACCAGATATCAGACATGTTATAGGAACAGGTCGATCTGACATGCCAGACGTCTGTCTCTTCTACTAGTGCTAAAAGTCAGACCCTTAGCTTTCTCCAGATACACGTCAATCACGCGTCATACCAGCTGCGCGCGCACCCAGGTGACAGGTCTTAGCTGACTCTGCAGAATTTTCTATGTAACCACCCACTTATGACACTTTTCTGTGACGTTTCCAGCACACACCTTCGTGCACGCCTTTGTACACGCCTTTTTGCTACGCACATTCACTTGTCACGCCTACTGTATTCATTGCTATTGCACCGTTATACTATATATGTCATGTACTGTTAATAAATCGTTGACATCTTTTTTGCCATCATTGCATATACCCCCGAACCCTTGTATTGATGGAATTGATTTCCATGGCTCGAGCCATTCTGAATTAAAGCCCTTAAGACTCAGACACCCCGGACTCTGCCTCTCATTTGATTGAGCTATTCTTTTACTTGTCATTATACGGAAAAATAGTATACGGTAAATTATATTTACCACAGAGGCGAGCCAGGAAGAAATGAAGCGCTGGTACGACCAGAATGCTACTCTGGTCGAGTTCCAGCCTGGTCAGCAGGTATGGGTCATGGCCCCAGTAAAACCGTGTGCCCTTCAAGATAAGTGGACAGGGCCCTTCAAGGTGATCGAGCGGAAAAGCCAAGTCACATACTTGGGGGACGTCCAGTCCCCCAGGAATCCCCTGCGGGTCCTGCACGTGAACCGCCTCAAGCCTCACTTCGTGCGTACAGAGTTGAGCCTGCTTCTGGCCACAGATGACGGGGCAAGAGAGGAAACGGAGCCTCTCCCTGACCTCCTGTGCGCCAAAGAGAAAGATGGCTCCGTGGAAGGAGTGAACCTCTCTCCCTCCTTCACTCCCCAGCAACGTGAGGACTGCCGCCAGCTCCTGGGGCAGTTCTCAGACCTGTTCTCTCTCGTCCCCAAGGTCACCGACTGGTGTGTCCATGACGTGGACACCGGAGACAGCCCGTCGGTGCGACACAGAGCCTACAGAGTCACCGATCGAGTATGGTCCTGCATCCAGGCAGAGGTCTCGAAGATGTTGTCCTTGGGGGTGGTTGATCCCTCGGACAGCCCCTGGGCCAGCCCAGTGGTGCTGGTCCCGAAAGCCGCTGTTTCTGGTGTCGCCCCTGAACTGAGGTTCTGCGTGGACTACCGGGGGCTCAATGCAGTCACCAGAGCCGACGCCCACCCCATTCCCCGCGAAGATGAGCTCATTGACCGTCTCGGTTCTGCTCATTTCCTCAGCACCTTTGACTTGACCTGCGGATACTGGCAAATTGCGCTCACAGACAGAGCCAAGAAGTGGTCCGCCTTCTCCACCACGAACGGGCATTATGGCTTTTGCGTGATGCCCTTCGGGATGAAAAACGCCCCGGCCACTTTTCAGAGACTCGTAAACAAGGTCCTGGCCGGGCTGGAAGAGTTCAGTGCCGCATATCTGGACGATATTGCGGTTTTCAGTTCAGAATGGAGCGAGCACCTCCGGAGAGTGCTAATGGCCCTGCGGCAGGCAGGCCTCACAGTAAAAGCCAACAAATGCCAAATCGAGCAAGGATCGGTGGTCTACCTGGGGCACCAGGTCGTAAGTGGGCATGTCGCCCCTCTGCAGCCTAAAATCGACACCATCCAAGCCTGGGAACCCCCCACCACCCAAACAGAGGTTCGGGCCTTCCTGGGCCTCACCGGTTACTACCAGAGGTTCATCCGAGGGTACAGCAGCCTCGTAGGTCCCCTCACGGAGTTAACGTCCAAAAAGCAACCCCAGAAAGTGCAGTGGACCCCCGCCTGCCAAGAGGCATTTGACGCCCTCAAGAGAGCCATGTGTACTGCCCCTGTGCTACAAGCCCCTGACTACTCCAAGGAATTTGTGGTACAAACTGATGCCTCGGAGCACGGCATTGGGGCCATACTATCCCAACTGAATGAGGAAGGTCTAGACCAGCCCGTAGCTTTCATTAGCCAAAGGCTACTCCCCAGAGAGCAGAGGTGGAGCACCATCTAGCGAGAAGCGTTCGCTGTAGTCTGGGCCCTCAAGAAGTTACGGCCCTACCTGTTCGGAACCCATTTCCGAGTCCAGACGGATCATCGACCATTGCGGTGGCTGGTGCAGATGCGGGGCGAGAACCCCAAACTGAGGCGAGAACCCCAAACTGCTGCGATGGTCGATCTCCCTCCAGGGAATGGATTTCATCGTAGAGCATCGCCCTGGTACCAACCACGCCAACGCTGACGGCCTCTCCAAGTTCTTCCGCCTCAGCGTAGAGAATCCCCAAGAGGATGGGTAGTTCTCCCCGACTTTCAGCTGGGGGTGGACGCATGTTAACCCGGCCTCGTGGCGTGGTCCTCCCTGACCCGTAGCAACTCCCGTCCGAGCTTCCACCACAACAGACCCCTGAGTCCCCCGTCCTAACCAACCCTTCCCTCCACGTTAAGTCCTGACCCTTCCCGGACTTCCCAGCCCGTGCCTCCATCTTCCCGGCCCGTAGGCCCTGTGTGCCCACTTTTCGGCACCTAAGATGGCCGCCCGAGCCAGCACGGCCTAGGCCGAGAGGCGCCACCCTGGCGGGAGGACAGAGCGCTCCCCGCGAGTGAGAAAGGGAGGAGCAGTATCCTTCACACCTCCGACCTCTCCTCGAGAAGTGGGTTTCAATCGCCCCTCCGGCCGCCTGGAGGGCTGGCTCCACGCCTGCTGTGTGTCTGGGACTCCTCCCGAAACCAACCTGAATGGATCAAAGGGCCGCGTGGCAGGAAACCCCAACAAGCGGCCCCCAGGTGCCAAGTCCCCTGCCGACCAGACTCCGGAGACCAAAGAGGAGCAGTCCTATAACTGGGGATGCTCCGGGACTATCGGCAGATTCGATTCTGGAACAACGAGAGCCCTGCTGACGTGGTCGCGGCTCATTTGGCAGAGAAGGACTTCTGCTGGAACCACCTGCGCCTGCTGAGTGACTCGCGGCTCCCCTGCAACCTTGGGACATCTGAGCCCTGCTGAGTGACTCGCGGACCCCCTGAAGATCGTAAGAACTCCGACATCGTGCTTGAGCCCTGCTGAGTGACTCGCGGCTCCCCTGCAACCTTGGGACATCTGAGCCCTGCTGAGTGACTCGCGGACCCCCTGAAGATCGTAAGAACTCCGACATCGTGCTTGAGCCCTGCCGAGTGACTCGCGGACCCCCTGAAGATCGTACAACCTCCGACATCTTGCTTGAGCCCTGCTGAGTGACTCGCAGCTCCCTGACTCTCCTGGTCCGGCTGGACCCTGAAAGATCGCCCGTATCCCCCAGTTCGAGGATTGAGAGCTGTGCGCCGGATACGCAACGTCATTGACACTGATCTTATAAGACTGTCCCGCTACCCCTACCCTGACCGAGACTCTTGAATCACGAGATAAAGAAAACATTCTTAAGAAGCTATGGTGTGGTGTCTCCGTCGTGTGGTGCGTGTGTAGTGTGTACGATCCTAGATTCGAGATTCTCCCCCTGAGAAGTCTCCCTCCAGTGCCCGTCTTCGTACCTATGGAGGTGGGTCCCAGGTTGGTCAGGTACACTTCCTGCCCTCCCCTGAGGTCGCCTTCTAACATCCCCTCACCCTCATATCCCCTCACCCTCATATCCACTCACCCTCCCTCACACCCTCATACCCCTCACCCTCCCTCACACCCTCATACCCCTCACCCACCCTCCCCCACACCCTCACACCCCCTCACCCACCCTCTCACCGTCACACACCCTCACACACCCCCTCACCCTCACACCCCCTCACCCCCTCACCCTCACACCCCCTCACACTCCCTCACACCCCCACACACTCTCACCCTCACACACCCCCTCACTTGCACAAACCCTCACACACCCTCACCCTAACACACCCTCTCACCCTCACATCCCCTCACCCTCCCTCACACCCTCATCCTCACACACCCCCTCACCCACCCTCACCCAACCTACACACCCACTCACCCTCACACACCTTCACACACACCCTCACCCTCACACCCCCTCACCCTCACACACCCCCTCACCCTCACACACCCTCACCCTCCCTCACACACCCTCACACACCCCCTCACTTGCACACCCCTTCACCCTTACCTCTCACCCTCACACCCCCTCTCATCATCTCACACCCTCACACCCCCTCTCACCCTCATCCTCTCACACCTCACACCCCCTCTCACCCTCACACCCCTCTCACCCTCACACCCCCCTCACCCTCACACCCCCCTCACCCTCACACCCCCTCACTCACACCCCACCCCCTCACCCTCTCACACCCACACCATCACCCTCACACACCCTCACCCTCACACACCCTCTCGCCCTCACACACCCTCTCACCCTCACACTCCCTCACCCTCACACCCCGTCACCCTCATCCTCACACCCCCTCACCCTCACACCCCCTCACCCTCACGCCCTCACACCCCCTCACCCTCACACCCCCTAACCCTCACACCCCTTCACCCTCACACCCCCTCACTCACCCTCACACACACACAACCTCACCAGCATAGCATAACAAAACATAGCACAGCAGAACAAAAAAAGCATAGGACAGCAAAACATAGCATAGCATAACAAAACAAAGCATAGGATAGCAAAACACAACAAAGCATAGCATAGCATAACAAAACATAGCATAACAAAACAAATCATAGCATAACATAACAAAGCATAGCCAAACAAAATATAGCATAGTATAACAAAACATAGCATAACAAAACACAACAAAACATAGCAGAACAAAACATAGCAGAACAAAACATAGCATAACATAACAAAGCATAGCATAACATAACAAAACATAGCATAACATAACAAAACATAGCATAACATAACAAAACATAACATAACATAAAACATAGCATAGCATAACAAAACATAGCATAACAAAACATAGTAAAACACAACATAGCATAACAAAACAAAACATAGCATAGCATAACAAAACACAACAAAACATGGCATACATAACAAAAGATAGCATTGCAAAGCATAGCAAAACATAGCATAACAAAACACAACAAAACATAGCATAGCATAACAAAACTTAGCATAGCACAACAAAACAAAGCTTAGCATAGCAAAACAAAACATAGCATTACAAAACACAACAAAACATAGCATAGCATAGCATAACAAAACAAAGCATAGGATAGCAAAACTAAACATAGCATAGCATAAAAAAACAAAGCATAGGATAGCATAACAAAACATAGCAAAACACAACAAAAGATAGCATATCTTAACACAACTCAACAAAACATAGCAAAACAAAACATAATAGCATAGCAAAAGATAGCATACCAAACACAACAAAACATAGCATAGCATAACAAAACATAGCATAGAAAAACAAAGCATAGCATAACAAAACACAGCATAGCATAACAATTCAAAGCGTAGGATAGCAAAACATAGCATAGCATAACAAAACAAAACATAGGATAGCAAATCAAAACATAGCATACAGCATCACTCCGCACCACCACAGCATCACTCAGGAGCACCACAACATCACTATGCGCAACCACAGCATCACTGAACACCACAACATCACTCGTGCGCCATCACAACATCACTTAGCGCCACCACAGCATCAATCTGTGCAACCATTCAACAACACCTGGTTCAAATATGTTCCCTCAATGTTTCAAGCTTTATTACAAATGTAACAAAAAGATGTTACTATTTCACTTCTGTTCTTGGATTTTCGTCACAATAAAAGACACTGAACATAATCTTCACAACAGTTATTTACAAAACTTTAAGCTATTGCCATTATAAATTACAATAACTTTTATTTAAGTATTAATTATTTAAAAAAAATTAAAAGCCATTATTTGTAATATCAATACACGTAAGTCACGTAAATACAACACATATTGCATTACAAATGCTATAGGTGTCACATTTGCGAAAGTTATAACTATTGGCATTGTAAATGACAAAGCTATTATTTTCGCTATTTTCAAAAAGTAAACATAAATACAAAATTTGTCATTTACAATACCAATAGGTCAAACTTTCCTAATGCGAGACCTATTGCATTGCAAATGCTTGTTTATACTTGCAATGGCAATATTTAAAAAAAAATGTATCTTGGTAGAAACTAAATGCAGAGCTCACTTTATCTAGGAGATAAAGTCAAACCGTACAAATAAAAGTAGCGCACATACAAACGGGGCACACGTGTGTGCAGTACAGTGGGATGGAAAAGCATCGAATGTTTCCTGTGCTGCTATATGCTTCAACCATGCTGTTTTTCCGTTATTTCTCTACCTCCACGCTATGAGGGCAGGCAACGACGTGGCAATACTTTTTCCAGGGTTTGGGGTCGGTGCGGGTCACGAGCAGGACAGGCTTTTACTGCGGCCAGCACAGTAAACTAATAGTCTCACAGTGGGGCACATGGCGGTGAATTCAGCGCGAGACAAGGAAAGAACTGGGAGGTCTGACAATGAAAAGCGCACACAGAGGAGTCCCACATGCCGCATTTGTTGTTCATGCTAAGCGTGCGGTCAAGCAAGAGCAGAAACGGCCAGAAATTTCCAAAGCAGCCCTCACGCGGCAGGGAAGTTTCAAATCTGTCAACCCATGCCGGAGCGAGAGAAGATTTAAACAGTCAACTCGGCACGTGGAAAGGATGTACCAAGGATAACACAGGTCAATGACGTACACTAAATTAACATGGATAAATAAAAAAAGTTATATTCAAGTTTTTCTCTTGTCACAAAAGCTTTTATCTATTAAATTCGTTATGGTTATGTCTAGTAAAATGTTCGATCCCCACCGAAGTGGCCTTTTGGCCCAAGGACAGGAGATTTCAGCAGAGCAGACTGAGGTAGAATAATCCATAACCGCCACACTGGGCCCACTCCCAAACTGCCATGTATGTCATTCTTCACATATATTTTCCAATAAAGTTTGCCAACACGTGTGTGGCTTGTTTCTTGTAGTATATGTTGGAAGGGAGGAAGGAAAGAAGGAAAGAAGGAAGGGAGGGAGTCCAATATTGCTGTCAAGGGATTCCTGGTGAAATTATAAACCATGAACTCACAAGGCTGAGTTGTTAAGGCTGCATATGACCATATTACACATGGTATGTATTAATATATTTATTAATTGTTTATTGTAGGGCAGTTAGCTTGAAAACCTTTTTCTTTCAAAGTGCAGCTAACAATTAGTGCAGATTGTAACCAGAATGTTTCGGCTTTCTTTAACTTTCATGAATACATTTTTAATAAAACAATAGGCAATGGTGAGGATCAGTGGATTTAGCGGTTTTGCGGCTAGAGTGATAACTATACAATTATGAATTTACTGCATTTGGCACATAATTTAAAACATAAATTGAAAACTTTGCAGAGTTCACCAAAAATGTTGCTTCCATCTCAAATGAATGAAAACAATACCGACAGAGATTGTGTAGTATAATTGCAATTCTTAGCCTTATAATTTATACAAATCGAGCTGCTTAATTTGATCATCCAGGTCATATATTCCTAGTTGCCTTAACAACATTGAAGCTCTAATTCGGGGGCTCAGCAGAGCAACATTTATAGAGCAGCCCTATTGGCTTTGTAAAAATGTCATCACTAACTATAATCAAATGTATATTTTATAAAGTCACACATTGCAATGTTTAATTGTGATTGCCACAAAATGTGGGCAGTAAAGCATTTTTTAAATACAACCATTACATTTGTCTGAGTCTTTTTAAAACATTTTTCAGGCCATAAAGTACAGCCATAAAGCCAACCACAAGCGGCACCTGCACTCCAGCTGGAGAGCCTATATCCCTGGCTCAGAGTGCTTTAAAATATGGTAAACTCTCCCTGGGTGGTGGATTCAATGATAAAGGAGAACTACAGCTTTTGATATCTTGGGGGCTGCTGAGCTCCCTGCAGCTCTCTAGAACATTAAACACATGCTTGGTTGTGCCCCTTCCACTTCTAAGGTCACCATCAGGATCAAAAATTATGATAGAAAAGATTTGCAAGGCATTATTTGGCATTCCTTGATGAAGCAGTGTATAATAAATGAGCGGCTCCTGCCTTATTCTTTAAAAAAAATGTTATTTCTTACATTTTTTGGGTTTCCCAATGCCCACCCAGGGCACCCACACTTTAAAAAAAAATGTATACGTCGGAGGCTAGAGGGGGAGCCCCAAGGCTACCGCTGGTGCCCTATCAGTACCCTTACCAATGCCAGCAGGAGCCAGTGTGTGTCCTGGTGCCTACCCAGGGCATCTACAATTGCCACCAGTGTTGGGGGATGCAGGGGGAGCCCTAGGGCTGCCGCATTCTGAGCCGGCTCTTCAAAATTTAGGTCTTTGCCCTTGCGCAGCGGTTTTAGGGGGCTCTAAGAGGCTAGAGGAGGCGGGCTGCACTATTCTTCTTAACTATTATCCACGATTCTTTCATACAATCAGTGTTGTCGACATTGTTTATTATATTATCAGTATGTTGCTGAGACTTGGTTTTGTATTGAGCAGACACATTTAGGCGAGAAACAGCTGCTTAAATTACACACCTGTGATATTAGAGGCTATGACTAACACAAGATATTGAATTGCCATTCATATAGCGCTTAATATCCCTGATGAGGTATTGAAGCACATTTATATCATTGGCATTTGGTAACAACTTCATAAGGTTGTTGGAGGGAATGGCTACCAGAGCTGACTTATAGAATGCACCTGCTTTTCTAATTAGCGCCTCTGCAGGGGGTTTGACATGAAGCGCGTTATGGAGGGTAGAAAGGGTTTTAGTGCAGGCTCCATCGAACGAGCCACATGGCTTTCAAGGAGGAGGTTGGCTCTCATGTGTTAGAGACTGCTGGTTGTTAACTGTGATATCTATAAAAGCCAACCAAATATCCATGGGATCAGCTTGGGTATCCAGTCAGGTAGCAACCTCTGAATGACTATGTTGAATGACACCACCATCTGAACAGTAATTATAAAGATTGATTACGAGCAAATCCCACTTTTCCAACACATCGAGCACAAGTAAATGAAAGAGTGAAAAATCATTTATGAAGTTAACCACTCTACGAGGGAAAGTGTTTGTAATATATGTCGCTAAACCACAATTTTCTCTACCTGAGCCTGAAGGCTGTGCCAGTGAGCTGTACACCAAATACCCATCAGTAGACTTTTCCTGGAGCTCCTATTTTCTTGGAAACACGATAAGGTATTTAGACATAAACTCCCTCTAATCTGCCATTTCCAACTTTTTCTTTACCCCTGCTACGCTCCATGATAGGAACCCAACTTTCTTCAAGTCACTGGTGTTACTCATATTGATTGCGGGGATGCGAATCCTAGGCGTATGTAGATCGGCTTTATGCAAGGATGTTTGGAATCATGTTGCGAATTAGTTCGGATAAGTCACTCCTGACCATTCATATCGCTCAAGCAGTCAAACCAATTGCCCATCTCCAATCGTTATCAGGTTGTAAGGGAAATCTATCATTGGGCAGGCAGTAATGGCAATTAGCATGCAATGTGCGGTCTCCAGCCACATCCTGGGTTGGGTGTTGATATCTCTATATAAGTGGCCAGCCTGGGCAGTCTGTAAAAATACCCCAATGGAACGGTTTAATAGACCTAGGCTGGGTATGGGGAGTGGAGCAGGTGTGCAGGTTCTTCTCACCCAGTGTAGGCTCATAAACGTTAATCACAATACAATCCTCATCACCTCTGCCCGCCCAATTCACCCGTCTAATCATAATAACGTTTTGGAAGAGTACATTTGTCAGACCCACCCTAGTACACATTGTTCTTAAGCTCCCTCCATGTTTTGGACTTCTGTTCTGGGAGGGGGTCACCCCTACCAGCACCAAAACCTAAGGTGCTGACACCCAGCCGGGTAATCTACATTGCTGTTATAGGAGCACTACACTGATCATTGCACTCCGCAACGCAATTGTCCACCACTCCAGTGGTGCTCTGTTTGCGCAGTAGATTAAATTAAGCAGTTGCGGAATTCATAACGGTTTGTTCAATTGAACTCCTACCGCCTGTGGTTAATGTCTCTTCTTGGGGAAAGTGGGGCCAGGGCCTGAGTGGGCGAAATCCATATTACTTGATCTGTGTAAACTACAGCACAGCCATTGGCATTTACATTACCCCTTCTGGGCTCAACCTCCTTGGAAGGTTCCTCTATTAGTACTCCTGTACATGAGGAATCAAAGGTCAACCAATGCAGCAACTGATTTTATGGTTGTCTCAGTTTAGTCTCTGTGCTACTAACTTGCTTCTTCAGTGCATCCATAGTACCTGAAAGGAATTTTTCCAGAGACCCGGCACCTCCTGTGGAAGTAGTGTTATGTTTCTTTTTACCATTGGTGTTCGTACGAGAATTATAAAACACACTGATATGGCAGAATCCTGTATTCACACTAAAAAGGGTGACTCGGCCAAATTCAAAACTGCCTCGTGATCCTGAGGCCCACCGGAGAACTATAAAGCATACGCAAGACCCTCCTACTCACAGAACAGGAGTAAAAGCAGATTCCAGTCAAACCAGCAGTCGAGGAGGAGTCGCGGAATGGAGGATCCTAAATCAGATTCCGAGGTGGCCCAGCCTAGCCTCGTCCGTCTGCGGCTGGTCCGGGCACTCCAGAAATGGAATGAGTTGGTGCACTGCAAGTGGGGCATGTCGCTGTGACATCCTACGCCTCTAGGAAAGCTGGAGCCCGTGATCCTGGGCAGTGGTGCTGCCTTTTCTACACTGCAGGTCTTGTGCGCTCCTCAAATGCACAGAGTTGAGGAGAGGTGTTGGCCTAACGGTAAGGGCGGTCCACCTCGAATCTGGGGAACTGGGTTCGAGTCTTGGCAATGACTCTGAACATACTGTGCATCTGGGCAATTCACTTAATTTCCCTGTGCCTAACAAAAATGAATGTGTCCTCATGTAATGCAACTGGTGCTATGTAAAGCGCTCTGAAACCCGATTCAGGTGAAGTTTGCGCTACATAAAACTCTGTACTCTGGCATGCTGGAAGTGTGGGCATGTTGCTGCAGCTTCCACCACCTCTAGGGAAGCTGGAGCCCATAGTCCTAGGTTGTACTGCTAGCTTGACAGTTATAAACTTGGAGGTAGTCCCATCACTGGTATTAGAATGTTTAGATATACCTTCAGTAACATAGGTGGGTTATATGAGAATCAAGATGGCCTTTTTTTTAGCAAGAAAAGTTCTATAGAGTTTCTATGTGACTGCTGACTTCCATTATGATTAAATTCTCTTAAAACCCATAGTCGGTACAAGTTCAGCTTGAAGTAAATCGGCATCTCGTGTGTAGGTATAAGACTGCTGCAAAAAGCTTAATATAGGTGTCATGAATTCCAAAGTCAGATGAATGTGCAATATCCTATTTATAGCTGACTGAATACTTTCCAACGACAGGGGAACTTATTTGTACAGACAGAGCATTTGACAAAGAGCTTAGATAATATTAATCCTAATCTATAAAGTCTGTGGAGTGTCCATCATGCTCTGTGCATTGACCAGAGTCTGCACTGTTCTAAAGCAGGAGTGATTTTAAGACCCCCAAACCTGATCCCAGCTGACCTGCGATAATGGGCTCATATTTAAATGAGTGTGGGCTGATTTCCTTTTCTCAAGAACGTTGACAATTAGTTTTGGGTTTTAGGGGGCTAGAATTGCATAAACATTGTTAGCAATATGGCAGAACATAGTTCAGTAATATAGTACATCAGAAGGAGGAGGGAGTAATAAAATGTTTATATCTCGTGATGACACATGCTGTGTGTGCTAATACTGCTCTCACTCACACAAATGTGTGACGTGCTTCATCATAGGGTTGCTTACAATACACCCTGGCGTAGCCACGCATGGGGTGGAGCAATAGGGTGGGGGAAGACAATACAACACAGAGAGAAACAACTAATTTCACAGTAGCTGGGAACGACGGTAGTGAAAGTGCAGTGTTGTATGAGTTAAAACTAGCTCGGAAGTATCGCTGTGCCTAAGACTTTATTCCTGAATCCTCCGGCCAGGGTTAAAAACTTGAAGAATGGTCGTGATTGGGAGATGCTATGTGCTCCTAACAGCCCTCCTTTGCTGCCAGGTGGTCGACATGTTTCGGCCGTGTGTGTGTGCCCTAAGTGCAGGGTCACGCTGGCCTTCCTCAGGAATCTACCTGTCCCGGTGTATTGATACTCTCAACTCTAGTTGAGATAAGAGGGTGTATTAAAAACCAGTTCTTCCGTTTCGAGGAATTTCCTCTAGCAAGTAGTGGAATTACTAAAAAAGGGAATAAAAAGGAACACTAGAATAATGGGAGAGAAAATAGAAGAAACAAGCAGTCGGGAGTAATCTTTTCCTCAATACATCATAAGCTATGTGTATAGTGATTTGTCTACACATGAATGCACTCTAGTGTATCAATCATTCCCCATGAGAGATCAATTTTGCCTCTCCCCCTCCTAGTTTCAAGTGTGTGTGAAAAACTGGAGGTGCAATTACCTAAACAGGTATATAATCTTATCTACAATTAAAATATCAGCGACCGCATACATCCAGCCATAATCCCAACAATCACATCCACTGCCCAATGGGGATTCGGTGCATGTCTACTCACCGGGTTTACCCCTATTTCGAGTCAGAACTGTCGGCGGGCAAGGAGAGATAACCTCACTTATAGTACTGGAGAGATACTCTAGTGAGGAGGTGAAAAACTCCCATTTACCACTATAGTTATCTGTGGGCATTTCAAGGAGATGTTTGTTACATAGCTGAGTTTTGCCACAGAGAATATTTGACAAACCTATACCTGTTCAGATTAATCTCCAGACATTAATATTACTACTTGATATATTATGTAGATATGACCAGTGGCTAGGTTAAAGGCCTGATGCCAACTGGGCTGTGCGTCTGCCAAAGTTTCTTCAGTGATGAATCAACTACAAAAGACTCAACACACTTTGCCGTGTAGCTTTCCGTTTCTCCTGAATCACAAAAATACATAGTTCAATGTTCAAATAAAAACAAGCACAGTTAAAAAAATTAAAGATTAATAACATTGTTTTAAAAATAATAAATTACTGCTATTGTTTTAGTTAAGTAAAAACCTTTCAGGAAAGAAAAGTTTACCAAAATAGACAATTCAAAGCAACGTTGTAGTCTACAAAGGGGGATTAAAAACAGGTGTAGGACACTTGAATGGAATGTTACAGCAGCTTTTTAGTACGCCCCTTGAAGAGCACTCCTATTCTTAATAATAGGCGCATGTGAAACTGTCTTTTTTTCAGCAGCAAAGTTATACAAAAATATTAATTTTAATCCTTCACGATATACTTACGATTGGTTTACTTCATGTTCGCACTGTAACGTTTTTCTGCTCACTGATATATCACTTTTACAGCATTATGAGCAGGAGTGGCCTGTGCAGGTAAGATCAGTGGGGCAGAGATGGGGGGGGGGGGAATAGATTTGACATACGACGACGACGAAAACACACATTTAAAGAAAAGGAAAACCATGGTTTTCTTTTTTTTTATTTAAGTTTCCCTCGTCTTTGTATGTTGAATCCCCCCCTACCCCACCCCACCGCTCTTACCTGTACAGGCCGCGCCTGATTTTGAGATAATTGTGTCTCTCATCAACCACAGTCAAGATGAAAATGATATGAAAAACTTTTTTCATCTAAGTTCACCTTCATCAGAATTTTCTATGTACGATAAGAAATATATGTAGAGAATTTCTGCAAGTTCTCCTTTTGAGGCAAACTGTAAAAAGATTTTCACATATATACAATAAAACAATTAAACTTCGCGGTGGTTCTATAGATATGTGAGACTCTGCACACCCCTAGTATATACATGTAATATAAATAGTGGGGGACCGTATTTCCCAAACCATTCTTCCCATCACTAATCCCACCCAGAGACCAATTCATTTTTGTTGATGTTGAATGCGGTCAATTCAAAATGTTGCTACCTGCATTTTGTTTTGGTTACATCATGATGTTAATACTGTATTTGAAATGAGTACCCAATAGAATACTTCCCTAAACGAAACTAACGGCAGTACATAGTTGCAATTTAAATCACCGGTAAACTGGACTACAACAATGCACTTTATGAGGAATCAACCCTCAACTGACCAGAAGACTGCAGACCATACAAACTCAGCGGCCAGGCTCACTCTCAACCTCCCACCCCGCACTCATCACCCGCACCTCAAAGAACTCCACCAACCCCCATTCTAAAAACAAGCCCTCTAATACAAAGTGATGCACAACACTGGCCCAGCGCACCTCAACAACTCCATTAAATTCCACAAATCTACCAGAAACCTTCGCTCAGCAGGACTCCTATGTCACGTGCACACATTTCCTGCATATGCAGAACCAGATTGGGGAGTGTGTGCCTTGTCCTACGCCGCTCCAAAGCCTGGACATCTGAGCCGTCTTCTCAGTTTTTGAATTCTGCAAGAAACAGAAGACCTGGCTCTTCATCTAGCTCAAGCCCTGGCTTGGTCCATACGGCGATTGCTTCAATGCCAGGATACCCTCCCTGGTGAGTGGTGCACTATACCAGTACAAACCTATCAACATAACATAAATTTACTTCTATTTGAAGCTCAATAACATAGTTTGGCTTGAGAGATGTTCAAGTAATGGAGTTAAACTGTTAATACTTTTCTGGTAAATTAAGAATATGTTGGCATATCAAAACTTAATTATTAATAAATGATGAATTATAATGAATATATAGATTAATGGATTGTTGAACAAACAAGCAACATTATAAGGGGTGCTCTTTTCCGGCCTGTTAATGAAAGCACTAGCAAAAGATCACTTTCAATTACTGTAATTTGTTTTTTGTTTCAATAAGCGCTAGATATGCTTTTCAGGCATTTGTGTCAGGATCTTTCTCCATATTTTTGATAAAGATCCTAAATTGAGCCTGTGACCAGATTTGCTAGAAACAACCTAGGCTTTCAGCAGGCGCACAGAGGTGGGAAGGTCTTGGGAGCATTGTGAACAATGAGCTTTAGAATTAAAATCTAGCTTTACTGACTAGCATGGCATAGTTGGTCAGTGGGAGGACCTTATGTTGTATTTTACATTTACTTTAGAACAGGCAAATGCCTTTAAGCATCAGAGCTGGGCCCAGCTGGAGTTTGACAAATCCACATATCAAGAAGATTATTATTATTATTATCCTTATCATTATTATTACTTTTTTTATTGAGGGAAGGGAGGGAGCTTTAGCTGGGCACACATGATACGAATGCAAACATCACCAGATAACCTACTCGTGTTAAAACAGAGAGATGAAGTGGGTGTAGGTATTTTTCTGGTGGTCCTGTGGCAGCCATTGCTTATGAGGTAGAATCCCTTGTGCGTACAGTCGTTTATTAATAGTGTCGGATGGCCACAAACACTGCTGCATTTTGACTGGCTAACCAAGTTACTCCCTTTGGTTATTTGATTCTCTCCGCGGCTTGCAAAGTAAAACAGTGAAGCCTTACCCTATTTGATGGTAGAGTTAAGACTGCTAACTCGTCTACAGCATGGCACAGTAAAAAACCTGGAAATAAATTGGTAGCTAGGGCTAGAACATAGAGCCATTTATTCACAAATAAAAGACAAAACTTTTAAAATGCAAATTCATGAAGAAAAGCAAGAATTTACAAATTCTTCTCAAATAGAACCAACATGGCTACAGATATTGCAACTATATACACACGAGAAATGCACTGATGCACTTGGAGGCCTTGGGGTTATGAGGTTAACTATGATGTGTCACCCAAATGCAGTCTATGGTGTAGATGAGTTAAAGAAGAGGCAACGTTGTAACTTTGATATGAAACATTTGGGCCTCCTAATTAAGAGCTCATTGGTGACTACAAGCAACTGAGTGCATTTGAGATCTTGCTGCTAAGTTTCAACTAGAACCACCTACTGTCTACCACTCAAAGGCCCATCACTCACAACGAGACCAAGCCCCACTCAATACTCAGTGGCCCAGCGTGGTTGTCACCAAGGGTCGGTAACTGGCACCTGAAGGTTATCATCACTGAATGGGTTGAGAGACAGGTTGAAGAAACTTAAAAGCCATCATAACATTTTTAAGACTCTCCAAATATTCTAGCAGAGGGAAAATGCTGTGGGTCAGTGCCCACAAGACAATCCACAGGATACCCTATTTAGGAGCTTGTGCCTTGAGTTTAGCAGTTGGAAATTACTCAAGTAGAGGCTTCACACAAGATGCATGAAAGCCAATGTTTCCACAAGTTGAAAGGCCCAGACTCCTGAAGTTAGAATGGATCCCTTGGGGCAACTGGTCAAGATAACCTCAAAGCCAGGAAAGATTACACCACCAAAGCTCTTTGGCTTTATATACAGAGAAATGGTGAAGGTTCACAAAAATGCAGACAAAAATGAATCAGGAAATAACTGAAGACAGTCAATTGGTTACGATCAGAAGGTTCTTTAGTTTTGAAAACCTACAGTCAAACCAGCTGCACTTATACAATCAATGCCTAAACATCTATGGTCGGATCCTCAGGCCAAACTAAATATTGCCTGATTTTCATCAGTACACATTCAGCAATATGATGGCATGAGCAAAATGCATGAACAGCAAAATGGATAAACAGTCTTTCCATTCTACATTATCTCTTGGCCTACAAACTCAAAACAATCAAACCAGCCAAACATTCCATGCTTAAGCACCATGTCTTGTGATGGAGTTTCTTAAGTTTATTTAACATTTCAGGTAAAGATGGCTGCAATGCATATGGATACATATATGATGGCCATCATGTAATGTAAGTTCAAAGGGTCAGGGTGCTTCTACTCTGCTCCCTTATAAACAATTTTTAGTTATCGCCTGAGAGGAGCTCTAAGGTGTAACAATAGGTAGGGGAAGACAAGGATCAATTGTGATCCAGTAGGGCATTGATTACCATTCACAAGACAAGGGAATGGAAGGTCCGGCCACATTCGTAGCCCCAGATATGAAGACAACAAAAGAGATGACTGGGCTGTTCCTTAGGGAAGGAAGAAGGAAAGAGTCACTAGGGAAAAAGGGTTAGTGCTCAATCGAGGACAACCCCTGGGTATCCAATTTGTTGGATATAATGGCCTCACACACCCTTGCGATTGTCATGCTTCATCATCAGCAATGCTCCTCGTTGGGCAGGCAGTGTAATGCCCAACCGGCTCACCTCAAAGAGGGGCTCTTTATCATAGATCTTTTATCCAACTGCCTATGGGTGAAGTGGGGGTGAGGGGCCAGGACAGAGTAGATAGTGTGGGTGAGGATAAAATGTGGCACAAGGTACCGGAAAGCTATTTTATTCTGGTGGTCCTCTGCCACAAGTAAAATCAAGGATAACCGGTGCTCATGGGGACTATGGTTTCCCAGAGTGGACCAGGGCTAAAGTGCAAATGGTGTGGTCAACATGTTTCTCGCTTCTAGTACATTGACTGCGATTCTTCAGGACCTAGTAAAAAACTACAATCTACAAAACATGACCTAATGATTAGTATCAGTTTAAATACAGCACATAAGTTGTACTACCTGTATGGAGACTCAGGGAGACGATGCTTCAGAGGCAGGAGGTGGTGAGGTAGATTAAAAGACCTACTATTTACTATTATAATCTCATTTACACCTCCAACACACGTTTCAATTGTTTGGGATGCCCTGAAGACAGTCATCAGAGGGGAGTTTATAGTGCTTTCTGCTGCAGAAAACAAGCTGCGAAGGGCCAAGAGGACAGAACTTCAGAGGCAGGTCTGTGAACTGGAACATATCCATCACCTCACAGGGGCTCAGAGGATTTGGCGTCAGCTAGAGGCCGCCATGAAGCAGCTGACGGGGATAGACTTAGGGCAGAATATTCCCTTCTGCGCCTAAAACATTCCTTCTACGTGAATGGGACCAAATGCAGGAGGATCCTGGCCAGTAAGCTCCGAGCCCAAAGATAGTTTATGAGAGCGGACTCTCTGCTCTCCGGAGGAGGGGAGCTGATTGAAGGGGACGCTCCAATACTAGCCCAGTTCAGGGACTTCTACACAACTCTGTGTTCGGAGCCGTACCTTCCCCTGACAAATCCATCTTGTTACCGCCGCACCGTGGCTACAACCTTACTGATTGACGCCCAGGCGGCTTCTCTTGACAGTCCGACATGAACAGAAGAGGTTATTTCTGTCATATCTAGACAGAAACCTCTTAAGTCTCCTGACCCTGATGGCTTCTCATCAGGATTTTATAAAGCCTTCTGCCCTGAACTAGCCCTGGTCCTCACAAGCCTCTTCAACACCATCTCAAACGTGGCCACCCTTCCTCCCTCGATGCAGGAGGTGAACATTGCCTTCATCCCCAAGCCCAGTAAAGACAGACGTTCATGTGCGAATTACTGCCCCATTTCACTGGTGAACGTGGACGCAAACTTATTTATGGGAATTTTGGCAGCTTGCTTCCTCTCCTTCAAGCAGAGCCATGTCGCCCCCGATCAGGCGGGCTTTATCCCTCAGAGACAGTGCACAGATAATACCAAACGGCTCCTCCACGTCATAGATAATGCCAATCGCAGGGATGGTACCCTGGTCACTTCAGTGAAAGTGAATGAATGGGGCTCTGAGCATTTTCTGTTATGCTGGGGCACCCGACAGGGTTGCCCACTGTCCCCCCTCCTCTTCACACCATACATGGAGCCCTTTGCGCAAAGAGTGAGAGACCACCCCGGGAATCAGGGGAGTCCCCTTTGGCGGAGAGGAACATCTGATCAGTTTATATGCAGATGATGTCTTGGTGATGCTAGATGATCCTCGAGAGACTCTACCCCATTTCTTAGAGAAGCTGGGGTAATTGGGTGAGGCGTCTGGGATCCTCATGGACCTCCACAAGTCAAAAGCCCTCAATATCTCGGTCCCGCCTGTTACACTATCCGCTTTAAAGCAGATCTATCTGATACACTGGGCAACGGACTCCATCCCATATTTGGGAGTACAGCTGTCCTCGACCCCGGAGAGATGACAGAGCGAGTGCAGGCTGAGCTGGACCCCTGGCGGCATTACTTTGAGGCATGTGCCCAATTCCCAAAACATACATTTCGGCTGCCTGTTGCTTCTATTGATAAGGAAGCTGTAAATATACTCCCTTCTTTTAAAACTGTTGCCATATAGCAAGTATTATGAATGAACTTTGCTGCTTTGTCACATTTACTTGTTGGTTACCTCTTTTTAATTTAGAGAATTTTTTATTCACGAAAGACGCAGTGATTTCAAAAGGTTAATGATTAACCCTTACCTTTACCCACCCTAATTCCCAAAATCACCCTTACCTAGCTTTACATCTACCCAACTCCTGAAACCTAAAATCACCCATACCTCTACCCACCCCTCAAGGCACCCTTACTTCCCTTTACTTATTGCCACCCGAGCCCTCAACTCACCTCCCTTTTCCTACTGTACAACAGGTCTAAAAGAAATTGCCAAAGCCAAGAGGTCTCCCATTGGCACAGCCTAGTTTTCTATGCTGTAGGGTATGGGGACCGTGCACCAAGTTGTGTAATAGCTGCAGCAAAATATTCTGTTTTCTTGCAGCAGCCAATCCGATCTCGTAGATCTATATTACCAGCCGAAAGGTACAATGAGAGGAAAGGCTCCCTTACCACTCAGATTTATTTTAGATTTTTTAATCACGCACTTGTGAATTATTTATGAGTCCCAGTTGGCAGGGATATACAAGCGTTACCTCCTTAAAACCTGCCCAGCAACTTTTTTTAATACAATAATATCTCAAAGCTACTGAACTTAAATAAACCAAATAAATGAAAGCGTGCTTTCTGAGTAAAGTTTTACTTTCATGCCATCTTTGGTGTAAATCGTTTTAGTGGTTCAATCTGTAGATGTGAGCAACATTTCTTATGTCAGCTAAGATGGGCAAACACCTCAATTGTTTAACCCTCCCTTGACTTTTTCCGATAGATGGATGATATATATATATATATATATATATATATATATATCGCGCTCACAATGTGACCCTTCAGACCTTGTTTGCGCTCAGCTACTGGTGCTCTGCATAGGGGCCCGATCATGGCCCAAACAACAATTTTACACCAAGGATTCTGCACTTCAGACTTGGGTGATGTTCAGCTTAGTTTATTAAGCAACAACTCAAATACAGCTATGGATGTTTGTAGGCAAGACCTAAACAAAAACGTCAGGTCCAGCACAAAGAACTGCCAAACAATGCAATAAGTCTAAATCTTAAACTACCCCATTACCTTTAAGATATACAAATGCTATGAAGCAGAGGCCTGGTATGAGCTACTTATAGACTGCAGCTGTTTGACTCACCAACCAATTTCAAAGTGAGAATCTGGAAAATCCTTTCTCTGGAGAATAACAGTAGCAAAAAGGAAAACTGAACCGTAGTGTATGGAGCAGGGAACAGAAACCATTTACCTGATTATAATCGAATGTATTAATCTATCCCTGGCTTCCGAGTACGTTTCCCAGAAATGGAAGCATGCTTTGGTGGAACCTCACAAGCATTGACCTAGCCAATAGGTCTCGCCTTTGGGAACTTATAAGTGTTTAGTTATGCAGCACAATATCCTTGGTGCAACAACATCAACCGTTGCATGGCTAAGCACTTATAAGGTCCCAAAGGCGAGACCTATTGGCTATGCCAATGCTTGTTTATTCCGGGGGGTGGGGTAGGGACGTGGGGGGGGGATGTTCCTAAATACAGTAACAAGTAACTGTGCTGATGTGCTAAAAGGCAGTGGGGCAGGCAGGCTGGTTGTAATGTAATTATCTCAGCCCTCCCTCTGGGGCATGGGGCTCGGAGCTCGTGGTGATGAGCTCAAAGGTGGCTGTTTTTACAGTTTTAGCACAAAGCTGTTTTTGAAATACTGTGAAATTCTTTTTTCTGTTACAACTTTAATACAACAGCAACACAGACACAGGCACTGTCTCTTTAGGCAGTGGGATCCTGGGGACGTTTTTAGAGTTTTAGCCCAATGCAGCTTTTCACGGCCTATGAATAGCAACATTTATGTTTTCTTTCTTGCATTTTTAATAAGCGTGAACTCGACTCGAAGGTATTGGAGCGATTTACATTTCACAGAATCCTAAGCAGACGGGTGTGTAGTACACATATTATTATGTCATGGTTTGCCACCTTTTCACTCGTACTACCTTTCTGCAACACACCTTATTACAATGTGTGAGCAAGCACCGTGTAATTACTTTTCTCATTCTTCTCCATAGAAACGCAGTGTTCTCCCCCTTTCAAAATGATTGATCCTTGCAACATCTGCGGTGCCCTTGCCTCAGTTCAGTGCTTTATGCACAGATTTGTCAGGTTAATCGTGGTCTAAACTCCGTATGCGTTCCAATAATTAAATGAAATGTTCCTTCTGTGGCTCGAAGGCGAGGGGAGAGTGTGTGGGCAAAAATATGACAGCTTTATATTAAGCACAATCCTCTATCCAACTATTAGGTGGGACCAGGACAACATGCTTATGCCCGCACCACCTTCTCTATAGCTTCGAAGAATGTTGTTGTTATTGAATTCTCCTTTATTAGAATAACACACGCGGGGTAGCTGTCACAAAAGTGTTTTTAGCACCCGGACCACAGAGCCAAGGTGAAAGGCAAACATGTTGAAGTAACAAATTATAAACAAGCACAAAAGAAACAAGCAATGTTAAGTTCACAGTTTTCAGCATCTGTCACATAGGGACGACGATTTTTATCCAAAACTAAAGTTAGAGAGAAATACGAACTATCCAGAGCAAAGAAAAACGATGTAGCCAGTGAAAATACAAAGGCAAAAAAGTGTAGATAAACAACCTATTTACCTTGAACCTTTGGTCACGGATAAAGTGCTACTCGCTGCAAAGCGCTTTAACGCCTCATCATGGGTAATAAGCTCTACTTCAATATAATTTACGTTTACAACCTACAATAGACAAGACTAACTTGCTAGTATGTGCAATGGCAAAATAACCAGAGATGACGGAAGGGAAGTTTGACAGGTAAACCATCATAGTTAAGCTAAGGAACCAAAGAAACACAAATAAACCATAGTGTGCAAAAGTAAACTACCATTTAATTACACTGTGTGCAAAGCAATCTCCTTGCACACTCATAAGTAGCTGTGACAGGGAAATTATAACTTTCCTTGATAAACGCAAACTGTTAAGACAAAACGTGCACCAGGACAGTGGTTCGGCATCTCACTGCATATATGAAGAATATTTCTGTGCCACTAAGGAGACCAACTATTAGAAAAATTATCTGAGACATAATTTAAAAGGTCCCATACATTCAGCGGACTCTCCAGGGGCACAGACATTCTAAAAGCATACGAGTGGTGCGCGCGCGACAGAGCAAGTGATCTGTTCTCAATTATCCCGCCTGTGTCTGGGCATGATAATTCAAAACAGATGTCTCCCATGCGGGTAACCGCAAGCATTATGCAGTGGGCGGAGCAAAGGGGGCACATATACCTGCCTTTGCCCAATTGCGTGCTGTCTTTCCTAGAAAGATGCACGCAAAGGCCAATAGCCTGTGACAAAAACACACGTACGAGCATGTGGTCAAATTTTTGAAGCCCCTTACAGAAAGTCTCGCAAGGCAGCACATGCGCGTTGGCTCAGGCGAGACCTAAAAACAACTACTTGCTCCGTCCAAAGCAGAGAATTATCAACCCATTTCACTGTTACTTCTATTTTCAAAACTCACTGAGACGCATGTAAATAGGCAGTTGTCTAGCTATCTGGAGGCCAATAACCTATTGCATGGGACCAAATCGGCTTCCGTCCTCTACATAGCACCAAGTCCAAAGTCTGCCCTGCTGCTGGCTTATGAATCAGCTTTTAGATTATGGATGAGGGGGACACTGAAAATTTTCTGATGTTGGACCTTAGTGCCGCCTTTGATACAGTGTCACATAATATTCTGTTGAAGAGGCTTTGGAACTGTGGAATCGGCAGCACTGCGCTGTCTGTCTGATGTAACATTTACTGTACACTGATTTACACAGGTGTGATTGATTGTCTCTAGATGTGTGTGTGATGTAAAGTGCTCTGACACCCTACACTGGTATGAGTGGCGATATAAAGCTAATTAAATGCATTTCAGTGAGTGAGTTGTAATGGAGAAGTGAGGGGCACTGGTAAAGGGTGGTAGCGAGGGAATCCATGGTGATGGTGATCGTTGGGGTAGGGCCCTGCCTGGCGGTTCCTACCAGCTACGGAAGAGGAGGGAGTCTTATACCAGAGAGTGCATATCAAAATTTCAAAACTTTACTCCCTCTGGCATCGGTCAGTCACTATTCCTAAAGTGCACAGGGCACCAGGCACAAGAGGAGGTTGTTGGGGAAGGGGTGTTTATCAAGGGAGAAAGGAGGCACAGGAAGGTGTGACAGTGTGAGGAAAAAGAGGTGTTGTTACGACCAAAGCTGCCGACTTTGCAGCTGGGAAACCACATTTGAGTCCCAGCATCAGCTCAACATCCTGTGATTCTGCACAAAAAACATTCATACTAGTGCCTAAAAAAAGACATTTGTTAATGTACCTGGAGCTCACGTAAAGCGCTCCAAATCTCTGTAAATCGTGCTGTCTAAAGCTGTAAAAATGAATAAAGAATCTGTGACTCTATTTATTTTTTGAGGCTCTATATAGCGCAGGGAGGGAGGGCGAGGGTCTATCTGCACAGACGGAGGGCCATGTGCAGTTTTAAAGAAGGCGACAGAGGAACTGAACACCTCTGCTGCCTGTTAACCTGTTACTCACCCTCCTTCAGTACAATGTAGAGTAAATAAAAAGAGGATCTCCCTCATTAGATCGCAAGATTTTTACAAAAGTGCCAATTTAGTATTTTATTGCTAATTACGAAATTGCATTATCCTGGAGGGTCTGCTTTCCTGCATAAAGCACCAGCTCTGTGTGGACGCCAGTTGTGAAGAAGATTGATAGTTCAGAATTTGCTTTTTGTGTCTGGGCAAGACAATACAATCAAAGATATTCAATTTGGTCATAGCCCATAAAACATAAAATTATACTAGTTAAAGAAGTAATACATAACAATAAAATGGAAGCAATTTACACACGCGGCTAACAGGTGCTTATTTGTATTACAGATGGAATAATATACAGCGAAGAACCCCATTACCAGTGTGCAGGAAAAAGGCCTAGAATTTATCACCGGACAACTAAAGATACAGCCAGTGGTGTCTCCTCCACTAGGGCGGAGAAGAGGCGCCGCACTGCTTTCTTGCAAAACATAAAATGGTAATAACTTTTGGTTATTACGATATTTTTCTTCCCGCATTGTGGGAGGGCGAGACGCCGGAGCTGCCTGGGCAGGGAAGGACAGGGCAGGAGTGGTTTGCCCACTCCTGAGCACGCATGACTGGTTTGGGCGGCAGGAGACCAGTCATGCGTACTCTGCACTTTTCCACGCAGGCTTCATTGCAGCCTACATCGGAATATGATAACCCCCTATAGCCTGGGATGACATCCTGGCTGGGTGGCATCCCAACCAATCACAACGTTCCACTGGAGAATTGTGATTGGCTTAGGGGAGGGAGGCTCCCCGCTTCCTGTTCCTTCCGGAGCAGCCTGAGCAGTGAAGACGCAGGACCCTGGCCAGCAGAAAGGTAGATTTTAATTTTTTTTATATATTCAAACCCCTCACTCCCTTGTTACCCCTCGCTAGTCCTGTTCGACCCCTCGCCCCCCCCCACCCACGAGCCTTGCCGGCCATGACTGGATACAGTAAACATTCATACTTCGAAGGAGTGATGGGAATGAGTTGAATGAATTAAAAACATTTGTAAAGCGCAATAACAGCTGCTCCGACATGAAAGTTCCTGCGCTTGTAGGCTGTAGGGCGCATACAAGAGGATTAGATAAAGGAAGACTAGCTGAGATTAGTTCTCTCTGAAAAGATAGGTCTTCAGAATTCTCTTAAATGCATTCTCTGAAGTAGCGCGTATAATATGATCCGGTAGCTGGTTCCAGAGTTTCGGGGACAAAAATGAGAAGGAGCTCTGGTGTTTTTAATCTTGAGGCTACAAAGCAGATTATGGTTGGCTGAGCGTAAGCCTCTGCAAGGGGAGTATCTTTTGATTTTGTTGCTGACATATGTAGGGCCTTTCAGTTGAGTAGCCCTGAAGGATATTGTCAGGGCTTTGAATTTGATTCTTTGCTTGATAGGAAGCCAGTGTAGACTTTTCAAACCATTTCGATTAGATTGTCTTTTAGGAATGTTCAGCACCAATCGGGCTGTCGTCTTCTGAACCCATTGCAATCTATATTACAAAGCTTGCGGACATCCCAAGAGCAGTACGTTGTCAAAATCCAGC
Organism: Lissotriton vulgaris; assembly: GCF_964263255.1. NCBI lineage: Eukaryota > Metazoa > Chordata > Amphibia > Caudata > Salamandridae > Lissotriton > Lissotriton vulgaris. Next base: position 1,326,725,222 of record NC_141687.1, on the reverse strand, counting down.
CTAGGTGTGATATATGTGTGAACAATGATTTTTCTGGTATGTTCCGGCAGGAATTTGAGAATGTTTCTTAGAGTTCTGGATAGGGAGAAACATTCTCCTGTGGCAGCATTAATGAAAAGGCTTAAATGAAAGGGCATTGTCTAGCTTGACCCCAGAATTGTTGGTAGAGGAAGTTAGCACCGAGGGAGATCCATTGTAGAGGGTCACAGATGAATCGGGTCCGATATGGAAGAGGATCCATAAATCAGGATTTCAGGTTTTTCTGAGTTTGAGCGAAGACATCTTTTATGCACCCGGTCTGCCACTGCAAAGAGACAGCCCTGAAAGTTAGCTGAGACCCAGGCATGGGGGTGTTTAAAGGGAAACAGCAGCAGGGTGTCATTGGCTTAAGACACTACATCAAAACCACACTCTTAGGCATTCGCAGCACGAGGAGCCATATAGGTATTAAATAGACATAGGTTTAAGGCAGATCTTTAGGGAAAACACCACAGATCTTGCGAAATCCCAATGTAAATGGGGGAAGTTAGACTGCTTGCTTGCGATTAAAGAGCAAGGATGCAATCAAATTCCACACAGTGCCAGCAATTCCTGCTTTTTCCAATCTTTGCAGGAGAATGTCATGTCATGAATGTCATGTTGAAAGTCGCCGATAAGTCTAACAAGATTACAATGGTATTTGAACCCAAGTCTAGGCAGGTTTTGATAAACTCAGTTATTTTTTAAGAGTGCCGTCTCTGTGCTAAAACCGGATCTGAACCCAGATTGTGAGGGATGAAGCACAATATTTGCCTCGATAAAGTTAGCAATCTGGAGATTGATTGCAGATTGCAACATCTTTCGGCAGGCACGAAGAAGTGAGATAGGTCTGTAACTGTCAGGGTGCAACAGATCCAGATTGGATTCCTTTAACAGTGGAAGGACCAATGCCTCCTTCCAACATGTGGGAACTAATCCTATTCAAAAGAAAGGTTAACAAGCATTAGAAATGCAATAGGTCTCGCAGCATTAGAGTTAGTGCTTTTAGAATTGTTTATGGGTTTTTTTGTAAATCTTTAGCATGAGGTTGAGGGTGAGTGAGGGTGAGTGAGGGTGAGGGGTTGAGGGTGAGTGAGGGTGAGGCTGAGGGGTTGAGGGTGAGGGTGAGTGAGGGGTTGAGGGTGAGGGTGAGGGGTTGAGGGTGAGTGAGGGTGAGGGGTTGAGGGTGGGTGAGGGGTTGAGGGTGAGTGAGGGTGAGGGGTTGAGGGTGAGGGGTTGAGGGTGAGGGGTTGAGGGTGAGTGAGGGTGAGGGGTTGAGGGTGAGTGAGGGTGAGGGGTTGAGGGTGAGTGAGGATGAGGGGTTGAGGGTGAGTGAGGATGAGGGGTTGAGGGTGGGTGAGGGTGAGTGAGGGTGAGTGTGAGTGAGGGTGAGTGAGGGTGAGGGTGAGTGAAGGTGGGTGAGGGTGAGGGGTTGAGGGTGATTGAGGGTGAGGCGTTGAGGGTGAGTGAGGGTGAGGGGTTGAGGGTGAGGGTGAGTGAGGGTGAGGGGTTGAGGGTGAGTGAGGGTGAGTGAGGGTGAGGGGTTGAGGGTGAGTGAGGATGAGTGAGGGTGAGTGAGGGGTTGAGGGTGAGGGAGTGAGGGTGAGGGGTTGAGGGTGAGTGAGGGTGAGGTGTTGAGGGTGAGTGAGGGTGAGGTGTTGAGGGTGAGTGAGGGTGAGGGGTTGAGGGTGAGTGAGGGTGAGGGTAGGTGAGGGGTTGAGGGTGAGTGAGGGTGAGGGTGAGTGAGGGTGAGTGAGTGGTTGAGAACTGAGACAGCACCCTATAAAAACACAGGTCATATGGTCCCATACGTGCAAATGGAAATCTCACATGTCAGAAGAGTGTGCAGGCACCCAGGCCATTTTGGAAAGGGGTGGTGGGGAAACAAACCACTATTTACAAACGGGGAGCAATGTGCGTGCTCAACACACCCACCCCATCGGCCAAGGGTGCAGGATTCGCTGTCAGCCTGGAAGCAGGAGGGAGGTGGCGCCTTTAAATCTCCTGCAGCCTCCATGTTGTCAGATTCCAACTCAATTGACATTTTTCCTGCGTCAGAAGAAAGGTGGGGAATGGGGGATGGAGGGAGTGTTTCATGAGACCAGCCTTTGGCCACTAGGCTGCGGCCGCACACATTATCCCGGACATAAAGGACATAATGAAAATGAGAAAGGTGTTGACGATTAATTGAAAAGAACAGAGGAGAGGAGAGGGCGCCATAGGTAGAAGATACGAGGGAGTGAAGCGAATTGGATGTACAAAGAGAGAAGCTGGAGGAGAGGGGAGGAGGAGGGAAATTGAGTAGGTGGGTACGAGCTGTGAGAAGACGTAGGTAGGCGAAGAGAAGAAGATGGACTGATCATGGATTTATTATACAAGGAGGCATAGCAGAATATGAAGGGGAGAGCAGGCAACAATGAAAGAGAGGAAGGGAGATGTGTAGTGATCGCATAATGGCTGCTATGAAAAGGGTACCTGGGAAGAAATAAACAAGAGTGAATGGATCAGGAAGGGAGAGGATGAGAGCCAGGGGGAGGGACATTGGTGTAGCTTCCATTGGTGCAGCGGCACCGGAGCCCAGAAGCAATAACGGTCCAGTAGACCATCATTATTGCTGCACTTCGCAGTTCATACTGCGACCAGGGTCCCGTTTTTTTCTTGCACGAGGGCACATGACACACCTGCTACGCCACTGTGGAGAGGAAGAGAGGCTGGCTGGTAGAATGGCGGGAGAAGGCTTGGTGTAGCACTGTAGAAGCGAGCGGATGTGTGGCTGGCGCGAGACGGAGGCACGGCGCACAGGATGAACGAGAGGGCAGGTTATGCGTGGGGGAGGCTTTGGAGCAGTAGTGTGGGTGAACAGCGGGGGTGGGTGTGCGGGAATATCGAGTGCGTGTGTATGTGTGCCTGTGGAGGAGGGGATAGTGGTGATGGAATTCAGTGTGTGTGCGTGCCTGCTTGCGCACACACACCTACAGACCCGTGCGCCACAAAGAAGAGTTGGGGACCGAGACAAGAAATGCTGAGAAGTGCCAGAAGGGGGCAGTTTCAAAGTCCACGACGAGGACAGACATGGCGGAGGCCGGCTCCCCCCTCAGTAGATGAGGCCAGGACTCGGAAATAAAGAAACACCTCGGTCTATGTGCGCCTTCTTCCTTCCGCAGAGCGCAGCACTGCAAGACAAATATGTACCGAGAACGGGGAGACTAGATGCCTCTAAGCACCTATTGCAACCAACAAAGATGATCCAGCCATCACCGTAGCCAGAAGAACAACCACATGTCCGGCGACAGCAGCGGCCTGGATGGCAAAGTGGTGCCACACAAGCTGGGACATTAAACGACCCCACCAAGCCACAGTCTTGCCAGACTAAAATTACAGACCTCAATTCTCCCCTCCAAGATGGCGCGTTCAAAACGCCAGGGAACACATACATAATACGAAGGCGCGGACTTGTGGCAAAGCTGATGCCAATTATCCAATTGAATCCCCTTTAAAAACAGCGCGTCCTGCCGAAGACCTCTGAGAGAGGAAAAAGACGAGTGCAACCGGAGCTAAAAGGTAAGCTGGGAACATCAACTAGCAGTCTATGGGAGTTACGAAGGACCTACTTACCGAGAGGGTAAAGCAGGATGGGAGAGAGAGATGGGAGAGAGGGTGAGTACAAGACGGAGGGGAGGGGGAGGAGAAATGCGACACGGCGGGAGGGGGCGGAGCGGGTAAACAAACACGGACGGTATCTTCTACGCGGGCAGTGAAGGCGGGAGGCTGTCAGAGGGAGCCTGGCTGACGAGCTGGGAGAGAGGGTGAGAGAGACGGCAGGATGAGAGAGAGGGTGAGAGAGACGGGAAGATGGTAGGGGGGTGAGGGAGACGGCAGGGTGGGAGGAGAAAGGGTGAGAGAGAGATACCAGGATGGGAGAGAGAGATGGGAGAGAGGGTGAGTACAAGACGGAGGGGAGGGGGAGGAGAAATGCGACACGGCGGGAGGGGGCGGAGCGGGTAAACAAACACGGACGTGCACGCGCCCGTGACTTTTAAGGTCAATGCGCATGCGCATAAGCTTAATGCGCATGCGCATTGACCTTAAAAGTTACGGGCACTGCAAGGAATCGCCACGATTCCTTGCAGTGTTGCCAAAGAGTGGATAACTCGCAATAGTCTCGCCTTGCTCGATGCGCATGCGCATCGACAGGCGAGACCTAAAAAGAGTGTGCATCTTATAATCAGCGACTGAAGAGCCTTTTTGAGAATGGAAGGTGAACAGAGATTCAGCGGTGAGCCAGAGTGAGATTTTAACATCAGGCTCTGCGAAGCCTCACAAGAGATCTTTCTGTAGAGGACTTTAGACTGTTCAGCATCTGAAATGTTTGTCAGGGGATGACCAACACACTGTCCTTGGTATCAGAACATTTTGAATAGAAGTTAAGCACCTTCTCAGGAAAAAAGGCTGATAAATTATCAGAAAATTCCTGTGAATCAGGTTTGGATTGATTTTGAAAAAATGTGCGAGGTGCGCTTTCTGCATCATTGATTTGCTTAGTCAAGATGAAGGCTTTGGGTTGCCATTTCCTCCCTAGGGCTTTGCACTTCTGTTTTTCAGCTTTGAGTGAAGCTGAAAACCAGGGCAGAGCAGTAGCAGTCCTTCTGTTTTTACTCACTCTCAGAGGTAATAAATCATCAAGAGCTGCCTTGAGATTAGAGTTGGAGTGAACAGCCGACTCATTGTCAGTCCAATGGTTAACCACTATTTGAGGTGCAATCAGTAATAAAGTGCCATGGGCGATAGAGAGATGGCCTCAGTTGTTTAGGAGCCCAAGTGGTAGGTAACTAAACTAAAAAGGACTAGAAAGTTTAGCCCACACTAAAGGGACTATAGGACCAATTTCAAGAGTGGGAATCTTTGAAATATTAACAAAGTGTGTGTATCCCCTTATGAGTAGGGCTCTTAACTCTCTTCTCTGCACCAGGTCAAGGTCAAGCGGAGTTTCAATGAGCTGTTCTGCAGCTTTACATCTATAACCACCAACGTGTAGGTTACAGTCACCTAAAATCACAAAGTTATCATGTTGAAGACAAAGGGGAATGACTGCCGTAGAAAGTAAATCACCAAACCTAGTGTCAGGATTTGAGGGATGGTAAATGAGAACACCCGAAAAGGAGAAGGTGTCTGAGATTTTAATAGTAAACGAAAGAGCCCAGCACTTTGTGCTAAGTGCAGGGGTTGACTGGCACAGAGGAAATTGGACCTATAGATTATAGCTATCCCACTTTGTCTACAATATCTAAATGGGAGACAGACTATTCATCAAGCATAGCAATGTCGAGATCAGGCCCTCAGCAGAGCTTGAGCCAAGTTTCAGAAAGAAAATCAACTTCCCAATAATAGTCCTGTCGGATGCTCCAGATCTCTAAGTTATGTTTAGGGAGGGATCTTACGCTGATTAAGCAGGCTGTTAAAGATTTATGTTTGAGTTCCTTTGGATAAGGATTTGGAGAATGGCCAGGATTTAAATCTCTGCTGTGTATAGAGGAAATCGAGGAGTTGATAGAGAAGGAAAAAACACAGGAGGGGGCAGGAGAAAGGAGCATACTGATGCAGGAGTCCAGGCAGTAGAGTGTAGGCACCTGGATGGCGGTCTGCCTAGAAGGGTTTCTTTGCTGTAGGAAATTAGTCTTATCAAGTCAGGAGGTGAACAGGCAGTGGTGGACGGCCTGGACAGGCACAGACCAGCTTGTCTTTGGGATACCTTCAGACTCAAAGTGCCTAGTTGGAAAATGTTCCTATAGATCCTTTAACTCCCTATGGGTTCAGGAACTCCAGTTAACAGTCCCATCTGGAACTAAAGGACATGTATATGTGCCCCTTAAGGTGTACAGTAGAATAAAATAAAAGCATTGACCTATTGAACAATCAGAGTTCAACCGGTCAATGTAACAGGTTTGCAATTAAGAAAACTGTATATCCAGTCTTAGAACCCCCCCCCCCCCCCCCAAGCATCCGTAACGACTGAAAAAATGCACGGCTCCAAGGTCAGAAGACGCACTCCCTTTTGCAAGCCATTAGTGTCCTCTCACATGGCTCAGAGGAATTGGCAGTGTTTAACTATGGTAGAAGGCACAGATCATTTTGGCTGGTCACCTTCAAGAGAACGAGAGATGCATACTGGCTTTTCCTGATAAAAGGTTGGTCTAGTCTCCGCAGCTATGTCCTTGGCTTTCTCTTTGTTGGATCTTTGTGGGACATGGGTGGGTGTGGAGAATACCTGATGCTCAGTTTTGGCTTCATAGGTAAAGTGGCCTCAGGATTTTGAAGATAAAAGAGCTCCGACTGTCATAAATGGAGTCCAGTCGCCACTGATTGTCCATTAACTCACCCTAGAAAACTGTTCCCACACTTACTGTTAATCTTCATTACTCCACGTTCTAGTGTTCCTTGTCCTAGTATTACTCTATGAGGGTTAATTCTCACCTTGGTGATGGGCATTTGCCTTGCTTACCCAACAGAAGTTTTTTTTCTTAGAACACTTAAGGGAATTACATTTTGCGGCTCTTCTCCTTTGGCTATAAAAGGATGCTCTCACTTTATACCTTTTCCTCTCCCCTTGATATACCAAACCTATTCTAAAGAGCATTGTTATATATATCTCCATGACTTACTTACAGCATACAAGATCAACAGGAATGGGGCGAGGAACCCTTTAGCAGCCATATGGGGCTGCGTCCTGAAAAATGTATATTCTTAAGAATTTCTATGGGGCAACTCACTTTGGAGAAGGTAGGGAGTTTGTCAGTCTCTAGAGTGAAGGCTCACACTTGAAGCAAGACCAGTGCTTAATTTGTAAAAGAATAAGTTCCACTACCCAATGTTTCTCAGAGAAGCCTGCCACCACAGCTGCCAAATGTCATAGTTGTGGAACACCACAGCTGTCTAGTCTATATTCAAACTCTTCACACTTTCATCCACAACCCTACACTCCCTGCCCTTTATTACACACTTGCAGCTTCTTTCTCGTCCCTGTTCCTTTTGCCACTGTTTTTCCATCTTCCTCTTCCAACATATTTCCCTCTTTTCTGCCTTTCTCTCTTGTTTTGGACCTAAGTTTGATGATGAATATAAACGTTGATCTCCAAAAGTAAGTGTGGTGGACAACCATCAGCTAAAATTAAGCACTAAGAGTTAGTACTATGGCAAAGAAAAAGGGCATGGAAGTAATGTGTTGCAAATCTACTCAGAGGCTGTGGATGGTAATTCATGGCTCCAGGTTAAGGATGCACACTGGCTTGACTTGATAGGCACAACTTGCCTAGGAGAGTGGCTAAACGCAAGTATGTGCTCAGTGGTCCAAGAAAGCAGGGTTGTCATGTGCATCCATTTTGATCAAGTATTCTGTTGTAAGGTTTTTCTTTTCTTCTCTCTTTACACCTTTACCATACCTTCTGTTCAGCCTGCATAACTGGAGAATTCAATATATGGAATTTTGGAGTATGGACCTGTTTAGAGGGTCAGTTGGGGTTACCATTACAAATTATTACTACCATCTTACTACAATTTACCATCTATCCACTACTTGGAACTTATTACAATAAAGTACATCTTTGAACCTACCACCTTGTTTACAAATTGGACTTCCTTACTTCGAGACTGAGAGCCTGCTGCCTGGAACCGACAGAACATGAGGGTGCCCTTTTCCAGCGCCTGTTAGTTTAAGCTCGCGCCCTCCCGGCATGATGTGCACACTACTTGTTGCACAAACTGCTCACTGTGATTGGATCAGTCCTGCAAAATAAAAACCTCTCTTACCATTTTTAAATACACATTCCTAAGAGGGCGGATAAAGAATTCCAGCTTGGCCCATCTGAATATTTTGGAGAGAAACACGTTTGTATCACTGAACCTTTGTGCACCGGTTCAGAGAAGGCATTCGAGTGGAGCTGCTCCAGCAAAGGCCCGAGAGAATTCTTTCAGTCTGATTTGGCGCCAAAATGTCAATCCTTTCTCATTACGTACATCCATTCTTCCACACGTGCCGCACGCTGCACGCATCATTGCTCTGTTTAGCTTTCTGGACGCGCGGACGGGAATGTGATAAACCCACATGTGCTGAAATGATTTGGCCGCAAAGCCAACATTTATGAACAAAACCGTCCGAGGACGCATCCTGCTGACCTCTGTACCACTGCTTCTGTCGTAGGCTATGACAAGGCATCAGCTAAGCACATGGCGAGGACATTAGCACCATATTTGGAAAACATCGGAGGTTGTAAGTAGGGTCGGTGCCAAATAGCCAAGCTCAACAGTTGAAACCTATTCGGATATTCTAAGATTTGAATCGCACAGGTTCCTGCAGGCTAGTCTGCTCAGAAGCAGGTTTGCAGTTTGAGGAAATGCACAAAAAACAAGCCATTGCCCCCATAAGGCAATATAAGGTAATATCTGAAGGCAGCACCAAGAGATTAATCTAAATTAAAGCAAAGAGCCAAAGTAGATGCAGGAGGCAAACTTTTAGGGGTTTAGAAGACCTAGACCGTTTCTGGCAAAACACCATGCAGCAGTTCTAAACAAACAAAGAGTCATTCTGTGTAGATCTAAGTTACAATATGAAACCAACTTCTGATGCTAAAACTGCAGAGCAGGGATGTCCAGTGGAGGTCCTATAGGGTCTTTTGCCAAACTTTCAGGATAATCACATTGTATGGAGCTGATATCCGTTTGGACCAAAGGTACATTTTTATGTACATATCCTCAAAATTAGCAGAGATCCACTCCTCTTGGCCATATATTGGCCATCCCTAATGTAGAGGACATCTTTAATGTTTAACTCAAGGTTTACTATGGCAGTGCAGAAGGTATGACTATTTAATTAAATTAAATTAAATCCTATTTAATGTGTAGAGCACCGCTCAGTTGTTTTGCGGCTGCTTCACAGAGTCAGCCCATTTGGTTAATGTTAGCAGTCTTCTGAGTTCGTGTAGACCAGCAGAGTTTACTCCAACCTGGGGATCCAAACTGGGACGAAAGTGGTGTCAGTGGGGAAAGGCGGGTGGGGAAGAGGAGCTTATTTCCTATCAGTCGAATTGGATGGGTTTCCTAATGTGCACAAGTGGGAGTGCTTGCAGGCAGGCTTAGCTGTCAATATTAGGCATGCTACCAGGATACAGGCCATAACAAATTCCTGCGATCGTACACCATTGAATAGTGTTGGTTGTGCTCACAAGTCATGCATCCAGACTTTCCACGAGCCTCATGCCAAGAAGTGATAAACACCCCCTTAGCTTTGACATTGCATTGATGCAGACTGGACAAGTAGGGAATCTAACTTCACAAAGCTGACTTTAGATCTGAGTATCATTGCAAACCTCCACTCTTTCATAATAGGTTCCATAATCTAGGTCTGACCTAGAGACAGCATTACTTGTTTTGAGATATATAATCCGGAAAGCTGCTTTTTACTGCTCCACAGATAGTCATACAGCAAGCAGACACGGACCCAACGTAGTAGTGCTTTAGAATAGCGTTTTAATGTCGGCCATAACGCGTTTCACCCCACAGAGTGGTTTGATCACATGATGTCATCAGTGATGTCATTTGAGATGCCATCAGTGATGTCATGAGTGATTTTACAGACCATGTCATGAGTGATGTAATATGTGACGTCATCAGCAGTGCATTGCGGGCGCGTGAGTTATAGTTAGCTGAACTAACTATAACGGGGGAATTTCAATGGTTTTGTAGGAGTGAAATGTCCAGCTAACTATAACATGTGTGAAACCTATGGTTTTTTCAGTGAATTTCTAAGGATTTTTAAATGCTAATTCCTAACTATAAAGTGGTTGAAACCTATGGTTTTTTCAGTGAATTTTTAAGTTTTTTTAAATGCGAATTCCCAACTATAACGTGGCTGAAACCTGTTTTTTTCAGTGAATTTCAAAGGTTTTGTAAATGATAATTTTTAAATTTATTAATTGTTATATTCTTTTTATACTGATTTACTACATTGTTTTAAAGTATTTATTTTTAGACATTTTATTTTTTAAATTACATTACATATTTTAATATAAATTGAAAAAAAATGTTTTAAAAAATATTGAAATGTAATATTTTTTATTTTATACTTTTTTTAATTTATATATATTTTATATAGCAGGCAATTATATCCTATGGAAGGAAATGCAGGTTACTGGTAAGTACGGTTAAAATTACGTTTCAGGATCAGTACTGGGCTGAAAAATGCAGCACTGAGGTCTCTCCTGATAACAGGTGAGTAAATCGGAATTCGTAGTTCGGCTGATTTTAGAGGAATTTTTTAAAGTTCCAAAATTCCACACTTAGAAGAATTTCCAAGTGAAACCAGTCAATGTTAGCCTATGGAAGAAAATTCAAGTTACTGCAAGTATAATTAGAATTACTTTTCAGGATGAGTATTGGGCTGAAAGATGCAGCTCTGTGGTCTCTCCTGATAACAGGTGAGTAAATTGGAATTCGTAGCTCGGCTGATTTTAGAGGAATTTTTCTGAAGTTCCCAAACTCCACATGAGGCATCGCCCCTTTTTACACCTCTCTGCAATGCAGCCCCTGGCGCATACTTGAGGTTCCTGGTGGGCTACTTCAAATCAAATCAAATCAGCTTTATTCGATTTTTAAATTAAAAATCATGAAAGCATCAACAATACAAAAATACTAACAAAAAAACCATAGACATTTCATTTCATAGTCACGATATTTCATAGACACAATAAAAAACCATCATTCAACAATTATTGTGCGAAATTCAGTTACCATTAAAAATGTTAAGAATTTGTCCTATGTAATGTGAGGGGAGCTCGGGTAAAAATCATATAAATCCCAAATGCGAATTGTGCCTTGTCTTTCACTTTCATTGGGGGTACAAACTCGTAAAAAGGGGGCAACATTGGTGTTTTTAAATTTAATAAGTACCAGATCCCCAGCAATACATTTGGGCAGCGTCCCTAACCATCCCACCCTCCTGACACTCAAGATACCCCCGTCTAGCCCCGGCGGCAACGGTCTATTCCTATTTAGCCAATAGATGGCCTTATTTAGCAAATCCTGCTGGGATTCGCGTGTTCCCTGGGTGAGGGCAGGGACCCCAGAGAGGACAGACACATACGGGGCGGCCTCAGGGGGCAAATTAATATGTGGCATTCTTGCCAAGGCGGATCTAGCCACTGTATGGGTTTTAGGCGCAGGTTTGACAAATACTTTGGGGCCTATTTGAATAGGTGTGCGTGATGGCTGTATTTGGATGGCCCCATTGCCAGATTTATACGTTTCGGGGGTGGTGGTAGGGTTAGGACAGACGCATGTGGCCATAATAGTAGCTGGAGGCGGGAGCTTTCTTATTACTGACTCAATATTGGTCAGCCTTTCCCCTAAATCATTCATTTTTGTAACCAAGGGAGAGATGGTAGCAACTAGCAGTTGCTCTATTTTGGCCAATAAAGTCGTGTTGAGAGACAGAAGGGGGTCCTCTGGTTTGTCCACGGCCGGGTCCTCAATGAATGCTATTGGGTTAGCAAGTGATGGTATGTTTGTATTGTTTCCAAAGTTAGTTTCGATGTCATGCTTCCATCTATTGTAGGAACCCAGGGGCGCGGCATTTACTTGGATATGACCTTTATCGTCGGGGCCAGTTGCCTTAAGACAAAAAGAATCCACAGTTGGGGAGGTTATACGATCAGGGGCGTACTTAGTACCGCACAGGGCGTTGAGGTCCTCCCATATGGACATCGTATTTGTAATAGTTTAGAGAAATGCCAAACAAAATAACGAAAAGTATTAAAGCACGATACCTCCCTCTGTGATGGATCCAAGTGGGGTGGCCCGTCCCGGCCTCCTCAGGCCTCGGAGGGCCACAGAGGGCCCGCCCTTTGCCCGGGCTTCGCCCGGGCTATATCCCGCGCGCGTCCCGCGTCGCGGGATGTGCATCGCGATTTATTCACTGCAGGCGGGGGGCGGAGCGCCGAGGGAAGAGGCAGCAGCTGTGGAGCAAAGAGCCTGCTGGACCTCGCAGTCCCTCGGCGCCTGGTGCAAATCACGTCCTTTTCCCCACCACAGTAGAGCCCACACAGAGTGACAAGCGCTATCAGAGCGCAGGCGGAGCACAGGAATCCCACGTCGTTCTCCCAGGGACAGCAGCAGACCGTGAGCGGCACCCGCGGAGCGGGGGCCGCGATAAGTTTATCTATTGTCCAGGCGGGGGGCGGAGCGCCGAGGGAAGAGGCAGCAGCTGTGGAGCAAAGAGCCTGCTGGACCTCGCAGTCCCTCGGCGCCTGGTGCAAATCACGTCCTTTTCCCCACCACAGTAGAGCCCACACAGAGTGACAAGCGCTATCAGAGCGCAGGCGGAGCACAGGAATCCCACGTCGTTCTCCCAGGGACAGCAGCAGACCGTGAGCTACTTGGCCCCAGGGACCCCCAGTATTCAAGGGGAATTACTTCCCCCTCTGCAAATGCGCCAGGGGCGCGTTTGCAGAGTGGTGCAGGGAGGGGGCGTGGCCTCCTCTATCCCGTTTTTATTTTTTTTGTTTTTAAGAAGGGGGGCTGTGTAGCCCTCCTTTTTCTTTATTTTGGGCCCTGGGAACCCCATCACCCAGGGCCTCACCCCCAAAAAGTTTTTTTTTGATTTTAACTAATCAACTCCCCGGGGACCCCCTACATCTTTTTTTATTTTTTTTTATTATTTGCGGAGGGGGGCCGCGTGGCCCCCTTCCCTGGCCACTTCTGTCCCCGGGGACCCCATCCCCGGGGCCTGGCCCTCCTCGTTGGGGGCTGTGGGGGGGTCCCCAAGCCCCCCACGGTCCCTGACAGCTCCCTGCATCCTGCGGGAGCCGGCATTGCTTTTCTGCTTGGGGAGCAGCCAACATGCTGCTCCCCATGCAGAAAAACAATCCACTTTGATTTTTGAAAGAGAGAGCAGGTTTCCTGCTCTCTCTTTCAAAAACCAAAGCAGTTTGCTATGGTAGGGTGGGAGCCGCAAGGCTCCCGCCCTACCATAGCAAACAGCAGTGTCCCGGGGGTAGGCACCCTGGGACACTGCAGGAGCCGGCCCTGGTGAGTGGCGGTCCCCAGGGCCATCAAGGGCTCCAGGAGGGGGGCTGCGTGCCCCCTCCCAACAGTTAAAAGCCCTGAGGGGTGGTGGACCCCGGGCATGTGGGGGGGCTTGAGCCCCCCCACACAAGTTTTTTTTAAATTGTTTTTTTTTAAAAGAATCCCCGGGGGGGCCTCAGAGCCCCCTGCCCATAATTTAGTAAAGCCCCAGGGTGGCGGTCCCTGGGGCTGGGGGGGCCTCGGAACCCCCCTGCCCATAATTTAGTAAAGCGGTCCCCTTTACAAAGAGTCTAATGCCCCCGGGATATGTTTTTTTCAGTGAATTTCTAAGTATTGTTAAATGCTCATTTCTAATTATAACATGCCTGAAACCTATGTTTGTTTCAGTGAATTTCAATGGTTTTTAAATGCTAATTTCTAACTATAACGTGCCTGAAACCTATTTTTTTCAGTGAATTTCAAAGGTTTTTTTAATGCTAATTTATTACTATAACATAGCAGTCACATTTGCAGAGTGGTGGAGAAAGGTAAGCGTGGCTTCCAAACACCTCTGTTCCTGTTCTAGGTGAAGGAAGCTTCCACTGCTGTCAGGCTATACCTGTTCTAGGTGAAGGAAGCTTGCACTGTTGCAGCCAGGCTGTACCTGTTCTAGGTGAAGGAAGCTTGCTCATCTATTGCCAGGCTGGACCTGTTCTAGGTGAAGGAAGCTTGTACTTCTGCCGGGCTGTACCTGTTCTAGGTAAAGGAAGCTTGCACTGCTGCTGCCAGGCTCTACCTGTTCTAGGTGAAGGAAGCTTGCGCTGCTGCTGCCGGGCTGTACCTGTTCTAGGTGAAGGAAGCTTGCACTGCTGCTGCTGGGCTGTACCTGTTCTAGGTGAAGGAAGCTTGCACTGCTGCCAGGCTGTACCTGTTCTAGGTGAAGTAAGCTTGCACTGCTACAAGGCTGTCCCTGTTCTAGGTGAAGGAAGCTTGCACTGCTGCCACGCTGCACCTGTTCTAGGTGAAGGAAGCTTGCACTGTTGCAGCCAGTCTGTACCTGTTCTAGGTGAAGGAAGCTTGCTCATCTACTGCCAGGCTGGACCTGTTCTAGGTGAAGGAAGCTTGTACTTCTGCCGGGCTGTACCTGTTCTAGGTAAAGGAAGCTTGCACTGCTGCTGCCAGGCTCTACCTGTTCTAGGTGAAGGAAGCTTGCGCTGCTGCCACGCTGCACCTGTTCTAGGTGAAGGAAGCTTGCACTGCTGCTGCCAGGCTGTACCTGTTCTAGGTGAAGGAAGCTTGCACTGCTGCTGCTGGGCTGTACCTGTTCTAGGTGAAGGAGCTTGCACTGTTGCCAGGATGTACCTGTTCTAGGTGAAGTAAGCTTGCACTGCTGCTGCCAGGCTCTACCTGTTCTAGGTGAAGGAAGCTTGCGCTGCTGCCACGCTGCACCTGTTCTAGGTGAAGGAAGCTTGCACTGCTGCTGCCAGGCTGTACCTGTTCTAGGTGAAGGAAGCTTGCACTGCTGCTGCCAGGCTGTACCTGTTCTAGGTGAAGGAAGCTTGCACTGCTGCCAGGCTGTACCTGTTCTAGGTGAAGGAAGCTTGCACTGCTACAAGGTTGTCCCTGTTCTAGGTGAAGGAAGCTTGCACTGCTGCCACGCTGCACCTGTTCTAGGTGAAGGAAGCTTGCACTGCTCCTGCCAGGCTGTGCTTGTTCTAGATGCAGGAAGCTTGCACTGCTACTGCTAGACTGTACCTATTGTAGGTGAAGCAAGCTAGCATTGCACACTTGTCACATCACTCCCGCCCGCGTTGCAGAGAGGTGTAAAAAGGAGCGTGGCCTCGGAGCACCTCTTTGCAACGCAGTCCTGTGGCGCTTACTGGAGGTACCTGGTGGGCTAGTTGGCCCCCAGGGACCCTCAGGATTCAAGGGGACTTAATCCCCCAACTTTAAACGTGCCACAGGCGCGTTTGCACAGTTGTCACATCAGGCCCGCCCCCTCCCTGGACCACTGTGCAAGCATGCCCTGTGTCGCATTTAAAGTTGGGGGTTAAGTCCCCTTGAATCCTGAGGGTCCCTGGGGGCCAACTAGCCCACCAGGTACCTCCAGTAAGCGCCACAGTAAAGTGTTGCAGAGAGGTGGTCCGAGACCACACCCTTTTTTACACCTCTCTGCAACGCAGCTGTGTTGCGCTTACTGGAGGTACCTGGTGGGCTAGTTGGACCCCAGGGACCCTCAGAATTCTAGTGGACTTAATCCCCCAATTTACAAGGCACCAAGGGGAGCATTTGCACACTTGTTACATCAAACAAAATTCTGGCTACTCCATAAAACTTTCTGGATCCCAGCCAGACTACATACACCAGGCCTCAGGAAGTACCCCCTCTGCTGGAACTGCAACATTGAGAGGAGGACCTAGCACACCTTATTTTCCAATGCCCAGCACTCAAGGTATTCTGGGTTATGGTATTTGATTTCATAGACAAGGTGTTTAAATGCAAACTAGCAAGGGAATTCTCCACCCTCACCACAGCGTTTATGCGCACTGATCTCTCCTCTGAGTGAGATAAGGAACTAATGAACCTATTACTAACAGCTGCGGTTAAACTAGTGCTAACCAACTGGAAAGACACAAGCAAAACTAACTACAAAGGATGGATCAACTGGGTCACACACCTCTGAGGAGCAGACCGAATGGCACTGCAGTACTCGCCCTGAAAAGCGTCCTCAAGGGATCTGTGGGAAGCTCTGGACATGTTTCTAGACCCTTAATAGCCCTCACTCCTAGTGTACCGACCCACGGACCAAAGGCACAGCACAAGGCAGAGCCTGGGTGGGCTCGAAGACGGACTCAAGAACCCTGATTTGCTGTAAGCCGAAATGCAGTTGTTTTAACTGACGCTACTGTAAAGCCAAGAAAATGTACCTCTCTATATGCCTGTCCTATCCCCCTTGTTCTTTCATCTCTAACTTTTCTGTCCTTTCCTCCTTACATCTCCTTTACTGTCAAAAAAGAACAAACTAGAGGGTAACCACATATACAGGATTGTATGAAGGTTCTATGCCAGTTGTGGCTAACCCCAGAACAGTATTTCTGATTGTATACAGTATATAAAAATAAATAATTTTTTAAAAAAAAGGATGAATAGATTCCAAAGTGCAAATGCACATTTTTTTCTTATTTTATTTCCTTGGTAGGAAAAAAAAATATGGTTTTCCTCAAGAAACACATTCCCCTACATCGCCACTAAATTTGGGGGTGATCATTTCCCTTCCCACCCTGGAAGCGGTATTCACGGCAGCTTGTATAAGAAGTAAATACAATCCCTTTCCAGGCTGGAAAAGCAGAAGCAAAGCAGTTTATGAACATCCACAGATGTACTGGAGTGTGAGCATTCACAAGCTCGCAAGACTACCGACGACTTGAAACACCCAGGAATGCCTTAAATTCCACCCTACAACTGGAATTTGGAGTGTGGCGAGCTCTGTACTCATGGCAGCCATCTCTGCACCCTTAAGGGTTTGTTCCTGCCAGGAATCCCTTTGTAACCTACTGGCAAGGGTAATCAAAGTTAATTTGGTCATAACTTATTTTCAAAGACAAATGTACTTTTAGTGAATAGACTCCTTTATTTTTACAAATTAAGCAGTGCGCCACACACAGGTTAATACCTATTCAGCGTCATCCTTCTTTAAAAGAGTTTACGATGGGCGGGCCCACTGAAATTATGCGATTCTGCAGCTGCTGAGATTTCAGCTTAATGATCTTTTTGTCACAAAATTCAATATCCGCTGCATAATTTGCAGACCTTAAAAAATATATTGTTTCTAGCTAAAACGTATTAAAAAAGTTACTTAAAACATGACACTTGTTGCCATGCGGGGTTAGGCCCTTCACAAAGGTTGACTGGTCACCTTTCAGTTGCTTATTGTTGTATTTGGGTGTTAAATTGGTACTCATTAAGTGAAATTGTTACACAGATGGTTTTATTGTGTAAAAATGTCAAAATAATTTAGTAATACTAGCTCAAAATGTGCAGTATTGTCCCGCATAATTTACTCAACCAGCTAATTTGGTCATCGCCTGTCGCATAATTCCTGTGGCCAGGACAATAGTCCAAGAAGTGTTGCTTTTCTACTTGATTAAATGTGGAGAAAGAGTCCACAAGCTTGTGGACAGCGATGCTAGAGAGTCAGGTCTATCACTGGTTCGGGGAACAGCCTTTACAACGCGGGTATTACCACGCGCTACCATTACAACGCTGCTATTACAATGCAAGTCGTTACAACGACTTGCGTTGGAGGGCGCTGTTTGATAGGGAATAGTTTAATTTTCTATTCCAACACCTTCCCTACTGTAACGTGGGCTGGAGTTGGAATAGAACATTAAACGATTCCACTATCCAGCGCAAGTCGTTGTAACGACTTGCGTTGTAATGGCACGAGTGGTAAAAGTCCGCGTTGTAATGCCATACAACCACTGGTTCTAAGGAGCAAAACTCACCAGGCCGCAGGCTCAGGGAGATCTTCTGAGGTATCATCTGGGTCACAGCAGAGTGAGTGGCGCCGGATCCCTTGCTGCTCAGGGAAACATTTCTCATAATGTTTACCCTGCTGGCAGGATTTTCAATGTACTCCTTAGTGCAACCTTTCTTCATCAGGTTTTCGACATAGTCACATCTTGAAACAATGGTTCGGGCGCTGCCCAGCTCCTTAAAAAAAAAAAAAGATAAAAAGCAATCAATCAGAATATTGCACTTTTGGGGGAATCTCATTTATACTTTAATAGCAATGTCCCAATATTTATAACAGTATTTGCAATTCAACAAATCAGGAGCAATAATTTATGGTGACAGAGAAGGAGCAGTATAAGTAAATAAGAATTTTCGTATGTATTAAGAAATGGTGCGGCTCTTACAATGTTTAAGATTTGGATAAAGTATGATCATTATTAGCCATTGATTGGAACATAAAATACAACTGAATATTTGTGCTCGTTTTAAATCAATGTGATATCAGAGAAGAGCACTTTTGTGTAAAGATGCTATATGGAATCTAAATAAAAAAAGTTTAAAAGTTGAAATAATATAGTTAAGTTACACTTCAAAAATATGATAGTTCACGCAGGAACATTATCCAGCTTTAGCAAACTATTTCGCATGTATAGTTCCTGTACCCATTAGACCAAGATTTATGTATGTTCTGACCAGACGAGGACAAAGATGATTTATAACATTAGTACTCGTCAATTGAAATAAACTGAGACTCATCCTCAATAGATTGTAATCCAAAATATTTTATACATTTTAGGAAACTCATTAGGCGGGTGTCAGGATTTTGCCATGCAGAACAATCTGTATTTTATGTTATATTCAGCAATTCCAAACAAACAAAAGCGATTAAATGTACTCGCGGGACATTGTATAAAGAAATGTTTAGTAGCTGCGACACACAAGATTCACAGATTCATCTAGACATTGACTTCTTAAACCAGTCTCCTTTTGTAAAAAAGTTGAACCTTAAAAAAGAATACATGAAACTTCGCAATAGGGGGGGTTGTGAAAACACTAGTCTAATAAACATTGTGCTCCAGCCTACTCACAGATCTAATGCTTGAGGACGGCCGCCAGGCCATAGTCATTCCATTTGCATGGACACATCAAGGCCCTCTTTAAGCCTAATGAAATTAAGGAAACACATTCCCGCCTTTGAGGTTATGAAAGAAACAGGGGAAGGAGGACGTATTTCAGATCATGGCCAAGTCATATCGAAGTACTCGAGGTGAATGGATACGTTAAAAGGAGTTTCTAAAAAGCCGAAATAAACTGTGGCAAATAGTTAACTTGACGAAAAAGAAATGCATAACTTCTTATTTTTGTCCATCCATGTGCATAGCGGCCATGTGCCCTACGTCACGTGCAACACACTTCTGACTTTTTTCAGCTAACTTAATTATGCATTCTTGGTTTTGTCGTTTCAGTTTTCATTAATAGAGCGTGTTTAAAACCCAAACATAAAAAACCCTCCTAGCCAAAAAAACGTGGACGAACTAATCGAGTCACACATGATTTGGGGTGCATCAAATTCATTCCTCTATTGTGCGTCACCGTGTCCCCCATGTGTCCCCAGAAAGCTCTCAGCCCAATGCTTCTTAACTGGACACTCAGTGCTCAAGGATGCACAAACTCCAGGGCTCCAGGGGTAACTTCACGCAAACAGCCAGTTGTGCTGGAAACAAGCTTCCTGCAAATCACTTCGCTGCAAACAGGCTAAAGCCCGCCATTTTCAAATACGCAGCCAGATGGTTATAGCTTTTGACGAGTCTCTTCCACTTAGCGACCTTGACATCAAATGCTGTGACCCAGGGCCAACCTGCGGGAGGTGTCCAGTCGGAGATTCGCTGACCTGTAGAGTGGAAGGGACCCCATTTACGCCCCTCGCCATGCTGTGGTGCATGAACCATGACTATTAGAACTCATTAGTGAATAAGGGTTTGGTCTAAAGAAGGGGTCTCCAACCTTTTCTGTAAAAAGAACTACTTATGCTCAATGAAAGTCCTCCAGAGCTGCTAATATAATGAGAGATGTCATAGTAACCACGTAAAACAGGATTACATTAGTGGCCTTTAAATGCAGCATTACCAGCAGTGATTACTTCAGCCAGCAGTGATTTAAAAATTCTTTGTCAATGTGGAATGCCTCTACATCAAAAACACATAGCAGCCATAGCTGCAATGCCCCTAGGACCAAGTTAATAATATTAGAAATAAATCTCCCCAACACCATTTGATTTTTATAACTCAAAAATCAGCTTTCAATGTGGAAATTGAATCATTTTTACCCAAATGCCAACTTATGGGTTTTGAAAATACACATTTTCATCCTGAATATGCTTTTCAGTTTTGGTATACATATATTAATTCAACCAATCAAAAGGGTCTACATTAATTCACAAGGCTGTGCACAGGAGAGCTACGTGCAGGCGCTGGAGCTACCAGTAACTCACGAGCTACTCGTCGGAGAAGCCTGGAGCCATGTAATGATGAGCCTCCAACCATCTTGCAACAAGGCAGTCCCTGTAGTTTACTAATTGGAAGCCTTGAATGTATTTCCCAGAAACAGAAAATACATTCTTTCTCGTTCCAAACCATAATAGCTCGTATCAATATCCATTCCCATAAATATAGGAGTTCTTGCCATTTATGCATTCTTACATGTCAAGATAAAATATTCTCAATTAAGATCATTTTTGAGCTTGCAAAGCATTGGGAATGGCCAGCGACAACTGTACTCTTGAACCC
Organism: Lissotriton vulgaris; assembly: GCF_964263255.1. Taxonomy (NCBI): domain Eukaryota; kingdom Metazoa; phylum Chordata; class Amphibia; order Caudata; family Salamandridae; genus Lissotriton; species Lissotriton vulgaris. Next base: position 1,326,704,853 of record NC_141687.1, on the reverse strand, counting down.
AAAAATAGTGATGCAAATGGAGTCCTACTTCTCTGAACGAAAAAAAAGTGCGAGGATATAAAGTAACGCGTGCCTTTGATTCGGTGATAAAAGTTCTGTGATCCAATATAACCATCAGTTTATAGACAACAGAGCACCTCACAATGTGGACAATAATCTCTACAAAATAATACAAAGAATACGGACAAGATTATGACATATACACTTCAATGTCGGCTTGACATGGGATGAATTATGAACAGAGGAGCGCATAAGGTCTGACAGCTATCATAATTAAATCTTCTAGATGTTTCTTATTTTTTTGCTTTTATTGTGGTTGATTTATCATTTTCAAAGAACAAGATATACAGCAGAGGTTCTGCAATGAGCGAGCCATCACCTTGACATAGCAATACAACATACAATGAAACATCTGATTATGCAAGCATTTCAACTGCACTTATTCATTTGGTGAGCACTATTAGAAGCATAGAGTCCTGATAAGCCTAGCATCCATCCACATGTTCCAATTCAACATCTAATCAACACCAGTGTCCACACAGTGAATGTGAAAGAAGCTATTGTTATATGACTTGAAGGTGATTTTCGGGACATGACCCAGCGACAAGAGTTTGCAGCACCTTCCAGAATACCTGCAACCAGTGGGGTCCAGCAAACCAGCTGCGCCATCTGGGAGGCGGCCAAGATGGCAGTCGCAGTGTGAAAACGCTCACGGCCTCCTTCACCATTCTCCACAATCCTGGCTAGCTGAAGTGCTACTGCATGGACCCACCATGGTCCCTCGCTACCCCGACATGACTGCTGCTAATCCTGGCCACAGGACCCACCCAGGAGGTGCCATAGCTGATGGGCGCTGCAGGCCCTGGAGGTGCAAAATGGGTGCTTGGGCTTTGCAGTGGCTGGCAGAGACCTGTTGAGGACTGCAGGTGTGCCTCCCGACGAGTTGCAGGATGAGGTAGCTTCTTTTGCAGACAGTAAGGAAGCGGTACAGACCACTGCTGGGTCAAAGAAACTACCTTTCTCTCTTCCTTCCCTCACCTCTCAAACCTTGGAAAGGCCTGGCCGCTGGAGGATGGGCCTAGCCCGTAAGTTCGGCCTGCCTCCAGGCCCCAACAGAAGAATTTGGCCACCTGTCCTGCCTCCTGCGGTGAAACACACCCCTCCCTCCACCTTAACTCAGCAGGCATGATTGCGGAGGTACGACGGCCGGAATCTCGCCCGAGTCACTCCAGACGGCTGGGTTAGGGGCCTGAGCACTGGCCAGAAAGTGCTGTCTGTCGGTGAGAGGCCGGCTGTGACCATGCCAGGCTGCCAGTGACCCCACTTGGGCTTACCTTGGCAGTGGGGTAAAGGCCTCACCCCCTGCACAATACCTTGAGCGGTTTGTTGGCGCTGGCAAACTGACCTCTGAGCCAACCTGGCAAGCTACCACCTCCGGCTGCAACCCAGCGGCCAGTCCTCCAGTGCAAAATGAAAAGTGCAAAGTAAACATGAGAAGCAGATAGGGCACAGTAACAAATAAAAGTGACATACTCTGCAGCAGGACTGGTGAGATGGAATTGCAGTGTGGACTGCAACAAAGAAGCCCCCCCACCGCCCTTCTGGTCCAGCAATCCGGAGACATCTATTGCCCTCCCCTCATCCCTGATGGTGAGTTGCTGTGGGGTTTGCACCCTTGGAGAGGAGACTGTGCTGGTGCTCGAGTCTGGCTCTGTTCTCCAGCTCTGAGATCCCAGGGCAGAGGCTATGGAAAAAAATCAACATTGGTTCACAGGCTACTCTGCTGTGCTGGAGTGACTGGGGTAGGTACTCTGGACTGCTTTCGCACTGAGATTGGAGGGGTCCACATACATTACCTACACTCTTGTTTGATTTCTTCTTTTTATAGTTTGTGTTGATGTTCAGTTTTGGGGACAGATGCTATAGGGTGGAAGTATGGGGTAAGGGCAGTTAGGGGGTCATGAGGAGTTGTTTGTTGAAATGTGTTTCTTTGTACACCGCGCCCACAGATGTCCTCATTAGTTGCCTTGTTGCACAACACACACAGTCTTTACCAGAAGCAGCCATCGGGGGCACTCTTCTCGCCCCCAGCTGGTTGGGAGTATTGATCCCTTGCTACTACACTAACGGCCCTCATGCCTCACTTTAAGCTGCTGCCCTGGGACGTGAACAACTTACAGGACCTCATTAAGCACTCCACTCTTTTGCTTTATGCCAAGCATTTCCAGCTGGCTGTTCTCATTTTGCAGGAAGCCCACCAGTTGGGCACTAACTGTCCCTTCCTATACACTTTTCAGAACTTTCCAGTGATTTCACAGTCTCAATTCCATCATTCGTTCATTTCTGTGGTCGGGTGTTCACGCCGGCATAACTTTTGCCAACGGCCGACAACCCCCGTACGAGGGAGGCCTAGGGATGGTCGGTCTCCACTGCTATTATCAGGCCTCACAGCTGATTGATATTAGATATTAACTAGGTGGCAGTTGGGCCTATCCGACCTATGGAGGTGAACTATTCCTGTTGGGCCTTGACAATCTCTCCGGAGTAGTCAGCAATCTACTGGTATTATTTGGTTCACGCCTATCATCAAATTCTCAGATTTCGGGGTGCCAACAGTTTGTTTCTTGCATTGGAGAGCTTGGAGACACGTAGCACTTTCCTGAATTTCTCAAAGAACTAATGGTAGTTTGCTGTCTCCAGGTCAACCTCCAGTAAGTTTTCTATTTGGGGTGACCAACAAAACCCAAGCCCAGATTGCAATACAGTTAGCAGGCTGCAGTTACTTGGTCTGAATAAGGTTAGTTCACATGTTGGTACAAATAGGGAGACACTGTTCCTTGTAGAGGATGAAAGATCTAGAACATTTTTCGTGTGCTCCTCTATCTGTGGGGGACAGTGTGTCCTCCTCATAATGCCCTGAAACCCCCCGAAGGATGTCATGCTTCATCATTTGGGCTTTGCTCCTCATCGGGCAGGCACTGCAATTCCCTACGGGTCCCCCGAAGGGTCTCTTTATCGGAGATCTTTGATGAAAAGCCGTTTGGGTGTGTGGGTGTAAGTGGCAGTGAAGTCTAAAGTGGTGTGTTAAAAAATGACTGGAGGGAGAGTGGGTACTATTTATTAGGGTGATCCCTCTGTCTTTGTTAAAACAAAGTGTGTAGTGCTGCTCTAGGGATATTATGTCCTTCTGTAGCTGGGTATATGTCCTTAATGAACATATATAACGGTCAACATGTTTCGCGCTGTATGTGGCCTCAGAAGGAGATCCAAAGTGCTTCTTCAGGACCAAAGGAAGGTCAATTTTAGTATCAGTGGCAGCATGAACTAACCAGTGTCACCAAGTTTGTAGGAGGGAGTAGTGTTTCCCTTAATATTAGAGTCAGGACCTCATGAGATTAGTGAGGGCACTCAGGAAGGTTCTCCCGTAGTAGCAGGGAAGATCCACCTGCATGCCTCTCCCTGTCTCCGCCAGCTACTCCCTTTAACAAGGAACAGTGACTCCCTTTGTGTACTAGTTACTTTTCAGGAGCAAGGTTCACTGGACCTAATAATCAGCTCATAGTGTTACCCCTCTCTATAAAATAGGATAGTTTACATGTTGGCCAGTTGAGGGAGCTGCAATGGCTACCTGCGCACCAGAATATCTCTTTCAAAGCAGCTGTTTTTATGCAATGGACTGGTCATTCTTTCTATCTTTTGTTTCAGGCATAAACCTTTTAACAAATGCACCACCTTTCAGGCTATGTTCTCCTAACATGCTGCTTTTGTCCGCATTTAAGCATTGATGGGTGAGGTGGGTAGAATGAAGATCTGAAGTTGAAGGCTCTATGCTTTGGTACTCTTTGTACGTGAGGCAAAATAATACTTCCGTTGCCTTCTAGGTAAAAGAAAAATTTAAGATGTGGCTGTTCAATGCTTAGTGCCTTAATTAAACAGAATAACTACTGTATACTCATATTATGGCCGTTTTCTGTATAAATTGAAACCTAATGTATGTCAGAAATTGTCACTCTTTTAAAATGTAGGTTCATAGTTAATTTGGGAAACGGAGCACCTTTTTTTGATGAACTTTAATATATTTACATTAGCAGCAAATGTTTGCAACTTCTAGATGTGTGTAATTTTGATTCTCTCACCTTTACTGTTGAATATTGCCATTGAGCGTAGCTATGATTGTATATTTTATACATTGTCTACAGGAACCACTGTTCCGTGTTATATATTTATTTAAACAGGAAGTACATTATTGCACACTTTGGGGTTTTCAAGGTCACCCACAGGGTGTATGATTTATTCATTTATAGCATTTGTAGAGCGCGCTCTGGCCAGATTGGTATTCCAGTGCTCTCAAATTAGCCTCTTAGGTAACAGTTGTATTTTTCTTATTACATGTTTTTTTGCAGCAGTTTGCATGAAAATGTAGCTTTTTTTAACAATGGAAATATTTATCGAGAACAGGATGTAAAATGCTGGACAACACTGCATGGCTGTCTACAGTAAGCAGAAGAGAACATGTCTAACTATGCAGTTTAAAATTAGGCCTGGGTGGTGAACTCCGCTCCGTTCACAGAGTTTTCTGCACTCTGCGCTCCACGGAGCTTGCAGAGTACAGAAAACTCCACTCTGCGTTGTGCAGCGGAGTTTCCCACTCGCGAAAGGTAAGTTACCGCTCTGTAGAATTTCTACAAGAGCGGCAGGAAGACTGCCACTCCGCCACTTGCGGCTCTCCGCAGAGTTTTTTGGGTCACTTTGCAGAGTTTCACGTAACTTCAACTGCGAACTACGCCCAGGCCAGTTTAAAAGATGGACACAATGCATAAACCTGCCGTGGAGAGTCCTTTCAATGGATAAAGATGATAAAATACATCACACATTCCTTAAATTTTTGCAATGTATGATACGGTTGCCCACACTATTCTGCTGAACAGGCTATGAAATACTTGGGAAATTGCCCTATTCTGCCATGGTTCAATACTTCCTTTCCAGTGACGGTCATCAAAAAATTAGGATCAACAAGTTTAATCTGCTGCACATTAGGTATCCTGAAATGTTCCTAAAAGGTAATCCCTGTCTTGGCTTTTATTTAACATCTGTCTAAGGTTCCTGGCACAACTTCTCAAGCAGCAAAAAGTAAACTTCCAAGCAAACGGTGATAATTCACAACTTAATTTCCTGTTATATATGACAACCCAAATATTACCACCAACACGATCTGATGCATTGTCCATATCCTCCATTAGGAAAAGGAGAACATCCAATGCATGAACAGAACCAAGAATTAGATAATGGCAAAAGGAAAAAGTAGACTTGTCTTGTACCCCTTTGACTCGCCAGAGGCCCAAGGCCCACTCCATCAACCAACAGAAGAGCAAGTATCCTAGGGATACTGTATGATTCCAAAGTGTTACTCAGTCCACATGTCAATGCAGTGATGAAAGTAATTATCTCAAGCATTAAAAACCTCCCAGTACTGAAAACTGACCAACGGATTGAACGTCCAAGAGTCCACATCATGTCTCAATGGGACTGCTGCCATGACGTTTACACAGGCCTCCCCATAACACATGTTGCCTGGTGAGACAGGCTATTAAACCAAGCAGCCAGAATGGGCATTAGTCTTCAAATAGGACTATATCAAGCCAGCTCTGAAAACTCTTGCTTGTCTACCAGTAAAAGTCATGATCAAATTCTGGATTATCAGTACTGGTAACAAAGCCTTCATAGAAAAAACCCATGAAGAAAGTACCACCTTTCTTACTCTATTTTGAAACCTCCAGTCACTGGCTGCTTCCATGGTTCATTGATGTTTATTCAAACAGAGGAATAACAGAACCCCGTGCGTGCAAGGCATGTGAAATGTCTTCACCCTTCCTTGAGATCTGAACACAACCACACAAGTTTCAAGAAAGTCCTGAACACTGAATTTTCAGACTTTCATTCTAATGAACTCGCAACCTATCTGCGGCGGCAATCACAGAACATCAGCTATGAGCACCCACTTCATTAGTCTGGAGGCATTCTCCCTCTCCATCCCTTCTTGCTATGATGAAACCATTTAGCATTCCGGATCTTGTACTTGAAGTAAGTGAAAGGTTACACACAATGCACTACAAAACTGGTCAAGACTGATTTGCATATGGCTGGGTCCAAACTGGAATGGCATGGTGAGCAAAAAAACGATGGATTTAGGCCCAGATCTCTGTACTGGGGTGAATGTATGACATTGTTCTGCATTCTGACCATCAATTGTTCTTTTTGCACAAAACTAAACAAGCATTTGCAATGCAAGAGGTCTCGCATTTACGCGAGTTTGAGCTATTGTTATTGTAAATGACAATGCCTTTTATTTATGTTTTAGTTTTTGAAACATAAATAAAATGCATTATCGTTTACAATGCCAATAGCTTAAACTCGCGTAAATGCGAGATCTATTGCATTGCAAATGCTTGTTTAACAATATGGTCTAAAGCTTTAAAATGCCCATTAATTATGTTTCCTCTGCCCTTAGGGCAAGATGGACAGTAAGCAAGATTGACTGTCATTTGATTATGTTGAAGCCAAGTGGGGAGAGGCTGATAGCCCAGAGACCAGTGTAAGGGTTGGTTCTGTCAGTAGAGTGCTTGCCATGTTCAGGGCCACTGGATTTATGCAACCGGAGAGGAACAAATTAGTGGCAGGGCTTACTAATTTATACAGGAAGAAAAGTTACGTTACTCAGCATAATGCGACAAATTCTTTGGCAGTATATTTTAATATTTCTTCCTTTTAACACAAATTGAAACTGTCTGGGCAAGGACTTCACATCATAAGTAACACTCTTTACATTACTTCTATATCCTCCAGATCGATACTGCAGCCAGCGACTCATTTAATGCTTAAAAGTGCCTTCTTGGTTTTACCGGGGCGTTGAGAGGCAACTGCAGGTTTTAAAAGCACTTACCGTCACAGGCTCAGGAGGGATTCAATAGACGACAGTATAAGGCGGAAAAATATAGGAATATGGAATATAGCCATGGGCGTCCACAGAAATTTAACCAGGGGGGGGGGCAAAATGTGAATGTCCTCACCATCTTCCGACATGATGTGTGCCAGGTGGGGCACAAGAAACACTGGGGCGCAGGAGGAGCCATGGGGGACAGGAAGCAGGCTGCATATGATCTCATACACCATAGCAATCTCTTTCATTAATAAAGTAAGATTTCTCTGGAGGTTAATGCAAAGATCTGTGTTTTGTCTACACCCAGTTAAGAATCATGAAGTTTAACATGCACATTTAAAAAAAAATATTTTCTGTATCAAGGTAAGTGGGTTACTGCTTTTGACAACCTCTTGTTACTTGCTGTTCATAACTTGCAATCATTCTTATATATCACAGAGAGCTATGGATTGGCATCAAGGAGCTACATGCAAGTGTCAAGGCATGGGTTTAGAACCTTATTGTTATTTTCAGAATCTGTCTGTTAGCAAGATTGCTAAAAGAGGTCATTCAGAAGTGAGAGAGTCTAACAGGGTTTTAAATCATGACTTTGTGTTTCTCCCGATCAGGCACTCATGACAATTTGTAATCCTCATTGTTTTATGTAACATACTGTAGATTGATTTGAACACTTATGATTTATTGTCTTTTTTTAACATGTGAGTGTGATGTAACATACTCTGACACCCTACACTGGGATGAGAAATGCTATGAAACAAATAAAAAAATGAGAACATTTTAAAAATCATAATTTGTGTAATTACCCAGATCTGACATATTTACGGTGTGTGCTCATCTCTTATACACAGAGGTTGAACAACGTCAAAAACCTGCCTCTAAATCATATTTTCCTTGTACAGATCACAAGCTGTGGGTCTTCGTTTCCCTTGATTGCATTGGCATTTAGGTGTTAAGCTCCAGGTAGTTCCCACCATGGTGATACTCAAACAAAAGAAGAGCTGATGTCCCTTTAAATTAGGCCCTTGTTTTGGGGTTCCACCAGGTGATACTCGAACAAAAGGATGGCTGATGGCCATTTAAAGTAGTCCATTGTTTTGGGTCCACCTGGAAGTGAAAATAAAAAAAGCCCTTTCACCGCCTGAAGGTTGGTGCTCAGAATAAAGAGCTGCCAGTGGCTTGTGCTGCAGAATGTGTCATGGTGTTGGCAAAATACACCAGGCCAAAATCAGCATTACCTCAGGGAGGACACCCTGGATCCTGGACCATGCTTAATAACAGCCCCAGTATCTGGCAGGAGCACCCCTATGTTCTGCACTGTACTGAGCACATGTATTACCCCACATGAGGTCATTCTCAATATACTGTAAAGGTGTGTGGTAAATCACCTGTTTAAAAGTGCACCAATCTCTGAAGGGTGAGAAGGCACATGAGGGCGGGGGTAGGTGGAGAAGGCACGGTCAACGGGAGGGAGGGCGGCAGGGTGTGGTGGGGAGAAGGCATGGACAACGGGAGGGAGCCTGGTGGGCGGGGGGGGACGGCACCAAAGCACGTCTTGCCTGCAGTAGGAGAACCTCATTAACGGAAATAGTGCTCACAGTGTAAATAGCAGTACCGTGTAACAACCGAAGTAAAGGGGCCAGTCACCATGGGAGGTGACAAATGAAGAGGAGGCGGTACTAAGGAGGGATTAACAAGTATAGTGACTAATCAGAAGCCGGCATTTAAGACAGACAATGACACAAGCCAATCACAAATATGGGTGGAGCTTCTATTCACCTACTCCTCTACAATAAGCCTCGCAGAGCAGCGCATGCACGCTGGCTCTAGGCTCGACATAAAAATAAATAAAAGTTTGCAGTGCTCGAGTCCTCACCCTGGCGGGTCCTACTGCCACACCTCCAACATGGAAAAATCGAACAAGCTTCCTTGATCATGAACATCAAACAAAACAAATCACTTAATTTGACAACACACACCTCCAAAAGTTACGTTCGGTTTTAAAGTCAAATATTCTCCAAGAACAATAGGAAATTCATTCCTTTGGACTGGGTGGAGTCCGCAAATGCACTACTCTTGAAGAACCCACTTACATATATAGCTGTGCAGGAGGGCTTATCTCAGCAGAGTAACAGCACCTCCAATAAGAAGTATCAAAGAGCTTTGTTTGTGGTTTGGCAGTTTCACAGTATCTACTGGCTACAGACACTCAACACCACATACTTCAATGTTCGTGAACATCACACAAAACACATCAACCATGATGGTGCAGGTGTAGCCCTTGTCCTGCAGTCTTAACTGCCACACATACCACTTATGCACACAAGCCACAATTTGCGTTAGCTTAAAAAAATCAATCATTCTCCAATATTTGCAGACAAGGCAAATCAAACCAAGCATAACCAGTATTTTGCAAACATTGAATACAAAACAGCGGGCTTTCAAAATATATACTCCTAACTTTGTTGCCCAAAATTCAAATAACAATCAGAGAGCCACATACTACTATGAGATTTTCACAAATTTTTGGGTGTGCCAAAAAAATTAATGCCATTTTAAAATGATGCTTGCCTCAGTCCAGAGAACACCAAAACACAATTAAATGTACTGAAAAAACTAACATTAAAAGAAAAACGAATTTGGGTGTCATGAGTGGCGACAGCAAAATCTCAAGGTAGCCTTTTTTTGACATCTGAACCAGCCTTAGTTTACATTTAACTTTCGTTTTATCAGAATGTATCCTCATGACAAATTATGACATCTCTAGGGGCACTTTAAGTACATATATCCTTTGTTGTATTATGTGTTTTCTTACGTCAGCGTACTGAATTCTGCACGATACTCTGTTGTGACGGCTTCCCGCTGCATAAGTTCTTCCTGTCTAACACGTGCTATGTTCCTGCTCTGTAGAGTAGCAAGGGTGCGATATACCCTTGTGCAAGCAAGGAAAATGTACCCTCGACTGCCGTTGGGGTAGTAAAATTCTGCAATTATCAGGATTAAGGGTTAAGGTGCTGCTACACCTGCACGCCAATGGTAGCTACGCCCCTCGCTCTGCTATGCTCTTCCTTCTCTGATACCCCAGATCGGATCCCTTCTCTCAGACCTGACCACACTACCACTGGTGCAACAGTTCTGGGCCAAAGAATTACGATTCCAGACATAAGCGATAATAAAAGTAAATATAAATATATATATATATATATATATATATATATATATATATATACATACACACATATATATACATATACACACATACACACAACACCAGTTAAAACATGAGATACTAAAATATAGCACTATACGTATATAAAAAGTCTCCTGTCTGACTTCAGCACCACTCCCACAAACAAATCTTTCATTCAACCTGGTATGACCCCACCAGAGAAAATTCTTTATTGTTAACAAAAATATAGCTATAAATCAGTCAGTCACAGGGTGGGGGTGAACAACTTTTACATAGAACATTAGAGAAATACGGAGAACTCAGGGGGTCAATAGTCGTGTTTCACAGCAAGTGCAGCCCACTGCCTCTAAATAATAACCCACTGTCGGCTTTGAATGAGTGGGCTGATTCAGCACGGATAATTTCCCAAATGCTCGCGTGCAGATCACGCCTTGTAACCTTTTAAACAACGCACAGTTCCCACAATGCAACTCAGAACAGCTCATTACACAATCTCTTGTTGGCGGGACATAAAGGGATAGCGGTGAGATCGACAACCACCGGGCAAGATAATTTACTCGGTCCTCGTGCTCTAAAAGGAAATATCAACCAACTGTTTTTACTAACTATTTTTTTTATCAACTACAACAGAGGCGCTTAGAGTTCCATCGTGCTTTTAAGGTCACAAACTTGGTAAGAAGTAAGTTGTGGGGACTGGAGGCCAGACTCAAGGAACAGCTCTCAATCCTTGTCAGGGTGAAGCTCAAGTGTCCCTAAATTATCCTGTGCTTAACCCTTTCATAGCTTGGCACAAACAAAAGCGAGCAGGCTTAACTTAGAAACAACGCGTAAAGTATTTACATATCACACAAACAATAATAAAGTGAAAACATATAATAAGAAAAATCCGAAACCAATTTAGAAAAACAGAGAAAACTATAATAAATAAAATGGTACCAGAACGACAAAAATCCAATCAGGAGAATGCCAAGAATTAGAAAGTGCCAACTATAAGTATCTAGTCGCATTGGACTTGGGACACAGTCACAAGTGTAGGCTGACCTCAATGGAGCAAATGCCAGGTTCGGCCTGCTAGGAGTTGTACCTTATGTCCTTGATGCAATGTGTGTGGTGGGTTGCTTTTCAAGGCTTCCCATTGCTCAGTGTTGGTTCCAAATAAGCTTGCAGGTGAGGCTTTGCAGGGCTTGGCGTCGCTCAGCATCAGTTCTGTTCAGGGCACAAGTCGTAAAAAAAGAAGTGGGGGGACGCTGTCACCGGAAGTGACGTCACAATAGGAAGTGACGTCACGAAAGGTGCCGAGCTCCTCGTCCCAGCGAGGCCAAAGAGTGAAGTCCAGCTGTTTGGCAGGGGGGATGGGGTCCCCCGGTAAAATAAGTGGGGGGACGCCGTCCACCCGCGTGGTACCCCGACTCGAGCCCTGGTTCTGTTGAAGTTTTCAGGTGTGCGTCAAGGCTTTGTGGGGATTTGCATAGGTCGGTGTTGGTTACGATGAATGAGTTAGCTGTGCCGCAAGGCTTTGCAGGGATGCTCGCCAGTCTGTGTTGGAGCCGGTGTAGCTTTCAGGTGGGCTCTCCATAATGAGGCCCTATGAAACTTTGTGTCCGCTCAGCGTTGATTCCGGTAAAGGCTTCAGTATGGAGCTGCACGGCTTTGCGGGCCCCATCCTGCATCAGACTGGATCTGATGGCTCCTTCAGTTAGACAGAGAAGAGTGCTCTCTGATGTCAGACAAGGGTGCAGGAATTGTGGGGCACCTCTTAGGGTTCAGACCTCACTCCAGTAAATGCCAGAAGCAGGACTCAAGGAAATACTAGACGTGAGTCAGAGTAGCCTTGTGCACAGCGTAATCACTCAAAGGAGTGTAAATCACAAAACTTCTGGAATCTTGTCCAGTTCATTAATTTATACACAAAACATGTTCGTAATGTAGAGATGAAAGAAACTGACCAAATAGAACATTGGTTTTAGTTCATTATCAGATTTGTATTGAAATCATGATGCAAAAGGTTTATATCCAAGGACAATGTTGAAGTTCACAGAATCCAGGACATATGATAACAATCTTCAAATTCCATGAAATTACAAATCCCAATGCATTTCGGGCTTATGGAAAAAGCCCTTCATCAGGGGATCTAGAAAAATGACATAAACCATTGTCCTTGGATATAAACCTTTTGCATCATGATTTCAATACAAATCTGATAATGAACTAAAACCAATGTTCTATTTGGTCAGTTTCTTTCATCTCTACATTACGAACATGTTTTGTGTATAAATTAATTTTCACCTCAGGCCTAGATGCCTTTCCTGACAGGAATACCCTTGGAGTCACAAAATGGTGGCTACCAACTGCCACAACTGTCATACCTGAGAACTGACCCATAGGATTGTGTAGGGCATTCCAGAACCTTCTGGTCCCTTCTGGACCGCTGAGGGTCAGCCTATATAAGGCGGAATGCTGGTCAGCCATTTTGTCTTGCTAGTGAGGAGCAGCTGGAGTATAGGTTAAGGGTCTGGTAAGGGGTAGGATCTTCACTGGGTAGCTTACCTCTCAAGGGTTGCCCCTTTTAGGATTCACCCCCCGTCCACCTCTTTAGGTCTGACCCAGTTAGCTTCATCCTGCTGACCCTGGACAGGGGGACTCTAGCCCAGGAGGGTGTGAGGTGTAAAATCAAGTCTTTACCCACCCTTGTCCAGTAGGAAGGGATAGAGCAATTTGCAGGAGTTAGAGGATTGGTGCCTTGGAGTGTGGAACTTTACCCCTGATCAGTTCCTCCTTGGTGTAAAACCGGGACCCCATTGCTTGTGGGAGAGAGCGCAGCCAGAGTCACCTCTTCTCACCTGTGGAATCTGAGGTGGGAGAACAGGCGCTGCCGCGAAGTTGGTGTCTAGCGGTGGGATGTTGACTGTGGTTGCGACTACTCTGCAGTAATTGGGTGTAATCCACTAACCTACATCTGGAGTTTTCTCCTAGCGGCCCTCCTAATTTTTACTTTTGTTTTTTCCAAATTTGTTCCTGGTGGTGGGGTGGAGGTAGCTTCAGGTTGCCCTTGTAGCTCTATTCTTCCTGTGTGTATAGCCTTTAATTGCCTGGAAAAAAAATGGAATTTGCGCTGGAAGAGCTGGATACCTACTCTGTGGCCCAACTAAAAGATTTCTGCCAACAAATGGGGGTGTTTTTTAAGCGTGGTGCCAAGAAGGGGGAACTCCAGACCAGCTTAAGGGCTTGGGTGAAAGCACACAGAGAAGGGAAGGAGGAGGATGAAGGGACAGAACGGGACACGGTTGTAGAGGTAGATGGATTATTCCACTCAGAGGTGGAAAACCTACTCCCAGGACCAGTGTCCTACTCCAGGAGGGGCAGTAGTGCCTCCGGGAGAAGCTTGACCGAAGCAGAGCTCACTGACAGGAGGGAAATGAGGCAAATAAAATGGGAGTTGGCTAAGCTGGAGCAGGAGAAGGAAGAGCGGAGGATGGCTCATGAATTCAAGTTGAAAGAGTTAGAACTCCAGGCCCTGCAACGGGGATCCTCTCCTGTTATGAATGGTGGCAGCGAATCCAGAGAAACAGCCAGGGAGTCCAGACCCTATTTGCCTAAAGACCTCATTGCTAGCTATAGTCAAGGGGATGATATAGCCAAATGGTTGGCTGCCTATGAGATCTCCTTAAGAGCCCATGGGGTGCAGGAGAAGCACTGGGGGGGGTGGTTTGTATAAGTACATGCCTCCGATTGGTCGGGACACCTTGCTGGCCCTGGAACCAGAGGAGCAGACCAACTACCCCACCATGAAGCTAGCGTTGATCAGGAAGTTTGGGTTAACCCCAGAGAAATATCGCCAGAAGTTCAGGGGGAGCCACAAGTTAAGCACCCAGAACTGGGTGAACTTCCTTGATTATGCAAGCAAGGCATTGGAGGGCTGGGTAAAGGGCAGTGAGGTGAAGGATTATGAGGGGTTGTATGATCTATTTTTGAAAGAGCACCTACTCGAGAAATGCTTTCCCGAGCTGCGCCAACACCTGGTGGACAGCAAGCTGACCAACCCTCGGAAGCTTGCAGAGGAGGCGGACATCTGGGCAAGTACCCGGGTGTCCTCAAAGGGGACTGGAGGGGATTCCCAAAAGGCCGGACAGGGTGCCCCCCAGAAGAAGGAGGGGGGAGATAAAAAGCAGGAGTTCTCTAAAGGCCCCCAAAACAATTTTCAGGGAAAGGGAACAGGTTCCACCCCCAAGGCTAACCTGCCCAGAAACCCTAATCCTGGCCAAAGCCAGCAGCCAAGGGTTCTCCACTGCTTCGAGTGTGGTGGTGTTGGACATTATAAGGGAGAATCCCACCGCTGCCACCAACTTGTTGGAACCTAATGTTGTCAGGTCACCTAGGGTAGCCTGGCCTAGGGTAAGACAATATCAATAGAGGCACATGTGTAAAGGTTGCAAACCACCCAGCAGTAATTCAAGGCAATATCACTCAAAAATGACGCTACACCAATTTTTGTGTAAAAATACGAGCTGCTTTATAAAAATATTCTTTGCTCTTTTGTCTATTATTTATCTTTAGATAGTACAGTTCAATACATTACATTCAAACAGTAGAATTATAAATTTCTTCAAAGTTGCTAAGATATTTCACTATTCAACTTCCCAGCTTATCAACACATCACATTGGTCTCTAGGGAGCAGTGTCTAAATCTTCAGCATTGAAACATTCATAGGAATTACTTCCTTTTCAGTCACCAGGTACCTTAGTTATGGGGTCTCAAGGTTACCAAAGCCAACTCTTACAGCAACACTGCAATTCCCTCCTTCCCCCTCAATGGATTCTCTGTCAGGCGGTTTCCTGTGGTCAAACTCTCTCCAAATAGAAGTAAACAGATTTGTTAGGACCACTTTCCCATATCAGATTTTTAGCAGGTGAACACAATATCTACTGAGTGAGCCTTAGGTTTAACAAGTTCGATTTAACAATTCTCTAAGGAACCACAGGCATTCTACCCAGGCTGCTCCCCTGTAAAGTTAACAGTGTTCATCAGTTGACCTTTCTCAGTTCTGAAACTTCCTCTTACTCTGCCACTTTTGAACTCTGTAAAGGGAATCCTTTGGGATACCAGAACCGAACTTTTACCCCGCGTTCCAGTGCTTCTAGACACTTTGCTGAATGAAAAAGGGGGGAAAGTCTAGGCACATCGCAATTTTCCCCCACTCTTCTTACTTGAAACAGTAAACGTGCCCCTCTCTCTCTCCGGCCTACGCTCCAACTTCTGGGGCCTCCGCTGATCTCTATCACTCACTCAGTTCCTATGAATGTTTCAATGCTGAAGATTTAGACACTGCTCCCTAGAGACCAATGTGATGTGTTGATAAGCTGGGAAGTTGAATAGTGAAATATCTTAGCAACTTTGAAGAAATTCATAATTCTACTGTTTGAATGTAATGTATTGAACTGTACTATCTAAAGATAAATAATAGACAAAAGAGCAAAGAATATTTTTATAAAGCAGCTCGTATTTTTACACAAAAATTGGTGTAGCGTCATTTTTGAGTGATATTGCCTTGAATTACTGCTGGGTGGTTTGCAACCTTTACACATGTGCCTCTATTGATATTGTCTTACCCTGGGCCAGGCTACCCTAAGTGACCTGACAACATTAGGTTCCAACAGGGGTGGTATCAGGAGTCTCACTGATCCTATATCGCTCTGTGACGAGTGAAGGACTGCTACCTTTCCTCATTGGCTGACCTTAGGTCTGCAGTCCCTAGGTCAGATGATGAGGGAAGGCAGCAGTCCCAACCCTCCTGGGATCTGTTGAGGAAAAGCTGCGCAGGTAAGAATGATTTTATTTTTTATAGTTTTGTGCATCAAGGTGTGTGTGTGTGAGGTGTGTGTCAGTGAGTGAGGTGTGTGAGGTGTGTGTGAGAGTGAGGTGTGTGAGTGAGTGAGGTGTGTGTGAGTGAGTGAGTGAGTGAGTGAGTGAGTGAGTGAGTGAGTGAGTGAGTGAGTGAGTGAGTGAGTGAGTGTTTTTTGTGTGCATTTGTATCCCGATCTCCGACCTCCCTGCTGAAATTACAGGCCACCACTGGTAGTCTTTTGGTCTTTTTGACCTACTTTATAAAGACATGGTAATAATCCCATTGAATGGCATCAGAAAGGACTTTAGAATCGAAACTGCTTTGCGAATTGACATAAAGAGTGCATACCCTTGCTAGGAATTTGTGCTGCATAAGTTGCAATGAATGCTACGCATACATGCGCAAATAGCAAATGTTTTTGCATGTTTAAAATTGCAGGAAAAAAATCGGGTCAGTCATATAGACCAAGCAAAAACATAAAAATGACATGTAAACGCCATCAGGGATGTGCCCGCTCCTATGATTTTATGTTTACTTGCTTATACACTCAATCACAAATGGAAAAAAAACCCTATGGCCACATTGAGACCTTAGGGCAAGAAATAAAGCCACCTGTAGTGACCTCTTCGTAAATAAGACGAGCTCCTTGAAGTGGTATTAAAGTATTTATTTGACACAAAGTTCAGTAGATAAAAGTGCATGCAGTAAGACAAGCAGGAAACAGTATAATGCATCATAACATTCCTACTAAGCACAGTACAGCACACCAGATTCCATTACATATAACAATTCTAAAAGCCCTTAAAGCAACAAGCCATCACCACACATCCCCCTTCCTTAAAACACAAAAGAAAGAAAAGAAATAATAATTTACTGACAAACAAAATCATCAAATTTGCTAGGAGTGCGAATAGGTCTACCAAAACTGCTAGACTTAGTAACACCAGCATTATGTGTGTCCTCTGCAGAAGGAAGATCGGAAACAACATCTGCAGGATTTTCATGATCAGGACATGGACCAATAATAGTGTTCGCATCAGGACAGAGAGGTACGAGGGAACCATCGAGACACTCAGGAACGGAAGAGCTAGTTCCAGGCAAGACTGCATCATCAAGAGGTTCAGCAACATCCCGCACATCCCCTCCTTTAAATTTGAAAAGACATTTAACCACCAACACACCAGATTCCATTACATATAACAATTCTAAAAGCCCTTAAAGCAACAAGCCATCACCACACCACCCTTCCAGTAAAGCAACAAAAATAAACTAAAATAAATAAATAGCATGGTGACCACAAGATTGTTAAAAAGTGGGAGCGAGGAATGAACAAAACAAAATGAACTTTGGGGATAATGACTGTCCCTGCAATCTCTTTCCAACCACGTTCCACAACAGAAGGAATTTAAACTGCTGGTCCCACAGATGCGTGAGGGCGGCATAGCTTATTTTGGCTTGCAGTAACAATTTTATATAATGAAGAACTTTCATAACCTCCGCCCGATGTCGCTGCCATGGAATTAAACGTGTCATTGTAACACTGATGATGGGGTGGGAACTGGGGCAGGAGGGCAGCACAGTAGTGGTAGGAATTAGTCTCAGTGTAAGCACAAAGCCCATTAAAAAGCAGTGCACTCGTGTGCCTCTGCTGAGCAGCCAACAGAAGAGCTTGCAACTTCATGAGCACCCCTGGGGATATTTAGCAATGGTTCACTCGTCTTTGCATGCCTTAAATGGCGCCAACGACATCGCATGAAACTGCTACTGGCATTTGCACCGTTCTTCTGTAGCGTTTCTTATACCTCCTCAGGTAGGTTGTGCACCAGTGCACGTGCGCATGATTAGAAGAGGGCGTGGTTAGTTGAGCGTGTTTGATTCCATGCAAGAGGCTCCTCCAACGACCAAGAGCAAGGGAGCCAGGATGATAAAGTGACTGGTGAGGCTC
Source organism: Lissotriton vulgaris (assembly GCF_964263255.1). Taxonomy (NCBI): domain Eukaryota; kingdom Metazoa; phylum Chordata; class Amphibia; order Caudata; family Salamandridae; genus Lissotriton; species Lissotriton vulgaris. Next base: position 1,326,686,941 of record NC_141687.1, on the reverse strand, counting down.
GAACCAAACCTAATGAAGTACACTGAGGCCAAGTATTTTTTGAAGCCACGTGCTGCTATGACCCAGTCAGTGGCGTAGCTGGGGGGGGGGGGGGGGGGAGGGGGTTGTAGCACACCTTTTGGGGGCGGCAGAGGTGAGCAAGTCATATCTGTCGACTACCGCCGCCCATACCAGAGAACAAGTTGTCTGACGGCAACAACCCCCCCCCCCCCCCAATGAACACGACGTCTGTCGGCCGCCCCACCCCCATCTTTCCTGTACTGAGCGGCAAACTCAGGGGCCACCCCGGGTGGCAGTAGGTCTAGCTACGCCACTGCTATGACCCACCCACGTGGCACGCGTCCGATCGTCAATTGGAAAACAGGCGGGATCAAACACACTCCCTAGTACTAGGTTCAATAAATATACCACTCATGTCTTCACTTACATCAGAGCCAGGCACACAACCTGCCGTACCTTGAACCCTGTGAACCCATACAGCAGGGCACAAGCCATAGAATAAGCGGAGGACAAATCATAGACAATGTGCAATGACATCATTTGATCGCAGGAAGAGGTGTCACAACTCTGGCCATTATTCACTGGAATCGAATTGATCTATTTTTCAGCCTCATCTGAGGTACTTTGGTGGATACATATTCATAAATGTTTGCTATACAACACACATGTTCACAGTGCTTATTATTATTATTATTTTTAAGTGCCGGAGTCCACAAAACACAGCTTGAGAGGCTAGGGAATGACCATGACTTGCCCAGGGAAGCTTGAGCCCAAACCAGCGCCTCCCTCCAGCCGGTGACTCGATGCCTGCGTTTTCCAGATCCTCCATGTCCCTGCTGCCTGCAACGGGGCAGCCACTGCCAGTTTCATGGGGCGCAACATGAATACTACAAACCAACAAATAATTGTGTCCAGCCGAGGATCATGCAGGTAAGAGCGGTGAGGCCGGGTGGGGGGGGGGGGGGGGGGGGATTTTGAAAGAAGACCACAGGAGAAATTAAATAAATAATGATTTTTACCTTGTGGTCGTCTGCTGTCGAAATCGCCCCACTGCTCTTACCTGCTCGAACTCCGGCTGATTGCATCTTGTAGTAACACTCTCCCTTATAAAGCCCAAAGTAAAGTGACCCTGCTTAAGTAAAGTTGCATTTGAATGCCTCAGGATTCTTTTTAAGCTGCAGACAAAACCCTTCCTAAGCTCACTAACTGGGGCCTTCAGACTCAATGGGTAAAAGTTCACTTTATGAGTAATAGTTTAATACCTGAATACATCAGTTAACAACTGAAACGGGACCAGATACACTTTGCCAAGTGTCTGCCATTGAGTTGTACAATGCGTAAAATATTTCCTTTACTAAGCGTCGATCAATGTGAGGTAAAAATATATTTTGATGACTTTTTAACTTATTCAGAGTTGTCGATCAGCCCTTATGTGTCAACCACTGCCACAAGCTTTACAAAAATATTATTGTGGTGAAGAACTGTGTACTGAATTGTGTGCACTCTAGGAAGGATTCCGAATGTGAGGCCAGGGAATCATGCAGCTTTGAAGTAGCTTCTTCCTGATTTTGATTTCCAAATTTCGGTCTCTGAACTTTGCCTTCTTGTATCTGTTTGAAGAACAAGGAACATACAAACTGTATGGTAATGAAGAAAGGGAATTTTCAAGTCAACCCCGCCAAACAACACTTTCATAATAAGACGAATCAGTGCCCGAAGGGATTCTAACAAAAACTCATAGTTGTGCTTTAAAGAAACTTTTTTAACTGGTGCAAAAACCAGAGGAAATCCATTTTGCGCTATATTTAGGTCCTGGCTATTGAGATTTTTGAATCTAGCTCTTTGCAAAAGATTTTTCAGGGACCATACCAAAAACCAGTAATGGGCTTACCGTCTGTCCATTGATGGCCATTGGCTGGCTTTATTGTCACTCTCATTTGCTTGCTTCTTATTTGATGGTTTGCCTTCCTCTTCTTGTGTGTATCCCTCCCCTGAAGCATGCCCACTTTATCATGATTTTGATTGGCAGACTTGTTTCCATTCACTTCTCACAATTAGGGAACCAATTTTTTTCTTGAGGGCAGGGCATGTGTTTTCTTGCTCTCTCTTCAATGCGGCTCCCCCCTCAAATACCTGCCCTACCCATGCGCTCCACATTGCGCCTTCATTTCACCACTTGGCTTCTTCCTCAAGTACTGCTTCTCCCTTTCAATGCCTGCCCCCAGCCCACGCGCTCTGTGTTGCCTCTCCGCCTCCTACCCTGTCCATTCTTTCCTCTTCCTCAGATGTTTCATTTTTGTTTGCACTGGTAGCCCTCATGGGGCAGCACCCACAGCATGTGCTGCATTTGTTCTAGCAGATGTTACACGTGTCGTTACAGGTGTTGCAGGCACGGGCAAATTACTATGGTGTTGCAAGCACTTCACCTCAATCACACCAACCTCTTGCCTGTGAATGAGACCAGGAGGAGGGCCACCAGCACACAGGTTTTCCTTCCTCAGTGTCTTTTAGGCCCAGCTGCTCACATGATTCTAGTAAATAACATATTTTAACATGCAGTGTATTTTTCCAAGGAGGAAAGTGTTAGCATATTAGCAGGGAGATGCTTGCATTTGAAAGCTGTCTCTACCCTCTCACCCACAGAGCTTTTTGACCATTAATTGCCTACAAGTTAAAAAAAAAAAACTTCTTATTTTGCATTTTACAAGTCGGCCAAGGGGCTCAATGGCATACAATACCATCAGCATTTTGCATTGTGGGACTTGTAGTTTTGCTTTTAACACTTTCACTATGGGTTCAAAACCCGTAATGCAGAGTGATGTTGGCTAAAATGCCAGAACTGGCAAAAGCTGTTACACATGGTTTACATTTTTACTAAGACTAGTAGTCCTTTTCAAAACGTGCTGGATTCAAATGTAAAAACCAAAAGTAAACCATTCTTACATATTTTGTGAGGAATTACTATCACATCCTGCATAAAACTGGCATTAGCAACGCAAATCATTTTGTCTTTTGTGTGGTGGAAAAGTTTATACCAAGCTTAACACAACAAAGGTGGACAGCAGACAACCTTCCCTAAAAAAGGAAGGTGATAGTAGCAGGAGGAACAGCGAAGGAGTCTCCCACATATAGGACAGATACAACACAAATAGCTAACACATGAAAAAGCGAGAGACAGCTGTATGCACTCTGTAATCTGATATAAACATAGAAGAAGTACAAAACTCCTGGAAGAAACCGTCAAACCTCTTATCAAATTACCATACATTCATTTTCTCATATAGGAGGATGAATCGAGCCCCTACCTAGCATAGTATGCTTTATAATTGGAACTGGAACTGGGAAGCATACAACAGTACTACTGCTCACTGGTTATACAGTCTCTTAATTCTGGGCTCCCTGGTTTGGGTGAGTTTAGGTCTCCCTCAGGCTGACATATATGTTCCCCTTTTTTAAATGGTTAGGATTATATTAAAATTATGTGAGTGAGCTATTAATGGTTTTACTGGTGCCCCTCTACCACAAAATAACAAGCGGGAGGATCGGGCAACTAACTCTACTTATCTTTTCTGAAACATCTTTCAGCACTCGAATGTTACACCTGCTGAGTCCGGTGCCTTCCTCCGGACTATCTGTACCTCTCATCAAGTATTGCGAAAGTCCCTGGTTCATAAGGCATGTTATGTAAGTGAATTAACTATATCCTTTGTTTTTTTCATAAGATGGGGCAACGGCATTGGAAACACCCTTCTTCATGGAGCAGGTACACCTTGGACAGAAAGAGTTCAAGCTTCCCTCCTCCAGAGGGCAGGTATGGCTAGGGAAGCAGCAGTGCAAGCTTTCCCCAGCGCAAGACACATTCAGATCAGAGAGAAGTAGTGGAAGCTTTCCTTCCCTATGGAACAGGTACAGCATGGCAGTAGCAACGCAAGCTTCCCTTTCTCGATGAAGGCAGCAAGCGCAATCTTTCATTACAGACAGAACAGATCCAGCAGGGCAGACTAGCAGAATACTTCTTTGCTCACAGAACATGTACACTCAAGTTACGAGTGACATGTAGGTTAAAGATTTCTGGAATAGGTGCTTAACTCATTGAGGGAAATGTATAGGTGGATGAGTGTGTGTATATGCGACTTCTGACACCATTCTCACTTAAGCGATGGTTCATGTCAACATCCTGCCAGTTTTACTGCTGTCACCAAGAGACCTGATGTATGTGTTGATTCTTTGGTTCATGTATACTCGTTACCTAGTAGGTCATTGTTATTTCGAGCATCCCAGCCACCTAACTAGCTTAAATAACTATGCTCTTTAAAAGTAGCGGCTACTACCGGACAGGGGAAGTGGGGCAGGGGGAGTGAATGAAACAAAACAGACTTACCTGCAACTGCTGGCCACCGCCTCTTCTCCGTCCTCATCCTCTTCATCTTCCTGTCCCGGCTGGCAGCAGGAAGCACCCAGGCTACAGGTTCCCCTGAGCCAATCACAATGCAGCAATGCAGCATTGTGATTGGTCTGAGCACCATGGTTCGGCGCTCAGATGGGAACAGGGAGCCTGTGCATGTTCCTCACCAGGCTGTGTAATGAGCACTTAGGGCGTGCAAACCACTCCTCCCCTGCTCTGGTCAGCCCCGCCCGCCACGGACTGCAATAGGAAAAACAAAATGATAATAATGTTATGTTATTATCATTTTGTTTTTCCTTTTGAGCAGTGCGTCGAGGCTCCTCCGCCTTACAAGAGGAGCCGCCACTGCTCTGTATAATATCACACAGGTGCCAACCTCTTTGAAAAGCTTTTCAATGCGCAGGCGCCAGTCGCTATGCAGTCTCGACCTAGGTGCTGCACCTGTTCGAGATATTGAGGGCCGCCACTGATTTATTTTTCATTCCCTCAACCTAAAGCTCTTCTGTTGCTTCCACCCCCTGCTCCTCCACAATCCTTGCGATCTTTTTTTGATGCTGTACAGCTTCTGCTGTTCAACACGACGACACCTATTGCCTTTGCAAACACATTTTGTCCTTGCCCATATAATAGAAACTTTTTTGTACCTGCAAAAAGGAAGAAACTGGATTGCAAAACCACTATTAAATATGTGATGTACTTTTTTGCTTACCATATCTTTTTGTGTTCAAAAGATATTTAGGGGGGGAATCAAAAGAAAAGTAATCTTGCACTCTTTTCGTAACTTCGTAATAAAAATAAGACTATGTTAGTTTGCCTCGAGCTTAGTCAGGTCTTTTTGGCCTGTAGTTTGGAAAAAATAGAATGAAGTCTGTATGGTCTAAATTTAGAAAATGCCATTTGCCATATCCTCTTTTTCATAAGCAATCCAACGTTTCTGTGCCATGGCGTTTACGCTGCACTTTCCACGTTTGCCCCACTGGAGACTGCACAAGTGGAAAAATGGTGCATAAGATCAAGATCGCGGAGGCGGTCGAAACGCGTCTGAGGCGGACACTTGTCTGTATTAATATGGGTGAAGAATAAACTACACGATGGAACCTTGAAAACCTACTCACGTACCTTTTTGAAGTATATTCTGCTGTGGTCTGTGCCTGCCAGTAATCCCTCCTCTGATTTGGAGGATAGATAGATAGATAGATAGATAGATAGATAGATAGATAGATAGATAGATAGATAGACAGACAGATAGATAGATAGATAGATAGATAGATAGATAGATTTTGTTTCCATACTAAGATTCGGTAAAATGCCCCACAGCAAAGTGTGTTTTTAAAAAAAAAAAATTAAAAGGAATCTGGAATATAATGCACCTCATTTCTTTAGCTCCCTCTAACTTTGACTTTCCACATTTTGTTTCAGGCACAACTATTGCTGTATGAAAGCAACAAAAAACACGTTAGTTAATGCTGAGGCACAGCACTGCAGCTCAGCCCACCCACCCGCAGGCCAGACTAGCAGCACGGCCCTGTCTATAAAACTACAGGAGGATGCATAAGGGAACTCTGTCTCCTGACCACCGAGGCTTCAACTGCGGCAAATCACAGGGCCCAATAAACAAGAACTTTGGACAAAATATAGCATTTCATCTTCGTGGAATGAGCTGGTATCATGCAGGTCTATTTTCCTTTCTCTCCAATCAATTGACGTCAGATGCCGCAGCTGAGAGGAGCTTCTAGTTGAATGAGTCCGCAAGTAATTTGGCACAGATTACTGTTATTATGGGACATAACCAATAGTTCATAATTCCTACCTTAGCATTTTGTTTTTTTTATTTAAAGATTTCTGGCTCGGGGGCTGGAGCGCTTCTGTGTCCGAGGAGGAGAAAAAGCCACGTGGAAACTCGGAAGCAGCAATTCTCCCAAGACAAGGAGCATGAAAACCTGGTTTGAGCTTCCCTTACTCTACACGTTTAGCCATTTCTTTCTTCGATAAATTGGTTAGCGTGAAGCTCCATTGGGTTTGCAGTAGGCGAAAATGTTAGTACCTCGAATAAGGTATCATGCCTAACAGAAGAGCTAGGAGAGGAGAAATAAAGTCTGCATGCCACCTTAGCCAGGGCTGTTTCTGAGGGCAGCGACAGCAGTCTTCACAGCAGTAAGACTTTACTAGGTTAAAACCTTACAAAAGCTAACAATGCTTTGCCGCAGGGGCTTGATGCAGTCAAAGATGTATCAAAAAGGGATTACTGGAGGCCTAACACAGGCATCCATTTATAAGTGGTGTTTTCAGGTAATCCTTCATAGTAAATATAAGTGCAGGGGTATGGAACGGGGAAGCTGGAACACAGTCAAAGATTCATCAGATGTATAACAGACTGGCTACAAGATATTAGATAAGTAAGCCAGGGATACTCCAATGACAATGTAACTTACAAGTGGTGTCCAAGGCCTTTCTTTGGAACCACTGCATTGCTCGCTGAATGCAAAGTATGGCTGTTTAATGCTTGACTCTCAAAGGATCTAAGGGGTCAAGACACCACAGCTTACTTTAGAAAGTAAAGCGAAGTTGGAAGTCGCTCACCTGATGATGCTAAGTAATGCTCAACATTGGCCATGGTCCGAATGGAGCCATTTTGAAAGGGTGTGTGGGGATTGCTTGGCCCAAATAACCAGGTTTTCTAGAGGTTAGTGCACAACTATTTCCACTGGATATATGGAAAGAAGCCACCCCTCAGAGATACCTGAAGATATTCTACATCTTAGGCCTTATGGTGGGAAGATAAAATATAGCTAGGGCATGTTTGGTGCAATGGTCGCTTTCGAAATAGAGGCAAGGTAGAAAATATACTGATGTATGACCCCCAAAAATGTATTTATAAATGGAGAGAGTGTCTAATGGAAAGGGGCGACCACTCGGTCCCCCCGAACGTATGGTAGGGGGCCCGGATCCCCCCGGGAAACTATTTTGGGCGGGGGGCGTGTCTCGGCTGGTATGCCCGAAGCGGCGTAGCCGGGGCGCGCCTTTTCCCGCCCAAGAAGGGCTGTCCTAGACACCTACACAGTTGGCCACGCCCCGTAGGCGTACCGGGGGAGGAGGGTACACGCCCTCCCGAAGAGGAATAAAAGGAGCAACAATCCGAAGAAGCATCCTCTTGTTCCTGTGCTTGGAAGCTGCACCCTCTCGTTGCACGTGAGCCCTCGACGGAACAAGGAGCAATTTTGAGAACTTGTAATTTTGTTTTTCTCTTTCAGCGTCTCCCACCTTTGGATCCAGGACCTCGTTGCGCAGCAAGGACGAATATCCCACAACGATGCCTGGCAAGAGGCCCGGAAAGAAGGCAGGGACTGAACAGATGCTTCGCATGTTGATGAAGGATATGGCGAGCATGAAAAAACAGATGGCGGCAATGAATAATACGGGCAGACCGAAGGAAGTCATCGGGCCAGCATTGCCGGGAGTAGTCCCCGCGGGGAGAGGTAAAAGGGCTAGGAATAGGGCGGCAGGGGGTGAGGCCCCGGTTCCCGAGTCACCCCCGACGAGCCCCGTTAGTCCGATGGAGGCCCCGGTCCCGATGCCGGACGCGGGCCAACCGATCCCTGTTGTAGTTACGCCCACTAATGGGGAGGACATGCCTCCAGAATTGGCCGCCCAGTTAGCCGCATGGCTCGGCAAAAGTACCGAGGGTACGACAGCGCCAGGAGACACGGCCGAGGAGGCCAGGCTACTAATGAAGCAGTTGCGGCAATCGCGAGATGCCGCAAAGGCGAATCTCCCTCTTGTCCCCTCACAGGTTCCTCCAGAACGACCGGCGTCTGGCGTTGGAAAAACAGCAGGACCAGCGGTGGATTCGGGTAAGCAGCCATTGCCAATGGCAGGGGAAGGGGTGTTGCCTTCAAGAAGGGAAAAAGTGGTCCAACATATTCCGCTGGCCACGAAGGAATTGATTTGGGCTGATAAGTATGTGAATATGTTTTCTCTCCTGACTGATCATCACGAGGTGGAGTATGTTAAATCTCAGAAGGATTTATGGCACCCGAGTGTGTGGCGTGCGAAAATGGCGGGTTTCAGGGTTGATGAGACAATCTCAAATTGGGCCAGGGCATTTGCAATGTTTACTGCGGTCATGGGGGAAGTAAGGCCCGAGGTTTTGTCGGAATTAGCCTGCTATCAGACACGTATAATGGAGTTCTATGACACGTATGAGGGTGATGTATGGATGGGTTATGATAGTAAATTTCGTAAGGCCAAGGAGCACGATTCATCTCTGACGTGGGATTGTCTCGACTCCATATCTTGGCAGAAGCAGCTCATGCCGGGCGCAACTAAGTCGTCCTCGCTTGGCGAGAATGGGTCGGCGCCCTCCCGCCATCAATCAGCGGCGCCCTTTCGGACAGGCCCCGCAGTTGACCACCAACCGAGGAACGGTGGGAATGGGGGTAGAAAAGGGGTTTGTTGGAACTTTAATAGAGGCAAGTGCACGAGGCCACAAGGGACATGTAAGTTCAGGCATGAGTGTGCGGGGTGCGGACACTTCACACCCCGAGACTTCGTGTAGAACCAAAAATGGTGACACAGGGGGTAAGGGAGGGGCCAAACAGGTCTAATGTCGACCACGGGGCTTCGCTACCTACCCCCGTAGATATCATGGCAATGATCCCCTGACTAAATGAATACCCTGATCATGTCTCCGCCGGGGTGTTGCGGGACGGTTTCTCGTATGGTTTCCACATCCCGGTGGGGGATTTTCGGGGGGAAGCACTGTGTAAAAACCAACTGTCGGTCCAGCAGAATACGGCCGTGGTGGAAACTAAGATTGCAAAGGAGGTTGCCCGTGGCCGGGTGGCCGGCCCATATAGGCAACCACCAGTTGCTAATTTTGTATGTTCACCGTTGGGAGTAGTCCCCAAGAAGGACCCGGGTGAGTTTAGGTTAATTCACAACTTGTCGGCTCCTAGGGGTCTATCGGTGAACGAGGCGATTGACCCAGGAGTTTGTTCGGTGCGGTACGCATCCTTTGATGAGGCCGTCGCCATGTTGAATCGCCTGGGGCCCGGAGCGCTGATGGCTAAGTCAGATATTGAATCAGCGTTCCGGTTGCTCCCGGTACACCCTCAGGATCAGCGTCTGTTAGGTTTTATGTTCCAAGGACGCTACTATATGGATAGATGTATGCCAATGGGTTGCTCCATCTCTTGTGCGTATTTTGAGAAATTCAGTTGTTTTCTGCAATGGGCGTTTACCAGAGCTACGGGCTATACACAGATTATGCATTACCTAGATGATTTTTTGTTCTTGGGGCCAGCCGGTGACACGGAATGTGCACAGGCTTTGTTGGAATTTTGCAATCTCATGAAACGGTTCGGCGTGCCATTGGCACCAGGGAAAACGGTGGGACCATCTACCTCACTCGAGTTTCTTGGAATTGAGCTCGATTCAGTGGAGGGATGCTTCCGTTTGCCCAGGGACAAAGTAATGAAATTCAGGGCTTCTCTGGAATTGTGCATTAGCAAAGGAAAAGTAACTCTCCATCAGTTGCAACAAGCAGTGGGCCAGCTTAACTTTGCCCTTAGAGTAATACCAATGGCCCGCCCTTTTTCCCGCTCTATTGCCCAAGCCATGGTCGGTCTCAAGGAAGGACACCATCGCACGAGACTGTCTGCAGAGGTTCGCCAGGATATGCGCATATGGTTGGCATTTCTGGCGGATTTCAACGGTCGAGTGGTGTGGAGCAAGCCACCAGCATCCTCGGACGAGCTGGGTTTGTGGACCGATTCGGCGGGGAGCGTTGGATTTGGCGCCATTTTTGGTAATCGATGGTCGTGTCAAACATGGCCGGCGTGGTGGCACACCAGTGGGCTCACAGGTAACATTGGGTTTCTTGAGTTGTTCCCCATTTTTGTGGCTTTGAAGGCATGGCCGGATGAGTTTCGTGATCGCTCAGTGGTGTTTTGGTCCGACAACATGACCGTAGTTGAATGCATAAATAACCAGGCAGCACGCTGCAAGTGGATATTGAGATTATTGAAGGAAATTGTACTACTTTGCATGAGACTGAACGTGCAGTTTAGGGCGAGGCACGTGCCGGGTGTGCTGAATCATGCGGCTGATGTGCTCTCTCGTTCCCACATGCAGGCCTTCAAGGGTTATCTACCCTCCGCGGACCTAGTGGCGGCACCATTCCCCGAAGCTCTCTGGTTGCTCGGTGCCCCGGATTACAGGACCTCGTGGGAGCAAGCCTAGCCCCCAGGACAAGGAAAGCGTACGAAGGAGCGTTTCGTTCCTATTGTGCATTTTTGGGTCCAGCAGGAGGGGATAACTGGGGTCAGGAGGAGTATGTCCTGAAGTTTTTAGTAGCACTCCATAAGGCGGGCCGATCAGCAGCGACGGCTAATACGCACCGGGCCGCCATTGCATTCATGGCGCAGGCGCATGGCATCAAGGACCCCACATCGTCCTTTTTAGTAAAAAAGGCACTGCGTGGGTGGCAACGCCTCGAGGGTCATAGAGTAGACGAGAGGCGCCCTATTGGGTTCAAAATGTTGTCCCTGTTGATGTTGGTACTCCCCGCGATATGTTCCTCCCAGTCCGAGGCAGTGCTATTTCGGGCCGCTTTCGCATTAGCATTCCATGGGGCTATGCGGGTGAGCGAGCTGGTAGCAAAAAATGAGAAGGATATGGGGGGAGGTCTGTGTTGAGAACACATCCTGATCAAGGGTGATTCAATGGTGATCACGATAGCCAGGTCTAAAACCGATCAGGGTGCGATGGGGGACAGTATTGTTGTTCAGCGCATGCGAGGGTCCCCCATGTGCCCAGTACAATGCGTTGAGGAATATTTAGCACAATGGGCGGTAGCATGGGGGGGAAGCTTGCTGAGACACACTGACGCCACCCCACTGACAAGGTTTCAGTTTCAGCGGGTGTTAACTATGGCAATCGCGGCAGCGGGTTTGGACCCGGGCGATTTTGGGACCCATTCCTTTAGGATAGGGGCTGCTACAGAAGCTACAGCCAGGGGTCAGAGTGTGGAAATGGTGAAACAATTGGGACGATGGTCCTCGAACTGTTATAAAAGGTATGTGCGGTTGCACATGTTGTGAAGCCAATGTCATGCACTCACGCTTCTTGTTTTTGTTTGGTTTACAGTTTCGCGAGCATGCGATGCGGGGCGGACTGTGCAGTCGACCCGACACCTGGGGATCAGCGGTCAAAGACCAACGGCTGAGGAGAGAGTGGTGTGGGTCGTGGGCCACTCATACGTGAGGCGTGCCGGGGACGTATTCAAAGCAGGTGACATGATTCACGCAGCTGGGGAATACGGGTACAGGGTGACCTTCCACGGAAGGGGCGGGCTCTGTTTTGACCAGTTTCAATGTTTTGTGGAGGGACTGTTAGGGCGGACAAGGTCACCACCGTCTTTAATCATACACCTGGGAGGCAATGATTTGGTGACGCTCGGTCGGCGGGTACTCCTCGAGCAGGTTCTATCCACTGTTAGCTGGTTGGTGAGAAGGATCCCGGGGTGCACGATAGCATGGTCGCACATTATTCCCAGAAAGGTGTGGCGGGGGGCCCTCTCTGTGTCAGCTTTGAATCATTCAGTAAAGAAAGTCAATAACAAGCTTGGTAGGTTGTTTCGTTCGGAACAGCTGCACAGTATTCCGCATGGATGTATTCGGGGGGATCACATGTATCTCGAAGATGGGGTCCATTTGTCCCGGGAGGGGAATGTCTTACTCATAGGAGACTTCGTAGCATGGTTAAGGGGTTTGTAAAGCATGACCTTTAGTAAGAGTTTGTGGGGGGGCCGGATAGCCGGTCAACTATCCAGCCTGTGGCGGTAAGGTCATGATCGGTGAGCAGTAATTTCAAGGTCCCTAGAGGAGGGGCGCCACCCATTATGGATGGGAGCGCCCGGGGGGAGGCGGCCATTGGCCCCTCACACGGGGAGGCGGCACCCACTAAGTATGGGGTCGCCGAAGGGAAGGCGGTCATAGGCCCCTCCCAGGGGAGGAGGCGGCTCGATGCCCCTCCTAGGAATTTCCCGGGGCCAGGATATCCGCGACGGCGGATGTGATGAACAGTGTGGGGTGGGAGGGGGGTCCACGCTACCTTCTAGACACCTCACACGAGTCCTCGGACGACCACTAAGATGGCGTCGAGTTAAATAAAGGGCCCCCGCTAAGACAAGGGAAATTGGAAGTTGGCACAGAGGTACAGTCCTCTGTGCGCCCGCCCCTCACACCGTGAGGGGTGAGTTCTGGTAGTAGGGATCTGACACCGGTTAAGACCTTGCTGTTGGCCCGTAATGTTAGGATGTACAATTTTTATTTAGAAAGTATGCATTTGCAGGATGTTTAGACTCGGCTAGGAGAACCTTTGTATTAGAGATTTGTTAAGGTTAGCCAATAAACGTGTCTGCATCGGAATGTTATAAATGAAAAATTGTACATGATATGAAACGTTTATTTTAATGTTTTAATTTTGTTTCATATTTTAATAAATACGGCCGGGAGGGTAACTCCCTCCCGCCTTCCAAAAGTTCAGAACTGCGTCCTTCTTCCCATCCTTGAGGATTGTGTTGGGAGGGGGTGACAGGCATCCCGGCCATATGGAAAGGGGCGACCACTCGGTCCCCCCGAACGTATGGTAGGGGGCCCGGATCCCCCCGGGAAACCATTTTGGGCGGGGGGCGTGTCTCGGCTGGTATGCCCGAAGCGGCGTAGCCGGGGCGCGCCTTTTCCTGCCCAAGAAGGTTTGTCCTAGACACCTACACCGTTGGCCACGCCCCGTAGGCGTACCGGAGGAGGGTACACACCCTCCCGAAGAGGAATAAAAGGAGCAACAATCCGAAGAAGCATCCTCTTGTTCCTGTGCTTGGAAGCTGCACCCTCTCGTTGCACGTGAGCCCTCGACGGAACAAGGAGCAATTTTGACCCACCCACCAGCCCCTTATGGCAACGTTAGTAGTGCAATAAAAAATTGATTTGCTGTGATAGTACCCTTTTTGGTTGTAGTGGTTATTAAAGATGTTGCTGTTTTATTGCAATAAAATGATTTGCTTCATAACATTTTCTCCCCCAGTGCAGCGGAGTATCATAGTCTAATTGAGAAATGTGTTGAACAAGTATTAGAATGTTAAGTTATTCGCTTTTCTTCAATAGGTTCATAAAACGTCGTATTTATTTTGGTCGGGCGGTAAGGTCATGATCGGTGAGCAGTAATTTCAAGGTCCCTAGAGGAGGGGCGCCACCCATTATGGATGGGAGCGCCCGGGGGGGGGGGGCGGCCATTGGCCCCTCACACGGGGAGGCGGCACCCACTAAGTATGGGGTCGCCGAAGGGAAGGCGGTCATAGGCCCCTCCCAGGGGAGGAGGCGGCTCAATGCCCCTCCTAGGAATTTCCCGGGGCCAGGATATCCGTGACGGCGAATGTGATGAACAGTGTGGGGTGGGAGGGGGGTCCACGCTACCTTCTAGACACCTCACACGAGTCCTCGGACGACCACTAAGATGGCGTCGAGTTAAATAAAGGGCCCCCGCTAAGACAAGGGAAATTGGAAGTTGGCACAGAGGTACAGTCCTCTGTGCGCCCGCCCCTCACACCGTGAGGGGGGAGTTCTGGTAGTAGGGATCTGACACCGGTTAAGACCTTGCCGTTGGCCCGTAATGTTAGGATGTACAATTTTTATTTAGAAAGTATGCATTTGCAGGATGTTTAGACTCGGCTAGGAGAACCTTTGTATTAGAGATTTGTTAAGGTTAGCCAATAAACGTGTCTGCATCAGAATGTTATAAATGAAAAATTGTACATGATATGAAACGTTTATTTTAATGTTTTAATTTTGTTTCATATTTTAATAAATACGGCCGGGAGGGTAACTCCCTCCCGCCTTCCAAAAGTTCAGAACTGCGCCCGTCTTCCCATCCTTGGGGATTGTGTTGGGAGGGGGTGACAGGCATCCCGGCCATAAAAGAATTAGGAAATAAAGGATGCAAGGAATTTTTATAGATGTATATCATGAGATTTACAGGGAAAGAATTGAGCTATGTTGATGAGAGAAGGTGGTTATAAAGTACAGCACTCCCATTCTAGCTAGAATAATGCATGAACATTGAAAGTCCAAAACGTGGTGATCTTTTCTGTGCTTATTGAATACAAAGATGTGTAAAAAACATATTGGCGACTGGGCAGTCAGAGATTTATCTTTTGGTTGAAGAGCAAATCACAAAAGAAGCGAAGGAAGGGCTCAGAAAGAATTTACTTGAAGAGAATGTTAAGAATTCAGCTGAGAAGAATATAGAACAAGTGGCTCCTTGGCGCCTTGGTCAATCTGAAGACTGAAATGTGCTGGAAGAACCAGAGCCGAAACCAGTACAGAACCTTAGCATATGCCATGAAGAGGGTGAATAAAATATTTAAGATTAAAAGTCACTCTGACCACTTCAATATTTCACCAGAACATCACGGCCGTCTAACAGAAAATTGGTGTCCTAAATATCCTTAAACATAACATTGCCCAATTGGATTTAATGGAAAATCTACACCCAACAGAGCAGCAAAACGTTTGTAAATGATATTCAGGCCATGGTATTTATGTTAGACTATATTTTTGTTATTGATATTCAGACAAATCTTTACTTTACTTTACTTGTGGACTTGTATAGCGCAACGAATCATCCCCAAAGGGATCTCTCGGCGCTTCGAAGAGAAGGTCATACTGGGCAGATGTAATTAATAGAGCCATGTCTTTAAAAGTTTTTTGAACATAGTGATCTTGTTACAGGCTCTGATGTTCTGTGGTAGTTTGTTCCAGTGACTAGCTGCCAGATGGGAAAAGGCTCTACCACCCATCCTTACTGTATGTATTCTGTGGGAGCACAGAAGGTTCGCAAATAAGTTTGGGTCCTTAAAAATGAATGCCGGTTGCCGCCACCTGGAACCCAGGCCATGCTGAGCAGTCTCTCTGTCTTCCTTGCTTACAGCAAAAACAAGCGTGACAACACTAAACAATTCATCTTCCAATAAGATACATACCTAATTATGACAACCTTGCAGGAGTGTGTTGCACTGCAGCACTTTTCTGCCTCACAGGTGAACGCCACTTACTATTCATGGTTATTCCTCGCCGACCCTCTGAAAAGAAGGGGATAAGTAACCAAAGATTTTAATTCACTTGAAGCGGGTGAGAAGTTGAGATACTTGGAAACCTTGGTAAACACTGCTTTGCCTCTAAACAATCTAAAACATTGATGATCAAAAAAGTTATCATCAAATGCAAATGCAATTATAGATGGGGTGTAATGACTGACTGAATTTTCCTCTTCCAATTCTGCAGTGCTCGTTCCCGCCCACCCGTGCTCATAGTCGCCCAATGAGGACCTGTTGAGGACTGACAAGAGTCCAGCATGATTCCAGCAGCATTTATAGCCGACACCATTTGTGCCGCGGAGAGCTTAAGTTATGGTGCTTAGGCCAGAGCTTTGGCTGTCTTTTTCTTCTACAGATTTTTCTGTTAGTCGGACTTTAAAGAGAGGCTCAGCAGTTTGAGCAATGCCGTCTGTCCTGGTTGGTCCTGCGCTGGTTTGCTCGTACCATGTCTGGCTCCCTTGGGGAGCAAGGGGAGTCAGACATGTGGGGGGCAGACTTACCAGGAGCAGTGGCTGGAAAAGGTACACAGACCTTTTTGGGAGCATGTTTCTCTTGCTCCTATCTTACACTATGGCCAACAATCAGGAGCACTCTTCAGTTTAACAGAAACATCACAGTGGTGGTGGAGGCGACGGCAGCGTGGAGCAAGAGGTAAGTTTGGGAGCACTGTCTCTCTTTCCCTTCATTTTCGTCAAGCAGCGTCTGCTTCGTGGCCTCTTGTCCATTGGAGAAACTATTAGAACTTTAGCTTGATTTTGATCCTCAATGACCCCAGACTCACGTATGGTATTGCTGGGATATTTATAATTCCAGACTTTAACCTGAGACACTCCTCGACCCACGCCTGGTGGTGAATAGTACCTGCATTAGACACTTGGCACTCTGCTGTGAGCAGAGGCGGCCGGCGTTAAGCTGGTTTGGTGTGTTCTCACAGAGGAGCCTAGGGGAGTCTACCTGCTTCCTAGGCCTAAAAGAGGTACCTTCTTAAGCGAGTTGTGGGGATTATAAAGCCTGGAAAAAGACTACCCTGGAAGATCTAGAACACCATTGACTTAGCCCTCAGTATTTCAGAAAGGGAATATGACAGCTCAGAAACTTCAATCAGACAGGCTGATCAATCTAAGAGCCTGTAAAAAGAACAAATTGAATCACCTTGGCAATAAGGCTGCACATGTCAATCTAATGAAGAGCTCCATATCTATCTTTTCTTTTTTCCAAAAGGAGGTGGCCGACGGCAGGGTTGTTAATATAGGGCCAGGGACTTCCTCTGGCAAACCAGAACTAATAGCCATTACAAATCCTATCCGTCTGACCTTGCTACGCCCATAATTGATACAAATCTCATCAAAGCAGTGGTTGGGGAGGCCTCTATCCACCTGGGTAAAGATTATAAATATCACAATGAGGACTTCACTCTTCCAGACATAGATGTATTCGTGAGCCATCACTCTCTGAAAGCTCCCCTTGAACTCCCCCAGCCAGCCTCACCTCCAGGGCAGAAGCTGTTTAGTAGTACCTCATCAAAATTTTCTCAGCAGACTTCGGATCTTCTGACCCTCCCAACTTGGAGGCACTCGTGAATTAATCTTAAAATCTCCTGGGCCAATATGTGCAAGTCTCTGAATCTTTCAAATGCCTGGAAATAATTTTTTCCTCCATCCTAGCCCTGCTGGAAACAACAGATAATAACACTGATCACATTCAAGAAACGTTAGCTATGATTTTGAAAGCTCTGTAGGATTATGAGTGATGATACCCTTTTACATTGTGCTTTGCAATTAATGAGTAATGAGAAAGGAAGTCACCAGCCACTTGATCATACACCGCAGGCAAAGCTTGGAATTATAAATTGTGAGGTAGAAAAAGATACATCGTCGTCTGTAGGAGGTGAGACTCTCTTACAGCTCTTAGAGGTGAAAGATAAGTATAACAGCTGTGGTCCCTACGCGAGTAAACCTCAAACGATAAACACTTTGAGGAGCCCCAGGTCACTGAATAGGGAGGAGAATCCAATGAGTTTTAATCCAGGCTCCTCAAATCTTGTAGCGATCTTGTAGCAACACGTTCTGTGGATAAATCTGCTTGAGTGATGTCCAATGCTTTCCCAATTTTGAGGTTTAAAGAGCTGGCAAAACCTTTGTGGGTGAAGTCCAGAGCCAACGCAGGACGCAGGAAAATCTAAAGGTATGTCTGTGCAGACATAAAGAAAATTAACTAAGGGTTTCAAAAAGGGCCCAAAAAAACATAATTTTCAAGATACCAGTAGGATCGCTTTAGTAGGATCTTGGAGATTTGATGGTTCAAAGTCTCAGTTTAATAAGAATACAGAGAGAAAGCAATGGTCTCCTCCTAGGATATCGAACTTAAAAGGGTTATTGGAAAGGACAGTTAATGTTACAGGCCTTTGGAAAGATATAGCTCGCTAGTGATCTCTGTCCAGTATGTCTGTATGAGGGGGCAGCCCCATACAGTGTGTGTATAAAGGAGCATGTTTTCCCCGTACAATGTAGGCTTGTAGGTGTAGAGGACTTACCCATTGCCTGTAATTTCTGGGGGTCGTAGAAAACCCTGAGCAGGTATCTTGAACTGGATAAGGCATAGATGTGCTTTAATAGCCACATCCCTGGGATGCCTCAAGGTTGCCTCCCATACAACATTCAGTAGTGCACATACATCCCGTGCCATCTCTCCCGCAGATGTATCAGTGTGTTGGGCATATTATTTATAGTCCTGTATGTTTATGATATGGCTCCCCTGTCTAGTGCCTCCATTAGGATAAGTCCTTCAAGAGGAGCGTATTCCGGATACCCTCCTTATCTATTCCTTCTGACTGCCAAGCATGTCGTAGCTGTGCATATTTTAAAAATTGGGTGTGCTGCAGTTGATATTCCAACTGCAATGAAGGGAAGAACATTAGTGTTCCATTTTCTAGTATATCTCATGTTATGGAGATGCCAATTCCATCCCATGTCCTAAAACCACATAGTCCCGAAACTTCAACGAGCCATTCACCCTTCCAAAGGGGTGTCTCACGGGTTACCTTACGTGTCCACCCTAATGTTCTAGTGGCCGCGTGACACACCTGTAAGAACAACCTGTGATACAGGAGCCAAAGCATGGGCACCTGCACTCCATACAGATAATATAGGTGTGTACTCTTCTGCAACCCCGTCCTTTCAAGATGAAATGTCAGGTGATCCTGTGGGGAGTAGATCCAACCATTGATGGCAATTAAATGAAACACCCAATAGTAGCCCTCAATATTGGGCAGCACTATGCCTCCATTGTTTTGGGACCCTTGTAAGGTGAGGTGCGACAAACAGTGGTGGCTACAATCTTATAGTAGCGTCCGCAGCCCTCTGTTGACTGTATTAAACACAGATAGATCTATAGCGTAGTATGTATTTTGTAGTGTGTACAGCAATTTAGGAAGGGTAATCATTTTGAATAAGGCAGCACGACCCATCAGTTTCTGCGTCCATCAAGAAATTAATGAGAACCAATATTGCGCTTAGCACAAAGCTCCTTGTGGGCAGTCATGAAAATTCAGAAATACTGAAAACCTTCTGTCAATAGCCAGAGTCCCTGGGGCAGTGGCAGAACCGGCATAGGGTTCTGTGGGACATGTGACACAAACTTGGCCCTATGGGTGTATCCAGAGAGGGTCCAATATTTCTCTAACACCTAAGAGGACTGGGATGGCAACATCAAGTTCTGACACAGAGGAGCATATCGTCTGTGTAGAGAAACAGCTTTTCCTCCGTTGTGTCCTCTTGTGATATACAGAGCCCATGTATATGTGGGTGTTATCTAATCATAAAGGCCAGTGATTAAATTGTGAGGGAAAATAATCGGGGGGAGAGAGGGAACCCTGCCTAGTTCCTCTTCCTATGGGGAATTCATTTGACGCCATCCCATTCACTCTGACCTCGGCTATCAGATTCTTGTATAGCAGAGGTACCCAACCCCTAAATTGTGGACCAAATCCAAATAATAAAAGAGTCTGCCTAGGAAAGGCCAATGAACTGCGACATGGGGGACTGGCGGGTCTGTACTGTGGTCATCCATTTGTGTGTTCAACAGAAGCTGTGGCTAGTCGATTTGCCGGGCATATATCCTGATTGGCCGTGATGCACCAGGGGCGTAATGACCTGAAGGAGCCTTGTCGCTAGAAAAGTGGCCAGTATTTTCTCTATGTTCAGTAGGGAGATGGGGCAATATGAGTCGCACCTATTTTTGGGTTTACCCTCTTTAGGGAGGACCACTATTGCTGCTTTCCGTGTGTCCAACAGTAGTTCCACTTTTTCCTTCCCCTAATAAAACAGGCTCAAGAGGTGAGACCCAATTAGGTTCGAGTTTCGTTTATAGAACCTTGCCGGGATGCTATTTGGACCCAGCAATTTCCGTCTGCAATCTGGCTATTGCCTCCTGTACTTCAGTTAGCATCAAGTGTGCCTTGAAGTGCTTATAATCCTCGTCTCTCAGAACTGGCATAGTGATCGTAGCCAGATACGTGACAATAGCCTGAGGATCATGAAGCAATCTAGCGGCATAGAACTGTTGATAGTACAGAGGTATTGGCTTCAAGAAGTTCCCCTGACTGGCTGCTAATGGTATGGACTCATCTGGCATCTCTTTCCCTGCGGGGAAGCCATGCGAGCAGCTTGCCAGACTTATTACCTGTTTTGCATAGATGGTGCAGGGAAGCCATCATTTGTTGTTTTGCTTTCTCCTGCGCCAGGTCTCTGTATTCTGGTTGGTATGCAGATATTTGCCTTCTCTTTAAGGGATCCGTGACCGATATTGGGGTTCTTTCAAGTTGTAAGATCTTATCCTCTAATGCTTCTTGTTTGTCCCTTTACCTCCTTCTTTGGGTGACCAAATTTGGGCTCTATCTCTAGGTACAGTTTGAAGGCCTCCCACAACATTATTCAGGAGTCTACTCTATGTTCGTTCTCATTTTCGTAGAGCTTTGTGTCAACCCGGAGACCCTTTACTACCTCAGTATCTTTTAAATCACATGCAGTAAGTTTCCAGCCTGTTGCTGTCCCTTGTCGCAGCCATCCCATACGGACAAGTAAGGGTGAGTGGTTCGAGAGGCCCCTCGCCAGGTATTCAGCCTTGGAAATTTCCCCCACCTCACCCTTGGGTACGAAGACGTAGTCCAATCCGGAGTACACTTTATGTGCACCTGAAAAGTAAGAGTATGCCCTTGTGGCAGGGTGTTACTAACACAACAAATCTTGTAGGCCCAATCCAGACATGAATTGTGCTACGCCAGACGGGTGGGGCACCTGTTGTGAACTGGAGCGATCGAGAGTTGAGTTCAGCCCAACACATTTTATTGGTTCAAACTACTCTGACCATTCAACCTTATTTGACATTTAAATTGAATGGATGTGATAGGTTTGTCCTAATTCGTTTCAGAATGAATACATTCCATCGACTGCTTACATTCCCCAAGATCAATGACTGGTCAAATTCACTGTTTCCTTGCCCTTGTGACGACGTTTCTCCCCAGTCCACATTTCATGTAGTCATGTTTTGGAAATTTTACAAGGAAGCTAGGACGAAGTGGGTTACACCACTACTAAAGAATCTGGGGCTGCGACAATGTCGTCCAGCTTTTTTGGCAATTCAATATCTGGAAACAGAGTGCTTTGCAAAGAGTGTGGCTAGATTTTTAAAACTCTGTATAAAACATAGACCAAACCTAGAATTGACGTATTGAAGTGATTGCATACCACATAAAGCAGGATATTCTCTGTGTATCTTTTTTATTCTCACTATGTCTGACTTAACCACAAACCTGGATTTCTTGTATATTTCCACGCTTGTGATATGAAATGGTCCCTTTAGCAATTGGTAAATATTAATCATGTTCCTTTTTTTTAAAAACATGTTTATTATAGTACTAATGTAAAAGGCTTATTGTTTTTATATAACTGTTTTTTTTATCATTGAACTTTTATGGTTTTTCTATATTTTAAAAACCGAATAAAGAAAATTTGAATTGAATTGAGTTGGGGTCATCACAACATTAAAGTCTCTCCGCACAATATGCAATTTTGAAGTGGATTCCACCAGTATGTCTGTAACCTTGGTGAGAGTAGGAGCTTGCAACCGGGGAGAGGCATACACAGTTACTCACATCATGGCGGTCCTCCCTCTAGTACCCTGCACTCCAACATAGCGTTCCACAGGGTCTACCCATTTTTTAAGACACCGTGAAGGGGAGTTCTTCCTTATCAGTATTGCCACTACACTTGCTTCGCTTGAGAAGCCGGCATGGGCCACTGTAGTGTACCCTCCTCTACTCAGAAACTTACAATGAGTCCCTTTTAAATGGGTCTCCTGTAATAGAATCATGTCCGGCTGTAGCCGTCTAATATACTGGGCAACCAAAACCCTTTTGACTTTGCTGCCAAGCACATTTGCATGCCATTAGAGCACAGTGATGGGGTGCTGCATTAACTCTCCCGTACTAGGCATCTGGTATGGCACATATTAGTGATACCACTGTAAGAGCTACAATGGCTGCGCAGTGTAAGTTGAATTTTGCTGTACATCACTGTCAGTGATGCATAATGAAATGTTAAAAATCAAATAACAAAAACAAGAAAAAAGCCCGTCCCCTCAATGTATCCCCCTCCCCACCCCCATGTCACACACCAGGGCCGGACTGGCAACAGCAACCAGCCCTGGCAGGTTGCTTCTCCACCGGCCCAGGGAATGGGAGGGGAGGGGTTTGTTAGCTGCTAATCACTGCTCCCGCTTTTCTTACAGAAGGCCGATTTTGCAGCACTGCTACAAAACTGGCACCCTGTACGAAGAAAACGGCCCCTGCGGCTACAAAACCGGCCCCACCCTCCAGCCCACCGGGGAAATGCCCGGTGCCCTATACGGCCAGTCCGGCCCTGTCACACACTACACCTCATCCAAAGTATCGAATCCGAGCAAAGGGAGAATCTGAGAGGCCTGTAGCCCCTAAACTGGTATAACTTACTACCCCTAAATAACTTTTCTCAACGTAACGAGCCACATTGAGGTTAGAGAAAAGGAAAGAAAGAAAAAAGAGAAGGGAAACAAACCAGGAAAAAAGAACAACAGTTTGGAGGGTGTGGGGGAGCACTCTAGTCGCATAAGGGAGTCTTGGTGTCTCTATGGAAGGCTAACCACAAGAAAAAACAGTCTTCTCCCTTACTGTCTCTCGTGGCAAGTCCGCTTGTGAACTTCATATCTTCAACTGCCTTGGTACTCAGGTGGAGATCCACCTCTGGCCTCCAGGGGGTCCCGGTCCCAGCTATCTTGCTCCATGTTCGTGATCTCCTGCAGTACTGGCAGGTTGGATTCTGAACCCGATGCGCGGGCCCTCTCTGAAAAGCTGGCGTATTGGCTCAGATTGTTTCAGTAGCACTTGTTACCTTCGATGTCTGAGCAGGTTCGTAGTATGTGTACAATGACCTGTCAGATCTGGAGCCATTTGTTCGAGCAGGCCACAGGCTCATTGTGCTGTTTCTACCCATGAGGCCTCCATATCAATGTCTCTGAGGGCATTGGCTCTTTGATCTTGCCTCTTCCCGTTCAGCTGCATTTCTGTCACCATTTTCAGGGGTGGGTGCTCCTCCAACCATCTCCATGCCTCTTCCAGTGTCTGAAAGAAGAGAGCCCTCCCATCATACAGGACTTTTAGTTTTGCAGGAAATAGTAGCATATACTGAAGGTGGAGATTCCTGGGTTTTCGTTTGACAGATTCAAATGTGTGCTACTGCTTCTGTACCTCTCTGGAATAGTCTGGGAACACTATTAGCTTAGTATTTTCATGGCGAATTTCCCCCTTATGTCGCACCTCATACAATATCAAGTCTCTGTTCTTAAAATTCAGAAAGCAGTCAATTATTGGTTGGGGGGCCTTACAGGAGGTTTCACATTCAGTACACAATGCACATGCTCTACAATAAACAAGTGGAGAAGTTCTCTAGGGGAATGGAAGCTTTCAACCAGGTCTCCAGGAAGGCCCCCATATTTTATCCCTTGACCCCTTCTGGGAGGCCCATAAAGCAGAGATTGTTCCGCCTTGCACGTTTTTTTCTGTGCCGTCCACCTTCCAGAGCAGTTTCTTCACCATGGCCTGGAGGTCAGTGACCTCACCACGGAGGGTATTTGTAGTGTCTTCCACCTCCGATATCCCTGTTTCAGCCTCAGTCACACTACTAGAGACCTTAAGCAGGTCTTGTCTGTGCAGTGTGACTTCAGAGCGAACTTCACCAATTCTACCCTCCAGTGAGTCTCTTGAGGATTGGATGGCTTGGAGAAGCAATGCATTGTCCGACAGACTGGAGGGGGTAAAACCCAGTCTAGGCTTGGGTGGGCATCCCCTTGGTGCAATGGTCGATCTTACCCCGTTTAAGCTGCTTGTGGTCCATCTCTTTATCCATGGCAAGGCGTGAGGAGTGGCAGCACTACCCAGGGCATCCAACCTCTGCCTGGTAAGGTAATGAGCTGTAGAGGCATTGGGACTTCCGCAACAATCCAATCTCTCTGGAGCATTACTGACCTGTGTCAGTTGTGGGACCGGCCTCTCTTGGTATGTGGCTTGCTTTATTGTATGGTTTCCTAAGGTTTGTGAAGCCAAGGCCGAGATGTTGCAGTAGTTAGTATGGTTTCCCCAATAGTTCAATTTACTAGTAGCGTGATGGAATAAGGTATTAGGGTCAGGGAAAAGTTGCACATAATGACCAGCGGGTCGGTAATTCCCTGTATGATGTTGGAGTGGGGCCCTGTGTGAAGCAGGAGCCCCTCTTTCGATTATCAGACCCTTTTAGTGTAGTCCTCTCTATCATGCAGCTAAGCCGGGCTGCTAGGGATGATTCCACTGCATCACCATGGATGCCCGTGTGTGGCAGTGCTTAATGACTACTGAGCATCAATTTGACAATCCTTTTTACATCTCAGCCCAATGAAGAGAGTCTTAAGCAGAAGGCACTGAGGCTGCCAAAAGATGGGCAGGCCTATGGGTCATAAAGAGACAATATTTCTGCCACTTCCAAAAGGACAGAGGATAAAGCATCAAAAACCGCTCTACTTCACCCTCCTGTATCAAACAACAGGAGCGTAAACCCGTCAACCGTGTTGGGATTGGGGTAAAATGTGGCAACAAGAGGTATCCCAACTGGTGGTATTAGTAGGCAGTTAATCAGGATATGTATACACTATTATCCACAAGGAAACAAGGAGACTCAAATTGTTTGTAGCATGTGCTCATAGCAACATTTATCTAATTCTTCAGAGATCAAAAGTGGAAAACAAATTAAGCCATATACAGTTGTAGCAGCACTGTAATAACATAATTTAAAAAGCGATTCGTGACAACCCAAATTGCACGTGGTGCTCGTGGTACGCGAGTGAAGAACTGAAGTAGCAGCTCAAGTGAATGTGAACAGCGTGGGCGGCGCGAATAGATAAGTGCAATAATATATATAGTGAACAACAGGTACAGTATGGTTCTGTTTGACTTCAGGAGTTAGTTTATAGTTGAATGTATTTTTTCATGAACCATTCTGTTAGAGGCGCCTATGGTTGCGCTGGTGTGTCGACGACGTTTCGATCTGTATCATTCGGAATCATCATCAGGACTGGGTTGGGTAGGTAAGGAAGCAGTGCAGAAGCTCCGCGTAGTCAGCTAAGGGCCAGTAGAAGGATCGTCCAGGGCGGGTTCCTCGTAGGATCCGGAACCGGCGTGCTGGAATCAGGCGAAATACGATCTTGGTGGGTCCTCGGAGTGGATCCGGGTGGGATCGTGGTCAGGGGAATGAATCTCCGTCACGCGAAGGGTCAGCAGAAAGTTCGAGTTAGGCTGTCGTAGTCATATCACCCTCCAGCATCAAAGTAGTTCACTGCATCAGAGTAGTGGGTGGAAATTTTTTTCAGCCTTCTTCCTCTGCTCCCAGCAGGACTGTGGGTAAAATAAATTGTAAACTAGAATGAGGATTGTTTCTAACCTATTTATTTATTTATTTATTTATAGTGTTTTATATAGCGCGGACAAGATTATGAGATTACAGATTGACATTATATAAGCAATTATAACAGCAAACATATATGGAGGTAGAAGGCGATATACTATCTAGGATGGTTACAAACTGACATATGAAGTTAATAACTTGACATTATAGTAGCAATTAAAACAACAAAAACAAATATGGAATGTAGGAGGCAATATGCTATCTAGGGTGATTGAGTAAATATATTCTTAACGCCTGATCACTTAGCGATAAGTGGTGCATATGGTTTAGGTTGTGCCATAATCGTACAGTCAAGTTCGATGAGGTAGGATTGTAAATTATTATCAGAGCAGTGTCAGAGTAATTACCAAAGGGTAAAATGGGTATAGCTAGTTGTAACGATCATAAATATTCACATGACAAGGTAGGGGTAGTAACTTTGGTGTGATACTTAGTGCAGATAACACCTAAATATGAGGTTGCGATAGGGTGTACAGCCGAAGCTTGAGTTATAGTCATAGTCATAACTAGAGTGTTTAGACATTTGTCTTCCAATTGATTATGATGGCTCCCGTCATCTTTGGCATAAAAAATGTTTGCGCCACTGGTCTGTGGTCATCTCTATGTAGGGTATTTACTCATCATATGGCTTTTCAGTTCCCTTTTAAATGTTGCAGTATTTTGAATCTTCCCGATATAGGGTGGGAGTGAATTCCAGACTCTGGGGGCGGCTCCCGAAAAAGCTCGGTCATAGGTCTTTTTTTTCCGGAAGAAGGCCGGCCGTAGGTTGATCTGTTACCTCCCGATAGCTTGATTTTCTTGGCTAGATATCTTGGCGTGTTGTAGTGGACCGCTTTGTGTGTAATACAGGCCATCTTCATTTTAATTCTAGCATCATAGGGTAACCAGTTTAGTGCCTTCAGGTGGGGAGATATGTGATCAAATTTCCTTGTTCCTGTGATAAGTCTTGCCGCTGCATTGAGACAGGCTTTTAGCGGGGCAGTGGATGTTTTTGGTAGTCCAGCTAACGTAGTGCAGCCATATTCGATACTTGAGATAACTAGCGATTGGATCGCAAGTTTTAGATCTGCTTCTGAGAGTTTTAGATCTGCTTCTGAGATAAAGGGTTTCAGTTTCCTTAGATAGTTCAAATGGAAACGGGCGCTCTTAGCCATTGCATTGATGTGTTCTTTCATGTCTAGGTTCTCGTCTAGTGTAATTCCTAGAGATTTGGCTGAATTAACAAGTGTCGGAGTGCAGTTAAGCGCAGTTATCATTTTAGCCCATTCCTTTACCTCTGGTTGACTTCTTGTCGGTGAGATTAACAGGAATTCTGTTTTGTTGGCGTTAAGTTTCAAATGGTTGGCTGTTAGCCAATGCAACGCTTTCTTTAGAGTTTCATTCATAAGGTCAATGTCATCACTGCAGGCAATCTTCATGTATATTTGTGTGTCGTCTGCGTACATGTGGTAGGAGATCTGTGTATTCCGAAGGATCTCTGTGAGAGGTTCTACATATAAGTTGAAGAGATCTGGGGATAGCGTTGAACCTTGAGGGACCCCTATTGTGTTAGGGCAAGGGGAGGAGATTGCTTGGTCGACCAGGAATAGCTGAGTCCTGTTCTGCAGGAAGGAGTTAAACCACTTCCAAACATTTCCAGATAGACCCATCCTGTCATGTAATCTGGTCATCAGTATCTCATGGTTTACCGTGTCAAATGCTGATGACAAGTCTAGTAGAATCAGTAGGCATGCATGATTTTGGTCAAGGGCTTGTAGGGCGTCATCAACAATATGTAATATCGCAGTTTCAGTACTGTGTCCTGTTCTGAAACCTGATTGGCAGTCATCTAATAGTGAGAACTTAGCGATGTGTTGACTCAGTTGGCCTTGCACGCATTTCTCAATAAGTTTGGCCAGTAAAGGGATGTTGGTCACTGGTCGATAATTATTTGGGTCAGTTGCATCCGCTGTCGGTTTTTTGATGATGGGAACTACCTGCCCCATTTTTAGGCAGTCAGGTAGGGTCCCTTGTGATAGTGAGGCATTTATTATCTCGGTCCAGATTGGAACTAGAGTGTGGCTGATTTCTCTTACACATTTAGCCGGTAGCGGGTCTTGGTAGTGGTTGTTGGGTCTAAGTTCCGCTAGAGTTTTGGCGATCTTTTCCTGGTTGTATAGTTCGAATGTATCCCAGCTTGCCTTATTTTTTGTTGGGGGATCTTCCGTTGTCGCGTTCGCCTTATTTTTGGTAACGGGCTGGGTCGTGAGGTTAGCCGCTGCATTTGTGAGCTCAGCTTCTAGCAGTTTAGTTTTATCCATGAAAAATGAGGAGAATTTTTCACAACTTATGGGATTCTTTGGGTTCTCTTGGGCCGTTTTGGTTAATTTGTTTGACTGTTGTTTTAAGATCTCGAAGAGTTTTTTTTTTGTTTGTCCTTGAGGCTGTGTCATATGCCAGTAGAGCGGCATGCTTTACACACTCTACTAGAAGGAGACACATATGAAGAAGCTGGAGTTGGTAGTGCCGAGAGTGCTAGAGCGGGAGCAGCAAACATGATGTGGTAGACCTAAATTGAACCCATGGGCCAATAGCTTTTATGAATCCCTTCCTTCCTGAACCTTCACATTAACAGCCACAAGCAACATCCAATATCCCTCTGCCATTGTTAAATCTTCTATTTCACATGCATCCATGTTCAAAGCCACCAACATCCTATACATCTGAACACCAGCCCGGACTCTGCACTATCGCCAGTGGAATAGATGTATTTCAAATCATTTGCATCGGACTGTATTGACTAGTCGAATAGGAATAAGTGAAAGGTGGTTGTTCACAGACTTCCACTTGCTCCCTAAATTTGAAACAAAATGGTTGGAAGGCGATTCCCCTTTGGCGCCAATGAAGTCAAATGCATAAGATGGGAGAAAGTGGTAATTAGTAATCAACAGTGAAGAAAGGAAGACACTTGGTTGCATAAATGAATAAGAAAATACATTTGTCTGTATTTAAACCAACCTAGCTATCAATGTAGGTTTAAAGGTCAACACTTGCTTAGTCATCGTTGTGCATTTGTTCCAGCACAACACACTCAAAGGCTTCACAAGAGCGAAAGGGCGTGGGAGTGAAAAGGGGTGTGGTGATGCAGAAGCTTACTGTCTGTGCTTCATAACTCAGACAAACCTGACCATGCACATAGGGAGCCTTACAGCATTCCGAGGTGCATCTAAAGGGCACTCCCTCTCTGCAAACCCAGTAAACCAGCCATGCAACATCCACCCATTTCTGTGTAATGCAACTATTTGTAGGTATGTCACCCATGGGAGGATATCTTCTTAAATGAACTTCGGCAGAACTTTACTCAGCAAAGTTACCTTTAGGAGCTGCTACAAGTTAGTACCGCACAATTCACACCAAAATAAAATATGTTCATGAAAAGTCAAAAAATAGCTAGCAAAGGCATGTTTTATTAAAATCAGTAACCTTTGAATAATGTTTAAATTAGCTATATAATTCAATGCCAAAATAAACGGTTAAATATGCCCGTATTTTTTTTTTTAACGAGATTCAATTTTTCTAACTGCTGCAAAAGTAATTAAATACAAAAACAAATCATATACGGTCTCAGAACAACAGAGTTATAAAAAAATTGCTACAGAATTGCTCCTATCTCTCATCATATCCTACATCTACAGTGCATAGGAAATGACCAACGGCAGAACGTTTGCTTTTCAAATTTAGATTAGTTGCTTTGTCTGTATAATTCTTCCAAATCCTATTTTAGACATATGCCGCCACATATCATTTTCAGTGGGTAGATGACTCATCAGCAAAGGTCCAGTCATGTGCTGGCCTTACATCAGCCCCACATTCTCCAACTAGGTCTGCAAATCGTATAGGTTTCAACAATTGTAACACAACTATCCAATAAGACACCTCCTGCTCTTAGAGAGGGTATGGCACAACCTTTGCATTAAACAGAGCCACCTGCATTCTATATCTTCACGCCTTCTCCACTACACACATCAGCATCTAACCGACTGTTATGCTGCAAGAGTTTTGGAAGAATTTGGAATCATTCTTTGAGAGTCTAAGGTTCCAGCTCTGTCACTTCACATAAACTGCGACTTTTCTCTGGTACATTAACAGATCTAAAGGCATCTTTTTTGAATGGCCTGCGAGGAGTCTTGTGCACTTCAGACTCTATTAAAAGAGAGGGACCCAATAACCCAAAGGAGTAGGGTACCAAGCGACACATGTCAGAAAATAAGTTCCCCTTTGGTAACTATAAACCTAGGCATTCATTCATCTCAATGATATCAGCACAAAACATTAGTGCAACATTTGTATACAACACATAAGGAAATGCAGAATCAGTCAATGTAAAAAATATAGTAAAAGTTACAGTTTATTTAAACAAGTTAAGACCAGCTCAGGCTTGTATTAAGCATATCCGTTAAAAATTACATTTGAAATTGCATATACATTAACATTGTACACATACACAATACATAATAAATCCAAGCAACAAGAGACCCACAATTGGTAAGTGCAGGTCTTTCAATGTGTTCCTTTACAGTGTGCCATGAAGACTACTCAAAGTGCTTGTCAAACAAAAGTGTATCACGTCTGAGTCTGTGTTCAACCCCAGAGCAACTTACATGATCTTAGGAGCAAATATTTCATAGCAAAATGGGAACACAAATAATGTGGCCGGAAGGTGGTTTTCTATTAGACGGAGTGTGGTAGGTGAACGTATTCTGCACCCGAAGCATCATTTGCTTGTAGAGAACAAATATTTTAGAAAACCCAATGCCTCTTGGATCAGTGTTCCTTTACTCGTGTGGGCTTGGGAACGCCAGATGCCTGTCAGAGACCAATCATGACATCAAAATAATTGTCAGTATATTTATTAGGGTGAACATGTGCTCAATACCACCTTCAGCTCTGCATAAATGACATTATTTTGGGTATATTTATAGCAGGGCATTCTGCGAACCAGGAATCTTCAAATTTCATAGAGAGTGAGCTGCGTGGCATTAGGGGTGTGTTATTAAAGTTGTCCGCTATATCGCTTAGAACTTTCGTGATTGATTTAGAATAGAACAACAAAAACAAAAAAAAACTCATTTAATAATAGCTCGAATATGCGGTGATTACAATTAATTACACCTACAGTATAATTCACAAAAACATTATTTTTAAATCCAGAAGGTACCCAATTGCCTGAATGAAAGATACTGGGAGAAATAGGTTCTGGACTGTAAGTATTGTGTTGATTTAATGTAATACATTATAATTATAATAAATGCTATTGGTACTTAGTTTTCAAATAGAACAGTGTTGGATAAAACGATTTGTATCAACTTACCTTTGCATTTTACTGCATAACTATGTTATGTGGATTCCCTCAGAGACCTGAACCCAGTATGGATGAATACCAGAGATAATGGAGTTGTCTCCCCATCCTGCTTAGTTCAATGCCTTGGACTCCATCCCACTCCTATGACCATCCCCTAGTTCTCCTCTGTGACCACATTTCCATCTGTATTCATTAGTGGGTGGTATGTTACCAATAACAGGAACCCATATGATCCTATTTAGCTCATTTGCAGGTTAACCGGGGAAGGCAGTTGAAAACATCAATCACCTCCAACCAACCACATACTTAAGCATTTCAGAGATTGACTTCAATGCATCTAGGAAATGCTTCAGGACAAAATTTGAGGGAAGTGTCACCACACCAAAACTGAATCTTAAGTAAAGTCTATTTTGTATAAATAATAATCCGTTTAAGAGACCCACCAAAAGTAGGACTTGTTGAAATCTTGCTTAAAATTGCAAGTTGAAGAGGGACCAAGATCTAGGCAGGATGAATAGTCACGAGCAAGTTTATGACAATGTACCCTAAGATATTAGACAGAAATGAGATCACAGCTAAACCCCTCAAGACTAGGATCAAGGACACATGATCTGAGGTTGGCCCTCAGGACTAATATGCTGAAGTACTGGAGAAAGTTCAAGGCAGCACTTTCATAAGATTACATCAGTGAGAGATCTCCACACTAGCATGGGCCACAGGCTAGTTGGATGAAAATATAATGTTAAAGGCAGCAGTCCAACATGGTTTCACCAGAAAAGACTATACATTTTTTCTTCTTTAAATGAATTGGTGTCCTCATATAACGTAACTGGTGCTATGTAAAGCGCTCTGATACCAGATTCGGGTCAAGTTCGCGCTATATAAAACTGCAATAAAATAATTCTGCAGTTTCTACCAACAGCTCTGGTAAGATAGCAGCTGTATGTGTTCCCAAATGCCAGACTCTGAAGTGAAACAGATATTCACAGTAGGCAATATATAGATAGCGCCTGTGAACAAAAAAAACTGGAAGCTTCCCACTGAACATGATTAATAGCATCATAGAGCAACTGAAACACCACAAGTCCAAGCTTGCCACAGAACCACAACACTGTCTTCATAACTGGATATCATGGGAACTAAACATCAATTGTCAACTTCATGTAGGAAGACCAGAATGTGTTTTTTTGTAATGATATTGCATCTCATGGACAAGTGAACATCAATGTTGGTTCCATGGCACTGCTCACCAGCAGTCTCTTGCAGGGCCTACTGAACAAGGAGACTAGATAGCACATACAGTCGTTAAGCTTCCCCATGGGCAAGACTGACACGGAGAAAGCAACAAGTCACTTCATCTAAGGGGCCAAGAATCCTTGCACTGGGCATGGGTGGTCTGTTTCTTAACGTGTTGCCAGTACGAGGTTGGTGCGCACTTCGAAGTCTGGTGAAGATGGACTCTTACGCAATTCATGTAACTACTGCTGGCAACCGTGTTGTACTAGGTCATCTTTTTCTTCTAAAATGTAGCCCCCTTCCCTTCTCCTTGGGCCACAACATTGCTGAAGGTGTAACCCTCGTAAGTAAATTTGTGGTTTTATAAACCCACTCAATAGGTAGAATTCGTATTCTTAAAAAAAAAAAAATAAGACTCACAGCCAAATGATCTTGAATGAATTATCATTTTATTCAGCTAATGTCTACTCAGGACTGTCCATGTTTAAAGTTGTACACTGCTACCAACTACTTTTCATTGATGTAATCAATGAAAAAAACGTTCATTAAAAAAAACTGCTCTTAGTCTAGCTACCCCGGTCTGGTCCAGTCAGAGAAACCTCTTCATGGATCAATCAGTATCTTTCACCATACCGCTGGAGGTTCTGTCAAAATGGTTTCCGATATTACTTATAGTTTTTTTAATTAATCTATGCTCAAAAATATTTATCATAATATATGTAAAACTTGATGTAACGAAAACAGATTCTCACAGACCCTCTGAACATTCATTTTAAAACTATCATAATGTAAACACGTTATATTTTCAGAATATATGCACTCTAAAAACATAATTATACATGTCACAGAAGCCTACCACAATTAACTACTGACGATTAAATACTGCTTCTGTTTTCTAGCACTAAACAACATCTTGTATGCGGCTGTGAAAAGTGAATCTCAGCCAAATGTTTGTGGTCTGATTCACAATCAAAGAAAGCTCGCTAGCAAAACATTCTTTGATTCAATGGTGCTATTTTCTGAAGTCTCATGCTTTTAAACCACTTGTGTGACTGCTTTTGTTTGTGACAATGCTAATACTGTATGAACTCAAATAGTTGGAAGGTCTATAAAAATGTGTACAGTCACATTACACAAGTGGTACTTTGTTACTTAAAATGTACTGTATAATTTGCTCCAGAATCATATGGCTTCACTCATAACAAGGACATGGCAACTTAGAAGTACTAATAGAAAGTAAACAAAACAGACTCGCACCATGATTTAACCATCTACGAACTCAGTCAAGCTACTAAAGACATTTGAAGTACTTTGGTATCACTTCAAAATGTAAGTAATGGCTGGACAGACTACTCCAATCAAACTGTGTCTGCTACTTCCTTTGTATAATAATCCTAATATTCATGCTCATCATATAAAAATGAGTGCAGGGGCCCAATGTTCTTCTTGTGAGTCAGTGCTATCGCCAGTGCTGCCGAATGCCAAGGGAATAACAAAGCTACTTGGACTTGATTCCGCCTCGCACTTCTTTCCTCCACCACCCCTCACTTCCTGTCCCTCTGTCGGACTAAATGAAGACTTTATTGCATCTCTGCTTTCATCTTTTGTCTCTGTTTTTCTGTCTTTATCTTCTTCCTTCTTACTGCTCTTCTTCACTTTTCTCTCGGCTCTTGGTCAAAGTCTGTTCATGAAAAATAAGTTCTGGTTCTCTAAAATGAGTGTCAATCCCCACCACTGGCACACTTGGCACTGACTGCACCAACGATTTTACACAAGGACCCCTACGACTATAAATTACTAGGCATGAGCGGGAAATCCGTTACGCCCGCGGATTTTGCGGATTTTTGGGAAATCCGCAATCCGCGAATTTTGCGGATTTCCCGCAAAATCCGCAAAAAAAAATCAGCGGACATAACGGGTTCAAAAGTTGAACCCCCACTCATGTAACTATTTTACAATGGCGCCAGCAAGCTGCCAGCGCCGTTGTAAAATAGTTACAAAGTTAGCTTGCACAGGAACCACTAGATTAAACGAAGCAGGTGCTGCTTTATTTTATCTAAGTGCTTCTTGTGCAAGCTAACTTTGTAACTATTTTACAACGGCGCTGGCAGCTTGCTGGCGCCATTGTAAAATAGTTACATCATACATGCCAACATTTCAGAAGAGCAAAGTGGGAGATTTAAAAAAAAAAATCGGGAGAATGGGGCCTTGAATCGGGTTACTGGCATGTTTGCACGGGTTTCTGCAAGTTCGCGAGGGTTTTGTACAATTTCGCAATTTGCGAAATTGTACAAAACCCTCGCGAACTTGCAGAAACCCGGGCGAACACAAAAAAAATAAAAAAATCCGCAAAAACATTTCAGAAGAGCAAAGTGGGAGATTTAAAAAAAAAAAAAATCGGGAGAATGGGGCCTTGAATCGGGTTACTGGCATGTTTGCACGGGTTTCTGCAAGTTCGCGAGGGTTTTGTACAATTTCGCAATTTGCGAAATTGTACAAAACCCTCGCGAACTTGCAGAAACCCGGGCGAACACAAAAAAAATAAAAAAATCCGCAAAAACATTTCAGAAGAGCAAAGTGGGAGATTTAAAAAAAAAAAAAATCGGGAGAATGGGGCCTTGAATCGGGTTACTGGCATGTTTGCACGGGTTTCTGCAAGTTCGCCAGGGTTTTGTACAATTTCGCAATTTGCGAAATTGTACAAAACCCTCGCGAACTTGCAGAAACCCGTGCGAACACAAAAAAAATAAAAAATCCGCAAATCCGCGAGAATTCGCGGATTTTGCGGATTTTCGCAATCCGCAAATTCGCAAATCCGCAAATTCGCGGATTGCCAATCCGCAAAATCCGCCCATGCCTATAAATTACCAACCTCTAAAGGCAATGCAAGGAAATTGTCCTATTATGTAATTGTCACCATAAAGTCGGTGACATAGGGCCAAGAGTTATGAAAAACTATAGCTTTCTCTATCGACCACTCAATGGGCGTCTAATTACTACGTGCTAAAATGTCTGTGTTTAGAAAACACTACATTGAAATGCTCACAATGTTACAAAAATCATGTTCTTAGTTAATGGTAAAGCAGTACTTGTTTTTGTTCTAAAATTCTTCACTGAAATCTTCAATTAAAAGTGAAACAACAGCATCAGTGGAATTTTGTTTTGTGGCAAATAAACACAGCCGTGCTAAAAAGTTAAAACCTCTGAAGGCACACACCAAACTTACATTCTGTGCGTGGACTGCCTCCTCAGAAGTGGGCAACCAAGACACATCATACGGTCAAGAATACAGTGCAATAAAATACACCATAACACAAACTGAACAATGATCATTTTATCACCCTCAGATGGATTAAAGCCAACTAAGGATTACATCCTGCAACTTCCTGATCCTTATGCTGTTGCCACTCCCTGAGACATATTATTGTTTGATCGTGGATTTATTTGTAGGACTAGATATTGGGATATTTAAGAAGAAAGAATGTGGGTTGAGTTACTTTCCTCTTAAAGAAAATTAAGTTTAAGGAAATCTTACTAGAACCAAGTCTTCTGATAAAAATGCAAACTAGTAAGGTTGATGGTGAGTTAACATTCGTTTTTTCCCATGGTAAATAACAGCTACTGTATAGATTCCTTGGAACTAGTCTAGCTGGTCTTTTGAGGGCTTCTGCATCACAAAGAGGATGCCCCAGTGAGGTGATGCTGCCACTGTTTCGTAATTCGAGCTAGTGGCCTTCCGAGACCTTTGAAAACATACTCAGGTACTCCAAGTGCTTTAATAGTAATAAATAAAAGAACAAAAAATAGGATGGTGGATATTAAGTTTTCTGCTGAAACAGACTTCTGGCACTGAGTATACAAGTGTTAAACACCAAGTCTGAATTGTACTCTTCCTCATGCCCTTTTCATCTACAATCTTACAACTCCTAATTTTCTCTCACTCTTGTAGGTTTTTCTTCATCTCCTCAATTTCCCCTTTTTCTCCGCGGTCTCTTCTGCATCATTAAGGTTTCACTTTTTTAAAGGTACTTTTTATGATAGTTTTTGAGTGACATAAATTAACGGGTTAAACGACATACGAATATACATACAAGTGTGATTGACCATAAATACACTTTTCTGACCTCAGGTAACAAAGTTCAGGTAATTTCACTCATCTAGTTCTAGTTTCCCTTTTTGTGACCTTCAGTGGTTATTAGTCAAACAAGGATAAAAGATTTACCCAAAATTTTAAAAGTGAAGCTTGTTTTTGGACCTTTTCCAATGTGGCACGTTGTCCTAATTCCTTTGTCCAGCTATTGATGTTTAAATAGCTTTCTCCTTTCAATTTAACAAGATTACTTTCTTTCCTAGTGTCACAATTTAGATGGAGACCTCTGCACATGTAGATGTTCGTACAATATAATGCATTTTGTCTATTGTCAATGGTTCAGGGTATCAGTGATCGTTTGTTAGGAAAACATTTTGGACATTTGAGAAACAGGTGTTTAAGATTGCTGATTTTTGTACAGCACTTCAAACATAAGTATGATCTTGTGATGTTTTTTTTCTTCATTTTTGAGGGCAATCAGGGCCGGACAAGCCTATTTTCCACCAGGCATGTTCCGGG
Organism: Lissotriton vulgaris; assembly: GCF_964263255.1. NCBI lineage: Eukaryota > Metazoa > Chordata > Amphibia > Caudata > Salamandridae > Lissotriton > Lissotriton vulgaris. Next base: position 1,326,650,173 of record NC_141687.1, on the reverse strand, counting down.
TGGGCTGCAGCCCTCAGAGGCTTATTTTGAAAGTCACACCTGATACCTCTGTCAACTTCCTCAGCTCCCTAAGATTAGCTGAAGGAGACACATGGGAGGCTTACAAAAAACGAGAGAGCGAGAGAATGAAAGCAATCAAAGATGGAGAAGAAAGAAGAAGATAGAGAGCGAATAGGTGGATCACAAGAGAGACTGTGTGAGTAAATGAAGGGAGATGGGCTGGTTTGAGCATTTTTGCTACAGCTTTTTTGGCTCCACAGTCCAGCCCTAAGGGAAACCAATAGGTATGTAGTAGACTTTGAGTTTGATATGTGTACTGCACACATGTAGGTACATGTCCCATTCTGAAGTTGTAATTTTACAATCAAGTTATTCAGACTAGTAGTTACTGCAGTTTTACAATATCTCTATGTTGGCTTAACTGATTTAAATAAATAAAGCTTAAGTAGACTAAATAAATATTTGCTTTCAATATTCTCCTCAGAAATTAGCTATATATATTTATTTGTGTCTGAATCATTCACTTTATCCTGAAATTCTCAATCTGTTGCATAAATTGTTAGTAATCTGAACTGTCCGATTCCCATAATCTAAAGTTACTGCACATTTTGGAGGAGGTCATGAACTGATTTCCTCCAACAATAAAAAAACTATGTCAGATAAGACTTTCTGTTCTACAGTTTGTCCAATACACAAATTTGCGATACAGTTTAATTTCGGACTAGTGATGTAATTTTATTTCCCTTTCAACTTGTTTACAATCACACTAGGCACAAGCAGTCAGTGCTAAAGCAAATTGAGAAGCAAATACTCTGCTATCTGATGTTAGATTTCAAACAGCAGATGAGAGAGCAAAAGGGGTCTTGAAAATGCTGATTTAGTTGTGACTGCTGGCGAAAGAGCAAAAATGAAGGAATTAATCACATAATGTTTTTTCCCCGTCTCAATATTTTAATTTATTTCGGACTGGTCCTTCATGGTGCAGGGTCTACAACTCTGGAACGTAGGAAAAACTATTGAAAACTATGGTATTCAAAAAACCTTTCAATATACAACATACATCTAGGGGCTCAATCTCCTTGAAATGTCAATCTTGCTGTTTAACTACATTCGCTAACTGGATGTTTTACTGTAGTAGGTAATGTATGGATTAGCTTTTGCCTTTGTTGGTTTTTTCCACTTATATGTAGCTGCATAACTTTTCACCATGATGGTTTGATTTTGGAATCTCCTCGTCGGTTGTGGAGTGTTTTTAGCATTCTGCTTTTGGCAGTTGCGTTAACACTCAAGACTTGGACAGAGTCTTTCCAAGTCGGTGGCTTCTTTTACTGTATTGAAGAATTTTACTACAATTCATGACTTTTCATTCTGCATTACTTAACATAACATCTTGGTGACGAGTGCGGAGTATTCTTTAAAGTCCACCGACATATACAAAATTAAATTTTGCCTTACAGTCTTGACCACTCCCTGTGTGCATCTCTGTAATAGAATGTGAATGAAATGTTAATGGGTTTTTATATGATGTATCTTTAAGAGCGTGTATTTCTTTGAATGACTTGGAGTGTTCTCGGCTAGAGGTTTGCTCGGTGACTGCAGTTACTGAGCGAACTCCGGCCTGTCAAGACACACTTGTATCGTGGGTGAATAACTTGGAATAAACTTTCTTTATAAGAAGTCTTCAGACCCCTCCACTTATTACAGATTGGCGACGATTGGGATAATTTTTATTCACCCACCGACCCACGCAAGGATTATTATTATTATTATTATTTATTTTTCCTCTACGAGTCGCAAATTGTTTTTGGAGATAAGCAAGCATAAGTCACCAGTTGCCTATGTCAGTATCGACTATTCATTTGCTTCATTTATTGAAGTTCGTCGGATTACGGTAGGATCGAATTAATTTTTTTTGGTGTGGCTGCTTTTGGAACAACTCGAAATAGAGTAAACTTGGGGTTTCCTGTGGCAGGTCTATTTCCAAGGAAAGCACTCTTGCTAAGCTCCGGGACGTTTATTGGATTTATGTCCTGACTGGACTTGTGGAGAGTCTTTTTTTTCATTGAGTTCCTTATTTTGATAAACGACGGTGGAGAAATGGGCATCTTTTGAAGACAGTCAACAATTCCAATTACTGGCACGTTCTTTCTGTAATCGTCTCTGCTTCCAGAATCTGCTGCTACAAAGGGATTCCAGGCTGACAAGGAGCGTGACGTAGGACTCCCTCAAGCTTCAAGGAATTCTGGGGCAGCTGAGAGTGTGACGTAGCACGTTTCCAGGAATTCCCGTAAGACGTTCTCAGCTCTGGTGTTTCTATACGTGCTGTGAGCCACTCGGCTGCGCGTTCACGCGTGCCTCCATTTTCAGGAAATCGGATTGGAGTTGGTTTTCAGCTTTTTTCAGCTTTTAATCTTTTTTTTTATTTTAAAGGAAATTACGATTCCGAATTTGCGAGCGATTTTTATCTTTAAGCAATTTCTTGGGAAACAATAGTCTTACCCCTATTCCACCTCCTGCGGGCCAATCTGGAGATAGACAATGGAATGTTTATCTTGAGGCATAAGCGAGGTTAAAAAAACAATTTGATGAGTCTCCCAATATTATGCTGGAAAGGCATACTTTTTTACAAACGCAAACAAAAGGATGACGAGAAAATAGAGGAATATGTGGCTGCATTAAGGGTTTTAGCTATTTCCTGTGTTTTTGGTCCACTTTTAGATAATTATATAGGGGACCAACTAGTATTTAATTGCGCTTCTTCTAAAATCAAAGAAAGAATCCATCGCTGTAAAAACCCTTCTTTATCAGAAGTGATTGATCTAGCCTTGAGTATTGAAAGGTCAGTTTTATCAACTAAAGCTATGATGGCTGACTCAACTGCTAAAATTAGTCTAGTTTCAGATGGGGTGATGAGGAAGGGTTGTACGCTGTGGGTACTAAAGATAAGGGAAAAACTCTTCAAAACAAAAGTCAAAACTTTTGTTTCAGATGTGGATCGAAATTCCATATTGGTAATTTTAAAGGCTGTCCTGCCTTGGGTAAGCGGTGTTCAGTTTGTAAGAGAGTAAGTCATTTTCAGAAAGTGTGTAGATTTAAAAAAAAAAAAAAAGAGTGTTAAAATTAACAATGTGGATTGGGAGGATTGTTCTGTCTACAATCTACTGTTAACTTTGGACACAGGTGAAGAAGAAATTAAGGGTCCTTTATGTTCTTCAACTATCAACGGGGTTCAGTTGCAGGTGATGACAGATTCTGGGTCGCCCATCATGATCCTTCGTGATTCTACATTCTACGAGAAATGGGGCAAAGAAATGGTACTTTTGGAATCTGATGTTAACCCTAAAGTTTTCGGTGAAAAAGATATTGATATGCTTGGCTTCTTCATGGGAAATTTAGAAATTCTGGAAAGATCCATATGTACAAAAATATATGTGGCGATAAAAGGGAATAATATTGTGGGGTGGAAGGACCTTGCCAGAATGGGGTTGTATTTGGTGCCGGGAGAAGAAAATACCATAAGAGCAAGGGACTTACCTATTTGTTGTATTGAAAATATGATGATTGATCGTGGAGACCTGATAAAGGAGTTCAAGGAGGTTTTTAGCAATAAGATGGGTCTGGTAAAAGGAGTGGAACATAAGATCAGGCTTCTTCCTAATGCTTCACCTATAGCTCACAAGGTTTGTAATGTACCTTTTAGTGTAAGGTCTGAACTTAAGAAAATGTTGGAAGATTTGTGTGAACAGGGTGCTGGTATTAAACCAACATTTTTAGTGATTAAGGCTTTGAAAGAGGCAAAGGCTCCCACTGACAAGAATTCTCTTCGCTCTTTCCTAGGGCTAGCCAAATACTATGCTAGGTTTGTCAGTAATTACGCTCAGGTGGTTGAACCCCTTAGAATTTCATTAAAGAAGGGCCAAAACTGTGTGTGGTCGAATGATGTGGAAGAGATTTTTAATAAGGTGAAGGAGTTAATTGTTGCAGCTCACCCTTTGCATGCATTCCGCGATGACTGTATTTCTACTATTGCAGTGGATGCAAGTATGAGTGGGTTAGGCGCTGTGTTAAGTCAGGAAGTGAATGGTGTTGAAAAAACAATAGCGTTTGTTTCTAGGTCACTAAAGGAGTTTGAGAAGCGTTACAGCACTATTGAGCGGAAAGCTTTAGCCTGTGTGTGGGCAGCTCAGAAGTTCAAAATGTACGTCTGGGGTCGTACATTTATAATGTTATCAGATCACAAGCCGCTCTCTTTTATTTTTAGTAAGGTATCTGGAAACAATAATTTATCTCCTAGGTTGACAAGATTAGTTTTGAAATTGCAGGAGTACAATTTTGATTTGAGACACATTCCTGGGGGAAGAAATTTCCGGGCGAATTGCCTATCTAGGATGTCACTGGATAAAGAAGAAGGAGATGATTTAGTGGAAGCTGATGTGGAATGTGTGACTTTGGTAGATGCCATTGATGAGTTAAAACTTTCAGATTCAGAAAATGATTGGATAAGAGCTAGAAGATGGACTTAATTTTATCCAAGGCTATGGAGTTTGCATCAGGGAGGTGTGGCCTTATGTAAGAAATTTATCAGGGGATCTAAGAACTATGGCTCAAGTTGCGGAAGAGTTGTCAGTAAAGGATAATATTTTACTTCACAGTGATAAGGTTGTTCCACCATCTGAGCTAAGAAATACATTTCAAAGACATGCACAAGGATAAAATTGCATTATTGGCGGCCTGGTTTGGATTCACAAATTAAGTCAGTTGTGGACAATTGTGAAGAGTGTTTACTCTCAGATAAACACTGGAAATTGCCTAGTGTGCCTTTACATCCCACTGTTTTTCCAAGTTCAGCTTGGGAAAAGGTGGGTTTAGACTTCTCAGGCCCTTATAATGTCTTGCCAGAAAGTATGAGGTTTATGATCTTGGCAGTGGACTACTTTTTTAAGTGGTTATATTACAAATTTGTGGATGCTCCTAATTCAGACAACACTAACGTTTTTAAAGAAGCTTTTCATGTTTGAAGGGGCTCCCAAATTTTTGGTGACGGATAATGGTACACACTTTGTGTCTGAGAAGATGTGTACGTTCTTGAGCTCTCAGGATGTGAAACAACTCAGAGTAGCTCTTCATTCTCCCGCCTCGAATGGTTTAGTTGAGCGCGGTAATAAAGTGGTGAAAGAGGGTATCGAAATGGCTGGGGCTTCAGGTTTGGACGTGGGGACCTTTATTGAAGAAAAGGTTTGGAGTTCTAACACCCCTCCACATTGCACTACAGAAGTTACGCCTTATGAGTTGCTTAGAGGAAGGCAGGTGCATTCCGCTTTGTTTCCAGCTTGGTTGGATAAGAAATGTCCGGAGATTGGCAGTGAAAGTGCAAATAAAAATTTAGCAGAGGTGGTCAGAAAAAATCAGGAAGTCATGAAAAAGAATTTTGACGGAAAGAAATGCACGGATTCCTAAGGTATTATGGTAGGAGGCTGGGTAATGATTAAAAAGCCTTTCAAAATTGCAAAAAGAAATTCTGTCTTTTCTAATCCAGTGCAAGTAGGTAAAGTTAGTAAAGGCGCAGTTTTTTTTAGGTGAAAAGGGTTGGTGGAATGGGAGACAACTGGTGAAAATGTCCAAAAGTCAAGCCATGGGGGTCAATAGGGCCAAGAATAAAAGGGTTGCGGATAATTGTGGATGGTCTCACTGGTTACTGCCTAATGTGGAGGAAAAGGGGGGTAATCAGTGTAATTTTAATTTGAATGCTTCTACTGCCTGTTTGCATTCCACTTCTTTCAGCAGGAATGGTAGGCTGATAAAAGCTTCCGCAAGGTTTAACGATTTTGTTATATATTAGTTGCAATTTATAATTAATTTGTTTTGCTATTTGTTTGTTCTGATAAGGGGGAAGGTGATGTGACTAGAATGTTAATGAAATGTTAATGGGTTGTTATATGATGTATCTTTAAGAGCGTGTATTTCTTTGAAAGACACACTTGTATCGTGGGTGAATAATTTGTAATAAACTTCTTCTTTCTTTATAAGAAATCTTCAAACCCCTCCACTTATTACAATCTCTCACCTACCACATCACCAATCTTGTATAAGTGTGGCCATAATACAAACAGAAAGAATACATATATCTTTGATGGCCCAGTTCTTGCGACATGGGAGTTCATTACCAGAAATAGATTAATGATCAACAATGTAAGAAATAAATGTTTTTTTCAAGACCTACATTTATTGTTCTTGATTAAGGGGCAAAATAATGAATACTGTAATCCCCAGATCATCAGATGAATCTGAAAATTTGATAACAAGCTATTCATAACGGGTGTAATTATTGATGTGGTCATTGAAGGTCAAACCCAGTGGGGGCATGGCAGGTCTACAAGATGACAGACAGGTTCGTATCTCCTGAGGCGGAAAGCCGGGAGAAGCTTTTTTTAAAAAACTGTGATTACTGTGTTTTTAACCCTTACCTGCTGCTACTTGCATCTTGCACTTAGACGGCTCCGTGTAGCTAATCAATCGCTCACGTGACCCCCTCCTACCGGCTGGCCACGCCCACCTTCAGGCCACGCCCCCTTCCCGCCCTCCTTAAGCGCCAGCTCTCGAGCGCTCACTTGGTTCGTATCTCCTGAGGCGGAAAGCCGGGAGAAGCTTTTTTAAAAAACTGTGATTACTGTGTTTTTAACCCTTACCTGCTGCTACTTGCATCTTGCACTTAGAGGGCTCCGTGTAGCGGATCAATCGCTCACGTGACCCCCTCCTACCGGCTGGCCACGCCCACCTTCAGGCCACGCCCCCTTCCCGCCCTCCTTAAGCGCCAGCTCTCGAGCGCTCACTTGGTTCGTATCTCCTGAGGCGGAAAGCCGGGAGAAGCTTTTTTTAAAAACTGTGATTACTGTGTTTTTAACCCTTACCTGCTGCTACTTGCATCTTGCACTTAGAGGGCTCCGTGTAGCGGATCAATCGCTCACGTGACCCCCTCCTACCGGCTGGCCACGCCCACCTTCAGGCCACGCCCCCTTCCCGCCCTCCTTAAGCGCCAGCTCTCGAGCGCTCACTTGGTTCGTATCTCCTGAGGCGGAAAGCCGGGAGAAGCTTTTTTTAAAAACTGTGATTACTGTGTTTTTAACCCTTACCTGCTGCTACTTGCATCTTGCACTTAGAGGGCTCCGTGTAGCGGATCAATCGCTCACGTGACCCCCTCCTACCGGCTGGCCACGCCCACCTTCAGGCCACGCCCCCTTCCCGCCATTGAGGCCGCCTACATCAATGTGCCACTTTAGAACGTGCAGCGGACGAGCGCAGCGGGAGCGCCGTTTGCGCGCCTAAGGCGCGCCTAAGGCAAGCCCGTCTGCGCCCGTCCGCGGCCGGACGGGGCTAGGGGCACGACTCCATGCTAAAAGTTTGTCCTATTCTTCCAAGGAACTTGTCGCCCTCCAAGGCCACTGGCCACTCCCGGATTCCGTCCGCAGACTCGTCTCCTCACTAGGCCTTGCTCCTTCTTCCCCCACACCACCTCACTCCCCGTTACGTACTCCCCAGTCACCCTGCCCCCCCCTTCCCGACCCTCACCCCATCACTCCAGCACTGTCTGTTATCCTACTCAACACCAGGTCAGCGGTCAAGCACCACCATGAGCTGTTTGTCCTACTCGACTCAGAGAAACCGGACCTACTGCTCCTGACCGAAACCTGGTACAGTGTTTCCTCCCTCCCAGCTCTCTTGGCTACCCTACCCCCTTCCTACGTGGCCCTACGCGCCGACCGTCCGGCAGGCAGGGCTGGTGGTGGGGTCGCCTTAATCGCTCGGTCGGAATTGAATTTTCAATCACTTCCCTTTCCCCCCATGCCCCCTGCTGACTTCCTGGTAGTCCGCTCTCTTTCATCTTCCCCCCCATCACTTGCCTCTTAATGTACCGCCCTCCCCAGCCCTCGTCTTCATTCCTACCGGCATTTCAAGACTTACTAGCCAACTTGGTGGTCAACTACGCCTTGGTCCTGGTGCTAGGGGATTTCAATTACTGGCCCTCAGACCCACATGAGTGCTCAGCTTCAAAAGAATTCACAGAATCCCTTTCGTCCCTCAACTTTGTGCCACATATAACTGTCCCCACTCACTCTCACGGGCACACACTTGACCAGGTCTGGTCCCTTAACCTCCCAGTGGCCTCGGTGGCTGTTTCTCCGTGCCCATGGTCTGACCATGCCCTCATCTCCTTCTCCATTCTCCGTAACCCGCTATCCAAAACTCCGCATGCCAAAAACACCTGGGCGCGGAGTTGGAACAGACTGGATTTTCCCTCCTTGACCTCCCTGCTTCGCAACTCCATTCCCATCCTTTCTGGCTTATCATCTGCCTCTCAAGCCAAGGCCATTAACACCTGGCTGGCTGAAGGTTGCGACTCAGTGGCTCCCCTACGTCGCATTTCCATCCGTCGACCTAAGGATTCCAACAGATGGTTTAACGACCACCTAAAAGATCTTAAACTGAGCGCCCGACGGGCGGAGAGGCAATGGAGGAAAAATTACAGTCCCTTATCAAAAACCCACTTTCTCACATCACTGGCCAAATACAAAACAGCAATCCTTGCTGCAAAAACCACTTACTTCTCAACTAAAATAACGTCTGCCGACAACAAACCCAGGGAAATCTTTGGCATAGTGAATGACCTGGCATTCTCAGACCGAACCTCGCCCCAAATCCCTCCCCCCAGCCTCTCTGTGATTAACTCAACAGCTATTTTTTGGACAAAATTGCAATCATCAAGACTAACATCCCACCACCCTCGTCTGCTTTTGTCGATCCCTCCCCCCCCACCGTTCAAAGTCTTCTCACCTCCATTCCCCCCTTCACTCAGGAATCTTTTCTGGAGATACTCCCCAAAGTGAAGTCAGGGTCTCCGGCGGACGTCTGCCCGGCACGTATCTTGCAGCAAATTTACTCTGGCTGCCCTGAACCCCCCATCGCCTTCCTTAACAGCTCCTTGGCACAGGGGGTAGTGACCCCCGCGCTAAAGGCAGCCACCATAGTGCCCATCTTGAAGAAACCTGGCGCGGACCTTTCCATCTCGGCTAACTATCGCCCCATCTCCCTGCTGCCCTTTCTGGGCAAGGTGATGGAACGCCACGTCACCGTGGCACTCAGCGCCCATATTGAGGCGAATGGGGGATTGGCATCCCGCCAGGCCGGATTCCGCCCCAGGCATTCGACCGAATCGGTCGTGGTCTCAGTCTTAGACAACCTCAGAAAGGGTATGGATGATAACAAACACCAGGCACTGGTCCTCCTTGATCTCTCCGCCGCCTTTGACACGGTGGACCATACCATCTTACTTGCCCGTGTCAAGGCGGCCGGAATTGGGGGTTCAGCTCTGGTTTGGCTCTCCTCCTTTCTGAGGGACCGCACCCAGGCGGTCCGGCTAGGCGACTTCACTACCACCCCTCTCCCTGTCACTTGTGGTGTTCCTCAGGGTTCCTCTCTCTCTCCCTTACTTTTCAATCTTTATATCTTTCCTCTTATCTTCGCACTCCAGCAGCTGGAGGTCACCGTCTACAACTACGCGGATGACCTCCAGCTCATCTTTGATCTGTCCCCTTCTTCTCTCTCGGTCTCTAATTTCCAGTCAACAATGACATTCATCAGGGACTGGATGAACCACAACCATCTTAAGCTGAACCCGGATAAAACCGAGCTGGTTCTCACCGGTGGTTCATCCAGCCCCTGGAACTCTCTTTTCTGGCCCCCCTCTCTCGGTCCCGCACCCTCCCCCTCAACCACGGTCAAAACACTGGGTGTCAAAATGAATAATCAGCTCACCCTCCACCCACAAATCAGTTCCGTGGTCTCCTCCTGTTTCCTCACTCTCCGAACTATCCGCTCTGTCTCCCGCTTTTTCTCCCCCCAGGCACTAAAGATTATCATGGCCGCCCTGGTGATATCGCGACTGAACTACGCTAACGCTCTCTATCATGGCATCCCTGCGTACAGCCTGCGTAGACTCCAAACTATTCAGAACCAGGCGGCCCGGCTGGTATACGGCCTCCCACGTTACCACCATTCCACCCCCCTTCTCAAGGAGCTCCACTGGCTCCCCGTAAAACAACGCTCCCTTTTTAAGACCGGTTGCATGGTCTTTCAGGCCCGCCAGGGCACTGCCCCCACCTTCATCTCTTCATTAATTAAACCTTATGTCCCCGCAAGAGAACTTCGGTCTTCCTCCAAGTCCCTTCTTCAGATCCCACGCTTCACACGCAAAAAGTGGGGTGGGTCCAACTTTTCCACCCTGGCTCCAACTTTCTGGAACTCACTCCCTGATCATCTCCGTTCTGCAACCCAGTATCTCTTTTCGCAGAGATCTGAAAACTTTCCTCTTCAGCCAGGCCTTCCCCGCTTAAATTCTTCTTATCCTTTCCCCCTGGTCTTTTCCCTCAGTTGCCGAGCCCCCTAGCGCCAAGAAACCGCAAGGTGTACGCTGCGCTTTAGAAATGTTTTAAATTAGAAATTAGAATTACATACAGCTCCAGGCGTCCTTCTTGATCTCTATTGGGTCGCCAACCATATGACACCAGGTGGTCTCCACAAGTCAATGCCAGAGGGGACAAAGAATCCTGAGGCCAACATTTTGAAAGGAGAGCCATAGTTGTGGTGTACATTCCTAGTGCAGCATACCAGCCACATTAACATGGCAGATTTCAGGGAATGGGGAATATGCCAGGACACCGGAGTGTCATATGGATACTTCATTACATATATGGCGTTAAGTTAGCATGAGTGTATTACATGTTTAAACAGCCGGTTTGCCTTCGGCTTCAGTTTTGCACACGACACATACTTGTTGTTGTAGCTTTCACCCTAGAAGCGGTGAGGTGGTTTATTTGAGAATAATATGTTATTTCTATGCTATCAGCTTTGCCTGGTACACTTGGTACAACTGTCTGCACGCTGAGAGCTGCACACTCCAAGATTAACCTAACACAAGGTTGCTGAGAGGCCTGATCCTCGCACCACATTAGACATAACACAAATAATGTTGATGCCAACATTTTGGGCTCTACGCGGGTTTAAGATAGAGTTACACGGAATGAACATAGACACTTGGTGCTGCGCATGGAGAGAGCTGGTAGCTGTTGATGTGAACTGCTCCTACTGACATTGAGAGGTATGGGGCCGCCCTGCTAAAGCCCGAATGAGACCTTCTTAGATATAAAATAATATACTAGATAGGGTGCGCGAAATATAGGTGATATCGATTCTATAGGTTTTGCATTATAACATGCTAGCACCTTTTGCTTACTATGGATTAGTGACTATGCTGCTAACTCTGATTTTTATAATCTGCATTTTGGTATTATACAAGATACTGCGTTTGAGAACTTTGCATTGAATAATAAATATTTCAAACTTGCATTTGTGTTCTTTGACTCCCAGTTTTGGTTTGAAATGATTATATAATGAAAGAGTGTTCATGTGTTCCACGATTCCTGAGGTATTCTAAAGATCATGTTCTGGTTTGTCTAAGACATGGTTCATTCCATAATGATCCATGAGACACTGTAGCTAGCTAGGTAAGGAGATTTCTGACACTGAGATGAGTTTTGGATCATCCTAACTCACTGAGGTTCTAGATCTCTATGCACAGTTCTGTGGGAGAACGGAAACCCTGCTACATGGCGCCCAACGGATTGGTTGGCCGTATTTCATGACACTCGAGTAGTATATCATTCAAACCTTAACACCTTCATTCCCGTTTCCGGTAAACGGTGGTGTCGGAAAAACCTACCTATTTTTGAAATAGGTCTTTTCAAGCTTGAATTCTACTTTAAACGGTTTCTTTGAATTACTACCCAGTTGTGCTACAAAGTGTTCTTTGTCCTTTTTTCACTTCCGGTGCTACCATGGCCGTGGAAATAGCGCAGCATAGCCGCGTCGCGGTTCGTGACCACTTGAGGGCATATAATGTCCCTGCGGAAGGTTTGGCTGTGGTTCTAGTGGTGAGTGCGGAACATGCGTACCCGTACGAATTGTTTTATTCCTGGGTGACGTTTCCGGAAGTAAACGCTAATTCGGGCGTCTACCACTCGTACACTGCCTCGGCTGTTCCGGCGGCTTATGCTCCGTACAGAGCACTGGAAGTACCTATCGATGCTTGGCAGCACGGAGTTTGGTTTGGTGGCGTCCTACCCCACTCTTTAACGGCTCCAAGGTTAGGTCCGTTGTCCATTCCGGGCACAGCCTGGCCCGCCTTGGGCGGATTTACTCCTCATCCTAATCGCGCCACTTGTAATGTGGGTGATTTGCGACGTCTGCATGATGTCGCGGTTGACGTGATTAGAGCGCTTGTTCATTACATTGGTCGTAATATACATGGCGCTGCCCCCGCAGGTGCGCAGCTTCGAGCGGAACAGGCTGGTTTGAAAATCAGTCCTGTCATGGTGAATTCCGTTATGGGCAGAAAGCCAGAAAATAAGGATGATTTTCCTTACTGGCTTGCCGAGAAATTCGACCAGCTGGAGGCTGTGTTTCCTAATACGACTCCGGGTGAAAAACACCGGATTCTTACGCTTAGTTTACCGAAGGATTTAGCCCCTGAACTTGCTGACTGTGAAACATGGGGTAAGACATTTGCAGCGGTTTACTCGAGGTGCTTTGGCACACCGACAGTGTCGAACCTGTCTGCGATCCTCAAACGTGTTCAAGATGATCACGGACCTGAGTCGGCGGTTGAGTTGGGTATGCGCCTGAACGGTTCATTTGAGACAGTTTGCGGTATTATCCTTGCCAATGTAAAAGGGGATGCTGTGAACTTTCAGGTGGCCAATGGTCTGGCGTTAATTCCCGATGCCGAGAAACCCCGTCAGCTGGCAAAAATTATTGTGGCGGCTTATAAAACGGTTGGCCGCAATTCTAAGGGTGCAAAGGTTTTTCTTGAAAAAGAAAAGAAGCAGCCCCAGGGACAGTCTTCGGAAACAGGTGGACAGCCCAAGTCCAAAAAACAAAATTGGCCTAAAAAGCAGAATCAGGGTAAGCAACAACAACAACAGACACAGGTTTCGAGTCCGGCGCCTTCACAACCTGCGCAGTCAGAGCGAGTTTATGAATTGCGCGATCGCGCTACGATTAAATCGCCTGAAAGATATCAGGCATCTGACCAACGCTCTCCTCGTTCCTTTCAGGACTCATCGGCTCCGTCAACCGGTGGTGGAGGGGGCGGCAGGGGCAGGGGTGGCCAGCAAGGACGTGGCCAGCCCCGCACACGAAGTGAAGGGGATCAGCGGGACGACTCTACGCCAAAGAGACCGCAGTTTGCCAAGAAGAAAGTCGCTGCCTTAACGGCGCATCGATATGCCCCAGATAGTGAGAACGCGGCTTCGGAATCTGACGTGGGCTCTGACCTTGCTGGACAGCGCGGCGGAGATTACCATAGTGAGAGAGGCCCTCCGTCCACTGTTGAAGGTGACAGCGACTGAGACTTTTATTGTGATTGAAACAGCTGATACACATGTTGCTCCCCCTGAAAGACTTTTTGAAATTGTCCTGTTAATTGAAGGTGACATGCAGCGAACTGTAAAAGGGGTATTTTGGGAAAATCTTTCGGATACGTATGACATTTTGCTTTCGGAGGCTGACTGGCCCCCACCTTTTGTTCTCGCAGCTCCGAGAGGGGAGGAGGTAATCCTCCCCAGTTTCGCGCACACTGTGCCGAGAGTGGAAGCGCTGCATTTTGCAGAAGAGTGGGCTCTGGCGCTTGCGCCGGCTGTGTACCGGAATCAGTGTGGCTGGGATAAATTGTCCCCTAGCCATGAGATTCCGTTACGGTCACAGCCGCAGCCACAACCCCAATATCCCATACGGCGTGAAGCTAAAGCTTCGGTCGCGGCTATCCTTGAAAATTGGAATATCAAGGTGTAATTGAAACGTGTGTGTCACCGATGAATAATCCCCTTTTTACTGTTAACAAGCCGGACGGATCATATCGTCTGGTTTTGGATTACCGGCATTTGAACTCGCATTGCCGTAACTGTGCAGTACAGAATACTCACGGCTCTGCCCTAGTGAATAGTCTTGAGCGTAAACGGTTCAAAACCACGCTTGACATTTCCAATGGTTTTTATGCACATAGATTAGATGGTCTAAGTTCCCAATGGACCAGTTTTACGTGCGGCGGCGTACAAAAAAAGTTTAATCGACTCCCAATGGGATATAAAAATAGTCCTGGAGTGTTTTCCGCCCGCATAGTCTCTCTTTTAGAGAGTTTCGATCCAGTTGCATGTTCATATGTGGATGATATTTATCTCACAGACGACGAGCTTTGGGTGCATCTGTGTCGAGTAAACAGCATAATTTGTAACTTTGCAGACATGGGTTACAAGTTTAACTTTGCAAAATCGCACATTGCGGAGTACACAGTGTTGTTTCTAGGTTATGAACTTAACCATGAAGGAAAGGGATTGGCTCCTCAGTTCCTGGAGAAGTGCGCGCAGTTGCGCTCTCCGACAACGCTGAAAAAATTACAGTCTTTGCTGGGTTTTTTAAATTTCGGGAGGACATACATTCCGGAATATGCCCAGCGTATCAAGCCTTTATATGCCTTGGTACAACCATCTTTTTCCAAATCATGCTGGCTGCCTGAGCATTCAGCCATTCTGCAGTCCTTGCAGGCTGATATGCTAGCTTCTGACTACTTACAGACTTGTGATAACCAGACCAACCTGGTGATAAGAATTATCCCTGGGACGGTGGGTTTCACGTACCTGACTTTTAATGAAGGGGATACTGTACCTATTGCTTACAAGTCACACTTGTACACTTCAGCTGAACTGCGTTTTTCCACTGTGGAGAAAGTTTTAACGGCTGTGCAGATGGCAATTCTTAAGGAACGTGCCCTGTCGCAGGGAAAGCGCATGTTGGTTGTCACCCCGTGTCCAGCCTTGGAGGCGGTCACGAAAGCCAGTGTACCGAATTCTAAAGCTTTGCACCCTCGGTGGATTCAGTGGGCTACATCCTTGACATCTCAGGATGTCACGTTTATTTTTGACGCCGCTTTACGGTCGCAGGAGTATTTACAGTATGAATTTGTTCATCCTGCTCCTTTAGCAATGCGGCCGTTGGAGGATTTCCATTGTATCATTTACACGGATGGTTCGGCGCAGGTTGCGCATGGCTCTAAACACGCCTACGTTTCCGCTTGCGCCATTGTGGTCGGTGCCATGGTGAACGATGAGTTCAAGTCCAGTGTTGTGCACACGCAAACGCTAGGGGACTGCACCGCACAGTTGGCAGAGCTTCGTGCTCTTATGCTTGCATTGGAGTACGCTGATCCTTGTGTGACGACTTTAATCGTAAGTGATTCTTACTACTGTGTCCAGTCTTACAATGAGAACTTGTTCTTTTGGATTCAGAATGATTTTCGTGATTCCAAGGGTAGCACAATAAAACATAAAATGATCTGGGTCCGAGTGGCGGAACTTAAAGAGAAACTGCCACTCGTGTTTGTGATTCATACTCTCGGCCACCAGCGCGTGGGAGTCCACGCTGTTGGCAACTCGCTTGCTGATGAAGCAGCGAAGTCAGCGGTATCAAAATACTTGGTTGCAGCGGTCACGAGGTCCAAAAGCAAAATAGATGATGACATCTTGGCGGCTGTTGCTGCCACGGCGAAGGGAGGTAAATATCCTGCGGGGTTCCCTTCGAAGTACACATACCACTTAAGTCCCGATAAGGTTCCTTATGTGAAAATTCCTGAAGTTGGAGAGCGTTTAGTTCCCAACTCGGATCGCAGAGCTTCTCTGATTACAGCGGCTCATGAAGGTGTGGCGTCTGCGCATGCGGGCGTCTCAGCCACTGTATCTCAGCTACAACAGAGGTTCTGGTGGCGGGGACTGTACAAACAGACGCGCGATTATGTCCTTATGTGTGACATTTGTCAGCAGATTAAGCCTTCTACTGCTGCGCGTCCGCCTCAGACACAGTTGTGCATCTCTAATAAACCGCTTGGTTGCGTTTATTTGGATCACTGCGGTCCTTTTTCTTCTGATACTGCTTATAAATACATCTTAGTAGCAGTTGACTCATGCACACGCTTTGTATGGGTATGGCCGCATCGAAGCGCTAAATCGCGAACTGTCATTAAGGTTTTGCGTGTCTTTGTGGGAATCTTTGCTTGTGGTACTTTCCATTCGGACCAGGGTCCGGCTTTCGCCTCTAAGGCGTATAAGGATGCTATGGTTTCGTTGGGAGTACAGGTGAAGTTTTCAAGCCCCTACAGGCCTGAGGGCAATTCTGTAGTAGAAAGAATGAACCGCGACTTAAAGCAATCTTTGACAGCCCGTGTTATAGGCACTGGTAGAAACTGGCTGACCCACCTCTATGGCGTGCAGCGTGCGCTTAATAATCTCCCTAGAAGGTCTCTGGGTGGGCGGACCCCATACGAAATGCTCTTTGGTATCAAGATGTACGTCCCTGACCTTGATGGTGCAGACTGCCAGGCCCAGGCCGCGGCCTTTGACGTAGATGAACATTGCAATGTTTTACAGGATCTACAAAAGACCAGAGACAGTCTTGCAAAGGAACACTTGCCCTCCACATCGGATGATGCGTTGCAGATCCCGGTAGTTGGCTGGCTACCCCAAGTTGGAGAACTGGTTCGAGAGAAGATCGATAACAAGAAAGAGTTTGGTCCCTCATATCGACCGCCGGTTCGAGTCCTTGGAGTGAAGGGCACAAGAACAGTCATTTTACCACCACTTCCAGGTCGTAAAGAAAACAGATTTATTTCTATTGGCAATGTCAAGACACACAGGGTGGCCGATTCTTCATAGCATGACACCGGCTGCATCCTGTCCTTCCATGGTGAGGAACTCTGTGCTGGCTATTACATCTGGTACAGATCAGGAGGTGTCCCTCGAGATGCCTGCTTTATCCAGTCCTTTATTAAATACTATTCCTCTTGCTAACATTGATGAGCTGACCTATGCAGATCCTGCTGATTTATCCATGTCCGATTTACAAGCTCGTTTGGCTAACCAATCCAGATTCTCTTTTGACTCTGATTCGGAACTTTCAAAGAAACCATCGACTATTGCAAAATATGCCACGTTGTTTAAAAAACATTTTCTAATTCCACCTTGGACATATGTTTGGCTGATACTATTTTCATTTTATCTTTTTATGTCAATTGGTTTTGTGTTTTATTTTTTCCGCTTCATCGATGGCCATTATGTGATAGAAAGAACAGGAATTCGGTACCTTAATGGAACATTGGCCCCTCTGTCCTCCTCACATTCAGTACACAGACTAAAGAGAGACTTACATTCAGTACAGATTACTGCTTGGCCAGTCCTTGATGGGATTGTGTGGGATGCGGTTAGGTTTCAGATACATGGCCCCACAGAAGTTATTAATGTTCCTAATGTGCTTAGAGTAAACATGGGAGATGTGATTAAGCAAAATGTCCGTTCTGATGACTGGGATCTTCAGGCTGTAGAAGCATTGTTCTCTGATTTGAAATATTATGCGGCCTTTGATGCTGAGGATTTGTACTTAGATTCTGTCAATTATGGTGATTTGTTTTGTTATCAACATTATGGGAATCATTTCTTACACAAGACAAGTTCCAGGAGGGTTCCTGTGAATTACACTCAGTGGGAACATTGCCCTACTCCCTTACAGGGGAGTTCAAGTACATTTCTGGGAAAATACTCTTATTTTACAGATTTTAATCAATCAAATCCTGAATCGTTTTATTTTAAAGTGAACCAGAAATTCATACCCAAAGTTAGACTTACAGATACAAAATTGCTGTATTCAAAGTCCTTTTTAGATAGGTTATCTGTGGATGGCTATGAGTTATGGAAGGATGCTATTGACCTTAAATCGGTTTGGGGTACCAAAGATTGGCAGGTACAAGGCACTGAGGCTTTGCATCGTGCATGTCTCATCCCGAATCACATGTTGTTTTTAAATTCTACTGTTTCTCAAACAACGTGTTTTGGATTGGCTACATCTAAAAAATTAAATACCCCTACTATCCCTGACTTAGAAGAATATTCGGGTTGGAGTAATTTCACTACAATATCCATCAATGGGATACAAGCACTTTTGCAGAATTCCTCCTTTAATATTTCCCATTTTGATCCGGAGGGGTGGCTTTTGTGGCAAAAAAGCACTGATGCTTGCCAACGTAGATTTTTGGGTTTGTCTGAAGGTTTTACACACATCAGGCCAGATCCCCGGTTTGAAACAGATCACACTGTTACTACTTATTCAGTAGGCAAATTGTGTCAGACATGGTTACAACATTCCACTTTGGCTGCAGTTAAACTGCATCTGTCCCAGTTGAATGAAGATATAGATCTAAATGATTTTATAAAAGGCCCAGTTAGGGGTAGATCTAAACGCTTTCTTTATGCTATATACAATGAGATTTGGAAATTTTCACAAGTTGAGGCAGCAAAACGCCTGAGAGCTATTGATCAAGCAAATTTGGAAAAAGTGCTTGCAGTGGTCGATAACAGTATTAACATGCTTTCTTCCAGAATTTACACATTGGATAATATTGTTTCTTCTGTTGTTGACATTGTACATGATGAAGTGTCCACGTTATACCATGGACAAAATCAATTGCGTTCTGTAATGCAGTTTGCATGGACGCTACAGACTCTTAAGGCTGGTCGAGTTCCCTGGACCTCATTGAACGTTTCATCCCTCTTTGCTCCTTTTAATCTTACTGAGAAACAACGCATGCTTTCAATGCGTGATGCTTCATTTTCTATGCTACATATTGAAAAGCTAGAGTCCTTGCCTTTCTCTGTTGCTGAAACCACTACTGCCACATGGCTTATTCATGGATTAATTACATTACCATTCCCTTTATATAAATTTACTAACTGTATGCGTTATATTGCTATAGGACGATATGAACCGCTAGGCGATGCATTCCTACATGAGGCATGGTCATTACCATACACATACAGATGTCTGAAAGATGGACAAGAAGTGAATCTTAATGGTGAGGAATGCACACAGTCACCTGACCATTCATTAATATGTAGACACATTCAGTTACACGGGTCTTGTAATCAGGACCGCCCAAATTTAGCTTGTGTTTTAAAAGGCACACCGGTTCCAGCAGTAGTTCCCACATTTACATTATTAGCTAATGGTAGTTATTTGCTTTTAAACAACGAATTATGTTGTGGTTTATTAATTGGTGTGGCTTATATAGTTACTGTATCAGAGCGTGTAGTGTGCTGCAAGAACGTTCTATACCCACCCACGCATGGCTCTTCAGATGTATCCATCTGGCCACGAATCCCAACCTTGGAAGCGAAATTCAATGGTTTAAGCAGAATAAGGGCCCTTTTGTCTCAAAAACAAGTGACCCTGAGTTCGGCCCGGGAAACTTATGTCCTTCACATAGCCAACACCCGCACAGAGGTGCAGGCGCTCTTAAACACTGATTTGCCATTTCATTTCTGCGAGCTGGTACACCAGATTTTTAATGCTTCTTCAACGACTGGCCTTGCACATTTTTTTAAACTGGTAAGCAGTGGCCTCGTGACTACGTTTGAAAAAGTTTTTGGTATCATTCCCACGTTTTTCCACACTATTTTTTCGAGTTTGTTTGGTGGAATACCTGTTTTGCTGGCTGTGGCCGCGGGCTTTCTGTTGGTGTTTTTCTTCATAAAACATGGATGCCCATCCTGCGCAAGACGCCATTCAACGCCTCCTGACCCTGTGTCGTAATCGGATGCTCAATTACTATGGAACATTGCCGCTTGCAGCATTAAGCACGGCCTATAGATTGTCATTTCGGTTCACCGACTTCACGTGTGTCCAACCTGTGTTTCATTGCCTGAGCTGCGAGTTCGATTGGGCCATTGATTTGTGCCTATGCTTGAGGACTGCTCCTGACGTCGATTTTGATCAGCTAATGCGTCCCGTGGTGGCTCACGAGCTGATCTGTTCTGGCGAGAGAGTTATGGCCTTGGCAGCGATAAATGGAGTTCTGGGCCAATGGGAGATCTCTGCCGCGGCGGATGCCTTTCTGACACACAGCGATCTGGTGAACCCACCGAGTTGTCCTCTGACGTTACAGGAGGATCCGATGCTGGAGGAGCACGTATGTTCTTTCCCATTGCTAAATTGGATTGCTGAACTATTTTCGGATGATGGCAGTGATTTCATGCTGGAGGCTGTGGCAACTTTCTTTGCATATACTTTCCAATCGTGAGATGCCTGGGAGGAATGCTTTGTTGTGAAATATGACTTTCCCCTCGCTGGATTGGAGGGATGGACTATGTTCAGCTGATGGAGAGTACAATCATGTGATGTCGCTGGGGATAACGTCAATGTGGCACATGACTTTGGAAATCGGATACGTGCCCTGTTTTTTCTCTTACAAACATTTGAATTGATGAAACCTGGTCCTACGTTTCATATTTTTGAGACCTGGTGGATGACTTTTGGTTCAAAAGTTTTGTTTTTTATTTTTAGATTTGAGGCCACTGTAGGCATTCATACATATTCATTCATACATGATTTTAGCTTATTTTAGCTCAAGATCATTGAACTTTGCTTTCAATTGTTGTGTCTGATTTAGTATTGCCTTTTCCCTTATGTTTGACGGTGCTCGGACCAATGGGGGGGTGTCATATGGATACTTCATTACATATATGGCGTTAAGTTAGCATGAGTGTATTACATGTTTAAACAGCCGGTTTGCCTTCGGCTTCAGTTTTGCACACGACACATACTTGTTGTTGTAGCTTTCACCCTAGAAGCGGTGAGGTGGTTTATTTGAGAATAATATGTTATTTCTATGCTATCAGCTTTGCCTGGTACACTTGGTACAACTGTCTGCACGCTGAGAGCTGCACACTCCAAGATTAACCTAACACAAGGTTGCTGAGAGGCCTGATCCTCGCACCACATTAGACATAACACAAATAATGTTGATGCCAACATTTTGGGCTCTACGCGGGTTTAAGATAGAGTTACACGGAATGAACATAGACACTTGGTGCTGCGCATGGAGAGAGCTGGTAGCTGTTGATGTGAACTGCTCCTACTGACATTGAGAGGTATGGGGCCGCCCTGCTAAAGCCCGAATGAGACCTTCTTAGATATAAAATAATATACTAGATAGGGTGCGCGAAATATAGGTGATATCGATTCTATAGGTTTTGCATTATAACATGCTAGCACCTTTTGCTTACTATGGATTAGTGACTATGCTGCTAACTCTGATTTTTATAATCTGCATTTTGGTATTATACAAGATACTGCGTTTGAGAACTTTGCATTGAATAATAAATATTTCAAACTTGCATTTGTGTTCTTTGACTCCCAGTTTTGGTTTGAAATGATTATATAATGAAAGAGTGTTCATGTGTTCCACGATTCCTGAGGTATTCTAAAGATCATGTTCTGGTTTGTCTAAGACATGGTTCATTCCATAATGATCCATGAGACACTGTAGCTAGCTAGGTAAGGAGATTTCTGACACTGAGATGAGTTTTGGATCATTCTAACTCACTGAGGTTCTAGATCTCTATGCACAGTTCTGTGGGAGAACGGAAACCCTGCTACAGGAGCATAGATGAAGTAGCTAAGGTAACATTGCTAGGACCCTTAAACTTCAAAAGACTGGAACAGCTGCCCCAATGCACAAGTGCCGCTGCATTAGATAAAAGACCCTGTAACAAATGAGAGCCTGTTTAGATATGCCAAATCTAATTCCAGTGGAAACAACAAACTATGAGTAATCTGCTCCATTATGACGCTACTGTAGCCTTTACCAAGACTAATGTGGCTGATCAGAGGTAAAGCCCCTTGTCATTTCATCCCTGGGCAGCAAATGAGGAGGCAGGTGAGGTGGTGGAGAAACTGTAGGCTCTGAGGGTGGGGGTAGGTCTCTGCCGGCACCTGGTGGTGAAAACGCAGGTTACACAAGCAGCTAAGCAAATCTCACTATTCAGAGGTGCCTTTTAGTTAGATAGTTGACCCTTCCCCCTGGTTGTTTCCTTTGAAGCAAGGGAACCCACTTGCTGAGATTTTTCAGCCCTCTTAGATTGGACTCATGGACTAGAATCTATCGAGCCATGAGTTCTAGGGGTCCTCATAACACTACTGGCCCTGAGCCTACACAAAATTGAACACCTCTATGCGCTGAGCACAGAGTTGAGTAGCAAGCTAGGATAATTTGTGAGGTAGCATATGGTAACGCTGACCTAGAGGCTGGACAAAATAGCCTACACTGCTCTGCCAACATGACTGATGACTGGGGGACTCAGCATCTCAGTGGAACCCATGCTACCAGAATCCGACACCAAGGCAGTTGTGGAGACAGTGAACATCCCTACTTTGGAAGGTTGATCGCAGAGAGAAGGGATTTCTCCCTGAGCCCTTGAGGAGGAAGCCCATCCATATCCAGAGCCATCAATGGAGTGAGAAATTAGGAAGGCTACAAAAGTGAAAACTCAAGTATCAAGGAACTACTTTAAAAGGGATAGTAAAAAAAGCTGGGGTTGAAAAAACAAGAGACTAAGCAAAATGGGCTCCAGCTACTACATCAACACGCAAGGATAATAATCACAGCCCATCGGAAACTTTACTCTAAAGGCCATCTGGGAGAGTAAGAAAGAGTAATAAGCATACAAAATGGAGATTCTGTGATACATGAAGAAAATCCAGGGTGTGAATGTTGTGGGAGATGGCGTACACATTCTTGTAGAGAATCTAGATGAACAAGCGGAAGACTGTGAATATCTTCAAGTTTGTAGACAGTGACTAGAACAACAACACATCCATTTACAAGTGATTTGGAAAGGCCTGGACAATCGCTCTAGTTGAAAAACTAGTTGCACACAGAGTGAACAATGTGAGATCAACCGAGGGTATCAGCAAATATCTGGCCAACCTCTTGGTCAACATACATGACAGAGGGTGTGATCACCTGATCACGATGAAGAGATCACAGTGGGTGGCTTCCTGAAGGAAACCAAAGCATATTGGGTCTAAGTTTAGAAAAAGTTACAGACCCCTCTCAGTTGAGTGGGCACCCTTGCCTCATCTCCCAAGAACATTGGTGCACAGTGGCCCAAACGACAGAAGCAGCCACCCAGATGTGGTATCAGTCACAGCAAGTAAAGAAGGGGTAGTCAGCTACCTTTGGAAGGTAGGCAGCTACACAGATAAAGACGTGCACTTGCTGAGACTGGCAAACAAGCTGCGGTTAGACAACTAATTGGGGCCAGTATGGGGGTCTTTCAGGTGTATTGGTAAAGCCAGGGGAAGGCAGTCGCTGGGCTGAGACAAGAGATTGATTAGAAGGTAGTCAAAGGGGGAATACCAAATGCAAATATTTGTCAGCAGGAACATTGCAAACTGGTTTTGACAGGGCTGCCAAAGTGAGATCTGCAGATTGCTAGGGATTTTCTTTTGAACCCTGCTGTTTATATTGGTTCTTGATTTCAATCATAGGTATGTTGAGGACATGGGGAAGGCAGGAGGTAAAAGCAGGAGGGGTGGGGCTATACAAAGCACAATATCCCACCCTTATATGGGTCAACACATGCACAGACTGTTCATATCCAGTCAGTTATACATCTGATACAATCGAACACCATGCATGACACAGTAACACCAAGATGTACCACATACAGTGTTCAAGGGCTTAATAATCCAAACAAGCGGTTAAGCATACAATAGGATCTGGTAAGCCCGAGGGGGATATCTGCTTCATTGATATCCTCCTACACATGAATAAAAAGGCATCCATCAAGACAACATGGATAACAGAACTCTTGAAGTCTGACACTGCCTTTACTGAATTTTCAGTTAAGAAAGGAGGACAGGAGTGTTGGATAATGTTAAACAAGATGTTGGCAGGTCACCCAGTGCCTTTAGCTGTATGTCTGGCACCATAGTCGCCCATTGACACCATCAAACTGCAGACTAAGAAGTGTAAAATAATAAAAGCAAGGATGTAGGCCTTCTGCTGTTTGCACCCAGGATCTGGAGCAACATCCCCATGTCCACGTCCATCAGAACTACCCCAATGGTGCTTCAAATTAGGGGAGAGTTGAAGATGCACCTCTTTAAAGGACACTACATTGCAATACATTAACAGCCCACATACTAGCTATCATATCACTTATTGACTGCATGTTTGGCTTTGACTCTGTACAGTGTTTCACTGCCTTTTGGCTAGGTTTGTGCAATAGAAATACTAAATTCATAGAGTAGACTAATCCCAGGTCTTGGACATATGCCCGAGCTGATTATCTATTTATAGACAAACTTCTTTGGACACGCTAGACATAGTTGGCCAGAGCCTGCAAACACGGTCTTACTATGGTCCATTAACAGTGGCACTATCCGGGCACACATTGGGGAATCTAGCCCTTGGGAAACATGGGAGTTAAATGAGATGACTCTGTGACCATCAATGCAATCAGACATCGGATCACAGAATATATATGAATGTATACATCTCAGAACAATACAGCAGAGGTGAGCAAGGGACACCAGTGGGACACCCTGGAGGCAGTAATTCATTCACGTTCATCCATTCAAGAGGCCACTTACCTCAAAGCAATAAGGATTGCACTCTTATCTAAATTTACATTCGAGCATCAGGACTAGTAGACAAGACCTAAAATTAACCCATCAGAAAGTACATCCTGAGGACAGATACGTTCAACTGAAAAGGACAATTCCAATCATGCATTGGCAGGGCCTGGCACACATGTTTATGAGGGAGGTAACAGAGCTGACAGATTCTTAGACACAAGGTTAAGGGCAAGCCAAGTATGAAACTATACAGCAGAGTTTCAAGACAAGAGTTGAGCAGCAGAAGATGGCAAACTCTGGGCCTCATAAAGTTTCTATCAAGGCCCTATACACGGTGGACCTTTCTAGCCCACAGGGCATGTAAGGACTTAGGCATCAAGTTAGATCCTAATAGTAGTGAACCATTTATGGCAATGGAACAAGAGGAGCAAAGTAGCAGAATTTCAGAAGAATTCCTAGAGGTATTCACTAAGAAATTAAGTCACCTAAGAAAAATTTCGACACAAGATAATATTAAAGGAGAATTCTGTACCAGTGGTGCATAAGGTCCGATCTATTCCAAATTTAATGCATTAACCATTAAAAATGGAATTAAATAAGTTAATAAGTCAAGGGGTTATAGAACCTATTGTAAGCTCACTCGGGTTAGCTTCCATTGTGGTTGCCCAGAAGTCAGGAGGTGGAGGGATATGCTTATGCGTGTACCTGAGGGATTTGAGCAACATCATTTGGGTCGACAGGTTTATCCCGGCAAAAATAAATGATATGATCAGTATGCTAGGGAATGCTCGTTTCTTCAGTGCTATTTATTTATTTATTTATTTATAAAGCCCCTGAATCACCCCCGAAGTAGTATCTCCGCGATGTGGGGAACATAGACGGTGCAGACCAGAAGATCAGGACTCAGAAGAGCTCTGTTTTAAGAAGTTTTCAAAAAAGACGATATTCTGAACATTTTCGAAGATGAATCAGGAGTTGATTCCAGTAATGAGGGGCTAAATAGAAGAAGTATTTGCCACCTGTACGTGCTTTCCTAAAACGGGGAGTCACAAGCAGGGATTTTTCTCCTGATCGAAGGGATCTATTTGGCTCGTATGGAATGTTTTTCAGTTAAATAACTGGGTTTTCTGCCTTTCAAAGTTTAGTGTACAATGAAACATATCTTTAATTTGGCTCTCTTGCGTATCGGTAGCCAACCGAGTTGTCGCAAGGTGGGGGGGGCTGTTCTAGCTGGTAGGTTCCTAACAAGACGGGTAGCAGTATTTTGCACCACCTGGAGTTTTAGTGAAGAGTCGCAAGCAGCAGTCAGGAGGGCATTACAATAGTCCAGATAGTTCCTCACTAGTGCCTGAAGGAACATTTTTTTACACGGAGAGAGGAAGGAGAGAAAAAACTCTGAACAAAAGGCTCAACATATGGAAACAGGAACCAGCGGTGGCCACCTCCTGATCTTTCATGGTAAATTTCTGGTCTAGACAGACACCCAATTTCTAAACTGTCTTTGGGGCAGGGGCAATGCCCAACCCAGGGGGCCACCATTCTGGAGACCAGAGTCACAGGGCATTTCCAAAGAGCATAATCTCTGTTTTCCCAGCATTCAGCTGGAGAAAGTTCTCCGTCATCCAAGAACGATTCTCATACCTTCTGAGAAACGAGACTGGGAGTTCAGGGTATTTCTGTCAAAGGAAAGTAGGAGCGGAGTATCATCTGCATATGAGATCAGGATAAAGCCGAATTCTCAGAGTATTTTAGCAAGGGGGCCACATAAATGTTAAATAGAGTAGGGCTAAGACAGGATCTCTGTGGCCCGCCCTTGTAAAGCTCCATTGTTCGAGAGCGAAAGGATCCAAGATTAATAGTATGTGTACGTTGGGATAAGAAGTTCGAGAACCATGGCCGCGCTTGTCCCCAGATTCCCAATCTCTATAAGTTCCTGAAGCAAAATGAGATTGGATACAGTATCAAAGGCGGCCGATAAATCTAACTGCACCAGCAGAATTGCCTGACCATTATCGAGGAAGTGTCTTATATTGTCTGTAACATTAATCAGTGCTGATTCTGTGCTGTGCCTTGGTCTTAAGCCAGATTGTGCGGGATCAAGGCATCCCATGAACTCAATATGTTCCGAGAGTAAATTGTTGATGTGTTTTTCCAGAAGTTTACTCATAAGAGGCAGAAGGGAAATAGAGCAGTAGTTGGATAAATCCGCCACAGGGGTATTCGCCTTTTTCCGAAACTGGATTATATGAGCAGCTTTCCTCTCTGGTGGATGTTGGCCTGCCCTCATGGAGAGATTGAGTATAGGACAGATGGAGGGAACCAGTTGTATATGCAGCAGGGAGGAAATTCTGTCTGGAATTAAATCCATGGGTGACACAGATCTGGCTGCTTTCAACATTGCCTCAACAGTGTCTACTGTAAGCAGAGTAAAACTATCCAGAAAATGGACAATATACGAAGTAGGTAGATTGAAACTAAATTGATTTGTGTTCAAAATGATTGTCGATCTCATCGCAAAGGTCTTGCGACGAAGGGATTTCATTGGAGCAAGCCCTCTGATTAGCAATAGATTTAAGTATTCAATATAAATCTTTAGTAGAATTTCCTGCCAGATTAAGCTGTAAGGCAATAAAAGCTCTACGGGCCTTTTTTTAATTCTTATGATAAAGAGCTAAGGAAGCCTTATAGATTTCCTTATCATTCTGGTCGTGAGAATGACGCCAGCATTTCTCTAGGTTTTTGCAAAGAGTTTTCTCCTTACGAACTTCCTTAGAGTACCATGCTGCATGTGGGCGTCGCGCATTATTAAGTTGCTGTTCCAGAGCGGCCAACCTACCTATAGCCGATTTTATTGCTTTGTGACAGTCATTTAAGCAGTTATTGATATTCCTCGACTCCCAATTCATATACGCCAAAAAATCATTCCCAAAGGTGCCTAGGGTAATTTTACGCCACTATCTCCTATAACTATAGGAGACATTAGAGAGGGTAAACTTCACCTTGGCCTCTAGAATTTGAAAGCCAATCAGGGAGTGATCTGACCATACCAGAGGGTGGGGAGCCTCAATATCAATGTGGGGAGAGATAGAAAGGAAAAGACCTATTGTGCGTCCTGCCGAATGGGTTGGACCCTTGTTAATCTTATCCAGTCCTAAAGCAGCCAGATCAGCAAAGAACAGAGAGGCGTCCACATTGGAGGCCATTTTACTATGTATATTAAAATCTCCTAGTAAAATAAAGTGTTTGGTGGAACCTCTCTTCGGCATATCACGAAATTGAATTGCATCCAAAATCGAAATCTCTATCTTCATTCATCACACCTTTTTTTGCTTTTAAGCTACGCAGAAAACTGTTCAGTCCGGCATTACTGGCTGCTGTATTTCAGAGGGTGATGCACCAATTATTGAAGAACAGAAATAATGTGCTTGACTTTCAGGATAATTGTTTGACCTATGGTGATTTGGTACACATTCACAATATTACACTGAATAATGTCCTCACTACTCTTAAAAATGCTGGCCTAAACATCAAACTTGACAAATGCAAGTTTTGTGTGGAGTCTGTAAATTACTTGGGTCATCACATTTCCAAAAATGGTATAAAACATAACCTTGACCTAGTGGTGGCAGACAAAGAGGCACCTCCAACTATGTCCAAGGACAAACCTAAATCCTTCTCGGGTCTGGTGAAATACGAGTCCAAATTTGAGAAGAATTTTACAAATCACACTGTAGCTTTGAGACACCTATTAAAAAAGGGATTCACTTTGATTGTGATGTAGCCCTCGTAGGTATCAAATAAGTCATAGTGGAAGCACCGTCATTAGGAAATTTCTACCCCTCACGTAGAACTTTACTACAGGGGTGTAACACAGGCCCCCGCATCCCCCGCGGTGCGGGGGGGCCCCAAGCTCCAGGAGGCCCCCTCGGCACTTCCTTCTGGCCGGAGAGCTCCTGATTGAGCTCGGAGGGGGCCCCTCTAAGTTCCGTTCAGGGAGGCCCCCTCAGTTTTCGTTATGCCAGTGCTTTACTATACACTGATGATAGTAGATGGGAAGGAGAAAATTGTGGCATTCATTTTAAGAATGCTAAAGGATGCTGATGCTAATTATTCCATGATCGAAAGGGAAGCATTAGCCTGTTATTGGGCTATTACTCATTTAACATTCTTTCTGTGGGTTCCACCTTTTACATTAAAGACAGACCATAAACCTCTATGTACATTTTCACAACCAAAGGGAGAGAACGCTATTGGGAAAACTTGAATTGTACATAAACAAGGACATGGTTATGAGAGGTGGGAAAATTGTGCCTTCTAAAGACCTCTGGGAGAGATTTGCAGACTTGGCACACGAAGGACATTTGGGGCAAAGCATCGCCAAATCCAAAGTCAGAGCTACGTACTGGTTCCCTGGTAAGGACAGTCTGGTGGAAAATAAGGTCAAGGGGTGTCTCACATGCTTGATCAGTGATAAAAATAAACATCTTAAGGAAAGCATCTTTGTCCCTGGTAAGTGTGCCATCTAAGCCGTGGGAAAAACCGGGGTTAAACATAATGGGCCCTCTCAACAGTTCCATGTGGTCAGGCAAGTTCATTATAGTTTTAGTGGATTACTACTTGCATTTGATTGTGGTAGAGTAGTCAATTGCACTATTACTCAAGACATGAAGGATTTTTGTATCTGATATTTTCATGACAGAAGGAATACCTAGTTCTATCATAACAGATAATGGTGTCCAGTTCACTTCGAATAAAATGAATGATTTTTAAAAGAATTTTTCCATTGTACATCTTAAAACCACCTTGTATTGTCCTAAAGCTAATGGGCTGTTGGAAAGGGCTGCATGTTAAAAGAATGCACTCAATCAGCACACATCTATTGAGTAACTGCATATCTTGCTGTAAAGAAGCTGCTGTGAGGTAGCATACTGCCCCCAATTCTGTTATGGAAATTCTACCTTTTTAAATACTTAAAGTTCGACTTCCATGAGCTAAATTGATTCCCACTTGGATTAGAGATGGGGAAACTAGATGGGTTCATCAAGACAGTGTGAGTGAGTGTATCAAGAGTCATCAAAATGGCTACAAAAGGAGATATGACAATAAACACAGAGTTGAAAATGGAAAGTGAGAGATTGGGTTGTGGTCAGAGCCCAAGACTCATAGAAAAGTAGGGCCAGTTCGTTTTCTAAACCACTGAGGGTAACGAAAGTCAGTACTAATGTGGTGTCGCTAGAGGATGGAAGACTGCGAAGTATAGACAGAATTTCCAAGCTCTACCACAGTGAGAAATCCTGGTGCTGAGATGCCTTTATCAACTTCTCAGGAGCAGGCTGAGTCAGCCCGCAGGTCTCGTCAACATCACGCTCCTGAGTGGCACAAAGATTTCGTTTTTCAGTAATCATTTATAGGAAGGAGATGTGTTGTGATTATACTTTCCAATGTATGTGATGTCACATAGTTGGGCACTTGTATCTGTGCTGTCATTAATTAACTATATTCTGAGCTGCGTTATAGTATATATGTTTTGTAATACAACTTGGTCCATGCTCTTATTCCCATGTCCCCCAGTGGACTTAGAACATTTCACTGCCATTATTCATTCCATTTGGCAGTCATGGTAGTTACTGTGACTCTGAGGCTGTGGCGACTAAAAGCAAATAAATCTTCAGCTTGTTTACATGTGCTGCTTCGTCTTATTTGCAACAAGCACATGTTTGGGTACCGTGTCACTGCTCAATTTGAAGTGCCTGAGGCAGAGATGAGCTAATAGCCAAGAAGACGTGCTGATAGGAAGCTTAAAGATGTTGAAAACCCAGTTGGGTTTTCAGAAGCCTTCTACAAAACCTTTGATGTACAAGTGCACGTTTTTAATGTGTTTGGTAATGCATCCTATATCAGAAGCATCAATTCTTAGTAGCCAAGTACAAAATAGATTCAACATCATGCACTTCACATCGACCAATATCATTGCTGAACATCATTGTAGAAATCTTTATGAAGGTTTCAGCAACCAAGCTAGATATGGTTATGCTCTTTTTACGACATGCAGATCAGGGCGACTTCATCCATGGATGCAATACCAGTGAAATAACACAAAAGCCATAGCCAGGAAGATAGGTTGAGATAAGTTCTTTCTCTGCATCCAAGGAGAGAAGGGCCCTATCTGCGCGAACTGGAAGATATTTATTTTATTTATTTATTTTCGAGATTTTTATTGCGCATACGAATACCCTAGGGTGTCTCGGCGCATGAAGAGCTAATAGAGATCAGTCATCAATTTAGTGGTTAAACAGCCACGTTTTTAAGAGCCTGCGGAAACTCATCAGGTTAGGGGCAGTTTTAATCGCCAGTGGCAACAGATTCCAAAGTTTCGGAGTAGCCACCAGAAAGCGCCTATCTCCCCAGGTGGCAGTTCTCGTGCGCGGTACTGAAAGGAGACAGGTATTAGCAGATCTAAGTTGCCTCTTGGGGGTATACAGCTGAAAGGCTTCTGTGAGAAACCTGGGTCCGACGCCATGCACTGCCTTATAGGCAATACAGAGGGCCTTAAATTTAATTCGGCTCTCTACTCTCAGCCAGTGAAGGTGACGAATGGCGGGAGTAGTAGGCTGGCGGCGGGGGATATCAAGAAGAATCCTTGCAGCCGCATTCTGAATAGACTGCAGCTTCGTTAAGACGCGCTTCTGAGTGTTTAAGAAGAGGGCGTTCCCGTAGTCTATTTTTGAGAATACTAAAGTGGAGACCAAAGTCTTCCCAGCTGAAATAGGGAGGTAAGGCAGTAACTTCTTGATTTTTTTTAAGATAAAGAATGCTGATGACACAACCTTGTTGACATGAAGGCCAAATGATAGTTTGATAATGGATGATATTCTGCTGGTGCTGGATGCTGCCTAACTATAAGCCTCCCTGGACTAGAATCAAAATGAATAGCCTAGTCTCAAGACAAATTAACATCAGACAAGGAACTCGCTGCTCCCTGTCCCCTTTACGGTATTGCTCTTGCAAAAGATTAACGACAATCCCTTAATCTGAAGCATTAGACTGAGGATTGATACCTTCAAGTTTACAGGCTTCACAAAGGGTATATTTGTGTCTCTAAAGGAACAACAATCGCTGAAATAGTTGCTGCTTGAGTTGGAGCTATTACAGGTAATAGAGGGTCTCTATATAAATCTTACTACATTTGAAGGACTGGCACTAGCCATGGGGACCTGGTTAATGAACGTGCATCAAGCCAATAGGCCTTTAAGTGGTCAACAGTGTACACAATATTGGCATATCAGGCTGACACCTACTTTATGTATCTGTGCAGCTGAAAAGTTAATGGCCTTGTTGAGATGTGAATGTTGTTGTTAAGGTGTGAATCATTCCATGGCAGATTTACACACTCTCATGGGTGAGATGGCTTGCAGCCTTTAAGAGGATGTTCTAATCCAAAATGTTGTTTCAAGCTCTGCCCTTCAAGTGTCATGATGTAACCTGCCTCAAGGAGGTTTGCAATCATTTTATTTAGGTTGGTAACAACCTAGATTAAGGTGGAAGGAATGAACCAACATAAACAGGGAGGATTGAGGGTTCCTTACCTTCTCCGTTACCAAAAGGCCTCTCAGCTTCGTTACATGACTGGATGGTTAATGGAGAGACAGATGGCCTATGGTGCTTCATAAACATAAATGTGGCTAAGTTTGGAGGTCCCTTGGGTATCAAATGCATAAAAGGTTGGAAATTATACCTCTTGCTATTCACCAGACCCATGCTGGAGGCGTGGCATGCTTGACCTTTGATACCTGCCTGATTTCCCTCCCGCGCCCATTTACTCAACTGTTTGTCAGCACTGACTTCACACCACGCTAAAGTAAGTATTCATGGCATTCCGAGAGTGACAAGAGATTTCTTTTTAGGCATTGCAATCTCTTTAATGAAAGAATAATCACACCCTTCAATGCAGGAAAACACGAGTATGGAAGTCTGGAATCGTAACGCTAACATATCCTTCAAATTAGACACTGAGCTCTACAACCAGAGGGAACGCAGGAAGCTACGGAGGATCTCACACCATGTGAGCGATCAATGCAGTAAATCTCCTCAACTATAAATTTTTAGCCAAAATATACAAGATCTTTACCTCACACTAGTTGGAAGCTAATCTCCCCTACCAACTACAATGGGAAAAATAGCTTAACATCACCTTAGATTCCAAAGCTGTTTGGGCAAATCTTTCAGGGGGCTAATAATTATGTAAGACAAGCTGAAGGGAAGAGGCAATAAACAAACTATATGATGGTGGCACTAAACACCAGTTATGCTATACACGTGGAACCCAACAAAATCCGACAAATGCTGGAGAAACTATGGGGGAACTGTCACTATTTTACATATCCTATTGAACTGGCCGAAGCTGGAAACATTCTAAGCAGAGTTCTTCATCAATACTGCTCAGGAAATTGGGAAGGAGGTTGAATGGTCTTGTAAAATGATACATTTGGGAGGCCATCTCAATATGTTTAACCACTCTAATCAGTGAGGGGCAACCTATCTTTTGCTAACAGTGAAACAGGTAATCCTATCCCTGTGGGGGAAAGGCTAAACAGACTGGTCGATACAGAGAGTATACACATTTTTGAACCATGAAAACCTAGCCAACAGCTTATCATGCAGGGAACAAAAGTCCAATAAATTGTGGGATTAGGTGCTTGTCTACATCAATCAAGATTACAGAGGCCTAACATGCATAAAGAGACTTGGGTATTGGCTAGGGACAGATAGATCATTGAGAAGAGAGTTAAGTGAATCTAGAAAATAATGGAAATATTGAGTTTGAATAGCGGTGGTCTGGCAGGAGGCCTATGGGTGGTTCTTCTTTAAGGTGGTGTGGAAGGGCGAGGGTTAGGCTTTGGGGACTGTTAGGTTGGTAGGCCCGCCTTGTGCAATAGGAATGATGGCAAAAGGTTCACTGAAAAACTATTGAAACTAATGTTCAAATCCACAGAAAGAAATAATTTGCCATGGTTCCAAAATAACTACAAATCTTTAACCTCAACACTAATGCTTTGATTGCTATGAGGTCGGCTGCTTGTTCACAAGAAGCAAAGATCCTTAAGGATGCAGTGTAAAAGTATATAAACATCATCATAATTCTCAAGAAGTATTTATACCCCCAAAATAGCTACAGATACAGACAGAAGCTTAACAGAAAATATTTTGCTTGAGTTCTGTTTTCTAATGACCTAAGTACAGATTTATAGTTAAACGGACGGTTCTCCATACATCAAGGTAGCGGAGGACATTTCATCTATCATCCATCAAATTGAGAGATGACCACCGGCCCGAGAGTCATTTCTCTACACTGAAAGTAACCACCATTATGACGGTTCTTTTCAAAGAGCAAAAGCTTTGGTGAACAGCCACTGTCATGTTTGATGGTCATTCACCAAACATTTTGGGAGAAGTCAGATGGGGCCCCACTGTAAGAAAACGTAAGAGCCGCCTGTCTCTAAATGAGGCAGGCAGACCGAAGGTTTGTTAGGCAGGGTACTCAGTCGCATTTGGAACTATAATGCTTACCTCCTTTGCACACCAGGCACATTGGGGATGAATGAAGAGGCAGTCTTCACAGGAAGTGGCACTGCCACTAGTACAAATATTGACACCTGCAACAAAAACCACAGGTAAGGGTTAATTCAATGAAGAAACAACTAACCATGAAGGCTTGTGTATTATAATTATGAGAGTATCACTGACAAATAATGCTTACAAATCTGCCACAGAACATTACAGATTTTACGCTGGCTGCTGGCCTACATGCAGACACATCATTTCTTTAACAAAACTACTGCACATTTCACTTCAGGTGATCCATAGATTGTTTTATGTAGATATATTCCAAGATGTAGAATTGAATTTGGAAATTAAGTTTTGTCACAGCACATCATACAATTTGCATGTACTGGCACACAATCAATTTATACTAGATACAATAAAATGAAAACGTAAACATGCAGTAATATGTGTTGCAATAAAAAGATTTACAGTTAAAAGTGAACAGGAAAAGAAATACGACGAAGCAATATAGTAAGTGTGATCACTAATGTAAAATGATTGTGTGCCATTACTTGCAAATCCTAAAGAGTTCGCCCATTTTTCATAATAAGTCAAATAACACAACAAAATGCAAAGAATGCTCTAAATATTCATCTCAGTAGTTCAGTTAGTCCGTGAGTAACTGAACAATATAAAGTGGAGAGTAGTAGAATTACTTTCCAATAAAAAAAATAGTTTAGTGTGATTGAAACCCTGTTAAAGGATCCCATATATGAAATTTTAAACATCCATTGCAATGACAGAGAAAATTTCAGTTAATTCTCCCATCTGACGTCTAGCTTCTTATCTTCAAGACGCATTTTGTATTTATCATTGTAACGAGGTGGGGGCGCCTACCTCGCGTGACTGGTGGAACCCTCACCCTGCTGACCATCCACCGACTCCTTCTTTTCAGTCAGGACGATGGGACGAAGGACGACGCGATCCGGACGACGACAACAGTGGCTCCTTTAACTGGGCGTTCTCGGCAGATGAGGAGACCACTCCCACGACGGACGTCAGAGCGACTGGATTGGTGAAAAGCCGGGAAGTGATGTTCGTTGGGTGTGCGAGCACCGCGGAGGAGGAGAGACAGGCGGAAGCAAGCGGAACGGAGGACGGAGGCGAAACCGAAGAGAACGTGGAGAGAGCCAGCCCGGAGGAACATCTCGGAGGAGACGGAGAGACGGAAGCCGGAGGGAAGCCAGGAGGCCAACGACCCTGCGGACCGCCGTGCCACGCTCCAGAGGGAGGAGTGTGGCTGTCACAGGTACGGCGGCGTTGGGCAGCTTGGTTGGGGAGGCGAAGCGAAAGCGTGTGAATAGTGCAAATAGACCCTGTTCGTTCCTACCCTGTGTTGTTCTACCGTCCCATCCGCTCTACCATTCCCTTCCCTGTTCCTACCTTACTTTCCCCACCTCACTTGCACACCAAGCACTGTAATTATACGGAGGCACGAAAACACTGGGTTTCCCTCACTTACCCCGGACCCCCTGGTGCAACCCCATTGCGGACTGAACACTAACGGCTCCCTTTCTGTTGGTTTCTTGCATGCACCCGAGCCTGAGGCAGCGGAGAGAACACCTTATACAGGAGACACCTGAGAGACCAACCGTTCGACACCCAATTAAAGGAAAGAGAAGACCACCGCCACGGACCCCAGCAGGTTCGCCCGAGAGAGACTGACACTTAGAAACAGAAAGACGTTGATGTCTAAACCTGCTAGAGCCATAAAAATAAAACCGTCTTTAACCCCGCTACTTGGTGTCACGGTCGTCCCTACTCCCACGCCCACAATCATGTAGAATTTCCATTGTGTTTTTCTTCTGTTTGCATGTACATATCAACTTTCAAAACACCTTCATGTATCTATTGGATCAGGTGGAAATTATTTGTAAGTGATCAAGTGGAACTTCTACCATCATTAATACTTCAAGATACAAATGATTAAAAAAATAGTTGCATACATCCACCATTCCACCTACTATCAGTTACCTTTGAAACACTGTACTGAAACAAAGTAGTAACAAACAATAACATGGACATATGTTTTTCTCCTTGTGTTCCACTTTATCTCAGAACAACAACATTAACTTTAAGTACCACACTTAGCTGCAGCACACTAAATATTCAGTTGTTTTGCTTTGGTTTCACTGAACAAGGGGCAAGATGCTTGCCCAAATGATAAGCACCCATCCTTCAATAAACAAGCCTTTAGAAAATATATATTTTTAGGAGAGAGCACTAATAGCATGACAAAGGCGCATCTGGTTGGTTCACCAATCGAATGACCTTCCTGGTCCATTATGAACCTACTTTTGACGCTACACAATTGCTTAATGACAGAGCCCTTTACTACAAAATAGCACAACAGGTGAAGGTGCTATGACATAGCATTGTGCCCGAATTCCAAATGCTAGGCTGAAAACTAATCTCGGCCACAGCTCTTTGTAGGGCATCTTCCGTGGTAGAGAAATCTTTTATGGGCCTTCGCTATATTTTCATTATAAGTGCTCTTCCGTTTTGCATTCCTCTTGAATATTTTAAACATTAAAAGATCTATGACTGTGTCAGAACGCAGAACCTGCCCACCACAAATGTCATTATGTGCACCCATCAACTTATGCTTTTTCTTGTGTTTCTCTTTTTCTGAAATGAAATATAACGGAGCTAGTGGCTGGAACTCTGATTTGTGCCTATAAGTAACTGTATCTCAGCCCACAATCCTTTTAATGATTGTTTTGCCCGTGTATGGATCAGTGTCTGCAAAATTCCCACATCAAATATAGATTTCCATTGAAATTGTTCGCTTTCAGATCCACCTGGTCCTACCCACGAAAAGCTAGGTTGACAGAAGAAAGTTGCTATTGTTGCATTTCTCATAAGTTTAAGGATATTGAAAAAATGTCACACTAACGCAAACAATACTGTAAGTATTCCAGGGAAAATACATGGATCCTTGGTTGCTATGAGTACTTGTATGCATAACATTTGCACATGTGGTGTATCCTACCGATGAAAATGTATGTGTGCTCAAATTTAAAGCAAAAGTGCTCTCGTAATTATAACTTTTTTTTTCTCAACAGGGAACATATGTTCTTTGTGAAACAGGAGCTTCCAAAACACCCCTATGAAAAAGGGGTGTAGCCTGCCTACTCCCAGACTAGGAAATTATTTAACCGTGAGCGCGACACTAATAAAGTTGAAAGCCTTTCCAGGAAGGGGAACCCAGTTAAACCTTTGGTGAATAACACGGTGTTCACAAACTCTTACAGGTAGACTCACTCAGGTACGTCCCCAAATCAACCCTACAAGGAAATGTGAATGCAGAAACACCACAATAATTGTCATGTTCCCTTATTTGCAACTGCACTTAGCATATATGGCATTTTGCTCATTCTTACTTCGTAAACGAGTGGTGGGAAATTCCACACACAAAATGAAAATGTAAGTGACTTCAAATGTGCGAAATCATTTGGGAATCTGTCCCACTCTTCTGGGTTGTACCTCGAAGGCGTCTCAGCACCACACTTTAGAAAAATCATAACCTAAAATGAATACTGTAAAGATGAGTCCAAGAAATATTAAGATTGTAGACTTTATTGTAGAGTTGGTACAGGTACCTCCAGCTCATCCACAGCCTGCTTCACAGCTCCAGTGTATCTCTCCAAAGATAACATTCCAAACTGCTAGGCAACTCATTTACATTCTACATGAGTCATCTCTACACACCTCCCCCCTTACATATCACAAAAGCAAAACATAAGTGAAACCATAAAACAGAGAACATTCAGTGAAAAAACTATTTAAACACATGGAGAAAAGCACTTAGAAACATTACCTAAACTCCAAGTAGACCCATCACCCAAAATCACGACACATTTCCTCACTTCTCTCACTTGAACTGGTTTAGAAAATTTGCTGTCGCCTTTGGCAACAAAACCTCCACGTTTTACTACCACCCAATCCCCTAGTTTTATGTTAGGAGATTTGACTCTTTTTACATGATCGTATTGTTTGGCAGCCATGGTTTGTTTATTGGCAACTTGTTCACCAATCACATCACGATTCACCCAAATACATTCCCTGTCTTTTAACCACCCAGGCATCTCTTTCAAACCGGGTTCCCTTCCTTTAAGAGAAATAAAAGGTGACACCCCAGTCAAGGAATGCGGTGTTACCCTATAAGACCACATTAGTTTTTTCAGCTCTTCAGACCATGATAAACCATTGCACAAAGAAAGTTGAATATTGTCCAAGATCAAGCGATTAATCCTCTCAACTAAGCCATTGGCTTGTGGCCTGAACAGGGCAACTCTTTCATGCTTAATACCTTTTCCACAAAGGTAGTCCTCCATTTTCCTAGAAATCAATTGAGGACCATTGTCCGACACCAATACTTTAGGAAACCCTTCATTTAAAAAAAACTTTGTCAAGAAACCTAATTACTTTCTCAGATGTAATACTCTCAGATGTTTCAACCACAAACCACTTGGAGTGATAATCCACCAAAACCATTAGGAATCTGCAATATGTCCCTAACTTGGAAATAGGACCCACGAAATCCAAACCCAACCTTTCCCAAGGACGCTCAGGAAACTTCACAGAAGAAAGAGGAGGTTGACGTAAAACTTTGGTCTTGTCGCTAGCTGCACAAGCATAACAATCTTTGACAACTGCTTCAACCTCATTATCTAAACCAGGCCACCAGAATGACTGCCGTACACGCCGCTTAGTCATATTTCTTCCCAAGTGACCTTCGTGTGCCATAGTGACAATCTTAGATCTAAGACTCTCCGGTACTACTAATTTATCTCTCCTCCACAATTTTCCTTCTCTTACACTCAACTCTTCCGAACATTGATGAAACCTTTAAACCGTGAATCATTACACAATTCTGTATCCCAACCATTAGAAATGGAAAACATAACTTTTTTCAATACTTCATCTTCCAACATTGCAGCATCCCATTGCTCCAACCCAAAAGCTTGTTCTTCCGTATAACTCACATCCTCAACATCAACTTCAAACTCAATATCACTCACTACAACAGGTATTCTCGACAAGCAATCCGCTATTATATTCTTCAAACCCTTCACATACTCTACCTCAAAATTATACTCTAACACTGATAAAATCCATCTAGATATCCTTGGAGTAACACTTCCTTCCAATCCTTTTCCACCCTTAAACAAATGAACCAAAGGCTTGTGATCAGTGCGAAGTCTAAATGGTAAACCCCACACAAAGTACTTGAAGTGTTTAATGCCCCAACAACACCCCAAGGCCTCCTTTTCAATTACTGAATATGATCTCTCAGCACCTTGTAAACTTCTTAATGCAAATCCAATAATTCTTTCTTCTCCATTACATACTTGCGTTAAAACAGCACCAATACCTATGGCGCTCGCATCAGTGGTGATAAAGGTTTTAGACGTAACATCAAAGTGTCCAGGGCTGGGTGCAGACAATATTCCATCTTTAACGTCTTGGAATGCTTTTCCACAATCATCATTCCACATAAACTCAACACCACTTTTCATCAACAATCGCAATGGCTCCACAATATTAGTAAAATTTATCACAAACTTGGAGCAATACTCCGCTAAACCAAGAAAACTCCTCAGCTGATCTTTAGTACTAGGAATAGGAGCATCTCTAATGGCAGAGAGAATACTTTTCTTTGGTCCGATTCCTTCTTTGGAAATTTCATGACCTAGGTAATTAACTACATCCTTCCTTAATTGACATTTCTCTTTCTGAATAGTTAACCCATGTTCTCTCATTCTACACAAGACATTTTCCATCACTTGATCATGATGATCAAAATCTCTACCAACAATTAACACATCGTCTTGGAAGCAGAGCACATCATTAATACCATGAAGAACTTTTCCCATAACCCTTTGGAACACCGCTGAGGCAGAAGCTAATCCAAATGGCATCCTGCGATAGCGAAAAGCACCCAGCGGTGTTACAAATGATGTTAAGTGTCTAGACTCCACATCAAGATAGATCTGGTGATATGCTGATGACATATCAATCACACTGAAGATACGCCCTCCACCCATTGCTGTTAACATCTCTGAAATGTTCGGTAGGGGTTGGCGATCAACCCAAATGTTCTTGTTAAGAACGCGAAGATCAATACATTAACAAATCTTCTTTCCCCCATCCTTAGGAGCGACGACAATGGGTGCGAGCCACTCAGAAGCCTCAATAGGCTCAATTATGCCTAATTTCAGTAACCTGTCAAGTTCAACTCGTAAAGGACCTTTCATCAGGTGGGGAACAGATCTAACTTTGTCAACTACCGGAGTAGCACTACTCTTGAGAATAATCTTATGAGAACATTTTTTCAACATTCCCAACTCATCACAAAAACATCAGAGTACTTTCCCATAATCAACGAATCATAGGTGTTACTATTTACTAAACATATAGATTGCACTGGAATAGTGGCATTGGGATTTAAAACTATACCTAAATCTCTTTGGTGACCCCACCCTAATAAATTTGAGCCTTGTTCTGTAAGATACACTCTACCATAAAGTTTCTTGTTGTCAAATTCAATTACCATCCATTTTAATCCTAAAATATCAATGTTCTTCCCCCCATAACCTACAGCTCTAATATCTGAGGGATCCCAATTATTCACATTAGCAGATGCACCCCATGACTTAATGTACATTTCTTTTGACATCAAGGTATATAAGCTTCCGGAGTCAATTAACATGTTTACCCCCACAGCATCAAACTTAATAACATAATGAGGCTTATCCAGTTTGTCAGTGCTCTCCCTAGGAATAATTGACAAATCAATGTTGTCAATCTCAATCTTAGCACTACTATCACCATCAATAACTTGTAAGCCTTAACATTATCAATAGATGGAATAAATTCAC
This sequence comes from Lissotriton vulgaris, assembly GCF_964263255.1. Classification (NCBI taxonomy): domain Eukaryota; kingdom Metazoa; phylum Chordata; class Amphibia; order Caudata; family Salamandridae; genus Lissotriton; species Lissotriton vulgaris. Next base: position 1,326,609,119 of record NC_141687.1, on the reverse strand, counting down.
AAACATCTTCACAAGAATCATCAATTTCATGAACAGCAGGAACTTTAGTTCTACAAACCTTAGCAAGATGGCCCCTCATACCACATGTTCTACAAATTGCGTTCCTGGCCATACATTTCATACTGGAAGCAATATGTCCGGGAGTACCACATCTGTAACATTTGATAGGTCGCATATTAACAGAACCACTGCTTTGGCGAAATTCCTTATTATTATCAAAGACTTTAGTACTAGATTTTTCGTGAACTTTACCTAAAGGCTTAGCAATTTTGGTTTCATCGATATTAGCATGAATTTCTGAATCTTTAGAACTAGAAAACTTTGCTGCACTCTCCTTATTAGCAATAGAATTGGTGCATTTATCCATCTCTTTAATCCAAATATCAGTATGCTCTAACCCCTTTGCTATTTGAATAGCCTCTTCCAGTCCAGAATCTTTTATTAACAACTTTTCTCGCACTCTTTTATTATTTGTACACCTAACTATCTGATCACGAATAAGTGAATCAGTCAAGGTGCTAAATTGGCAAGTTAGTGATAACCCTCTCAAGGCAGCAACATAAGAGGCTATATCTTCATCAACTTTTTGTACTCTACAGAAGAACTTATGTCTTTCAAGAACTAAATGTACCTTTGTAGTAAACCTTATTTCAAGCATTTGCAAACTCATTTCATAAACATTTGCGGCTTGTCCATCTCCACTACCGAGGGAAACTTCAGGGAGATTTTCATATAACCTACGACCCTCTACACCTAAATTGTGCAGTAAAATAGAGCTTGTCTACGTATTGGACCATATTTATCAGCTCCCGTAGCAAGAATGTAGGTAAGAAATAATTTCTTCCATTCTTTCCATGGAATTATCGGCTCACCAGGAGTTGGTAAAAAGGCAGGTGGAGTGGACAAATCCTGATCAGACATATTGAAATAAATAACAGTTTTTCTTTTAAACACCTAGCACCTGTAATGAAGGAAAAGTTATTTTAAAATAAGAAACTAACACAATAAATTAAAATAATAACCTTCATGTCCAGAAACGATGGTTCCAAGTTACAAATATCGACTTCCAATAATTGTATTCTCTTGAAGGACAAATCCAAAGTTTCTATTCCGAAGCGACATGTAAACTCCGACTTTCAACCTCTTTTGTTTTCCCTTGAGGACAAATCCAAAGTCTTTGTTGCCAAGCGACGTGTAAATGTGGATATCCGGATCGAAATACAACGCGCAAAATGTGAAAATGAAGGAAAACCGTCCCAACCTTCTAAAATGGCCGCCGAACGTCAAGATCACGCTGTAGAAGTGACGTAGCAGGAGGCGCGACGTTTAAGAAGAAGTCCAATGATGCGTGCGAGGCAACGCGAAGACGCATCCAAGCAACAGAAGAAATGACCGGTAAGCTGTTGCTGTTTACATTCAAGTTATTCAAGTTAGAAAGCGCAACAGTCACTTTGTTGAGATTTCCCAGCCAAATCGAAAACAAGCAAAATTAGATTTTACTAGCGCTGAGATTGACCCAATAATTATGCCAAAGTACAGTAATTTCAGCGCGGTGCTTGCACAGATATTTGAACGAGGAACTTGAATCAGTCAGGCAGAAAAGAAGGCAGGAAAATATTAATGGGACATAAATATTGGAATATGTACCATTCCAGCCAGTAAGAGGTTAGAATAAGTTCAAAACGCTGACCATGAATGTCACACGAAGACTAGGTTTCAGACGTCAATCCAAGAATCGATTTCCAATTTTACAGAATAAGAAGTAGAGTTATGCAGTTGAATCTGAGTTCTTTCATAAAATAAGATGAACTTCAGCGGATCCCTAGGAGTGGCGTATTCTAAGGAGAACCTTTCCTGTCCTGAAAGTCAAAGCCAGTGGAGACAGAGACGAGCTACTCTGTGACGTCCTATCCTGTGGAAGTCAGGCGACTAATGTAAAGAGTCCCTGTCCCCAAGTGACAAAACCCTGTGCATGTGGCAGCTTGTCACTTTATACAGCATTCGGGAATTATTTTAAAAGGTGGTATTTAACTAGCCTCATTTTCAGGCCTCTAAAGAAAACTGGAGGAGAAAAAGGGGAGAGGGCAGAGTAAGAGAGAGGGAGGAGGTGGAGAGGAGAGGGAGGAGGAGTGACTGGGGAGGAAAGGCGAGATGGAGGAGAGGAAGAGACTAGAGGGAAGAGATTGAGGAGGAGGGAAGAGGGTGGAGGACAGAGAGAGAGAAGGGAGGAGCAATGGAGGATACATGAGGAAGAGTTGCAGGAGGACGAGGGGAGCAAGAGGAATCTTGATTTTATTTAGTGCTTCCTACCACACTTATGCCATTTCTAAGCACTGTAAATGCATGCAGTTTGCTGGCGGTCATAGGTTCAAATCTCAGCCAGGTCAACTCGCCTTTCATCCTTCCCATTAAAAGAGCACCATAAATTGGGAAACAGTGACATCTGTTAATCTTTTATTTGCAGTGATTAACACGTCACCATTTTCCAATGTATGGTGCAAGCCAAATACCCATGCCAGGAAGCGTACAAACTGGTTTCTGATGGTATTTTGTAGAAATGTAGAAAACTAACCAGGTGTATCGAGCTTTCAACCAGCTGGAAGGGGATATAATTGTACATTACAAAACCTATGTGATAACGGGATAAATAATAACAGGATCAATAATAAAGTGACACAGTCAGGATGTCTTTTGAGTGAGATTCATATGAAAAGGTTTCAGAACGATTGTATCCTCGGGACAGGCTGGCGTTGTATTTAGGCCACTGTAGGAAGCTGCCCGAAGATTCCCCAGGAAAGGGTTCAGACGACACTAGATTGAAGCATATGGCTTGAAAAATTGACTTGTTGGTGAAAGGATGGGGTAGCGCCTAAAAAGCACATTTCCATTCCGCCTGGGAAGTGAAAACACTGCACCCGGACGGTATACGGATGGGAATAGGAAACTATCTTACCCGTGTGGTGAGCAACTGAGGTCAAAAGTTTGGTTTTGTTGTTTTTTTTATAACACAGACTTGACATAGACCCTAAAATACCATGTTATTTGAACGCTGTTACTCGGGACAGGAGCATTTCAGGCCACGTGGCATCTCTGCAGTGACCCATTTAATATTCATTGGAAAATACAGACAATGAAAAACAAGCATTTGCAATGCAATAGGTCTCGCATTATTTAAGTTTGAGCTATTAGTAATGTAAATGGCAATGTTTTTATTTATGCGCTATTTTAATTTTCCTTGCATAAAAAGGTACATATAAAATATGTGTTGTAGAAAAGTCATTTATGCAGTATTTAAATTTTCTTTGCATAAAAAAGAACATATACAATATTTCTTGTAGAAAAGTTAAACATTTTAATGATGTGCTGCATAATTTAACCAAACATGTTCTATAATTTGATTCTCCGCTGCCGCCTAATTCCACTGGCCCTGGCTACAGTCCATGCCAAGATGCACCTGGACAGGAAACGAATATTATTCAGCAAGTTTTTTTAGTTGTTGTGCAAATGCTGTTCTCGCCCGCCCATAAAATCCCCAACTGACAAATATCTAAACCACACCAAGGATGGCATTATGCCCACTGGACAGCTCATCACTTTCACTTTCGCAGAAGCTCGAGTCAAATCCGAGCTCATGAAAACAGAACAAAGCACCCACTCTAAATGTTTAAAAGACAAATAAAACGAAAAGCAGCAGACGTTTCGCTCTAGGACCAACTGTTTAGACACTGAAGGACATATTTCCAAACTTGCTAAAATCTTACTGTCAATTTCCTGCAGTGATCCACCGGCCAGAACCATTCACCATACCAGCACTATTGATGGTACAATGCATGTTAGAAGTGTTAAAAGATGGTACTCCCCACCCCCTGTAAAGTGCGACCCCAACCCAGTGTAGCCTCCCTTCCCCTCTCTACTCCCCTTGCTGGTTTCTTTTTCTCCCTCTCCATTCTCGCCTTTCCAATATTCCTAGCCCCCTTCCCCTATGAGCCGCTTAATTTGCAATGTTACACACTCCTGTCGACCCAGCCCCTTTTATTCCACTCTGATTGCAGTTATCGAAGTATCTTATTAGGTTTCCCACCTTACTTATTTAAGACTGCTAATTCATGCGGGTTCTCCCTCCAGATGTATTGTTACAGCCTTACAGGGGTCTATGGTATACTGTTGTTACTTGCTTTACCTTTTTATATGAAAATGAAAATGAATTGAACCCAAACAAAGATGTTCAAGGCTGATTTTGGAAGCATGCTTAAATTAAATAAGAAAATATAAGAAGATAATAGAATAACGCACACACAATAAAAAAAAACTGTGATCTATGTAATTTGAGTAACGCTCACAGTAAAAAAAAAAAAAACCCCTATGAGAATCAGTGCTGGGAACGTTTAAGGGGATACTGACCGACAGTGGTAAAATACAATGGATCGTGTTTCAGGTCTTCTGCTGCAGGAGTGACAGAATAATATGGGAAATGTATGTATGCATTGTACTTCTGACAGCGTGCCAGGCCTACGAGCGCCTCGGTTGTGCTAACTGCACATCTATACCCGCATGATATAACCGGATGGGAGTTAAATAAAAAGTAACATGGATAGAATCATGTGTGTGCATCGCTTCACTCCCTAACCATCAGAAGAAGTGCAGAGATAAAATATTTATCATCTTCTGGCGAATTACACAGCTGACAAAAGACCAAGATATGTAAGAGTACTTGAGAGACGTCATTTAGCTATTCATTCTTTTTCAGGGGATTATAAAAATGTATTTCAAAGAAAAACGGAAACGGCATGCGAAACTGTTAAGACAAAGTAAAAGACATTGCAGTTTCTTACCCTTCAGTGATGAAGCGCTGCATCGCGCTTGGACGCCTGCGATCAAATGCCCCTGCAGTCCGCCGCCGGCCTGCGACCAGGAAGTCAGGCAGGCCGGGCGGGACAACCGGAAACAGGAAGTAGGAGGGCGGAAGCCTACCCCGCCTCCCACGGGAGAGCCGCGATTGCTTGGAGCACCGGAGCAGGCAGGAGCCTACCCTGCGCCCCGGTGCTGAAGAAGGGAGGAAGAGTCCTGCTGCCGGTGAGAGCCGCTGCACCAAGGAAGCCGGTGAGTGGAGCTTCTTCTTGTTGCTGGGCTTCGAGGGCGGGGGGCATGTGTGTGCGCGCGCGTGCGGCGGCGGGCTGTGTATGTGTGTGAGCGTGCGTGTGTGTGTGTCTTGGAGTCTGTGTGCATGCGTGTGACTGTGGGGGGGGGTTGCCTGTCTGGGTGCCTGCGTGTCCGTGTAAGTGTACATGCGTGTGCATGCATGTGCGTTAGGCTGGCTTGCTGGGAGTATGGGAGGGAAGTGCACGGCACGGCCCAGGACGGAACGTGCGCGTTCGCGCACCCAAATCTGCCTTCTAAAGCTCTAAAGCTCGTGACAGTTTCTTGTCCTCCCATTCCCCCATGTCAGATAGCTATACGTCTCCGCCCTGGACGCATCCTTCGGATGCGAATTCCAGGGCGAGACCTAAAAAATGACTTTTACCATTATTCGCTATTACGGGTCAGGAAGGATTCGATAGGGTGAATTTAAAAGAATGTGTGGCCCGTCCAAGAGAATTATAAATTGGCCATGAACTCAATACGTACAAAATTTGAAACCAGAAAACAATGAATAGGTGAAAACGATAATGAACTTTACTCTGGGATTTACATAGCCAAAAAGGCACAAGCTTGAACCTGAAATCCTGAAAAGCTATGTCCAGCTTTAAAGTGCAAACTGCGCAAAGTGATCTTACCTTCTAAAATAGGCGTCAGTACTTTCATTTAGCTATGCAGAAAGCCTTAATTTCAATGTTCATTACAAGGTCAGTCGCACCAGTCCTTAATTTGTGGTGGTGGTTGAAAGAGGTGGGCACCAGGACTTATCTTTCAACACCAGACTGTAGCCCACAGCAACAAAGCATATGGCAGGAATTGCCCTAGCTCTTAATTTTCAGGATGGCAAGGCAAGCGGGGAGGTATAGACATAAGAGGTGTGTATTTAGCACTTAATCCTAAACTTTAAAGCTTGAAGGAGGAGAGTCACCAGCAAAAACACTGAAGAATGTCCACTGAAAAAACTTCTTGAACCTGCTCAAGCTAAGTGCCAACGAAGACTGATTAGGCTGAGGATAATTTCCCGATGGACAAATAAAATCACACCAGACCCACACTGGCTACTCAACCACGCCTAATGTGGGGAGCACTAAAAACGGGACACATGGCATCTGAGGCATGTTCTTGTGATCAAAAGCTCCTATGCACAGAGATTAATTTGTGGAAGAAACATCCCACGGCCCAATTGTTCGTTGAGAAACCCATGGCCAGCTCTACTGAATCATGGCGTCCAGTATGCCAAAGCTGCATAGGTTTGGTTTGCACGTTCCTGGTTTCTCCCTTGGTCATGTTTGTTCTGTCGTTTGCTTATGAACTCTGTCCCAGTAGTACGTTTTTCCCTCTATTGCTCCGGTTCAAAGACTTGGGAGCAAATATAGGTGCCAACCCCCAGGAATGAGTGGTGGAAGGCCCCACCTGCATCCACTGGTTCAAATTAAGCACTGGCATTATCAAGGAACTAAGAAGGCAGAAGGGATGTATGTCGGCAAAATGTACATTTTGGAAAAACCAGTAATGGTGTTGCACATTTTTCCTTCATAGAGTCCTTTTGCTCCCTCAGCAAAGAAACAATAAGTCTGCATATGGCATACAAAACTTAATTTTTGGAAAAAGGCAAGTGGAGGTTCCCAACGTCTTACTTAGGAGCCCGGGTTGCTGAATATCACGTTTGTGTAGTCTTGATTCCACCACCCTAAATACTTCCTGGCTGTCTCTAGCTTGCAGGTTCTTTTTACCCTTTTGTTTCCCTTTCCTGCCTTTCTCCATCTTCTTCTGGATCACAGTCAGGTGATAAAAAATAAGTGCCACTGTCCATTACCTGCGCAAAGTAAAAACTCCTTGACATACCAATTAAAAGATACAGCTTCTCCTTGTGAATTGATACAATACGGATAGCCTTTCATACAATGCTCAGGAGGTGATAAGCAGAAGGTTGGCCTTTAAATGAAGCGTAACTACTTCCATCAATGTTTCTTCCTTTTCTTTATGAGCACATGCATCATTGAGGTTGTATGGGTTTTCCCTAAAATAACTTATGAGGAACTATTGTTTAGCAGTGAAACGCAGGAAAGACAAAAGTACCACAAAATAAAAGTACCACAAAATAAAAGATCCACATATATATTCAGCTGCAAGAGTTCAGTTTATTAAAAACCATATATTCATTCATAAAATGTATTAGAAAAGCGTCCAATACAGCATCAGATCACCAAAGGTGCAGTGCCACTAAGATTCTACTTGCTCGTTGGCACATAACTGAAACTCCCAATTGTGCACTAACCACTGTACCCTAAAGACTTGGCTGCAACATACTGAGCACAGAACTTCTTAATATGTTCTACGTTTGTATATGTTAACTTCTTTCAGAGCCTTCCCCAATTTTTCAAGACATATTTTTATTAAATCCCACAACGAGTAGGAAATTCCCAACTGGGTTCCATTTAAGGGTGCAAAAACTGCTACAGAAGATAGTCTTAGAAATAATGGAGTACAGAGTGTTTTAGCCACTGGACTGTACATTGATGTAGCCCAAGAATTTTGAAAGTAATATTCACACCTGTGACAAGCATGTACAAGCCTCCTACTACCACCCAAGTGTAATGGGACCAACAGAGTTTCTTGGTTGTGTATTACATTTTTGCGACACAATATTCTTACCATCACACATGCTGTGCACCTTGAAGGCAACTCGAGGTACTACAAATCCGACAACAAGAGTACAGTGCAATAAGGCGTTTTACCACAGCTAAACAACCACTGGACATGTATATAGTATTAGTTTGGAATATACCAAAGGGTGCATGGCTTGCACGCTTGTGTTTCACATAAAAATCAAAGTTTCACTTTCGTGTTACATTCTAAACCAGTCGAAAGTGTGGCCTGAACGATGTATTTGTCTGTGAATTGTAGACACATAAATAAAAAGAATTACAAATATCTGAAATCTTATAAATGTTACATGACATTTTGGTTGAAAATGGTATCACTGTATCCCTGTGTGGTCTGAGGCTCCACGACAGTTTTACAAGCTGCTTTGTAACCATCTTCTCAAAGAATGCAGGACAGACCATTTTGAAAAGGGAATTATTGTGCAGAGTAACCTCTGTACAGGAAGTTATGCCTTTTGCAGATGGTGCCATTCAACTGAGTTGAAGGTTAAGGATTGCATAGAAACATTGTACCCAAACACAGGATATAATAGGCGATATAAAGGAGTTCTTTTATTTCTTTCGACCACAGCGAAGCAAGCCGGAAAGTAACAAGCTAAATATGAGGATATAGTGCAGATAATGCTTGTCAGGTTTCCCTTGATTCCCACTATATACTCCGTGAACCATGTCACTTAGATTACATTATAATGAAACATCGGAGCACAGGGCTAGGGAAGTAGCTTTAGGAACATCTATGTTCCTGTCTTCTTGCCTATTTTTTTTATTTTTTATTATTTGCAGTTTTATATAGCGCATAGTCGACCCGAAGGCTACATAGTGCTTTACCTGAGCACCAGTTGCATTAAAGACTGACTCATTCATTTTTAGGTCGAGCCTAGAGGTAGCGCACGTACACTGCTCGCTCTGCGAGGCATGCTGTAATAGAGTAAGTAGTGTAAGCCCAGTCCACTCTCCACCCATATTTTTAATTGTGTTGTTGTCATTGTCCTTCGTTAACCCCTTCGCTGCTGATGACGAGCTCAGCTCGTCATCAGCCACGGTGGTCGTGTGTTGATGACGAGCTGAGCTCGTCATGTAACGCGGGTTTTTGTAAATTGCCGCACAGCGGAAAAATTACCGCAGCAGCAATGTGGTTAAAGCTGAATTCCGATTCATTATGAGGCGGTTAGTCCCTCCTGGGTACCGCCTTGTCTCCATTTGTTTCCTCCCATAACGACCGGAGTTTTTACTTGGCTCATTACACAGTGTCAGTTATTAAGTGGCTGAGCAGTGAGCACTATTTTCTTTAATGGTCTTTCCTTATTTCAGTGCGGTCCGCTTTCACTTTAGTGGCCGCGCTGCTTTATTTAAATAATTTGCCGTGCGGTCCGCATCAGTTCAGAGTAGCGCATGGAGACAAGCATTTGCAATGCAACAGGTCTCGAATTTAAGCGACTTTGAGCTATTGGCATTGTAAATGACAATGCCTTTTATTTATGTTTTAGTTTTTGAAACGTAAATAAAATGCATTGTCATTTACAATGCCAAAGCTTAAACTTGCGTAAATGCAAGGCCTATTGCATTGCAAATGCTTGTTTTTTTATTTCTTAGATTAAGTGATTTGCCCAGAATCACAGGATGTTTGAGCCTCCCGCCAGGTTCGAGCCTAGTTCCCCAGCTTAAAGGTCGTCTGCTCTAGCCGTTAAGCCACATCCTCTCTCCTTGGCCAATATATATTATGTCAACTGACTATTACAATACTTGCCTTTTCTCACATCACCTGAGTGCCCTTCATTCAATGATTATTCATTTTAAATAACTTTGTAGCATTGGTGGCAACAGGACCACACTCACAGATCATAGTAAAATACAGCTGCCGAGAGGCTACACTGCAACCAGCCCAGACAGAGATCAGGTCTTGTGTGACTGTCTTTATGATGCTCCACTGGCCGCCCCAGTTTTGCACGTTTACATTTGCCTTATTACATGTCCTTTAGGCAGTGCTTAGGTTGTGCTAACGGTTGCAGGTGGGGGGCACTGGCACTCATCTTTGTGGACTTGGGACTTATTTTTTTGGTCATCAGACTTTGACAAATAACAAGAAAAAGGCTCAAAAGGGAGAAAGAAAGAATAGAAGGCTAGGAAAACAGTGACGAATGTAGAAAGCAGGGATCATAAAGAATCTGCAAGAGTGAGATGAAGGAACAGGATGTTTAGGCTTGTGGAATTAGGAGTAGGCAGCCCTGGCAGTCAGAAAAAAACCTTTGGACCCCTGCACTTTGGTTTGTAACTAAGTAGGTGCTTTCTTTAGGGTGGGAGAGAAATTAAATGCCCTCATTCCTAAACAAAAATACTAGTCTACGAAAAGAAAGAGGTGTCCCAACCCTCTACTTTAATCACTGTACTTGAAAAACTGTTGTCCGTCTGAGGGTCTCCACAGCATGTGGTAACAGGGGCCACTGGACGCTCTTAAAGAAAGGAAGCTCAAAGAGCTTAGCTGTTGTGTGGATGAAAAAAAGGTAATTAAGGAGGCTTTGATGTGGTTTAGAAGAGGAGTTTAATATCCAGGCAAAAAGCCCACGCCTCACATGTTCGGTCTCCACAGAGTCCAAGCTGCAACTGCTGGAGTTGTAGCTGGACACCATTGAGAAGGAATGCTGAGCGTGAGAGCAATCAAAAGTAAACATTGAAATCATAAACACAGAGTGAGGCAAAGAACTATAAGAATGCAGTTAAGTACAAGGACATAAACAAAGGACAAATGTCCATGTCTGTCATTACACCAGCAAATAGAGCACAGTGGCGGCCAGCACGGACCTGGGGAGGTGAGGCGGGGCAAGGGAGGAAAGGAGGCATAAAACTTAAAAAAAAGACAAATTAATTTACCTCCTTGCTGCTCTGCCCCACGTCGTCTCGCCTCCTCTGAACAGGGAGTATCCTGGCTACTCTGAGCCAATCAAAATGCTGCACTGAGGCGTTGTGATTGGCTCCCTTAAACCAATCACAACGCTGCAATGCACCACGTGGACTGAGGGTCTGGGCATGTTCTCCGTGCAGGCTGTAATGCAGCCTAACTGGATGAACATGCTAAAGCGTGCATGACTGTTTGGCCGGCCCGGTAGGGCCGGTCAAAGCATCATGTGCACTTTAGTGTGCCCACCACTGTTCCCCTGCTCTGTCAGCAGAGCAACTCTGCTCTCATGCTGCCGCAGCAGGGAAAAATAAAAGGACAATAACATTGCGTTATTATGCAAGTAAGTGCATCATAGCCTTTGCACCTGTGACATAATGCATATTTGATGCAGAAGCAAAAAGGCCATCAGGAGGTGCACTGCACCTGGGGCGTGGCTTGGATGGCAGTGGCGATGGCAGCCTAATCGAGTCGCTCCGCAGAACAAGGAGGCGACTTCTAGCAGATCCAGGCAATAATCCGGCTCGATCGCCGTATGCCAATCGGATCCTGATCCCCCATGATGTGCTGCACTTAATGATCAGCAAGTCGAGGTGGGAAAAACGCGCATTTGCCGATAATTTAAGGAGCTTTTCTGCGCCTGGTGAGCCGGCGTGGGCGACCTGAAATGGCTCCGCGAGCCCGCTACGGACCTGTCTGATGCCGGGAAGTGTCTGCGGCCGCCGATCCTTAACGTACCCCCTAAGGCTGCAGAGATCGAGAAACAGAGGCTACGAAATGCCTTCAGGCGATTTCAGGAGGTGAGCGCCTTGCCTGCTGCCTCGTATGCTGCTGCATTGCCCCGGTTATATCACGCTTCGCCTGACCCTAAAATGGCGGCTGTCGGGACACTTTTACCAGCGCAGCCCCGGAGTAAGGAGCTTCGACAAGGGGAGAGCCTGCTTGTGATCGTTGTTTGTCTGGATGTAAGCTATTGGGGGCAAACAATACTTCCCTCCACCCAAAGGCGCTTAACTACTTTCCCTTGCCCATGTGTCCCACACCATCGAAGCCTGTGCTATGACACCGCCTGTGAGATAGCAGTTCCAACAATACTGAGCACCAGTTACCCAAGCACCCCAGCCCTCGTCTGACACCTTACCATCAACAACAGGGGGAATTAAACCACCCAACGATGTGCCGCAAGGACTGACACTGCAATTGATGTGATGTGCGTGAGCTGGCAGGCTGTTGTTGGCCCTCTTTCGTCTTAATCTACTGAAGTAGCTGACTGCTACCTGCGTATTGTACATCTGACCTTCGGCCTTCGCACGACAGTCCAAAACCTCCGTCTATGCCGGGGGACACCCAAGAGCTGCCTGTCTCTCTCTCTTTTTCATCTGTGCTACAGCACACATCACCACTGTACGAACCGACACCTGAACCACGCTAGCAGCCAGGTCTCTGTGCAGCTCCATCGCCCATTTGCGCCCTACGCCTATCCATATCTGGTGCTACAACGAGCTGTTAGTGCAGGGGCAAATACTTTGCAATAAAAGGCTGTCTCCAGACGTACTTCAAGCGATATCTCTTCCCTTCATCCTAATACCAGCTCTATTGATCTGATCTGCAATGGCAGAAAGAGAAGGCAGGGGCAATAACGAAAAAGTGCGTCTAGAGCCAACGACCTCAGACTCTCCCATTAAAGCCAGGGTGGACATGGCAGCCACCATGGACATGATACTTAAAAAAGTAGCCAGGGCGGCCACCATGGACATGATACTTAAAAAAGTAGCTGATCTCCACGATCTGTCTAAATCCACCAAAAGCAATACGGACTCCATGCAACTCAATCTCCCGGCAAAAAGAGCAGATATGAGCACTATGAATAAGAACTTGGGCGAAGCGGAACAACGCCTGAGTGACATGGAAGACATGTCCCTACAATCATCGAAAGCAATAAAACGCCTTGAATCTACCACCAACGCCCTTAGGAGACACAACGCCGAGTTGGAGGACCGCAACAGACGGGGGAACATCTGCATCTTTGGTGTGCCAGAAAACTCCGAAAAGGACGCAGAATCATGCATAGCATTCTTAGAAACATGGATCCCGATGATAACCAAGATCAACTTCCTACACAGCTTCGAGCTGGACAGGGCGCATAGAATTCCCACCTTCATCGATAAACAAAAGAAAGGGCCACGTCCTTTGATTTGCAAGCCCCTCAGATTCCAACATGTTGAGGCTATCCTCCAGTTCGCAAGGAAGAATCATCATATCTCTTGGTAGGGACAATGCATAATCTTTACTCAAGATTTCTCTAAAGACACGGTTGAGCTGCGAAAAGGATTCCTCCAACTGCGTGACAAGCTCAGAGCAAAGAACATTCCCTTCTCCTTTGCAGGCCCATCGAGATTTAAAATCATAGAGCATGGAAGACCACACTTCTACACAGATCCCAGGGACTTAGTGTGCCACCTGGAGGACTGCAAGGCACAGAGAATGGATCAGTCGAGCGGCACTTCAAACAAGAGAAAGACGAACACCCACGACTCCCATGACTCTGACCCAGCCTGAAGACTGTTGTTTGTGATACACTTGGTTTGATTGCAGTGTCTACGCCTGCTGCTCTGCTTGACAGGCTCATCTTAAGCAGGCCTTCATCGAGAAGTTGGCTACGACAGTGTCTGCATCCTAGTGTCTTCTAATTTGACCCACCAGTACCGTCAGTGATGCCCTAGGTATCTGCTTAGGGCATCTCAGTTCTTCGCTACTAACTCTTAACAATAAGTTCTACACTCATTAAATTTGTTAACTCACTGTTGTCCTACTACGGCTGGCCTTGGAAGGGCTATTGGGTACACATGCTATATTGATATTATATGATACAATTAGCTGTGCTCTGATTACTGTTTGCAATAAGTTGATAATTATTTTCCCAAACTGAACTTGTGATAGATACATTAAGGCCACGGACCCCTGGTGGAGGAGATGGGGTATATGTGCCTCTAAAAGGTCTCTGATTGCCCTGTTGTGTACTATATGTGATACGTGTTTACCATAACGCTTCACAGATGGCTCTCAGTTCTCCCTTTAAGAAACCTTACCATTAACGCTCTCTATCAAACGACAGTTGTTCACAACTCCTGTCTCGGAACCTACAGTGTACCGTTCTTGTCCCATTTACGGATGTTTTGATTATCCTACAACTGTCCCAAATGAGTTATCGCTGTTGTCATTATGCTGTTTATTATCCGTGTTCTGCCTAGTGACGGTACTGCCGTCGTTCTCCCTACGTACGTATGTTGAGGGGGGAGGGGAGGGAGGGGGTTGAGAGTGAGGATGGAGGGATGGGGAGGGAGGGGAGGAGGGAGGGGAGGAGGGAGGGGATGAAAAGGGAGTTGACATGTATAGCATTTGTTTCTTTTTGTTATGATTCATATTATTTTCAAGATGCAGTATCCCACACCGATGTTAGGCCACATGATTCACAAGCCACTCAGAGACCTTGGTTGGGTCTATTTTTCAGACCTTCCCTGCGGATCCTAGTAGGTTGTACACCCTATTACACTGCCCTGATGCTCCAATCAGCGACACCGGCTGATACCGATGGTCGACACTAAGTCCCTATCAGAAAACCTCAATATAGTTTCCCTGAATGTTAAGGGCCTTAACCACCCGGTAAAGAGACAGAAAGTCTTTGAGTACCTCGCTAAATCAAAAGGGGATATCCTCTTACTACAGGAAACCAAACTTTCAGAAGAGGACACACGATTCATTAATCTCAACTGGATCTCGCACACACTCTGCTCTCCCGCTGCACACAAGAAAGGTGGAGTGATCACTCTGATTGCAAAAAAATCTAACCTATCTGTTGTTTCACACACGGATGACACGGAGGGCAGGCTGCTCGTCACACATCTTCTAAGGGATGACGACCCTATACACGTTGTGAATATATACGGCCCCAACTCGGACGTTCCGGAATTCTGGGATTCGGTCTCCCAGTCCCGGGCCATAGAAAATATCCCACAAGATGACCTGTTAGTGGAAGGGGGTGATTTTAACCTCCCTCTGGACCCAATACTTGATTGCCAGTCTAAATGCATGTTTCATCCTTCTCGGTCACATGAGGCACTCACGCGCCTCTGCAACCGATATCTATTAAAAGATTCTTGGCGCCTCCAAAACCCTAATGGAAGGTATTATACCTTTTACTCTGCCCCACATAACTCATATTCTAGAATTGATTTTATCCTTATCTCGAGCACCTTTACCCACCTCATTGAAGAAACAGATATTGCCCCGAAACTAGTCTCCGAGCACGCATGTATTAGTACCAAACTTGCTGGCTCCCGTTCGATCCTACCCCCTAGAAGATGGCGCTTCAACGAAGAAACCCTAGCCGACCCTGACAACAAACAGCAAATAGCTGATACCATAGAGGAATATATCTCATTGAATGCCTCTCCTGCAACAGCTCCCTCTACTATGTGGGACGCGCTTAAAGCCACAATTCGGGGAGTTATCATTAACATCAGAGCCAGAACCAACAAGAAGCTAAATAAGGATCTGGAAAACCTCGAAAAAGATATTAAGAACCTAGAAGCCGTTCAAAAGTCTAACCCTGACAACACAACAGCCCTTGATCTCTTGGTCAATAAAAAGTATGAATACAACACCATCACTAGCAAATGAGCCGGGTCTGGATCAATAGATTCAAAGATCTAAAGTTATGTGATGGGAACAGGGCTGGAAAGCTCCTCGCTTCTTATCTTAAACACAAACAGAGGCTGACTACTATAGCCTCAATCAAAGATCCCGCAAATACTATTCATACAAAGCAGGCCAAAATTGTAGACATCTTCAAATCCTTTTAAGAGGACCTGTACAAAAACGATCTGACCCTCGACAAAGATGCCTGTGTTAGCTACCTGGAATCCTTGAATCTCCCTAAACTATCGGAGGAGGATAGTACCCACATAGGCTCCCCCATCACAAGCATAGAGATCTTCTCTTCCATCAAAACCCTTAAAAGTAATAAGGCACCTAGCCCTGATGGGTTCTCCGCGGCCTTCTACAAGGCCTTTGACAAACAACTTAACCCCAACCTCAAGACACTCTTTAACTCAGTGGCAGCGTCTCCCGTTCCATGAGTTAGGCTACCATTATCATGATCCCCAAAGACGGCAAAGACCCACTTTTAACCAAGAATTATCGCCCCATTTCATTGATAAATCTAGATTGCAAAATTTATGCTAAGATCCTGGCAGCTAGACTCAATGACTTGCTCCCCAAAGTGATCAGCACCTCACAGGTAGGGTTCTTAAAACATCGAATGTCAAACGATAATACCAGGCTATTGTGTCATATCCTAGAAAAAGCCAAGACTTTCCCCGCGCCAACGGTTGCCATAACTTTGGACGCCGAAAAAGCCTTCAACAAGGTTTCTTGGGCCTTTTTACAACACTGCATGCAATCCTTCAACTTAGGTCACTCATATATTAAAATGGTAATGGCCCTCTACTCTTCACCATCCGCCAGAATCGGCATTAATGGCACCCTTTCTAATCCATTCCCCCTGTACCAGGGCACTAGACAAGGTTGCCCTCTCTCCCCTGCATTGTTCCTCCTGGCCCTTGAACCCCTTCTGACATACATCAAGCGCAATAGGGAAATCACGGGTGTGAATTTTGGGGAATCTCAGGTGAAACTAGCGGCATATGCCGATGACATTTTAATCACGACAGAAGACCCTGAGAACTCCTTAAAAGCCCTTATGGCTTCAATTGACAGATACTCAGCCCTCCCTGGTTACAAGTTGAACTGGGACAAATCGGAGGTCAAACCCCTTAATGTGCACACCACCAGAGAAGTCCTAGGTGACTCTGGCCTGACATGGCAAAGTGGTGTTATCAAATATTTAGGAATCGAATTTGCGGATTAGCTTCTTGAAACGCTTCGCCACAATGAGACCACTACCCTAGACAAAATCAAACGACTGCTGGATGGTTGGTCCCTTGCTTTATCACCTGGTGGGGACGGGTTGAAACCATCAAAATGATGATTTCCCCCTTGGTCAATTACCTCATCACCATGCTGCCCCTCACACTTTCCGGGGACTTTCACCACAGATTGGACACGCTGATATCCACCTTCTTATGGCAGGGGAAAAGAGCCAGAATCAGCCTAAAATAACTGCGCCTTGACAAGACCCAAGGTGGGGTTAACCTAGCGAACTTCAAAATTTACCAGACTGCTTTCCTTGCCAAGCAGGGCTCACACTGGCTGACGCCACAATCAGGATACACCCCAGTTTGGCTCATGGTAGAAAGGGCCCTCCTCCAGTTCCTTGACCCCACTTCCTTCCTTACCATTGCGCTGCGCCCCTCCATCTGTTCAGGACCCATTTTTAAGAATACAAAAGCAGCCCTCCTACAAGTAAGCAAGCACCTACCACACCAGTTCAAAAAGTCAAAATGGGAATCTCTATGGCACAATCCTACATTGACATACAAAGGGAAACCACTACATAACAAAACCTGGGTTGAAAAAGGGATATTCTTTCCACACCAACTTTTTAACGATTCCGGACTACTCTCCTTTGCTGAAGTGCGAGATTGATTTGGGCCTTAGGGAAATAGAGTTTTACAACTTCTTGAACGTCAAGGTGGCACAAAGCGAAACTTAACAACAGAACTCCATCCCTTCCTGGCTATCTAGCTACCCTCAATAGGCTAGGCCACCAAGTCTCTAAACTATACAAGCTGATGTGTCCGTAACAGTCCAACCTCACTGAACCTCTACAACTTTTTTGGGAATCATACTCCTCTACACCAATCTCGGAGGTGGAGTGGGCCAGAACGTGGGAATCCACCACACGACACAAAGTCAGCCCTACTCTCTCCCAGACTAAACTCTGGCTCCTCCACAAAGCCTTTTGGACCCCCAAACGGCTCTTCTTTCATAACATTAGGGACGATGATACATGCTGGAACTGCACAGAGGAGGGAGGCGACCTTGAGCACTTAGTGTTTAAATGCGCTTGCTTACAAACTATTGGGATAGAATTTTTGAGTTCATTAACAAGGTGCTCTCCATCTCTCTACCACGAGCATTTTCCAACCTTGTATTGGGCTTTGCTAAGGCTGCAATACTTAATGATAACGATAAGGCCTTGCTTGACCTCCTACTCACTGCTGCTGTTAAGATAATCCTGAACAATTGGAAAGACACCCGAAAGGCTTCCTTTCCGCAATGGCTTAATTGGGTCTCCAACTTCAGAGGCGCCGACAACATATCGCTCATGAACATACCTTGGCGTCCCCCCACAGAAAAATGTTGACCTTGCTAGACGACTACTTAAACCTTCACAAACCCCCATGATCACCCGCGCTGCCCCCTTAGTTCTTTTGCGCACCTTCACCCCTTTCTCAAGTGGTAGTATGTGTCGATTACCATACCTGTAACGATGCCTCCATACACCGATGTCTATCTGCATCAATATGCCTGATTTACCTTATTACTATTATTATTATTATATGCTTTAATTGTGATTTCTGTGTCTCGAGATGTCAGTATATCATGGTCTTGTATTTTCTTATGATTCACAGTCTGATTTCAGTCTTCCTTTGTTATAAGTTATGTTTTTCTTTTGTCAATACTCCCAATAAAAACTTTTGTGAAATAATTTTTTTTTTTTAAATTACAAAAAAAAAAAAAGGAGGTGCACTGCACTGGTCGTGTGTCACAAGACGGTGTACAGTGAGTATGTGTCTATTTACACCGGCCTGCAAGGGAATCTCTGTCCCCTTTGACAGTCTGGTCGATTGCCACCCGCACAGTGAACAGCAGACAGACCACCAGCTTCAAACCGCTGGTCGGTCTTTCACTGATGGGCTGCTTCCAACGCTGGCACGCATTCTGCCTACACTGGGACCAGCACATTTGCTGCGATACAGGGCACCGTACCAGTCCGCACCTGTCACACAGACATAATTTTACACCGCAGTGCGGAGTTTGACAGTGCACTGTATCCATAATTCAAGAAAGGCAATTTTCCTGAATGACTACCTGCACTACTGTATATCACCTGCAAATAGAATCTATATCAACTTCACCTTTTATTCGGTGCTAGGGGAAGTCACTGAATATGCTCCTGGTTTGTAATGTTACGTGCAACGTTAACTTGCTCATGTAAAGTGCTCTGACACTTTTGTTTCAAATATGTGTACTTAAAAAAGCAATATAAAGCCCATAACAAGGTGTTGAGGAAGTTGTGAGAATATCTGGTTCATAAAGAATCAAGTTTTTTTTTTTTAATAAAACATTTTTCATGGAATTCGCAGTAAATCAATCGGGCAGTGTTGAAGGTATGTTTTTCATGATAAACAATCACATTTTATAACCTCAAAAAAATCTAAATGAATAAACTGCTGTTTTTAAATGAAAAGTCATCTTGAATAAATTACAGTAATGAGGGATAAAATATAATACTCCCCATATAGAACTGAAATCAAGAAGCATGGCTAAACTCTCTATATATAATGTTCTCAAACATGTAATGTTTAGGACACTCTGAAAAACACGTAGAACGTAAGAGCACACAACCAATACAACACGGTATGGGTTTTGTGAACTAACAACAGAATGTTCAAAAAGGGCTAATGTTGGAGGATCCTAGCGACGAACGAAGATGGCCGCATAAGCTCTTGGCTCCGTCGACCTCCGCCTGTTGCTTGAAGATCCAGACATATATCCTGCTTTCTCGCCTCACCCCCGTGCGGGGTAATCTTTGCTGACACTGGCTGTGTGGTCCCGAGAACTTTCCCACCCGGATTGGCGGAGCTGTGCCGTGTGAAAGATCTTGGCCCAGAGTTGCCTTTAAGCCGGGACCTCGATTACTGACCCAGCCGGGTTACTGGGCAGCAGCGGTGGTTGGGTGCCCCAGACATGGTCCGGATGATTAACCTGGAGTGTTTTTTATCCCTATATTGGTGAGGTGCCTGCGGTCCTGTACACACTGCGGAAGTGTGCGTATCCTGAAGGTGGCTGAGAGGTCGGGGTCCCCTTCCCGGCGGCTGGCCCCCTCGCCGGGCTGGTGCCCCTGCCAGAGAGGCCCGTCGCAGTCCGGAAGGGAGCCTCCAATCCCCGCCTGCCCGACCCGCACTTCGGTCCCCGGGGGAATCGGGTGCCCCGAAGTGCAGTCAAATGTCTGGAGTTGACCGTGTGGAGGCGGTGCGGGGTAATGAAGAGCCGTCTTTGAGGACCGTGATGGCCGCCATTAGGGAGCTGCGATCCTTCATGGCCTCTACCCTCCAGAAGACGATTGCGGATGTCACCGAAACTGCCCGATCGTGCGAGGATCCTGACCTGCCTGGTGCCCTTGAGCTGGCTGTTATGTCTACGCTATTCCCGGTACTTGCCAAACGAGACTCCCTTCATGTCGAAACCTCGCACTTATCGCCTGGAACACTATGTACTAGTGGACCTGTTGTCTCAGAGAGACGCCCGCCATTATCGGCGCATCCGTCCACTGACGTGTTTGTAGTCTTCTCTTCTCCTGAGCCTACAGCTAATACGACCCGGCGGATGCTGCGAACAAAAAGTGCTAATGTTTGTGAACAAAAACAGATACTGTATCAAAATGGAGGATCATCATCTTTTCAATAAAACATATTTACGTTGTAGCACCCAGTAACAGTTTGGGTTTGCTACTCAATCAGTATGAGACAAAGAACCCACAATAGCAATTGAAAATACAGTACTTTATCACCAGCAAAACAACGGTACCATGTACGGTAGCTTATATTTGTAATGGGAAGCACCAGTTCAATACACTGACTTTCGGTTGTGGAGCAGGACAACATAGGCAAAATCGCAAGGGCCCCACAATAGAAGGAAAATATTTCTGGCTCTGGATAGCTTAAGGGGTGCTGCACCGCAGCAGAAGACTTAACCCCTTCCATGCTGATGACGGCCCCCAGCCGTCATGCATCACGGTGCTCGAGTGCTGATGACGGCTGGGGGCCGTCATGAACCCGCCTACTCTTCAGAAGTGCCACACAGGCGCAGAATCGCGGCCGCACCCAAGGGGTTAAACATCAAAATGTGTTGAACATGAAAATCGGTGCAGGAAGAGGTCTGCTCCCCAAACAGAGTCACCATCTTCTCTCCTACACATAAAGCACACCTCCTCCATGTCTGGTGAGTGAATTGACGGACTCAGCAAATTAATGTGAACATTAACTTGTCTTGCTGGCCTCCTGTCACAGTGGGGGTAGACCATGCATTGCTTTCTTCTAAAATTGTCTGCCAGGCTGCCACCTCCTTGAAGTGAGCGGTACAAGTAGTCTCCTCCAACTCCAGGAAGGTGACCAAGTATGGATCTCCCCTCTCGGGGTCCACCCAAAGGTAACCCTGAGGATGTAGAAGCTCCAGTTATTATGGATTAGAAGCCACACATCATATGCTCACATAACATACAGGGGGATTTTCAGGGATAAAACAAAATGTCAGGTACTTTCATCCTTACAAAAATTTAAAATGGCTTATGCCATTTGTATGTTTAAAAATTAACATGCCCTTGCTGGGCACAGCAATGAAAGTCAGAGGTAGAAGAGCTGGGCACTGCAACAAACCCTCACATTTGGTGCCTCCAAACCGATTGTGGCATCAGGAGAACCAAAGGAGGCAAATCAAAGTCTCACTTCACAAGAAGGCCATGACTGACAAGACAAAGATTCCAACAATCCAATGCAAATAACCCACATCTCGAGGCTGGACTAACCACTTTTGCATCTCTATCCCCCTGCTCAGCCCCCTACCTATAAACAAAGGTCAACCCAAAATAGATCCTTCAAAACCATTTTGATAGACAACCTAAAGATTGAACTCATCTCTCACCCAATCAGTCCCACATCTGATGCCAACACATTTCTAAATAACTTCAACACTTTTTTGAAAACTATGTCAACATTCATGTCCGAATTAAAACATGCAAGTGCAAGCCAAAGCCTTCAGCATCCTGGCAGTCTAACGACCTTAGTGGCAATGAACTCTCAAACCACAGAAAGAAATTTGTAGAAAACAGAACTCCAGATGACCTTTTGATATTGAAGTCTCTCTGCAGAACACGCAGGTAGCTAATCACCTCAGCCACAGCAAAC
This sequence comes from Lissotriton vulgaris, assembly GCF_964263255.1. Taxonomy (NCBI): domain Eukaryota; kingdom Metazoa; phylum Chordata; class Amphibia; order Caudata; family Salamandridae; genus Lissotriton; species Lissotriton vulgaris. The sequence goes on along the minus strand of NC_141687.1, from coordinate 1,326,587,274 downwards.
TACTCTCCCAACACTATCAATGACTCCACCAACAGAAGCAGAATGCTTTCAAGAAAATCAAACACTGAATCAATCCCTTGCTGGGCACAGCTATTCCTCACTCCACAGAAACATGCAATGCCATCAACCTCTTCTGTAGTGGATACAAAAATACTGAAGATCCAACAGCACATGGACAGGATCAAGCCTGCTTCATCTCTTACACTTACCCTTCCTGTAGATTTGCACAATGGTTATCATTGAAATCCTTTTTTGAAGATCTCCCTGACATGCTCAACTCAATCAAAGCCATTTTTCATGAAGAGGATGTCACAGCCTTGTCCTTCATTAAAGCTCTCTCTGTGAATCATTGAAGCTGCTACAGGGAATTATCAAATGCTCTTGCATCCCTACTCACCATTGTCAATGCCTCCCTCCCTCAAGGCATCTTTAATGCTGTCCAGACAGGCGAGTTCCTCCCACTCCTAAAGAAACCTGCACTAGACCCTGATCACCTCACCAACTACCGGCCCATCAACCGATCATTCATCGGTAACATCATTGAAATTGAGTCTGTGGTCAACTTCAAGATCATAATAATGGTAACCATCTCCAGCCCGACTACAATCTGGCTGCAGCACGGAGATCGCCACCTTGCACATCATAGACGATGCCCTCCCGATCACAGATTGAGTAGACCCCTGGATTCTGATATTGCTGGACCTCTCAGCTGTCTTGGACACTGTTGATCACTCTTCTCTCTTTCACACACTGGAATCTCAAATGAGATTTACTGGCAATGTTCTTCAATGATTCTCCACCTACAGTTCCACCTAAAACCAGTTTGTTCAATTGTGCACCTCTAGGTCCCAAACAAAACCTATTACTGGTGTAGTTCCCTAAGGTTCCATAATGTCCTCTTTCATCTACAGCCTCTATAATGATGTCACCTGGTGCACTACTTACCAATTACAGCATTAGGATTCACCAAAATGATGATCATACACAACTCTGCTTGAATATTTCCACTGTTTGAGACATCCAATGCCTCAAACACTTCCTGCAAGTCAACCAGACGTGGATTTCCACCTACTTGAAGCTGAACCCAACCAAGGCAGAATTCCGGTTATTTGCCAGGATGAACATACAATAAACAGTACAAACTTGGTAAAATACTTTAAACCCCAACTTCTACTAAATGCCCAGACACCTGGATCCACCCTGGACTCTAATATTACCCTCAGGATGACATTGACAAAACCACAAAGATGGCCTGGTGCCAGCTCTCTCTTCTGAAAAGGTGAAACAGTTTCCTCCAGAAAATGACTTCCGAGCTCCTGTTCAATCCCTCATACTCTTGCAGCTTGATGGTGGTAACCATCTGCTCCATGACCTAAAAGATTCCACACTAACACCCCTTCAGAGAATCCTACACCCCACAGCATGTCTCATCCAGGGCCTGAAGGAACATGATCACATCACCATATCCTGATTGAATGCCACTGGCTTTGCTTGCTGGCCGACACCATGGTCAAAATGAGCTGCCTCATTTACAAAGCCATCATGCCCAGCACCCAAGCTGATCTTCAAGGCAAGCCCACCTTCTCTGGTGGGTTTCATCCCACCCACAGCCAGAACACCATCAGACTCCAGATTAAGAAATGTAAAAAAGAAAACAAAATTCAACAAGCCTTTTTGAGGTTTTCACCCAATATCTAGAACAACATCCTTGTATCCACCATCACTGTACCACTGCTGCTCCACTTTAGGAAAGGGTTGAAGATGCATCTCTTTCAAGAAAACTACATCACAATGCATTAACAATCTGCAAACCAATAACCTCACTTACCACTCATTGACTTGATGCTTCTTTTAGAGCCTATACAGTGCTATGCAGCCTTTTGGCTAGGATTTGTGCTATAGAAATTAAACATTCATACTTACTAACAATAACCTACATCACCTCCTTGTCCCCTTTCTTGCTCCTCACATTACAAAATTAGGCATCTATGTCTCCATAGACAAGTCTCACAACCCAAATATTCCCTAAAATGTTAGTTTTAATGTACCCCTAACTCCCCATAAGAGCATATATGCTCACTCCTTACTTGAATCTGCCAGTTCATTTTTGTCCCCAAAGGCTCAGATGAATAATGGGCACAGGCTGTGGTGATATCCCATGACCTCTCCACAGCTTGGGTGAGGTCATGGCTGTTGAATGATGTAGGCGGAGGACCTGTGGTGGTGCAATGCCCCCAGCACACACACAATAAGACCAGTGCTTACTTTGAGCCAGGGATCTACCTGGCTCGGCACCGGCACTTAATTGTCAACACCGGCGCTTATGACACAAATTCATTCCACAGGTATTGGAGCGTTTTTCATGAGCATCAGTTAAGGACACATCCGTTTTTTGAAGGCACAGGGAGATTAAGTGTTTTCTCCAGAATTACAGTATGTTGATCCTATGCCAAGACTCGAACCTGGTACTCCAGCTTCAAAGTCGGCAGCTCTGGACATTACACCACATCCTCTCTCCACCTGTAGGGTTTAATGGTTAGTAGTTAGTTCTGTTATAGGCAGCGCTAATAGATGCAATGGGCTGGGTCAAGCTGCCTCCTAACAAGAGCCCTGGCACTTGTCAGGAGGCGTGTGATTTTAGGAAAACTACACTGTAAGTGGTAGTGAGGATTATGCAATTACCCACTCAAGGTATGAGGGCCATGCTAGTCATGTCTGTGTGCCTGGGGGGAGGAAACTAGTTCTTTTTAATTACCCTCACACACCCTAGTGGTGTCATGCTTCATCATCGGGTCACCTCGACCCCTAAAAGTCGGGGTGGGCACGACCACAGTGTTGGGTAGCTCTTCAGATAGATGAAAGAAGGGGGACTTAAAGATAAAAAACCTCAGTCACACCCATGGTGTCCCTTTATTCTTGGGTCTGGCTGGGTCAATAAAATTCTAAAAAACTGGCCTCTTTTGGATTTTAATGGTCCTAAGACCCTAGTGCCGACATGTTTCAGTCCAAAAGGGGCCGTAAAGGTCCAGGACTTTCTTCAGGGCTGGAGATGGACCCCCTTCTATGTGTAGGGAATTATAGGAAGGAGGATCCCTATCCTATTAGTCTGGGGAGGGAAGAGTAGCTTCTCCTCGTGTGTGTGTGTGTGAACAGTGTCTCTGTGTTGCCAGGGTCCGTCTGTTGGGCAAAATCACAAAAGGACAACATTATCAATATAGACCTATAGACATATTGTGGTTGTTACAGTAAGTGCTTAATCCAAGGTGATGCATGCCAAATCCTGTGGGCATGCCGTAATTGTGGAGAGGAATGGAACCCAACTCGGTCAAAAACACACCATAGGGTACTTACTCAGTTTGAGATCTCACCCGACTTCTTTACCCTCGCCGAGCCGGGGACCGAGACCGCAATAGGTAAAGAAGTCGGTGAGATCTCAAACTGAGTAAGTACCTGATGGAGTGTTTTTGACCGAGTTGGGTTCCATTCCTCTAGGCTAATCATGAATGCTTCCTAAATTAAAAACGTATTTAAAAACGACGATATTCCACTCTTTGGGGATACAACTTCCCGCTATGGTATAAGGACTACCGCTGCACCTTTAGTTTTTTACAACATCATTAGGACCACATAACTGCATTGCTCGGTCCTGTGAGAAACACGAGGCCCCCATAATTTGGGTAAGTGCTGATGTGAATACTAACGTGCATTTGGTATGTATGTATGAGTGCTTTGTTGAATGTATGGAACACCGATTGTGTAAATACTTTGAAAACTGTCAACACCTTTGCAATTGAGACTACATTTACTGGTTTTTAATGCTTGCCTCTTACTATTCTAATACTGAGTTGGCATTGGAATATACATAGCGACCTAGCAGGCATGTCGCATTATATTGGCCTGTCACATCACGTTCTGTATGAATGGCACTTAGTGGGGTAATTCTCCACAATTACGGCATGCCCACAGGATTTGGCATGCATCACCTTGGATTAAGCACTTACTGTCACAGACACAATATGTCTATATTGATAATGTTGTCCTTTTGTGATTTTGCCCAACAGACAGAGCCTGGCAACACAGAGACACTGTTCACACCCACGAGGAGAAGCTACTCTTCCCTTGCCAGATGAATAGGATAGGGATCCTCCTTCCTTTAATTCCCTACACATTGAAGGGGATCCATCTCCAACCCCGAAGAAAGTCCTGGACCTTTACTGCCCCTTTTGGACTGAAACATGTTGGCACTAGGGTCTTAGGACCATTAAAATCCAAAAGAGACCCGTTTTTTAGAATTTTATTGACCCAGCCAGACCCAAGAATAAAGGGAAACCAGGGGTCTGACTGAGGTTTTTTATCTTTAAGTCCTCCTTCTTCCATCTATCTGAAGAGCTACCCAACACTGTGGTCGAGCCCACCCCGACTTTTAGGGGTCGGGTTGACCCGATGATAAAGCATGACGCCACTAGGGTGTGTGAGGGTAATTGAAAAGAACTAGTTTCCTCCCCCCAGGCACACGGAAATGACTAGCATGGTCCTCATACCTTGAGTGGGTAATTGCATAATCCTCACTACCACGTACAGTGTAGTTTTCCTAAAATCACACACCACCAGACATTTTGTCCTGGTAGTGATATTGGAGTATTTTTTGTGCAGTATATTCCCCAGGGAGGACATACTCCGGTTAATCGTCTCTCCAACCCCCTGACCACTGGAAGTGATACCAGTAGCCTTTTGTGTTAACGACTTGTCAGGAGGCTTCAGAGAATACTGTAAATATTTCCTTCATGTGCTCTGATCTTGCGGCTTTTAGTCAAAGTAAGGACAGAGAAGACATTTTTTATTTCGGATTGCTCCAGATTGGGTCCACACTAGCTGGTTTCCCATAATAATTAAGATAAGGGTGAGTCAGGAATTGTTACTACCAACTCTTCCTTCAACCATGACCTTCCCTTAATTTTCATCATTGTCACTTCAGCTGCAGATAACGGCTCAGAGGTTGAAAGGGTAGGGTTGAAAAGCCTTAGGGGCCCATTACCATGGTGGGTGGACTTTGTCTGCCTGCCACCGTATCTGGAAACGGGGCCGCTCGCCATTGTCGCCGCGGTCCCGCAAAAGGCATTAGGATGCGCCCGCCAGATTGGCGGGCACATCCCGCATTTTAAACATTGCGGTGGCCAGAGCTGCAAGCAGCACCCACCACAGTGTGTAAAATGCATGTTTTGCATTTGAATGCACAACGTGACAGGCACTGCGCGGTGCCTGCCACCGTGTGCATGCAAATGCAATGGGGTACCATAGGTACCCCCGATGTGCACCCCCCTCCCCCACGAACACCCTGACAAAATCTCATGCCTTTCCATGGCGGAGTCTCCACCATGGAAAGGCATTTCACCTCCATGATGATAATATGGATGGTGGTGCCTGCAAGGCACCGCAACCATATTCCTGTGCTTTTCCGCCCGGTAGGCAATCGGGCGGATTGCCTACTGGCAGAAAACCAGCAGACGGTCTTCCCGTACACCGGGGACTCCCCGCCATCGTAATGTGGCGGGGGAAAAGTTATGCAGTGGTAGGTTTTGGCACGCGGATCGCCACCACCATACGGGCGGTGGTGATCTGCCCACTGTCATAATGACCCCTTAGTCTCCCAAATGAACTGTCTGAAACAATTCAAGCTTTAAGAAGAGAATCTATTCTGAGATCATATTACCATTGTAGGTCATCTTTCAGGAGACGGAGCACAGACACACAGTTAGAATCTTTGTATGGGGCTAATGTTCGCTTTCTTCAATTTCCTCAGGATGGGTTTGGGTTATGTCTTAAGCTCTTGTCAATAAAACTCCACTGGGAAACTATGAAGGTCTTGAAAAGAAGTAGGCAGATGAATCAGCATTTGAAGCCAAGGCAGCTAGCTGGTTTAAGGGATTTTGTATTATCAGACAGGATATTATAAAAATGTTAACTTCTTGGGATTTGAGAATGATTTTAAAAGACATAAAAACCCTCAATTTGAGTTTCTAGAATCATTGTATTTGATGTTTTAACAATGATGGGCTTTTTCTCTTGTAGCAATTACAACAATTAAGAGAGTAGGATAACTTGGATGTGTCCTGTCAAGCACCCTTCTCTTAGAATATTCTCACTAAGTATGACATTAAAGATTGAGACTTTTGTTTATTCCTAAGGTCTCACTGAGATCAAGCTTCGAACACGAGGGTATTCTTCAAGACCTTTTTTTCTCCAAATCTTTCATTCCAGCAACAAACAGAACTAAACAAATTAAATGGCAAAATAGCACTCTCTATTTATATAAACAGAGAAGCTCAATTTAGACAATCAGAAGCACTGTTTGTAAATGTTGGTTCAACATACAAAAGTGACCACCCTTATCCTCAAAATTTAAGTACATGGCTCAAATATGTAATTGTTTTGGCCTAACAAAATTTTGGGTTTTTTCCACTGGCAGGTGTTCAGGTGAAATCTGCTAGAAACATGGCAGTACTATCTGCAGACTTTCAGGGGGCTTCTTTGAAAGAGACTAGCAACAAATCCTTCAAAATTTGTTAGACATTTAAGGATTGATCATTTTAAAAATCAAGAGGAGAACTCGTACACCACTGTCATTCTGGGTATCCAGCCCACAACACTTACTGTGATGACCCATGCTGATTGGCAACTTATAGCACAGATACTAGGTGCGGCTAAACAATTGCTTGCCCTCCATAGGAAGAAACTTACTGCACTGCCTATCGCCTTGTAGTTCACACGGCTCTGGCACGTCATGGCAATGGAACTTTTATCATGCAAGATAAAGCACACCGAATCCAAGTTTGCCCATATCGGACAGCCACTAGTTGACTATTTTGCACAATTGGATTACTCCTGTTTTACACCACCGGGCCCTTCAACTCTTTCAACACACCTCTCCAGAATATAGAGCTGATACTCCTCAGGTGGAATGACCAGCCCTCTACAGCAGGGACGCCGACCCCCTCCCCTTAGCTCCCCTGCAGGGGTCACACTTTGACCTGATCCGGGCGCCCTCCCCTTTTCCCTCTACCCATTCCTAGCTTGCACATGACCCAGACTGTTTTAGCTCTGGTTCCCTCTTTTCCTTCCCCTTCGTATCTATACGTTCTTGACATTTATTTTGATGCCCCTTGAGGGTTCTTCTCTTCCACAGTTGCCTGGCTACTGGTTGAATGCTGCTTTTGCCTACACTCCTCCTGCTGCAGGCATGTGGTACATAACAGCGACTGCCTCTATTGTATGGCCTTACATGATGCAGTGGTATCTTGCATTGTTGACTGTCCATCATATGCCTTGTACTGTGGTTCATTTTCATGTCCCTTGTTTTTTTCTTTTTTGCATTTCCTTAATAAAACATATTTAAAAATTAAACAAATAATAAATCAAGAGGGTAGTTTTGTTGTTTAAGTTTTATCTGCTATGAAGTGAGCAGTAGAAAAATAGATTAGTACATTTGCACAAATATGTATTGCAGATTCATTTATTTTACAATGTAATCATTTGTATGTACAGTTGATGTTGTTGCACCAAGGATATTGTGCTGGATAACTAAACACGTATAAGGTCCCAAAGGCCAGACCTATTGCCTATGCCAATGCGTGTTTAGATTACTGCTCGGAACTCCATCTGATACACTGAGGTGATCACTGCTAGTACTCTAGCATATAGTGACCAATTGTGTAATCTTCCCTGAGGTGGTAACTTTTACAATACAAATAATATTAGTAGCTCACAATGATTTTCATTGAATATAAGTAGCTCTTATTACACAAAAGGTTGGAGACCCCTGTCATAGAGCAAAGATCGATACTTTTTTTTGTATGGGTCATTATATTAGACCATGGCTACTCGTAAACATTCTCCCTGAGGCCGTAAAGTGTGGCCGCATTGAAGCCAGCAATGGTGAGAGTGAGACTTCATGGGTGAGGCTTTAAAAGGGGAGGTGTTATGGTGGGCGCTATCACTAGCAACCTTCTCTTGTGTTTGATTTAAAAACTGTAATGGGTGCTCATGCATAAACCCATCCCAGACCACCCAGAAGGTTGTGTGTGATAATTGACTTGCCTTTTAATTCACTATTTGCATCGCTGCCAGTGCGGGCAGAGACATGAATGTGTTTCTACATTCATTTTTTTTAACTGGCTCTTTAAAAAATACTGCTGAATGCAGTGATATAATTTAATGTCCAAATTGAAACACATCTGCATGTTGGTGAAGGAATATGCTACTTACCAGTATGCATCTGTTCTTGGCATGAAGGGCTGCTGACATTCATATCTGTGCATAGATCGCCACCTAGTGTTGGGTCCGGAGGATTGCACATTGTTGTCCTGGAAGAGTCTTCGAAGTATCACGAGATAGGTGGCTCCTCCCCTGGACTACAGTGCGCATGGGCATCCTCTCCATCCCCAGATTGTTTTTCGCCATTGTGGCAGAGATGGAGTGTAATACTGAAAGTGATGACCATGCCTGAAAATGCTTCTGAGAGCTGCAGCTGCGACAGGCACCGGGGAGGAGGGCGGGCGATATGAATGTCAGCAGCCCTTCATGCCAAGAACAGATGCATACTGGTAAGTAGCATATTCCGTTCGAGGCATGAGGGCTGCTGAATTCATATCTGTGCATAGAATAAATAGCAGTTTCCTCCTTACTTGCGGGTGCCCGTGCCAGCTGCAGCAGTCTGAAAGAGAGTCCTGAGAACAGCCTGACCTACAGCAGCTTGCTGTTTGGAGTGTACATCTACGCAGTAGTGTTTGGTAAATGTATGTATAGTGGTCCATGTGGCTGCTCTACATATGTCCTCTAGAGGAATATTACCCAGGAAAGCCATGGAGGCCCCCAATTTGCGTGTGGAATGCGCCCTAGGGGGAACTGTTAGTGTGCGTTTAGCTTTCTGATAACAGATCTGGATACATTTAACAATCCACCTGGCTATACCTGATTTGGAGATAGGGTTGCCTTTATGTTGTGAAGAGAATGCAACGAATAGCTGTTTAGTCTTTCGAAAGTCTTTTGTCCTGTCGATGTAATACAGGAGAGCTCTTTTGACATCTAAGGTGTGCAGTGCTCTGTCTGCCACCGAATTTGGGTTAGGAAAGAAAACGGGCAGTTCTATGTTTTGATTGATGTGGAACTGTGAAACCACCTTTGGCATGAATTTAGGGTTGGTGCGAAGCACCACTCTATTCGCATGGATTTGCAGGTAGGGTTCCTGAATTGTGAGGGCTTGCAGCTCACTGACCCTCCGCAGGGATGTAATAGCTATCAGGAAGGCCACCTTCCAGGTGAGGAACTGTATGTCACAGGAATGGAGTGGCTCAAAGGGTGGCCCCATGAGTCTGGTGAGAACGATATTTAAGTTCCAGACTGGTGAAGGGGGGTGTCTGGGAGGGATCACTCTTTTAAGGCCTTCCAAAAAGGCTTTAATGGCAGGTACCCTAAAAACGGAAAGGTGTTGCCTGTTTTGAAGGTAAGCGGCTATGGCCGCCAGATGGATCCTGATGGAACTGTACGCCAGGTTGCATCGGTACAGATGCAACAAGTAACATATGATGTTTTGCGTAGAGGCGTCCAACGGGTTAACGTTATTGTTGGAGCAGTAAATAACAAACCGCTTCCATTTGGCCGCATAGCAGGCCCTGGTAGTTGGTCGCCTTGCCTCCTTGATGATGTCCATACACTCAGGAGGCAAGTTCAGGTATCCTAACTCTATGGCCTCAGGAGCCAAATCGCAAGGTTCAGCTGTTGTGGATCTGGGTGCTGAATGTCGCCATGGCTCTGCGTGAGGAGGCTGGGGGTGAGGTGCAGCCGCTGGTGAGGCACCACTGAAAGTTCCAGGAACGTGGTGTACCAAGCTTGCCGTGCCCACGTTGGAGCAACTAGGATGAGTGTCATGGAGTGCTGTTGCAGTTTGCGCACCACCAGAGGTATGAGGGGGGCTGGCGGAAAAGCGTACGCAAATCTGCCTGACCAGTTCATCCATATCGCATTGCCCTGAGACTGCGGGTGTGGGAACCTGGCGGCGAAGTTTGGGCATTTTGCGTTCTCGCTTGTGGCGAACAGGTCGATGTCTGGATGACCCCACTGTTGGAAGTACGGATGGAGAACCGACGGGTGGATCTCCCACTCGTGCATTTGATGACTGTGCCTGCTGAGCAGGTCCGCCATCTGGTTGTCGACACCCGGGAGATGCTTCGCCATGAGGAAGATGTTCCTCTGAATGGCCCACTTCCACATGCTCTGGGCTAGGTGAGACAGCTGCGGGGAGTGCGTGCCTCCCTGTTTCTGGATGTAATACATGGCGGTCATGTTGTCCGTCCGGACTAACACGACCTTGTTGCACAGGTGCAACTTGAATGCCTTCATTGCCATGAAGATCGCCATGAGTTCCAACACATTGATATGCATCCGTTGCTGTTGTGCTGTCCATAGTCCCTGCACTGTGTAGTGGAGGACATGCGCCCCCCAACCCTGGAGAGATGAGTCCGTCGTTAGCACTATTTGTGGGACAGGCTCCTGGAACGGTCGTCCCCTGCAAAGGTTTTGTGGGTTCCACCAATGCAGAGAGTTGTAAGCACGACCGGTCACCAACACTAGGACTTTTAGATGTCCATGAGCCTGGTTCCACTGACGGGCTAAGCATTCTTGGAGGGGTCGCATGTGCAGCCTCGGGTGCGGGACTATGAATATGCAGGATGCCATCATGCCGATCAGTTGCATGAAAACCTGTGCTGGAAGGGATTGCCGAGGTCGGAACCTCCGGATGAGTGCTTGCATGCTGTTGACCCTGGCTGCGGCCGGCTACGCCGTGGCCGACTGGGTGTTTATTGACGCCCCCAGGTACTGTTGCACATGGGCTGGCTGCAGGTGAGATTTTGCGTAGTTGAGAGAGAACCCTAGACTGTGAAGGAGGTGAATGGTCCGCAACATGTCGTGGCCGCACTGTATGGCAGACCTTGCCTGGACGAGCCAGTCGTCCGGTAGGGATACACGTGAATACCTTCCCTGCGCAAGTGCGCTGCCACAGTTGCCAAGCACTTGGTGAAAACCCTCGGAGCGGTAGTGACCCCGAATGGCAGGACTTTGAATTGGTAATGCTGACCGTTGACTGTGAACCTGAGATACTTTTTGTGACTTGGGTGAATGGGAATGTGGAAATACGCATCCTTGAGGTCCAGGGTGGCTAGGAAGTCGCCCTGACGGAGCAGCAGCAGGACTTGTTGTAAAGTTAGCATGTGAAAGTGCTCTGAGAGGATGTATTGGTTGAGGGGTCTGAGGTCTAGAATGGGCCTTAGGGACCCGTCCTTTTTTGGAATCAAGAAGTACAGGTAGTACACCCCTGCACCCCTTTCTTCGGCAGGCACCAGTTCTATGGCTCCTTTTTGCAGCATGGAGAGGACTTCTTGCTGCAATAAGTGCGAGTGCTCTGCGGACATAGGACGGTTTCTTGGGGGTATGTTGGGGGGGTGGAGGTTAGTTCTAGACAATAGCCGTAATGGATAAGTTGCCTCACCCACCTGTCTGTTGTGATGTCTTCCCAGAGTGGCAGGAACTGCTGAAGTCTCCCCCCGACAGGTGTTAGATGGTCGGGGGGCAGTGACAAGAAGTCACTGTTTGTTGGGAGTGGAGGACCTGGCGTTGTTATTGCCGCGGCCTCTCCCTTTGGCGCTGTTCCCACGGTATCCACCTCTGGTGTTTTTAGTGTATGCAGACTGCGTGTTGCCCTTGGCGTACTGGGAGTGCTGTAGAGCTTGTCCTCTTGTTGCTCCCCTGTTACCGGAGCGACGAAAGGAACCGCTCCGAAACTGCTGTGACTGGAGAGCCCCCATGGACTTTGCCGTCTCAGTGTCTTTTTTTCATTTTTTCGAGTGTTGTGTCAACATCGGGTCCAAACAGGAAGTCCGGATTAACCGGCTGATTGAGAAGAGTAGTTTGGATCTCTGGTTTAAACCCAGAGATGCGCAGCCATGCGTGGCGTCGCAGCATCACGCTAGTATTGATTGCCCTTGCTGCAGTGTCCGCTGCGTCCAGTGCGCACTTGATGGACGCATTGGAGATCAGTTTACCCTCCTGTATAACCATTTCCGCAGCCTCTCTGTACATATCAGGCATGTGCTGCATTAATTGTTCTAGGGTGTCGTAGTGCGCCCTGTCGTACCTAGCCAACAGGGCCTGTGTATTGGCTATTCTCCATGTGTTAGCGGCCTGCGCAGCCACCTGCTTCCCAGACGCCTCAAAGATTTTGGACTCTTTGTCCGGAGGGGGAGCGTCTCCCGTTGATTGAGAGTTAGCCCTTTTGCGCGCGTTAGCCACCACAAAGGAGTCCAAGGGGAGCTGTCCTTTGATGTAGGTGAGGTCCCCTGGAGCAGGCCTGTATTTCTTGTCGATCCGTGGATTGATAACCCTGGCTTTTGTTGGCTCCTTGAAAATGGCTGTGGCATGTTTGAGGACCCCCTTAAGCATGGGCAGAGTCTTGGTGGAGCGTTCAGATGTGGAGAAGGTGTCGAATAAGAAGTCTTCATCCACTTTGCTCAGCATGCATTTCGACGTCATGATTGAGGGCTGCGCGCTCTATCAAAGCATTGTCCTCAGTTGGAGATTGTTTGACATTGTAGGACTGAGAGTCTGGGGCGGTATGGGGGTCATCAGGGTCATCGCCTTGATCCGCTGCCCCTGACCATTGATTTGAGACATCCTGATCAGTGTCAGTATTGTAAGAGAAGCCCATTTGGCTATAGTCCGCAGTTAAGTCTTCCTCACTTTGATTTGGAGAATGAACAGTGTGGTGCGAGTACTCCTGAAGAGGTTCAACAAGAACCGGAGAGGTGGCGGAGGCCATCTTCTTTTTGAGGGGAATTTTGTAACCCTCCAAAGGATTTTCAGGCGTGATCTTCCGCTTGTGGACGGTAAGCCTGCCCGACTCTGAGTCAATAAACAGTTTCGTTTGATTGTCGTAAGAAGGCTCATGATAGACGACCTGTGCATGCGAGGACACCTTTGCCACCTTGGAGGCCTCTTGAGTCTTTGGACGGGCAGTGGGCGGAAGGCCAAACTTAAGTGGCGTCGATTCAGCCTGCTTCGAACCGGAAGCGCCGGCTTCGTGTTTCTTCGACGCCTGAGTAGGCCGCTCGCTTGAGCGCGTTGAATCGACCTCCTTGCGCGGTGCGCCTCCGTCCTTGGGCGTCGACGAAAATTTTGGGGCGTCCTTGGTCGTGGCTTCGACCCTCTTCGCCAGCCCAGCCTTGAGTCCCGAGAGGGGTGGCTGGAGACCTTTCCCGAACGGAAGCCCCTTGCCCTTCTCGCTATGCTTGGTAGTGGACGCAGGCACCGGAGCTGAGGCCTTCGAGGCGACGGTCTTGGTGGCAGAGCCCTGCTTCAGAGTCCCAGTCTTGGCGCCGACGGGCATCTTCGGCGTCGAAGGATCGATGACAACCTTCGAGGCATGCGTCGACGTCGAACCGACCACCATTTTGAGTAGTTTCGGTTTCGATTTCGTCTCCGTCTGTTTCGGTTTCGATTTCACGGAATCGACCAATGGCTCCTTTGAAAGGGTCTGAGCCTGGCTATGTCGCGGGCTGTAGACCGAAAGGATGGATCTTGGCTAAGGCCTTTCGGCGATGCCTCGACCGGAGCCGGAGAGGGCTGAATGTCAATGATAGGCCCTGGAACTGCGGGCGGACTCGGTTCACCACCGGAGTCGTCATCAACGGCCGCAAGGGCCTGATCGTCGTCCCCTACCTCGACGACATCCTGGTCGTGGGCGAACTCCTCGTCTGGCTCGTCCACTTCGAAATTGGAGTCTTGCTCCGACGCCGGTTCCGACATTTCTTCGGGAACGTCATCTTTTGCCTCATCCTCATCTTGGAAGAGTTCCTCGTCCCCGGCATCGAAGATGTTTGCAGGTGCTGGAGCCGACTGTTGGGCCGACTGCCTCGCCACACGTCGAAGTTTAATAGTCTTCTTTGATCGGAACCTCGAGCAGGCGAAACATTTTGACTCGTCGTGGTCGGGGGACAAACAGGTGTTGCACACTGGGTGCACATCTAAGCTCGAATATTTCAAATTACACACAGGACACCGCTTAAACGGGGTCCGTTCCATCGTCGATGTAGTCTGGGCCTGAGTCGTCGAGAGAATCTTATTTCGACGCCGATCGAAGAACCGAAAGGGCCAGGCACCGAACGATACAATACCGACGCTAAGAAGGCCTTTTGGCCTTAGGAACAGAAAGAGTACAAGTTAAGTAACTGGAGTAAGAGATTAGACATCCGAACCCAATGGCGGAAAAAAACAATCTGGGGATGGAGAGGATGCCCATGCGCACTGTAGTCCAGGGGAGGAGCCACCTATCTCGTGATACTTCGAAGACTCTTCCAGGACAACAATGTGCAATCATCCGGACCCAACACTAGGCGGCGATCTATGCACAGATATGAATTCAGCAGCCCTCATGCCTCGAACATATACATTTGTGAATTCTAAAGAGCCTTTATCATATTTTTACAGTTTTTGTTGCAAAATGTTTTTTAAAAAATGAATAGTTCCCTGAAGTTAAATGGTGCAGGACATGTTATTTGCTTATTTCGTTTTACTCCAATTAGTGTAAATAAATGCTGGCCTGTTTATTGAACATCTCTCTGAATGTTACTGCTTGATCAAGTGACCAGCAGCCCAGTGCAGTGGTTCTACTGGGGCCCGCAAGTAAAGGTCAGGAGGGCCACATAGGGCTCCGGGGCAGTACTTTGAGTAGTCTGTGTGTGACCATTTGATGCTCTGCTGCTAGTTTGGAATTGTACAAGACAATTGCTGCTGAGATGTGTATTGATTTGCAGTCACAAGTCTGCATGCTGAAAATCGCCAACTGAGCAGTCTGTCTTTGCGGTAAACGGAGTTCCATCAAATTGGGCAATGGTATCACTTGTTAATTACAGCGCCTAGAAACGGCATAAGCGGGGCATAAAGTGCTACATCTGAGAATGCATTATGAAACTGGCA
This sequence comes from Lissotriton vulgaris, assembly GCF_964263255.1. Lineage (NCBI taxonomy): Eukaryota > Metazoa > Chordata > Amphibia > Caudata > Salamandridae > Lissotriton > Lissotriton vulgaris. Next base: position 1,326,572,250 of record NC_141687.1, on the reverse strand, counting down.
ATGTCCTATTCTAAACTGGCAACTAACCAGGACGCCCAGTCACCCACTGGACTGATTTTCGGTATACAGCAGCGCATTACTAAATGAATACATTGAATAAATGTGTATTTCCCAAGCCAATCGGTGTGGCTTGAAAACCACGCAGTGCAGCCTGCAGCGTTTTGGGCGCCAGGGATGTGCCCGTAATTTCTGCTTCCATTCCGAAGAACTGTGGGTGGCAGCAAGCCTTGGAAGAAGATCTGAGACTTTCGCCAGCCCGACCTAAAGGGGTGATAAGAAAGAGCAGTGTACGGGGGCTCGCCTGGCCTGCAGGTAAAAGCCACAATTCGAAGACTAGCCAAGAAGAGCGGGGATGCAAGCCTTTTATGACCAGCGTGTGTTTTTGAAGCATTTTGAAAAGCTTTCTTTCATATGGATAAGTCAGTGTGTGCACGCTTAACATAAATACAGAAAAGAAAAGTCAAACAACCCTTATTTCAACAATTACATTAAATAAAAACATTTTAAACACGCACTATACATTATCACTAGAAAACAAAGCTTTGTTAAAACAGTTCGGGAAGCATGTGCGCGGTTTAGAAACAGATTTGTTTATTTTTCAAACACGCACACACACTCCCTGAAGCCGTTTAAACAAGCAACGTGAGAGTCGAGGGTGGAATGTTGGTGGTAATTAAAGCAGGATAGAGGATGGGATGGTGTGGCAGAGGGTGTGAGCGGGGGTGGAGGCCAGCAGTGTGACGCGATCTGTGGTGGGAGAGGGGGAAGGGAATTGAAGTGCGGAGAGAGGCACGCAAGGCTTAATGAGCCTTGACAGAAACCCACATGGCGGCTGCGCGCGTGCACGTGCATGCAAGCTTGAGCCAGGAAAAGCCTCTGGTAGCACTTATAAAAGTCTGTTTACAAAATTTCTCGCAGAGCAGCGCATGCGCTGGCTCAGCGAGACCTAAAAAAGAGGATATGGTTAAAATACTTACTTGTAATTCCATACCTCTGAGCACTACTGAACTAAGTGATAGTAAAATATATTATTTAGAGTGGTATGTAAAAAAATCCTTAAGAGGCGTAAGTTCATTAGAGAAAGAATAATGTTTGTTAGAGAAAGACAAGAGTCTCCTAAAGGGGGAGTTTAGTAGAGTTAAATTTTAGATTTTCCTTTAAGCAAATATGGCAGACCTCGTACGGATTAATTACACTGTGATTTGATCAGAATAATGCGGGGTGTTCTTGTGAAAAGTTGTTGAGTTTTTTGTTGTTGTATTTTTAGAGGTCAGGGTGTGTGATCTCAATGACCAGAATAATGAAACTAAGTTTGCAATTTCTTACTGACATTTAGAAGGTTTCGAAGGATATCTGGCTGACGGACAGTCCATTCACTTGCCATTTCCAAGGAGGCAGCAGGGCAAATTGTTTCTTTCCCTTAATTTTGAAGAGGTTACTGAAACTGAAAAACCTGACCGACACTGGTTACCTACATTTGTAAACCAAGGAGTCACAGTAAATGTCCCCGGCATTTACGGAAGGCACTGGCGACCAGCCTCTGGCTTGCTCCCGCCCTGCAATTGTGATAAACTATGATGTCCTCAACGGTCTCAAAAGAGAAGAGAAATGTAAAGGAAATGCTGGTGGTAACGCCTCTAAAGAACCGTGAATACCTCAAGCCAGCATTATCATCATTTAATGAGCTAGCCTGTGCCACTGCATAAGTGGACTAATTTTATGTAAACCTCACCCTGAACGAATATTCTGACCTGAACAGGTATGCCACATCAGATTCACACAAAATACCGAGCAACCTCATGTGCATGCTGCCCTTCTGTTACTTTTAGTAAAACCAAATAATTTGGCAGGGGTTGGGAAAGAAGCGTGTTCGGATGGGGTAATGGGAGGTCTGGGGAGGTGCCGGCTCACCCTACATTACTGGCCTTTGCTACTACATTTTTTATCCCTTTTTGGCCGGCACCCCTATCCATGTCCGCACACCTTGCACCCAGTGTTGGGATTCCATTACACAACATAGTGCATTCTGGTAGCTGCAGTCTTCGTTTCATTATATTAAACAAACTTAACAGACATGTTCACAATGATCTTTGAGAGAAAACCCATGACAACAATGGGCTAGCCTAGCGTGGGCTAACATAGTGTGAAGCTGCAATTTAATTTCCATGCTTACGATTTTGCTTATCACAAAAGTGGTGAAGAGCTGGCCAAGTTCATTAAATCAATTAGAGTATCACACTTGTAGACGATTGTGCGTAAAAACAAATATCTGGACAATTTCTTCATGATTTGGTTTCATTTGCAATTCTCAACTAAAAAATAATGATTTCTCAGACCTAGCCAGGCCTCACAGACGATCAACTATCACCATTGCACTACACAAAATTGTTTTGAGTTTGAATCAGATTTCGCATTTTTACTTGTTATTTCTTCAAAGTTTTAGATCAAAATCCAGATTTTGCGTTGAATAAATAAGTTAGTCCCAGGATAGTGTTAATTATACTGCGGTTTGATAACATTAGGGCAGGAGGTTCTTGGGGAAGTGGTGTTACCAAATTGGTAGAGAACAATACTTTAAAGAGGGGTGTCTAATTTCTTAATGAAACTGTGCCTAGATTTTAAAATGTAATTTGGTTGGCTGAATAGTTTTTGACTCATCAATGCTTCCAAACAAACCTAATCCAAAACCGGTGAAGGACAATTAGAGAGCTAATGGTGTAGAGTGCTCTGTGCAAATCACTTGCAGCAGGCTAAGCTTACACTTTTTAAATACACAGTTACTAATGTGATTTATACAGAGTACACTGTGAACTCGATTGCCCTGCAGCAAGACCCAGAAATAGATGGTAGTGTGAAGCTGCTCAGTCAGAGCTGCAGGTTAGTGGAACTCGGCGGGAGGCGGTTTGTGGGGGGACTTTAATGGCAGGCCCTGGCGAATCCAGCAGAGGCGAGGGTATATGCGGAGAGGAAACATGTTATAGTGTGTTAGTGACAGTGGCGTAACGAAACATGAGGGGGCCCCCCTGCAAACTACATGGAGGGGGCCCCCCTCCCATCCTCCATGCCTGTCTAGAGCTCTCAGGCCAGCGACCCGCCACACTGCAGGGGACGCGGGCGATTGTTACGCCACTGTCACCAATGCAGCCGTTAATAGTAACAGTGGATGGTGGAGTTAAAGGTTGGGCGTAGTCTGCCAGCAGGCTATCATAGGTGGTGGACCATTCATTACAGGGTCCCTGCCATCAGTAGGCCGGGGAAGTTTGCCCAATTTTAGGTGGGTTTCCTGATGCAGACTCCTGTCATGATATACAACATCGGGCCCACTCATCGTTTAGTTTTGACAAAAGTGCATTCACTGCTCCTTCCTGTTTCCATTTTAAAACATTGGACAAAGCGACAATGCAGTATTTCAAAAGCAGATATAACTACAAAGAGCACATTTTGATAATACATTTTTATTTTTATTAGACAATAGCAATCTTAAGAGGCGTTGCATAGCTTCATACACACTTTGACCCCAATTCCATCACAGTCTCTCTCTCTCTGTCAGTCAGTATCTCTCTTTCAGTCAGTCAGTCTATCTCTCTCTGCCATTCAGTCTCTCTTAGTCAGTCACTCTCAGTCAGTCAGTCTCTCTCTCTCTCTCTCTCTCTCTCTCTCTCTGTCTCTCTCTGTCAGTCTGTCAGTCAGTCCCTCTCTGTCAGTCAGTCTCTCTCTCTGTCAGTCAATCTATCACTCTCTGTCATTCAGTCTCTCTCAGTCAGTCTCTCTCAGTCAGTCAGTCAGTCTCTCGCTCGCTATCTGTCTGTCAGTCAGTCTCTCTCTGTCAGTCTCTCTCTGTCAGTCTCTCTCTGTCAGTCTCTCTCAGTCAGTCTCTCTTAGTCAGTCTCTCTCTCTGTCAGTCAGTCTCTCTCTCTGTCAGTCAGTCTCTCTCTCTCTGTCAGTCTCAGTCTCTCTCTCTCAGTCAGTCTCTCTCAATCAGTCTCTCTCAGTCTGTCAGTTTCTCTCTCTTAGTCAGTCTCTCTCTCTGTCAGTCAGTCTCTCTCTCTGTCAGTCAGTCTCTCTCTCTCTCTGTTAGTCAGTCTCTCTTTCTCTGTCAGTCTCTCAGTCTCTTTCTCTCTCTGTCAGTCTCCCTCTCTGTCAGTCAATCTCTCTCTCAGTCAGCCAGTCTCTCTCTCTCCCAGTCAGTCTCTCTCTCTCCCAGTCAGTCTCTCTCTCTGTCAGTCATTCTCTCTTTACCCCAGTCAGTCAGTCTCTCTCTCGCTCTGTCAGTCAGTCTCTGTCAGTCAGACTCTCTCACTCAGTCAGTCTCTCTCTCAGTCAGTCTCTCTCTGTCAGTCTCTCTCTGTCAGTCTCTCTCTGTCAGTCTCTCTCTGTCAGTCTCTCTCTGTCAGTCTCTCTCTGTCAGTCTCTCTCCAAGTCAGTCTCTCTCTGTCAGTCTCTCTCTGTCAGTCTCTCTGACAGTCAATCAGTCTATCTCCCTGTCAGTCAGTCTCTGCCTCTCTCTCTTAGTCTCTCTTTCTCAGTCAGTTTCTCTCTACCTTAGTCAGTCTCTGTCAGTCAGTCAGTCTCACTCTCAATCAGTCTCTCTCTCTCTGTCAGTCAGTCACTCTCTCTCTGTCAGTTTCTCAGTCAGTCAGTCTCTACTCTCTCTCCATTCTCTCTCTCAACTCTGTCCACTCTATCTCTACTGTCTCTCTCTCCACGGTCTCTCCTCTGTCTCTCTCTCCACTTTCTCTCTCCACTCTCTCACTATCTCTCTCTCCACTGTCTCCCTCCACTGTCTCCCTCCACTGTCTCCTTCCACTGTCTCCCTCTACTCCCTTTCTCTCCACCCTCTCCCCCTTCTCTCTCTCTACTTTCTCTCCACTCTCTCTCCACTCTCTCTCCACTCTCTCTCTCCACTCACTCTCTCCACTCACTCTCTCTCCACTCACTCTCTCTCCACTCACTCTCTCTCCACTCACTCTCTCTCCACTCACTCTCTCTCCACTCACTCTCTCTCCACCCACTCTCTCTCTGCTGTCTCCCTCCACTGTCTCTCTCTCCACTGTCTCTCTCTCTCCACTGTCTCTCTCTCTCCACTGTCTCTCTCTACTCTCCACTGTCTCTCCCCTCTCTGTCTCTCTCTCCACTCTCTCTCTCTCTCTCTCCACTCTCTCTCTCTCTCTCTCTCCACTCTCTCTCTCTCTCTCTCTCTCTCTCTCCACACTCTCTCTCTCTCCACACTCTCTCTCTCTCTCTCCACTCTCTCTCTCTCTCTCCACTCTCCACTCTATCTCTCTTCACTCTCTCTCTCCCCTCTCTCTCTCTCTCCACTCTCTCTCTCCACTCGCTCTCTCCACTCGCTCTCTCCACTCGCTCTCTCCACTCGCTCTCTCCACTCGCTCCCTCCACTCGCTCTCTCCACTCGCTCTCTCCACTCGCTCCCTCCACTCGCTCTCTCCACTCGCTCTCTCCACTCGCTCTCTCCACTGTCTCTCTCCATTGTCTCTCTCTCCACTCTCTCTCCACTCTCTCTCTCTCTCCACTCTATCTTTCTCTCCACTCTTTCTTTCTCTCCACTCTCTCTCTCTCCACTCTCTCTCTCCACTCTCTCTCTCTCCACTCTCTCTCTCTCTCCACTCTCTCTCTCTCTCTCCACTCTCTCTCTCCACTCTCTTTCTCCACTCTCTCCAGTGTCTCTCCATGCTCTCCCCATTCTCTCTCCACTCTCTTTCTCTCCACTGTCTATCTCCACTCTCTCTCCACTGTCTACTCTCTCTCCACTGTCTCTCTCCACTCTCTCTCTCTCTCTCTCTAGCCACTCTCTCTCTCCACTGTTTCTCTCCACTGTTTCTCTCCACTGTTTCTCTCCACTCTCTCTCTCTCCACTCTCTCCCACTCTCCCTCACAAAGTAGTGTGCGTTCCATGGGTGTCCGCAGAAATGTTTCCAGGGGGGGCACATTTTTAACTTCATCACCATCCCCCTTGCACCCTTCTCTCCTCTGCCTTGCACCCTTCTTGCCCTCCCTCTTGCACCTTTTCCCCCTCCCCCTTGTATCCTTCTCCCCCTCCCCTTGTACCCTAGTCCACCTCCACCTTGAACCCTTTTCTACCTTGCACCATTCTCCCTCTGCCTTGCACCCTTCTCCCCTCTGCCTTGCACCCTTCTCCCCCTCCACCTTGCACCCTTCTCCCCCTCCGCCTCGCACCCTTCTCTACCTTGCATCCTTTTCCTCTCTGCCTTGCACCCTTCTCCCCCTCCGCTTTGCACCCTTCTCCTCTCTGCCTTGCACCCTTCTCCCCTCTGTCTTGCACCCTTCTCCCCTTTGCCTTGCACCCTTCTCCCCTTTGCCTTGCACCCTTCTCCCCTTTGCCTTGCACCCTTCTCCCCTTTGCCTTGCACCCTTCTCCCCTCTGCCTTGCACCCGTCTCCCCTCTGCCTTGCACCCGTCTCACCCTCCGCCTTGCACCCTTCTCTACCTTGCACCCTTCTCCTCTCTTCCTTGCACCCTTCTCCCCTCTGCCTTGCACCCTTCTCCCCTCTGCCATGCACTCTTCTCCCCCTCCGCCTTGCACCCTTCTCTACCTTGCACCCTTCTCCTCTCTTCCTTGCACCCTTCTCCTCTCTGCCGTGCACCCTTCTCCCCTCTGCCTTGCACCCTTCTCCCCTCTGCCTTGCACCCTTCTCCTCTCTGCCTTGCACACTTCTCTCCCTCCACCTTGCACCCTTCTCCCCCTCCGCCTTGCACCCTTCTCTATCTTGCACCCTTCTCCTCTCTTCCTGGCACCCTTCTCCGCTCTGCCTTGCACCCTTCTCCCCTCTGCCTTGCACCCTTCTCCCCTCCGCCTTGCACCCTTCTCCCCTCCGCCTTGCACCCTTCTTGCCCTCCCTCTTGCACCTTTTCCCCCTCCCCCTTGTATCCTTCTCCCCCTCCCCTTGTACCCTAGTCCACCTCCACCTTGAACCCTTTTCTACCTTGCACCATTCTCCCTCTGCCTTGCACCCTTCTCCCCTCTGCCTTGCACCCTTCTCCCCTCCACCTTGCACCCTTCTCCCCCTCCACCTTGCACCCTTCTCCCCCTCCGCCTCGCACCCTTCTCTACCTTGCATCCTTTTCCTCTCTGCCTTGCACCCTTCTCCCCCTCCGCTTTGCACCCTTCTCCTCTCTGCCTTGCACCCTTCTCCCCTCTGTCTTGCACCCTTCTCCCCTTTGCCTTGCACCCTTCTCCCCTTTGCCTTGCACCCTTCTCCCCTTTGCCTTGCACCCTTCTCCCCTTTGCCTTGCACCCTTCTCCCCTCTGCCTTGCACCCGTCTCCCCTCTGCCTTGCACCCGTCTCCCCTCTGCCTTGCACCCGTCTCCCCTCTGCCTTGCACCCGTCTCACCCTCCGCCTTGCACCCTTCTCTACCTTGCACGCTTCTCCTCTCTTCCTTGCACCCTTCTCCCCTCTGCCTTGCACCCTTCTCCCCTCTGCCATGCACTCTTCTCCCCCTCCGCCTTGCACCCTTCTCTACCTTGCACCCTTCTCCTCTCTTCCTTGCACCCTTCTCCTCTCTGCCGTGCACCCTTCTCCCCTCTGCCTTGCACCCTTCTCCTCTCTGCCTTGCACCCTTCTCCTCTCTGCCTTGCACACTTCTCCCCCTCCACCTTGCACCCTTCTCCCCCTCCGCCTTGCACCCTTCTCTATCTTGCACCCTTCTCCTCTCTTCCTGGCACCCTTCTCCGCTCTGCCTGGCACCCTTCTCCGCTCTGCCTTGCACCCTTCTCCCCTCTGCCTTGCACCCTTCTCCCCTCCGCCTTGCACCCTTCTCCCCTCCGCCTTGCACCCTTCTCCCCTCTACCCTGCACCCTTCTCCCCCTCGCACCCTTCTCTACCTTGCACCCTTCTCCTCTCTTCCTTGCACCCTTCTCCTCTTTGCCTTGCACCCTTCTCTTCTCTGCCTTGCCCACTTCACCCCTCTGCCTTGCACCCTTCTCCCCTCCACCTTGCACCCTTCTCCCCTCCACCTTGCACCCTTCTCCCCTCTGCCTTACACCCTTCTCCCCTCTGCCTTACACCCTTCTCCCCTCCACCTTGCACCCTTCTCCCCTCTACCCTGCACCCTTCTCCCCCTTGCACCCTTCTCTACCTTGCACCCTTCTCCCCTCCACCTTGCACCCTTCTCCCCTCCGCCTTGCACCCTTCTCCCCTCTGCCTTGCACCCTTCTCCCCTCTGCCTTGCACCCTTCTCCCCTCTGCCTTACACCCTTCTCCCCTCCGCCTTGCACCCTTCTCTACCTTGCATCCCTCTCCCCCTCTGCCTTGCACCCTTCTCCCCTCTGCCTTGCACCCTTCTCCCCTCTGCCTTGCACCCATATCCTTTCCGCCTTGCACCCATCTCCTCTCTGCCTTGCACCCTTCTCCTCTCCGCCTTGCACCCTTCTCCTCTCCGCCTTGCACCCTTCTCCTCTTTACTCTGCACCCTTCTCTTCTCTACCTTGCACCCTTCTCCCCTCTGCCTTACACCCTTCTCCCCTCTGCGTTGCACCCTTCTCTTCTCTACGTTGCACCCTTCTCTTCTCTACCTTGCACCCTTCTCCCCTCTGCCTTGCACCCTTCTTGGCCCCCCTTAACTTCCCCTGCGGACGCCCACATGGTGCTTCTAACAACAGTGCTTACCTGAGGGCACCATTTTGCTGCCTCGTCCCTTCTCATGTGAGCTTTGCCCTGGAGAATACTCTGTCTGGGGGCTCCCACTCCCACCCTTGTCAGGGTCCCGAGCACTGCTCTGTGCTGCCTCCTGCTCTTGCTCTCTGAGGCCCCCACCTCAGCCTTGTCCCTGTCTCTTCTCTTCTCTTGTGGGGTGGGCTTTGCTTATGGAGAGGAGAGCGTTGGGGCCGGGCTCCGAGCTGCCTCAGAGGGGAAGTGGAGAGTGCTGTCTCTGGGGCCCCCACCCCACCCCATCCTTGTCCCTGTCTCTTCTCTTCTCTTGTGGGGTGGGGCCCCCAGCCCATCCTTGTCCCTGTCTCTTCTCTTGTGGGGTGGGGCCCCCACCTTCTCTTGTGGGGTGGGGCCCCCACCCAATCCTTGTCCCTGTCTCTTCTCGGTGGGGGCCTGTCCCTGTCTCTTCTCTTGTGGGATGGGGCACCCACCCCATCCTTGTCCCTGTCTCTTCTCTTCTCTTGTGGGGTGGGGCCCCCACCCAATCCTTGTCCCTGTCTCTTCTCGGTGGGGGCCTGTCCCTGTCTCTTCTCTTGTGGGGTGGGGCCCCCACCCCACCCCATCCTTGTCCCTGTCTCTTCTCGGTGGGGGCCTGTCCCTGTCTCTTCTCTTGTGGGATGGGGCACCCACCCCATCTTGTCCCTGTCTCTTCTCTTGTGGGATGGGCCGGGCCCCCACCCAATCCTTGTCCTTGTCACTTCTCTTCTCTTGTGGGATGGGGCCCCCACCCCCTCCGTGTCCCTGTCTCTTCTCTTGTGGGGTGGGCTTTGCTTATCAAGAGGAGAGAGTGGGGGCCGGGCTCTGTGCTGCCTCAGAGGAGCAGTGGAGACTGCTGTCTCTGGGGCCCGTCCTTGTCCCGGGCCTGCCTCCGGCTCTGACTGAAGAGAAACAATGTTGATACTTTGTTTCTCTTTAGTCAGAGGGAGGGGGTGAGGGGAACGGAGCAGGCTGTCCCTGCTTCAGACACAGAGGGAGAGAGGCTTGCTTCAGCGCAGGCCTCTCTCACAGCCCTCAGAAGAGCTGAGGGGGCCGGGCCCCCTGGGGGCCCCCTTCATTAACTGTAGAGAGTGAGGCCCCCCGCACTGCGGGGTCTGCGGGGGTGTTTGTTACGCCCCTGGTTAGTGAACAGATGGCGAAAGCTCGGCGTCTGTACCTCAGAAACCCATTGACAAGGATGGAAACCAGGAATATTTTAGCAGATGGAAGGTATCTGGGGGTGGGTTGTACAGAGCCTAAAAAAAAACAAATTGCCACAACAAGACCCACAAATGAAGTACTCTATCTTATCAGTCCTCCGCGATTCCCGTTCGAACAGACAAGTGAGAGAGTTTGGTCCACATCTTCAGGCTTTTCAGAGACAAACCTTACAAGTGACAGCCCCGTCCATACCAATTTTGTGGTTATGGCATATGACTGGACTATTTTATTCCACATGCATTGCAACATTTGTTGTAAATATCCCTCTTTCCAAAAAGGCCGGCCTCTTGTTTTCAGTCAAGAACATTTATGGTATGGAAGGGCTACCTGAGAGGTGGACGAATAGAGGGTTAAACTGCTTTATTCTATTTACAGACTCCATTGGCGTAACTACAACAAACAAACAAGCACACACACACACACACCTCACCCCTCCCACCCCCACTCCTCTCTCCTCTCTCCGCAGAATCACTTATAAGAACAATATAACTCTGGCGACGAAGTAAGATAGCCCTGAAATGCATTTGATTATGGCGAGTTAAAATCAAAAATAAATGTGCTTATTTGATTAAAAATGATGTTAGGTGGAATAAGATTATTGTTCAGATGCAAATGTCCTGAGAAACAAGTGCGATACTTACCCAGCTGTCAGTGGTACAGGCGAGAGATTAAGAATAGTGGACAAGGCTTAAGTCCATATACCCTCACAGCAAAATAACTGTTGAAAATAATAAATAAGAGTGCTGAAAATAACGGAAAAGTAGAAAGACAGCAAAACAGCGAAAGGAGTACCAAAATAAACTGGGTCGAATGCCAAAAGGTCTCTTCAATCCAGAAGGTCCATGAAGGCAAAAGGCAGGTGAAATGGCAGGGAACTCAAGGAACAAAATCAGGATCAACCATGTGTCTACGAGAGTGACAATACTGCTGGCGAGGAACTTAAATTGTTTGCTGCACATGGCTTAGGTTTGGGCAAGACCTTAAATAGGGAGGCAACAGGAAGCAGCTGCCCACAAGTATGGACCATCTTGGAACTGTGGTGCCGTCTCAGATTGACTTTGCTGACTCAGAGGCTTTCCGCCCACTGCACACATCCTGGATCGGAAGATACTGGCCACAGTCATGGTCCACCCACACAACCACAAGTGACCACCAGCAACGATGAAGCTCAGCAAATAAGGGGGCAGGGAGCCGGGCACCCTGAGCACCCAGCTCAAGACTGCAAGACAAGCAGGGTTGATGGAAATAAATCATTATTTGCACACTCAAGTGTGATAGCAAGTGTTGGTAAGAAGGCATGTCAGATAGGTCGGGCATGTATTTCAAGCCTGTTGAATAATTTTATGTTTAAACAAATCCTGCAATATCTCAAGCCCAATTAGAAAAAACTCTTACAATGAATACGCCAACCCCTTAAGTAGGAGTTCACCTACAAATGTCAGCACATATATCACACAATATCGGATCACCTTACAATGAAAGCAAAGGCATGAAAGAATAAGCCAGGATGGACAAATATACTGCAAGCATTCAACACCAAACATACAGCTGTTAATTAATCATTGATCACAGAGAGAGAAGATGTAGTGGATCCCAGTGAAGTTTTGGTTAGTTGGAAATGTGTGGGGAGATGAATCTCACAGGAAATAGCCTTTTAGCTGACTTCTGAGGAAGAGAAATGCAGGAGATAGGTGGCTCTCTGGAGGAACGAAGGGGACTGCTCGATATAATCTCTTGGAGTCTATCAAAGTGCAGTAAATGCCACAAATTATTTCTCACTCGTGTGCAAAGGAAATAATGGACGATTTAAAATGGAGGAAATGTATGAGAACTACTGAAAAAGAAGTCACTTGCCACATTTCTTAGCTCTCCAGGAGTCGGTAACAAATGTCCAGACAGGTCTTTAATTTATTAAAGGATTCAAAGTCAATCGCAGGAGCGCCTGCTACTTAATCTAAAAAAGTCAGAGACAATTAAGGTTATACATGACATGCAGCAGATAAGTAGAGTTAAAACCAGGATGTAGATGGGAGGCTTTTGTTGGGCATTCATAAAATGTGTTGTGATTCATTCTGGGGTGTAACTTTCATTAGTGCAGTGCATGCAGAGGCACGAGGGCCCATGATGGGAGGGGTGAGCATTATATATCAATGATAGCTGTCTTTCACTAATTAGCCATAGGGGTGGGGTGCCATGTATTCCATGCAATAAGGCCTGTGCCATACTTGCAAAGTACCAAGATCTATTTGGACCTTACTGACTTGGTTATACCATGACAGTTGCAGGTCTCAAAGGCAGATGAAACTCATGCAACATAGACTTTAAATATATTCATAAACATATCCGAATTGTTTTATGAAAGTGGGGTGTCCAATGACATTTTTAGGAATCTATAATCAAAAGAGCTTTGAAGATCTGCATGTCACGAACCAGTGGTCAATCAATAAATCATGAATGAGCTATAAGCATCTGAATTGTGGCACATTTTGGTTTGCAGGTCACATTTCCTAATGTTTTGCAAGAAAGAACAGGACGCAGCTCAGAACACGAACATGAATAAAGTCTATGAACGGTCAGTAAACTAATATAAAATTGTGTGTTCCAATTTTAAGTAAAACAAACAAAAATAAAAGAATAAATCAAATATTTGACCAAGCAAAAAACACAATCAACCAAGCAAGATTTACAGGATAATAGAACATAACTGAAGAGTTATTGTAACCAGATGATCTTCAGAGCTTCCTTTGGACAGGATTGCAAACCGAGGGCCTGATTCACACAAGTCTCCCCTGTAAACATGGACATTCCTCTTTGCTCTCTGAGAGCCTGAAAGTGCAGCACTGGCTCTCTGCTGCAAAAGAGAGCAAAGAGCATAGCTTCTATAATGGAGAGGAGGAGAGGCACAGAAGGGATTTTTTTTTCTTACGTTTGAGACATGGATGTGAGGCCATTGTTATCTATGACTCCCGCATTACTCTTCTGCCTTTTGTAGAAGGGCATCCATTTTGGGGGGGACATACATAACATAACATTTTAGCTCTTGTTGAGAATTTGAAGTCACTTAGCACCCCTCAGTGAAAACAATAGCTGTTATTTACTGTTTCCCATCTAGGCTTATGTATATTAGAATTCAGATCTTTACATGATTATTCTTGAGTTGCAAAAACGTAAACTACAGTTTAACATTGTGTATGTGAAGTCAATGTTTAAAACTTCACAAGAGACTGATTTAGGCCAAGAGGCGGCCATGCATCAACAACCAACTCCAGTAAGAAAAGGAGGATGAAGTACAATATGCTACAGCCTGGATCTTTGTCTTTAAGTGATTCCATGAGCCCTTGCCAATTTGCATTTGCTTCAGGTTGCTAGATGAGACACACACAAAGCTCTCTTTGTATTCCAACAATCTCAAATCTAGTAGTATTCCTCACCAAAAGACTGTGTCCTTCTTCCCAGTTTCTCCTTAAGGTACTCGTCATCTGCAGAATGCGACTGGGCGAGCGAGCTTTCTCCTACCTGCCTCCAAACGCCTGAAAAACACACTACCATTTTTCGTAAGAAGTTCTCCTGTTCCTTAATCATGCACAGTTATCTCTTGTCGCCAAATACTCAGCTTTTTACATCGAGAAACGCTCAAGTTAGCCATTGTGGGGTATTAAACCTAATCATCGTCATCATCAGGCAGGGCTTCATCCAGCTGGGATTTGTATGCTCACGCTGGGACTCAACAAAATGCTCTTTTAACACCCCCGCAGCAATAATATACCATTTGAACGGAGAACAATTCTGCTGGAAACGTGTATACCGCCCTAGGTCAAATAAAATTGCCACTCTCAACCGGTCCGGGAACCTATCCTTCTCTAGGTGTTAACGTGGAAATCCCCTGCTGGAGACACCCTTGGTAGCTGTGTGGTCTTGAGAAGAGGCAAAGAAGGGGTGTTATGAAGAAAACACTTTTACTGGAACTATTTATGAATACTCCGTTACATTACAGTTAATCGTGTTCAATTTACAGACCTTCTTTAAGGCATATGCAGCACACTCAATTGAGCAAAACTCACAGCCATTAAGTGGCCCACTTCAGACGGACTGCATAACTGAATATTTGAACGGGTGGTGATGACAGACCACCACTTGAAAGACTCAAACAGAATGGAATTTATGTAAAGGATACTTGACTTGAGCAGTGGGACACCTAAGCCAAGTCATGATAATCTTTAGGATATCGTTCCACTTGGCGCGGATTCTGTGAAGGGCACCTACTTGAGTTTAGTGGACTGCCAGTGTTAAAAGCAGACAAAGTCTTATCCGGTACCGCAGAAAGTGGGAAGGCTAAGAGAGGGGTACAAAAAAGTGAATCTAAAAAGAAACCACGTCAACTAGGAGTTGCTCTTTATGAACAAGTGCTAGCAAATACTGTTTATTTTTGCAATCTGAGATGCTAAGGTTTCATAAATAACCCACTTTTGCTGCTCCTGTTAGCCACACTAAAAAAATGCAGCCATTTTATTTTAAATGCTTAGCCCCCACGTCACCTCATGTTCCCTTTTATATGGAGCACTATTGCACCTTTACCATATACCTAAAGCATCCAATGACGCCTTTCTCATTCACAGCTGCCCTTTGTAGTCACTCTCTTCTCTCTGGTACTCAGATCTCCACTTTTTATTCTCTTTGATCGTCTCTCTCTCTCTTGCTTACAAATCAAGTCCCATCTCAAAGGCATCTCTTCTTAAGTTCTCCCTTTCTTCGGTCTAGTCGTTTTTCACTTCTGTCCAATCTTACAGACACCCTTCTGAAGGCAAAGAGCCTTGTTTCCGCAGTTGGCTGGGTCGCACGTAGTGCGGATTGCTTACATTCAAACTTCTCACAAATCTTTCTGGAGATCTTCAGAATATAGGAAAATGTTGATTCAGCTCACAGCCTGTCCAGTTACATTTGCACACACTCAAAATGGTGGGCATCTGTCTGAACTAGACATTGATACGTTCCATTCAAATACAGAGCATACAGTTTATATTGACCCGGATCCTAACCTAAAGGTGATATTCCCACCCACTTTCTCAGTCCAGTCATTCTATATCCACTCGCTTCTTGTTACTATTTACAGGTGTCATGGTGGAATTTGTCTTTCTAGAATTCAGAACCTCTTCTAGCTCTCAAAGTACTCACTTTGCTCCCCTTCCCAGAAGCACCTGCGCCAATCTGCCCTCCCTATTCCTACTCTGAAGCGGTTTTGGACAGTTTAACTGTTGGCATGCATGAGGGAAGGCCTGTAAGTGACTCTGTAAAAGTGACAACCTCAGCACAAGTATGGTACTAAACATTGTACTACTGATAGGTTAAAACAAGCACTGGCGTTGCCAATAGGTCTCGCAGTAGGAAAGTTGGAGCTATTGGTTTTGTAAATGACATTTTATATTTATATATTGTTATTGACAATGCCAATAACGATATATAAATATAAAATGTCATTTACAAAACCAATAGCTCAAACTTTCCAAATGCGAAACCTATTGGTAACGCCAGTGCTTGTTTTAACCCTGATTGAAATGATGAACGAGCTCTGCTGAGCAGCGGTGTCTGCCCTGATCAGCTTGCCACTACATGTTACTCAGCCGCATCAGATTACACCAGCAGTCTGCAGCCGCCACGGAGCCACCACGAACACCAGCCGGACGCCCAAGTGATGCCGCTGCCCTGGTGCATCGAAAACCGGCGGCATTAGTATAGTCACCGCACTTGTGGAGAAGCGTGGCTCAGTGGTTAGGATAATGGTGATGGATCAAGCCCTGATCTTTGGACTGGGTAAGAGTGGTCTGCTCAATTCAGACACTCTGTTCATCACCACCCCCTTTTGTAAATCGATTTTGGCCACTATAGGTGTGGCAGGGTATACTCAGACATGAGTCCCTTTCTCACTGCTCCATCAGGATTCAAGCAAGCCGGGCCGAAGAGGCTGAAATGCCAGAAACCGGTCCCCGGTAGCTTGGCTCCTTTCTGGTAAAGAATTGGCTTGGTAGTTTAGTCTGCCCTGTTCCCATGATGCACTGGGCCAGGGACAGACTGATTTGCATATAGCCAGGTTCTGAGCTGGGATGGGGCAGGGAGATAAATAACGGTGATGGATCAAGCCCTGATCTTTGGACTGGGTAAGAGTGGTCTGCTCAATTCAGACACTCTGTTCATCACCACCCCCTTTTGTAAATCGATTTTGGCCACTATAGGTGTGGCAGGGTATACTCAGACATGAGTCCCTTTCTCACTGCTCCATCAGGATTCAAGCAAGCCGGGCCGAAGAGGCTGAAATGCCAGAAACCGGTCCCCGGTAGCTTGGCTCCTTTCTGGTAAAGAATTGGCTTGGTAGTTTAGTCTGCCCTGTTCCCATGATGCACTGGGCCAGGGACAGACTGATTTGCATATAGCCAGGTTCTGAGCTGGGATGGGGCAGTGAGATAAATAACGGTGATGGATCAAGCCCTGATCTTTGGACTGGGTAAGAGTGGTCTGCTCAATTCAGACACTCTGTTCATCACCACCCCCTTTTGTAAATCGATTTTGGCCACTATAGGTGTGGCAGGGTATACTCAGACATGAGTCCCTTTCTCACTGCTCCATCAGGATTCAAGCAAGCCGGGCCGAAGAGGCTGAAATGCCAGAAACCGGTCCCCGGTAGCTTGGCTCCTTTCTGGTAAAGAATTGGCTTGGTAGTTTAGTCTGCCCTGTTCCCATGATGCACTGGGCCAGGGACAGACTGATTTGCATATAGCCAGGTTCTGAGCTGGGATGGGGCAGTGAGATAAATAACGGTGATGGATCAAGCCCTGATCTTTGGACTGGGTAAGAGTGGTCTGCTCAATTCAGACACTCTGTTCATCACCACCCCCTTTTGTAAATCGATTTTGGCCACTATAGGTGTGGCAGGGTATACTCAGACATGAGTCCCTTTCTCACTGCTCCATCAGGATTCAAGCAAGCCGGGCCGAAGAGGCTGAAATGCCAGAAACCGGTCCCCGGTAGCTTGGCTCCTTTCTGGTAAAGAATTGGCTTGGTAGTTTAGTCTGCCCTGTTCCCATGATGCACTGGGCCAGGGACAGACTGATTTGCATATAGCCAGGTTCTGAGCTGGGATGGGGCAGTGAGATAAATAACGGTGATGGATCAAGCCCTGATCTTTGGACTGGGTAAGAGTGGTCTGCTCAATTCAGACACTCTGTTCATCACCACCCCCTTTTGTAAATCAGTGGTTAGGGGCGGCAGACCCGGAAGCTGAGATCGGCCGTGGACCAGGGTTCGATTCCCCGCCTCGGCGGGTCTCAGGCGCAAAAATTCCACGGAGTCGACAATTCTCGCTCTGGTGCCTACTCGACTCACGGGGTCACACTCTGCGACTCTGGGCAATAGCTTGCTTAATCTCCTCTACGGCCCCTCGCGGCGGGATGCCTGGCTTTCACCTTGTGGATACCCGGCCGGGGTATCTCACAGGGGAATACCAGGACGGGTTCCCTAAGCAAGCGCCCTGAGACCTTCGGGTGATTTGTGCGCTATATAAATCGAAATACATTACATTTTACATTACATTACATTGTGGAAAAAGTCATTGCGGAAAAGGGATTCACTTCCGGGAAATAAACTGTGCTGCGGCAAAGGAAGTAAAAAGCTGCACTTGGAGATAGCTAATTGACCATGCAGGGCATGCTACAAAACTATCACAAATCGGGGAACTAAATTACTTATATAGCTTTGTTGATTCAATACTTTCTCACAACCCACATAAATCATCGTTGAAGAGCAGGCTGCGCTGACGCTCTGCCAAGCTTGTTGAAGCAAACTGCGTAGAAGCAAATGACTACACCCAGAACAAGAGCAAGGCGTCCCCGGGGAGGGGGGAGGGCGGCGGAAGGAGGCTGGCGGGGGGGAGGGGGCGAGAGGCAAGAAGGATGGATGAAAGAAGAGAGTGGTTAAGGGAGAGTGATTAGAGAACAAAGAGAGAGAAGGCAAGGGGGAGGGGGAGCGGTGACAGAGGCCAGTCGGGTAATGGAATTAGAGGAGGGTGAGGGGGTTTGAAGGGGTGGGATGGGGGGATGGGGGGAGGGGGGCGGGTGGAGAGAGGAGGAGAGAAAGGAGTCGGTGAAAGAGGTGCATTTGGAGACAGAGGGGATGGTACGAAGCAGGGGAGTAACCGAAGCCCCTTCAAGTAAGGCTGTGTGCCAGGAGAGAGAGGGGAGGTGCTGGAGCTGGGGAACAGATGGCCGTGTGCGAAGCACTTGGAGAGTGTATGCTGGCAAATGGTGGGGGGGGGCGGGAATGCGAGCGAGCGGAGGCAGGCTGGTGTGGGAGGGGGAGGTGCTGGTGTGGGAGGAGTGCTGCTAGGGGAGGGGAAGCCTGATGCCGGATGGGGGCGGGAGAGCCTGGGAATGCGAGAGGCTGGGCTGGGTTTGCATGCGATGCGCGTGCATGTTCACGTGAACTTCATGAAAACCGCGGGGCTGAAAGCCCTTTGGTTTGAAGACGTTTTCGCCACATGAATTCTCGCTCCGCTCGATGCGCTTGCGCACATCGATAGGTCGCGAGACCTAAAAAGGAGGGATATTTTATCAGTGCAAGTGAACTGTGCTGACTGAGCAGAGATTACTGCTGCTTTTGTACCTTTACAGCTGTGGCAGGACACAAATGGCCAGGCTCCTCCTGCAAATAGCAGAGGGCGCCATTAGTCTCTCCACAGGCATGAGCAAAGTTCGGAGACCCTCATCAGTGTCGCCACGAACGAGGGTTCCCTGCGACATCATATGGGGGCACCGCCTGGGACCGCAGCATATAAGGCATCGCAGGGCAAAGACTTGACCTTTTATCCCTCCACTGCGCACCGGTATCCATCTTACCGCAGTCTCACACCCACCCACTCCTGGATGAAGGCAGGATTTCTTGCAGCAGAAAAGGGGGCTACCCCAAATGTGGACTGATTTACTGAACTTTTCCAGTGGAGGGGTGTTGATTTGTGTGGGCACAGAGCAGGCAGGAAGGGGGATTGACCTGATGGTGCACCTGGACCTTACTGCACTACCCTGGGATGCCTTGACTGATGACACGTGGGCTTACCACCCATAAAAGGCCACCACAAATGCGGTACGTGTATAAACTGTCCATCAACAATGGAAGGATTACTGTTCCAACACGACTGGATTTTTTGGAAACATGACAGTTTCACTAACTGTAAGACGCGCAATGTGGTTTATGGAATAGTGTGTCCATGCGACAAATTGTACATCGGAAAAACAAATCAAGCGGTACGACAAAGGATCTCACAACATAAATCAAGATTGAAAAATAAGGTATTCACAGCACCATTAGTACAACATTGGATAGAAAAGGGACACAAGGATAACGATTTGAAATGAACGGTCATTTCCAAAATTGACCCAGATGCAAGAGGTGGCGACCAAGAAGCAAAACTAAGACAGAGAGAAGCCATGCTCATACTCAAATTCAATACTGCGACTAGTGGGCTGAATGAAATGTCGGAACTTTATAATTTATAAGACCTACTGCAAAGTCTAATCTATATAAATAGAAGTAAGTTGACCCAGCTCATTTTCTACATCGCATATTTTGATAACCACGGGATTCATTTCTTTTAAAGGAAAATGATATAGTTCGAATACCTTGCCAAATACTTCGATTCGGATATTTACCAAACATATATAGGTACTCCGTTATCAGGTCCTTATATACATGCTCTGTTTTAGGACAAAAACACTTGGATCACGTTTCACCCCCCGCAAAACTACAACTCCCATCACACCGTGCGATAATCGCCACTCCGCTATTAAGCGCCGAAAAAATGACGTGTAGGAACGGCGCCAAAGTCAATTGCCAAACGAGTTGACGGGAGACGAAGCAGACCGACGGTAAG
Organism: Lissotriton vulgaris; assembly: GCF_964263255.1. NCBI lineage: Eukaryota > Metazoa > Chordata > Amphibia > Caudata > Salamandridae > Lissotriton > Lissotriton vulgaris. Next base: position 1,326,552,452 of record NC_141687.1, on the reverse strand, counting down.
AGCTCTCCAAGAACCCCGGTACCCCTCTGTGTTTAATATCCGTGTTTAAACTTCTGCTACAGACTAACAGCGAAACTTAACTTAGAGACGCTTCTCTGTCTACACCATCCGTGTTTGACACTCGTTATCAGCGAGTCGTGAAACTAAACTTAGAAGAATTCGCCTCGTATATCAGACCCAGTTGCGCCGCACCCCAAAGTCGAGCAACACGCTGCGACACACAGCCCCCCTCCTTCCTGTTTGTCAACCATTCACATGCAAATGTGAGAAGTAGGCATATAATAACACCGCCAAGCCATGCACCTTACGAGGGGTTACGAGGATCCAAGCATGCGTTCATTTTCCAGCAATAAATTTTACGGGAAGCCAAAAAAAAAAAACCACCCGATGGTCACACCAATGCGATTTTTTTATGAGTCAGTAGGTTGTCTAACCGCTCCCTATAATCTTTTTTTATTTTCCTCTTTCACCAGGATACTTATACAAAATATCAAGAATGAGCACATCACTTCCTCACATCTAACTGAGGTTGATTAACAGATGCTACTAATAAAGGAGATACATGCGACTTTACACCAGTGAGTAAAATCAACAACTATGGTCATGAGTTCCACACATTTAAGGTTCAGCAAGTGACATAAATCCACAATTTTTTGCCCACAGTTTTTACCAAATAAATTCAGAAGAAACCCCTACAGGCACTACGTGAGTGAGTGTTGTTCTGAATGTTAAGTAGAGAGTCTCTTTTGTCTGCTGATATTGACTGAGTGTTTTGTTGAATTTTATGTTTTCCAGATTTTTTCTGTTTTGGTCCTGAGGAGAGTCCCATGAACTAACGGGATTCGAAACGCGTCGACCTACTTGTATTGACAGACCTGTGTTTATTGACTTTATGACTTCATGTTTTGTATTGGATTCATTTAATTGCATTCAAACTTGACTACTATTTGTTTTTCAAAAGAGAAATTTAGTTCCCTAGGCCCATCCTAGTTGTAAATATTTTGAGAGGGCCATATTAATGAGGGTGGTATGGGAAAAATATCCTATATTTCCCTTATGATTCTGGATTGTTAAAATATTTAATTCAGATCTTTTTACGTCTTTTGACTTCCATTCACTCGCACATACTTTCCCTTCCCCTCACCACTCTGTATGTGTTATATATTGTTTCGAATATTTGTGGTATGAATGATGCTTTGTAAGTTTGACGAATAAGTGCTTGAAATATATGTAGTTTGACCCCTTCTTGTGTTTTCGTCTACACAATCCTTTATACACCACACTGTATATATCCACCATTTTCCTCTATAGATTCGATTTTCCTTCTTAGCATTGATTCAAGAACAAATAGAATTACTTTAATTGTGATCCATGAACGCTTGATGTTAAAAAGCAAAAGAAAAAACCCCCCAAAAATGTTGTTGAATAGAAATAAATTTATATTTTTTGATACACATTGCTAGACTGAAAAAGTGGTCTTTCAAGTTGAGAATTATGAACTCAACTCATTGATTCTTTGATAAAAATGTTTGAGCAGTATTGGCAATTGTTTTGTTATTTATAGATGTGGCGCAGCCTTACTGCACTTAAGCCAAAACCCTTCCTTGTTCTTAGGTTGCCTGATGACAGGGCCCGACAAGGACAGAGCGCTATGCGGTACTCTGGTGTATCTGTTGTCATGGAATGGCGGGCATTGCCTGACCATCCATCTTAGAGATGATGGGACGTTCCTACTAAGGTATGTATGCTCTAGATGGCCTTGAGGGAGGGCATGGGTGATGGATAAGGAGAGGGGCCTTCTGGTACTTGCCATCCTGAAGTGTTCAGCTGTGATGAAGGTGAAGACAAATTTGTATTGCCTGCACAATCTTTGAACTGTTTTGCTGACCTTTATGTCCGGCATTCCCAAAACAATAATGCATGTCTTTAAAAGGTTGCTCACTTGGTGAAACCACACTAATTGCTTTTGTCTCTCTCCTTGGGAGTTGTTGCAGTAAAGGGTGGGCAGAGAACTGCATGTTGTGACCGCACTATTGAGGGGGTGCTCTCAAAAAAGGAAGATCATAATTGAGTGGCCGTGCCTATCACCATCGCCCATCAGAACACACCGAGCACTCTACAGTGGAAAGTGGACTTTCCTATTGCAATGCGACAATTCAATGTCTTTTCTGCGATCAGCTGTTCACGGCTCTGAACCTGAATCACGAAGAACTGACTGCCTGATTGAACTATGCAAGTAAACACATGGCAGTCAGCTGGTGTCACAACGCTGAACTTGGTTTGCGGTCGGTTTCATGGCCCCATCAACAAAACCACAACCGACAATCATTCACACCCACAGGGCCGGGCCAAATAAAGAGCTGTGAATGAAAAGGCAGCGACCCGGAAACAGCATCGGGCAGTAGTGCAGTGCTGTCTACCAGGCCTGTGTGTTTCCCACACAAAACTGGGACAGTAAGGTATGTAAAATTATGCAAAAGAAAAGGGTTACGCTGTCGAAGGACACTGCTTTAGGGGTTTTGTTAACCATGCATCCGACGGCGCTCAGAAAAAAACAGACTAACATAATGATTGCAAGGAAACAACATGTACGTTCATCCTTTGCCGCACATGGGTGCAATACTCAATTTTTAACAAATAATTGCAGGGGCCCATAATATTTCTTAGAAGTCCACCTCTATGCGGCTTAATGCTGCCTCGTCTTTACTTCCACCTCATAATTCTACCACCATTCCTCTAATTATTACTCTTGCAGGTTCTTTATCATCTCCCTTTCTCGCTTTGTTACTGGTTCCTAGCTTTCATTTCCTCCTCCTTTCTCCTTTTCCTGCTTTTCTCACTCTTGTTCTGGGTCAGACTAGTCTAAGGATAAAAAATAAGTCCTTTAGTTGTACATTTGATGAGTTTTTGCCCCAGCACATGAAGTATAATAGTCAGATTCCTATTTTGTATTTATTTACTATTATAACCACTTTTTAGAAGAATAGCTAATTTGTATTTATATGTAATCAAAAGAAAAATATAGGGGTTGTACATAATAAAAAATAAAAAGTACCATTAAAAAAAGCACTGGCAAAACCAATGGATCGTATTTTTAAATGACCAAGCTGTTAGGTTAGAGAAGGATTGTTTTCAGAGGCATAAAGTATAGAAAACATTTATTTTCATACTTTAGGATGGCTGCCTTTTCGGTGGTCATCTTTAAAGTCTAGAATATATAGAAGGCGTGAAGGAAGCAATATGGAGAGTGAAGAGCAAGGAGGCGGTGGAAGTGAAGGGGAAAGAAGCACTGAGGAAAGGAGCACTTGGGATAGAGAGCAAGAAAGCAGTACACTCCATTGAATTGCCAAAAGAAAAAGGAGCAAGCATTAGCAAAGCCAACAGCTCTCGCCCACGTGAGAGCTATTGGCTTTGCCAATGTCTTTTAGCAATGCTGTACAGCAGCGTGGCTGTCCAGTGTGGCTAAAGGTAACGTTTGAAAAAAAATGCTATGACGTTATAGCATTTTTTTTTCTAACTTTACTTTCAGGCATGCTGCACAGTCACACTCCCGTACAACAGGGCCAAAAGACATTGGCAAAGCCAAAAGCTCTCGACTAGGAGCGACCTTTTGCCTTTGCCAATGCTGGTTACATTATGCTTAAACATTTACATGCCAATTAACCCTTAACATAAACAAGTATGCAGTAAATAGGTTTTAAAAACACATATTCAACTTTTTGGAAAAATTAAAATGACAAAACACCCGATTGTGTGTAATAAAACGTTATCAAAACATTATCCATGACATAAAAGTAAGAATTGGAAGAAAGCATCCAGTGTAGCAAAAATGCCCTGGTGCAAGAAAGGAAATGTTCCCTTTGACTGCTGTATGGGGTAGTGAACTACAGCAATTATCAGAGTTCAAAGGGAAGGCCCCGGTGCCACTGTACCCATGGTAGCTATGGCCCTACTGAGGCCGAGGACAAGTGAACGTCTGAGAAATATATATGCCTGTTGCTGATTTTCATACATATCCTTCTGAACATCTTGCTGCTTTCTCCAACACACAGCAAGGTGCATTTCATGCAGTGTTGTTACTCATTGTAAGTGGTGCTGTCTTTGTTTATTCCACTGCTGGGGAAGGAAAGATGCAGATTACCGTGGTGTGGATTTCTGTGGTTTCTTCATTGCCGCTGTTGAGCTTAGTGTCAGAAATTCAGTCAGCACAGTAAATTGCGGGATTGAAAAGCAACATGGAGAACAAGAAATACTACCTCAATCGCAGCGTGTGCGGTGGACGTACACTGATTCATCTTAATTAATGTGTGCTCGGTCCATGCTCTAGAGAAAGTTAAGGAAATTAAATCAAGCACGCGCTGGCGAATTAGGAGGCTACAAAAGGGAGTGACAATGTAGCCAATGAAAAGTAAACAGTGGGTGCGCTCAATGCCCTTTATTGCAAACAATACCCCCCACAGCAACAGCGCATGCACTGTTGGCAGGTGAGACCTAAAAAGTAAATCAATGAATGCAAGCAATATAGGGAGTGAAAAGATATAAGTAAACCAATCAGAACAAAGCGATACTGACATGGTCCGAGGCAGAAGTGCGGGGAAGGGGAGAGGAGAAGAAGGACAGACACAGGAATGGGGAGGAAACCCATCAAATCAAGAGGTGACAGCCAAGCTAGGCAACAAAGCCATGCATTCATAAACAAGGGGCTGACCAAAGCCCACAAAAGGTGTTCTGCAAAGTGTAACTGTACAAAACGTTTACTTCCAAATATGCTAATAAGAAAGTGGGTGAACACCTATAGTGAAAAGGTGCTGAAACAAAAGGGAGTGCCTCCAAAATCTTTAACGCCCTTGGCAAATCAAAGATTAACAGCATTGAATTAATGGTCAGTCCATCCCGTGCCAGCCTTCATTGGTCAAATCCCAGTCTATTTCTAGGAAGGAAGTTCTGGTGCAAGGTTAACGAAAGGGAAACAGTTGTCTGTATACACAAGAAGGGATGACCCAGTTGTAGGTCATATAAAGACAAAATCACGTAGAAACACATGCACCCACAAGCCACAAATTTTTACAGAAAGTCTTCGGAGGCAGTGACACTGAACAGAGTGAACAGATACTAGGAAAAATTGTGACACTCAGACCACAAATTCCTCCCACACCACAAGCCTTGCATCAAAGGTACTGTATTCCAAACAGCGGTTCATAAGCTAAAATAACAAACTACAATAAAATATAGACAGAGAGAAGTTGAGCAAATGAAAGAGAAAAACCAGTGCTGACTAAATTTCACAATAACCTTGTACAAAAATTATCTCAAAGGATAATATTTAATATAGGTTCAATTAAACAAAAAGAGAACAAAATATTGAAGGCGCTCATACAGTTACACAAACAATGATAAAAGTGTGAACACTGACAAGTGTAAACTGAACAAACAATGGCAGAGAAAAAACATAACAAAACAACAAATATAAAAATACACAATATAACAATTGTGTCCTCTCTTATTTTGGCCACGTTTCGACCCGCGGGTACTTTAGGGGTCATCTTCAGGACAGAGCCTTCAAATATAAGAGCGTCCACTTTCTTTTCTACAAAAATTAAATATATACATGGGTTTGCAATAGATAATTTTAAAATTATGCTCAGCAAATGAGTGACAAGAAGGTCGGAAATGGAGATTAGAAAAGAAAACTGTGAAAGAAAACTAAATACCCAAGAATTCCAAAGATGGTGAAATAATTCAGAAAACTGAATAGAAAGGCTGTATGACAAAAGAAGCTAAACAATCACCTCAATGGATCTCCGTAGTGTACACGAAGGAGGAACGCCAAGCCTCGTGTATCGGACAAAAGAGCCGGAATTTAAGGGGAGACCCAAACTGTCAAGAAATAAAATACTTATATAAATGCATAAGTTGCAAAAAGCTTTGGATGGATTCTCGCCTCAATTTAGGATTATAAAATTGTGAAACCCTCATACCTGCCAGTATGCGAAAAGCGGTCCCAAGACATTACTTAAACCTTAGTCAATAAGGGGATGAGCCGGCTAGGGCTATGGGATCCGAAAGAGAGTCCGGATGATGGTATAACAGACTATCTGGTGGCAGAATCACAGTTGAGGGGAACCATTCAATTACTGCAGAAAAATCAATAACAAAACAATCAAAAGAAAAATTCTCTTAAGAAATTCACTCCCAATCAATAAACATTAAACCAACTGAAATCTCGTATTGGAATGGCACCCTTTACTCCTGTCTCAAGAACTACCTCCAAGGTATCGTGATCTTGGTCAAATATTCGTAGTAAAACCAAGCACAAGGGCAAGTATTCTCAACCCTAATTTTAGAATAAGCAAAAACAAACGTAAAATACGAGGGCTCATGAATAGTGGACTTGGAGCGGAGTGTCCTTAAGCTAACTGTGCCTTCTACACGATCTCGAGTTCCTGCTTACTACACAACCGTGAGCTTCAGATAAGTGCACTGAATAACATCCAGCACGAGAATGAGACATTACACCCATTGGTCCAACTCAGTAGCAAAAGTAGTCTGAACCGGGGTGGAGAAAATCTTTTCAACTAAGCATGTAAGAAAATGAATGTTTTGACATATCATAAACAAATCATTTAATGGGACCTTGTCTCCCTGATGTAACAATCTTGGCCATAATCCATTAGAGAGCCAAGAGAAACGTTGGGCGTTATATTAAAAGCAGTAGCAGAATCAAACACTTAAATATACAAAGACCAGTTAGTTAATCAAGGGCTCATGACAGAGTCTTAAGACCTCTTAATGCCATTTCCTTACATGGTTCTGTAGTTTCACGCCGCACAATGGTTTTTCAAATTGTGAACTCTTCATTTTTATTTATTTTTTCTTTTGCTTTGATCCTTTTTGAAAAATTACACAATGGACTGGGTCTCAAGGTTATGATCAGTCGTCTTTTCATCTCTATGAACGGCACGCTTTAAAAACGACATGCGTTCGGACTTTCTGTATCAGCCGTGATTCTTTCGGGAGCCAAGATGCTGACTGGACGCGGTGTACGAGGATACAAACTTTGGAAGTAAGTGAGATCTCAAAATTGTCCAGGAGGCACGATTCGTTTTTAGAGCACTCTGCCCTAAGCCCTTGATTAACAAACTGGTCTTGTATATTTAAGTATTTGATTTTGCTACTGCATTCAATATAACGCCCGACGTTTCTCTTGGCTCTGTAAAGGATTATGGCCAAGATTGTTACATCAGGGAGACATGGTCCCATTAAATTATTCATTTATGATATGTCAAAACATGCATTTTCTTACATATTTAGTGTAAAAGGTTTTTCACCACCCGGTTCAGACTACTTTTGCTACTGAGTTGGACCAATGGGTGTAACGTCTCATCCTCGTGCTGGATGTTATCTGAGGCTCACGGTTGTGTAGTAAGCAGGAACTCTAGATCGTGTAGAAGGCACAGTTAGCTTAAGGACACTAAGCTCCAAGTCCATTATTCATGAGCCCTCGTTTTTAACGTTTGTTTTGCTTATTCCAATATTGGGGTTAGGAATATTTTCCCTTGCGCTTGGTTTTACTACGAATCTTTGACCAAGATCACAAAACCTTGGAGGTAGTTCTTGAGACAGGAGTAAAGGGTGCCATTCCGATATGAGATTTCAGTGGGTTTATTGCTTATTGATTGGGAGTGAATTTCCTAAGAGAATTTTTTTTTATTGTTTTGTTTTTGATTTTTCTGCAGTAATTGAATTGTTTCCCCCCCGACTGTGATTCTGCCACCAGATAGTCTGTTATACCATCATCCGGACACTCTTTCGGATCCCATAGCCCTAGCCGGCTCATCACCTTATTGACTAAGGTTTATGTAACGTATTGGGACCGCTTTTGGCATACCGACTGGTATGAGGGTTTCACAATTTTATAATCCTAAATTGAGGCGAGGATCCATGCAAAGCTTGTTGAAACTTGTGCATTAATACAAGTATTTTATTTCTTGACAGTTTGGGTCTCCCCTTAAATTCCGGCTCTTTTGTCCGATACACGAGGCTTGACGTTCCTCCTTCGTGTACACTACGGAGATCCATTGAGGCCATTGTTTAGCCTCTTTTGTCATACAGCCTTTCTATTCACAGTTTTCTGATTCATTTCACCATCTTTGGAATTCTTGGGTATTTGGTTTCCTTTCACAGTTTTCTTTTCTAATCACCATTTCCGACCTTCTTGTCACTCATTTGCTGAGCATAATTTCAAAATTATCTATTGCAAACCCATGTATATATTTAATTTTTGTAGAAAAGAAAGTGGACGCTCTTATATTTGAAGGCTCTGTCCTGAAGATGACCCCTAGAGTACCCGCGGGTCGAAACGTGGCCTAAATAAGAGAGGACACAATTGTTATATTATGTTTTTTTATATTTGTTGTTTTGTTATGTTTCTTCTCTGCCACTGTTCGTTCAGTTTACACTTGTCAGTGTTCACACTTTTATCATTGTTTGTGTAACTGTATGAGCGCCTTCAATATTTTGTTCTCCTTTTGTGTTTAATTGAACCCATATTAAATATTATCCTTTGAGATAATTTTTGTACATGGTTATTGTGAAATTTAGTCAGCACTGGTTTTTCTCTTTCTTTTGCTCAACTTCTCTCTGTCTATATTTTATTGTAGCCTATTATTTTAGCTCATGAACCGCTGTTTGGAATACAGTACATATTGCCCCAGATTCCTGTTCTGGGGTTGCCTCAAAGGTAAGCATTCACTGCACTGGATCTTTCAATTGTATTACTGCTTCTGTCCCCTTTTTATAGGAAAATATATGAACTGCACAAACCAATAACAGGTTGTTGCAATTCTCAGCACAGAATGCATAGATTGAACTTTGATAACAGATCCAACACTGCCCAAAAATGCAACACTGGCAAGCAGCAAAGCCAACACACATACTTAATCTGGCTATCTATGGCACATTTAGATCTTCTAGGCAATGGGTGCACATACTGATTTAGAATGTACGTAAAGTAACTTGGGACAGCCCTATTGCCCAATGCTGCTTGCCCGCAACGTACTAGGTCTGACACAGTAACTTAGAAAAACAAATCCTCCTCCTCCTGCAGTACATCTCTACTAATCTACTCAGACTTCGGCCCACATTGGAAACCTAAAAACATTCAAAGTGGCTTCCCTGGACAACTAAAAGCAGCACTGTGCATAGTGATCACGGTATGTGCATTATATAAATGCCAATAACAAAATAAACAATAGGTGCAGACAACAGAAAACCTTTGTTAAGTAAAGAAGGGTTAAACATGCTCCTTCCATAGTCAATGGTACTGCTACACGTTGATATAGGCATACAAGAGCATGAAGAACATATAGTGTATTTGTTTTCAAGACTGCGATGTCCCATTGGCAGAAGGGCACAGCTTCTACATTGTGGTGTAGGGTTATCCGAGGTGTCTCTTGAACGCTTTCATAAATCGGAATACAGTTTGGAGGTCCTAATGAATACTGAGGCGGTGTTCCCAATCTTGGGGAACAGACTGAAAAAGCCTGTTACTTAATTTTTTTGTGTAACATTTCTTTCTCTCCAGTCTGATAGTGTCCTGGCTGTGGGTGTGACAAGAACCAACAGAGATGGTGAGCTTGCCAGTCAAATAGTTGAGGGTGCTGGGTGTGATGTTTTTAAATGATGGGAGTTTATACGTTAGAGCCATACCTTATAAACAGAATTAGCCTCATCCTGAAAGCCAGATTATCTGCAATGGAAATATCACTCTTGGCATCTAATTTGCAAAAGTAATTAAAAACGTAAGTGTCAAGACCCAAAGATGTTCTTACATGGTCATTATCAGTACCACCAACCTCTTACACTACCCAGGGAGAGGTGTGGCGCCGCAGCCAGGGCGACTGATCGTGGACGCTGGGGATCATGGTTTGATCCCCGGCTCTGGCGGCAGGGGTCTGCCCAGCACCATGTGACTCTGGGAAATAGCTCGCTTAATCTTCCCAACGGCCCCCAGCACTGAGAGAACCTTTCGGGGGTGATTCGTGCGCTATACAAGTACAAGTACTGGATTTACCCCAGGCCTATGACAGTGCTGCTTCTATTCATCTGCCTCTCTCTGCCATACACCCTAAGAAAACCCTATGGCATTGTACAGTGCTCAGCTGATTCCGAACTACATTTATGCAACAGTATAGAACTACCAATAGATACATTATGGTTGCCATATGTTTTAAACCAATAGATACATTATGTTTGCCATATGAGAGACTGATTCATCCTGAGCTGTTCCATGTCTAGTACCAGTATCTTGTCTGGGTCGGTTTTTATTAATATAAATTCCGATTTCTGTACTCCACCACTTACAATTCAGGTTTCAAGTGTTCTGTTTTTGCTGACTGTTGCCAGGGCTGGACTAGTTGTAGAGGGCATAGGGCGTTTTCCCGGCTGGCTGGAAGGAATGGGGCCATTTCTTTTACTGAGGGCTGGTTGTGCAGCAGTGCTGCAATATCAGCTCCCCAGTGACAAAAGCAGCAAAAGTGCTTCGCACTTGCATCCCTCCACTCGCCCATTCCCCAACAACCACCGCCCCCAGGGCCGGCCTAGCTGAATTGCCAGGGCTGGTTTGTGTTGCCAGCCTGGCCCTGACTTTTGCCCATAAATGCCGACGTAAAACAAGGCGTTGCCATGCCTGTTTTTATTATAAAAATGAAAAACTACGGTAAGTAGGTCTTCTTTTCAAGTACTTTCTATGGTGTTAATCATGACCGAAACAATCATGGCCAAATGTGTTCAGATTGTTGGTATTGAGCAGTGCGATTTTGACTCAATTTTTACACGTCACAAATACATAACATAAACGTGCACTTAGCACATGTTTACTGAGTGACCAAACAATTTAACGAGTTCCATTTTACATCATTATTGAAGTGCATTCTTAGTAATTAGATTATTCATACATAACACTATGTGCTTTTAACAGTATTAAATGAGATATTCTTTGGAGACTTGATGAATAAACCATCTTCACTTATTTAGAATGTGTTTACTTTATTCTTACCAGGGCTGGACTGGCAGTAGCGGGCACCGGGCGTTTCCCTAGTGGGCTGCCATGGTGAGGGCCAGTTTTGAGCCCCAGGGGACCGTTTTTGTTACCGGAGGCCAGCAATATCGGCCCCCTGTAACAAACTCGGCTGAAACCGGCCCTTGCAAACAGCTCGGCCGCATCCTCCCTACCTCCCCCACGGGGAGCCAGACGAGCAGTTTGCCAGGGATGGCTTCAGTTCCCTGATTCTTACTGGGGAAGGGAGGGGGGTAAAGCCCTTCTTCTTGTAAGCCACACCAGGAATTTACTGACCAAGCAAGCATACAGGAGGCGGGAATCACACCTTAGAATTCTAAGAATAGTGCTATGGCTTCGTGTCGTTTACCCAACTGCTTGAAAAGGGTTTTAGTCATGTCTGTCAATGTCCAACTAAAGCTGGACAGGCAAATAAAACATGGGCTACAGATTCATCCGTGATATTACAAGTGAACCCCAAAACAGAGTCAGCGGCCGTCCATTTACCGGTGAATGCTTTCAAAGGCAAGGCGCCAAGCCTGAATTGAAAATTAAACTACCTGTCTACTGGAACTGCTATAAAGTCCCAATATTGCTCGAGGAAACAAGTGCATTTAAAATCAAGGAAGTCCCTGACAGACTAGCTCTAGCATCCTTATGGACATCATTCTGGATTGTCCAAGACCATTAATGTTGTTTAGCAGCTCCTTGGAAGAAATGAGGAAACTGAACGTAGTTTGCCATAGCTCAATCATTCCCAAAGAGGTCAGCAGCTTTTTAATATTTGAAAATATTAAAAAGCCAGGTGACCTTATTGAAACTGTCTGCTTGCATGACATCCTGGAGGGCAGCAGTATAGTGAGCGAGCTCGGGGGTAGACCATAGCCTCCTCCAGAATAGTAGTCGGCCATGTCTGGCTTTGTCATCTATTGATTTCCTGCCCATGTCGAGCAGCAATGGATGTAACAGGGTACTAAACGCAGGTAGGCTCAATTCCGAAGAAACCTGTTCTCTGATCTGGACAATCCATTGACCTTGGGAAAACCCCAGAGTTCAGCTCCTTACAGGGTGGATCCCAAAGCTTAGACTTCGTAAATCTGAAGGAGATGAACTATGGGTTTGCCAAAGGATACCTAATGCTCTTTTAGACTAACGCCTGTGATTTGCTTGTGTTTTTTACAGACACAGAACTTCCAAGACATTGTAGAAGACAATGGTATACCAAGGTAATCAGATGAGTCTACCATCTATAGAGTTAGACCCCCTAATGTTAGCCTCCCTTTGTAGGTATTGTAAATTATATAAATTTAGTTTTTGCTAAATTAATTTCCAAGCCTCCGGAGCTGCAAAACTCCATAAAGTGGTTCAACGATTGATCAAGCCAGCTAGGGGTTTTGGAGATTAGTAGTAGGCCGTCAGCAGCAAAAAGGAGGATAGGTGTCACTTTGGCTAGGGAGGTGGCATCGGTAGGGTACTGGGAGAGAAAGTGGACGATATTGTATAAAAATAAAGAAAACTATGTGGGAGCTATAACACAACCCTGACTGATGACTTTGCTAACTGGGATGTGATCAGTAAGAAGGCCTCACAGAATTCTGGCATAATTACCTTCATGCAAACGAATAACTAATGATAAAATATCAAAAGGCATGCCCATATCACAAAGTACCTGCCATAGTTTCGGTGAAGCTGATTTAAGGTCAACAAAGGTACCATACAAACATACAAAGGTAACATACAAGTTGCTTCTGTCGATTAGTACAGTCTTCCAAAATAGGAGCAGAAAGCAAAAGACTATCAATAGTGTTGGTTTTCTTTCAAAATCCTGCTTGGAAAGGAGTCATTATATCTTTTTCGTCAATCGAGTCCTGGATTTTAATCAATACTAGGCGGCAGAAGATCTTTTGAGAGCAATCTATCAAACTAGTTGGTCTGCAGTTGGCTGAGGAACTTCTATCGGCCTTTTTGAAGATTGGTATAACTTACTAACCCTTCCATGAATCCGGAATCGGGGCACCCTTTGCAACATCATTGGCGAGAACAAGAATATATTTTGTCTAGTTATCTTTGTCATAAATAAATATGAATGCAGGTTTGCCATCGGGACCAGGAGCCTGTCTACTAGTAATAGCATTAAGATTGGTGATTATATCACATGGCTCAGACATTGAGGCCGGGTGCCTAGGGGGGCTTACACTGGAAGAGGCAGTCCCTCAATAGAGGCTAAGATTTCCTCTGCATACAGATTTGTATAAAGGCCAGACCAATCTAGTGGGCATATCGTTTTTTTCTAGGTAGGGGTGCAGAACCATTGCCACCCTAAGTAACCAAGGGCCAAAACTTGGTGGAGTCATTAACCAAGCATGCTTATTTTAAGTCCTGCCACCTCTGTTCATTCCAATCTTTTTAGGTTTTGCCTGGCGAAAAGATGCGCTCTGCGCATCTTTTTCGCGCAGGCGAAAACCTATTGAGATGTATACGGGAGACAGGAACGGCCTCCGTCTTTCATTGGCTAGCTCCATAAATGGAGGCTAGCCATTGGAAGACGGACCTGTCCGTCAATGCCGGACCAGATTCGGGGGCGTTCCCGAGAATTTTTGGCTTTTGGCTACGTCACGCGACGTCAGCCAAAAGCCGGGAACGCCCCCGAATCTGGTCCGGCATTGCCGGCACCTGCCTCTGCTATTTGTCAGCGTGGGAGAAACTCAAAGGCCGGTCCTCACACTTTTTGAGGTAGAAGTGACATTTGTATCTTATTCTACTGCTTGTTTTTCCCTTTATGTTCGTGCGCCGTGATCCTCCCCCCTTCCCCCCCTCCCGCTATCCGTGCGCCGTTCCCGCCCCCCTCCCTCCATGTCATTAACATTTACTTTTCGTCACTTTGAAACCAAAGCTCCCTTTAATCGTTTGGAATATTGGCTTTTTTGGGGGCTATGTGCCATCCGCCAGCTAGCTGCTTTTTCGACATCGTGAAATTGCGTGGAAAATAAGAAACAGTGGTATTTCTGCTCTGGTCCCGGATTCTGATAGCCATTGCTCCCTGACGGCATCAGAGTGTGCCTGCGCCCACAGGATGCCCGCTACCCGCAAACGGAGCTCTGTCGGAGCAGGAACAAGCACCACAGGGTTTTAAAGGTTCAAGGCCATTGCTGTCCGCAGGGTCTCGGATATGCCTTCTCTGCAGCCTCCTCCGTTCGGACTGTTCCTGACCACCCTGGCCTTGTTCAGCACTGCGGCTGGTAAGTGCCCCTTGCAACAATGCGACACAGTGAGAATTAATCCCTAGCCGTTCTCTTCCCATTCACTGTCCCTCAGGCATCTGCGCTGTAATCTCACACCAACCTCTGGCTAACTTCCCATAGCCACTGGACCTCAGTGGCCCTTTCTCCCGCCGCTTCCAATTGGCCTCCTTAATGCAGTTAAGACGGCCCTGTTTAAGTCATGATAGTTGAGCTAGTAACAAGGCGACTATGTAAGAACATTTACAGTGGGGTACTAAGGATATATATCCGTGGCCTTGATAGAGGATTGTGAGAGGTGTAGCCTTCGGCGGGGCAAACAATACAACTTGTGTGGCCTTCTATACACGTCCAAATTTAAACACGAGTTCAAATATCCGTGGATAAGGAGTGGTGTGGAGGAACATCATTTTTTTCATGATGTAGTAGCTGACATCTGTGGGTGCACTTAAATCCCACAACTAAAATTGAAATAGGTGGAGTATTCCCGAACAGCGTTGCTAGTAGGTTAAAGGAAAACCTCTCGAGTGTGTTTGGTGAGCACTACCCAGTGAACACGGGGGCGTATTGATATTTCTCGCTTGCGATGGTAGACATCCCGGTGTGATATATATAATTTTATTTTTTAATTCACCGTCCTGAAGAGTTTGTGTGTTACTAGTGTGTAGCAGAAAACGTTTCTACTTGCTTACTAGTGCGTAGCAGACAATGTTTATACTTGCGAAGTCAATTGGCCCATGTGGTACAGCGAAAAGTAGCTCAAACACTTTAGTCTTCCGCTGTACCACATGGCCTACTAATCCTTGAGTCAAATTACTGCTCCTGTTTTCTGTTGATAACTGGTCAAAGAAAAGTTTGTTTTATTTTTGTAATACACACCAAATTGTCAGAATTGCCCTTTTCCCGCCTCATTCACCATTTAACCCCTTTGTTAATAGTTATGCCACTACTCCTGTCCTCCCTAACCTATGCATATAGTATAGACCACCGGGTGATTTTGTGTCCGTGATTACCACGCAGGTATAAACGACCGTGTCGGTGTCTGGCATGAGATAGGAGAGTGTCTAAGGGTGCTGGACAAGACAAAACTCATAATCTTGCCTAGGCGTGGACGGGTTGAGGGTGGAGAGGCACAGTTAATGCTGAGGAAGACACACAAATAGGCTTTCGCAGTATTCGAGTTTGCTCAATTTAAAAGTGCACACGATATTTTCTGTCTCGAATGACAGGTTGCTACCGTCTTATACCGTCGCAGGGAAAATCAAAACAATGGAATGGAAACCTGCGGAATCGACTGATTCAATATTGATTCAAGAATTTGAGTCCATCCCTTTTTACTAAATCATCTGTACTTAGACCAATTATACCATATTTAAGAAAGTAATACAACGTGTCCTTTTAATTAATGGTAGGACTTATCGCAGTGTCGGATCCACCAACAACAGATGTGACACTTCATTCTAACGTTTTATTATTTGCAGAACTCTAGAAAGTGCATTTTATGGTGTTGATGTGTAAAGATTATATACTATATTGATGAATTTCGAAAAGTACATGTAAGCATATAAAATCCATATGTGCCCTATTACAATGTTACCTTTTAGAAAAAACAAAACGAATTTGTTTTAATTGCAAACGTCTATATAAAGTGGTCTAGGAAAATTACATTGCATATTAATCTGGCTACACCAGAAGCTGGTATCTGTTAAACCGATTATTTGGTTTAAGAGAACTTTGCGCATACTTGGCTCGCTTGTGATGCAAAAAAACCTCCATTGTCAAGCAAAGCATGACAGGCTGCAGTGAAACGTGTATTTCAATAATTAATGTCTACCCCTGCCTTTCAGTAATTACACAGGAAGGGTGTCATTATAGTCATAAACACAACAAGTGCAAGGTGGCTGCAGGGGGAGGGGTGGAGTAGTTTGGGAGTGGAACTGTAGGATCTAGTCAATAAATTAGATATGCAGTGCAAATGTAGCACAAAATACTTTATTGTTTGAACGCTAACTCAGTGAAATACGTCTGTGTTGTCTGCATCCACACCACTTCAATGAAAACCCGTGTTCTTTCTGTGTTGGGTATAATGTAAAACTTCAGCAAGATATTTTGATTCTGGATGTTGCTTTGCTAGCCGAATGATGTTTTTTTAACTGAATAATTTGTGCACATTTATTATCATTCTTGTTGAAGTGATGAGCAGACATAGCGCATGTTTGTGTTGCTTTAAAGTCTGAACAGCTAAAACAATGTATCTGTTTTTTAAAATTCAGTTATAGTATGTAGGAGTTAAAGGAAATGCCCCCTAACAATCCTCCAATTTTAGAGACTTATTTTAGAGAATCTGGTCCGGCATTGCCGGTGTTCCTGCCTTCCTGCTTATTGGTGGAATTTTGATCCTGGCGTGACGTGTCGGGTCTCCTTCAACAAGCTAAACAATGTGAATGAGATACATCATTCATCCTACCACATTTTCACACATCCATACATCATTCATCCATGCAACATTTTATCCATCCATACATCCACCTTTTCTTCCATCCGTCCTTCTTCCATCCACCCTTTCATCCTTCCACGCATCCTTTCATCCATTCATCCACACTTTCAGCAATCCATCCTGCATCCATCCACCCTTTCATCCTTCCATCCATACATCCATCCATCCTTTAGACATCCACATTTCTATCCATCCACCCATCAATCATCCACCCACATTTTCACACATCCATCATTCATCCCTGCAACCTTTTATACATCAATCTTCATATTCTTCAGAAGTTATGGGGTTATTTAAACTAGTAAAGTCACTGTGCAATATTGTGCCTATGAATGGTTCTGTGTGTCATCCTCATGTGCCTTATTCATGTTTTACAACAGTACGTGCACTCGCATTCTAAGACCTTGACCTCATTGTGTATGTTGTTTAAAAAAGTTTCTAAGCAGCTGCCTGCGTCCATCTGAGAGTGGCTTGAATAAGATATATTGTCCACCATTGTATAGTTAGAAACTAATATATTCTTTATAATGAACAGTTGCAAATAACTCTCTCCAAAGCTTTATAAAACTCTAAGGGCTTAGTGTACATTGCCAGACAAGGGGAGGGCTTTCAGTGTGTGGGCGGGGGGCTCTGTGTGTGGGGGGGGGCTTTCAGTGTGTAGGGGAGGGGCTTTCAGTGTGTGGAAGAGGCTCTTGGTGTGTGCGGGCTCTCTGTGTAGGGGGTGGCTCGCAGTGTATAGGGGAGGCTCACAGTGTGTGGAGGGAGCTCGCAGTGTGTGTGGGGGGCTCGCAGTGTGTGTGGGGGGCTCGCAGTGTATGGTGGGGCTCGCAGTGTGTGGGGGGGCTCTGTGTGGGTATGTGTTGGGGGACATTTGCGAAAGATAAAGCTAGTGGCATTGCAAATAAAAATGCCATTTATTTATGTTTTTAAAAAAATGGTCACAAGCTTTGCCAATAGCTCAAACTTTAACAAAGGCAAAACCATTGCATTGTAAATGCTTGTTTTTAGCTCTGGTCAATCTCAAGGTGTAGGCCTTTCTAGATGAACGGATACAAGCATTGTCCTTTGATTTCATAGCCAAGGCCAAGAGACTTCTACTGAGTGCTCATTGAAGATCTGAACGAGTGGCAGGTAAGATGTCTGGGTGGGCAGCTATTTGGTGCCATTTAAGACGGCCCCAGTAAAAGTAGGTGGATGGGGGTCAGATGGATACCTACCATAAAGAGCTGTCATGCTGAGGCACAGTGGTTTGTGGTCACTTTACGTTCTTTCCGTGACAACCATACTATCGGCAAGTGTCCAGAGCCCCGGGTCGACTACAATGTAGTTGATATGGCTCAGATGATAGGGTTTGTTGAATGTATAGGTGCACTTTATGTCTGATTTTGTCGTGTCGCTAGTAGGCCTGACTCATGGTTCTAGAGATAGAGCTTTACACTGTAAAGCGGCCTGGGACCCAATTTTTAAGGGAATCAAGTCCAACTGGGGAATACTCCATATCTCAACCTCCTCACAAGATAATCTAACATAGACGCTGTCCAGGGACTCAAATGTAGTATTAAAATCCCCCGACAGAAACAGATGGGACTGGTGCTGGCACCTTTCTAGGTAATCCTCAAGGAATTGTACGGTTTGCGAAGCTAGACCATCCTTGACCCCTCTTGCATAAATATTTAAAATTTCTACACTAAGTGATTTGTCATTTGTTACATGAATGGCTAGGATGTACGGACAGTCGATATAGAGCTGGTGGATTTTGCAAGTTAAAGAGGCTCTGGACCAGATCGTTAGCCCTCCTGAGGGTCACCCAAAAGAACTAGGTTTTGTTGAAACAAAATACTTTGGATAACCTGGTTTAAAAATTGGGGCAGTGCACCATGTTTTTGGAACAGACAAATGTCATATTGATTTATTAATTCCTTTCAGTTGGGTAGGGCTACTTTTAACTTGAGACCAGCCACATTCCAAGAAACAAGTGTTATCAGTGAGTGTTTATTCGTTGTTGTAGTCATATTAGGAGGACTAGAGTGAGCCAAGGAGCTCTTGGATGGATAAAGGTGAACTAACAACCAGTGAACATGAAGAAAGAATGTATTGTTGAACATTTGCTGGGCAGCAATTTGTGCTATGGGATGGAAGAGTAGGGAAGGCTGGTGGCTTAGAACAGAAGCTCCTTCAGCAAGCTTTTATCTAGTCTAGCCGGAATTGGACTAGGAAGTTACTAAATGGGCACTAGAAGAAAGCAATCTACTTCGTTCGCAGGAGACCATCTGGAGGCTGGGTGTAAGGGGATACACAAAGCACTCAGGGGGCTAACATCTGCCCTCTGGTATTTGAACCGAATATTAATTATGGGAAGGGGAGGACCGAATATCAAAAGCCACAAAACTAACAACTATTTCCCCATCTCTGAGAAGTAAGTTGATGCTATCAAGGCTCTGACTTCTTGAGGAGTGTCTTTTAGTGCAGAGGATGTCATCACGAATAACTGAACGGCATCCCCTTGTATACTGAATTCAGTCAATGGCTTTGTTTATTAAGGAATACCACCCTTCTTGCCATAAATGAAATAGGAGTTTCGGGACATTGACCATGATAATTGGACTGGCATGAGGGAAGAGTCCACTTCAAGCACAAGTTGCGGGTGGATGTCGTACATTGCGCAGAAGCCCATTGGGATATGTGATGCCTAAAGGCTCAACACTGTACTGGGTCTATCTTGCTTCAGGAGTTGGGGATGCCTAAATGTCTCATAGGCCTGTCATCTCTTGGAGGCTTGGGCCTCATGGACCCCCGAGCAAGGTCTATATCTCGCCTGGCAAAAATAGATTTAGTTGAACCTAAGTTGGGATGGCCTAGAATAGGCATAGGTCTGGGTGAAAGACCTGGCTTCCTGGGTGGCATCTAAGGTTTTGGTAATATTCATGTCCTTAGGCATTACTAATTGGTTCATCATACTAGCTAGACAATTAATCAAAAGTTTTAGTTCCCCCATCTCTGCCCTCAATTTCTTAATTTGGGATATAAAGAAAGTTGTGTCTCCAGGGGGTGGATGTGGCTAGGTTATTGCACCTATAGGCCCACAGAGAATTGCGGGGGTTGCTTGCTCCCCTATCAAGGGCAAGAAGCGATTACTCCGAAGTAAGGCATCTACAGTGGAAGATAAGCTTTGAGGCTGTGGGGTTTCGTGCTGTTCAGTATGAGCGGAGTCTACATCAGCAGGTAGCGGGGGTGGGTCTGGGCAGAAGTTTTCCTTGTCATTTTCCATTTAAAATAACCAGGAAGGGTTTGCGGTTGTTTTTTGTGGTCTCCAAGTAAATCTTTATGGGGAGCAGGATCAGCACTTATAATGGATTCGACCGCTTCTATTAAGAGGTCTATTTCATTGAATGTACAATTGTTTGGATATTTAGACCCCTTACTATGCTTCGCAATGTCCTGCACGAGGTTGGATGCTGTGTATTTTCCCATTTGTAATAGATCTAAATGAGTAGGAGGGTACTATAAGGTCACATAAAGGGTAAAACAAAAACCAATGAAGAGGGGGAACGGATCTTTGAAGATCAGCCAGGTTTTGGACAGTAGTCATGTGTAGTAATCTATAACAAAGGGGAGGGGGGAATAGACCAATGAAGGGGGGTGGGGGGGGGGGGGGGGGGTACTAGACCTGCAAAATTAAAAACATAAAACCAAAAGGAAAACAATTAAATTTGGCCAGCAAGAAACCCAGTAACAGTTCATCAACGTAGCCAAACCATAAGGGTTTATTAAAACCCACAAAAAGAGAAGAACAACACTATCTGAACATTGGGTGCTAGATTGCACAGTGGCTGAGGGGGTCACACCACAGAAGAGTTCAGTAAATATCACTTCTAAGAGTCAAAGGTCCAGGAAAGAGAGGGCCCAGTGAACATAAGTGACAGTCAAACAAAACTGGAAAACACAGTACCTTCGGGATCATAAAAAAAAGAAAATCCAGGAGGGATGGCCCAGCCCAGACACTTGAAAGCTCTGACAGGTGCAGGAAGACCCGCCCGTGGCCCGGGCTTTGCCCGGTGCATACCATGCAGTGGGTCTGCAGCTAAGGAATTGCAACATTCTGGCCCGCCCCCTTCCTCACAGCTCTTAGCACAGGCGCCTCCTGATGCGAAGAGCAATGGGAGATGTAGTTCCCTTGGCAGTCTGGGGGGGGAGGTGGAACCACTTTCGAAGATCTGAAGTGTCCCACAGAACTGGGCTGCAGAACCCGCCACCTTCCTCGCCTCTGTTAGCACAAGCGCCCCCTGGCGCAAAAAATTATAGGGGGTGGAGTCCTCTTGATTCAGGGCAGTCTGTTGGGGCCAAGAAACCCCTTTCCAAGATCTGCTGTGTCCCAAAGAAGGAGACTGCAGATAGGGCTTTGTAGAGTTCTGGCCCGCCCACTTCCTTGCAGCTGTTAGCACAAGCGCCACCTGGCACGGAAAACAATGGGAGATGGAGTCCCCTTGATTCAGGGCAGTCTGTGGGTGCAGAGAACCCCCTTTCCAAGATCTGCTGTGTCCCACAGAATGGAACTGCAGATAGGCCTTTGTAGGGTTCTGGCCTGCCCACTTCCTTGCAGCTGTGAGTACAAGCGCCTCCTGGCACAAAGAGGGAGGGGGGATGGAATCCCCTTTATTCAGGGCAGTCTGCGGGCCGAGAAACCACTTCCCAAGATCTGACGTGTCCCACAGAACAGGACTGCAGTGAGGGCTTTGTAGCGTTCTGGTCCCGTCCCCTTCCTTGCAACTGTTAGCGCAAGCGCCTCCTGGCACAAAGAGCAGTGGGGGATGGAGTCACCTGGATTAAGGGCAGTCATCTTGAGACCAAGAAACCCCTTTCCAAGATCTGAAGTGTCATTTAAAATGTAGTTTTTGGCCATATACTTACACGTTTGGTACTGTACGTCACATGCAATATGAATCTAATATACTGTGTAAGGGTACATGTATATTAAATGTGCATACTTTAAAGTTGACCTAACTAGTCCTGTTTTGCATTTTGCCTACAGTGCAGTTTTCCATTTCTGTTTATATTACTTTTTTTCTTGCAGGTACATTCACCTACATTGTTAGTTTGAGAATAGATACAAAACTGTACTAGGTATAGAGAGAGAGCCTGAGAAGAAGACTTTGGCAAAAGAACATGGAGAGCCAGAGCGTTAACTGAAGAGTCCTATTCAGCATTATTGCAACATGACTTGGTTGAACAAGGACAATGTTCTTCCTATGTTTAGTGTGGGACATTTCGTGAGTGTTGCAGCTTACAACATGAGAATAGGAAAAGACAATGAAACTCCTGATGATGGGAACAGAGTGGTGTTACCCGAGTGGTTCTGGTGCAAATAACTGGAGGCTACACTGTTGGAGATTGCTTCCACTTTTTCTTGGACTTTGAGAGTTTTAGACCTCTATGCTTATACCCTTTGATTCTTTGCTGGATGTGGCTTAGGCTAACAGTTATTCCCATGACCCAGGAAGACTCTAGACCAAGCTTCTGAGTTGCTGATACCTTCCCTTACTTCTGAACTTCCCCATATTTTCCATTTTTCCTACATTTCCCTGAATTCTGATATCTCTTAAGTCTATTGAACCATTCTCTTAGTTTGGACTTTAACCCAGATGATTTTAGCTCTTACTCCTGTATAGAAGAGAGAATCAGACACTTTTCTGAGCACCAAATCTTATTATCGATCTTTTGTATTGCTGCGACTGAACTTCTTGCTCGTCTCATACTGGTATGCCTAAACTTCTTCAGGAGGATGGGTTTCCCAGTTGTTATTCTGTATCTTTATAGCATGGTGCTAAGGTTTGCAAATCGTTACTTGACTGCTAATTTGTAATAAACCTTTTTAAACAATAGTCACTGATTCTTGGTCCTTATTGTGTAACAAAAAGGCTTGCACTGTTAATTGAAAATGATTGAGGTAATGTTAAATCCCATCACCTCTTAAGCGGGAAAGATAAGATCCATCGGAGGACGAATGGTAAGAGGGTTGGCCCAGAGCGCTGGATCAGGTAAAAGTAGTTAAAAAACAGATTTGATTATTTGAAGTAACTGCAAGTGCGGAAGTGGGGAGTGCACTGCAAAGCTAATATTGCGATATCAGGGTATTGTTGTACAG
This sequence comes from Lissotriton vulgaris, assembly GCF_964263255.1. NCBI lineage: Eukaryota > Metazoa > Chordata > Amphibia > Caudata > Salamandridae > Lissotriton > Lissotriton vulgaris. The sequence continues at coordinate 1,326,529,518 of NC_141687.1, read as the reverse complement.
GGTTGTCAAGAGTGAGTGCCCTATTATTGGTTAAATATATGTGGAAATACACCACTTGCTACTTCATTTTTTAACAGAACCCAAAACAAATCTAAATTAACATTATAACATGAACAAGATATAAATAAAGATTAATACAGAAGGAGATGTTTAAGAAATAAAAATGAAACAGCATGGCTTGATGGCTTACTTCTCTGTCGTGGATCGTTTGAGAGAGAGAGAGAGAGAGAGAGAGAGAGAGAGAGAGAGACTGCTGAACTATGAACTACAGCCATCCATTCATGCTCAATTACCTCACCTGCTCAGTCACTCCAATCATTAATAGAAGGACTTACCTTCAGGCGCTCTAAAATGAGTTCTTGAGCTGTCCTCTGTCAAACACATGCCCAACGTAAGCAATGACTGAACCCAGTAAATACCAGGCTGCAATATTTACGAGGTGCAGTTTTACCTTTCCATTTGGGGTGCCCTCTCTCGGGATGCTGGATAAAATGGTAAAGTTACAGGGTATCCCCGTTTTGAGCTACTAAACTCTGAATATAGCAGTAGTTCCTCACACAACTTCTGGAAGGTTTTTCATTATGGAATTTGTGCAAGGAAAAAAGTGCACATTTTGTGCACAAGCTGTAATCCTGATTTGGGTACAAACTACCGTTTGTGCCAGATTCAAGATTGCAGCATTAGGAGGCCCCACACCCTGACTGGGTGATCACCCATAGGGAAAGAGTATCAGTCATTCAAATTTGCTGTCAATCAATAAATCACAACACTTTTTGCTCGCTGCAGTCTGGATCGACTGTCTCCTTAACTTTCACCATTTCTACATGCCACAAAAAATGTCGGTTTTCCTGTTTCATATTCATTAATTCCAGATGTTCGTGTCACACAAAAAAAGCCGACAACTCAACACTTGGCACCACTGGGCAACATTTGCTTTGGCATCATCGCTAAACCATGCGAAATCGGTGGAAGAGGAGGCATACACATGACTAGTGCCAACATAATGAGACACTATGCTCAGGAAATATAGCCACATATTTTTAAATTACACGTTCAGCTTGAGGGGCAGGACCCGCAGAGCAGAAGCAGAAGGCCCGCATAGAAAGGCACTTCCCAGAAAGCAAAATGGTTGCCATTTTAAAAACCTCACATTCTTGAGTCTCTATGAAATACAAAGGCTGGCCTGGCATGATTTTCTCGGCCGGGTTGTTACTGGGAATGTGTAATAAAAGTGATGTTGCTTTAATGCAAAGTTCGCCTGCAGATCTCCTGTTTATGTATGGATGCCTATGGATTGAGGTTTGAAGTCAAGTAGGATGCAAGACAGGCGGGAAGGAAAAAAGATGGTGCAATCAAAGCTGCCCCAACTACCAACCACAGAACAAAAACAGCTGGTCTGTGAGAAGCCAGCTGCATCTGAGCTACATCCTGGCATCAGTGGGAACAAGCATTGGCAAAGCCAATGGGTCTCGCTTTTGCAAGAGTTAAAGCTAATGGCATTGCAAATAGGGTGAACAACTGGCATGGGTGAAATTCAGGATGGTGAGTGTAAAAACTCAGGACAAAGGGTCAAAAATCAGGACGAAAATTCAGGACAGGAAGTCAAGATTCAGGACAAAAATTCGGGATAAAAGGTACGTTTTACAGGCGCAATAGTATATAAGCAAGTAAAGAGACAACCACTTAAGTACAAGTCAAAATAACTTTATATTAGGTTGAGACAATTGTGGACTTCACAGTTTTTGTGTATGCGTGCAGCTTCGAGCAACTGTGCAGGTCTTTTTGTGGTATTACATATGATAATAATCTATTCATATGGTTACTGCACTCGGTTGCCCAGTCTGATATTTTGTTTACAGTTCATGGCCCTGAGCAGGCATGTTTGGTGAGAAAAATGGTTGGGAAGATCTGCACGGATAGACACTGTAAGATGTAAAGTGGCATGCATAGGATGCAGCTAATTGGGACCTGCAACACTGGACTAGAGTGCAGTCCTAGAGTGACAAGCTTTATGTGTCAGATAACTTCAGGTATTCCATGTCTTTTCACTGGTAATGAGTGGTTTAGGGGCTGCTACAGTACAGAGTGATGGATAAGAACCATAGCTAAGAGGTCTTGTCTGAGGGTAAGAGCATTACGCAGGAAAAGGGAGTTATTAAACAGACTGCATGAGCTATAATTGGCTGCACACTGCTGAGTATAATGGTATTATTGTGGGTCCGAGCATTAGATAGGAGTTGACATTGCTATATCATGCCATGGCTAGCCATATAGCAGCCCTCCTTATTTTAGCTGTATATTGGAAACAGCAAACTGATTGGGCGGTTTAATTTCTGTGAACTTTAAACAGCAGATTCTCATTGATGCACAGAAGTGAGCTACAGACTAGAAACGGTATACGCTTTTGAAGCATTATTGTAGGGCAGAAGGAGGCACTGTCTTTTACATACAGAAAATGTTCTCTTGAAATGGAAGCAGAATGCAATCAAAGTTTTACTGATACATCTATTTAGTGCACAAATAATAATGTGTGGAAATGTGGTTTCAGCAAATATGTATCATTTGAACATCTCGAAGTAAAATGTTTTGATCCCATTCAAACTGTTTCCAGCACACTTGGAATTACAAGCAAGTGGTCCATTTGTGGTTTCTTAACTGCTGATATGTTTTGAAACATTTGAACAGTTTAGTTACAGATATTTAAAAGTTGTTGTGTGTTACAAACAAACTGACAGCTCACAGCCTATGTTTTCGCACCCCCAAGAACATGTGGGAAAGCATAGAGCATTCTACAACACATTTGTCATTATATATCAATTGTATTAGTTTCTAAAGCACAGTAAATAATTGTATTTATGTATTTATTTTATTTGCAGAGTTTTATATAGCACTGGTAGACTCGGAGGTATCAGAGCGCTTTACATGAGGATCAGCTAGTTACAAGTTACAAAATTACATCAGTTACAGGAGCTTAGTAACAAAAAGGATAGCATAACAAGGACAACATAATAAACAGTTTGACACAGTAAAATGAGTAACTAGAGCATAGCATAACAAAGACACACGTCCAATGGGGCAAAGAAGGTAGAGGGGGAAAAGTAGAAAGGGGAAAGGAACGCATAAATCGGGTAATGCAGTAACTCCACCAGGCATCGGCCGTGCTGAATTTGGCTCCGCCGTCGACAGATCTTCGGAGATTCGTCAGGAAGGCGAGGGAGGATGGAGACACAACGGAGAGACAAGGAAAACTGTGCAAAATGTCCGACTGGGTAGGTGACAGCCGAGGGAGTAAACCAAAGCCAATCTCCTCTACAGCTATCTGGTAGCTCCACCGGGCATCAACCATGTTGCTTCGGCTCCTCGGTCGGCACACTATTAACGGTTCGTCAGAAGATTTAAAAACTCAATTGAGGGAGTTAGAGTCTCAAAGGACCACAATCCAAGTAACCCTAGGTGTGAAAAAAAAGTCTGAGGGGGGATAGATTCCAGGTGATAAGAACCAAAAGGCAATACCTAACCATCTTTGGATCCAATCAAATAGGTCATCACGCAGCTCCTTCTTAAGCTCTCTCAGCGAGATCAGCAGGTCTTCACTTGTGAGTGCAATGCATCAAATAGACTGGGCTGTTCCTTCTTTGTCTGCCCCAATGATCGCTGGGATGAAGGAGCTGAGACTTTAGGGGACTGTACCTTTTTAGGTGGCATAAAGATCCAAGCGTGACTTTAGCCTGGGGCCCCTCTGATGGCAAAAATGGCTGTGAGCTTTGTGGTGCCCCACCATTGAAGGAAGTGGCCCTTAGGAGCCACCCGGGTTATTTACAACCTCCTACTCGCCTTCTACCAAATGAAGTGGGTCAGACAGTGGAGAAAATACAAATAGCTGTTTATTAGCAATACTCTGCAGAGAAGTCCAATCTGATCTGCACCCTAAGATGTCTGCCAAGGGACTGGCCCCCCAACAGCCTGCAAAACATAACCACACCTCCAGGAAACCCAACCACGCCCACAGTGGAAAGTTACCTGCTTAGGCCAAACGTGAACAAAGTGGGTACAGAGGGATGAGCTACCATTTGCTAGATGGGTACACACTATCATACTTTCAAGGTTGCCATGCCGGGTCTCAGAGTCTCCTAACATGGGAGCAGAGCTACAAACTTAGGTAGGTATGCAAGGGCAGAATGGCCTATTCATTAGTAAGTCAGAAGGCAACCTTGAACACAAGAGAAAATAATAACTAAATACAGTCTTCGGCTGAGGCAAGCAAAATGAAAAACAGAGCCTAGTTCAGACACAGCCTAATGGGGATTACAAAATACAAAATGGAGTCATGCACGCTCACTAAGGCTTACACATTACAGGGATAACTAAGTGGATTGCGTAACATAAACGCACATGAGATGTCATTTAGCTGCACACTGCTAACCTACTATGGTACGAAATATGTATATGTTAAGAATGGGGTTTCTCAAACCTAACACTGTGGGGGCATTCAGATCTGATCTGGAGGATTGCGTCAGGGATTTCACTGTTCGGTGCATGAGACAGGCAGAGCTCCCAATGACCAGCGAGGAGCGGAGGCATGCATAGAGGCGGAGACCACGTCATTGGACATTCTTGGACCAAAGGGTTCTTCTGCCCTCTCCCTCCTATGGGGCCATTTCGACCTCATCTTAGGGCGTAAAGGATCTAGCCATTCTAAAGTGGAACCCTCTTGCCATAGTAGGGTAAGAGTGGAGCCCGTTCTTTCATGGTCCTGATGAATGCCGCTGACCCAGTTGGGCCTTTAGGCAGAAACATGTTGACCTCATTCACGGCGGTGGGGGGACATCGATATCCCCATTATACTGAGCACCTTATTTCAAACCACCATATGGATGCTAGCACCATTAAAATGTAAGCTGACACACATAATGACCTTTTAAATTCACTTTTTTCATGGGCCCCCACTTAGTTTAGAAGTGCATCCCTGTCGTCAGGTGTATGCCCGTCCTCTATCAAACCAAGTTTTTGAGAGGGCAAGGAGTAGTCTATGATGACGCATGACACCAGGTGGTGTGCGAGACCAGTCCTTCACTTTTTGTGAGATGCCTGCACTCACAAATTTAAAACTGCACTTACACTAGCGACACTAAACTGGGAGCTGCTTATTGTGATACATAGTTTATGTTGGAGGCTGCCGTCCCCCAGCACCCCGTGCCTCTGGTTCCCTCACCCCAGATTTTATCTGGTCTTTGTGGTTACACAGAGCTCCCACTGCCCAGACTGTGCCTGCTTTAGTGTTCCCCCAGGTTTAGAGGCCCAGCACGTGGGTAAATGAACAGCATGGGGCCCTTGGCCGGAGGCCTTGTCTCAAGGCTGCAGTCACTGAAGTAGATGCCTGACCGGCACCATTTTAAGGTCAGGCATCGCATTCCCGGGGGCTTTGCTAGAGCAGTTGCAAGACGTGTCCTCCAGTACCCTCCCGCTTAGAGGGCAACAGTTGGCTTCTACCAGTGCTCACCTGTGTACAGTGTGGAAACGCCACTCCTCACCTGGGGTCCACACAAGGATCACAGTCCTATCAACCAGAGCGCTGGGGCGGTTGGTCGTGGTTCGCAGTCGGGGGAGTCAGGCGCTCAGGCTGTTGCAGGGATACAGAGAGGACCCAAAATCGTCAGCCGATATTAGAGTGTTTGAAGCCCGTCAGAACCGCCAAGCGCCACCGGCAATATCGCAGTTCACCGGGTTCCTGCTGGCCGACATTTTGCTGCAGTGCCTCGCGGCTCCTCTGGCAGAAGCTCCGCTGGGCGCTCTTCTGTCACAGGCAGGGGCGAGACGAGTCACAGTCCAGGCGACGCGCTACCGAAGGCTTCAGCCGTGGTAGGAAAACTGCCCCCACTCACCCTTTATCCCTCTGCAGTGGCTGCCGCCATCTTGGTTCATAATGAGTTCATAATGATTCAATGATGACTTTACTGTGCACCAGGATACGAAAATCTTTGATGGGCTCTTCAATTCTTCCCTCACTATCACCAACAGTGTCTCTCATCTCTCCACAGCCACTCTCTTGCATGTATTTCATTTGTTTTATTGCCCTTCTCATACTAGTAGAAGATGTTGGAGGACTTTACATCACGCACACATACAGAGACAATGTATCATCTGTGTGTAAATCAGTGTGTAGAACATGTTACATAAGGTAAAGGGCACTACAAGGTGCAGGATGCACATGTCACCTATACTGGTATGCATTATGTAAGAGTGCTTGGTCTAAAGAAGCACAACTCAGGATTCAGAACATAACAACATCAGGATAATGTAAGACTGGGAAGAATACATAACTTTGTAACCTGTACCATGCAGCTTACAGGCAGCTCTTTGATAGCAGTTCATAGCTCACTGTGCTAGATTATGTATGTAACTTATGAACTGCACAGGACCAAAAGTAGTAACCCATGGAGATCTGCGTATAAAATACTATTCTTTGATATGCATGGTACACATTCTTTGCATAAGGCATATTTACCCTCTGTACTACCTTAGAGGATTAAAAACTCCCATCTCACTCCTGCAGGTACATGAGTCACCAGACACTGGTGAACCACACCTGAATATAAGTGAGGCCACTTTTATTGTTGCCTGAAAACTGCTGGGTATACAAGGAACTTTGCAGTGCCAGCCCCCAGTAAGAAAACTGCCCTCCTCCCCACCCGTCCAGCCTCCAAGGGAAATGCCTGATGCCAGTTCAGCCAGTCCGCCCCCTCCAATGGTGCCCCTCATCTTCACATAGATCCTCCCTCATGTGTATTTAATTTCTTTTATAGTGCTACTCATCCTAATTATGTAGGGCATGGTGTCAGAGTGTGTTACATCACACACATATTATATAGAGACAATGACTAATATAAATGTGAAAATCAATATATAGGAAATGTTACTTAAGATAATGGGGGTTTCAAGGTGTAATCATACTTTCACCCATCATTCAGTCTTTCACCATTCATTCTGTCCTTCAATCAGTGTGCCCATACATAAAAATATTCAACCATTTACAAACCGATCCATCATGTATCCTTCCATCCATCATTTGACTCATCCATCCCTCCATCCACATTTCATCACTCATCCATTCATTATCCAGCCATCCGCCTTTCACCCTAACCGTCTGTACACTCATCCATCCACTCTTCCACCCATCCAGCCAATTACCCTTTCACCCATCCACCCATCCTTTCACTTACTCATTCATCCACCCATTCACCCTTTCAGTCCTCGATCCATCCATCCAGCCATCCAGCCATCCATCCAGCCATTCAGCCATCCAGCCATCCAGCCATCCACTCATGAATCCATCCATTGACCCAATCATTCATCCATCCTTTCACTCTTCCTTCCATCGATCCACTCCTTCACTCATCTATCTATCCTTTTGTCCATCTACCCTCCCTTCCACTCACTCATCAGCCTTACATCCACCCTTTCACTCATCCGTCCATCCATTCACCCTTTCACTTATCAATTCATCAATCACCCATCATTTCACTCATCCATCCACCCATTCACTTGCCCTTCATCCACCCTTTCACTTATCCATCCATCCTTTCACTCATCCATCCATCTTTTTATCCATCCATTCACCTTTTCTCTAATTCATCCATCCTTGCACTCACTCATTCATACATCCATCCATCCATCCGCTCATGATCCATCCATCCATCCACCCTTTCATTCATCCAGCCATCCCTTCCCCTACTTACTCACCCACCTTTTCACATTAGTTATGAGCTGAGCCTTTGTCTGCAGAGATACAGACAGAAGAGACCCACCAAGAACTCCACCATTGCTGTAGTTCCTAAAGCAAGGGGTGGTGTGGGGGAGGGTTCACTATACCCCAGCACATAGGCAATCTGAAAAAGTGGAAGCAATGAGTCATGCATGGTGGTCAGTGCCAGATGTGAGGCAACGGTGACATGGTGTTATTTCCAGAGATGTAAGTGGGATGAAAAACCTGAGGAGGTCTCTCCAAAAGGGGTTGTTTGATGTAATTAAGGGCATGGCTTAAAACACCTAAGCTAAAAATATGTGCTTAGCATAGCATGCCGCCCGACTGTTTTTTTTGCTGCTTCCGTCATTGCATCTAGATATATAATACAACAAGTAACGTTACACCTACAACAAGCAAAACTATTGAAAAAGCGTCAGTTACTCAAATGATGACACTGTGAAAGAACTAGAACCCCTTCTTTTTAACTTGTTTCATCACCTTCTTTTCATGAACTGGATTCTCATGTAGCAGCATGGGCATTTTTGTACATTTCTTCCATCTGACAGAATGAACTGCCCTAGACCATGGCAGGAGGAGGCCCGCCACATGCTGTAACAGCCCAGACCGGCCCATTGTAATTCTGTATGTGGCAATCAGACACATACAGATTAATGACAATGGTCAGGGTGGGGCTGCTCTTGAGCACAGAAAAATGCAAGGCGGCCCCATAGGGAGCTGAGGCTTCTTGCAAGGGAACAGACCTGCTCCCTTCAAACTCCAAAATTACGGACAAAAGACGTCTGTAAAAGGGATCATCACGGACAACGGTCGTGAGGTCCAAATTACGGATGGTCCATGAAATTTACGGATTGTTGGTCACCCTAATGGTTAATGACACTGAGCTTTATTATGATAGCGGTTGGACCACACAACAACAGGCCATCAGTGGCGGGCCGACAGCTCTTAGGTCCGACCACCGGATTACAATGCCAGAGGTCCAACCTACAGCGGTCGGGCAGAAGACCGCCACCTCTGCCGGGATGAGACACCACCTTCAGGAATACAATATCCCTTTCGGACAGCCTTTTCATGTCAAAAAGATGGCTAAGAAAAGGCTGTCGGAAATGGAATTTGGGGGCCCAAACAGGTCCCCGGTCTATCGTAGACCACTCTGAAGTGTCCCTGGGGGGTACATGCTGTGTCCCCACTTACCTCCATGTGTCTTGCACGAAATGGTGCATGGATGTGCAGGAGGTGCTCCATACCATGGCAGTTTGTGCTGCAGCCATTTTCCTTGGCCACAGCAAAAGCCGGCATGGAATGGAGCACTTTCCATCCGCCAGCACAGCAGTCAAATCACATTGTGGTGGTCGGACCACCACATGCTTGTCAGGCAGTCTGCTGACCGCCGCAATAGCGGTCGGCGGTCCAACCGACCGCCATCATAGTAAGGCCCAATGTCTTTTACCCATGTGTTGTGGTGTGGATGTATGTGATGTGGAGTGGAATTATGTGGGTTGACTGGAATTAATAGTTGTGGAACTGTGGGCATGAAATAGTGTGGGGTGGATTTGTGTAGTGGAATTATGTGGCATGGTGTGCAGTGGAATTATGTGGCATGGTGTGCAGTAGAATTACGTGGATATTAATTATGTAGTATTGAGTGTGCTTGAATTATGTGGAGTGGTATTCGGTGTTATGGACTGTAATTATGTGGATTTGTATTTTGTGTTGTGGAGTGCTATCTAGTGGAGTTTAAATATGTAGTGTGCTATTCAATTTTGTGGCATGATGTGGAATTCTGTGGTGTGGATTGGATGTATGTGGTGTGCTATGTAATTGTGTTGTTGAGTTGAATTATGGGGTTTGTTGTCAAATATGTGGTGTGGATTGGAAATGGGTGGAATTGAATTGTGTGGCAAGGAACTGTGTGGTGTTGAGCAAAATTATGCTGACTGGAATTATGTGGCATGGTGTGGAATACATTTATGTTGCTATGTGGTATAGAGTGGTTTAAAGTGGAATGTATTTATGTGGTATTGAGTAGAGTGTATTTATGTGGAGTTGAATCACGTTGCATTGAGTGGTATTATGAGGAGTGTAATTAGGTTGGGTGGTGTTGAACTGTGTGGCAGTGAGTTGTGTGGTGTGGAATTGTGTGGTGTTGTATGTCACACTAAACATCCAGGTATGCCAATAGGGTACCCAGGGGAGTGGAGCGGTTCTCTTTATTCCGCTTCTTCTTTAGACTATTCAGATATGATTCATATTAATGAGGATTACTGGATTTGCCCAAGAATACACAATGCAGTGAAGTGAGAGTCAGGATTAAAACCCAAGCCTACTGGTTCCACAGTCACCAATTTCAGTTCCAGATCTTTTCTGAGAAATCAAATGCATATATGGCTAATGATGTGTGTCCTTGTGTGCACCTACGTTGTTATGCAGTGGCTGCCATTTTGGCATAATATTTGAACACTTTTATTTACATTTACACAATGGCTGATTGGTACTGAAGAACAAAAATTAAAATTAAAAAGCATGCACGATTGGTCCATCGAGCATAAAAGACCAACATGCTTAACATGTAGATTAAGGCACTTCAGTGAGTTGAAAACTACAGCGGAAACATTTGGTGAGCTGCACAACATAAGCTTGACCCCCGCAAGGCTGGCTCAGTCTTTCATCCTTCTGAAGTAAGTGAAATGATTACTCTTCAACTGTACAACAGCAAGTTATTCATGATTGTATAGATGTGTGCTGTGAAGCGCTGTATATAAGATAGCTCCTTGTCACCTCGGTGTAGAGTGAAATTATTGTGAGTAACGAGAGCAGCTCTGTAAAGTTGGGCTTGTGTGTGAAGCGCCACTATTTCATACTTAAAGACACTACACCTAGGTGATCATTTCATCTACATCATAGCTACCTAGAATATAATTAAGCTATCAGTTAGAAGTCAGAGAAGTGTGTGTATGTTTGTGCCCTGCGCTGTGTAAGAAAGCATTGCTTACCTTTCTGAAGCCAGGGTTTTTTTAAATCTGTCATTGGCAGAAGGCCGAATCTCCACTGAGCTGGTTCTAGCTGAGGTGAGAACGTGTGCTTTGCCCCCTTCCGAAATGTAAATTGTTTAAATGTCTTTTGTGTGTTTTAACCCTTTCGATGCTGATGACGAGCTCAGCTCGTCATGATGCACAGTTGAGCTGTGCTGATGACGAGCTGAGCTCGTCATGAATGCAGCCTAAGCGCAGTTTCCAGCACAGGGGGGGAAAACACCTAGCAGCCAAGGTGTTAAACAAAGCTGGGAATTTCTGGTTCGAAGCCCCCGTGGAACGCCGGAGCTATAAGTCAAAAGCGGCCTTCCCAAGTTCACACAATGTGGTGAAGATGAAAAGCTAGTATCAGAACTTTGGTCTTGTGCCCCTGGAATGGCCAACGTAGCCTCTGGACAAGATCTCGCTCATGCTGAAAACAGCAGTATTTTAACACTGAGTCTCTGTTAAAAGGCTGAGCACAGGAAGTGTAACATAATAGCCTGAGCAAGAAGCATGGCCTGAGTAGTGGTAAGACATAAGGACACAAACACATTGCTAGAAAGCGATAGGAGAAGTCTAACGATATGTCTAGGTTACTCAGTCTGCCCAAAGGGACCTGCGGTGCTTGGAGGAACTTCTCCTGGGAGATTCCACACTAGAAGAGGCACCCATCTGCTAAGATCACATAGTGTGTGATCTAGAAAGCAGGACTCCAAAATCAAATCTCTGAAAACGAACCAGGAATTTAGCCCACTGGGTGGATCTTCCTAGTCCTTCCCAAATGTTATAATTGTCTTTTCCTTCCACTCAGAAGCACATTCCACCAGTGCCAGCCATTGGGAGGTCACAAACTCTCTTCTACATCTCCTGTTTTATGACTGTAAAGTACTCAAGGACGTGATATTGAAGGGAGTAGACCTGCGCAAGCAGAACACAATAATGCCTAGGGACCTCACCACGACTACAGGGCAGTAATCGAGCTCCAGGACACAGGCCCTGGTTCCAGAGCACAGAGGCACACAATGGCTGGCACATTCTACTATTTGTCTCTTCGCCTCTCTGTGGTTCATGAAGGAGGAACTGGATTGTGCTATGCAACAGTAACAAGGCAAGCACACTGAGAGATAGCTCTGATATCTACTACCAAGTGAACTCTTTCAATAAGTCACATGTGTTAAAGGCACACATAATTCTGCCAACTCCTTGTTTTGGATGCTCTTAACAGGCCATACGTCATACTCCAAGATGTAAAGTATTATAATAAATAAATAAATAATAAAACATTACGTGACCGCAAGAAAGTCTTGCTGGGGGGTAAGTGGGGACACGCAGTAGCTCCCATTGTGTGGACATGTTGGGATGAGATTGGAAACAGAAAAAGGCTGTCATTTGAGTATGTTTAGAAACACAACATTTAGAAAAGAGGAGCCGAGACCATAAAATAGAAAATTGTTCTCCGAAGGTAACTCAAATAGACAGAAGGGAAATACTACATGTAGTAGGGCCAGTCGCCATGGGAGGGAACAAAACACCAAAAGGAGGCACAAATAAAACCAATGCACTACTGAAAACCAAGGATTTCTGAACAGCACACCAAAGAACAAATGAAAAACGATGGGCGTGCTCAATACCCATAGAGTAGATATAGCATGTCTAGGCAAGAACACAGTTATCAAATCAATTTTTCTGTGTTTTGCTCTACACAAATCTTCCAAAAACATAAATACTAGGCGCATGGAAAAAGACAGGAATGGCAGCCAAGGGTAGGAAAATGGAGGTCACTCAAACCTGAAGTATGCTAAAATAAAAGTAAACATAAACGCACCAATATGGAATTAAGAATTCATTGAGGATTTATTTAGGTTTAAGGTTTAAATATGTACGTTTAATTTGTTAATTGGTCTGCCAGTTTGTGATTGAAGATTGGAAATAACTACAGCTCCTGGTTTCATGGTATTTATCTTTTTGATGTTTCAGTCTGTAGTAATTCATTTTAAATTTTCATCCATTTTATTGGTATTCATCCAAATTTATTTGTGAAATATTAAGAAATGAATTTGGCCCTAGCATATGTCCCCCTTTACTGAACCAGTAAAAGTTCACTTGCATTGTTTTGTTCTACAAACACTCTCAGTTGAAACCAGTAGCAGTTTAGTAAAACCATATAAGAACATCTATGGATGTGCAACCTTCCATATGAAATATGAAATGACCTTCTCCATTAATGTTAATTCTCATTGTTGTTCAATATGCAGTCGATATTGACAGCTTTCGAGTCTCTCAAAAGAAAATGTACTTTCCTTTTTCCAGGTTTAAAAAATAAATGCAGACAAGGAAACATGTTGGCGTATATCTGCATTTAATTGCCTTCTAAAATAATGAGGGCAGCAAAACAAAATAACACGTAGGACTGGTCTTAACTAATAATATTGATGTCAATACATAATATTCAAGGGAATCATGGGTTGGAATACTACTCAGAATGATTGCCAGTGGTGTAGATTATTTGCAAGCATTTCTCAGATCAACTTTTGTGTGTTTGTTTAATGCCCTAAGTGGGCATAGATAGGGCCAGACAAAGGTCCCTTGCTTGCTGGGCCACAGGATCCAAGCTATACCTCACTGACAATGCCCAATAGCGCTGTAATCGGTCTCCAGTTGCATTCCCTTCTGGAGGGGTTGAGGAACCGGAATCGATTTCTCGTCATACAACACTTATAACTGATACCTTGTGATTAGCATGATGTATTTAAATAATATAGCATACGCATGCAACATTAGCATAGACTCACATTGCAGTATTTTAGCTTTTCAACTTGCACCGCTTTTTGCATTTACACTCGATTGACTCGACAGACGCCATTTTGTGGCCTCGGTCGAAGTCTTGCATTAGCAGACCCCATTCATTCCCTGCACCAAAGTCGTTCTCCTGAGAAATAACCCAACTGTTGCAGAACTGCTGTTTCAGCTCGTTAGGCCCGTCAAGGTTGTAGGTAGCAGGAGAAGGCCCGATAAGCACATTCCGGGAGGTGTGCGGGGAGGACTGTCTCTGAGCTGGCAGAAGAGAGTCACCCGTCCGACCTTGCTAATCTAGGATGAGCTAAAACAAGAGCGCTTTGTCTGCCATATATGGCCTTTCCTTTCTGTACCAACCTGTACCAGTTTGTATTTTTCCATCTTGGGCAATGATTCTGTAAACGCAACTGTATATATGTGATGTTCTGACTGTGTGCCAGCAGTCTTCTTGGCGGACCTCTTGGGGTTAGGTCGCAAGGAGCTTCTCTGGCAGAGTTTGTTCATTATAATAAATGCTTGGACCTTCTACACTGCCAACTGACTGATTATTGGGAATGGGATTGGTTGCGAATATAATTATAATTGGAAGGTGGTAACTAATTTTCGGTACTTCAGGGTGTTGTCTGGAAAGAGGAGTGTTGCCATGAGGAGCAGTGTCAGTACTGATTTGTATAAAGTAGGCCTTTTTCTAGTGTCACAATGGGCGAAAAACAGTGGGGTGGAATGCTCCCCAGCGCATTTGACAGTAGTTTAGACTATTTGCAAACATTTGTCTCTCCACCTTTTGTGTGTTTGACCATTCCATAGGATGGTGCACACCAAATAGAGACCATGTGAATCCCATGAATTGCATAAAACAGTTCAATCCGTTGATCAGGATGTATGTTTACCATCTGTGTAGCAAAGCAGGTTGCCTATCAACGGAGTCCTCTTCCTTCCTTGCATCACTTAGCTCTCTGACCATATGGAGCTCTGCAGCCAATAAGCACTCAAACACATCCACTAGGGGACCAACCACCTCCCTGACTTTTGACACCACTCTTCTCCAGTACATTACATGCTCGCCAGATCAATTAAAGCTCCTTTAATAGACCCAAGTACACAGGCGATCCTTGTAATAATAGAATGCTCGTCCTACCAGCTGAAAGATGGCTGCCTGCAGTTCGTAAAGATCTGGAAAACTGAACTTTTCTAACAAGCTTTCAAATGAGCTCAACATCCGCACTGGAATAACCAAAGAATTCCACCTCTAGGTCCATCCTGTGCATCCAACAAGACTGCACACTCATTCCTTAGAACTTTTGGCATCTTTTTAACCCCTTCGCTGCTCATGACGAGCTCAGCTCGTCATGCAGTACACTGGTCGTGTGCTCATGACGAGCTGAGCTCGTCATGAACAATGGGGATCCTGGAGTAACAGCACTCCAGGGGAATTCCCTTAGCACTGATGTGGTTAAGTTAATGTTCAGTAATGTTAAGTGTCCTATAGGTGATTTAATGTATCATTCCACCTTCTGCAGACTGCTTGCATAGCAATGCCTGAGAGCCTATTTTACATCTCAAAAGTACACTGAATCATCACACATCGATTTTGTTGGTCATATATGCAGGCTTAGAGAAAGCGATAATTTTTTTTTTTCTCTGCTGCAGGTTTTTTTTTTTACTGTTTTATTCAGGGCTTCAAATGCAGGCCAGACGTATTAGCTTCGCCGGGCATGTTAATACTTTATGCAGTTTGTACTTCTTGTCCTACTCCTAAGAAATCAGAAGGAAACAGGAGACAGTACAGGGGCGGACGATCAGATATGGACTGTGTATAATAACAGTTATTGTCAATGGAAGTAAGAGCCAGTGCTTAATTTGTGCCGGTGGATGCAGGTGATTGGCATTGACACTAATTTTCAACAGAAAGTGAGGTAGAAAGGGAGACGGAAGGAGGAAATGAACAATGGGAAACAGTGGCAAAGGGAGAACAGCACAAAAGTGACAGATAGAGACAGCAGATGTAGGGTGGTGGAAAAAAGAGGCATGAGATTTAATCAAGATAAGGCAGCCTTGGTATTCAGCAACCTAGCATTCAGAAACACCTGCTGCCGACTCCTCAGAAATGTTTTGGGCTCCAGCATTTTTTTTTTATTTAAATCAAGCACTTGGCCCAGGTGCAGCTAAGGGGGACTAGCATCTTTTAAGGATAAAATTGCATATTAGTAGAGGCTAGTCTCAAAAGACAGTAGCCCCTTACATCCAAGGAGATAAGGTGAAAGAACCATAAACCAATGCAAACCCACTGGTAATTTCAGTCAATCAATACAAGTGATATTAATTTATTGATCGACCAATAGCATGATCATGAGCAGTTTAAAATCTCACATACAAACTTTATCACATAGAACTTCAAAAAACATTTAATAAAACTATGACTTAAGACCTTGCTTGAAGCTAATGTCAGTTATATGCTCAAAAAGGTTACTATTTACAATCTATAATGGATGTACAGTATAAAAAGACATTGTGTTCAATCAACAAACCCAAGCACTTATTACAATAAGATTTTCGATCGTTGCCACCAGGCATATAATAGGTATCTCGTCATTGCCAAGACAAGCCACTGCGTTGTGTCTGACCGAAATATACGTAGTGCCTCAAGGGGGCGTGAAAAGAAAAGCAGACGACATGCTGGAATAATCCATGCTTTCCTTATATTTCTGTATGCAGGATACAAGAAGAAAAAGTGCTCTACTGTCTCTGGCACAGTCAAACAAGATGGGCACATAGAGGAGATTGTAGCTTTTGTCCAACTGTTGTTCCATGCATCTAATGGAAGATTCCATAGCCTGAATTGAAAATATAGTGCTCGTGCCTGGGGTGGTTTAATTTCGTCCATGTACATATCAAAGTTAAAACAGCTTTTAACATTTAAAAATTGCATGGTTAAAGTGCCCTATGCTACAGTATCGTTACAAGAGGAGTTTATAAAATCCCAATACCTCTTCTTTAATAGAGGATCCATTTTCTTAGTAATAGAATGGAGGGGCCTACCACATCATATCTATACCCAGCCGATACAACCACTTCCTTACCCTACTAAACCACAGCAACTCGCCTTCCTGTCTTTGGAGAGCTAGTAATTCCGCCACTGCCTCTTTTACGGGAATCTCTGTATTGTTAGTCAAAAATCTGATTCAAAACAGCAATGCTTTGAGGACAGTGAAGTGTGTGATGGATTTAATACCTAAATCAAGGGGTAGTGGCAATATTGGGGTGTTAATTGGGACATTAAGTATTGCCCTTAAAAAAAAATTCCACTACCTCTAACTTTTTCGTATTCTCTAAACCCCACAATTCGGCTTCATATTAGGCTGCACCTAGGCCTTTGGCCCTGTGGATCTCAAGTGTGGGGGAAATTGGGTGAAAGGTAGAGCGTCTTAACCTCCTTGCAATTGCGCAGTCCACTTGTTGTAATGACATCTCACTCTTCTGAATTTGGGGAGTCCATATAAGATAGTCACCGATTCTGACTCCCCAAATAATCGAAGACCTTGACCTGCTCTAAGTGCTGAGTACCCAGCATCAGGTTACCCTTAGATAGTTTGAAGGGATTAAAAAACATATTTTGTTTTAGAGCCATTAATCTTAAGGCCCCGTCTGTGCAGGCTTTATTAAACTTGTTCAGAGTATTTTGAATACCCATCTGGGCCTTAGAGAGGAGTAGTGTGTCATTTGCGAACAGTAAGGAGGGTAAGGGGCTGCCTGCTAGTCTAGGAGGTTCACCCGCACAATAATAAAGCTCACTTATTAATCCATTGATGTACAGGGTAAATAGCGTTGGAGCTAGCACACCGCCCTGGCCAACGCTTTTAGAAATTGCAATACTATTAGAAAGGTTGCCATCTGACTTCCACCTGATTCTGACGTAATTATTATCATGTAAGCGACTCAGTAGCTGAAGTAAGTCACTTGGTAGCCTTAATTTCCCCAGCGTGGCCCACAGCTTATTACAATTAATGTAGTCAAATGCTGTTTTGAGGTCCACGAATACACAACGTATAGATGGCCCTTCCCGATCTTCACTTCCTTCCAGATTAATATTAAAATTCTAAACACTTGGTCTAGGGTACTTGTAGATGACATGAAGCCGGCCTGCAAGTGGGAAATGATGTTATTCTCCTCCATCCAGTTTTGAAGACGTGACAAAATTACTATGCAGAAGACTTTTTGGGATACATATATAAAACTTATCGGTTTATAGTTTGAGGGTTCCCCTTTCTCCTCTTTTTAAAAATGGGAATTATTTCAGCCCTTTCCAGGTTGGGGGAATATCCCCACCACGTCGAATGGTATTAAAAACCTTGTGAAAAAGAGGGTCCCAAATATTTGGCTCAGCTTTATACAAGTTTCCTGGGAGTTTGTCTAAGCCTGGGGCTTTTCCATCCTGGAGTTGATTAATTGCCACTATAATTTCCTTCAGGGAGAATCCTTCTAAATATTCCAAGGTGTCTTCCCCTACAGATACCATGGTTCCCTCCACCGTATTAGGGGACCATTCCAGTGTAAAGATTTTTAAAGTAATCTTCCCAGACCTGTAGCTGTATATAATAGTCATCTTCGCTGACCTGCTTAGTTGAGCCTTTAGTAAGTAGGTGCCAGAATAATTAATTATCTTTTTGTCTAGAGGCCCCAGCCAGTGCGCGCCAGTTATCGGCCTCCCATCACTTTTTTGCTCCCGCCTGGGCGCTCTTGTACAACGCTCTCTTGTTTACGATGGCCACCTTTAAGAGCCTCATGGCGCGAAGTGTCGTTACAGAGCTTCCCCGGCGCAAAGAATTCTGGGGATTGAAGTCCCCCGTCAGGAGCAACAGCAGCGGTGGCAGGAAGAAATGACAGTGTGGGCGTCCCGCGCTGCGGGAGCCCCTTGCTGCCTTTAAGCACCTCCTGCCACGAAGTGTCGTTGCGGCACCTCCCCGGCGCAAAAATTCTGGAGATTGAAGTCTCCTGTCAGGACCAACAGTAGCGGTGACAGGAAGAAATGACCAGCATAGGCGTCCCAAGACCCAATAAATCAATACAAGTAATTTCACTCAGGAAATCAAAATGACTGCATAATGTCATGCACAACACTATCTTCATAGCACATATAAAAAATATATAAATGCAATTATAAATATTTTTTATAAATATACAATTCAAAGACTTATTACAGGTCACAAAACATAATCGGAAGAATAAAACCAGACATTTTCAGCAGTCTTTAAAAATCATTTTCCCTGGCCAATAATCATTGTACAATTATGGGTCAGTGTTCCATACACACTTGCTCATCTTAGTAGAGAGGGGGATGGGCTATTGGTGACACCTTGAAGAAACTCCAACATAATATTTGCCTAAATACCACATGCACCTATTGTCATCCAGCATAGCTGCCCCAGCAACGGGGCATCCCAGTGCTACCCAAAGAACAAGTGCCTAGAGACCATTTCAAACAAACTGGAAAATGATGCCGGAAAGAGCCAGGTCTTTATAGCCTTTCGAAAAGCCAGATGATTCTGAAGCCCTCTAATGGAGATTGGGAGGGAGTTCCATAGGTGGGCCGCTTGAACCTTAAAAGAGTGACCCTGAGCTCTAGCTGTTTAAAATGCGGGGGTACAAACCAACCCCGAGTTGGCAGAGCGCAGAGGGCGATTCGGGACATAATGGACTAACAAATCCACTAAGATCGGAAGGCTTTGTTGAGTCAAAATTTTGTGGGCCACACACAAAGACTTAAACTGAATTCTTTTAACTACTGGAAGCCAATGAAGCCTAGGCAAAAACTTAGACGCCGAACATAACTTGGGAAGTGCCAACAAAGCACGTGCTGCAGCATTCTGAATTCTTTGGAGGTGTAAGATACAAGATTTATTGGCGCCTAGCTAGAGAGAGTTGAAATCAAGGCCGGACTGGCCATAGTGGGCACCGGGCAATCCCCCGGTGCGCCGCACGGGTGGGGGCGGTTTTGCTCCCCTTTGGGCAGTTTTTGTTACAGGGCCGTTTTTGCAGCATAGCGGCAAAATCAGCCCTGTAACAAAATCGGCCAAAAACCGGCCCTGGCAAAGAGCTCAGTGGCACCCCCCCACCCAGAGTGGGGTGGGGGGGCTGGCCGAGCACTTTGCCAGGGCCGGTTGTGGTTCCCAGTCCGGCCCTGGTTGACATAATCTAACCTGGCTAAAACTGTAGCCTGAAGAATGGTCTGCCGGATTTTTGGTTCAAAATATCCAAGCAGAGGTTTCAACACCCTTAAGAGCCCAAAACAGGACCCTGCTAAAACTTTGGATTGGATATCAAAAGAAAGATCCCCATCTATCCAAAAACCTAAATTCTTGACCGCCTCTTTAGGCAGCAGCACTGGTTTTAGTTTATCAGGCCACCACTGTTCTGACCAAAGAACCCTATCTCTCCCCAGCACAAGAATTTCTGACTTGGCAGCATCAAACTGCAAGCAATTTGCTGTTATCCAGTCAGCAATTGCTAACAAGTCCTCTTTAAAATTTGAGGAGGTTGTTTTTGCACTTTTTAGAGAAAGCAATGACTAGCTGGGTGTCATCGGCATAGGATACCAATGACAACCCTCTACTTTTTGCTACCATTGCTGGGGTTTGACATAGATGTTAACACTTTCGATGCTGATGGCAAGCTCAGCTCGTCATCACCCACGGGTGTCGTGTGCTGATGACGAGCTGAGCTCGTCATGGTGCCACTAAAATGGCATTTTCCAGCACAGGGGGGGGAAAACGCCCAGCAGCCATGTGGTTAAAGAGCGCAGAGCTCAATATCGAACCCTGTGGAACCCATGCTTGATGGCATACACCTGCGAATGGTAAGGTGGCACAACAACTTGAAAGGTTCTACCTTCCAAAAAAGAACGGACCAGGCCAAGGCCGTCCCCCTAACCCCGATCTCCTGCAGCCTATATAAAAGGATGCCATGGGAAACCGTGTCGAAAGCTGCACCTAAATCCAAAAGAATTAATGCCGCAGAGTTCCCAACATCAAGACTGCTACGGATATCCCTGGTCACAGCCAACAGCGCCGAGTCGGTGCTGTGGCGGGGGCTCATATCCATATATTCCCGCCTGTTGTCTACGGCAAAGGGAAGATGCTCTTGATGGTTCGCCATTAGGAAGACAGGTGTCAGTGGGGTCGAATGGGCGACACTGGCAGTCTTTGCAAGCCTCCAACTGGAGTCACAGAGGACAGAGCCACACTCTGTACCGATCTCTGGTCTTTATCTGGGTGTTAACATTCAACAGCGTAGAAAGCAATGCCGTTCGCCAATGGGGGAGCGAGTTGGCAGTATATAAAACTGCAAAAAGAAAAAAAATCGTGAACAAGTTGCAGTGGCTCTAGTGTTAAGGGCCCACTGCACCAAAATGATGGTTGCATTTTACTGTTTAACCAGTGAACAGGGGTGGGGGCCTGTCTCCTTCCTTGATCCAAGACCAGAGCACCCATCATTCTGCAAGATGACAAAGTGTTAATTTCTAGAAATCAGAATACGGGAGAGGTGATGAATATCTAATTTGAAACACATTCGCCAGAAAAGGCTTAGATTAAAGTTACTATGGGCCAGATGCATCAAAGCGTTTTGCCCATTCTGTGTCTATGGCAAAATGTGTTGATGCATATGGCCCTAGATGCAGAGAACCATCTTGGGAAATGCATCGGTAGGGAGGGGGGAGGCACAGTTCCCGGAAAGAAGGACGCCTCCTGAAACGAGGCAGGCTGGGCTAGCACCACCTACAAACAGAGCTGCCTCTGTTAAGAAGCACGTTGGGCTTGTTAGTATTAGGCTTAAAAACCAATGTCGTCATTTCCATACAAGCAAAGCCATTACTGACGGAATCAGCGAGCCTGAACAGTAACTGGGTGTCAACAGCATAAGCGTACACGTCCAGGCCAAAGGGATGTCGGAGCCGGGGGTTCATATCAAGATTATACAGACAGGGCGAAAAATGTTATATTTAAAAATCTATGTTGCCCTCAGGAAGAGACTAACATTTCCGCATGAATGACTGCTGCTTTAAAATAGTTTTTGTCGGGTACAAAAAAACGGAAAAAAGCAAAACGGTGATTAACACCTGCCCAGATCAGCGAGTAGGAGACAGGGGGCAGAAACCCTCAAAAAGGCATAAACTTAGAATACGTGGAAGAGGAGCGTATTCTTCAAAACAAAAAGGTTAAATAATATGTGAATGACAAACGTTGCTCTTCTAGAAATTAATACCTCAGTGTTCATGAGTTTGAATGCTACTCACTACATCGACTTCGGAAGGATGACATGCAAAGTTGGCCTTGCAGAGAGTCCAACTTTTGAAAAGGGTTATAGGAGGTGTCAGCAGTGAGCTTAACTCGCTGAACCATCTAGTTCATTAAAAGGGGCCATCCAGTAAGTGTCACAGTATGTCTCCGAGCTGAGTGCAGAACTGAAAAATTCTAGACTGATTACTGTTGAATGTTAGAGACCAGGGCCATTTAAATTATGCAACTCTGTGGCTGCAGCATTTCTGCATCATTATAGCTCTGCTGCATTTGCCACATAAGCCCTCATCTGCTACATAATCTGCTGAGGACAACAAAAATAATGGTTATAGGTAAAATAGATCAAAAGTTACTAAAAATGCAGCAATGCATGTTGCTGCACAGCGAAAGCCCTTCACAAATGCTTACTAATAACTTTTCAATTAATTATTGATGAGGTTGGATTTATGTTGAGATGGAAAAATCCTCTGCATGGTAAAAGATGGGTAACACAGCCCTGAGTACCCAACTGTACTGTTGTCTGGATCCCAAATGCTGATTTTTTTGTCATAGGCAAACATGTTTCCTACGTGTGCGCCAACGCTTAGGCCTCTCACATGGATTGCAGTTTTGTTGGACCAAGAGGGGCGCCCAAGAGCTACCCTTACCAAGAGTTAAGCAGCACATGCACTGTGATGGCAGCATACCGTGTAGTGATTAGTAGCAGTAAATAGCTCCTTTTGAGGTCGAAGCCTCACAGAGAGCGCAGCTGGTTTGCTAAAGACATCTACGGGACATTCGTAAAGCTTACCCAGGAATGTATTCCGCCCATTGTTCATCATTGGCTTTCTGGTTTGTAAGTCAAATTTGCTTGCTTTGTATATAATGTACCTTTATTTAATTTAGGCTGTCCGTCTTACAGTAGTGCATCCCATAGAGCATAGACTGTTTACCAGCGATCCATGAATTCTTCCACGAGTGCTTGTTTTGTGTAAACATGCCTCATCATTTTGTGCTGATCTTGCAACATTAGCTGTACATTCAAAGACCGAGGTCAATTATCAAGCTTTGTCTTCCAAGGGAGCTTTGTGTTAACTTTTCTTTCTCGGACTTAAAAGTAAGAGGATTTATGTGACAACCCGGCTGGGTACCCATGTGTGAGGTAAGACTGAAGGATGTTACTTTCTTTTCTAGCACACAACATTTAAATGTCAGTACATGAACTGCACAAATATATCAGAATTATGAAATCATAAATGAAGCACTTTTTGTAATTCTGAAGTGTGCTGGAAATAACTATTTTAATACAATCAAAACAAATCTGTACATTTGGTGATGTTGTTCCCCACACATTATCATGTGTACACTGTATAATTTTATCAGGAAAACTGTATGTCTGTGTAAATGTAATGGCAATTTCAATAGAACATGTGTTTTTCTGTAATGGCAGTTCGCGATTAACCATGCATACTTCACTTATGACACTCTACTACAAAACATACCACAACACAATATGACACACTATGACACTCTACTCCCCTCTACGCTACACCACTTCAGAAGGGGTCTCTTTGACTCAGTGATAGACCACAAAGAATGGGCTTGGACACATCTTGGGAATTTTATGGGGCTGAGAGGTATTCATAAAGTGAAGCCTGATTTACCTTTTGATGCACACATCACTGTGGCCGACAACCAGGTGCGAAATCTGGTCACTCCCATGAATTGTGTTGTGTGACAATCCAGAGTCTTTCCTGCTGTGACATACAGCCTTTCAGGAGGAAAGAAGGAAAGGGAAAATGTACACTTCAAAAGAAGCAGAACCCTAACATAAAACTTCAAAGACTCAGACCCTAAATCACATTTGGTGTCTGGAAATGGACTAAAAGAAGTGGAGGTTGAGACCCAACAGTTGTCATCTGCCAAGGAGCCACACGAGGTATGTGAGAAGTAGAAGGTCTGCAAGACTTCTGACTGTGACCAGGACTGGGGAAAAGGCATTCTAGTCTTCATTTTGAGTGAGGGGACATCGCCCAGGGATAACCTAGCCTGGAGCATGAGCACCTGTCTGCTTGCCAAGACCAGTGTGGCCTGTGAGGAAGAGGAGAGCATTGGAGTGAGCGAGGTTCAGTGGGGAGCCCTACCAAACAGACTCCCTGAGCGAGGTGTGAGGGAATGGATGTGCACTGATCAGCTCATTGCCTGGGTGCAGAAGAGATCCGTTAACCCCCATATGCCAGGAGCAGGTCGCTGTGATCTGAACAGTGTTGGAGCGCCGGGCGGGAAGCACCTGGGCTGCACCACCTCGTTGCTGTGACCCCGTATGCCAGAAAAGGGCCACCACTGAACCATTGAAATATTTGTTGCCAGAGTGTCAAGACTTGTGTCTGCCTTAATTGGCGCCCCTGTATTCCAGGAGTGGTTGCCTTGGTGAGGATGTGTGCGCCAAAGGAGTCTGCACCTCAACTGGATGTGCCACAGCACTCCAAATGCAAAAATGGGTTACTGGTTACTACACTGCCAGATGTTCGGGTCATTAACTGGACAGAAGATGGCGATTTGACCAGCAGGTCAAGCATGCACACCAAGACCTGCATCTGACTGGTTACCCCAAGGACCGTGAAGGACACCACAGGAGACATCACACTCTGGAGGATCAAATTCCACTCATTCCCTCATGAAAGGGGAAAAGTGGCTTACATCATCTTCGTGGAGTGGGAGCAACTCGGATAAGCCAGAAGCGCTGCTCGAGGGAGAAAGCCTGCACCTGCCGGGTGCTGCGGCATGTACCACAAACAGCCCAACTTCGCCAAATAGGATCAGGACTTGTAATCGCCTGCGGAGAGGGCACTCAGTGCACCACTGACGCTTCCATACTGCCGAAGTGTGTAAGACTAAAATTGGGCCTGTGGTGCCCCAGGAGATTCACTGCTGACAGTGCTGCTGGACAGCCACTTTTGACAAATTCCTAAAGAGCCAAAGGGGAAGTCTTGAACAGGACCTATTAGTTAGCATTCCCTGCTTGCTGCCACTAGCAAATGGTGAATAATCCAGACCACCCTATAAGGAAGAGGGTAGGACTGGGATTTGCGTAGCAACTCCTAGATCCCCAACCTGAAGGAGATTGCATTGTTGCTATAAATGCCACTGTTCCTCTGAATGTGTAGATCTAGAAATAAAGACTTATTTTTCTTACATAAGTACGTATTTGACGAGCCATTGATTTATTGTTAGAGCTGTGGGAACTTGGAGTTATGTGTTGTGTTAACTCACGTGTATGTACATTTCCCCCCCCCCCCACAGGAGCCTTTGACTGCTTGTCCACAGCTACCACTGAGAGTCAATTGCCGAAGGGGTACCTGACCCATTTGCTCAGGATCCATAGTAAGTCGGGCATCAAGATATCAGGAGTAAAATGCCTCAACCACCACGGTTGTGCCCAGTTGCCTCTGCCTGTCCCATGGCCTCTGAAAGAGGTTCTGACAGGGTGTTTAACTCCTACTAATGAGGTGAAACATTTGCCCACAGGGTGTTAACATGAGTAAAAATAATAAAATAAGGATGTAATAGTATCACAAAATTTGCTGCATCGTGTCTCATCATTTACATTTTCTTGACGCATTATAAAGTCAACCGTGACATACTTTGGTCCACCCCAGCTGCATAATTCCAGGGGCCTTTTTGGAGATTCAACACTTTGTTGAGAATTTTTTCTTCCCCCTACACTTGATTTCCTCTTTAACCCCTTCCATGCTGATGACGGCCAGGAGCCGTCATGGCACACAGTGCTCGTGTGCTGATGACGGCTCCCAGCTGTCATGACCGCACCCGCGATCGGAATGTGCCGCACAGGCGCAGAATCGCGGCCGCGCCCAAGGGGTTAAGGCACCATTTCATTATTCTAGAAGAAGCCTTCAGAGGTATGGGGCAACCTCACAGAAATATGAAGGTGGGATGGCAGTGGAGGCCAGCACAAAGGCACAATTTAAACTGGTGTGAGACTGACAGAATTTGTTTGTGTGTAAAGGCAGTCAGGCCACTGAAAGCTTGCACCAGGATTGAGCCAGATACCTGGCTCAGCTTGAGGTCCTTTTAGACCCTCAAGCCCACAATGAGCCAATCTTTCAGTTGGCTCTGCCTGCCGCCAATGCTCTAACATCATGGACAAGGAATTAAAAAACAAAGAAGTGACATTTAATTTACAAAAAGGAGAGGGAGTCAATATAGTGGCTGAATTGCACAATGTTAAACTAGAAAACCTGGGATCAATCCCAACTTCCGCACTTGAACAAATTGTTTGATTCTAGGCAATATTTCATTTCACAAAGTCTCCTTTTGCTTCCTTATCACACGACAACACCTTTAAATATGTGAGTTGAGGATGCATGTGGTACAAAAATCTCTTGTGTTTGTTCAATAGACTATAATGTTGTTCCATGATAAGAATCAAGGCCACATATATGATACACGTGACAATTGACTTCTCACTAAGTTAACTAGTAATATTGTTTTGGGGGGGGTGAATGTTTAAGGTAACACTTAAAAACTATCACTTTTAATAAATGCCTCTCAATGTGATGATATAATAGGATGCACTAAAGTGAACTTTCCTCATATTAAAGAATTACACTTTTTAAAATTATATTTTTATATAACTGTAGCTTGATTTACAGGCCAAATATTTTCAAAGTTCGGCTTAATAGAGGTGTTCGAGCCACAGATAGCTCAAGCCAGATGCCTGGCTCTGGCTCAACTCTAGGCCCTCTTGGAACCCAGAGCCCAAAACGAGCCAAACTTTAATTGGAGGCCATGTGACCTAGTGGCTACAGCTGCTGACCATGCAACATTGGGAACGAGTTTTGAAACCCAGACTCCCAGCAAATGTCTCTGTGCCAACAAAAAAAAGGTGCAACACACACTGAAATGCTCTTATGCCCTTGGGCAAGGTTAAAAATATGTAAAACTGACAAAAATAAAATGTGGATTTTGTCTATTACTGTTCAGGACAACGCCTTAACTTTTGATGTTAGAACGAGATGCCGATTAAGCTGCAGACCAGCATGGCCGAAACTGTAGCACACTGGGGAACCACACCATTTTGGATCTCGCGGTAAACTGCACCAAAATTGTACATGATGGTCTTGGGCCCAAGAAACACATGCTCGAAAACATTTAAGGTGGGTTCGCACACACTAACTAAAGTTCCAGCTTTCTCGAAATTGGGGTATTTGTTTGATTGACATACTAACTGGAAACACCTGGTTGTATCTAAAAAATTTAACACAGCAGTTACAGTATCGCCGACCACAGTACCCTAAATAAGGTGTACAAGGCAAAATGTGTATCTAAGGCATTATATGGCAGTGAGGTTAGGGGGGTATTCGAGCTGATAGCATTCAGTCTGTCGAAATTTTGTTTTTAAGAAGGGTTTTCCAGGTTCCTCAATGCACATCGGCATGCTCTGTACACAATGAATTAGTTCAGTATATAGTTGATACGATTGCTTGTAGGCCTAATATGATGGATCAAGATATGGAGAAGCAGGGAATCTCAGTTGAATAGGCTTATTTTGAAGGACTGTCTATCCAGTGCTCATTTTCTTAAACAGAAGGAACCAGGAGCTTTTTTAAATCAGGTCCTGCACAAACACTCCCAAATACGATACAAAAATTGTCAATGTGCAGTTCCTATTTGTGAAGGAGTGTTAAGGCCTGTTATGGATTGCCCTCACACACCCCGAAGGATGTCATGCTTCATCATTGGGCCTGCTCCTCATCGGGCCGGCGCTGTAATGCCCGACGGGCACCCGCGAATGGGTTTTTATAGCAGAGATCTTTTTTTGATGAAGCCGTTGGGTGTGTGAGGGTATGTGGACAGGGTAGTGTAGTTTAAAATAGGTCTAGTACTGCCCTTAGCAATAATTTTATTCTGAGGGTGCACTAACCTAGCTAAAAACTGCGAGTCCTGCCTGAACGTAATGGTCCTGCAGATCTATCTGGTGCAAGTCGTCGACATGTTTCTTGCCTAAGAAAGGCCCCAGCGGGTCTGGTGGTAATTCTTCAGGACCGTTGTAAAAAAGAGAAGGTGATCTCAACTCTTACACTACCGCAATGCTGGTTCTGAACGTCATGGGGTAACCAGCGTTGCTGTGTTTCACCGGGTCATTTGGCCTGGAGTTCTGTGACCCCCCTGAACTCTGCCAGGGTTAAAAAAAAATGGTAATGTGAAAAGGCTGTCACAGGTGTGTAATGGACCGCGACAGTTTCCACATGTGAAGTGTACTGAAAAGCTTGACGTTTGTCACGCCTATTAATGCAGGAGGGATCCGTGGCATTTCTTCAGGACCAGGAAAAGATAGTGACTTCAACCCTGCTCCAGTGCGGCTTTGTATTTAATGATATACGAAGGGAAGAGCCCCGGAAAGAGTAAAGCCCACTGATGAAGCATGACACCCATCTGGGTGGGTGAACGCTCTATCTTCCATTTAGGAAGACCCTTCCCTTAACTACCTAGTCTCCACCTACACGTCACAGCAGACACCCTCCTTCCTTCATATTTGTGTGTCATCAGTTTTTAGGTGTAATCCACAAGTGTTTTGGTTTACTGACTTAATTCCACAATCAGTCTAAGGAAAGAATACAAGTTCATATGGCACTGTGGAATGACCTTGGCGACATTCTTAGGCCAATATAAAGTCAAAAGGAATCTCTCTGTGTTCTCTTACTTACACACATCCTGTTCCCCTTTACGTACACAATAAACCTGTTGTTGAATTACTTTTCAAAGAGGCAGACCGAGTTCATCACAAAGGACCAGTGAAAGTATTTGAGTTTTGAACTCCTAACAAAACAAATATTTTGAAGAGCATTTTGCAAGAACAGGGGTCTTCCACCGGCTTATATTATGCACATGCTACTTTGCTCCTGGTGCACATTCCTAAAAGTTTAGATCCATGCTGGCGTTTCGAAGTACCAGAAGAGTATTGAACTTCTGTCAGACAAGTAATTTGATCCACGTTATGCATAAGAATCTCTTTCAGTCCTGTCTTTCTTTGCATTCTGGGACTTGTGGTAGAGTTTCAGTTTCAAAAACTTTATTTGGTTATATTTCAAATAACCATAAAAGTACATCAAATCACATGAAATATGTTATATCATCATAGCTAATAAGTTTTAGAAACAATATACACAATACACCAAAAGATAAAAAATTACACAATTCATATGATCATTGTCTTACGTAAGTAATAAATACTTTTAAGAAATGCCGCAACAGAAGCAACTGAGAAAATGTCCTCCAAAAGTAGTATAGCAAGAAATGCTGGCCGGCACTGTCTCATATTCATATATTTTAAAATAGGCATATGCCATCTTTTCCTAGGTATCACATAAAATCTGCAGAAAAATAGAATATGTATGTCCGATTGGATGGAGATATTGTCATACGGACATTTGCAGATTACCCTGGACCAGTCATTTACAACAGGAAAGCTCAGCAGTCTATACAAAATACCGAACCTTAATCTAGTCAACAGAAACCTTTCTTGTTCTTTCATTTGAAGGTTTAGATAAGGCTGGATAATCCCTGGTTTAACAATCATCTGATGGGGACTTACAGTCTTATTTAACAATTCCATTTGTTCCCTCTGATTCTCAAGGAAGTTTAAGCTTAAGAGTTTCAATGCTTTCCTGGTGATGTCGGACATAGATGTGGGGTCAGTAAAAAATTCAGGGTGCTTGATATTGTTACAAAAAGTTTTTATGTAGCACAACCATTTTATCCTTTTCCCCTGATCTAGTTTCAATACATCCTCCAAAATTACCCGGTTTAGATGGCATTTCTCGTTGGTCCAAACTCGATGCCATAAAAGGATCGGTTGCAACTTAATTAGGTCTTCCAAGTAAGGAATGCCCAATTCCGAGTGTCAGTTGTAACTGGACGTACTCTTTGGCAAGGCTAAAAGATATCGTAGAAAGATGTTTTCTGTGACCTGTAAGCTACTAACATTTGAGTCCCCCCATATTCCTGCCCCATATAGTGCCACTGAAACACAGCTGGCTTTATATATGTATAAGAGCTCTTTAAGTGGCTTGTTACCCATCTTTTTACTAAAAGACCTAAGGGCCATTATAGATTTGGAAAAAAGCAAATTCCTAGCATGGATCGCACAGCTCCATTTCCCAGGTAAACAAAGGTTGGTGTATGCTGTAAAGGGATTGATCCTATATACATATTTTTTTTCTTTTCTTTTTGTACACGTTGCTGCCACAATTCATTGCAAAGGTCTTAGTACAGTTTATTTGTAGCTCAAGTTTAGTCATGAAAGTACTAAAAGAGGAAATCATAGTCTGCATGGCTGTGGGAGTTCTTGCCATGAGAACGGCATCATCTGCGTAGATGAGAGCGGTATGCGCCTGGCTGAGGCAATGGGCATGTCCTTGCAATCCTGTAATAATCTATCCTCCAGATTATTTATATAGATAGAAAATAAAAATGGGGCATGGACAAACCCTTGCCTCACACCCCTCGCAATACTAAAATCCCTGGTGCATTCTCCATACTTTCCATATCTGACCATTGCACTTGCCCCGTTGTACAAATCTCTCAGGAATTTAATAATAATATTCACATCCACTCTTAATTTAGTCAAAATAATCCATAGTTTCCCGTGATTAACAAAATCAAAAGCAGATGTCAAGTCTAAAAAGGTTAGGAACAGTCTTCCCTCCTTGGCCGTAGTATACTTCTCTATCAATATTGATAGATTAAGTGCTTGTTCGATAGTACCGACTCCTTCGCGAAAACCATATTGGAGGTCGTTAATGATGTGGTGTTCCTCTGCCCATGAATGCAATCTATCTAAAATGACTCTGCCAATTATTTTTATGGTAGAGTCGAGCAGGGATATGGGCCGATAGCAAGCACAGTTTGTTCTATCACCCTTTTTAAAAATGGGTACAATAATTGATTTATACCAAGTGCCAAGCATACCTATTGAACATGCGGCATTAAAAACTCTGGTGAGCAAAGGTGCCCAGAGCGGTATGTTTTTCTTAAAAATATCCACAGGGACGCCGTCAGGGCCGGGTGCCTTACCTCCTAAGCTAGAGTTAATACCCCTGATTACTTTATCCAGTAAGAAGTTAAGTTGCAGCCCTTCGGTGCTCTTACATGTAGACATGACTTCGCTCCCTGTTTCATTAGTAATTACTGCTGGATTATAAATTGCTTCAAAGTGCTTAACCCAATCTTCCTCTGTGACTGCTATTTCCATACGGGCCTTTGTATTATCTTTAAAAAGGGAGCATTCACTGCTCTCCAAAAGGCCGTCATATCCTTAGATTCAGAAGCTTCCATGATGGCTGTCCATGCTTCCTTTCTCATCAATTGTCTCTGATTTTTTAGAGCGAGTTTGTACTCCTTACGTAGGGACCTTGTCAGAGGCTGATTTCTAATTTGCTTATGCAGAGCCAATTTTAATAGTTTATGGGCTTTACTACAAGCTGTATTGAACCAACCTCTAGGTTCCATTTGGGTCTTTTTTCCCTTTACGTTTACCCAAAGACCTCTTTTTATACAGGAAGTTATTTCACTGAAATTACTTACAATATCTACGTCATTAGATACCAAATCCAAACAGACAGAGAAATTTTTACTGCAAGCGCTAATTAGGTTACTAAGGAACTCCTCAGGGACCACCCTAGTCCATTTTAATGCATATCCATTCTGTCTGGTGATTTTTAAGTTCTCAGAAAAGACCTCAGCTCTTTTATGCACTCTTAATTGTGGGTCCATTAAATCAATCCTAATTGGGAAACGATCACTTAACGGGGATTTTAAAACTTTATAACTAGTAATACAATCCCTGTAGCCTAAAGAAATGAGGATAAAATCAATAGTGGACAGCAAACCTCTCCCATTAAAGGTTGGTGAAAATTGGGTCTCGGTGCGACATAATTCATTTGAAAACCCTAAATTGTTGTTAAACATGATCTCGTTTAGGGCATTTCCGGTTAATGTGTGTTCAAATTGTGTCGGCCTATTGTCCCTAGAAATTGCTAATCCACAGTTGCCTGTTCCTGATCTTTTAAATAAAGAACAATTAAAATCACCGCCCCAAATGGTGATGAACTGTTTATGGGAACTGTTATTTATGCTATTGAGTTTCATGTTTAGGGTTTTGAGCACCGCAGTTATATCTGCTACAGGAATGTTATTGCAAAAGTTGACTATTAATATACAGACAAAGTTATTAAAGTGTAACCCAACGATATGATAAAAACAATTGTAGGAATACAGCTCAATTTTTTTACAAATAAGGCAGTTGGAAATGTACATACATAGTCCCCCTTTTGCTCGACCATGCGCTGAACCTACGGCAGAGATAGTTATAGTTTTAAAGCCGCACATATGGTATTCTTTCTCAGCCCATGTTTCTTGTAAACATATAACATCACAACTATTAGTGAAATGTTTCCAACTTGGGTTATCTAATTTTATTTTTGCCTTAAGTCCGGCTATGTTCCAGAATGTGATGGACCATTTTTCACAAGACCTTCTAATCACCCCTAAATTATCACGCACCATACTATCTTCCAAAGTTTCCGCAATACCCCCCCTCCCCCCTCGTCGTTTACCTTGTCTGCCACAATTTCATAGAGCTTCTTAGATAGACCGTTCTCATTAGGTGACCTGCCAGAGGTGACTTGCCCTTGTACAGAAGTTTTTATGGCATTTCCCCAATTTAGAATCAATTTCCTTGCTGTTTCGTCTCCCAAATTAGTTGGATGTAGTATCTCTGTTACTTTATTGTCACAAACAGATCCCACATTGACAGTAGCTGGAATAAGTCATTCATTTGCGTCCAAACCAGATAAGGGATGAAATAAATTATGTATTGGAATGCTCCAATACTCCTTTGGATCAATAGGGTGATAGTTGTTGTCAGGTGGGTAAGGATACCTGCTTGTAT
Organism: Lissotriton vulgaris; assembly: GCF_964263255.1. NCBI lineage: Eukaryota > Metazoa > Chordata > Amphibia > Caudata > Salamandridae > Lissotriton > Lissotriton vulgaris. The sequence continues at coordinate 1,326,496,701 of NC_141687.1, read as the reverse complement.
GTGTCAGTGGAAAAAAAGGAGTAAGATTATTATTGTGATATCTGGGGACGACAAAGTTCTTGTTGTGATATCTAGGGACAACAAAATTTGGGATTTGATTTGTTCGATAGGGGACATCCAAGCTATGCAAGGTAGGAGGTTTATTTCGGGGCATCATCAGCGCTTCTGGGTAGAAGTAGCTCAAGTTTCGTGATGATACCCCTCCCTCACTTCTCCCTGGGAACCAGTCACTAATATAAGTGACTACTCTATGGTCCCTAAAGTTAACTATTATTACGTCCCCATCAATGTCTTTTGGACGTCGGCCCACCCAGTTACAACGTCTTACAGAAACTATGTCACCATTTAGGTGTGATGGTAACGGTCTGTTATTACGCAGCCAGTGGATAACTTTATTTTTGAGACGGATGTTAGATTCTACGTTTCCTGCTGGCGCAGAAGGAACACCTGTTAAGATAATGACATAGTTGGACGAATCCGGGGGCAGGTCTTCTATATTTCTATAATTAGACTTTACTCTAGGCGTATGGATTGCCTTATTAGGGAGATCATTTCCGGTGTGTACAGTTTACAGGGTAGCTGGTTGGGTCTTTTTAGTACTTGTAGCTTTAGTAGCTGTTATGCCTGTTGACGCTGTGGAATTTATATCAGCAGGCATATTTGTAGGTATAGGGGTAACTGTAAGCGGCCCAGTTGATTTATTAGAATAATTTTTTATTGTCGGGCGTGCCTCATTTCGATTAATTGGATTAGGATTTTCTGTCGATTTGGGGTCTGACAGAAATTGGTCCAATTTGTCCCCCAACCTTCTTACTCTCTCCGTAAGTGGAAGTATAAGAGCTTTTAGAAGGCATTCAATAGCCTCCAATAGCCCTTTATTAGGCATGGGTTTCAAGTTAACAGATGATAGCCCCGATATATCATCCTTCCCTACTACATTGGGGGACTTAAGTAAAGATTCAGTTTCATGTGAAGCTAGGCATGAGGTTCTATTCCCCTTTTTTACTCCCCCCCCCTTTCTTACCCCACCCTTTCTCCTTCTTTTCCTTGGTGGTGAACGGAGTACACGTCTATCCTCCTTAGTTGGTGATTTATCGTGTAACGTACCAACTACAACAGACGGTTGGGAATCTAATATCTCGACTGCATCGAGTTGGGATTTTAACACGGGAGAAGGAATATTACTATTAGGGTGAGGGTCCTCAACTACTGGTAAAGGTGTATTTAAATCTATAAGCGAATTAGATATAGCTGTTGTATTGGAGTCTGAGATTACTTCCATGTCAGCTAATACTGGCGGGGAGTCTTGAAATATTAGTGGAATATTATCGGTGCTAAACAGCTCAGGGTCTGTGTCTAAAGGTGTGGTATTCTGTGATGGTACATTCATTACAGCCTTATGTGGTTTAAGGAGTGGTTGTTTTTTAAGGAGTTCAATGGAGAGACGGCGCTCTGCCCGTTTCTCTGCTAGCAATATCTCCCTATCAATATCTCTTGTTGCTCGGGTGAAGTATTTGTCTAATGGCCCAAGTATAGATATACCTACGCTACTAGGCAGAGAGTTCGGCAGGGAGGTAGACATCTTTATAAAGTAGGGAGCAAGTATTTAAATATTTTAAATCCGTCCTATGAAATATAAAATATTAAAATAAGAGATAACCAGGTCAGTTATACTCACAGTCAAAAATGCATCTACAAAGTGACTTACTATCAAACAGTTCTAAGAGGAGGAGTGGATACACAGCAGTACAATACAAAAGGCGTCAGAGGGGTGGCCCAGCCCAGCCTCCTGCAGCCCCTGACGGCCACAGATGGTCCCGCCCTTGTCCCAGGCTTCTCCCGGGACGCTCCCGCGCAGCGGGGATAACAGAATGGTAATATAGGGACTCTCGTTGGTGGGGGCGGGGCAGGCAGGGAGAGCGGCCCAGATGATTGCAATTAGGGCTGGCGGGGACTCCTGGGAGAGGTAGTCCCGGTCCCGCAGCTCGCAGCCCTGCCCACACACACCCACTGCAGACTCCGCCTGGGCAATCAAACAACTTCAGGGGTCCAAAGGTCCACGACAGCACACCCCTCAAAGCGGGACCCGCGAGGCGCTGCACGGAAGAACAGCAGTCAGGGCAGAGATTCTCCACACGCACTAACAGGTAGTGTTTATAATGGGGGAAAAGCAAAATCAAAGCAACCACAAGAGAGAAGTAGTCACACACTTTATATAATACAGTGTAAGGGGGGGGTGTCAAGCAAAGGGCTTTAACTGGAACGGGTCCCGCCAGACTTCAGACCCAGTAGTAATTAAAAACAAAATTTGAAATGGGTCCTTGCGAAGAGCTATGTTCATGACCCTCATTTTACAGAAAATTAACACTGATCATTTTCTGAACAATTAATGTAAAATACATTAAGGTAATCAAGGTCAGCTACTTAGTTTATTTTTATGTTTCAGATGGTTTACTTAATCTTGCATTTTCTTTTTAAAACAATTTGTATTCTATTTCATCAGGTAACATAACAATCAAGTACATAATCTTGCATTTTCTAAGCATGTTAGCTATTTGCAGGATGTTGGGTTTCTGTATTTTTTTCATGGAGCATATTTCTCTTGTATAGTGCATACTTTGAACTGAGACGCCTCTAGGGACCAAATTACGCACAGTGTATGTTTGTGCCAAGGTGCACCTTTAAGCAGGTATACCGGGCTCAAACATAGACAATGTGACATATTACAATTACTGTGCTGTCCCTAGGGCAGATGCGAACTTTTGGCTACCCTGGGGCAAGAGCATTAGTGAAATACGGAGCGGCTGCTTTATTCAGCCACTCCATGTTCCTCAGTGCAGGCGGCACCCAACCTGGACTAAAAGTGGTGACAGAGATTCCACCATAGCCGGGTGGAGTTAAGTGACTGCATCGCCTGCAGGGGAATGTCACTTGCCACCTCCAGGTGGCTACTCTGCAGCGGCAGACTTAGGTTGAGCCACTGTTTTGTGGTGCACTATCAGTGTGCCTCCCAAAGGCCTGTGTGCTTATGGGCTTAAATCTATAATAGGGCAGGGGTGCAAAGGCAAAACGATTCCCTCATCTTCATGGGGCTACGCCCCCAAGCAAGTGAGGGAATGTCTTCTCAAGATAGCACTGGTCCTAATTGTGCATCAGCACTATCTGTGTTACAGAAGGGGATTCACGAGCATCTATGGCCCCTTCTGCAAAACTACAATGCCATGGGGTGCAGAAAACGAACGCAGATGGCTGCTTTGCCCAAAAACATGTTTGTTTATAAATGCCCAAGATTAAGAGCTCTAGAGTTGAAACTGAAGGCAGTGCGAGTTTCTGACAGAGCCTGATGGTAGGCCAGAAAGGTGTTCAGAATACATGGTCATCCAACCCTTGGCCTCTCTGCAGAACACAGAAAAATGGTCATGTATTCAAGTTGCAACTGTGATTCTGCGCAAATCTGTCTCAAGGAGCTATCACAGTTGTCAAAATAGTGGCAAGCAAAAGTAAAAAAGAAACAAATACAGCTCTTATAGGGGAGTCGTGCGTTATGTGTTTGTGGGTCGTAAAGGGAAAACAAAGCGAGGAAGTGCATTCGGAAAGAGAGGAGGTGTAGGATATGCAAGATGGCCAAGAATTGGAGAGAAAAAGGCGCACTTGTCTAACGTAAAGTGAACATACCTAAAGCAACTGAGGCACTCTGAGGACCACGACCCCTTCCACAGACCCAGTCATGTTTAATGCACAGTCTCACGATTTCAGAATATTATATTACAACAAAATAATTGTTGTCACTCATTTACCTTAAACAGTTAGCAACCATTGACAAAGCCAGTAGTCCTGGATTGTTCTCAGTGGCGTAGCAGGGTAAGGTGGTATAAGGTGCGGAAAATTTCTAGTCACCCCCGGCTTGACAAAATGGCAAAAATATGTGTTCAAAACACATTTTTTTGCCATTTTGTCACCCCCCCCCCCCCCCCCCCCCCCTCAGTGATGACACCCGGGGCGGCCCACACCAACCACACCTGTGCCACCGATTGTTCTAGGTGTATATAAGTTGTTGTATTATATATCTGGAAGCAAGAACAATACTCCCAGTGAAGCCAAAATATAGATTGGGGGTACATTATGGGAATCAGTGAAATTAAGTTTATGTGTTTAAGCCACGCCCTTAATCACTTAGGCTGCACCCCTTTTAAAGACCCCACACTTTTTGCATCCCACTTAAAGCCCTGGTCATGCTGCTCATACAGCCGAAATGGAACAGTTGTGGTTTCAGTGCTGAGAACTCCCACACTGCCCCATCCCTGGTCACCCCCATTCCCCAGCTCTCATTTGCCCTGGAAGGTTCCCTCCAGGTCCGGGACCTGACAGCTTCATTACAGAAATGCTCTGCAGTCTACGCATAAACCCTCTTCTCTCCTCTGAAAAACAAACCGAGCCCCGCAACGCTCTGACCCGTCTATGGCTCGCTTTCTGATCTCTGCACTTCCTTTAAAGAAATGTGTTTCCATTACACTTTTCTCTACAGCTGAAAGATATAGCCACGCCCCCTCGGTGGGGGTGGTTTGCTCTGAAAACAATGCAAATACCCACATTTAAAAAATAAAAAGGAGGCACGCTGGGTCAGGCAGGGCAGAGGCCCGGGTCGCTGAAAGCTGTGGGCACCGTGGTATGTGCGCAACGCTCCCCGCTTCCTGGAGTCTGCCAGTTTACAGTACCAGCCGTCCCAGACTTGCCCACACTGCCTTGTTTCCGTGGTTAATAAACGGCCGCTGGCCAGTGGCTGCTCCTGCGAGTGAAGCTCTGTGTTCCGGGCTAAGTCTGGCCAAAGCCCCGTGTAACTTTGGAACGCGTTCAGCAGCAGCAGCCTGGCGTCTCCGTGCGGAGACCAGTGCGCATTAATGAAGGCTCGCAGATTTGTTCCTTTATTGATGCAGCCAGAAAAACATCCAATCACCCGTCTGTAATTACTTTTAAATAAAGATGGAAACAGAAAGCAGATTTTACTTTCACCGATGTGAATGGATATATCAGGTGTGGCTAAAATTCATCGAAGTAAGACTGGACGTTTATTGTAATTAGATACCGAAAAAAACGAGTATTAGCTTCATTTTTCAAAATACAAATAAATCATAAAAAGGGCAAACTGCTGAAAAGAGCAAAAATAACTTAGGATACATACAGGCATATCGGTCAAAAATACATTCCACCATTACCTTAACTGCACTTTCTACCAGTTACGGTGAGCTCTTTTTAGGGGAGATATTCTTGTATGTTTAGAGAGAACATTAGCTCAGACAAATCAATCAATTGATTCAATACAATCCCACATGGCTGAGCCCCCTTTAATAACTCGGCCCGAGCACGGGTAGTAATGGCCTGATGCAAATATACTATGTACACGTCAAGTCCTCTCTAAACACTCCTAGGCGCGCTTACCTTTGACAGGAGGCAGCAGCGAGTCCAGCAGCAGGAGGGCGGTCACAAGGTGCAGGGGCAGCCTGCTGCCCCGCTGCATGGTGACCGAGGTGGGGGGACAGGCGCAGTAGGTTGCCGGGAGGCCGCCTCAGAGAGATCCCAGATGGAAGGAGGTTGGAGGCAGCATCGGGCTTCCAGCTATTGAGTAATGCGCCGCCGTGGTACCTTGTTGCAGAGGGTCACACAAGTCGCAGAGGGTCACACAAGTCGCAGAGGGTCACACAAGTCGCAGAGGGTCAAACAAGCTGCAGAGGGTCACCCAAGTTGCAGAGGGGTAACCCAAGTTGCAGAGGGGACACCCAAGTTGCAGAGGGGTCACCCAAGTTGCAGAGGGGTCACCCAAGTTGCAGAGGGGTCACCCAAGTTGCAGAGGGGTCACCCAAGGTGCAGAGGGTCACACAAGGTGCAGAGGGCCACACAAGGTGCAGCAGAGGGCCCACAAGGTGCAGGGCCCACAAGGTGCAGCAGAGGGCCCACAAGGTGCAGAGGGCCACAAGTCACGCGACTCCAAGAAAGACAGAGCTCCAGATCCCCATGAGAGTAGTCATACCCTGTCAATCCTTGTACAATTCCTATACTGCCTACCACAAGGCCGACAGAGGGGCAACAATGACAGACCTGTCCGGTCCGGTATAGGGTGATCCCGCAGGGCAGGGATGTACTATCCCACCCTTGCCGTCCCGTCAACGCCTGGGCAGTGTGGGAAGATCCAGAGCCGGCGTTGCCGTGATGCCCAGTCCTGAACCGTGTGATCCTCTGCAGAGTTGGGGTGGCTTGTTTCCACAATGTATCCGATGCTGATGCGCAGTTCTCAAGGCCGGGCTCCGTGCCCGCGGCTCCCGATGCTGTGCAGCGTGGGGCAGGGCGTGGGTGCCAGCTCCCGGTGCAGGGCACAGGAGAGGACTCGGGTTTCCCGTGCTGCGGGGCAGAGCGTGCAGTGCGGTGGGGGCACCCTGTTCCAGTGGTCAGGGATCGGGGTGCACGGTCCTCCCCAGGCCGAGGAAGTGTCCCCGATGAACCCCTCTGTGTCTCAGCATTCCTGGCTGACAGGTTAAGAGGATTACTGCCCGGCGCGCAGACTCGCCCTGCCCGTGGGTCCGCGGAGGGTGTGCCAGGCTCGGGGCTTCCTGGGTGACCCTGTCACAGCTCCAGAGCCCCCTCCGTGGCTCCTCTGTGCTCCCCCAGCGCCCCCGGCTCCTTCTCCTCCTTTCACTCCGTCCCGCGGGCTTCTCCAAGAAACTTTCAGCTCCTCCTGGGAAAGCGCAGGGTCTGAATCTGAAGTCTCCGCCCCCAGCCGCCAATCAGGGCTGCCGGCCTGTTAACTCTTCCCCTCCCGCGGCGGAGCAGCTAGAGATGCAGGGGGTCCAAGAAAAGCCCCCGAGAGAGCATCGCAAGGCTTTGAAAGCCACATTTCTGCTCCCAAGAGGACCTGTCCGAAATCCACACCGGGGTGCGTGAGGCGGGAGCAGTTTCAGAGGAAAACCACTAGAATATCCCACATCGGACGGGTCCAACTCTCAGCATGGGGGTGTCTGCTAAAGAAGGAATTAATTTATTTATTTATGCGTTTTTATATAGCGCGGACTTTACCCGAAGGCGTCAGAGCGCTTCACAATAGGAACAGAACTGATACATGAGAACATTACAAGTGAACAAATTACAAAAGCAAACGTTACATTACATGAGGCAAAAGTGACAATCGTGAGCAAACAAAATGCAAGAGGTAGCAAACGGTGCATTACAAGAGAAAAAAGTGACGTGTGCAGGTTACAAAAGCATACAAAGTACAAGTAGAGGTATAATACTGCAATAAATGGAGGACACTCAAACACAAGAACAAACGTTACATAGGCAATGGTGGCACTTGTGCAAGTATCAAAAGCAAACAAAATGTAAGAGGTAGCAAACAGTGTGTTACAGAGAAAGTGACGTGTGCAGGTTACAAAAGAGTACCAAACACAAGTAAAAGGGTAATACTGCAAAACATGGCAGACTCTCAAACCACAAGAACACACTGGGAAGGCACTTCCATAGTCATGGAGAATAGAACTTTTCTTTTTTTTTTTTTTTAGTTCAGTAATTTTTTATTGAAAAAGCTCTCTGCACTCTCTATATCTCTACACCTCTCCTTTCTCCTTTCTCTTCGCGCCACCAGGGGGTAGGAAGACAATCAGATCAGACAGCGCGCAAGGGATGTGGGAGAAGCCTAAAGGATTACGAGAAGAGGATGTAGCCAGCGTGAGAACATGGACTATGAACTTACAGGCACAGGCCAATAGAGACAGTGTTTACATGGCTTCCCCCCATACTAAAAGGTCTTCCTTCAGATAATAGAGAGGGCATGAATTAACTTTGGAGGTGTCTTTGAAGGAGGAGAACTTTGAGGTCAGTTTTGAAGGCCTCGGAGGAGGTGGTGGTCCGGAGCTGAGGCGGAAGTGAGTTCCAGATTCTCACTGCGTTGCCTGAAAAGGATTGGGCCATCGATCTTTCCTTCTTGAAAGTGGGTGGTTCAAGCAGTAGATTTTCTGCATTTCGTGAAGGTCTAGAGCCTCCAGAGAGTTTCAGTTTATTCTCCAGGTAGCGAGGAGAGGAGGAGTGCAAGGCTTTGTGGGTGATGCAGGCAGTCTTGTAGGTAGTATATGGAACAACAGGAGAGTAAGGGTATAATTAAGAACACTCTTTTACCCCTTCCGAAATGTACAATAATCAACAGAAGAGTGCTTTTAATTTGGAAAGGATCAGAAGAGAGCCTTTTAGCTTTCTTTGACTGGGTGAACACGTGTGATCCCCACCTGAGATTCACCCATCAATATGATTCCAAATCAATCGTCTTTTTAGACGTGACCCTCTCCAGAGTTGACAACCGCCTTGTTAGTAAAACCTACTACAAACCTACCAGCACCAACAACCTCCTCCATTTTACTAGTTTCCATCCACGTCCCTTAAGGGAAAACCTCCCTTTCGGCCAATATCTACGGATTCGTAGAAATTGTAGTAATCTCAAAGATTTCAACATCCAGGCTGATGACCTCACTGTAAAATTGTCAAATAGAGGATATCCAAAGAAAGTACTACAAAAGAGCCGCAAGAGGGCCAGGAATAACAACAGAGAGGCCCTGTTGGAGGACCATGAAAAGGAAGCGGAACCTGTTGTCCCCCTAACATGTGTGACCACTTTCAGTAACATATCAAACTCTGTGAGTCGCTGTATCAATAAGCATTGGAGAATACTCACGAGTAATGGTCGCAATTGGCAAAAACCTTTGTTCTCCTACAAGAGAGAAAGGAGTTTACATGATGCACTTGTACATACTCGCCCCAAAACCAATCAGACCCCTCCACCTCAAACTGTGCTTAATGTCTGGGGTCTACCACCCGTCACAGGCCATTTCCCCTGTGGGGGATGCAGTGTATGTCACCTCACCACTACTACCAAGACTTTACAACTGGAAGAAGGCAAAGAATGGCATTTGAGAAACCACACCAACTGTAACTCGAGTAATGTAATCTACTTGATCACTTGCCCTTGCCAGCTGAGGTATGTAGGTATGACCACCAGGCGGATAAAGACACGCATTGGGGAACATCGTAGTAATATCAGATGCGGTAGGAGCACTACCAAACTAACTACCCACTTTTTGGAGAATGGTCACAGCCCCAACGATGTGAAATGGGTCGTGATAGAGCAAATCCACTCCAACAATGAGGGCACCCTCTTCGAAAAGGAACAGAGGTGGATCTATCGTTTGGCCACTCACCTACATGGCCTTAACGATGAAATACCGTGGGGTACGGTAATGCGGCGATAATTACAATAATTGGTGTCTCCTGGTTAACATTTTTTCCTGAATACTAGTGCAATATAAATGTCTGTAGGGTGACTCATAATGTCCCTTTTTCCAACAGTACCCCCTCCTCCTCTTGAGATAGCTCTCACTTGGTGCATAGCAATAGGTTAAGTAGTGTTGTGGCGCAGGACCACACAATTACGAATTCTGACGGGGTTAGGCTGATATTGCGCTATACAGGTGAATTATTTAAATAGGGCGTTAGTCATTAGCCACCTTTTTCTGTGCCCCTCTACTGCCAATACACTTCTGACCCTTCCCTAACGTAATAGGTCCTTTGTTTACCTGTCATGCACTAACACTTGCTACATGGTACGTGGCCCCTTTAAATTACTCTAGACCGAGTAAGAACACGTGACCTATGACCAACGCGAGTCGCACCCCTCTGGCGCTTCCGCGTTTTTCACTTACAAAACTAACCGACGTCTCCATTGCCGCTTGTTGTTACGGGCGGCGGTCGCGGTCTAATTAGGTCTAAACGGCGGGGAGTCGCATCGGAGAAAGTAGGTGCACGTAGCGATATTATTTCACTGCCATTATGTGTTTTAACCTTGCTTTACAGTAATACGGGTGCCTTCTAAAACCCTTGCTGCACCATGTTATTATTTCTGCAGATGGACCGAGCGTGAAGGTTTCCCCCCACCGCCAACCCATGAGGTCCCACTGAGGGCTTACTAGTGTGAGTTTTCTCTGCTTCTGTCAGTATGCTATACGACTGGCTAGTTTCTCATGCCCCATTCAAAAAATGTTTTGGTGATTTATTCAACTGCTAACCTTCTGGTTGGATTTACAACTATGACGAGCACTTTTTAAATTATATATTCACCCCGTGACCGCAGATTAAAATACCTGCGTGTTATTTAAATTAGACTCCTAAGTTGAGGAGCCCTGTTTGAACATTCATATGTCTATATGTCTCTTATGGGCTTATTGTTCCAAGTTACGGTGACTGTATACCTTAGGAACAACTATTCCCAGTCATAACAATGGTGCATGTGTTGATATAAGTGCATGTTTGATGTAAGTACATGGCTTCAGAAAAATGTTATAATAGTCACATTTTTAAACATACTTGTTTTTCTTATTACTTTTCAGACTTTTTGTCTCCCCCTTGGGGTGAGACTGCGGGGACAATTACCCAATATAGAAAGTCCACACTAATCAGGTTGTATTAGTTTTTTATTTTTATTTCTTCTTTCTCTACACCTTAGCTTTGGACATCTTAGCGTATGTCCATCTAGGGGTTTGATAGAGTCCTGTGGTCCTGACGAATGCTGAGCTGAATTTTAGCTCTTAAGCAGAAACATGTTGACCATCTTTGATTTCTTCTCACTTCAGTAAGGACTTTTTGGTTCAAACTAACTCAACCATTCACCAGTCCTTTAATTTGCACTGTTTTTACCAGAGTTAGAGCTACCCTCTTAATAAAGTTATTTTGTGATGAGTAGCCAATGCTCTTTTTAAAGCACTTCTTTATCACTACCTCACATCTTTTTCAACCTTTGGGAACCCAATGAAGACAATTGGCTACCGACCTTCACAGGCGGTGCCTGAGGGTTCTTTTTCATCACCGAGCACATGCACCTAATTCTTTTACTTCATTCTTGTTTCTCTAGACGGTGGTAATTTTCTTTCTGTCTATGGACACTTATTGGTCCATAATCCTGTTATTTTCATTTTAGTTCACTTTGACACTCTTCTGTTGATTATTGTACATTTCGGAAGGGGTAAAAGAGTGTTCTTAATTATACCCTTACTCTCCTGTTGTTCCATATGAGTTTGCAGCGTGCAGCTGCGAGAGTACCTTTTTAACCTATTTTCCGGGTGACATAATTCCATAAAGTGCTACGTCTTAATTAATTTTTTTTGAAATGGAGGCATCTGGTCTGTCGTTTACTAGAGAGGAGGCGGATGCCATACTGAGTGATCCCTCCCTGTTTGCGGATCCCTTGATGGCCCAGACAATCTCACAGACCTCTGACTGGGAAAAACTGGGGGAACAAAAGAAAAGTAGGATTAGAGCGATCCTTCATGGAACAATGATGAAGGAGTACCTTACAAATAAAATGGCCCCTAAGGGTTTATTGGTATCTAATGCCCCACGAATATTCCTTGAGGACAGTGTGTTCAGGAAGGAGTGGGCACAGATTGCGTGGCATTGCACGCATGATTGGGCCCTCCTAATTATAAAAACAGCAATGCGCTTATCAGAAGCACTACTAATCGAGATACAGGTCACAGAGAGCCAGATGAAGACCACAATTACAGGCTTCAAAAAGAAACTAGAGGAGTTTAATAAGGAACTCAATGAGTATAAGGATAATCTTGCTCAATCCAAAATCACTAAGTTTCAAAAAGATCTGAAAAGGTGGTCTTACGACAAAACCTACCCATACGCCAGTGATGATTATATTCCACCAGATCGAACTAACCAAGATCTTAATACCACTGATGATTCAGACTCTAGTAACTCGAGTAATGGCAGCCGAGGGAATAAACCACGTGGTAGGGGCAGAGGTAACCAACAACGTAATCAATACAACCCCCATTGGTTCCCCTACCCAAATCAGGGACTGGGTGCATATCAGCATAACCCCTACAACCAGCCACCTTTTCCACCAAACTTTGGTTGGAACCCACACTTTGTTCCCCCCCCTCCACAGCATTTCCAACAAAACATGTATCCACAACCTTTTTTAGGGTTTGGCCGGAGAGGCAGGGGGAAGAGGAGAGCAGGGAACCAGGTCCATTGGGGACCAACAGAATCCGTAGGGGACAACACTCGGAGCAAAACTCAGGACCAGAGGGCGGGCCCGAGCAACCAAAGAGTCTAGTAACTAATCTATCAAGCGTGGTCTTGACTCCTGATGAAACCTCTGTCTTGGAAAAGGGTTTGGGTTTCATACCCACCCCCCGCCTGGACCGTTTCAAATTGAGATGTGAACTGGGGGAGTTCTTTAGAAAACTTAGGCTTAAGACTTTCTTTGAACAACATGAACATACCACCCAGACACCTCCGAGTGACACTAATTTCAAAAACAAATCCAATTTCACTCCTCCGCCTCATCTAGTACCTGCAGATATTATTGCATTTGAAAACGCGGTATCTCTCGAAGTGGAAGCATTAACAGAACCGACCCCATTTAAAAACCTAACAGCTGGGGAATATAAAGCTATAGAACGCTTACAAAAGAACACTGAAATAGTGATCAAAAGTGCGGACAAGGGTGGTGGTATTGTCATCCAGGATACCATCGCCTATGACAATGAGTGTAAACGCCTCCTGGGTGACACCAACAGCTACACCATCCTCCAGCAGGATCCCTCTCCCTACCTTAGGGATGAAATTATAGACCTAGTTGGCACTGCAGAAAGGGATGGGTACATCAGCAAACAAGAGGCTGATTTTCTCACTGGTTCAGAAGGGAAAATACCATACTTCTACACTCTCCCAAAAACCCATAAAAATCGGGTTCCACCTCCGGGAAGACCCATTGTATCAGGGATCGGCTCCCAATTAGAGCCCCTCTCGAAATATTGCGATTTCTTTTTCAAACCTTTGGTACAATCCACCAGTACCTACATCAAGGATACCAAAAGTCTTCTTTCGATGCTTCTCACTGTGGAACTGCCTGAAGAACCGTGCTATCTGGTTTCCTTAGACATCGAAAGTCTATATACCTGCATTCCGCAGGATGCAACCTTAAAGGTCCTTGCGGATGTTTTGGAACAGACCACCTGGACATATAACACTTCTAAGACTTTTATCATCGACTGTGCTACTTTAGCACTGAAACGCAATTTTTTCCAGTACCAAGATACTATCTATTTACAGAAGACTGGTACTTCAATGGGTAGTACCTTTGCCCCGAGTATTGCGGGGCTGTATGTCTACAATTTTGAGAAGACACACATCTTGAATGCCAGTAACCCTTACACACTCAATGTTATCCTGTGGCAGAGGTACATTGATGATGTGCTTTTAATTTGGAAAGGATCAGAAGAGAGCCTTTTAGCTTTCTTTGACTGGGTGAACACGTGTGATCCCCACCTGAGATTCACCCATCAATATGATTCCAAATCAATCGTCTTTTTAGACGTGACCCTCTCCAGAGTTGACAACCGCCTTGTTAGTAAAACCTACTACAAACCTACCAGCACCAACAACCTCCTCCATTTTACTAGTTTCCATCCACGTCCCTTAAGGGAAAACCTCCCTTTCGGCCAATATCTACGGATTCGTAGAAATTGTAGTAATCTCAAAGATTTCAACATCCAGGCTGATGACCTCACTGTAAAATTGTCAAATAGAGGATATCCAAAGAAAGTACTACAAAAGAGCCGCAAGAGGGCCAGGAATAACAACAGAGAGGCCCTGTTGGAGGACCATGAAAAGGAAGCGGAACCTGTTGTCCCCCTAACATGTGTGACCACTTTCAGTAACATATCAAACTCTGTGAGTCGCTGTATCAATAAGCATTGGAGAATACTCACGAGTAATGGTCGCAATTGGCAAAAACCTTTGTTCTCCTACAAGAGAGAAAGGAGTTTACATGATGCACTTGTACATACTCGCCCCAAAACCAATCAGACCCCTCCACCTCAAACTGTGCTTAATGTCTGGGGTCTACCACCCGTCACAGGCCATTTCCCCTGTGGGGGATGCAGTGTATGTCACCTCACCACTACTACCAAGACTTTACAACTGGAAGAAGGCAAAGAATGGCATTTGAGAAACCACACCAACTGTAACTCGAGTAATGTAATCTACTTGATCACTTGCCCTTGCCAGCTGAGGTATGTAGGTATGACCACCAGGCGGATAAAGACACGCATTGGGGAACATCGTAGTAATATCAGATGCGGTAGGAGCACTACCAAACTAACTACCCACTTTTTGGAGAATGGTCACAGCCCCAACGATGTGAAATGGGTCGTGATAGAGCAAATCCACTCCAACAATGAGGGCACCCTCTTCGAAAAGGAACAGAGGTGGATCTATCGTTTGGCCACTCACCTACATGGCCTTAACGATGAAATACCGTGGGGTACGGTAATGCGGCGATAATTACAATAATTGGTGTCTCCTGGTTAACATTTTTTCCTGAATACTAGTGCAATATAAATGTCTGTAGGGTGACTCATAATGTCCCTTTTTCCAACAGTACCCCCTCCTCCTCTTGAGATAGCTCTCACTTGGTGCATAGCAATAGGTTAAGTAGTGTTGTGGCGCAGGACCACACAATTACGAATTCTGACGGGGTTAGGCTGATATTGCGCTATACAGGTGAATTATTTAAATAGGGCGTTAGTCATTAGCCACCTTTTTCTGTGCCCCTCTACTGCCAATACACTTCTGACCCTTCCCTAACGTAATAGGTCCTTTGTTTACCTGTCATGCACTAACACTTGCTACATGGTACGTGGCCCCTTTAAATTACTCTAGACCGAGTAAGAACACGTGACCTATGACCAACGCGAGTCGCACCCCTCTGGCGCTTCCGCGTTTTTCACTTACAAAACTAACCGACGTCTCCATTGCCGCTTGTTGTTACGGGCGGCGGTCGCGGTCTAATTAGGTCTAAACGGCGGGGAGTCGCATCGGAGAAAGTAGGTGCACGTAGCGATATTATTTCACTGCCATTATGTGTTTTAACCTTGCTTTACAGTAATACGGGTGCCTTCTAAAACCCTTGCTGCACCATGTTATTATTTCTGCAGATGGACCGAGCGTGAAGGTTTCCCCCCACCGCCAACCCATGAGGTCCCACTGAGGGCTTACTAGTGTGAGTTTTCTCTGCTTCTGTCAGTATGCTATACGACTGGCTAGTTTCTCATGCCCCATTCAAAAAATGTTTTGGTGATTTATTCAACTGCTAACCTTCTGGTTGGATTTACAACTATGACGAGCACTTTTTAAATTATATATTCACCCCGTGACCGCAGATTAAAATACCTGCGTGTTATTTAAATTAGACTCCTAAGTTGAGGAGCCCTGTTTGAACATTCATATGTCTATATGTCTCTTATGGGCTTATTGTTCCAAGTTACGGTGACTGTATACCTTAGGAACAACTATTCCCAGTCATAACAATGGTGCATGTGTTGATATAAGTGCATGTTTGATGTAAGTACATGGCTTCAGAAAAATGTTATAATAGTCACATTTTTAAACATACTTGTTTTTCTTATTACTTTTCAGACTTTTTGTCTCCCCCTTGGGGTGAGACTGCGGGGACAATTACCCAATATAGAAAGTCCACACTAATCAGGTTGTATTAGTTTTTTATTTTTATTTCTTCTTTCTCTACACCTTAGCTTTGGACATCTTAGCGTATGTCCATCTAGGGGTTTGATAGAGTCCTGTGGTCCTGACGAATGCTGAGCTGAATTTTAGCTCTTAAGCAGAAACATGTTGACCATCTTTGATTTCTTCTCACTTCAGTAAGGACTTTTTGGTTCAAACTAACTCAACCATTCACCAGTCCTTTAATTTGCACTGTTTTTACCAGAGTTAGAGCTACCCTCTTAATAAAGTTATTTTGTGATGAGTAGCCAATGCTCTTTTTAAAGCACTTCTTTATCACTACCTCACATCTTTTTCAACCTTTGGGAACCCAATGAAGACAATTGGCTACCGACCTTCACAGGCGGTGCCTGAGGGTTCTTTTTCATCACCGAGCACATGCACCTAATTCTTTTACTTCATTCTTGTTTCTCTAGACGGTGGTAATTTTCTTTCTGTCTATGGACACTTATTGGTCCATAATCCTGTTATTTTCATTTTAGTTCACTTTGACACTCTTCTGTTGATTAGTGTAGTCTTGTAGGTAGATCTTGCCTCGATGGGAAGCCAGCGGAGGGTGGATAACATGGGTGTGATGTGGTCGCTTCTTTTGGCCCCATAAATGAAACGAGCTGCTGAATGGAGAACAGACTTAAGGGAGGACAGGTGGGATTTGGGGAGGCCAGTAAGAAGAGAATTGCAGTGGTCCAGTCTGGAGAAGACCAGCGATTGGACCAGGGTTTTAAGGTCATGCTCCGGGAAGAAGCGACAAAACCCCCAAAGAAGGCTCAGTTGGTATCGAGAAGACTTTGCAGTTGAATTAATGTGGGAGAGTAGATTGAGTCTTGTGTCGAGAATGACACCAAGGGATTTTGCGCTGTCGACAATGATGGGTTTATTGTTCAGTAGATTCATCTGGTCCATCCATAATTGAACCGGGGGAGGAGAAAGTGAGGAGGAGAGGGGGAGGAATTCAGTTTTGGATGGATTCAGAATCAGTTGATGTGTTGACATCCAGTTTTGAATGGAGTCCAAAGTAGAGCTTATGACGGAGAGATCGCAAGTGGAGGCAGCCTTGAGATAGATTTGGGTGTCGTCTTCGTAGAGATGATAGTGGACCCCGGATTTACTTAGGAGATTTCCCAGTGGTTCCAAATAGAGATTGAACAATGTGGGTGCAAGTATAGAGCTTTGAGGAACACCTTGACCACAACAACTGCAACTGCTACTAGAAGACTGAAGAATCTCCCTTGTGGTCAAGGAGTGACCACCATGTGCAAACAGGCACCACCTAGTGAATTGCCGGTTTGCTTTGTCGATGCTCCCGAAGGATCCCGATGACTCTGCTTCACAGGACTGGACTTCCAGACTTCTTCGACCCTGACCAACACCTCCAGCAAAGCTTCGACCTGTGGCAGACACGAGAGACGTGGGACGGACACCTGGCCATTTTGCTCTTTGCTAAACTGTGCAGCTTCTGAGGCGTCCTCGAAGTTGTGCATTGGGACTTGAGAAGCCCCAACACCAAGTCTTTAGTGCACCGAAGCTCAGCCCTCCACACTCCACGAGTGCTGCGTGGGGCTTGCTCTTGCATTTCCTCTCAACGCGTCTTTGCGGTTGCTAGTGGATATCTTGAAAATTCCATTTTGAAACAACGCTGCTTGCCTGGTTGCTCTGGGCTTGCTCTTGCTTTCCTGTAAAGGGGAAGATCCATAAACCTTGCTGGTCTATACAAGAAGCCGATCTTTACTTCCTGCGTGGGTTTCCTTTGCCAAGGCTTGTTGACTCCGATGAGGAAGCCGACACGCCAACAGCGAGAGCCTTCGTGGGACAGTCTGTATCCAGATCCTTGGTGTCGTCGATGCCTCCTGGTCCACGTGGCTGCAGAGACAAGCTTCACTTCTTCACCTGTTTGCAGCTCGACATCGCCTGGTCCCTTCCTGGTTCCTTCCTGGTCCCTGGCTAGTGACCCAGACTCTGTCCCCTCTGCTTTCAGGTTCTTCACTTCTCCGATCCACCCTTGGATCCATCAGGACATCTTCCTCCTGGTCGCCTGCAGCATCTTCTTGCATCTCTTCATAGGAATCGACAACGAAAGGGCCCGGGGCCCCTGTATGGAACACATTTTAAATTTATTACCCAATTTCCTGATAATACACGCCCTTCACGACGAGAAAACAATGCTAAATTATATGTTAAACTTTCAGAAAGTCACAGAACAGTTGAAACATATCTTGCCCGGGACCCCAAAAATGATTAAGCTGACATTGGGCCAGAGAGAAGAGAGTCAGGGGTGACGGTAGACAGGGAGGTCTAGCGACAGAGAAATGGAATAGACAGGTCAATTAAAGAGAAAGTTCACATTTACAGGGGCTCCTTGGAAGGTGGGCGCCCTGGGCAATTGCCTACTTTACCCATGCCTTAAAACGTCTCTGACTGCACACTATGCTGCAGGCAAGAGTGCACCATGGTACCGCCACCCCCATGCTCAGCGGATAACTCACTGGGTGAGGGATACAGGATCCTTCGGAGTCCTGTAGATATCTCAGATTAGTGGGTATCACGGAGCATCAAGGTATGTAATCATCCAGCGGACTGCACCCGTTACATTAACAAAGTGATGTTTACTTCACTCAGCATGCACAAAGTAACTCAAGGCTTATGTGTACTGCAGGTAACTCAGAAGGTTTAGGAAGTACAGTATAGCACCTACGATGTTTCTCCTGTACCCCAACCCCCCCTGCAGCCTACTGGCACAGTGCTTGAGTAGCTACTCCTCTTCCCCGAGGGGAATGACTCCCCTGCACCGCCTACTCACAGATCGACCCATCTTCTCTGACGTTGCCCCACTTTAAAGGCACGCCAATTAGATGCCATTCCACTGAGTTAGTCTTGAGTGCCATCAAGACCCTGATCCCCTTGAAAGCCCATATTTCTGCAGCATCCCTCAACAGTGGCCCCTCAGCCAGAACTGACTGCTCTTGTTCAAGCATCAACAACAGCTACATTTGAGTCCAGCATTTGTTACTACAAAGTGAAAGAGGGTCTGCTCAGCTCAGCGGACGGCTACAACGTGACTGTGTGTTTTAACAAATGTTGCAGCAGTGTTCTGCACAAGGTGCTCCAACAAAATGTGCTTCTAGACAGCTATTGCCCACAACATCTGGTCAGAAGTCTGCGAGAGTATGACCGCCCATCATTCACAAAACCTGCCCTACGAATTGCGAAAATACCAAATCGGAATGTGCAGTTATTTTAATCATTTCATTTTGCCCTATTATTGGCACAGCTGGGATGTTACCACAGCCACATGGACAACATAAAACAATCGTGAGGCTTTCTTAAATAATATGACAGCTAGGCCTCATGATAACTATGCACAGCTCAAAAAACAGGCTAACATGCATATACAATTTACTAAAACTCATCATGATCTGATCACCATGTACGTCTCCGGCTAGGGAGCTGAGGACAGAAATGAAGGTGCAAAAAGCAAACAACTTCAGCAGAAGGGGTCTCTCCACTCACAGAGATAAGACGACGAAATGTCGAATGTCCTGTGCACGTGTGTATGTGTGTGGCATTGTTGTGTGAACCTAACAGAAAGACAGCATCAGAGAAAGGCTGTCAGTATTTTAGAGGTAAGTTGGTTTTAAAAGCGTAAGTGGACTGTTACTGCACCAAGAACTTGTTTAGAAAAAAAGTCCTCTGGGAAGTCTCAAAATGATAACTCTCAACTATAATTCACTCTCCTATTCCCGATCACATACATATAAATTCATTCATACATACCAACCCCATCCAGCCTATTGAGTCCACTAAGTATTGGCACAAAAACCTGTAATAAGTGTAAGTGATGATTAACATTTATTAAAACAATGTATTTCAAAGAACATTACATAATAAAAAAAATTATCAAGAAAATCACAATAAGACAATTGCAGTACAAACAATCTAAGAACTGTTAGGTCCTTGTTTAAAACAAAGGAAATATATAAGATGATTTTATATATTGCACAAGAGTATAGAACAGACAATACCCTTTGTCATCAGTTGACACAGTCAAAAAACATCATGATTCTATCATATACAGCCGGTTGCCTTACACATATGCATCTAAGGTAATATTCAGACAATTGGATTTGTGGCTATAATAAATGCGTCAACGCGTTTCGAAGGTATATTCGTATATCACCTTCTTTTTCAAGACTGAAGCATTATTACTCCCGTTCTTTTAAAATCTGAGGGGATATAAAGTAAATCTGCCCCAGCATTAGGCAGACACAATCAACCCTGAAACATTTCTTGTGATCACATCCCGGTTTTTCGAGTCTTAAATTTGCCACCTTATCGCGTGAACGAACATCAGATTTACTGTGTTGGACTAGCTTTAATTTGCTAATCTCTGCAGCCGCATCAGTTTAAATATTGGCTCGTTTGAAACCGTATCCTACGGCCTCTCATGTGGATATTCTTTGCTCTTTGCCGATTAAAAGGTGTGAGACGCAACCGTTTTTCTACACGTAACTTTCTTGACGGAGAGCCTTCCAGAATTTGCAGCTCTTCTTAATGTCCAGAAAAAAACGTCAGCGTGTCGGTACGTCCGTCCTGAAATAGTTTAAACACAAAAGAAAAACAAGCACTGGCAAAGCCGATAGGTCCGGCTTTGGCAATGTGTTTTGCCATGTTGTACACCAGTGTGGCTGCTGTTAAGCATGGCTAAAAGTTAGTGGTAAGGAATGTCCTAGAGTGGGGGAGGGGTGGAGTAGGCGGAGTAGAGTGTCATAGAGTTGAGTAGAGGGGAGTAAAGTTCAGTGGTTCAGTGGCAGAGAGTGCAATATCATAGAGTGGAGTGATGTAGAGTGGAGTGGGGTGGAATAGAGTGGAATGGGTTGGAGTGGATTGAGGTAGTGGGGTGGACTGGAGTAGATTAGGGTGGATTGGTTTGGGATAGAATGAGTTGGATTGAGTGAAATGGAGTGGATTGGAGTGAGAGGACTGGATGGGATGGATTGGATTGGAGTGAGGTGAATTGAAATGGGGTGAGGTGGACTGGAGTGGGTGTGGAGTGGATTGTGGTGGATTCGATTGGTTTGGGGTGGAGTGTATTGGATTGAGGTGGGGTGGATTGGATTACAGTAGTGGGGTTTTGAGTGGGATGAATTAGAGTGGAGGGGGTGGATTGGCTTGGACTGGAGGGGGTGGATTGGAGTGTTGTTGATTGGATCCGAGTGGGGTGGATTAGACTGGAGTGGGGTGGATTTTATTGGAGTGGAGTAGATTGGAGATGGGTGGGCTGGGTGGGTTTGATTGAGGGGGTGGACTGAAGTGGGTTGGAATGGGTTGGGGTGGACTGGATGTAGACTGGAATGGATTGGACTGCAGTGAATTAAGGTGGATTAAGGTTGGGTGGACTAGATGGGGTGGATTAAATTGGAGTGGGTGTATTGAAATGGGGTTGGGGTGGATTGGATTGGAGTGGAGTGGGGTGGAGTGGGAAGGACTAGAGTGTGGTGGATTGGACTGGAGTGGGGTGGATTAGATTGGAGTGGGGGTGGACTTGAGTGAGGTGGGGTGAATTGGAGGGGAGGTGAATGGGATTTGCATGGGGGATTGGGTGGAGGAGATTGGATTGTACGGGGGTGGCTTGGATTGGAGTAAGGCGGATTGGATTGAGTGTGGTGGATTGGATTGGGGTGAACTGGATTTGGGTGGATTGGATTGAGGTGGATTGGTTTGGGGTGGGGTGGATTGGGGTGGGGTGGATTGAAGTGGGGTAGATTGGATTTGGCTGGATTAGGGTATATTGGATTGGGGATGGGAGGACTGGATGGGGTGGAATTAATACAATTGGATTGGGATGAGGTGGTTCGGATTGGGGTGATGTGGATTGGGCTGGAGTGGGGCAGACTGTTTTGGTTTGGAGTGCAGCAGATTTGAGTAGGGACGATTGTTTTGGATTGGAGCGTGGTCGATTGGAGTGGGGCTGATTGTTTTAGATTGAATGCAAAAAGAACTTTCATGTGGCAAGGATATTGAATGTGCAAACTGTGTTTATCCATTTGTAAATCCTAGCCTATCTCTGGGTGCCCCAAGGAAGAGAAATGAAAAAACAACAGTTAATGGACAGAATGCAGAACAATGTCATACATTCACCCCAGTACGGAGATCTGGACCTAAATCTATTGTTTTTTTGCTCACCATGCCATTCCAGTTTGAACCCAGCCATATGCAAATCAGTCTTGACCCTGTGCCCCATGGGAACAATCCAGCCCGAACTGCCAAGTCAGGTCCTCCCTGGACTGGAAACAAGCATCCTAGGACCGGTTTCAGGCTTTCAGCCCTCATCAGCCAGGATAGCTTGATTCCAGTGGCATGGAGAGCACAGGACTCGCGTCTGAGCATACCTGCCCCACTCGGGGTGACAAATGCATAAACAACAGTTGATGGACAGAATGCAGAACAATGTCATACATTCACGCCATTACAGATATCTGGGCCTAAATCCATTGTTATGATGGATTTAACCCAGATCTTTTGACTGGGGGAGAATGTTTGCATTGTCAGCATTCTGTCCATCATTTGTTTGCTGTAACCCAAGGAAGAGAAGCGGCCACTATCATTCCTAAAATTGGAGACAAATTACCCCCACAGTAAAAAATAAGAAAATCTCCTGAGCAAACCCCGTTATTCAAAAAATATATCTCAAAAGTCAGATCAAGGTAAAACATTTTCTTCTTGTATTCACATGTATTCCATTATCTTCGACAAAAGAACTAGTAGCCAACATGTGTTTTGTCACAAAGTTCATCAACCTTTGACTTAATCAGGGCTACTAAAAGTAATAAAGAGGTTTCTTATTGTTTTGTATTGGAGAAGGGTAGATTGTTTTAAATTGGAGTGGGGCACATTGTTTTAGATTGGAGTGGGGCAGATTGTTTTGAATTGAGTGGGGCATATTGTTTTGGGCTGGACTGGGGCAGATTGGTGTGGGCTGACTGGAGTGGGGCAGATTGTTTTGGATTGGAGTGGGATGGATTGGGGAGGGCGTGGGGTGGATTGGATTGGTTTAGGTGTATTGTGTTGGAGTGGGGTAGCTTGGACTGGGGTGGATTGGTGTGGGATGGATTATGGTGGATTGGAGTGGGGTGGTTTGAGATGGAGTAGGTGGATTGTGTCAGGTTTCGCGAGCATGAGCGCCTACCTGACGTTTAAGACTACATCTCCCATGACCCTTTGCAGTAGGGAGGTACTTCAAGGTGAAACGCCCTGAGGCGGATGCGCGTAATTCTGTTTTCCTGTTTGTAGTTCCTGCGTCCTGGATTGCCTTGCCTCGCTGTCTTCTTGATCTTCCCTGCCGGCGGCTAATGGCGAGGAGTCCTGTTTTCAGCCCGGTGCCTTCGGAGCGGTGAGTTCGGTAAAGCGCGGCTGCGCTTGCCGTAGAACGGAACACTGTGTGTTGGCTGACCACACGGTACTGTTCCGAACTCTATCCGCATGGTTTATTAATGCATGAGCATAGTAGTTTGTTTGCTACATGTTACCGTGGCGGGATTGGATTTCCATTTTTTATAGTAGCGGAGCGCAGTGTGTGATCTGGCCACGCGCTACCGTTCACCAGTGCTGTTCTACTTACGTTTCATAACGCGGAGCTATGTGAGTCTGGAGGCCACTTGCTACCGTGTAATTTCTTTGCTCATTTCCTGTGTGTTAATACAGCGATGTTCAGTGGTGTTACTACAGGGTACCGTGTTTATAGAAAGACATTTGAACATTGAATGGGATATACTTACCATGACTCTGAAGGATTATGACGATACAATACTCCTGAAGCTAACAGAGTCTTGTGACGTTTAGTATATAAAGAAGTTGATTAACACTCTTTTTTTCCTTTTGATGGTGCTGGGAGTTCCTACCCAGTAGATAAAGCCTTGTTCCTTCATTCTTTGATTTGGGGCTAATGCCAGAGTATTGTCTGATACATTCTAAGGAACTGCATTTACGTATTGGCTATACTGAAAGAGGTTTGCTTCTGGTTATTTTCAGGTATGCCAACATCTTAGTGAGACCATATGAGAGTAGCGATTTTAGTTGTATGTGGTGTATAACTGAGTTTTATGCTTATGTCTTTCAGAGCCTATTATCCTCGCAGTTCCTTCTCCTTTCTTTTATATCCCTCGCCTGATGGTTCGAACTCCCTGTTACTAAAGTCAGGGAGTTGGTAACAGCTGGAGGTGGACCCCTATATAGCAACGATCGGATCCTGTGGAGCGTAATCCTGACAGAATTACGCGCCCACGAATTGTGCTCCACCCGATCTGGTGGTTGAAGGGGTCATGGCCACTATGGATGATGTTCTCCAGGCGCTGGTTTTAGTGCAGCAGGAATTGATTTCCTCCAAAGCTGAAACAGCTGCCTTGAGGAAAAAAGTGGATAAGTTAGCTAGGAATCCTTTTGATGCCTCCACCGCAGCTCCACAAATACAAGTCACGGTGCCCCCTCCCATCCCCTTGGCGAGTCCTGAAAGATACTCAGGTGATCTGTCTAAGACCCAAGTATTCTTAATGCAGATCATGTTGCATTTTTCGTGCAAACCATCATCCTTCTCCACCAATCATTCACGAGTGGCGTTTGCAATTTCTTATTTGAGTGGTGATGCAGCCAACTGGGCGGTACCTCTAGTACGAAATGATGATACCATACTATCCGACTGGGTGGCATTTCGTGCAGAGTTTGAGAAAGTGTTTGATAGAAGGGCCACCACCTTTAGCGCAGACAAAGAACTGTTGCAGTTGAAACAAGGGAGACAGGACTTGGTATCATACCTTACGAACTTTAATAGGTTGGTAGCCGAAACTGCATGGCCAGAGGAGAAGCAAATGTCGCTGTATTACCAAGGTCTAAGAGAAGGGTTAAAAGACATTATTGCCCAAATAGACCAACAACCCCTCACTTGTGTGGACATGATAAATCTTTCCCTAATGATGGCAGGCTCACAGAGAGGGGAGGAGAACGTCGTAAGGCAGAGAGGGGCTACTACCGGTCCGAGTACTCCCCACGGAAAGGTGGGAACCCTACAGAGACAGGCAGCGAACCTATGGAGATAAGAGCAGTTAGAGCACCGTTATCCAGGGGGGAAGGAGAGAGCCAAAGAACCCTGGGATTATGTATGTATTGTGGAAAAAAGAGGCATTTCGTAAAAGAATGTCCTGTGAAACCCAAGAACACAGGGGGCTGGTCTAGAAATAAAAGAGCGGCCGTGTCATCCACTTCTGCTGAGGACACACCACCGATACTGGGGGAAGAAACAAAGTGGAAACTCCCTTCACTCACAGCATCCACCATTCAGGACCATGAATCCCACATAGTGCTTCCTATGACCTTAGAAAACCAGGACCAGGTCCATCAGGTGATGGTGATGGTCGATTCAGGAGCCACACGGAACTTTGTGGATAGCGGTTTGGCTTCTTCCTTTCGTAGGGTACGTAGGGAGAACACCGAAGAAGTGTGGGCAGTGGATGGGAAACCATTGAAGTCAGGTCTCATAAGAGAACAAACAGAACGTCTTGTCTTATATGTGCCAGTAAGTGGAGGTATACATCGGGAAGAGCTAAGATTAAACATCATAGAAGCTCCCATGTATGAGGTTATTCTGGGTATAATATATAATAGCAAGGGGAGCTTAGAGGGAAAAATGGGTACTATTAGGGCAAGCCCTCCACTCAATGAAATTCAATCCAAAAAATTCCCTGTACCCAGGACTCAAGTTAGCAATTATCTACCGGGCATGAGAACATTCTCCACTAGAATTTTCAATAGTAAAATTCTGGATATACCTCTTCTTGATTCTATGTTTAGGTATCTATTGTCTCTAATGCCCCACTGTCCCAATCAAACGCCTGGTTTGTGAATACTACTAAAAAAGGGGGGGTTCACTGTGTATTCAACTCGGCGCAACCTATAATGTCAGCCCTAAATAGGACCATACATACACCCACACATACACAATTAATACAGAAAAAATGTGTGGCGGAGAGGAAGGCACCTCACGGGCGAACACCCTCGGGGCAATTTGGTCAGATGTTTACCAACTACTTTGCCCCTGTCTCATCATAGGTGGCCGTTCCTTTACCTGAATTTGTGAACAAGTGAAGAAAAAGGATTAAAGAAAAAAGAAAAAGGTGCAGAGCAAGGAGCTTAGAGCATGGCTCCTCACAAAAACAATACAGAGTGAAAGTAAAATCAACAGTTAAAACCTCCTGAACCACTTTATTACTAACTGAGGTATGCACTGCTGAGTTAAAAAGGCTGGTAGCTTATTGTCGCACACCACTACCTGTAACCGACATGTTTCACTGCCCAGTAGATATTATGGCAGATTCATCAGGGTTAACACTCCGTTGCTGCACCCGCTTCAGACATCTTTAAAACAGGAAGCTGGCGAGTTGAAAAAACAATTTAAAAATGTAATTAGAACCCATTCTGAACCAAAAACTTATTACATTTTTGAATTTTTAACCCAAAAAATTGTCCTCCACCAGTTTACCATAATTATTAAAAGCCAATAAAGGGGAGCTTTACCCTGGATCAGCTATGCTCACTCGTACCAGCTGAAAAGGCAATTCTCCGCCTTGCTGTCGGTTGTAGTATGAACCTGTAGATCATTCAGGTGCAATAAGTACAGGAATAACATGCCCATATTATCATATTTCAGTGATGAGCTATCATTACTCATCAGAATCAGAATCACTCCAAATTACAAATTGTACCCAGAGGAAACAAAAGAAGGAACCATGTTTCATTTCCACAGTATATATCCTATTGATGTCAGACCTATTTGTACCCAGAAAAGATGTCTGACTTAACCAGACCTTAGCCGTGGCTGATGTTTGTAACTCAGGTCCCAGAATGTTCCAGTCTATAGAGGTGTAATATTAAGGAATGGCACCCTTTCTAGATTGTTCAATACCCCACTAGAATCCCTCATAGTTCAAAACGCCGTAAAATTGTGAACCCATCGCCCTTGACAAAATTTTCAGACTATCCCTCGAGTAAGAAGGTGATAAACCGAGGGACCGGCAACAGGAAAAACAACCTCCAGGGGCCCCCTCCTTACTGTGCAGCCTTTGTTCAGGAACCTTAAATCATCCCAGGAACAATGCCGGGAGAGCGTTTGCGCGATTTAAACTCTAAGCGCGATCGCCCAAACAGTAAACTCCCCGATCATGTGATCGGAATACCCCGTCACGTGATCTGGACGAGCGTAGCGGCAGTCCTGAAAGAACAAGTAACAGGCTAATGCGGGGGCCATTTTGAAGTGGCGAGTTAGTTAAACGATCGCATAAGTATTGCCATGATCGTTTAAATTCGGAATATCCTAAATCATTCAGGGTCGTTTTTCAAAAGGTATCTCACTAATCACTAACAAAATGTTACAGGATTTGAAGTGGCAAGTTAGTTAAACAATCGCATAAGTATTGCCATGATTGTTTAAATTCGGAATATCCTAAATCATTCAGGGTCGTTTTTCAAAACGTATCTCACTAATCACTAACAAAATGTTGCAGGGACCATTATTGGAATGGGCATATATTTGAGAGTTACCTAAACCTTGCCACACTTATTGGTATTAAAAAGTTTCCTTGTTATTGAGATATAAACAGGGGGTTACCCAAGTTACTGCCACCATCCAATTTTAGGAATTAACGTGATGGGAGAACAAAGTCAGCAAAGGCGGTTAGTTTTTTGGGATTTGATATGCTATCACAAATGAATGTTTATATTCAAAGGGGAGTCTCAAATCACAATGGTGGGGAGCCATTTATATTTTTATTTTATTTTCCATCTATATATACCCATATTGCAAGACAAAAATGTGATTCCCAGACAAAATAGGTGCCAAGATTCACAGTATTTTGTTACCAATATTTCTCATATTAGAGCCCTATGGTAGAGCAAGATATGATTGTTTGTACCTTTCAGTATTGCAACTAAGGAGGGGAAAAGAACAGATTAGAGTCAGACTTATTAGGGTGGTAAGTGGGCTATTTAACTTTGTTCCACTCAATAATTTCATTCAAGCCCCGCTTGTCACTGCCCTCTCTAAAAATCCATTTAGCTTCCTTAGTGATCAAGATTGATTCGGCATTGGTCGGGTTGCCCTTCACTGTCTCTAACACTGTCCATGTAAAGCTGTGTTTTTCTTGATGGCAATGTTGAACCAATTTGGTCGTAAGTTTTCCTGCCCTGATGGTGCTAAGGTGTTCCTTTTTTTTCTTTAGTACTATGCTCAAGCAGGGCACTACGGGGGGTATTGAGTGCCCTCTTTCTTGCGTTCTTGACTACCTTGTGGGGATAATTGCGTTTTTCTAATCTCTTAGTAAGGTCACAAGACTGTACAACGAACGTGTCAGTTTCAGAACAGTTTCTTTGGTATCTGAGGAATGACCCACCGGGAGGTTATCCCGAAGGGCCCTCGGATGGTATGAATTATACAGTAAGAGAAATTTTCTACTTGTAAGTTTTTGATGTACTCGTGTGCTCAAGGTTCCATCTCCACTTGCCTCTATATCTAGATCTAGATAAGTGGCATTGGTGCGACTATAGGACCAAGTAAATTTCAAAATCTGATCTTGTGAGTTTAACCAGGTAAAAAACTCAAGTAATGACTCCTCTGAGCCGGACCAAATGCAGAGCACATCGTCTATATATCTCTTCCAGAGACAAATCTGACTCTGGAAGGGGTTGGTATCAGGATAGACGATGTGCTCCTCAAACTGGCCGACGTATATACAAGCCAGGCTGGGGGCCATAGTGGCCCCCATAGAAGTGCCAGAGGTCTGCAGGTAGAGCTGATTTTTGTACATGAAATAGTTGCGGGTCAAAGCCACTTCAACACATTCCGTGACAAATGATTGTGGAACATCATAGAACCCTTCGAGTTCCCCCAGGGCGCGCGCAGCTGCCACCAGCGTGGCGTCCTGGGGGATACTCGTGTACAGGGACTCAACGTCAATGGTTGCCAGCCATTGTACGTCTGGATCATTAGGGACATTCTCCAAGATGTTTAAGACATCAGTGGTATCCTTTACAAAGGATTTATTTATTTATTTAAGAAGCTTATAAAGCGCGTAGCTACCCCCGACGGGGGTGTCCCGGCGCTGAGAATACAAGTTAATCACGGGAGGGGGCTACCAGGTTCAAAACCCTCCTAACCTGAAGTTACAGAGGTCACAGGCTCGCTTAATCAGTGTTTGGTGAACAGCCAGGTTATTAGTTTACGTCGGAAGACATGCTCTGACTCGATGAACCTAAGGTCCAGAGGAAGGCTATTCCAGTATTTGGCCGCCGTCACTCCGAACGTTCTGCCACCACTCCTGGTGAGCCTACATCTGGGAGCCACCAATAGGCGGAGGCTGTTAGATCTCAGATGTCTTGCTGATATAGATAATTTAAGTCTTTTACTCAGGTAAGCCGGGCCAATTCCATGAATAGCCCGAAAGGCAAGGATCAAGATTTTGAATTGAATGCGTCGGGCGATGGGAAGCCAGTGTAGGTCGTTCCGGTATGCTGTGACCGAGTTGCGGGTAGGGATGTTTCCTATAAGTCTAGCTGCAGCATTCTGAACAATTTGCAATCGGTCAATGAGATAGAGGGGGGCACCGGCGTACAAGCTGTTGGCATAGTCCAGGTGTGCCGTAATAAGAGCATGGACAATCGTTTTGCGGGACATCTGGGGGAGATAGGGAAAGATCTTCCTAATCATGCGCAGCTTACCAAAGCAGGCCGCGGTAACTCTGTTGACCTGAGCTTTGCAGGACATAGCGTTGTCGAAAAGGAAGCCGAGATTGCGGGCTGACTGTACAGGACTGGGGGGGGTTCAAGACAGTAGGCCACCACAAGGTGGCGGGGGGCTGATTTCTGGCTAAAAAAGAGCACCTCCGTTTTATCCGTATTGAGGGCCAAATGATTAGAAGCCATCCATGCGCAGATGTTGCCAAGGCAGTTGCGAAAGTTGGAAAAATGGGAGTCTGAGTGGTCTCTAAAGGAAAAGACAAGCTGAGTATCATCAGCGTATGAGACCACCCTGACCCCCCATGACTCAACTACCCTGGCAAGCGGGCCTAGATACACGTTAAACAAAAGAGGGCTTAAGGCCGAGCCCTGAGGCACACCGCACATAAGGGGTTTATCCTCTGATTCAAAGGGATGAAGAAGTACCCTTTGAGATCTCCCTGAGAGGAAAGATTTAATACATGCCAGGGCCGTGCCACCAATTCCCAACTGCTGAAGGCGAGTCGCAAGTATGTCATGTGACACAGTATCGAATGCAGCAGACAGGTCGAGGAGGACCAGCATGGCCTCCTCGCCCCTGTCCACTGATTCCCGGATTGTCTCAGATACCTCCAACAGCGCAGTCTCGGTGCTGTATCCGGATCTAAATCCGGACTGGGTGGTTGGTTAACCACTGCTTCACGCAGAAAATAATCCGCATATTGCGAGAGGGGCTCAAGAATTGATTGTATCCCCGACACTATGGGCCTGCCGGGTGGTGGACGGGTAGGTTTGTGTATCTTTGGTAAGATATATAGTGCAGGAG
Source organism: Lissotriton vulgaris (assembly GCF_964263255.1). Lineage (NCBI taxonomy): Eukaryota > Metazoa > Chordata > Amphibia > Caudata > Salamandridae > Lissotriton > Lissotriton vulgaris. The sequence goes on along the minus strand of NC_141687.1, from coordinate 1,326,466,493 downwards.
TCCTGGGGGTATCATTCACCAGAAACTCCGCTTCTTTCACAGAGATCCATCTGTTAGTCTTGGCTCTGCTTACCATTTCCTGAATCATTTTTGATAACTCATCAACAGGGTCCTTGTTTAGAGGGCGGTAATTAGCACGTACACTCAGCAACCGTTGTACCTCTGCGTCATAATTAGCCCTGGGCTTAGTGTGCGGAGTGGGGCTACGCGGAGCTACGCGAAGTGGGCACAAAACTACGCCCACCCGCGCACTCCGCGTAGCCCCACTACGCGCTGCCCGCCTCCCTCCCGCCCTCCCTAAATACTGCAATAAACGGCTAAAAAGCTTTTAAAAACACTTACCTTGTCCGCCGCGTCCCCGGGGCTCCCTCTTGCCGTCCCTGGATCCGCGCCGTCATTTCGAATACTGATGCGCATGCGCGGGCGCCCGCGCATGCGCATTAGTATTTGAAATGGCGGCGCGAATCCAGGGACGGCGAGAGGGAGCCCCGGGGACGCGGCCGACAAGGTAAGTGTTTTTAAAAGCTTTTTAGCCGTTTATTGAAGTATTTAGGGAGGGCGGGAGGGAGGCGGGTGGCGGCCGGCTACGCACCGTCTGCGGAGCGTGCGTAGTGCCGCCTGGCTACGCCCGCTACGCAAAATGCGGAGTAGACGGCACTACGCACACTCCGTGCACGGAGCGTAGCTGGCCGCCCACCCCTAGTCATAATCCCTGGTATTTAATACAACGACCGCGCCCCCTTTGTCTGCTGATTTTATAGTTAGCAGACTGTTCTGTTCCAGTGACCCTACTGCCTTCCAATCGTCTGTAGTCATATTGGTTTGTCTGAAATGTTCCTGGGATTTTTCAAACGTTTCAATGTCACGGACGACCCTTTCCTCAAAAACAGCCACTTCCGGGCCAATTGTGGCCATGGGAGGACAAAATGTCGAAGGTCTTTTTAGGTTGGTCCCTCGAAACGAGTCAGTGTTTTTTTCTTTATTCGCAAAGAATGTCTTCAATTTGATCTTATGCATCGTTTCATGAAATTCAATGCGGCATATAAAAGCATTGTGTCTAGGAGTCGGGACGAACCCCAACCCTTTGTTCAGAACTCTCTCCTCCTCAGATGTTAAAATGTGATCTGACGGATTTACAACAATACTTTCATTTAATTCAGTGTGCGGCCTCGGCTGCGAGTCACCCTGGGTGAGTGGGTTTGCCATTGGGGTACTGAGTTGCCTCTCCCTCTGCCTCATCCTGAGGTCCCCCTTCCCCTGTTGTGGTTGGTTCCCTGACCTTGCCCTAAAAAAGAGCGTAATAAGGTGCTCAAATCTTCGTTTTGGCGGTCTTGTTGGTTGAACCTCACCCTATTACCCTGCTGGGGGTCTTCTTCCTCTTCACTCGAGGTATTATCAAACGTCCAGTTGTTAGGGGTCCGTCAGCAGACAAAGGGGGCGCGGTCGTTGTATTAAATACCAGGGATTATGACGCAGAGGTACAACGGTTGCTGAGTGTACATGCTAATTACCGCCCTCTAAGCAAGGACCCTGTTGATGAGTTATCAAAAATGATTTAGGAAATGGTAAGCAGAGCCAAGACTAACAGATGGATCTCTGTGAAAGAAGCGGAGTTTCTGGTGAATGATACCCCCAGTACTCCTGCACTGTATATTTTACCAAAGATACACAAACCTACCCGTCCACCACCTGGCAGGCCCATAGTGTCGGGATACAATCAATTCTTGAGCCCCTCTCGCAATATGCAGATTATTTTCTGCGTGAAGCAGTGGTTAACCAACCATCCTTTGTAAAGGATACCACTGATGTCTTAAACATCTTGGAGAATGTCCCTTATGATCCCGACGTACAATGGCTGGCAACCATTGACGTTGAGTCCCTGTACACGAGTATCCCCCAGGACGCCACGCTGGTGGCAGCAGTGTGTGCCCTGGGGGAACTCGAGTGGTTCTATGATGTTCCACAACCATTTGTCATGGAACATGTTGAAGTGGCTTTGACCCGCAACTATTTCATGTACAAAAATCAGCTTTACCTGCAGACCTCTGGCACTTCTATGGGGGCCACTATGGCCCCCAGCCTGGCTTGTATATACGTCGGCCAGTTTGAGGAGCACATCGTCTATCCTGATACCAACCCCTTCCAGAGTCAGATTTGTCTCTGGAAGAGATATATAGACGATGTGCTCTGCATTTGGTCCGGCTCAGAGGAGTCATTACTTGAGTTTTTTACCTGGTTAAACTCACAAGATCAGATTTTGAAATTTACTTGGTCCTATAGTCGCACCAATGCCACTTATCTAGATCTAGATATAGAGGCAAGTGGAGATGGAACCTTGAGCACACGAGTACATCAAAAACTTACAGATAGAAACTCTCTCTTACTGTATAATTCATACCATCCGAGGGCCCTTCGGGATAACCTCCCGGTGGGTCATTCCTCAGATACCGAAGAAACTGTTCTGAAACTGAAACGTTCGCTGCACAGTCTTGTGACCTTACTAAGAGATTAGAACAGCGCAATTATCCCCACAAGGTAGTCAAGAACGCAAAAAAAGATGGCACTCAATACCCCCCGTAGTGCCCTGCTTGAGCATAGTACTAAAGAAAAAAAGGACTGCCTACCAGTAGTTATGACTTATGAAGCTATGGCCACCAAGATTAGACAGTCAATCAGAAAACATTGGGATCTATTAAGCAATAAAGACTTCTCCATCCCCCCCCCCTAGATTTGTTTTTAAACGGTCAGGCAATCTTAAGGACAGGCTTGTCCATACCCGGGACCGGGTACCTTTGAGAAATGACTCCACAACGGTACCGAAGGGACACTACACTTGTGGTACATGTTCAGTGTGCCCACTGACCAAAAGATGTAGCAGTGTCATGTTATCCACAGGAAAAGAATGGTTTTTAAACCAATTCAGTAACTGTAACACCACCAATGTGGTCTATAAGTTACTGTTCATTTGCGGCCTACAATACATTGGTCTCACTACGAGGAAAATAAAGGTCTGCATACAGGAACACCTTAGCACCATCAGGGCAGGAAAACCTACGACCAAATTGGTTCAACATTGCCATCAAGAAAAACACAGCTTTACATGGACAGTGTTAGAGACAGTGAAGGGCAACCCGACCAATGCCGAATCAATCTTGATCACTAAGGAAGCTAAATGGACTTTTAGAGAGGGCAGTGACAAGCGGGGCTTGAATGAAATTATTGAGTGGAACAAAGTTAAATAGCCCACTTACCACCCTAATAAGCCTGACTCTAATCTGTTCTTTTCCCCTCCTTAGTTGCAATACTGAAAGGTAAAAACAAGCATATCTTGCTCTACCATAGGGCTCTAATATGAGAAATATTGGTAACAAAATACTGTGAATCTTGGCACCTATTTTGTCTGGGAATCACATTTTTGTCTTGCAATATGGGTATATATAGGTGGAAAATAAAATAAAAATATAAATGGCTCCCCACCATTGTGATTTGAGGCTCCCCTTTGAACATAAACAATCATTTGTGATAGCATATCAAATCCCAAAAAACTAACCGCCTTTGCTGTCTTTGTTCTCCCATCACGTTAATTCCTAAAATTGGATGGTGGCAGTAACTTGGGTAACCCCCTGTTTATATCTCAATAACAAGGAAACTTTTTAATACCAATAAGTGTGGCAAGGTTTAGGTAACTCTCAAATATATGCCCATTCCAATAATGGTCCCTGGAACATTTTGTTAGTGATTAGTGAGATACGTTTTGAAAAACGACCCTGAATGATTTAGGATATTCAGAATTTAAACGATCATTCAAATACTTATGCGATCGTTTAACTAACTCGCCACTTCAACTCCTGTAACATTTTGTTAGTGATTAGTGAGATACCTTTTGAAAAACGACCCTGAATGATTTAGGATATTCCGAATTTAAACGATCATGGCAATACTTATGCGATCGCTTAACTAACTCGCCACGTCAAAATGGCCCCCGCATTAGCCTGTTACTTGTTCTCTCTGGACTACCGCTACGCTCGTCCAGATCACGTGACGGGAGTCTCCCGATCACATGATCGGGGAGTTTACTGTTTGGGCAATCGCGCTTAGAGTTTAAATCGCGCGAACGCTCTCCCGGCATTGTTCCTGGGATGATTTAAGGTTCCTGAACAAAGGCTGCACGGTAAGGAGGGGGCTCCTGGAGGTTGTTTTTCCTGTTGCCGGTCCCTCTGTTTATCACCTTCTTACTCGAGGGATAGTCTGAAAATGTCGGCAAGGGCGATGGGTTCACAATTTTACGACGTTTTGAACTATAAGGGGTTCTAGTGGGGTATTGAACAATCTAGAAAGGGTGCCATTACTTAATATTACACCTCTATAGACTGGAACATTCTGGGATCTGAGTTACAAACGTCAGCCACGGCTAAGGTCAGGTTAAGTCAGACATCTTTTCTGGGTACAAATAGGTCTGACATCAATAGGATATATACTGTGGAAATGAAACATGGTTCCTTCTTTTGTTTCCTCTGGGTACAATTTGTAATTTGAGGGTGAATATGATTCTGATGAGTAATGATAGTTCATCACTGAAATATGATAATATGGGCATGTTATTCCTGTACTTATTGCACCTGAATGATCTACAGGTTGATACTACAACCGACAGCAAGGCGGAGAATTGCCTTTTCAGCTGGTACGAGTGAGCGTAGCTGATCCAGGGTAAAGCTCCCCTTTATTCGCTTTTAATACTTATGGTAAACTGGTGGAGGACAATTTTTTGGGTTCAAAATTCAAAAATGTAATACATTTTTGGTTCAGAATGGGTTCTAATTACATTTTTAAATTGTTTTTTCAACTCAGCAGCTTCCTGTTTTAAAGATGTCTGAAGCGGGTGCAGCAACAGAGTGTTAACCCTGATGAATCTGCCATAGTATCTACTGGGCAGTGAAACATGTCGGTTACAGGTAGTGGTGTGCGACAATAAGCTACCAGCCTTTTTAACTCAGCAGTGCATACCTCAGTTAGTAATAAAGTGGTTCAGGAGGTTTTGACTGTTGATTTTACTTTCACTCTGTATTGTTTTTGTTAGGAGCTCTAAGCTACTTGCTCTGCACCTTTTTCTTTAATCCTTTTTCTTCACTTGTTCACAAATTCTGGGAAAGGAATGGCCACCTATGATGAGAAAGGGGCAAAGTGTTTGGTAAACATCTGACCAAATTGCCCCGAGGGTGTTCGCCCGTGAGGTGCCTTCCTCTCCGCCACACATTTTTCGTGTATTAATTGTGTATGTGTGGGTGTATGTATGGTCCTATTTAGGGCTGACATTATAGGTTGCGCCGAGTTGAATATACAGTGAACCCCCCCTTTTTTAGTAGTATTCACAAACCAGGTGTTTGATTGGGACAGTGGGGCATTAGAGACAATAGATACCTAAACATAGAATCAAGAAGAGGTATATCCAGAATTTTACTATAGAAAATTCTAGTGGAGAATGTTCTCATGCCCGGTAGATAATTGCTAACTTGAGTCCTGGGTACAGGGAATTTTTTGGATTGTTATTCTGGGTATGCCTTGGCTAAGCTATCATAATTCCACCGTACAATGGAGAAATAAAACCATACAGTTTCTAGAACCCAACAGTCGGGATCATATCATACAAGACCTAGACACACAAGTGGTTGCTTTGTTAAACTCATACATTATAGCTACTGCTGCAGAAAAGGTGGTGGTCGTACCTCAGTGTTATCAGGAATACAGCGATGTATTCAGCGAAATCATGGTGGAACAGCTACCTCCGCATAGACTATGACTGTCGTGTTGATTTGGTAGACGGAGCTATTGTACCATCTTGTAGAGTATATGCTTTATCCGTCCCTGAAGCGAAACACTTTAAAGACTATCTGGAACACTGTGCAAACATAGGCTTCATTAAACCCTCCGGTTCTCCCGCAGCCTCATCTTTGTTTTTTATCTCAAAGGCCAATGGTGAGTTGAGGGCGTGCGTGGATTATCGCAGGTTGAATAAGATTACCATTCGTTATAGGTATCCCTTACCCCTTATTACTGTGTTGCTGGACCAGGTCCTCAACGCCAAGATCTACACGAGACTCGATCTACGAGGGGCTTACCATTTGGTTCGCATCAGGGCCGGGGATGAGTGGAAGACTGCATTTAAGACCCATTATGGCTTGTACGAATACCTGGTGATGCCGTTTGGGCTTTGCAATGCCCCTGCTGCGTTCCATTTTTTCCTGAACGATGTTTTAAGAGAGTATATAGATGTCTGTGTAGTGGTGTACATTGATGACATCTTGATATATACAGAGGAGGTAGACAGACACACATCTCAGGTCAATCTTGTGCTCCAGAAGTTGAGAGAGGATAAATTGTACTGTAAGCTGAGGAAGTGTGAGTTTGGGGTGTCAGCCGTTGAGTTCCTGAGGGTTATGCTTCACTCGGATGGGTTGCGTATGTCTGATTGAAATGTCTTAGCATTGTAGAAGTGGCCCATACCCAAGTCCCTGAAAGAAGTACAGAGCTTCTTAGGGTTTGCTAACTATTATAGACGATTTATTTTGCGTTTCTCACAGTTAGCAGTACCTTTGACACGTTTGCTCCGGGAAGGGAGCAGTTTTTCTTTGGTCACAAGAAGCAAACAACGCCTTTGAGTATCTGAAAGAGGGTTTTATCTCTGCTCCTGTTCTCGCTCAACCTAGACCTGAGATACCCGTTGTAGTGGAAGCTGATTCTTCTGATGAAGCAATAGGAGCCATTCTATCGCAAAGAGACCCAAGTACTGGACAACTGCATCCAGTGGCCTACCTGTCCAGGAAGTTGAATTCTGCCGAAAAGAACTACACCATCTCAGAAAAAGAACTGCTAGCTGTTAAAAGGGCCTTCCAGGAATGGAGACAGTATCTTTGGGAGGCTGTGTACCCTATCACAGTATACTTAGATCCTCGTAAGCTTCAGTTCATGAAGACAGCCAGACACCTGACCCAACGTCAAATGAGATGGATGTTGTTCTTTGCAGAGTACGACTTTGTGATAACCTTCAGGCCAGGGAGTGAGAACAGGAAGGCGGATGCATTGTCCAGGCAAAAGGAGGAGAACCCCTCAGCTGTACCCGTTCTGGAATCAATCATAGAACCCTCTAAAGTGGGTTGTGTTTTACGCGCTGAGACTTTCCTAGACAAGATAAAGAACGCAAAATCTACATTACACTGGGAAGCTTGGGCTGCTAAGGAAGGAACACGAACCATTAAACAGGGTTTGCCTTTTGTGAACAATCAGCTGTTCTTGCCCTCGATTGTGTTACAGAAGGAGGCTTTCCAATGGTGTCATGTGTCTCCATTGGCAGGGCATCAGGGTGCACTTAAGACAATACACTTGGCACTAAGACACTTTTGGTGGAAAACGCTAAAAAATGATGTCAACTCTTGGGTAGCGCAATGCGAGGTTTGCGCCCGATCCAAGAATGATAGCGGATGAAAGAGAGGGAAGTTGATAACAATGCCAACCCCTCGTAAACCATGGCAGAACATTAGTCTAGACTTTGTTACCGGTCTCCCACCTGATCAAGGGAAGACCGCTATATTAGTGGTAATTGACAGTCTAACCAAACTAGGGCATTTCATACCATGCATAAACCTTCCTACGGCAGGGCAAACAGTGCAACTGCTTCTCTCTGAGGTCATTCGGCTGCATGGAGTGCCTGAAGTGATTGTGTCCGACAGGGGCCCCCGTTCATTGCTACATTCTGGAAGCATTGGTGCCAAGCCTTGCAGATAAAGTCCTCTCTGTTCACGAGCTTCCATCCGCAGACGGATGGCCAAACCGAAAGGTTAAATCAGACACTAAAGAAATACCTCCGTTGCTATGCAGCCTCAGCACAGGACTCCTTGGTATCCTTGTTATAGATGGCCGAATTAGTCTACAACAACGCCTGGCATTGTTCTGTGGGAGTATCCCCTTTCTATGCAACATATGGGATTGATGCTAATATCCTTCCAGTGCGTATACCGGAGAGCGTGTCAGAGCAGCCCACTGTGTACAGTAGAATGAAGACGTTGCACGCCGTACAGCGGCAACTTACCAAACATTTGATCAAACCCAAGAGAGTATACAAACGATGGGCAGATGCGCACCGTCGTGCTGGTCCTGATTACTAGGTGGGGGATAAGGTATGGCTCTCAACCAAGAACATCAGGTTCAAATTGCGTATGTCGGGCGCATAGAGTATCCAGGCAGTAATCAAATAACCCAAGGAGCGAAGCCAATGCCTCAACTTTTCCCAAAGGTGTTTCCCTCTCTGTGTTACAGAGAACACAACAGCGAGGGAAGAACCCCTCCAGAAAATGAAGAGACCAAGGACAATATGTCCGCAGCTGGAGAACCACAGGCAGGAAGGGCGGATAGACTCAGGCAGGAAGGGTGTATAATAACTGCAGTGGAGGAAAGAACAGAACAAAAACAATGAGGTTATTTAACAGGGAAGTAGATATACTATATTCTTTATCAAATCCACTCCCTATAGTGTGCTATCCCACACTTACCAGCGAACAAGTGGCAGAAGACTTTATACTTAACGTCTTGTTCTCTTACCAAAAAGGCTTCTGGTTAATTTCACCAGCATGGAAAGATCCAGTTCTTCCACAATATAAGCACAAAACAAAAGGAAGAATTTCCCCAAAAAGATCCGAGTAGTTTAGGCTCCTAGAGCCCTTGTAATATTTCCACAATTGCCCGAATGTACTTCTCCTTAAGAATGCTATTGTTGCTTGTATGCTTGACTTGAAGCAGCAACAACGTAGCTGGGCTGTCCACACACGCTATGAAGCGTTTCGTGATTCCAGGCATGGCAGTAATTTAAATGCGCTGTGAAGACACTGAGAAGAGGCGCGGGGAATGCGCTGAATAAAGAGTGTCCGCGTAAAGTGTTCAACAAACCAAAAAATAAAAAAAGGCGCGTCAGCCCATTACACCACGGGGATGCCAAGGAGCTTGTCTATTCAACGATGTTAGAAGCACGCTGTTTGAAGAGTGAAGACGGCGTGTGCACTTAAGCCGAGTCTCGATGTGGGTGACCACGGAGCTCAGGGAGTCTTGGCACTCATGGGAGTGATGGGAGATTTCCAAAACGGGGATGCAGCGAAGAAGCTACTCACAAGGAAATGTAGCTGTCCGTAATTGCTCACAGACGAGGGAGCCAACGCTGGGAAGGGTGGAGCTTGACTCGAAGGCAGCAGGAGAATCAGCGCGGAGAACCAAGAAACAGGGAATCCAGAACGGCACAAATCAGGTCAGGGAATGAAAGCCAAGCGCCGCCATTACCTCTCAGGAAGCTTAAGAACCTCCCTTCGTACCAGGTGACCTATCGCAAGGCAGTATGGGACAGCACACCTTCCATCCCCCTTATGATGCATTATGGTCCTTGTAGTGCATTTGCGGTATTCGTGATTCGAGTTCTAACAGCGTAGTATATTTCATCCTCGTTTTATTGGACCCTATGTCATTGTGAAGAAAGTGAACCCTGTGGCTTTCAAACTGAGGTTGCCTGCTTCGCTTCGGATCCACCCTGTCTTTCATTGCAGTCTTCTGAAACCTGCCTTGTCATCTGTACGGAGGGCTCCTCCTCCGGTCCTCATTGATGGAGGTTATGAGTACGTCGTGAGGTGCATTCGGGACTCGAAGTAGAGGCCTGGTGCTCTGTGGTACCTGGTGGCTTGGAAAGGGTTTTCGGCTGAGGATGACTCATGAGAGCCGTGTGACAATGTGCATGCTCCTGCTGCTGTGCGCCACTTTCATGCGAGGTTCCCGGCAAGCCTGGGCCTAGGAGGCGCTGAGGTGGGAGGTCTACTGTCAGGTTTCGCGAGCATGAGCGCCTACCTAACGTTTAAGACTACATCTCCCATGATCCTTTGCAGTAGGGAGGTACTTCAAGGTGAAATGCCCCGAGGCGGATGCGCGTAATTCTGTTTTCCTGTTTGTAGTTCCTGCCTCCTGGATTGCCTTGCCTCGCTGTCTTCTTGATCTTCCCTGCCGGCGGCTAATGGCGAGGAGACCACACGTTACCGTTCCGAACTCTATCCTGCATGGTTTATTAGTGCTGCGGAGCATAGTAGTTTGTTTGCTACATGTTACCGTGGCGGGATTGGATTTCCATTTTGTATAGTAGCGGAGCGCAGTGTGTGATCTGGCCACGCGCTACCGTTTACCAGTGCTGTTCTACTTACGTTTCATAACGCGGAGCTATGTGAGTCTGGAGGCCAATTGCTGCCGTGTAATTTATTTGCTCATTTCCTGTGTGTTAATACAGCGGAGTTCAGTGGTGTTACTACGGGCTACCGTGTGTATAGAAAGACATTTGAATATTGAATGGGATATACTTACCATGACTCTGAAGGATTATGACGATACAATACTCCTGAAGCTAACAGAGTCTTGTGACGTTTAGTATATAAAGAAGTTGATTAACACTCTTTTTCTCCTTTTTTTTTTTTGTAAAATTTTTATTTTGCATTCAGAGAAAAAGTAACAATTAACAAAAGACATCACAGTGGGCGCATGGAAGGTCCCACACAGTGGGAAAGCTGAAAAGGAAGATGAGGCAGGGCATTAAAGCAAAAAAGTCTTCAGTGCTGGTAATGTCGGCAGTCCCGCAGCAATCCCCCGCCAAGGGGTAGCTCAAATAGTGCAGCCAGCAACTAGTCCAGGAGTTCTCCAGCGATCAAGTATGCCTCATCTCGGTGAAGTAACTGTCCCAATGCGATACCCTACCCTCCCCCCAAAAACAAAACTCCCCCCTCCCCCCCCCCGTGACGGCGCCGCTCGCAAATCTCATTCATACACCAAGCACACTCTAGAGTTGAAACAAGTGCAAGTTCCTCAATGACGCCGGGCAAACAGCCGAAGGCAAGCCAGCAGAAAGAAAGGACACCAAGGGGCCCCACACGTGCTTGAAGTTTTTATATTTGCCTATAAATATATCCGCCATTCTCTCGAGACTCAGAAGTCTCCACAGTCTGGAGTGCCAAAGGGAAACCGCCGGGGCCTCCTTACGTTTCCAGGCCGAGGCCAGCGTGAGCTTGGCCGCGCCGAGGCACAGCCATAAGATCTTTTTGTCGGCTCGCGATTGGTGTTCCAGGCCGGGATCTCTCAAACCCAGCAAAACGAATTCGGGAGAGTCATCGATAGGGTACTGCAAAATGTCTTTAATATGCGATAGGATCTCGGCCCAGAAGGGCTTAATGACCGGGCAATCCCACCAAACGTGGCGGAAATCCCCCAAAAGGCCACAACCCCTCCAACACCTGTCCGTGGCCGCCGGGAAAATGCGATGAAGTCAAGCCGGAACCATGTACCATTGCGTTAGGGTTTTGTAATGTGCTTCCCTCAAGAGTATGGAGTGGTTAAACTGCGTCATGTCCTTCCAAAGCGCCGACCATTCTCCGTCAGTGATATCCCTCCCCACCATCTCCTCCCATTGCTCCATGTAGCGCGGTCTAGGGGAAAGGGCCGAGCGGAGCAGCAGCCGATATAAAAAGGAGATAGCCCCCTTCATGGCCGAGGTCTTCAGGAGAAAGGCCTCAAAGTCGGATAAAGGTCTCGTCGCCGCTTCTCGCACCGCGGGTAAAGTGGCCCAGTGTAGCAGTTGTAAATGCCGGTACCTTTCCCCCGGCGGCACTTGATAGTCCCGCATGCAATTCTCGAACGTCAAGGGTTCGGGGCCATGGAACAAGTGAAGTAATGCCCGGCATCCCCCCTCCCTCCAAACGTCAAAGGGGCCCTCAGTGAGCGCCGGGGAAAACTCTGGATTAAAATGCAAAGGGGTGAACGGGGATGGGAAGGTCGTCCATCTCTCGTCACTGGCCAGTGTGTCCCAAACTTTCAGCGTAGTCCCCGTGGGAGTACTAATGTACGCGTTTACCGGGCGGTCTCGCTTCGGCTTCCACGCTAGGTCCCAGATGGACCGGCCTGCCACACTCCGGTCCATGTGCAGCCAGTGTTTGTCAGAAAACTGCTGCGACCACTCCACCATAACTCTAAGTTGGGCCGCCTTGTAGTAGAGGTGGAAGTCCGGAAGGCCTACCCCTCCGTCATTTCGCAGGCGCCGCAGGAGTGTAAATGAAAGCCGCGCCCGACCACCTTGCCAGACAAATTTCAACATCATCGATTTGAGGTGGCTAAAAAAGGTAGAGGGCAGTGGAATAGGCAAGGCTTGGAACAGGTATAGATATTTGGGGAGAAGGACCATTTTGATAGCATGTACCCGTCCCAGCCAGGACAGGAATCTAGGCTTCCATTTCTCCAGTTCCACGCGTGATCTGGCCATGAGGGGCGGGAAATTGGCCGCAAAGAGACCGCCCACTGTCGGGGTGAGGTGTACCCCGAGATATAGCAGGGACCCCGAGGCCCAGGCCAACGGCGTCGTCGCCTTCACCCGTGCCACCTCGGCCTGAGATAGGGTCAGGTTCAGGACATACGATTTGCCATAGTTGACCTTGAAGCCGGCCACCGCCTCAAATTCCAGCAAGATATCACGTACACACGGAAGGGAGTTAGCGGGGTCGGCCAATGACAAGAGGACATCATCTGCAAACAGGGTGATCTTGTGCTGTTCCCCAGTGAACGGGATGCCCTTCACCCCCTCATGCTCCCGGACTGCCAGCGCCAGAGGTTCAATGCTGAGTGCAAACAGCAAGGGCGAGAGGGGACATCCCTGCCTAGTGCCCCGCGAGTGTTGGAAGAAGGCCGACAAGTGGCTGTTCACCGCCACCCGTGAACGCGGGCTGCAGAAGTTAGCTCTTACCATCGCGATGAAGCGATCGGAAAACCCAAACGCCCGTAACGTGTGGAAGAGAAAGCCCCAGTCCACGCGGTCGAAAGCCTTCTCCGCATCCAGCCCCACCAAGACCGCCGGGATGCGGAACCTGTCCGCCTTCTCTATAAGGTGGATGACCCTCCGGGTGTTATCATGCGTCTGGCGGCCTTTGATGAAGCCCGATTGGTCCGCATGGATAATCGACGGCAGCAGGTCTTGCAAGCGGCTCGCTAATATAGCCGAGTAGAGCTTGGCGTCGATGTTGAGTAAAGCTATAGGGCGGTATGAGGCACACCACTCCGGGTCCTTCCCCGGCTTCGGCAGGACCGTGATCACTGCTTCCGCCAGGGTCCCAGAATTCACCCCAGGTCCAGCCATGTCGTTAAAGAGGGCGACCAGGAAGTCACACACCTCAGTCGCATAGGTCTGGTAAAAGACAGCGGTGAACCCGTCGGGGCCGGGGGCTTTGTGTAGTTTCAGGTTTTTAATAGCCGCGAGAACCTCCTCCCTTGTGATCGGAGCCTCAAGTAAATCATTCCAGGCCCCTGGCACCTGCGGAAGCGATAAGCGCTGCAAAAATGCACGTTGATTGGCCGCGTCCAACTCTTCCCCCGCGTACAACGCGGCGTAGAAGCGGCCAAAGACATCAGCCTTCGCCTCGTCATCGTGTTGGAGCACTCCTGCCAAGTCTCTAATCCCACCTACGTATTCCCGCTCCCTCTTATCCTTCAATTGCCGGGCAAGGTGTCTACCAATCTTGTTGCCCCCAGAGTAGGAGAGCCGGCCCAGCCGCAACAGTGTGAGTTCAGCCCTATTCGTGTAGTGAGACTTCAACTTGCCCCGTACTGCCGTTAGGGGACGTAGGGTCACCCTCGAGGGATTAGCTTTGTGTTCCCTCTCAAGCGCGAGCACCTCTGCCTCCAGCGCTTCCCTCTCCTTCCTACGTAAGGTGTTCAATTGCGAGTTGAGGCCCAGGCATGTCCCCCTGATCGTCGCCTTAAAGGCGTCCCAGGTAGTCATTAGGGACGTGTCCGAGGGAGGGTTGCTATCAAAAAAGTCCCGGATGGCCTGACGCAAGGCCTGATGGGTTACATCGTCTCGGACCACCGAGGCCGGGAAGTACCATTTCCGGTTCGCGGTGTCCGGCGGCGACCACCGAAGCGTGAGCACTAGAAGACTGTGATCCGAGACAGAAATCGGGAGAATGGCGGCATCTAAGATGTTCCCTCTAAGGGACTGGCTGAGGAAGACGTAGTCCAGGCGGGAGTAGGAGTGGTGCACATGGGAAAAGAACGTATAGTCCTTCACAGCAGGGTGAAAAAACCTCCAACCATCCACCAGCCCCATCTCCTCCACCCCCCTCTGTGTACTCCCCGAGAAAACCCCCGTGTCCGCCCTCCGACCCCCCGAGCTGTCCATCTCCCCATCCCAGACCAAGTTATAATCACCCAACATGAATACCAGTCCTTCCGCAAAGTCCCCCACCTTCTCCAGCAGCTCCTGCAAGTACTTATTTTGGCCCGAATTAGGCAAGTAGAGCACCACAAACGTACACAACCTGCCCTGGATGTGTCCCTTGACCATCAACCACCGTCCTTCCCTATCGGTGCGGACTCCCACAGGCTGAAAATGCAACGCTGCCTTAAACATTAACGCCACCCCCCGATGCTTCGTGACAGCTGAGGACCTGTACACAATGGGGTACGCCCTGTGTCGGAGCCGCATTTCATCCTTTCGAGCTAAATGGGTTTCCTGAAGCCCCACCACATCAAGGTGATGGTCTACAAGGTATTTCAGGACCTTCTGTCTCTTCTGAGGGGAATTCAAGCCCTTGACATTCCAAGTGCCTATACTAATCGGCATAAGAAACACCTCCCAAAGATCTTGCTATCAGAAATACAAATGGCGCCCAACCCTCCTTCCACCCCTCCCCCCAACCACGTGCTCCCAAACGTTCCCAGAACAGTCGGAGGCTCAGCCCCTCTACAGCATGGCGCGCAGTCCACCACTCACTCTCTACATTCATCCCCAAAGGCCTGCCGTCACGGCCCCCCCTCCCCCTTCCCAACAGTCCCCCAACCAAAACCCCCCCGAACCAACACAGAACATTGTACAGAAATGGAAAAAAAAGTGCAAAAACCATACTCAACAGGATCAGTAGGCCGAAGTCCGTAGGAAGCCCCCAATCGAGTGACAGGCCAGAGGAATGAAGCCACTATTCCCCTTGGCCGTAATCAAGGTCGTCTCCACCAGAGTACTTGCACACCCTCGATCAGAAGGCCCGAGCCTTCCCGGCGCCAATCCGCCATATGGGGATCACGCCGCCCCAGAGCTGAGCTGTGAAGCAGCCAACGTGGCAGAGGCCACCGAAGCGACCGCTGCCCCTCGTTCCTGCAGGCTGGTAGAGAGGTCCGGACGTTGTCTTGCAGGGGATCCGGCGGGGGAGCGCCCTACCCTGTGCCAAGAGTTCGATCGGCGGCGCCGCCGAGATGGGGAGGCCGCCGTGGCCTGCGATGATGGAACATCCGCCAATCCTAGAAGTTCTTTTGCCGCCTGAAGTGTGCGTACTTGGGCCAGGCGATTCTGCCATCTGAAAATTATTCTGAAAGGGTGCCCCCAAGAGTAGGCGATCCCCCTCTCTTTCAGGAATGCTGTGATAGGACGGAAGTCCCTTCGTTTTTGTAAGGTAGAGGCCGCCAAGTCCTGGAACAGCTGGGGTCTATGGCCACGGAATTGCAATGAGTCGATGGTCCTGGCCTTCCGTAGTATCCTCTCCTTGAGTTGAAAATCGTGGATGCACACCAGTATGTCGGGGGGAGGACCCCCCCCTCGCCGCAGCAAGCCCACCCGGTGCACTCTGTCCATCCGTATCTCCGTCGTGTCCACCTCATCTAGGACCTGGAGGAACAGCTCCTGTACGTATCCCCGGAGGTCTCCCGCCTCACCGTCCCAGGGCACCGCCCGTATACGGATGTTGTTCCTACGGGAGCGGTTTTCAAGGTCTTCCGTATGCAGTTGGAGGTCCAAATTCTGCTCGGTGAGGCGGATAATGTCTTGCTGGAGCATATGAACATCTGTGGCCACGCTCAGGTCCCTGTCCTCCAGGGTCGCCACCCTCTCACCTATGCCGTCCACGTCCCTCCGCACCTCCCGCAGGTCGGAGGCGAGCTGCGACCTGAGTTCCGATATGTCCTCCTTGATGGAGGCAAACAGCTCCGACATGAAGGCCTTCGTCACCGGAGCGTCTTCATCAGATTGCCTTGATGACCCACTAGCTCCAGGGGAGGCCGGTTGTTGGGAGGCCTTGTCCTTCCCCTGGTTTCGTTTGCGTTGCACTGTAGACATGACGCCCTGTGTCGGCTCCACGTGGCCAAGGAAGCAGCGGGGTCTGCCGGCGGGCCGAGCATTCGGTTCCTTCCTTCGCCTCCAGTCGTTTCCAGGCTCCCCGCCCTCAGGCACTCGACTGTGAGCGTCTCCCGTATCCCAGACGGGAGTTCCAGGGGGCCAGCGATCTGCCGCCTCGGTCCTCCGAGCCTCCGCCACCAATGAGCGATAGAGTCACTCCCGTGCCCCGTCGTCGTCCGGTTCCGTGCAGCGACCCGGCCCTAGGCTCGGACAGTTCAAGCAGGCCGCAGGCGCCACCCCCGTGGGGAGGCCAGTCGATGGCGTTAGCAAGGGGCCACCGGTTGTGCAAGTGGCGCTACCTGGCCAGGGGTCCTCTCCCAGGCGTGGCGGGGTATGAGCCGGGTCTCGCCGATAGAGCCTCCCTCGTCCAGACTCCGGTCTGCTCAGCCGACCGTCTGCTCCAGTGCCTGCAGGCGGATCTAGGGCCCCGCCCCTCGACCACGCCGGGCCGCGATGGTTGGAAAGCCCGGGGTCGCACAGGCCGTAGGCTGCGAACGTCCTCGCAGGTGCTCTGGGGGTCACACCGCTCCGGGGACCCCGCCAACGTCCGCCGCTCTGCTAGGCGAACGTCTCCGCCACCGTAGGGGCTCGTGGGTGCCCCCAAAAAACGTGCTATTAGTTGCTATGTTGGATCAGCGCCGGAGCGGCACGAAAAGGCGTCCTACTCCGCCGCCATCTTGGCCACGCCCCCTCTTTTTCTCCTTTTGATGGTGCTGGGAGTTCCTACCCAGTAGATAAAGCCTTGTTCCCTTATTCCTTGATTTGGGGCTAATGCCAGAGTATTGTCTGATACGTTCTAAGGAACTGCATTTACGTATTGGCTATACTTAAAGAGGTTTGCTTCTGGTTATTTTCAGGTGTGCCAACATCTTAGTGAGACCATATGAGAGTAGCGATTATAGTTGTATGTGGTGTATAACTGAGTTTTATGCTTACGTCTTTCAGAGCCTATTATCCTCGCAGTTCCTTCCACTTCTCTTATATCCCTCGCCTGATGGTTCGAACTCCCTGTTACTAAAGTCAGGGAGTTGGTAACATCTGGAGGTGGACCCCTATATAGCAACGATCGGATCCTATGGAGCGTAATCCTGACAGATTGGATTGGAGTGGGGCAGATTGGATTGGAGCAGATTGTTTTGGATTGGAGTGGGGCAGATTGGTGTGGGTCAGATTGGAGTGGGTAGGAGTTAGGAAGATTGGAGTGGGATGGTTTGGAGTGGGGCTGATTGTTTTAGATTGGAACGGGCCGGATTGGAGTGGGGCGGATTAGAGTGGGATAGACTGTTTTGGATTAGACGGGGTGGATTGGAGTAGGTTACATTGGATTGGGGCAGATTAGAGTGGGACAGATTGTTGTGGGTTGGAGTGGAGCAGATTAGAGAGGGCAGATTGTTTTGGATTGAAGTGGGGCGAACTGGAATGGGGTGGATGAGAGTGGGGCAGGTTGGAATGATGCAGATTTTTTTGAATAGGGGTGGGGTGGATTGGATTGAGGCAGATTGGAGTGGGGCAGATTGTATTAGTTTGAATGGGGCAGATTGTTTAGGATTTGGAGTGGGTAGATTGTTTTGAATTGGAGTAAGGCAGATTGGAGTGGGGAAGATCGTTTTGAATTGAAGTGGGGCAGACTGGAGTGGGGTAGATGGTATAGATTGGATTAGGGCAGATTGGAGTGAGGAAGATTGGAATGGATTGGAGTGGGGCAAATTGGAGTGGGTCAGATTAGTTTGATTGGAGCGGGGCATACTGGAGTGGGCAGATTGAAGTGGAGCAGATTGTTTTAGATTGGAGTGGGGCAGATTGGTTTGGAGTGGAGTCGGGCAGATTGGTATGGATTGGAGTGGGGAAGATTGTTTTGGGTTGGTGTGAGACAGATTTAGAGTGGGGCAGATTGTTTTGGATTGGAGTGGGGCAGATTGGAGTGTGGAAGACTGGAGTGGGGCAGATTGTTCTTAATTGGAGTGGGCAGATGGAGTGGGGCATATTAAAGTGGTGTGGGTTAGGAGGACTGGAGTGGAGTGGATTGGTTTGGTCTGGGGTGGACTGGATTGAGTGGGGCCTTTTGGTTTGCGGTGAGGTGGAATTGGAGTGGGGTGGATTGGGGTGAACTGCACGATTATTTGTTAAAGCATAATTTTAGAAATTACACATCAGAAAGAAACAATGTTGCTTTGTAATAAGATAATTTTCATCTGTTGAGAACAGTGGCAACAAGCAAAAGCAGCAGAAAACATGAGGGCAAAGTGAGAAAAGAATACTTGGAAAAATAAGAGAAATTTAACTATAGAAAATAAAATCTGTGCAATTTTGTTTTGCTGCTGGGCTCGTTTTTGCCAGTCACATTGCCTTCTGTTTGCAGAGCACTAAAAGTAAAACAGAACACAATAGTACCTTATTGTCGGGAGCAGTGGACGGGCACTGATTATGTTGTATCAATCAATGCTGGGTCCCTGCTTTACAGAAAGGAACAGAAATTATGTTAGGCCTGCCTTGATGAATTACAAGGCTGTAAAGAAGAGTGCCAGGCATGGCAACAAATAGTAAGCAATGGGAGGGCTCCAAGCCCTTTTTGTTAACAACAGTGTCTCCCAAGTAAGACATGTGCACTAGTGCCTGATCTCGCAGGTTTAAACCTAATTAAAAGTCTGTGAATCCCTTGATTTAGTTGGCCATAGGGTCCCAACCAAACTGTGTTGGAGTAAGTTCGACAAGCAAAGGCAAAGCACAAATCTATAGAATTGCATATACGTGTTTACAATGGGTAACGCATGATAGATTCAAACAGCAGGGGCATACAAGTCTCTGTTGGTTTGGACCCTGAGAAATGCATAGAAATACTTTCAGATTACAATTAGCATGTACACGAAATTGGACTTTTACTTGATGTGGGGTGACTCTCCACCTGAAGGAATAATCACAAAACTTGTCAAGGTTCACCCTCAAAGTTACTAAATTAACCAGAGCTCAACTGTCTTGTAGCAATTGCACAGAGCAGATAAACTTAATTTAGGGCAGTGTGTAAATATTTATGCAGTACAAAGACAGTAATCAAAATGCAAATTAATAACATTTCCAAGCCAAATTAGACAAATAGGGTAACATTAAGTAAACATAATGACATCAAAATGACAAAAATTCAATAAAGGGAACCAGAGACATGATTTAAAAAATGTTTTAAGCATCAATAGTGGCAAAAAGCATAAAGAGCCAATGACAGTCAATGGTCGCGGTAGACCAGGATGTAGGAGCAATTTGAGGTTGACTGCGATGGAGTGTGGGTTGGATACATTCTTTAGTTGGTTAAAGATTTTACCTTCTGATTTAGAGCTTTAAGTCGTTAATCCACCAGAGGATAGCCCATCAGGACCTCAGGGGATACATTTAGAGACTCACAGAGTGTCAGGCAGAGGCCAACAGCAGGGTCCAGTCCAAGTCCATTTGGTAATGGTCAATTGGTAGTTGTAGGAAAAGGCCTGTGCTTCTTTTATATTCCTGTAGCTTGCACAGGAGGTGAGCCTTATGACCCTTGGAGTCCAAGTCTTTGTCCTGGGTACAAAAGGTAGCAGGGCCAGTACTTTAGGGTTCCTGTCAGGTTGCCAAGTTTGGCCCTTTTCTGGTCTTAGTCAGGTACAGGCGTGTTCTCAAGTGGCTGCTTAAAGATGCCGCATTTATGGTCACCCCACATGCCGCCCCACCTCCCAGCTGCTCCTCCCTCCCACTTGTCCTCTTATGGAGGAAGCCGCGCAGCAGTGGCTGTGACCTGACCTCTGGTCACCCCACACGCCGCATGCCTCCCCCTGTGCCTCCATGACCCCCTCCTGCTGCCCGGAGCCCGCCGCTGGTGTGCCCCTGCCCCTGGGACTGGTATTGTAGTGATCGTAATTGTGCTGCTGTAATTGTGTTTCTGTCGCTGTATTTTATATTTTGTATTTTTGTGATTTCTGGCTTCCCCTTGCACCCCTTGACCCCCCGCCCCACGCTCCCCGCCGCTGCTCCCCCGCCCGTTTTTTCCTTCTGTAATCCCTTCCCTTCCCTCGCCCATTGGCCGCCCCGCCTCCCAGCTGCTCCTCCCTCCCACTTGTCCTCTTATGGAGGAAGCCGCGCAGCAGTGGCTGTGACCTGACGTTCTGGTCACCCCACACGCCGCATGCCTCCCCCTGTGCCTCCGTGCCCCCCTCCTGCTGCCCAGAGCCCGCCGCTGGTGTGCCCCTGCCCCTGGGACTGGTATTGTCGTGATCGTAATTGTGCTGCTGTAATTGTGTTTCTGTCGCCGTATTTTATATTTTGTATTTTTGTGATTTCTGACTTCCCCTTGCGCCCTTGACCCCCACGCTCCCCGCCGCTGCTCCCCCGCCCATTTTTCCTTCCGTAATCCCTTCCGTTCCCTTTCCCATTGGCCGCCCGCTCCCGCCTCCCAGCTGCTCTTCCCTCCCACTTGTCCTCTTATGGAGGAAGCCACGCGGAAGCGCAGCGGACGTGCGCAGCGGGCGCCGCTGGCACGCCGAAGGCGCGCCAAAGGCAAGCACGTCTACGCCCGTCTGTGCCTGGACGCGTTTTGTACAATTTCGCAATTTGCAAAATTGTACAAAACCCTCGCGAACTTGCAGAAACCCGTGCGAACAAAAAAAAAGTAAAAATCCGAGCGGATTCGCGGATTTTGAGGATTTTCGCAATCCGCAAATTCGCAAATCCGCAAATTCGCGGATTGCCAATCTGCAAAATCCGCTCATGCCTACACCTTAAGTGCATCCTGCTCAACACCCGCTCTGTCCACAGGCACGCCGTCGAACTCTGGAACCTCCTCGACACAAATTCACCAGACGTCGCCTTCCTCACAGGAACCTGGATGAACGCCTCCTCAGCCCCTGACATCAGCATAGCCATCCCGGATGGCTACAAGATCACCCGGAGGGACCGCATCAACCAAACCGGAGGAGGCATCGCCATCATCAACAGAAACACCATCCGCATCACGACCAACTCCGACGACACCCTCACCGCCGCCGAGCAACTTCACTTCCAGATACACACCGACCCCAAGACCACCCTCAGAGGCACTCTCATCTACAGACCCCCGGGACCATGCACACAATTCAGCGAATCCATCGCAGACTTCGTCAGCCAGCCTGCCCTCACCTCCTGACTACATCCTCCTAGGGGACCTCAACTTCCACCTGGAGAACAACAATGACAGCAATACCGCTACCCTGCTGGAAAACCACGCCAACCTCAGACTCAAGCAACTGGTGAACACCCCCACCCACTACGCCGGCCACACGCTCGACCCCATCTTCTCCTCCAGCAAGCACATCTCCTTCAGCCACTCCAACGGACTACACTGGACCGATCACAGCTGCGTCCACTTCAACTTCATCAAAACCACGACCCTCCACCACCCACAACAGGCTCCCCGCAGAAGCTGGAGCAAGATCACCGCCCACCAGCTCACCACCTCCCTCAGCCAGAACCCTCCCACCAACATGACGGACCCCAACGAAGCAGCCCGTAACCTCACACAGTGGCTCACCAACTGCGCCAATGACCTTGCACCACTGAAGAAACCTCCCAGCAGACCCGGCAGAATGAAAACCTCGTGGTCCACCAACGACCTCAAAAACTCCAAGAAAACCTGCCGCACCCTCGAGAAAGCCTGGCGCCGCGACCAGACAGCAGAAAACATGACAGCCCCCAAGTTCGCCACCCGCAAACACCACCAGCTGATCCGCACCACCAAAAGGACAACATTCAAAGAACCACTGGACAAAAACACCCACAACAGCAAGGAATTCTTCAGCATCGTTAAAGAGCTCTCCAACCCCAGCGCCTGCAACAACGACATCACACCCTTGCAAGAAGTCTGCGACTCATTCGCCTCGTTCTTTCACCGCAAGATCGTCGACATACACAACAGCTTCGGCGAACAGACCACGCACCCTACCTCTGAACCAGTGCCCCCCACCACCACCCTCTGCACCTGGACCCCAGTCAGCACCGAAGACACCACTCGCATGATGAACACCATCCACTCCGGCTCCCCAACCGACCCATGTCCACACCACATCTTCAACAAAGACAAACTCCATCATTGCACCCCAACTCCCGGGACATCATTAACAGCTCCTTCGCATCCGCCACCTTCCCAGAGAGCTGGAAACATGCAGAGCTCAGCGCCCTCCTGAAGAAACTCACCGCGGACCCCACGGACCTCAAGAACTTCCGCCCCATCTCGCTCCTCCTTTTTCCTGCCAAAGTCATCGAGAAGACTGTCAACAAACAACTCTCTGCTTCCTCGAGACTAACGGATCCCTTAACCCCTCGTAGTCCGGCTTCCGAGCAAACCACAGCACCGAAACCGCCCTCATCGCAGCTACCGACGACATCAGGTCCCTGCTCGACAACGGGGATACTGCTGCCCTCATCCTCCTGGACCTCTCAGCAGCCTTCGACACCGTATGCCACCGTACCCTGATACGGCGCCTCAGCAACACCGGAATCCAAGGAGCGGCCTTGGAATGGATCGTCTCGCTCCTCGCCGGAAGAACCCAGAGAGTCCGCCTCCCCCTTTCCGATCTGCGGACACCGAAGTCATCTGCGGCGTTCCTCAAGGATCCTCACTCAGCCCCACCCTCTTCAACGTCTACATGAGCCCTCTCGCAGCCATCGCACGCCAACATAACCTTAACATCATCTCCTTGACGACACCCAGCTGATCCTCTCCCGCACCAACGACCCCGCCACCGCCAGAGCCAGCCTCCAGGAAGGAATGAAAGACGTCGCGGAATGGATGAAGCTCAGCCGTCTGAAATTGAACTCAGACAAGACAGAAGTCCTTATCCTGAGACCATCCCCCTCTGCCTGGGACGACTCCTGGTGGCCCTCTGCGCTGGGCACCGCCCCCAAGTCCACGGACCATGCATGCAACCTGGGCTTCATCTTGGACTCATCCCTCACGATGACCAAGCAAGTCAACGCCGTCTCATCATCCTGTTTCAACACCCTGTGCATGCTCCGAAAGATCTTTCGGTGGATCCCCACCGACACCAGGAAGACAGTCACCCAGGCCCTCGTCACCAGACGACTGGACAACGGGAACACCCTCTATGCTGGAACCACAGCCAAACCCCAGAAAAGACTCCAGCGCATACAGAACGCCTCTGCAAGACTCATCCTGGCCATCCCCCGTCACAGCCACATCTCTGCCCATCTGAAAGACCTGCACTGGCTCCCCGTCAGCAAGAGGATCACGTTCAGACTCCTCATCCACGCACACAAGGCTCTCCACGACATGGGCCCCAAATACCTCAACAGCCGCCTCACATTCTACACACCCACCCGCCAGCTCCGATCCGCCAGCCTAGCTCTCGCCGCCGTCCCACAAATTCGCAAAGCCACCACCGAAGGAAGATCTTTCTCCTACCAATACACAAAGGGGGCCCCCTGTAAGCGATATGGGCAGACGTCAGGGGAAAAGTACTCTACTAAAGGGGAAAAGTCTACCCTAATGAATCAAAAGGTGGCCCAAAAAGAGTCCAAAATAAATAAGCAAAAAGCAACAAGTAACTCACCGAGGGGTCACAGGGAGGTCACACGGTACACCACAGGTTATATAAGAAAGTATAAAATCTTTATTTTCTTTTTTCCATTTTTTTCATATTTAGTCAATACAAACGTAATCCATAATGTGTTATATCCTGATACATCGATTAATTAAATCATAAAACATGTTCCAATAAATATTAAACACTATTACCCCACAAAACCTCTCAACAACCACATCCTCTCAGATCTTTCAGTCACACTCAGACATTCACCAACAAAGATAACACATTCCTCAACGTTAACCCCAGAATGACACAAATAATAATGGGATCCCGCAAGATCTTCGTAGCAAATTGCCAAGTTGGTGGGCACAGGATCCAGAACACACGTAAAGCCAACGCGCGTTTCGGTGCTCAGTCTAGATGAACAGGCGCACCTTCATCAGGGCTCTCACGCCGAGGTAGTGGGGTACACAACACATGAGAAAAATATAGTCCGTAGCCAATCTCTCGTCCTATTTCTCCAAATCTGTAAATCTCAACAGTCTATGTAGATAAGACAAAAACACGCTCGATGACGATAGCAGGTTTCAAAGAATTGGTCAGATGGCACCCGCTATGAGTGAATCTGAAGGGACGCGTGTTTCAAATTTCAAGTCTGTGCTTAGGATTAAGCAGACGCTCCCGATTTCACCAACGAATTGCCTGCACGGCAAATTCCGCTCCTTTTATGACCGTCCAAAACAGCGGCTCCGCAGAATTTTCGTACGTGCTCTAGTGCCGCAGGATGATCAAAGCATACGGGGCTCCTCTCGGCGGTTACGGTGCTAGCAGCTATCAAGCAACCTAGCGAAAAGAAAATAAAGATTTTATACTTTCTTATATAACCTGTGGTGTACCGTGTGACCTCCCTGTGACCCCTCGGTGAGTTCCTTGTTGCTGTTTGCTTATTTATTTTTGGACTCTTTTTGGGCCACCTTTTGATTCATTAGGGTAGACTTTTCCCCTTTAGTAGAGAAGATCCTTCCCCTACCTGGCCGCCAAGACATGGAACTCCCTCCCCACCCCCCAACGGCTGACCCAGGACCATCTCTCCTTCAGGAAACAACTCAAGACCGGGCTGTTCGAGCAGTAGCAACTCCCCTCCCTCCCAGCGCCTTGAGACCCTAACGGGTGAGTAGCGTGCTCTACAAATTTGATTGATTGATTGATTGATTGATTGATTGATGTCTGACACAAGATAGTTGGTGGGAATGCGCCTGGGCACATAATAACCAAAGGGATACATTATCCCAGGGCCAACAATACCCACTTTGGGCACAAGTCTTAGGCCACACTCAGTTTGGGCTCTGGTGTCTGGGTATATGTGGTGGAATTGTACTATGGTAATACTAGTGTCCTCCCACATTTTTCACTAAAATGCAGTATGGGGCAGTCATTGTACCTACAATCAACCCAGAGACAGAAGTCTAGTAGAACACATTTGACAGAAGTCAAGTAGGACAATGCAGGGTCCATCAGCAACCAGACAGTGTATATACAAGAAATGTCTTGCCACCCTATTCTCTGCCTTCAAGTGCACCATAAAGTGTTATATGTAAACCCAATAGACAGTACATTCAAGCAGACCTTGTCACGCAAGCAGGATTTGACACTAATGTCAAAAAGGATGCTCACAGCCCCCACTCTGCATATTTGGTGATGTTCAGCTATATCATCTCTGCCCATTCAGGTGAGCCGATTGATGCAACTGGGAGGCATTTCATCCATTTTTCACACTTATTCAAATTCTAATCCCTGGTGGGGAAAAGTTGAGAGTAAATGCAAATTAGCCTTCATGAACTTCAGGCAGAGAAAATGACACTTTCTAAATGTTACTTTCCTCAATATTTATTAAAATCTGACTCCACCATTGAATTGGATTTTTACAAGCTGTTAAAATTGTTGTTTAAATATTTTTCTAGCTAGCCATTACCAAGAAACAGTAATAGGATTTTAATTTGTATTCTGGTTTTCTAACACAACAGCTGGGCCTCCAAGAGCGAAACCTTGCTTTTGGGTCACTAGTCATTGTAAGGGCCTGTTATTATTATTTTCTACGTCTCCTACTTTTAAAAACCATGCACTCTGCCTTGTGAACTACAGGGCCTACATAAAGGTTACTTATTACTATTTAAAAGGGAGGGTTTGACCTGTGAAAAAGGCTGATTTTGACAGGTCAAATGGTAGTTTTTAGATTGCTATAGTCAGATTATGCTGGTAGGCCTTAGGCTATGTTTTACACTGTTACTGTAGTGGATTGCACAATCGGTGCTGCATTTCATTAGTGGCATATAACGTACATGTGTTGGGTACTAGGGACTTACAGGTGAAGTAAAATATGCCAAATGGGAATATGTTCATTTAACCATGTTAAAAGGTGGAGACACATGCACTTTAGCACTGGTTTAGCAAAAGGCAACACAAAAAAAATCATGGTCATCATGCAGGAAAGGTGCGGGGGTTTAACTCAAAAACCACAGTTGATGGACAGAATGCAGAACAATGTCATACATTCACCCCAGTACAGAGATCTGGGCCTAAATCCATCTTTTTTTTCACTCCACACCACCCCAGTTCAGACATGGCCATATGCAAATCAGTCTGACCCTGTGCCTCATGGGAACAGTCCAGCCCGAACTGCCAAGCCATGCCTTCCCTGGACCGGAAACAAGCTTCCGAGGACCGGATTCTGGCATTCCAGCCGTCTTCATCCCGGCTTGCTTGAATCCAGTGGTGTGGAGAGCATGGGACTCACGTCTGAGCATACCCATCCCACTCGGGGTGACAAATGCAAAAACCACAGTTGATGGACAGAATGCAGAACAATGTCATACATTGATATTATCAAGGTTTATCTCAAAAGCGGTAAAAATCCTGCGAAATGCATGAATATCGCTGAAAAATCTGCGATATTCATGCATTAGCGTGACAATGCTCTTAGCCATGTTATCCACCTTCCATTGGATAACATGGCTAAGAACTGCTTTTGACAGGCGTTAGCTTTTGGAGATATCGGCGCTTAGCGCGAATATTTCCAAAAGTAGATAATAGGAGATATCGATGTTAGCGACTGTTTCCAGTCGCTAACATCTTGGCACGCCCACTTTGCATGTCATTTGCGATAATTATCGCTGACATGCAAAGTGGGCCCCAATATGATCGCTATCTCCTTAAAGCTGTCGCTAACTGGTGTTAGCGACAGCTAGGTAATAGGGCGATACAATTATCGCCGCTTTAGCGGGAAAAATTCCCGCTAAAGTGGCGATAAGGCCCTTGGTAATATGCCCCCTAATTCTTTATTGTTGGCTATTGTTGTGATGCATCTCTACGTTTCATTTTTCCATTTGTAACCGTTTTCTGGTTCATGCACATAGGCAGCAGGTGCTTGTAGTGTGTGCACACATTTGTGCTTAAGTATGTTTAACAATATGATTTGGAACAATGGATCAGGTGCAGCATTTTTGGTCCGCTGCCTTTGCTTTATTTTATACTAGCAAGCTTAGTATGGTTGACTGCCTAATGCCCAATGTCTGCCTCCTCAAGACACAGCTACACCGTGAGCCAACCAACAGACTCGCAGCAAAGAGGACCAACCAATGACATCAAGGGATGAGGTAGGTGGGAAGCTTCATACTACTAGGGTCGCAGGTTATAGCCCTTGGTGTCAGGATGAGCTGCATCTTGATGGCATTGGCATAGTGCAGTGGCAGAAAGAAGAAACCTGAGTCCAGTTTCTACACAAATTCTAGATATTCTGCTTTTCAATATCCCATTAAGTCTCTACAGTTTCCCCAAGGATTCTGAGTACTCTACACTCATTGGTCCCATATAAAGTCAATCATGAGAGTGGGGGGATGGTCCTGGGTGAAGCCCAGGACCATCCAGTTATATCCTGGTTTTTCAAAACACAAGAGCAACCTATATGCCCATGCAAACTGGGTATTAAGTATTTACCCTATGACAAGTATTCACATGGAACTCATTTTGCAAACGGTTTCTTATTACCACAGTTTCATTCTGTGTTGATGTAATTTGGAGAAAATGATAATGGGACAGAACATGTCTGCCAAGCGTTAATTTATACATAGATTAAGTGGCCAGAGCAAATTCTTTCTGTCAACTTAATTCAACCAAATCAAGTTTTTTTAATCGATTGTGATGCACACACAAATCGTAAAAAAAGAGGGTTTAAACATATATTTGTTACGATGTGAAGGAAGTGACCTGCTTGGGGTCACCCGCATCACTAGTAGACCACCACTCAGCCTTCCATACCAAATGAAGAGTCGTGGAGACAGTGTAGAATATACACCAATAACTGTTTATTCATCTACACTCAGAGCGGAGCCCCGGCTGCACAGTCTCTAAGAGTGGTACAGAGGGAACTGAAGCTCAGCAAGCATAGAGATACATTATGTACCTTTCATGATTAGTTAAAAATATGACCATAGTGGGATTTTCTAGGCAGATGCAGCTAGACAGTAAAATTAAAAAAAAGGCTTCTGCTCTCAAAACCCAGCACAGTCCAAGGCCGTTGCACCCGGTACTGCAGTAAGGCTACCAGACAAGTGGGGGAGGGCCTCTATCTAGTTGGGAAGCTATGGCTGGCAATAACAGTTCTTCATTGCCGAAAAGAAACTCAGCAAAGGACATTTCTCAGAAAAAACAAAGATTAGTTCCGATTGTCTTTAAAACGGCGTCCAAACATAAAATGGTGCAGCGAATGCTAACTTATACAAGAAAAAAGAAGGGGTGTTTTGCCCGTGTTGAAATATTGCTTCAAATGAGAGAAGCTTATCTAATCTTCAAATACTATCGTGTTACGGATGGCTTGAACGAAATGTCTGAATTGCATCAAATTCTGCGCTGACTCCTCTGTAAATAATCCAACTGTTTGCTGATTGAGATACACACTGAAAATCTTCATGTAAAGTGTCCTTCAGCCTAAACATGTCTTTTTGAAAAAACTTTATAGATCCTTCTGTAAAGAATACAACTGAATGCTGTTTGAAATACACACTAAGGATCATCAGCTCAAACATGTTTTTTGAAAAAACGTCCTAGATCCCACACTTACCAACAAAAATGTTAATGCCGTCTGGGTAGGAGACTGTGGTGTAGAATACGCTTATTAAATGAACAAACAGTAATCAGTTTGCATGGAGTACCAATGATATAATACATGAAGAACCAGTCTAACAATGCCCTCTACACCCATTTAAAAATACATCCTCATATCGTGGTTCCACTTCACCATTTGGCATTCAGTTGCCATCTTCATAATTTATGCAAGTTGCTCTCCATTTTGAATAGTAAAAGATACACAATTAACAGTGGGTCAATGCACAAGCTTTTCGAACTCAGAACGAAATGTGGATTAATAACACGACTACAAAAAGTGGTAAAGGGAACTACAAATCCCATAATCCAGCCCAAAAAACTTTCTTGCACTCCCAGTTGAACAGGATGTAGACAAATCCGGTGTGTTGAGTCACTTACCGATTGACTCAAGCAGTTGGAGGATTGTGTTGAAAATCAGCCTGCAGAAGTGCTTCAAGTGAGTGGCCCATTTTGTGTATCTCCCTTCTGTTGTTAGAATCTGTCTCTGATAAAGACAACAGACAATGGACTTCATTGTAGTTTAATTATTGTTACAGAGAAACGACTCGAAAAACCCGAAAGCTGATCACCGGCTGCCGCGAGTGCACGCGCTTTTAAGTAAGTGCATTAAGTTTGTTTGTGCTAATGGTGTAAGCTATTTAAACAAATAGACACAAAAATAAAACCCTTTATTTATTAATATTTCCTTATTGCAGTCAGCGCTGTAACTGCTCCGCGATAATGAAAGTTTCACTGAATGACTCATGATAAAAATAAATTTGAATGTTCATTGTTCCAGCCTCCTCCCGTCGATATAATTGTAAGTCGCACTCCAACAAACTTGGGCTCTTGTGGGATACAATGTTAAAATATGCTACATTGACATTAAATGTCCTGGTTCTTTTAGGTCCTGAAAACGTGACATCAATGTTATTTGAAAAACACAACGAGTGCACCATAAAAGCTTCAGGTACTTTAAAAATCCATGTAAATATGGTTAGTACACACTACATAAAAGAAAGGGGTGTCCAGTTTTAGGTAACTCATTTTCATTTTAACTTGCAGGTTACACCGTGCCTTAGCACTGATGAAAATCCTGTGGTTTCCCTTCGGGATTGGAAACACGTCTGCATTTTCCACCTGTCTTTGCCACAAAGGGCACTTTTGACCTCTGAAGAGGGTTTTCAAATTGAAATATACCCCACAGAGTAGTATTTATCCCTAGTTGCAGCAGTCCCATAAAAGTTTGCCAAGTTGTAGGGTCCTATGGAACGGCTCTATATGATTTGTACTAACAATCAGATGGTATAATTTTGTATACTGTTTAAGGATTTGTATATTATTTATGTTTGCACAGTTTTTGTCACACATTGGTTTAATTACGTATGCACTTTATATATATCACAGCTTTTGTGTAATAGATGTGTATTTGACCCAGACATGAGTAAAATGTTTTTTAAAGGTGTCTAACATTATAAATAATTGTGATTGAGACACTGTAAGCGCAAGAACCTATGGTCTTAGCTTTTGCCTGCTTAAATAAAGAACAACTTGATGAATTGACAGCCAGATTTCCCATTTACTTCTTTATTGAATTTATACAAGGTACTGCGTAAGCATTAACGGCCTAATCTAACAGACCTTCCTTTTAGCATGAGTTAAAAACATTTTCAAAGGTGCAAAGAATAAAAATAGAGCTGAGGTTTTGTAATTCTCGAGTCTAACTCCATTTTGTTCTGTGCCACCATTTTGTGTTGCCCTCACGTAGGCCTGTAAAGGTAGCCTGGCGAAAAAAGTGGCCTGGCCTTCTTAGTTTATGTATACATTAACTAGGTTTCTTTTTGACTCTGAAATGAACTGTAAGAAACAGACCTCTCCATCTGAAACTGACCTTGCAAAGCCAATTTCCCTGATCGACCTTTGTCTGAGATTGCCAATCAATGTTCAGGACATCGTTAACTTTTAGTTTCCTTGCACATGCCTTATCTTGTTCAGCATCTGTTACTGTTTCTTTTTTATGTTTCTTCATTACATGGGTTATGCTTTCAATTATAGGTTTGTCCGGCTTGTGGAGATTGAATTTGGGACATTCCTAATAATTAACTTTTGGGTTGGGATACTGTAAATTGAGTTTTTGTTATGTGATACTTTGTTTGAAAATGTACCTTATTGCCTAGAATTCTGTGCAGTGGGTGTACATTTATAATGTATATATTGGATATAAAAGGAGACGTCTCGCCTTAGTAAAATGAGCAGTCTCCTGAGAATTTACACCGTGATGTATTTCTAGGATCACTGTTACTAGCTGCAGCTAATAAACTTGGTGTCTGATGCCATCCAGAAGTATTCCGCGTCTCTGTATACCAAGACAGGTGAACTCGAAGATCTTAGGCGTGCCCCTGACGCCGCTGGGTTAAACCCCGGTTCTTCAGTCGGAACATTCTGTTGGTCAAAATAATTCATAGAATTCTGAGGGGAAAGGGAACATTCATTCTGGGGAAACGTACCACGTCCCCTACCGCTAGGTACTTGTTGGAAACCACCACCACCTCTCAGACCAGACATACTATTCACACGCTGTAGCAAGATCGGGCAACTATTCTTGAAGTGACCTTCTTCTTTACAATAAGCACACTGATTAGGGCTTAGCGGGAGTCGCGAAGCAAAAGACTCAGGCTTCTGCAACAGTTTCTGAAACTGTGGGGGTTGCTAAAACTGACGCTTATTAGGGCGAGGCGGATAAGCCTGCTGCAGAAGAACTTTCGTTTTTAATTCTCTAGTCTTCTACTTTATCCTTCTCATCTTTATCTCTATTTTCATAGTATTGTGCAGTAGCCAATATCTGGGTCGAAGAAGAAACAGCCCATGAACTCTCAGAGTCCTTTAACTTATTAGAAAGTTCAGGAAGTAAATTAAGAACATACTTATCTACAAACAACCTCTGACCCCCTTCTGTACTCATGTCCTGACCACTGTGATCAATGAATGTTTCCTCAAACCTAGTGAAGAAATCAGACACACTCTCGTCTTTCTTTTGTTTGCATGCTGCTTACTTGTCCCAATTCACCCACAGAGGAGGCATAATAGTTTTCATTAAATAAATAATCCTACCAGGTAGTTCTGCAACTAAGGGTTCAGGTTTGGCACCTCCTACCTGCCGACCTTCTGCAGCAGTAATATTAACCCACGTATCTCCTAACTCTGGTGCGTGATCCTCGTGAAGGATCTTCGCCCACAAGGGTTGAGGAACTACATTATCCATCAACATATCTATGTCAGCTAAATTCATAACACACGCATCAACTGTCTGAGACAACTCCTTGTAATAACCAGCAGGATTTTTACAGGGGTCAGGCAAGGTCTGCTTAAGAGCCAGGGACCTCAGCTCTCTTCCAAGGGACATGAACCCACACTCGCTGAAAATGAGCCGGTGCAGCCGCAATACCATGAGCGGCATCAGCCACAACTGCCTCTCTCCATACAGGGGGAACCTCTCTCATAGGATACTGCTTCACTTTTCTCCTAACAGAAGGGTCAGGTTCGAACAATGACTGAGGTGGAAGTCTAGACCTAAAAGTGAGTAGTGTCTCTACCGCTTCCTCAACATCGGAACCCACTATCGTTCCTTTAGCAAATTCAGACTGAAAGTTAAGCAATTCCAGTGGAATTGAACCCAACTCATTATCTTCCTACTTCTGGCGAAGGAAGGGACACATGACATCAAAAACATAAATTCTCAGGAGACTGCTTATTTTACTAAGGCGAGACGTCCCCTTTTATACCCAATATTCACATTATAAATGTACACCCACTGCACAAAATTCTAGCCAATAAGGTACATTTTCAAACAAAGTATCTCATAACAAAAACTCAATTTACAGTATCCCAACCCAAAAGTTAATTATTTGGAATGTCCGAAATTCAATCTCCACAAGCTGGACAAACCTATAATTTCAAGCATAACCCATGTAATGAAGAAACATAAAAAAGAAACAGTAACAGATGCTGAACAAGATAAGGCATGTGCAAGGAAACTAAAAGTTAACGATGTCCTGAACATTGATTGGCAATCTCAGACAAAGATCGATCAGGGAAATTGGCTTTGCGAGGTCAGTATCAGGTGAAGAGGTCAGTTTCTTACAGTTAATTTCAGAGTCAAAAAGAAACCTAGTTAATGTATACATGAACTAAGAAGGCCAGGCCACTTTGTTCGCCAGGCTACCTTCACAGGCCTACGTGAGGGCAACACAAAATGGTGACACAGAACAAAATGGAGTCAGACTCGAGAATTACAAAACCTCAGACCCTCCTTTTGCCATTACATAGGCAATAACCTAAGACACATGTTAATCTGAATCTAGGTCTATATCGATATTTATTAGGTCATCAAGGTGTTGCTGTAGCATCATCTTCTTATTCTCTACTTCTCTCCGGACAGGTCTCCGAACACACATAGTAGCACAAAGACTACAAATGGCGGGACCACACTGGATGCAAAGACAACAAGAGAAAAGGATGGTTAAAGCCATGCCAAGGAATGTCAAAGTCTTCCATCCCCATTTGGACAGCAGTCCCCAAAACCATCCCGTCAATGACCAGTCTCCTTCATCTACATGGATAGACTCAGAGATTTTATACAACCTAGAGATGGCTTGGTACACTGTAGGACATTATCTGGTATGTAAACACAGCAACTGGATCCAATCAATTTACATACTCCTCCTCGATCTGCAAGTATGATGTCTAATACCATACGGTTCTGCAAAGTCATAAGGCGGTCCGCTTGAAGCTCAGCTGTAACATTATTAAGAGCACCTGCTGTCTCATTAATAGTAGCTTCAACAACGTGGACAAGCTGTCGAATATGCCTTCTATTGATCATAGGACCCCCAAAAGGGCAGGAAGCCCTTGAAGAAATCTCCTACTTCGTGTGCTGCAGTATCTTCCTGATTGAAGACAACTCTACCATATCTCGTTCTATGATAGTCTGAAGCAGTAGTGTATGTAGGGGGAAGCAGAAACGCCACATAACACGTTCCTGAAAAATCAGGTGGCAACCATGTGTGGGCTCTGTCATGACAAACAAAATATGTGCCTTTAGCTGGCACAAACGGTGGAGAAGTCCGAGATGAATAGACATAGGTTTGAGCACACACACACTCTTACCTAGCTGAGGTTTCGGATTCCGACCATTACCTTGCAATAAAAAATGGCCTCGGTGGGGTACAATCCAAAAAGGGGGAGACCTTTTTCGTCTCTCCTTCACTGTCAAGCTGGTACTATATCCAGTCACGTTCCAACTAACGTAAGCCTGCACCTCATCCTTAGGGATAGCATTATATGCATCAATATCTCGGATCAAAACTACTATTTCCCTTATCAAGGCACTATTGCTCGAGTTATCTTTAAGGGAACGTAAGAGGTTACCTCATTTGCATGGATAAAGATGGTCTGAAAAGCCCACACAGACCCCATAAAAAAAAGGCAAAACCAAATATGGCATACATTACTGGTGCAAAGAAACAGTAGTGAAAGAAAGCATAGGTTGGGAGGTGGGTGCAGATGTCTGTTGTGCAGCATAGACAGTCCAACCCACACAAGCTAATGTGATCCTTAAAAACGTCAAAAAGCACAATATTATAAAACATTTGCTATGTGTCAATGTACAAAATCTTGTCTTAAGATCTATTCTCTCAACATCTCTTTCAGTTACAATAGACTCCATCCTCTAACGTGCTGCTCGCGGCAAATTTCCTTCTTCACTCAAGTGTGCGTCCAGGTGTCCTAGACGTCCCTAGAACCGCAGACCTTTCGTCAATACGCGGGCCACCCCTTAAGTCTTATGCCGCGACCCTGCAGCTGAACCCGGATGGTGGTTCGAAAAAGAAAAATAGTCTCTTGTCTGAAAGAGTGTAATTCACAAAAAAAATCAGATTTTATTCGTCCTTTTTAGACCTTAAGTTGTAGCGTTCTTTACCAGGCACAGTTTGATCTTGAAAGAGTGTCTCTGGGTGGTTAGTATCAAGTCTCAAACACGGGGGCACAGCTTCTTGCAAGACTTCATCATCCGCACGTTCTGACTGAGTCCATTCCAGATGTGCATCGCTTAAAGGTACAAATCTCGGAAGCCTTTCACTCTCTGAATCGGCAACACCTTCCCGGACCCACTTATCGTATGGTAAATGCAAAGGTATCTTCTTGCAATGGGTACCATGTGCCCAGTTTTTCTTGCCGAACACCTTAATAGCAGTCCGAGTTGATAACAGGACTTGGTATGGACCGGTCCATCTAGGTTCCAAGTTCTTTGACCTCTCGAAATTCCTGGTTAGAATCCAGTCGCCAGGTTGAATCGTGTGGCCTGTGTCTACAGAAACTGAAGGCAAAGTGTCATGGACCTGTTGGTGAAGAACACGCAATTAGCAGTCAAATCATGTAAGTAGTCAACCAACATAGGGTACTCAATATCACTGTACTTCTTAGGCCTCGGCACACCCAGACATTCACCGGACGTCCAAAAACAATCTC
The DNA here is from genome assembly GCF_964263255.1 of Lissotriton vulgaris. Taxonomy (NCBI): domain Eukaryota; kingdom Metazoa; phylum Chordata; class Amphibia; order Caudata; family Salamandridae; genus Lissotriton; species Lissotriton vulgaris. The sequence continues at coordinate 1,326,431,072 of NC_141687.1, read as the reverse complement.
GTATGGGCTAAGTCCCATGCGAGAATGTACTGTCATTCTCGTGGACAAAAGTGCCAATGGTAAGGCATCGGGCCATGTAAGACCAGAGCTCGTTTGCGCCTTGGCCAACTTCAGCTTCAGAGTGCCATTATAGCACTCGACCAGGCCTGCTGACTGGGGGTGATTCGCAGCGCGAAATGTCTGTTTAATACCAAGACCAGCACATACTTTCTTCATAATCTGACCCACAAATTCACTTCCATTATCACTCCATACCATCCTCAGCAAGCAATATCTGGGAAAGAATTCTTTGAGCAAACCCTTGGCTATAGACAAGGCAGTATTATCCTTTAGGGGGTAGGCCTCTATCCATCTGGAAAAGGCAAGAACAACCACAAGGACATACTTCAAGTTATTGCATCTTTCCATATGAATGTAGTCTATCTGCAGCACCTCGAACGGATACGTTGGAGGAGCAAAATGACCCGCTGGAGTTGGGGTTCCCTTTCCAGAATTATGCATCAAGCAAATCATGCAGTGTTTAACCAAATTCTCAGCACACCTAGGAATTCCACCATTCTGCCATACCGGAGCCAACAACTTACATATCCCTTTTGAACTAATGTGAGCCAACCCATGAGCCATAGTATCCACTGGAAGCACATATGCATCCGGCAACAACCATCGCTGGTGCTCTGACAACTCAACCCAACAGCCTGTTGAATCCAACATTCCCGTACCCTCTCTCCACATACTCAATTCTTTCTCAGTAGCTTCTGCCTGAATCATCTTCACACTTTCTGTTGTATCTTCACACATTCCTCCTTCCACAACCCATCTGGCAGGACCTGCAACATACATCCGACTCGTAACATCTTTCGCCGTTTCTCTCGCTACTTCATCTGCAAATGCATTCCCTCGACTCACATCATCCGTAACCTTCTTATGCGCACTACACTTCACTATCACAATTTGGGTCGGCAAAGTAAGTGATTCAAGAAGTTCACTCACTAATTGTCCATGCTGAATTTTCGTACTATGGGAAGTAAGAAATCCTCTCTCTTTCCACATGCGACCAAAACTGTGAGCCACGCCAAATGAGTATTGGCTATCAGTATAAACATTCACTCTCTTTCCTTTTGACAACACACACGCTCTAGTCATTGCTATCAACTCCGCTGCTTCCGCTGAATTCTGTGCAATACGTGCTGTTTCAACAATCGTGTGCAAAGTTGTGACAGCATATGCTGCAGTCGTCTCTCCATTCGGAAGCTTAAAGCACGAACCATCTACCCATAGGGTACCATCAGAATTCGAAAGAGGAGTATCTTTCAGGTCAACTCTACCCTTCGTTTCCGCCTCTCTCCAGGGAAAACAGTCATGCTGTTCCAGAGCATCTATCTCTACAAAAATCGGCAACACTGTAGCTGGATTCAATGTGTTGCACCCTTGATGTGCACATGGCTAGCCAAAAGCATCAACTCATAACCTGACAAACGCGCACTGGTAAGATGTTGAGTCTTCGTTCTATTCAATAGGGTATCCACTGCTTGTCGGACCATCACAATCACTGTATTATCCAATACCAAACCAGCAGACTGTCAGATAGAAACAGCCGCTGTCGCTGTAGCTCTTAAACAACTAGGCAACGCCCTAGCTACCGGATCTAAAGTAGCTGAAAAATACGTACATGGGCGCTGGTTGTCTCCAAATTGTTGCGTTAACACTGACAACGCACAACCTTCTCTCTCGTGTACATAAAGTGTAAAAGGTTTACTGTAGTCGGGGGTACCCAATACCGGAGCAGAACACAATGTATCACGCAATTCAGAAAAACTCTTCTGACATTCGTCAGACCAAAGAAGAGGGTGTGGTGTGTCCTTAAGAGTAAGTGCCAACAAAGGTTTCGCTAGCAAAGAAAAATTCGGAATTCACTGTCTACAATACAAGGTGATACCTAAGAAGGCACGCACCTCTCTCTGTGTGCATGGCACAGTCATTTGGGCAATCGCTTGAATACGCTCTGGGGTCAATCGTCTGCCCTCCTTCGACAAGAGAGGACCTAAGTAGGTCACTTCTTGGCGGCAATACTGCAACTTCGAAGGTGACACTGTATGAAGAAGGTCAGACAGGTGTCGCAACAAAGAAAGAGTAACATCTTTACAAATCTCTTCATCATCATCAGCAGCAACCAACAGATCATCAACATACAGATCATCAACATACTGGATAAGAGTAGCACCAGAAGGCAATGCAAGAGTATCAAGCTGAGTTTTCAAAGCCTGACTATAAATGGAGGGACTCTCACAATAACCTTGAGGAGCGCGCTTAAACCGGAATCTGCGGCCTCCTAAAGAGAAGCCAAAAATATCCCTACTTTCCTCAGCAATCGGAATACTGAAGAAAGTGTTCTTCAGATCAATAACAGAAAACCAAGCAGCTGAGGCAGGGATCATAGTCATTAAAGCAGTAATGTCCGGGACAACAAGAAACTGTGGCACAACGATCTTATTGACCACTCGAAGGCCGATCACAAACCGATACACAGGTGGCTTAGAAGAGTCAGTTCGCTTAAGGACAGGCAGAACAGGACTGTTACACACATTACCTCTCGTTGCTTCATCAACCACACCTTTCTCAACCAAATTATAGATAACCGCTAAGAGAGCTCTTTCGCCATCACTGGAAATTTTGTACTGAGGAATGCGAGGTAGCTTAGCATTCGACTTAAGGGTAACAACGTAGGGTGGAATCTGCAAGAGACCAACATCATTGGGACCTGTAGCCCAAAGTGTATCAGGGAGAGAACGCAGTTCCAGTGGAAGGCGATCCTTAGACAGATACAACGGGGAAATCACTTTCTTACCCACCGTAAGATGTACTCCCGAAGGAGAACAATGTAATGTCACATGCAGTCTTTTCAACAAGTCCAAACCCAACAGATTCTCGCCACAGCCAGTCGTTAGAATAAGGGAGCCTCCAATTCACAGGGACCAATAGAAAGGGGCAGAGGACAAGAAAACTGGTTACAAACTGGGGCGCCAGAAAATCCTACTGAAACATTGGTCAAGCCAGACAAAGGTGCACCAGGGAGTTTACAGGCACATGCATCAAGCGATTTAGGAATCGCAATTGGTGCGAATCGCAAAATTCGGCCGTTTGCGATTCCCAAATCACTCTTTGGGATGCATTATCCAAAAAGTGAAGAAATCGCTATTTTAGCGATTTTAAAGGGCGATTGCTTTTAAGGAATCACAATTTTGCGATTCCTTAAAAGCAATGCATGAAACTGAAAAAAATTGCGATTTCGCAATTAGAGAGAAAAAATTACCATGAGGTTGGACCTCATGGTAATTTTGCGTAATGTTAGAAAAATGCATTTTTGTGCATTTTTTTAACTTTCATGTTGTGCACACACATGCCCTTAGGGCATGTGTGTACACAACATATGTGCATTGTTTGATTTCAGGGGTGCAACAGGGTGTCCTTTGGACACCCCTGCACCCTTGAAATCGCAATCTCAATTTGCGATTAGCTAATTGCGAATCGCAAATTGAGATTGTCTTCCCATTCATTCCTATGGGCCTCTAGGCCCATAGGAATGAATGGGAAGGGATTCCTTAATTGCGATTCGCAAAATGCTAATCGCAAATAAGGAATGCTAAGAAATCGCAATTTATTTAGCGATTTCTTAATGCATAGGCATTTTCAATTCCTTAATTGCGATTCCTTAAAAATCGCAATTAAGGAATCGCAAATGCCGAGATTGATGCATGTACCTGTTAGAGTGCACAATAGAACTCTTTGCTGCACCAGTATCCAAAAGAAAAGGTTCTGCCACACCTGATGTAATCACTTCAACATAAGGTCCACTCTGGTCTACTGGAACTGACACTACTCCCTCCCTTTGTCCATGGCTGTCCTAACTATCATTAAATCCAGCACTCTCACTTCCAACATAATAATCATCAGTGTAGTACTGAGCGGACGGGACGGTCGGAACATTCTGTTGGTCAAAATAATTCATGGAATTCTGAGGGGAAAAGGAACGTTCATTCTGGGGAAACCTACCACGTCCCCTACCACTAGGTACTTGTTGGAAACCACCACAATCTCTCAGACCAGACATACTATTCACAAGCTGTAGCAAGATCGGGCAACTATTCTTGAAGTGACCTTCTTCTTTACAATAAGCACACTGATTAGCGCCTAGCGGGAGTCGCGAAGCAAAAGACTCAGACTTCTGCAACAGTTTCTGAAACTGTGGGGGTTGCTGAAACTGGGAAGGTTGCTGAAACTGATGCTGATTAGGGCGAGGCGGATAAGCCTGATGCAGAAGAACTTTCGTTTTTAATTCTCTAGTCTTCTTCTCTATTTTATCCTTCTCATCTTTATCTCTATTCTCATAGTATTGTGTAGTAGCCAATATCTGGGCTGAAGAAGAAACAGCCCATGAACTCTCAGAGTCCTTTAACTTATTAGAAAGTTCAGGAAGTAAATTAAAAACAAACTTATCTACAAACAACCTCTGACCACCTTCTGTACTCATGTACTGACCACTATGATCAATGAATGTTTCCTCAAACCTAGTGAAGAAATCAGACACACTCTTGTCTTTCTTTTGTTTGCATGCTGCTAACTTGTCCCAATTCACCCGCAGAGGAGGCATCATAGTTTTCATTAAATTAATAATCCTACCAGGTAGTTCTGCAACTAAGGGTTCAGGTTTGGCACCTCCTACCTGCCGACCATCTGCAGCAGTAATATTAACCCACGTATCTCCTAACTCTGGTGCCTGATCCTCGTGACGGATCTTCGCCCACAAGGGTTGAGGTACTACATTACCCATCAACATATCTATGTCAGCTAAATTCATAACAAACGCATCAACTGTCTGAGACAACTCCTTGTAATAAACAGCAGGATTTTTACGGGGGTCAGGCAAGGTCTGCTAAAGAGCCAGGACCTCAGCTCTCTTCCAAGGGACATGCACCCACACTCGCTGAAAATGAGCCGGTGCAGCGCAATACCATGAGCGGCATCAGCCACAACTGCCTCTCTCCATACAGGGGGAACCTCTCTCATAGGATACTGCTTCACTTTTCTCCTAACAGAAGGGTCAGGTTCGAAACTTGACTGGGGTGGAAGTCTAGACTTAAAAGTGAGTAGTGTCTCTACCGCTTCCTCAACATCGGAACGCACTATCGTCCCTTTAGCAAATTCAGACTGAATATTAAGCAATTCCAGTAGAATTGAACCCAACTCATTATCTTCCCACTCCTGGCGAAGGAAGGTACACATGACCTCAAAAACATACCTTTGTTTTGGTGCCTCCCACTGTAGGAAGATATCCATAACCACTTGTGGACTGTACTTGGAGGTATTCTAAACCCATCTACGAGCAAGGAGATCTAACACTGCCCGCTCTTCGGGACCAGGGAGCTGACTACGTCTCTGCTTAAGTTCAGAAACAGGGGTCCTATTTAGTGACCCAAAGAAAGGAGACAAAAGACTAGTGACAGTCTCAGTCATTCGTTGCCAAGCAGAAGGAGAAGAAGTTGACATGAGGACAGGAGACAAAGTGTTTTGAGGCAACAGAGACGTAGGGACAGAAATAAGAGAAGTCGAAAATAAAGGAGTGTAAGGCAAAGGAGTTTGAGGCGAGGCTGGTGGCAAGGCTGGCGGCCCTGGAGGGGGCTGCGCTGGAGAGGAAGAACCATCTGTGAAGGGTGGCTGAACAACAACAGGGGGTTGAACGACAACAAGGGGTGCAACAACTGGAGGTAACGGAGGTGCAGTAGCACCCTGCACATAAGGGGGTGGCAATCTCAGTAAATGTGACATCAAAGGACCCTTTTCAGGTTCTTCAGTCACATTTGAAAGAGGGGGTGGCAATGCCGGGTAACATTTGTCAATGGCCATGCAATGTTGTCTATCTGACACTTCAATCGCACGATCTTCTTCATCTTCGTTAAACTGCCTAGCAGCTTGCATTCCCGATATATTCCTTTCCTTCCTATCTCTCTTAGCTTGCTTAATTTCTCGCTGTTTGGCTTCCTTATGCCAAAGGCGGAAAGAGTCAAACATCGCCACCGGGCTTTCTTCTTAAATAGCGCAACTTCTAGGTTATCTAAAACATCTGATTCAAAACTACCATGTTGGGGCCATCGTAAAACACCATCTTTTCTTGTATAACGGACCCATACATCATTAAAGGTAATGGGACCTACACTATGCTTTGAATAGAGCTCATAAATTGGAGTTCGAACCGGAGGTATCCGACAGGAGTCCTCCAATCGGGAATCCCGATTACAAGTACAACAGAACCATTTCCTAAATTTGCTAAAACCAGGCATCTTTTAGCTCACTAGTCTTGCTTCAAACTTCAAAGGGTTATCAAAAATGATACACTCGCAAATATACGAACCCCTCGGCTTCGACTATTGCAATGACCGAATCAAAACCAAGAAACAAAACAAAGTCGTGGGAGTGACCCACTTATACTTAACCAAAATGTCTGTCACACCACCAGAAGACCGTCTACTGTCTCGCCTTACAAATCATCACAAGAGGGTCCAAGACAGGGCGACAGTCAGGGCAGCAGTCCTTCGCAGCCGTCGGAAAGGGGAAGCCTTGCAGAAAAAACCTTCGGTCCACGTCGACATGCAGGGGTCGATGAAGTGGCGGCCGTCCTCCAGAATTTCCTCACGGGGCTCCTCACAATCTTCGGGCTTGGACCAGTACCGCTGAAGTCGCCCCACGTTGGGTGCCAGTTGAAGAACCGGGGTTTAACCCAGCGGCATTAGGGGCACGCCTAAGATCTTCGAGTTCGCCTGTCTTGGTATACAGAGACACGGAATACTTCTGGATGGCATCAGAGACCAAGTTTATTAGCTGCAGCTAGTAACAGTGATCCTAGAAATACATCACGGTGTAAATTCACAGGAGACTGCTCATTTTACTAAGGCGAGATGTCTCCTTTTATATCCAATATTCATCTTATAAATGTACACCCACTGCACAAAATTCTAGCCAATAAGGTACCTTTTCAAACAAAGTATCACATAACAGAAACTCAATTTACAGTATCCCAACCCAAAAGTTAATTATTAGGAATGTCCCAAATTCAATCTCCACAAGCCGGACAAACCTATAATTGAAAGCATAACCCATGTAATGAAGAAACATAAAAAAGAAACAGTAACAGATGCTGAACAAGATAAGGCATGTGCAAGGAAACTAAAAGTTAACGATGTCCTGAACATTGATTGGCAATCTCAGACAAAGATCGATCAGGGAAATTGGCTTTGCGAGGTCAGTTTCAGGTGAAGAGGTCAGTTTCTTACAGTTCATTTCAGAGTCAAAAAGAAACCTAGTTAATGTATACATGAATTAAGAAGGCCAGGCCACTTTGTTCGCCAGGCTACCTTCACAGGCCTACGTGAGGGCAACACAAAATGGTGCAACAGAACAAAATGGAGTCAGACTGGAGAATTACAAAACCTCTCGACCGTCCAGTCCGCTCAGTACTACACTGATGATTATTATGTTGGAAGTGAGAGTGCTGGTTTTAATGATAGTTAGGACAGCCATGGACAAAGGGAGGGAGTAGTGTCAGCTCCAGTAGACCAGAGTGGACCTTATGTTGAAGTGATTACATCAGGTGTGGCAGAACCTTTTCTTTTGGATACTGGTGCAGCAAAGAGTTCTATCATGCACTCTAAACTCCCTGGCGCACCTTTGTCTGGCTTGACCAATATTTCAGTAGGATTTTCTGGCGCCCCAGTTCGTAACTCGGTTTCTTGTCCTTTGCCCCTTTCTATTGGTCCCTGTGAATTGGAGGCTCCCCTTATTCTAACGACTGGCTGTGGCGAGAATCTGTTGGGTTTGGACTTGTTGAAAAGTTTGCATGCAGCATTACATTGTTCTCCTTCGGGAGTACATCTTACGGTGGGTAAGAAAGTGATTTCCCCGATATATCTGTCTAAGGATCGCCTTCTACTGGAACTGCGTTCTCTCCCTGATACACTTTGGGCTACAGGTAATAATGATGTTGGTCACTTGCAGATTCCACCCTACGTTGTTACCCTTAAGTCGAATGCTAAATTACCTCGCATTCCTCAGTACAAAATTTCCAGTGATGGCGAAAGAGCTCTTTTGGCGATTATATATGATTTGGTTGAGAAAGGTGTGGTTGAAGAATCGAGAGGTAATGTGTGTAACAGTCCTGTTCTGCCTGTCCTTAAGTGTACTGACTCTTCTCAGCCACCTGTGTATCGGTTTGTGATCGACCTTCGAGAAGTCAATAAGATCGTTGCGCCACAGTTTCCGTTGTCCCGGACATTACTGATTTATTGACTATGATCCCTGCCTCAGCTGCTTGGTTTTCTGATATTGATCTGAAGAACGCTTTCTTCAGTATTCTGATTGCTGAGGAAGTAGGGATATTTTTGGCTTCTCTTTAGGAGGCCGCAGTTTCCGGTTTAAGCGCGCTCCTCAAGGTTATTGTGAGAGTCCCTCCATTTATAGTCAGGCTTTGAAAACTCAGCTTAATACTCTTGCATTGCCTTCTGGTGCTACTCTTATCTAGTATGTTGATGATCTGTTGGTTGCTGCTGATGATGAAGAGATTTGTAAAGAAGTTACTCTTTCTTTGTTGCGACACCTGTCTGACCTTCATCATAAAGTGTCACCTTTGAAGTTGCAGTATTGCCACCAAGAAGTGACCTACTTAGGCAATCTCTTGTCGAAGGAGGGAAGACGATTGACCCCAGAGCGTATTCAAGCGATTGCCCAAATGACTGTGCCATGCACAGAGAGAGAGGTGCGTGCCTTCTTATGTATCACCTCGTATTGTAGACAGTGGATTCCAAATTTTTCTTTGCTAGCGAAACCTTTGTTGGCACTTACTCTTAAGGACACACCACACCCTCTTCCTTGGTCTGACGAATGTCAGAAGAGTTTTTCTGAATTGCGTGATGCATTGTGTTCCGCTCCAGAGTTGGGTACCCCCGACTACAGTAAACCTTTTACACTTTATGTACATGAGAGAGAAGGTTGTGTGTTGTCAGTGTTTTTTTTTTTTTTTTTTTTTTTAAATTTTTGGAAAACCTTTATTGTGCATTTGCAGAAGTACATATACGGGCCTACAACCCACGGGCCGGCCACGAAAGAGACTGTAGCAGCACTGTCGCAAACAATACAAGGACACGGTAGCACGTAATGAACACAGGCTGACATCAAAAAGTTACACCATTAATTAACGTGATACCGCGCCACAGGAGCTGTGAGGTTAATTTTCAAAGGTTTTTGTCCGCAGCAATTAAAGTCCAACAATACTGTTTCAATGTAAAACACAAGATAAAATAAGGAAATAAGAAGGCAGGGCCCGTGCAGGAATAAATCACAACGGTGGCGACATGTCCACCAGACTGATAGTGACATAGAAATCAAGGTTCCGCAGGTAGCACAGGGGTCAAGTACGGCCAACAGGGGTATCAGGATCAGTAAACCATCTGGTATGCACCCCCGGCCACCCGCCCCCAGTCCCGACACTGGCCCAAGGCAGGAAGAAAGAGAGAAAACATAAAAAGGAAAAACAAGGCACCATAGAAACCGAAAATAAGAAAACCCATCCCCCAACCCACCACCCTACACGCATGCAGAGGCTACGGCCTACCCCCCCCCCAGCAGTGTGTCTGTCGCCCAATAAACCCGAAATTTAGATTAAGAAAGAAAAAGGGAGGAAAAAGGAAACACGATAGTGACTGAAGTATGAGAGTAAGAGAGGAAAATCCAATCCCACTCCCATAGTACAGGAGCCCGGAGGAGGGCCAAAACATTATTACCCGGGCTCCCAGCCCACACCTAATCTCCCACTCGACAACCACGACCCGCCAGAGACCATATCTGAATATCTGATGCAACACAAAACAAGCAACCCAGTAACCTCCCATTACATCAAAGAATGACACGATCCAAAATGCAACCAATCAAGTGAAGAAAACCACAGCAGGGACCCCCCTTTCTGCACCTACACCAGGCCCGCCCGCACGCCGAACCCCATCCTTCAAGCAGAAATCATCAGCTGTGCCCACCAAGTACAACCCCATGCCGGTCAGAACAAAGCGCCGTCAAAAGTTCCAAAATAGAACGAGGGTCCCGATATCTGGCAGCCAGGCAAACAAAGTCAGCACAGAGATACATCACCCCTGGCCTGAGCGTTGCAGTCCCTCCAAAAATGGCCACCGCGGGAACCATGCCGAAAGCAGAACAAAGGGACAAGATGGCTGTCCCCGACGAGGAGAAAATCTGGAAGAAAGAAGTACAGGATCCCGGTCTACAAGGGGATGACTGATACGAAGGGGGGGCCGCTCAACACATTCGGGAAGGAGTACCACAGACTGGGGATAGGATGAAGTTCCAGATGCAGGAGCGGCAAGGGAGTCCATCAGCCGGGACGACAAAAGACCAGATGGAAACAGCAATGGCGGAGGCTGAGCATCAGCATACAGGGCGGAGAGAAACAAAGTATCTCCCTTCGCGGCGATAGGCGAGGCAGCAACACTGTCTCCAAGAACCATCAGCTCCGTGGCGGGCAACTGCTGACACATAGTAACCGGACCAGGGATAGTTTCAGGCAGCTGGCGTCCAGGTACAGATATCGCCTCCTCAAACTTGCGGCTCAACTCACAGGTTACCCGCCGACATGCGGAGCCAAGAGCCTCGAGAGCAACCAGAACATCCATACGTGTCGGGGCCCGCTGCGGAGCCACACAATATGGCATTTGGGTCGGTGTCCCCGGTGGACAGGAGCAGGGTAGTGCAGGCAAGGCAGGATAACCCGGGGATAAAGATGCGGTCGTCTCCCCTGCTCTCGGGTCCGCCATCTTCACTGCCGCAGTCCAGAAGCAAGGGGTGGGGGGAAAGAACGGTCAAAATTCTAGTTGCAGCAGGCGAGGGCGCCGGCATGGGAGCTGATCACAGGGCAGAGAGGCAAAACGCAGGCGACCCCTCGCCGCTAGTCAGAAGGCTGCCCCCGGCGCGGGCGGCGCCGCCAGCCGGAGCCGAGTCAGCCCTCCAGCCGAGTCACTCCAGAGAACAAAGGGGGTAGGGGTCCCGTCTCGCCAGCGCCCACCGCATCCAAGTCTGGAGAGCCCCCGAGGAAGTAGCAATGACCTCGTCGATCCACCCCACCAGCAACAATCCTGGCGGGAGTTGCAGTGTCTCCCGTGTCAGTCCACCGGGGCACCGTCGTCTTGCTGCGGCCAGCAAAGCGGAGCCCAGGAGGATACCAATGGCGGGCGGCTCTCGCTGCCGTATCTTCGTCCACACGGCCAGTAGAGACCTCGGAGGAACGCGGTCGAGATCTGCGCGCTCATGCGGTCGTGGCGCCGCGGCAGTTTTCAGGATTGGTGGCAGGATATCGGCGTGGGAAGAAGAGGCTCACGGAGCTGGGAGCCTACACGTCCGTCCTGTCGGCCATCTTGGCTCCTCCTCCTGTGTTGTCAGTGTTGATGCAACAATTTGGAGACAAGCAGCACCCGTGTGCGTATTTTTCAGCTACTTTAGATCCGGTAGCTAGGGCGTTGCCTAGTTGCTTAAGAGCTACAGCGGCAGCGGCTGTTTCTATCCAACAGTCTGCTGGTTTGGTATTGGATTGATTGTGATGGTCCCACATGCAGCGAATACCCTATTGAATAGAACGAAGACTCAAAATCTTACCAGTGCGCGTTTGTCAGGTTATGAGTTGATGCTTTTTGTAGAGACAGATGCTCAGGAACAGCATGATTGTTTTCTCCTGACGGAGGAGGAAACGAAGGGTAGAGTTGATCTGAAAGATACTCCTCTTTCGAATCCTGATGGTACCCTATGGGTAGATGGTTCGTGCTTTAAGCTTCCGAATGGAGAGACGACTGCAGCATATGCTGCACAACTTTGCACACCATTGTTGAAACAGCACATATTGCACAGAATTCAGCGCAAGCAGAGGAGTTGATAGCATTGACTAGAGCGTGTGTGTTGTCAAAAGGAAAGAGAGTGAATGTTTATACTGATAGCCAATACGCATTTGGCGTGGCTCACAGTTTTGGTCGCTTGTGGAAAGAGAGAGGATTTCTTACTTCCCATGGTACGAAAATTCAGCATGGACAATTAGTGAGTGAACTTCTTGAATCACTTACTTTGCCGACCCAAATTGCGATAGTGAAGTGTAGTGCTCATAAGAAGGTTACGGATGATGTGGGTCGAGGGAATGCGATTGCAGATGAAGTAGCGAGAGAAGCAGGGAAAGATGTGACGAGTCGGATATATGTTGCAGGTCCTGCCAGATGGGTTGTGGAAGGAGGAATATGTGAAGATACAACAGAAAGTGTGAAGATGATTCAGGCAGAAGCTACTGAGAAAGAATTGAGTATGTGGAGAGAAAGTACGGGAATGTTGGATTCAACAGGCTGTTGGGTTGAGTTGTCAGAGCACCAGCGATGGTTGTTGCCTGATGCATTTGTGCTTCCGGTAGTTACTATGGCTCATGGGTTGGCTCATTAGTTCAAAAGGGATATGTAAGTTGTTGGCTCTGGTATGGCAGAATGGTGGAATTCCTAGGTGTGCTGAGAATTTGGTTAAACACTGCATGATTTGCTTGATGCATAAACCTGGAAAGGGAACCTCAACTCCAGCGGGCCATTTTGCTCCTCCAACGTATTCGTTCGAGGTGCTGCAGATAGACTACATTCATATGGAAAGATGCAATAACTTGAAGAATGTCCTTGTGGTTGTTTGCACCTTTTCCAGATGGATAGAGGCCTACCCCTTAAAGGATAATACTGCCTTGTCTACAGCCAAGGTTTTGCTCAAGAATTCTTTCCCAGATATGGCTTGCCAAGGATGGTATGGAGTGATAATGGACGTGAATTTGTGGGTCAGATTATGAAGAACGTATGTGCGGGTCTGGGTATCAAACAGACATTTCACGCTGCGAATCACCCCCAGTCAGCAGACCTGGTCGAGTGCTATAATGGCACTCTGAAGCTGAAGTTGGCCAAGGTGCAAGCGAGCTCTGGTCTTACATGGCCCGATGCCTTACCATTGGCACTTTTGTCCTCGAGAACAACAGTACATTCTCGCATGGGACTTAGCCCATAGGAGATTGTTTTTGGACGTCCGGCGAATGTCTGGGGTGTGCCGAGGTCTAAGAAGTACAGTGATATCAAGTACCCTATGTTGGTTGACTACTTACATGATTTGACTGCTAAATTGCGTGTTCTTCACCAACAGGTCCATGACACTTTGCCTTCAGTTTCTGTAGACGCAGGCCACACGATTCGACCTGGTGACTGGATTCTAACCAGGAATTTCCAGAGGTCAAAGAACTTGGAACCAAGATGGACCGGTCCATACCAAGTCCTGCTATCAACTCGGACTGCTATTAAGTATCACGTTAGCTTGTGTGGGTTGGACTGTCTATCCTACACAACAGACATCTACACCCACCTCCCAGCCTATGCTTTCTTTCACTACTGTTTCTTTGCAGCAGTTTTATACGTTGACTGAACATGAACAGACAAGGAGATCAGAATTTGTCAACAACTCGTTCATACAGTTGTTGCATCAGCATCAGTTAGTAGTAAATATCACTAATTGTTGGTTTTGTGGTCTTATGCCTCATACGACAGATAAAGGTATGCCATATTTGGTTTTGCCTTTTTCTTTTAATGGCTCTGTGTGGGCTTTTCAGATCATGTTTAACTATGCAAATGAGGTACGCCCCTTACGTTCCCTTAAAGATAACTCGAGCAATAGTGCCTTGATAAGGGGAATAGTAGCTATCATCTGAGATATTGATGCATATAATGCTATCCCTAAGGATGAGGTGCAGGCTTACATTGGTTGGAACGTGTCTGGATATAGTACCAGCTTGACAGAGAAGGAGAGACGAAAAAGGTCTCCCCCTATTTGGATTGTACCCCACGAGGCCATTTTTGTTTGCAAGGTAATGGTCGGAATCCGAAAGCTCAGCTAGGTAAGAGTGTGTGTGCTCAAACCTATGTCTATTCATCTCGGACTTCTCCACTGTTTGTGCCAGCTAAAGGCACATATTTTGTTTGTCATGACAGAGCCTACACATGGTTGACACCTGATTTTTCAGGAACGTGTTATGTGGCGTTTCTGCTTCCCCCTACATCAGAGGTCTTCAAACTGTGGGGCGCGACCCACAGGGGGGCCATGGAACGATGCAAAGGGGGTCACGCCTTCACAGTGTCACTTCTGCCTCCAGGGCTTCAGCCCCCCTCCTCCCCCATCCTGTGTCTCAGCCCGGGCTGCTGCAGTGCAGCTCGCGCTCCTGGGGCCTCGGCTGGGCAGTGTCTGGAGTCTAATCTCCAGCCGAGTTTTCACAGGTCTTTGAAGACCATTAGCATATTTACATGCATTTGTTAACCGATTACCACAAGATTCGTTTTTTTATGGTTCCAGTACCCCCTGGGCCCCCACTCTGCCTATTTCTTACATTTGTATTTTTACACTCACTGCTGTAGTGTGAGAATGCATTTAATGAAAAGAAATATAAAGTTGGGTTGCCAAAAGAAACATGCCTGCTATGTGTTGTTTAAAGATCCTGCAGAGGCCTACTCTTGACACTAAATTGAGTTATAAATAAAAAAGTATGTATTAATTAGGTAGGTGACTTTTCTGTCTTTATTCTCTTTAATTATTAGTCATGGATCATTAAGGCATCCATAGAACACAATTAAAAGTACTTTCTATTTATATTTGCTGTTCTAAGAATTCACAGATAAGTGCAAAAAATACAGCTGTAGGTGACTGCTTATTTCTGGGCCATCAAAATAATGAGCTGGTAACCCTAATCATTAGACTGGAAGTTTGTTGCAGGATCAACACATTATTTATTTCCTCCACCCTCGAACCCTGATTAATGCCATTATAGCAATAATTTAACTTATATCTGAAACCCTACACTTCAAGTTTTTGGGAATGCACCCTGCTTTCAGACTACTCACTTCTCATTCTCGCCTTCACTTTCACGTTCACCCTGCACTCCCAGCGATCACAATGCACTCACAGATCACAATGCACTCACACTGATCACCATGCACTCACACTGATCACCATGCACTCACACCAATCACCATGTACTCACACAATTCACCCGCTCACCCTGCACTCACACTTATCACCATGCACTCACACCAATCACCATGCACTCACACCACTCACACCAATCACCATGCACTCACACTGATCACCATGCACTCACACTGATCACCATGCACTCACCCTTGCTGCTTCCGGCCATGGCCAGGTGAGCTTCTAATGTGGCAGCGCATATTCCTGCGGATTGGGAGGCCCTTCACAGAGGTTGACTAGACATCTTTCTGATGTTAATTGCTGTATTTTGGTTATAAACTGGTACTGATGGGGTGAAATCGTTCCTCAGTATTACTGTGTTTAAAAAAATTCTAAATAATAAAGCAATGCTACCCCAAAATACGCAGCATCACAGAACATTTAGATTTTCTACTCACACAATTTAGTGAAGCCTGTCGCATAATTTGGTCCTCACCTTCCTCATAACCTAGAGGTTTAGAAATGTTTGTAGGAGGGGGTCCTTACGCTTGAAAATGTTGACAAGGGGGTCTCAGCATCCAAAAGTTTGAAGACCTCTGCCCTACATACACTACTGCTTCAGACTATCATAGAACGAGATATGGTAGAGGTGTCTTCAATCAGAAAGATACTGCAGCACACGAAGCAGGAGATTTCTTCAAGGGCTTCCTGCCTTTTTGGGGTCCTATGATCAAAAGTAGGCATATTCGACAGCTTGTCCGCGTTGTTGAAGCTACTATTAATGAGACAACAGGTGTTCTTAGTAATGTTACAGCTGAGCTTCAAGCGGACCGCCTTATGACTTTGCAGAACTGTATGGTATTAGACATCATACTTGCAGATCGAGGAGGAGTATGTAAATTGATTGGATCCAGTTGCTGTGTTTACATACCAGATAATGCCCCTACAGTGTACCAAGCCATCTCTAGGTTGTATAAAACCTCTGAGTCTATCAATGTAGACTAAGGAGACTGGTCATTGACGGGAGGGTTTTGGGGACTGCTGTCCAAATGGGGATGGAAGACTCTGACATTCCTTGGTATGGTTTTAACCATCCTTTTCTCTTGTTGTCTTTGCATCCAGTGTGGGCGAGCCATTTGTAGTCTTTGTGCTACTATTTGTGTTCGGAGACCTGTCCCGAGAGAAGTAGAGAATAATAAGATGATGCTACAGCAACACCTTGATGACCTAATGAATATCGACATAGACCTAGATTTAGATTAACATGAGTCTTAGGTTATTGCTTACGTAATGGCAAAAGGAGGGTCTGAGGTTTTGTAATTCTCGAGTCTGACTCCATTTTGTTCTGTGCCACCATTTTGTGTTGCCCTCACGTAGGCCTGTGATGGTAGCCTGGCGGACAAAGTGGCCTGGCCTTCTTAGTTCATGTATACATTAACTAGGTTTCTTTTTGACTCTGAAATGAACTGTAAGAAACTGACCTCTTCACCTGAAACTGACCTCGCAAAGCCAATTTCCCTGATCGATCTTTGTCTGAGATTGCCAATCAATGTTCAGGACATCATTAACTTTTAGTTTCCTTGCACATGCCTTATCTTGTTCAGCATCTGTTACTGTTTCTTTTTTATGTTTCTTCATTACATGGGTTATGCTTTCAATTATAGGTTTGTCTGGCTTGTGGAGATTGAATTTGGGACATTCCTAATAATTAACTTTTGGGTTGGGATACTGTAAATTGAGTTTTTGTTATGTGATACGTTGTTTGAAAATGTACCATATTGGCTAGAATTTTGTGCATTGGGTGTACATTTATAATGTGAATATTGGGTATAAAAGGAGACGTCTCGCCTTAGTAAAATGAGCAGTCTCCTGAGAATTTACACTGTGATGTATTTCTAGGATCACTGTTACTAGCTGCAGCTAATAAACTTGGTGTCTGATGCCATCCAGAAGTATTCCGCGTCTCTGTATACCAAGACAGGTGAACTCGAAGATCTTAGGCGTGCCCCTGATGCTGCTGGGTTAAACCCCGGTTCTTCACACTCTTGAGCATCGGCGGTGGTGCCTAGTCTGTCCTAATCTCGTTTCCTAATCTATCCCATATTGATAAAGGTGGTATACGCTCAGAGTATGCTTTTTGTTTCCCTAACTAATGTTCAAACAACATAAACATGGCAAATCCAGCATTTTCATTTGTTCCAATTCCTCGTTGATACTGCTACTCAGTACTGCCTATCTTGTACAGTCCATCTCTAATCTTTTTTCTCCTTAGATTCAGTAGCCCTAGGCCGGGGACGCAAATTGTACCTGGCAGCCCCAGGCACTGTCTGATCACTGAACAGAGGCTCCTGGATAGCTAGTATTTCTGGTGGGACAGCCTTGTTCAAAACGTTGGTGTTCTCCTTCTTTGTTTATTTCCAGATCAGTTGCGCATCACTGAAGGGGACAAATCTGGGCACTTGCTCACATTCAACATCTCCTATTCCCTCCTTGACCCACTGGTTGTATGTCAGGGGTAAAGGTACTCTCCCGTGGTGAATGGTGTGCACCCAGATCTTTCGACCAGTAACCTTCACAGCAGTTGCGTCACCAAATGAACTTGCTCAGGACTTTTCCATCGGGGCTCCAAACTTTTCTTCTTCTGAAAATTCCGTACTAAGACTTAATCACCTGACTGGATGTTGTGGCCAGGTCCCTTTGGTTTAGGAGGTAGGGACTCTTGCACCTGTTGGTGAATAGCATGCAAATTTTCTGTCAATTGTGCAAGATAATCAAGCTACAGGTTATTCAATGTCAGAAAATCGCTTCGGACGAGGGACGCCCCAGACATTTGCTCGGCGCCCGAACACTATTTCAAAAGAAGATAAACCTGGTCTAGAATGTGCTGTATTTCTAGTTGACAAAAGAGCTAGCTGGAGAGCATCAGGCCATTTCAACCCTGCCATCTCTAGAATTTTTGCCAATTTCAGTTTGAGAGTACCATTGTACTTCTCAACCAAACCTGCTGACTGTGATTGATTATTAGCATTCAATTTCTGTTTGATGTGCAAACCTTCTCACACTAATCAAATACTTTCCCATTAAAATGAGATCTGTTATTACTCTAGATAATTCGGGGCATACCAAAAATGAGGAAAATACTCTTTAAGGAGTACCTTCGCAGTTGTGGTGGCTGTTTTGTCTATAGTAGGGTGCCCCTCAACCAATTTACTGAACGTGAATATAACCACTAGGACATACTTGAGATTATTGCAATGTTCCAACTCAAAAAAGTTAATTTAAAGGACTTCAAAGGGGAATGTAGGTGGTGCAAAATTGCCAGATGGTATAGGAGTACCCTTCCCTGGAGTGTGTATCATACAAATCATACAATTCTTAACTAAATGTGTAGCCGTTCTAGAAGTATTATCATTGCACCAAACCGGAGCCAATAATTTAGAAATTCATTTTGCACTAATATGAGCTTCGCCATGAGCCATAGTAACCACAGGAAGCACATAGGCCTCAGGTAACATCCATTTCTGTTCTCCAGACTTCAGATAATAATAATAATGACTTTATTGCATGATTAATTAAAACCTTCGTAAACAAGTAAAACATTAATTCACAAGATGCAGCTTCACCTTTAAAAGATGCTAAAAGATTACAGATATGTTGTAATTCAATAAAATTATAGAGGAATAAAAACTTGTAGGTAAGATAGTTCTTCACAGTTAATAAGATAGATCAACATAAGGCTTGTTCTCGTGGATGAATGCACCCCATGAAGTGATGTTTGTGGAGAATACAAGGTCAATGAACTCGAAGCCAGCCCGTGCTGACTGCTGACAGCTTGGCTACCAAGGAAGTATTCGTAGGTCTTAATCAGAGCACTAATAGAGAGGGTTGTTATACTTGTCTCATAAGCCCACTGGCATTGCATAAAGACCGATAACTTGTGGATCTTCCAGACTTAACTTTGCATTTGCTTCCCTCATAAACCGAACAAGGCTGCAAGACAGGCGGATGTTACTGCCCTCGAAACAGGCCTTTACCGCCTCCCTGCAAGATCGAACCTGACTTGCAATCAGGAGCTGTTTTAGAAACAGTCTCCTTTCCGCTCTCAAGCCATTGCAGATGCATAGTAGATGTATTATGTCTTCGTTTAGATCTCCACACAGTCTGCAGCACTTAGAGGAGATTGTACGTTTCCATGGAGGAAGGTGGGGCTTTGCTGGAAAGATTCCCAGCCTCAGATGAAGGAACTGTTCTTTTGTTATTCTTGCAAAACCTGTTCCTAAGTATAGTTGGGACTTTGTTGACATGTAGCTCTGGATTACGAACCAGCTGTGGGTCCTCCTGCTAAGGGCAGCTTTATCTTCTGCGAGAGATACAATCTTTACTGATTTGTTTACCAGGACCTTGAAGCTTTTCTGAGATAAGCAAGAGTCCCATAGGTCCTGTAAAGCTAGCAGCTTGATTGCTGAATGAAGGTAACTCATCGCTGGGCTATCATTTCTCCTTGAGATTTCCAACCACAGGTATGAATTCAATGTGCCCGGCTCGGCCCCCTTTATTTTGAACCAGCATTTGGCGTAGGCCCCTTTCCGTGAGATTTGCTGCTTTAGCAGTCCGAATTCTAATCTTATTTGCGCTGGTGAGGTAAATTGCGGAAGATTGAATATTATTCTTAGGGCCTTAGCAACCACTATGTCCAAGGTAGCCTCATCTCTCCCTCGCATTGCTTTACTTCTGTAAGTGATGGAGGATAGCAGCCGCACTCGAAGCACTTCTAGCAAAGGGAGAAGGCTCAGGCCAGTTATTTTTTTGCTTGATGTTTTTTAAAGCAACTGCCAATACAGTCCCTCTGCCTTTGATGGATACTTTCTGTTTGGAAAATGAGCCATTTCTCTCAAATATGATTCCCAAATACTTGTATTCCTCTGTTGGGACCAGCAGCCGATTGTTCATTGACCATCGTGGATAGGGTTTTTTGGGACCTTGGTTTGATACCACTACTTTAGATTTGTCCAGATTTATGGTCAGCCCATTTTTTTCAGTGAAGGTACTTGTGATGTTTATCAGATGTTGGAGGCTGATTGGAGTACGGCTGATTAGTAGCAGGTCATCTGCGTACAAGAGGTTCGATAAAGTTAAGCCCCCCAGGTTCGGGGCATGATGGTTGCAGTTGTCCAGCTCGGTGGAAAGGTCAGAGACAAAGAGGTTGAACAAGGTTGGGGCCAAGACACAACCCTGCTTCAACCCTTTGGTAGTAGGAATTTTTCTAGACAGGGTTTCTCCCGCTCCAATTTTAATCTGGATCCAAGTTTCAGAGTGAAGCAGGATTAGTTGGTTTAGAAGATTTGTGGGAATTCCCCATCTCGCTAGTTTGGCCCAAAGTATCCCCCTATTGATGCTGTCAAAAGCTGCCTTGTAATCGATAAAGCAGACGAATAGCGGTTTGTTTATTTTTTTGGAGGCGTCAGACAGAAGAGAAAGGGCGAGAATCTTGTTGAAGTCCCCAGACCTTCCTGAAAACCAGTTTGATTGATGGGAATTAGGTTTTTTTCCTGAGCCCAAGCTGTAAGTTCATTTAGTAAGAGCCCTGCATATAATTTGGCTTCAATGTCGATTAAAGCGATGAGCCTATAGTTTTTTGGGTCTGAAATGGCGCCCTTTTTGTGGATAGGAGAAGTAATTGATCCTTTCCAGGAGTCAGGAATTCTCTAACTTTCTATGGTTATAAAGGGGAAAGAGTACTTCAACCCAGTAGATCGAATCCTGTTTAAATATGATTGGCGGAATACCGTTGGGGCCTGGAGCTCCGTCTTTGCGTCCTTTCTTGATTCTGCCCCCAAGCTGCTTAGTTCTGAAGACGATGGGAAGGACCAGTCCTTCAAATCTGGATTGTTGTTGGTCACTTTGGAGCTCCGGTAAGGCTTCGGCGGATTCGCCAGCTTCTGAGTTGAAGTGATTCAGTAGGAACTTTGCCCAAATGTCCTCAGTTATATATGAGCTGATTCCTAGAGCAGATGGATTCTCTAGGATTCGGATGGTCTGCCAAAACCTGGCACTGTTGTTGTTTTTTGCATCATATGTCAGTTTAGCCCATATTGATTCGTCCCTTTCTTTTTTGGTGAGCCAAATTATTTTCTTCTTGCGTGCTATAAGACTCCTTAATTCGGACTGAATGTTATCAACTGGGCCGTGTATACGAAGACTACGCATTGCCCTGTTGATGTTGGTTTTTAACTCCCTTAGTTCGGCATCCTGATGTCGTGAGAGGAAGAGTATTTCGCTTTGTGCCTGGTTGCATGAGGCGACCCCGTTATTTTTTGGTCTTACTGATCCTTCTCTTGACTTGTTTTTTGACTTGGATTGATTGAAGCTGTCCATGAAGTTTTCCCATGCTATTAAGTGGCTGGTACTTAACTGCTTACTTTCCTCCCATCTTTTTTTCGCGAGGGCCTGGAGTTGTTCTGGATCGCTGGTGTTACATTTGATTCTCCGGTGATTTGCTGTTATCATTAAATTTGTGACCTCCATTGGGTAAGTGGTTGCTGTTCCATGAACATCAAGGGTAAACTCTTGGGGCTGGTGGTCACTGTGATCCTGATTTCCGATCATAAACCCTTTTATTAGGCCGAAAGTCGATAAAGACGTGAAGGTGTAGTCAATTGCGGTATTACATTGGGCAGTGTGGAAGGTGGCAGCAGGTGGGCAGTCTCCTGCGAAACGCCCATTTAATGCAACCAAAGACAAATTCATCAGCTCAGTTAGAAGGCCCCTTGAGATTTTGGATGACTTGCCCCATCTGCAGGCTTCCTGGTTTGGGATACCCCATGCTGCATGGCGTTCTGCTGTGGGACTGTCCGGGTCAATCCCTCCTGTAAGGAACATGTTGAAGTCCCCCGAGACGATATATTTTGAAGATGGTTCCGCAGTGATGAGATTTGTCAATTCAGTTACTAAGGTATTTACACTGGTTTTTTTATTATGGGGATGAATGTAGGAATTAACAATTGTTAAGACTTCTTTATTTCTGCGGCTTAATATTTAATACTGTATTGTTTTTATTCCATTTGTTGCGATATTTATGCTTGGTAGCTCCTTCACTGAGTTTATCGATTTAATTGAAGCATAGGTTGTGAGCCCGGCTTTCAAATGTCCAAATTTTGAGTTTCTAGTCCCTGAGAGATGGTATGTTTTGAAGCCTTGTAAGTGAAAAGGCTCTTCCAGCCATGTTTCCTGTAATAGGAGTATATCAAATTGCTGAAGATACAATAATAATCCTTTATCGGACGTTTTTGCACCAAAGCCGTTTATGTTCCAGGAGCAAAATTTTAACATCGAGGAGTTTATTGTATTTTTTCCCATCTGTCAATGAGCCTCAGGTCTGCTGTTTATTGTTCTCGAGATCCAAGACCAGTCGATTGAAAGTTCTGTTCCTCTTTCGTCCCGACCCTTCGGAGCGGTTGCTCTGCTGTTTTGTGTAACCTCAACGGAGAAACTTCGTGCTCCTTTGAGCACGGAGTTGCAGGGACCGGGATCGACTTTGTTTTTTGTCTTGTCAACCTTAGATTTATGAACCTGTCCAAGAAGGGGTTCTGGATAACCCACTTCATGATGAGCATATAATCGAATCCCCCAAGCTTGCATTTGGGGCTTCTCCTTAAGAATTTTTGCTGTTATTTCCTGATTGACCCAGATAGTTTTGGTTACTTCCTGGTCCGAGAGATTTCTCCAGACTTCAATCCAACACCCTACATCATTTAATTATCCCGTACTTTCCTTCCATATCGCTTATTCTTCTACCGTTGCCTCACTTTGTATCTCTTTCACACTCTTAACAGTATTTTCCAACATGGTGTTCTTAGGAACCCATCTAGCTGAACCTGCAACAAACATTCTCTTCCTCTTTCTTCAAGCAGTTTCCTTAGCTGTCTGATCTGCAAACCCATTCCCTCTACCTACATCAGCTGTTACTTTCCTATGTGCGCTGCATTTAATGATCACCATCTTCTTGGGAGCGTTAAAGCAGATGTAAACCGCAGTATAAGATGGCCATGCTGTATCTTGGTGCCATGAGAAGTAAGGAACCCTCTCTCTGCCCACAATCACCCAAAATTAAGTACAACCCTAAATGTGTACTGGCTATCTGTGTAGATATTGACAACCAAGCCCTCACTCAATTCACAGGCTCGTATAAGAGCCTCAAGATCTGCCGCCTGGGCAGACTTATAAGGGACTTGTGATGTTTCCACTACTGTGCGCAAAGTAGAAATAGCATAAGCTGCAATAGTTGCGCCATTTGATCATTTAAAACAAGAGCCATCGACATAGTTATCCTTTGGGGTCAGATAAGGGAACATCAGTCAGGTCTACCTGTCCCTTTGTCTCTTCCTCTTTCCGAAAATACAGTCATGCTTGTCGACTGCATCGCTTTCCGAAGGGAGGGTAAGTAACGTGACTGAATTCAAAGA
Organism: Lissotriton vulgaris; assembly: GCF_964263255.1. Classification (NCBI taxonomy): domain Eukaryota; kingdom Metazoa; phylum Chordata; class Amphibia; order Caudata; family Salamandridae; genus Lissotriton; species Lissotriton vulgaris. The sequence continues at coordinate 1,326,407,547 of NC_141687.1, read as the reverse complement.
AGCACATCTTTTAAGCGTAATATGCTTAGCAAGCAATGTCAGTTATTAACCAGTAAGATGTGCACTGGTGAGGTGCTATGTCCTTGTTTTGTTCAAAAGTGTATCCACAGCATGAGGTACCATAACTGTAAGAACAGTATCAAGTACAAGTTCAGCTGATTGTCTGATCGAAGTTGCCACAGCCGCGACTGCTCGCAGACCGCTCGGGAGGGCTCTTGCGATAGGGTCATGCACAGCAAAAAAAGGAGCGCATGGTCTCTATCAGCAAACCTTGAGTCAAGAGAGAAAGGGCACAACCAGCCATCTCGTGGACATAAAGCTCAAAAGGTTTCTTATAGTCAGGTGTACCGTGCACTGGAGCAGAGCAAAGCACAGTTTTTAGTTGCTTAAAAGAATGCTGACAATCAGGCGTCTAAGGCAAAGGCTCATGCATTTCTTTCATTGTTAATGCAAGCAAAGTTTTGTTTAAATAATTATTTTTATTAGTCATAACAAAACAACAATTCCCTTTGCATTTTGAGGAGATAGGTCAATCACATACCAATAATCCTTAGCACTAATCATTACAGCGCAGGCATGCAGGAGTACTTTAGGAGCTCATGGTGAGGGGAGATCATCAAGCAAGGGAACTTTAGGATGATTACTAATGTCACCTCGATATGGGTTCCAATCACTCCAGATACTGGACCACTTTTTGGGGCATCCCCGCACTACATATACAGTTTTTTCCCGGAACATACACCAGTCCAAGTTTGCTTTCCAGGCTTCCACCTTGGGTGCGTGTGCGGCCCCCCACATTTGCACGGTATTGCGCTTTGCTATCATCAGAGCTAGTGTGACCCAGAGTTTGTGTTTTCTGGTCAGGTCTGTAGGCTCCCACACATTCAGTAGGCATCTTTTAGCTTCAGGGTGAATAGTAGGTGCGAGTACTTCACTAAGGACATTGTGAATTTTGCAATACTGCTGTATGTGCTCACATTCCCACAGCGTATGCATTATGGTGCCTTCACGACCGCACTGCCTCCTGCAAGCCCCTCTCTCCGCCGCCCCATTCGCACCAGACCAGGCCTGTGATGTAAACCCTGTGTAGTATTTTAAGTTAGACGAGCCGCAGTTTGGCCAAGATTGCTACTTCTCTTGGAGAGGCCACTGCTTCTTGCCATTCCTCATCTACTAATTCTAGGCCGTCTCTTTCCCATTTCGCTCTCGTTTTTTGGAGGGGATCACCGGTATTATTGATTAGTTTCTTGTAGGTCAGGGAAATAGCTTTCTTCGGCAGGTGGCCAACAAGGAACCTGTCATCGAGGGGCGGGGATTCCGTAGGGGAGCAGCCTTTTTGGAGGTGTGCCAGTAATTAGTGGCGAACTTGTAAGTACCTGAAACATTCAGAGTCAGCAAGGTCGTAATCCTGTGTATAGAAGCAAACATTATCATACCGCCTTTTACCCACAGGTCCCCTACTTCTGAGATCCCAATTAGGTCCCTTTGTCAATCCCTCTGGTGGTCCTCAGGTGTCTAGCTGCTCAGCATCCCTTAGGGGAGTCCCCAGTGTCACTCCCCAGGCTTTTGTTCGCTACATGCCATATCTGCTTAGTCGGCCCCGTCAGAGAGAGTCGCCGGGGTTTAGTGTATAGTGCCTTATTATAATCCCCCCCGGTAGTATCCATCTGTCCATGGCATATCCCGGGTCATCTGGGCGATGGTAAATGCCATGGTTAATGGCGGCTAGGTGGGCAACTCAGTAATATTTCTTGAGGTCAGGGAGACTGATCCCTCCATCATACCAATTTAGGGCAAGTTTAGTCAGAGCTATTCAGGGCCTTCTGTCCCAGAGCAAGTCCCTCTGCAGGCCCTCTATCTCCCTGAAATAGCTTGCTGGAACTCCGTCAGGGAAGTTCTGCAATGCGTCGAGGGGGCAGGGCAGTGAAATCATCTTGAAAGGCGCTGACCTGCCTAACAGTAACAGCGGGAGCTTCTTCCAATTTGCAATATCTTGCTTCAGAGCAAGCAAAGGTTTGATTAATAGAGAGTAGTTAGGTATCCACTGGTCACACCCCAGGCTTCTGTTCGCTGCATGCCATATCTGAACAGAGTGCTTAGTCGGCCCCGTCAGAGAGAGTCGCCAGGGTTTAGTGTATAGTGCCCTATTATAATTCCCCCCTGGTAGTTGAGGAACCGGAATCGATTTTCGGTTACGCAACACTTATAATCGATATCTTAAGATTAGCATGATGTATCTAAATGATTTAGCATACGCACGCAAACATTAGCATAGATTCGTAGTGCAGTATTTTAGATTTCTAGCTTGCACCGCTTTCTACATTTTACACTCACTTGACTCGACCGACGCCATTTTGTGGCCTCGCTCGAAGTCTTACATTAGCAGACTCCATTCATTCCTTGCACCAAAGTCGTTCTCCTGAGAAATAGTCCAACTGTTGCAGAACTGCTGTTTCAGCTTGTTAGACCCGTCAAGGTTGTAGGTAGCAGGAGAAGGCCTGATAAGCACATTCCGGGAGGGGTGCGGGCGGACTGTCTCGGAGCTGGCAGAGGGGAGTCACCCGTCCGACCTTGCTAATCTAGGATGAGCTAAACCAAGAGCGCTTTGTCTGCCATATATGGCCTTTCCTTTTGCACCAACCTGTACCAACTGGTATTTTTCCATCTTGGGCAACGGTTTTCCAAATGCAACTGTATATATGTGATGTTCTGACAGTGTGCCAGCAGTCTTCTTGGCGAACCTCGTGGGGTTAGGTCGCAAGGAGCTCCTCTGGCAGAGTTTGTTTGTTATAATAAATGCTTGGACCTTCTACACTGTCAACTGACTGATTATTGGTAATGGGAACGGGATTGGTTGTGGATATAACTATAATTGGGAGGTGGTGAATAATTTCCGGTACTTCAGTTGGCGACTCCGCCGGGACTCCGCGTTGGGGTCGTCCCTCTGTATTTCAGATGACAATCGGGGGTGCTCCCGATCGGGGGGGGTTGCAGAATAGACCAATGAGAATTCGGGGTTTGCTCCACCCTCCCGATCTCGAAAACCTCAGCTGCTAGTGGCCCCATGCCGGAGTCCTTGGGGTGTGACCCGAGAACCAGCCACATTGGCCTTAACAAGAGTTGGCAGTGGAGAACGTGCAATCTGACCTGCGTGCACCAGGTGAGTGTTTTGTCTCGTTTTGTGTTGGATTACGTTTTCAATTCCGGATTTGGTACTTGGCATTTGGTGACCTGTGGTCACAGAGAAACTCTGAATAGGGGGTCTGACGGGGCAACATTGAAATTGCACGTGCAGATGCCTCTTGTTTGATTTGTGTGGAAACACTGGAGATAGAGACTATACGCCTTTTGTGGGAACTGCGGTTCTCACTCGGCCGGACTGTTCTCGGGAACGCCGACGGTTGAGATTGGGTAGCACTCGGACAGATCTGGAGCGGCGCTTGGAAAAGCGGGCTTATCCAGCAAAGTCCGGGAGGTGAACCATGAATACTGTCGGATGGCCTGTAGGTTGGTCTGTGGTTTAAAACCTGTGTAGCTATCTCCAGGCAGTCTAAGGACAAGACTGTTGTCAGAAGGTGTTCTTTGTAGCTTTGGATATTTGGAAAAAAAGGGTTCTCCATAGGTGGGAGTCGACGGGCTCCACCTTCTGTTTGCAAAATATTGGTGTTTTCGTTTTGTCGTTTACAAAATCTCTGTGTTTCCGTTTTATGTCAAATTGAAGGGTTATTTTTGCAACGTGAGTATGACTTTGAATGAAAACATGGTCGTATGTATGAGAGGGTTGTGATTAATGAAACTTGATTCTGTTATTTTTGTGAATAATAATACTCGATTCCTTTTCAGCTCGAGTAGAATAGAGAAAGGGACATGCCGTGCCTTAGTAAATTATGCTTTGGCTGTGTTCACCGAGAGAGCGCGAGGTTAGATGAGTCAGCCAGCCCCTCCGGAAGGAACACCCAGTCACGATCTGTATTGCAAGCATGGCATTGGCCCCCTTCTTTTTAATTCCTTGTGGCACAAGTATACAAAGGATAATGTGGAACTACAGTGGCCAAAAACTGGATCTTTTGATGAGAAAAAGATCCAGTATTTACAAGAACGTCTCTTTGCTAAACGCAGCCGACAGGCCATGTTTGACACTCTTAACAAATGGCAGAAAGAAGCAAAGAGAAGGCGTATCCGGTCAGAGAAACTCCTTAAGATACAGCAAGGGCAAACTGTAACTCAGAAAGCCATTGCACATGACAAAAATAGAACAGAGAAGAATATCGAATATGCAGATAGACAATTTAGGTTACAGGTAGATAAGAGCTATGTAACACGAAATGAAGCTGAGGATGAGATAGAGGATCTGCTAGATAAAAGACCTCCCCCGCCATACGTCACGCAGCGCATATATCCTGCGGTACCTGTTGAAACGGTGGCGACGCCCCAAGCCTCCACACCGGAGGAACGAGGTTCTGTCACCCCCAAACGAGACGCCAGCGCTCCATCCCCCTCTGTAGGGGACCTGGCCACCCTTGTCCCTGATTCTAGGCAGGCTCTAACATCACCTCGCACGCAATTAAGTGTCCCGAGTCCCGTATGGACGTCTCAATCAGCCAGCACCACACCCGGTGTGTCGAAACAGACTCCAAAAGGGGAATCAGGAGGGCTGGATGGTAAACGACTATTCACTAGATCATCTGTGGCATATGGTGAGAAGGAAGCATTAGCAGATCAAGCCGTCAGATGGATGCGAAGTGACGTGTATACCGTGGCTGACATATGGAGCACGGTAAAAGATTTAGAACCGGTAATGCAGCAACATGTGTTATTCCAGATGTCCAATTCCCTCATTGGGTCTTGGGAGGTCAGCTTCGATAATGGGAGCACTCCTCAGATACTATATAACATTCGAGACTGGACCCATAGATTTAATATGACACCAGAGGAGGTATACAAAAACGTAGTCACCCTGGTTCAATATCGAGGCAGGATGTTCTTGAAAAGCCCTCTTTGGACTTCGCAGCATCCCATGCGAGAGGTGCATCCTATTTATCATCCCGAAGTTCCCGAACTACGCGATGATAACCAACAGATCACGCGGGCCCGGATAGACGCCCGGTTCCAGGAGCAATGGGTCTACACTCCGTGGAAAAGAAGTGAGGTCCTTGCTCTGAAATCCCAATTGCCCGACCCCCAAAAGAATCCTACTGCCTACTATAAAGAACTGACCGAAGCTGCGGCGTCTGCCGTAATGACATTGGCAGACGTCGAACTATTCTTTGGGTTACTTGTGCCTGTTGATATATGGCGGCAGGTGCACGGCTCTGATCACGCTGAACTAGGGGGGACCTGGGATGAGTTAAGGGGTTGGGACCAGGATCGCAAACCGGGAGATAAACCTAAGGGTGAAATAACATCTTTGCGGGCAAAAATTATAGCCTTTATGCACACTTTGATACCGCCGACAAAGGTTGACTGGGATAAACTGACTGCTTGCCGACAGAAAAAGGATGAAAGCGTGTCCGACTTCTTCACTAGGTTCGAAGGGGTCTTCATTGACTTTAGCGGACAGGATTTGGCCACGGAAGGCGGAACTAGGTTGTTCGTGAACAGATTTGTTACGAATCTGGCTTCGGAAATTTCTGCACGATTACAGGCGGCAGAAAGTACCTGGACTACCTCCACCCCTTCTGTAATTTTGAGCATGGCCCCGTACTATGAACATAGGGAGAATGAGAGTAAGGAAAAGGTGGAAAAGAAGGACAAAGACCTTAAAACACGGGTATTGCTTCAGCAGGTAGTCCGGGGACAAGGAGGGGGGATAGGAGTCAGAGGGCCCATGTCCCGAGGGGCGGGTGCAGGCCGAGGCACGGGCGGGGCTCCAACTGTGGGTCTAAACCAGTGTTCCTATTGCTGAGAGGAGGGACATTGGAAGGCACAGTGTCCGTTGTTGCTTGCCCAGAACGGAGCGGTCCAGATCGGAGTGATATGCGCAGAGAGGAAGGATCAGTCAAGTCTGAGCGAAATCATTTCGATAACCACCAAGGCAAGCAGTACTATCACGACGATTACGCATACGAAGATCAAGATGCATACGAACACACATAGGACAGCCAGGGACAGAGTAGGGGCCAAGTGTCTATCCCGGTCAATCAAAAGGGACCTTATGTAAAAGGGGAAGTGATGGGGACTTCTGAGAATTTCCTAATTGACACGGGAGCAATGAATAGTTCTGTTGCTCGATCATTGGTTCCAGGGGCGGCTCTGTCCGGGCTCAGTGGGATTCTCGGGAGTCCCAGTTGTCAGTCCCATCTCCAAACCTCTCCCCTTCACGATTGGTCCCGCCACTATTGACACTCCTCTTTTGCTAACTGTTAGAAACGGGACCCTGGCTGGCCAAGGCTCACGCCAAAGTCAGTCAGAGACAACCATGCCTAAGTCAGGGCAAGGGAGTTACACGCCAAGATAACCCCTGCTCACCCTCTAGGTAACGTGGCGCGAGCAGCAAGGCTAAACTTGGAGGCGGTATGAGTTAAGTATTTGCGCACGCACCCCAGCAACAACACCCAAGGCCCACCACAAAGGAAACTCCACACAAGGTTATATAAAAAATAGCCTTTGTATTATAGTAAAAACACATTAGATAACACACAAACTTTACAATGTGCCAACAGGCACGGGCAGAATTTACAAGGGATTATGTACAGGACAGGGCCACATGGACCACTGTCAGGGGTAGGCACTTGTTAGAAATAATACTTGTAGGTATACACTTAGCACATAAACATATAATGATTAGCACCAAAATAGTACATGTAGCACACAACCAGTAATCACTGGTAAAGAGTAAATACCTCCTACGCAACCCTAAAACACTGTAGGAAAATCACGCAGGTAACTAGGACCTTATCAGCAGGACCTAAGGAAGGAATACCATCACCTAAGCATGTCACTCTTAGCAAAGGGAAGGAAACCTAAACATAAAATGAGACATCAACAATCCTCTATGCAGGTCATCAAAAGGGGATAAACATAAAGTGAGACATCAACAATCCTCTAAGCAGGACACCTCTAGCAAAGGGGATAAACATAAAGTGGAACATCAACAATTGCACATAAGGCATTAAACACATTCAGAGGTGCAGGTTAGAACTTTTGCGCAAGAATCACATAGCAAAGAAATCACAATGCGCAGGGTGCACATAGCACAACACTCAAACTTGTCCCTCAGGCCAACTGGCCTCGAAAGGGGCGGAATGCCCTGAGTCTCAGTGTCAGGGGGTCTGCGCAAGCAGCACAGAACCACAAGCCTAAACGTAGCAACTGTCCACAAAGTGTTGGACAGTTGTAAATCAGAACTGGGCAAATGTTGGAGCCAGGTGGGCTCAAGAACACCGGTGGGCAAGGAGCCTCTCAGGGGCTCGCAAAGCAACTGTGCAAATTAGAGCTTCAGCGCTCTCAAAATAATGAAATGCCCCAGAGCCTCGCTCAGGGCTCTCAATCAATGTGGCCGGGAGCCTCGTGGGCTCAAAGAATAAATGTGGCCAAGGAGCCTCTCAGGGCTCGTAACACAATTGCCCCCTCGAGCCTCGCAGGCTCGTCAACAAATGCGGCCGTTGTTGGAGCCTCGCCGGGCTCAGAACACCTCTTGCCCCTCGAGCCTCTCAAGGCTCGTGAACAGAAATGCTGCAACGTTGGAGCGGCCCTCTGCCAACTGGGGCCGCTCGAAGAATCCCAAAGGACCCGCCCCCGCACTCACCGGGTCCTCGCTGGAGTTGCGAGGGCAGGGACACTGCTGGCTCACCTCCACTGGGCAGCGCGGAGCTCCTCTTCACTCGGGGAGCATCGCGGACGCGGCAGCCGGCTTCCTTGGTCTCCCGCCTGGCCTCGTCACGGCGCACTCTGCCTGACTTCCGCCGGGGCCGCCAATGGCAGCGCGGCCATGGGGGTCAGGAGGTGGGACTTCCGGGTCACGGTAGGCAGCGGCCCGGCAACGGTTTTCAGTGCTCCTGGGCTGCGGCGGTGATCTCGGGGTAATGCCGGGTGGGCACCGGCTTTCGAGAAAAAGGCAATGCGAGGTGGGCACTCGCTCTATCAAAAATCGGCAAATCCAAGCAGGCAAACGCCGAGTGGGCACCGGCTGCACACAAAGCGCTCTCAAGCGCTTAGGGGCTGAAGAAAGCGCTCCTAGCGCTAGAAATATAAGCAGAGCGCTCTCAGGCAGGGAAAAGCGCTCACAGCGCTAAGAGGCAGACGCAAAGCGCTCCCAGCGCTGGGACATGGGAGAGAGCTCCCCAAGCACAAAGTCAAGCTCCAGCAGGGTCTGGAGGCAGGCAGGGGGGCAAGGCAGGGCCAGAGCCAGCACACTGGGTCTCCAGGCAGGGAGACAGTACGAGTGGCGGTCCTCCTGGCCCCAGCAGCAGCAACAGCCCCCTCTGGCAGGATCCTGGAAGAGAACCAAAAGACAACTTGTATGGGGACACAGCCCCTTCTTATACAGTAAAATCCCTTTGTCTCAGGGGTGCAGGGTGGGGGAAAACCAGTCGCAGCTGGTTTTGAAGTACTCTGTTTACCTCAACCACCCTCTCTATTCACTGGCAAGGCTAGGGACATCAGTCGCACTACAGGGGGTGGAGCCAGCATTGTGTGGGGAAAGTCCAGGCCCATCAGGGACCAGGTGCACTCCTCCCAAGCCATCAACATGCTCATCTCACACTCACCACCGGGCAGACCCATCCAGCTTTCCTGGAGCCAGGCTCACCAGCCAGCTCCAGCCAATCACACGGCAGGCATATTTTACATTAATATGCCAAGTCCTAGAAGTGGCATTTCTACACATGACACACTCATGCCACATACACCGTTGCGAAGCATTCATTCTCCCGAGCTTGCACATACCAAATTCGAGCATGCACTCCCCACGCATCAGGAACTACAAGGGACACAGACATTCCCCATGCATCCCTATGGGAGAGCAGGCCAGCCTAACTACATGCACGCACTTTACTCTGGGACACAGAGAAAAAGGGCACACAGACCAGAAAATCATCCACACAGATCACAGATCTAAAGCAAAAAGATTAGGGGTGAACCTGCCTTAAGGGCCAAGTCCAACACTAACCTCACATTGTGGGGAGAACCTGCTGGGTTTGGATATGTCAAAGAACTTAAACGTGACAATACATTGCTCTGCTGACGGGGTTTATTTAACAATACAACCCTACGCTGACCACATGAAACAATGTTGTGCTAAAAATGAACCTCTTCCCCCAGAGTTTGATGGCATTCCCGCAACGCTTTGGGCAACAGGGGATGCTGACGTGGGTAAGTTGGATATTCCCCCGGTTCACATTACACTGAAACAAGGCGCGAAAATGCCACGCATCCCGCAGTACAAAATAGCACCAGCGGGAGAACGGGCCTTGCTGTCCATTATTCAAGATCTGATCGACAAAGGGGTGGTGGAAGAAACGGCTGCTAATATTTGCAATGGCCCGATTCTCCCAATTTAAAAAAAGAATTCTGATTCCGGTGAACAGGGGCATAGTGCTGCTTACCGTTTTGTGATTGACCTTAGAGCTGTTAACAAGATTGTGGTACCACAGTATTCTGTGGTGACAGACATCATCACGATCTTCACGATGATTCTGCCGACTGCCCGGTACTTTTCGGTCATAGACCTGAAAAATGCCTTCTTCAGCATCCCTATCCATCCTGATAGCAGACAGATCTTCGGATTCTCGTTATCTGGACGAAGCTTCCGCTTCTGGCGCGCACCTCAAGGCTATACTGAAAGTCCGAGCATATATAGCCAAGCCTTTAAGGCGTTACTGGACGATCTGGACTTGCCGGAAGTCAATGTCCTTTTGCAGTATGTGGATGACTTCCTCATTGCCTCGGACACGAATGATGGCTGCAAAACAGCCACTGTTAAATTGTTGCATCATTTGGCTGCTAAGGGGAACAAGGTATCCTTGTTTAATTCCAATACTGTCGACAGGAGGTAACCTACCTCGGTCATCTACTGTCGAAGGAGGGTAGACGACTAACACCTGAACGTATTACTACTATTTCTAAAATGTCTGTTCCTTGCACGCAGCGCGAAGTTCGTGCTTTTCTTGGCATCACCTCTTACTGTCGTCAATGGATACCTAATTTTTCTCTTCTTGCTAAACCTCTGTTGCATCTGACTACTAAGGAAGTGCATGAACCCCTCCCCTGGACGGATGAATGTCAGCACTCTTTTGACTCTTTAAAAACTGCTTTATGTTCTGCTCCTGTCTTGGGCACTCCTGACTACCGTAAACCTTTTGTACTGTACGTGCACGAGGTCGACGGTTGCTCACTTTCAGTGTTAACGCAGGACTTTGGTGGTAAGCAAAGACCTTGCACTTATCTGTCAGCCACACTGGATAATGTCGCCAGAGCACTTCCTAGCTGTCTGAGGGCCACAGCAGCTGTTGCGGTAGCAATCCGGCAGTCGGAAGGACTCGTTCTAAATTCCAATCTGACAGTGATGGTGCCCTCGTTTGGACACATTACTAAATAAAACAAAAACACAGCATCTTACAAGTGCACGCCTCACTGGATATGAATTGACACTGTTTGCACCACACATCACGATCACTCGATGTGCAACACTAAACCCGGCTACCCTGTTACCACTCCCTCCGAGTGAACTTACCAATGACACACATGATTGCATTTATCGCACTGAAGAAGAAACTAAGGGCAGAATTGACCTTACTGACACGCCTCTATCTGACCCTCAAGGGGAAGTATATGTGTGAGAGTATTACAGAAGGAAGCTACTCCCGCTGAATTAGAGAAATGGGAAAAGGAGGTAGAAAGACTGGATGAAAACAATTGTTGGGTTGATCTGACAGAAAAACAAAGGTGGTTACTGCCCAATGCGCTAGTACAGGCCGTTGTGACTATGGCACACGGCCCTGCACACATAGGAGCAAAAGGTATCTGCGGGCTCCTGGACCCAGTTTGGAACAACACTAATATCCAAAGGACGGCTGTCCGGTTGGTCCAATACTGCATGGTCTGTCTGCAACACAATCCGGGGAAGGGAGAAAGTGTCCTGAGTGGAAATTTTGCACCTCCAACGCTGCCTTTTTAAGTGCTCGAGATGGATTACATTCACATGGAGCGTGTTAACAACTTGAAGTAGGTCCTGGTGGTGGTTTGTGCTTTTAGCAAATGGGTTGAGGCCTACCCTACTAAGGAGAATACTGCGATGGCCACAGCAAAGGCCCTTCTCAAGGAGTTTGTGCCCCGCTTTGGTTTGCCCCGCTTGATCTGGTCCGACAATGGGGGGCACTTCCATGGGGCCCTTGTTAAGCATATCTGTGAGGGCCTACAGATTAAACAAAAATTCCACGCTGCCCGAAATCCACAATCAGCAGGGCTCGTGGAGAAATATAATGGTATACTTAAACTTAAAATGGCCAAGATTCAGGAAAGCACAGGGTTGAAATGGCCTGACACCTTGCCTTTAGCCCTTATGTCACTACGCGTTACCCCACACTCTTGCTCTGGCCTTTCTCCGTATGAGATTATCTTTGGCAGACCCGCAAATGTATGGGGGGTACCCAGGCCATGATCCTTTTCTGATATTGAATATCCTATGTTGATTGATTACCTATATGCTTTGACTAAAGATCTTCGTTCTATTCATCAGCAGGTAGCCTCTGTACTGCAGCCTCTGCCAGAGGGCCCCGGACATCGACTACAACCCGGCCAGTGGGTTCTAGTCAAGAAGTTTGAGCCTGACACCAGTTTGGCTCCAAGGTGGTCTGAGCCACGGCAGATTCTGCTTGCCACCCGGACGGCGGTTAAAATGGATGGGAGAAAACATTGGATCCACGTCTCCCATCTAAAGAAGCTGCCGCTTCCACTTCCCTATGATCAGCAACGCCCAGGGGGAATTCTGACGCAGGAAACTGAGAGAGCTGCTGCATTCATACCCTTCTCCAACGCCTGTGAGATTGAGCAAAGGCTAGAGGAGGGAGTGACGAGATCAGATGAATTGGTCTCTGCTGAATCTGCAATTGCTTTGAATCCTGTTTTGAGTACCCCGGCAAGCGAAAGTTCTCATGCTCGAAAAGTACCTGCTGTACTATTTTCTGATCAGGAAGTTCCGGGTCATGTGCGGTATAACCTGCGGCCAAGGAAAACAAACAATGGTGCCTCAGACCCCACCACTAGGAGATAAGGAAAGACTCGATTGAATAGATAGGGTTTGCTAGTTTGTTGGTCTGAGGTGCTGAGCGAGACACTGGACTGAACACGTTGAGAGCTGGAACTTTGCCCACTGTGCTCTGTTCAGAAAGAAGACCAGCTATTGTAAACGGCCAGGTTGCACAACAGAATAAAGTTTGACCACCACTCTTTTGTTTGCTTGAGATGAACGATAGGAGTCTACCTGTGAGACTCTGACGGACACAGGGAGAAGAACCCTCTGGCAGGACGGACTGCTTGGCCCGAGCTTATTTTTGGACTTTTAGCTAGGAATGTACCCTTTTGGCCGTATTGTCTTAGAAGAAGAATTTCCAATTGCGCCACGACACGTACCATTCTATGAGCCAATGTTCTCAACATGGACCACGAGAGTCAAAGTAGCCTTTGTAGTGGTTAAAACTGTTATAATTGCTGTTTTTATGGGATTATTTGTATACCTGGAACATAAATATCCTTTGCAGAATTTTTTACCGTCCACTGCTGCACCATCTGAGCATTTGCTGTACACTTTAGCCCCCCACAAAGAAAGACATCGCCAGACTTATGCAAAAAATGTATTTGTTGAAATGCTTCATCAGACACACAGTGTTACCAACACTACTGATTGCTGGGTTTGTGTGCTTCTGCCATCCTTGGTGCACAATCATGATCTGTTTCTCTCACTACCCTTGTCCTACCTAGGGAGCTGTGAAGCCTGGTTCAAACTGTTTTCTGCCATGTACCATCACTGGATAGATAATCGCAAACATTATGATGTGAACAAATATAATATGATTTTAGCATATGTCAAGGACCATCGGGGTTTTGACCAAAAAGGAAATGGGGGACGGAGGTCGATAGACCCGCAGGCATGCATGAACAGGTACATGGTGGCCAGAAACGATACCTGGTTGCAGGAAGAACTTTAGGATTTTAGCCATTTTAATGCTTCTCAATATTTTCAGCTTTTTGTTGAAAGAAATGTTACAAGTGACCGTATTGTACCCATTTCTATTTTGAATGCTTCTTCCTATTTCTGTGTACAAGGGATAGGCCGTGTACAGGTTGGTGACAGTATCTGCAATTATCCCTACCGTATGAAGAAACTTAGCAGCCCCCCGTTATTAACGCCACCCAATGTGTATTTTGTATGTGGAGAAAATGCGTATACCTGGTTACCATGTGATTGGGCTGGGCACTGTTATTTGTCCTTCCTATACCCACCTGTAGACATAGTACCGTATGACTATCACAGGACACACCAGTTACACCCTGTAAGCGCAGTACCTAATGCGATACCCAATAGACAACGTAGGCAGCTCGTCACGTCAGAAGTTGATCAGACCGACACCTCTTTGCAACAATTCACAGATTTTAGCAAAGGTTTAGTGCCATTCTGGGGACCCATATTTAATAGCCGAGAAATAAGAAGATTGTCCAGGATAGTGGAAAATGTCATTAACATAACTACTGACATTCTAGCCAACCTAACTGTTGAGCTTCAGGCGACCAGGCTTGTTGCGCTCCAAAACCGTATGGTTTTAGACGTTATCTCGGCTGATCGGGGCGTGATTGGTAGCTCTTGTTGCTTGTATATTCCAGACTCCGCCCCCTCCGTTCATCTAGCCATTCAAAAGCTACATCGCATTGCATCTGAAATGCATACTGACAATGGGTCCTGGTCACAATCATGTTGGTTCTGGGGGCTCCTGTCCACGTGGGGATGGAAGTTGTTGTTGATTTTGGGCGGAGCAGCCAGTGTTATTTTTACCTGCTGCTCCTATTGTGCTTCCAGAGTTACAACACTGTGCGTGCCTGCCCCAGTCCCCGCCAAACTTCAGATGCTGCAAAAGGAGATTCATGAATTGATGGCCATTAATGAGGAGGTTTTTAGAGATTAATGCCTGCCTTCGTATTTAGCTACACCACGCTAAAAGGAGGGTTTGAGGAACCGGAATCGATTTTCGGTTACGCAACACTTATAATCGATATCTTAAGATTAGCATAATGTATCTAAATGATTTAGCATACGCAGGCAAACATTAGCATAGATTCGTAGTGCAGTATTTTAGATTTCTAGCTTGCACCACTTTCTACATTTTACACTGACTTGACTCGACCAACGCCATTTTGTGGCCTCGCTCGAAGTCTTACATTAGCAGACTCCATTCATTCCTTGCACCAAAGTCGTTCTCCTGAGAAATAGTCCAACTGTTGCAGAACTGCTGTTTCAGCTCGTTAGACCCGTCAAGGTTGTAGGTAGCAGGAGAAGGCCTGATAAGCACATTCCGGGAGGGGTGCGGGCGGACTGTCTCGGAGCTGGCAGAGGAGAGTCACCCGTCCGACCTTGCTAATCTAGGATGAGCTAAACCATGAGCGCTTTGTCTGCCATATATGGCCTTTCCTTTTGCACCAACCTGTACCAACCTGTATTTTTCCATCTTGGGCAATGGTTTTCCAAATGCAACTGTATATATGTGATGTTCTGACAGTGTGCCAGCAGTCATCTTGGCGAACCTCGTGGGGGTAGGTCGCAAGGAGCTCCTCTGGCAGAGTTTGTTTGTTATAATAAATGCTTGGACCTGGATGTACCATGTTACAACGCATACCATTACAACGCATTGCGCTGGGGGGCGCTCACGGTTCGATCCCCGGCGCCGGCGGCAGAAAAGCCCAGCACCATGTGACTCTGAGGAATAGCTGACGCCGCGGCTAGGGCGGCTGACTCGGAAATCTGGAGATCACGGTTCGATCCCCGGCGCCGGCGGCAGAAAAGCCCAGCACCATGTGACTCTGAGAAATAGCTGACGCCGCGGCTAGGGCGGCTGACTCGGAAATCTGGAGATCACGGTTCGATCCCCGGCGCCGGCGGCAGAAAAGCCCAGCACCATGTGACTCTGAGGAATAGCTGACGCCGCGGCTAGGGCGGCTGACTCGGAAATCTGGAGATCACGGTTCGATCCCCGGAGCCGGCGGCAGAAAAGCCCAGCACCATGTGACTCTGAGAAATAGCTGACGCCACGGCTAGGGCGGCTGACTCGGAAATCTGGAGATCACGGTTCGATCCCCGGCGCCGGCGGCAGAAAAGCCCAGCACCATGTGACTCTGAGGAATAGCTGACGCCGCGGCTAGGGCGGCTGACTCGGAAATCTGGAGATCACGGTTCGATCCCCGGCGCCGGCGGCAGAAAAGCCCAGCACCATGTGACTCTGAGAAATAGCTGACGCCGCGGCTAGGGCGGCTGACTCGGAAATCTGGAGATCACGGTTCGATCCCCGGCGCCGGCGGCAGAAAAGCCCAGCACCATGTGACTCTGAGGAATAGCTGACGCCGCGGCTAGGGCGGCTGACTCGGAAATCTGGAGATCACGGTTCGATCCCCGGAGCCGGCGGCAGAAAAGCCCAGCACCATGTGACTCTGAGGAATAGCTGACGCCGCGGCTAGGGCGGCTGACTCGGAAATCTGGAGATCACGGTTCGATCCCCGGCGCCGGCGGCAGAAAAGCCCAGCACCATGTGACTCTGAGGAATAGCTGACGCCGCGGCTAGGGCGGCTGACTCCGAAATCTGGAGAGCACGGTTCGATCCCCGGCGCCGGCGGCAGAAAAGCCCAGCACCATGTGACTCTGAGGAATAGCTGACGCCGCGGCTAGGGCGGCTGACTCTGAAATCTGGAGATCACGGTTCGATCCCCGGCGCCGGCGGCAGATTAGCCCAGCACCATGTGACTCTGGGCAATAGCTTGCTTAATCTTCCCGACGGCCCCTAGCGACCCTTACGGGTGATTGTGCGCTTTACAAATGTGGATTATTATTATTATTTGGCCCGATTCCGATCCGGTTCGTAAAAGCACATCCGCCCGAATCTGTCGGACGACCACGTACGCCCGGGGGAGGTCTGCCCGGGACCCGTGGAGCCCTTCCCGGGTACTTTGCAATGCAGTTGGCCTCCTGGAGATGGGTGCCCCGGACGCCCGGGGGAGGTCTGATCGGGACCCGTGGAGCCCTTCCCGGGTACTTTGCAATGCCGTTGGCCTCCTGGAGATGGGTGCCCCGGACGCCCGGGGGAGGTCTGCCCGGGACCCGTGGAGCCCTTCCCGGGTACTTTGCAATGCCGTTGGCCTCCTGGAGATGGGTGCCCCGGACGCCCGGGGGAGGTCTGCCCGGGACCCGTGGAGCCTTCCCGGGTACTTTGCCATGCCGTTGGCCTCCTGGAGAAGGGAGCCCCGGCTGCCTAGGTAGGTGTTTTCCAGGCACATCTGATCTGGTCCCCCCCCAGGCAGAGAACTGCAAGAAGTGTCTGGGCATACCTTGTCCTTAGTAATCCGGAGGAAGGCTACCCCTCTTTCTTGGAATCCGTGCGCCCCGAGTGACAGAGGAGACCCAAGGCGCGAAAGTACCCGAGCTCCTGGAGCCCTCGCTGGGATCCGGGAGGCAAATGGCACCTCATCGGGACTTCCAGGGAAGTTCGGCCATCTGGTCCCCCCCATAGGAAAGCATTGCAGGAGACCAGATGGCCGAGGCGATCCTGGAGACCAGATGCCCGAGGGGATCCGGGAGACCAGATGGCCGAGGGGATCCCGGAGACCAGATGGCCGAGGGGATCCCGGAGAACAGATGGCCGGGCACGAGAGTCAAGCCAGCCGGTGCCACTCTGCACCCCGACGAAAAAGGGAGCTGGCGCCAGGGAACGGCAAGGTGGGGACCGGAGGCCCAGGGCCGTGGCACCCGACCTGGGGCCCGGACGGGCCCCTGGACCCAGCCTAGGCTCCGATGCACGGAGACGCAGGGGACGCCTTCCCGGGCCCTCCGGACCACCGTCCCGGGCACCCTGCCACGCAGCAGGACTAAGGACAGAGCCCGGGAGGTGGAGGCCGCCCTCCCCGGGCCCTCGGGGGCCCCGGCCGGAGCTGCTGAACTCAGCCGAGCGAGGGGAGGCTCCCCGGGCTCGAAGGAACCCCCGTCCTGGTTCTTTGGCAGTGCGGCAGGCCGGGGGACCGGGCCCAGGGCCGTGGCACCCGACCCGGGGCCCGGCCAGGCCCCCCCGGACCCCATCCAGGGCTTCATGCCACGCGGCAGGCCCAGGGATGGATCCGGGGCTGGGGGGGCATCCTGGCATGTCCAGCTGCCGGCTGAGGACGGCTAGGCCGAGGGGGGTCCCAGAATACCTTGTCCCTACCAATCCGGAGGAAAATTACCCTCCTTTCTCGTAATCCGTGCACGCGAGGTGACAGAGGGGACCCAGGGCGCAAACGTGCCCGACCTCCTGGAGCCCTCGCTGGGGTACGGGAGGCGAATGGCACCTCATCGGGACTTCCAGGGAAGTCCGGCCATCTAGTCGCCCCCATTGGAAAGCATTGCGGGGGACCAGATGGCCGAGGCGATCCTGGAGACCAGATGGCCGGGGACCGAAATGACGCCCAATCTGCCTGCCCCGGGCCTGTAGGGCTCGGGGGGCCACAGAGCTCGACGGCTCCGGGGCTCCGGGTCTCCGGGGCTGTAGGGCTGCAGGGCTCCAGGGCTGCTGGGCTCCAGGGCTCCAGGGCTCGGGGGCTGCAGGGCAGCAGGGCTCTGGGGCTCCGGGGCTGCTGGGCTCCGGGGTTGCAGGGCCCGGGACCCATGGAGCCCGTCCCGGGCTCTTCCCCACGCCGCGGGTCGGAGGAGGGAGCCCCGGACACCTGGGAGGTGTTGCCCGGGGCACATCCCATCTGGTCCCCGGCAGGGAACCACCAGCCCCGGGAGGGTGCCTGGGCATACCCTTGCACCTACTAATCCGGAGGAAAGTTACCCCCCTTTCTTGTAATCCGTGCACTCGAGGTGACAGAGGGGACCCAGGGCGCAAACGTGCCCGACCTCCTGGAGCCCTGGCTGGGATCCGGGAGGCAAATGGCACCCCATCGGGACTTCCAGGGAAGCCCGGCCATCTAGTCGGCCCCATAGGAAAGCTTTGCGGGCGACCAGATGGCCGAGGCGAGAGGGGCGACCAGATGGCCGGGACCGAAATGACGCCCAATCTGCCTGCCCCGGGCCTGTAGGGCTCAGGAGCTGCAGGGCTCTGGGGCTCCGGGGCCTCGGGGCTCCGGGCCTCCGGGCCTCAGGGGCTCTGGGGCTGCAGGGGCTCGGGGACTGCAGGGCTCCACGGCTCGGGGTCTGCAGGGCTCCGGGGCTCCGGGGCTCCGGGGCTCCAGGGCTCCGGGGCTGCTGGGCTTCAGGCCTCAGGGGCTCCAGGGCAGCAGGGCTCCGGGGCTCCAGTGCCCGAGACCCATGGAGCCCGTCCCGGGTACTTTGCCCCTCTGTGGACCGGGGAAGGGAGCCCCGGATGCCTGGGAGGTGTTACCCAGGCATAGCCCATCTGGTCCCCCTGGCAGAGAACCACCAGCCCTGGAGGGGTGTCCGGGCGTACCCTGCCCCTAGTAATCCGGAGGAAAATTACCCCCATTTCTTGTAATCCGTGCACGCGAGGTGACAGAGGGGACCCAGGGCGCAAACGTGCCCGACCTCCTGGAGCCCTTGCTAGGGTCCGGGAGGCGAATGGCACCTCATCGGGACTTCCAGGGAAGTCCGGCCATCTAGTCACCCCCATAGGAAAGCATTGCGGGCGACCAGATGGCCGAGGCGAGAGGGGCGACCAGATGGCCGGGACCGAAATGACGCCCAATCTGCCTGCCCCGGGCCTGTAGGGCTCAGGAGCTGCAGGGCTCTGGGGCTCCGGGGCCTCGGGGCCTCGGGGCCTCGGGGCTCCGGGCCCCCGGGCCTCAGGGGCTCTGGGGCTCTGGGGCTGCAGGGGCTCGGGGACTGCAGGGCTCCACGGCTCGGGGGCTGCAGGGCTCCGGGGCTCCGGGGCTCCAGGGCTCCGGGGCTCCAGGGCTCCAGGGCTCCAGGGCTCCGGGGCTGCTGGGCTTCAGGGCTCGGGGGCTCCAGGGCAGCAGGGCTCCGGGGCTCCAGGGCCCGGGACCCATGGAGCCCGTCCCGGGTACTTTGCCCCTCTGTGGCCCGGAGAAGGGAGCCCCGGATGCCTGGGAGGTGTTACCCAGGCATAGCCCATCTGGTCCCCCTGGCAGAGAACCACCAGCCTTGGAGGGGTGTCCGGGCGTACCCTGCCCCTAGTAATCCGGAGGAAAATTACCCCCATTTCTTGTAATCCGTGCACTCGAGGTGACAGAGGGGACCCAGGGCGCAAACGTGCCCGACCTCCTGGAGCCCTTGCTAGGGTCCGGGAGGCGAATGGCACCTCATCGGGACTTCCAGGGAAGTCCGGCCATCTAGTCACCCCCATAGGAAAGCATTGCGGGCGACCAGATGGCCGAGGCGAGAGGGGCGACCAGATGGCCGGGACCGAAATGACGCCCAATCTGCCTGCCCCGGGCCTGTAGGGCTCAGGAGCTGCAGGGCTCTGGGGCTCCGGGGCCTCGGGGCCTCGGGGCTCCGGGCCCCCAGGCCTCAGGGGCTCTGGGGCTCTGGGGCTGCAGGGGCTCGGGGACTGCAGGGCTCCACGGCTCGGGGGCTGCAGGGCTCCGGGGCTCCGGGGCTACGGGGCTCCAGGGCTCCGGGGCTCCGGGGCTCCAGGGCTCCAGGGCTCCGGGGCTGCTGGGCTTCAGGGCTCGGGGGCTCCAGGGCAGCAGGGCTCCGGGGCTCCAGGGCCCGGGACCCATGGAGCCCGTCCCGGGTACTTTGCCCCTCTGTGGCCCGGAGAAGGGAGCCCCGGATGCCTGGGAGGTGTTACCCAGGCATAGCCCATCTGGTCCCCCTGGCAGAGAACCACCAGCCTTGGAGGGGTGTCCGGGCGTACCCTGCCCCTAGTAATCCGGAGGAAAATTACCCCCATTTCTTGTAATCCGTGCACTCGAGGTGACAGAGGGGACCCAGGGCGCAAACGTGCCCGACCTCCTGGAGCCCTCTCTGGGATCCGGGAGGCGAATGGCACCCCATCGGGACTTCCAGGGAAGTCCGGCCATCTGGTCACACCATAGGAAAGCATTGCGGGCGACCAGATGGCCGAGGCGAGAGGGGCATCCAGATGGCCGGGACCGAACTGACACCAATCTGCCTGCCCTAGGACTGTAGGGCTCAGGAGCTGCGGGACTGCAGGGCTCGGGGACTGCAGGGCTCCACGGCTGCGGGGCTCCGGGGCTCCAGGGCTCCAGGGCTCCAGGGCTCCAGGGCTCCAGGGCTCCAGGGCTCCAGGGCTCCAGGGCTCCAGGGCTCCGGGGCTCCGGGGCTCCGGGGCTTCGGGGCTGCAGGGCTGCAGGGATCCGGGGCTCCGGGGCTGCTGGGCTCCAGGGCTGCTGGGCAGCAGGGCTCCGGGTTTGCAGGGCACATGAGCCATGTAGCCCGTCCCGGGCTCTTCCCAACGCAGCGGGCCGGAGGAGGGAGCCACAAACGCCTGGGAGGTTTTGCCCGGGGCACATCCCATCCGGTCCCGGGGAAGGTTTCTGGGCACACTCTTGCCCCTAGTAATCCGGAGGAAAATTACCCTCCTTTCTTGTAATCCGTGCACGCGAGGTGACAGAGGGGACCCAGGGCGCAAACGTGCCCGACCTCCTGGAGCCCTTGCTGGGGTCCGGGAGGCGAATGGCACCTCATCGGGACTTCCAGGGAAGTGCGGCCATCTAGTCGCCGCCATAGGAAAGCATTGCGGGCGACCAGATGGCCGAGGCGAGAGGGGCGACCAGATGGCCGGGACCGAAATGACGCCCAATCTGCCTGCCCCGGGCCTGTAGGGCTCAGGAGCTGCAGGGCTCTGGGGCTCCGGGGCCTCGGGGCCTCGGGGCCTCGGGGCTCCGGGCCTCCGGGCCTCAGGGGCTCTGGGGCTGCAGGGGCTCGGGGACTGCAGGGCTCCACGGCTCGGGGTCTGCAGGGCTCCGGGGCTCCGGGGCTCCGGGGCTCCAGGGCTCCGGGGCTGCTGGGCTTCAGGCCTCAGGGGCTCCAGGGCTCCAGGGCAGCAGGGCTCCGGGGCTCCAGGGCCCGGGACCCATGGAGCCCGTCCCGGGTACTTTGCCCCTCTGTGGCCCGGGGAAGGGAGACCCGGATGCCTAGGAGGTGTTACCCAGGCATAGCCCATCTGGTCCCCCTGGCAGAGAACCACCAGCCATGGAGGGGTGTCCGGGCGTACCCTGCCCCTAGTAATCCGGAGGAAAATTACCCCCATTTCTTGTAATCCGTGCACGCGAGGTGACAGAGGGGACCCAGGGCGCAAACGTGCCCGACCTCCTGGAGCCCTTGCTAGGGTCCGGGAGGCGAATGGCACCTCATCGGGACTTCCAGGGAAGTCCGGCCATCTAGTCACCCCCATAGGAAAGCATTGAGGGCGACCAGATGGCCGAGGCGAGAGGGGCGACCAGATGGCCGGGACCGAAATGACGCCCAATCTGCCTGCCCCGGGCCTGTAGGGCTCAGGAGCTGCAGGGCTCTGGGGCTCCGGGGCCTCGGGGCTCCGGGCCTCCGGGCCTCAGGGGCTCTGGGGCTGCAGGGGCTCGGGGACTGCAGGGCTCCACGGCTCGGGTCTGCAGGGCTCCGGGGCTCCGGGGCTCCGGGGCTCCAGGGCTCCGGGGCTGCTGGGCTTCAGGCCTCAGGGGCTCCAGGGCAGCAGGGCTCCGGGGCTCCAGTGCCCGAGACCCATGGAGCCCGTCCCGGGTACTTTGCCCCTCTGTGGACCGGGGAAGGGAGCCCCGGATGCCTGGGAGGTGTTACCCAGGCATAGCCCATCTGGTCCCCCTGGCAGAGAACCACCAGCCCTGGAGGGGTGTCCGGGCGTACCCTGCCCCTAGTAATCCGGAGGAAAATGACCCCCATTTCTTGTAATCCGTGCACGCGAGGTGACAGAGGGGACCCAGGGCGCAAACGTGCCCGACCTCCTGGAGCCCTTGCTAGGGTCCGGGAGGCGAATGGCACCTCATCTGGACTTCCAGGGAAGTCCGGCCATCTAGTCACCCCCATAGGAAAGCATTGCGGGCGACCAGATGGCCGAGGCGAGAGGGGCGACCAGATGGCCGGGACCGAAATGACGCCCAATCTGCCTGCCCCGGGCCTGTAGGGCTCAGGAGCTGCAGGGCTCTGGGGCTCCGGGGCCTCGGGGCTCCGGGCCTCCGGGCCTCAGGGGCTCTGGGGCTGCAGGGGCTCGGGGACTGCAGGGCTCCACGGCTCGGGGTCTGCAGGGCTCCGGGGCTCCGGGGCTCCGGGGCTCCAGGGCTCCGGGGCTGCTGGGCTTCAGGCCTCAGGGGCTCCAGGGCAGCAGGGCTCCGGGGCTCCAGTGCCCGAGACCCATGGAGCCCGTCCCGGGTACTTTGCCCCTCTGTGGACCGGGGAAGGGAGCCCCGGATGCCTGGGAGGTGTTACCCAGGCATAGCCCATCTGGTCCCCCTGGCAGAGAACCACCAGCCCTGGAGGGGTGTCCGGGCGTACCCTGCCCCTAGTAATCCGGAGGAAAATTACCCCCATTTCTTGTAATCCGTGCACACGAGGTGACAGAGGGGACCCAGGGCGCAAACGTGCCCGACCTCCTGGAGCCCTTGCTAGGGTCCGGGAGGCGAATGGCACCTCATCGGGACTTCCAGGGAAGTCCGGCCATCTAGTCACCCCCATAGGAAAGCATTGCGGGCGACCAGATGGCCGAGGCGAGAGGGGCGACCAGATGGCCGGGACCGAAATGACGCCCAATCTGCCTGCCCCGGGCCTGTAGGGCTCAGGAGCTGCAGGGCTCTGGGGCTCCAGGGCCTCGGGGCCTCGGGGCTCCGGGCCCCCGGGCCTCAGGGGCTCTGGGGCTGCAGGGGCTCGGGGACTGCAGGGCTCCACGGCTCGGGGG